>NC_088383.1:119431250-120698125 GCF_037993035.2 Macaca fascicularis
AATAAGACAAAAAAACCTAAACCTATTTTGCAGATGGGTAAACTGAGGCTCCAGAGATTACAAATGCTTTGTTCAAAGTCATGCAGCAGGGCGACAGCGTAATCCAAATTTCTTGCATATTCTTTCCATGGTACTAAACTCCCTCTAAGCCCAGTGCTTTTCAAGTTCAGGGAGAGGAAAGTACAAGTAGGTAGGCTCTTAGAAGAGGTAGGAATTGAGCAGTGTTTTGTAAAATGAGTTGCAATAGGTCAGAAATTAACAAAGCGGATTAAATCTGACCCACCTCCTGCTTTTGTATAAAAAAAGGTTTATTAGAACATAGCCTTGCTCACTCATTTACATGTGGTCACACTATGACTGCAGAATTGAGTAGCTGTGATAGAAACTGTGACCTGCAAAGTCTAAAATATTTACTATTTGACCCTTTACAGTAAAACCTGCAAATCCCTACAATAGATGATGTCATGTGTGGGGCAGGAGCTTGTGGGGGTGGGAGAGGTGAATGCCTACCAGATAAGGAAATTCACAGCTCCTGGTTAAAAGTAACATTCAATTCCTTGGAGTGACTATTTTTGTAGTCTTAATAATAGCAAACACTTATATGGTGCTCTTTGTGTGCCAGAAAGTATTTTAACTGCTATACACATAATAATGCTTAATTATTAATTATTATTATCATCCCCATTTTAGAGGTAAGGAAGTAGGTACACAGAGAGATCAAGAAGTATGCCAGAGCTCACACAGCTAGCAAGGGGCAGAGCCAAGGTTCGATGCTGGGCAATGCACGCCAGAGACCGTGTGCAGAGCCCCCCCATTTACAGCTCACATCCTTAGGAACCCTGGGTATTCATCAATTCATTCGACAAGAATGTATGGAGCTCTGCCGCAGTAAAGACCCAGCTGTTTCTTTCCACGTGGATATTTCCTTATCATTTTCCTGACAGCCCCATACACCCTGATGTGTGACGCCTGCCGCTCACCTGGGAGTAGAAACGTTATTCTCAGGATGGTGACTCTGTTTTGATGCACTGGCCTTGGGAGGTCAAGGAAGCTATGACAGAGCAAAGGCTTTTCCGGAACATAGACAAAGTGCCAAAGCCATGATGCAGTGATCTAAGGCATAGTCAGCATTGAGTAAGGCAGGGAGGGAGGCTGCTGGGCATTGTCATGACGCTGAGAGACTCGTCACTTGGCCATGAGGACATCTCGCTTCTACTGAGGCTGTGGCTCTGCTGAAAGCCACATCATGATTAACTAGAGAGGATGAGAATGCTGGGTGTACCCTCCCCCTCCCCCAGCCTTACCCCCAAGAGTACCAATCAGTTGTATTCAGCTGCCTAAATATCCTATCATAGTTTATTTCCTATCTTCCTGCAAAGGTGGTTGGTGCAAGAAAATTAAGTATGTGGCATCTTGTCAGGAGACAGAAAATTTCATACTGATTATTTCATCTGAGGTTGGGAGATGGAAGGAGGCTGCTCTGCTGGAGTGTGTTTCAGAAGAAGCAAGGGGCAGGCTGGAACAGGCACCCACCTGCTGGGATGAACTCACCTGGCCCCCGCCCCCCGCCCATCCCTGGGTATCTGTGGTCAGATCTTGCTCCCAGTTGCTGCGGGGATGAGACAAAGGCGGGGTGAGAAACTGTTAAGGGGAATTTGGCTAACGGTGGATAACAGTGCACTCCTTCCAAAGCCCCCGCTCCCAGGGCAGCAAGCCTGGGAGGAGAGAAACAGGGTGGACCTCAGGCTTCTTTGTCACATAAATCCTTCCCCTCCCCACCCCAGCAATCCAACACTGAGAAGAAACAGAGGAAGAAGAAAGAATACTTGATTAAGGCTTGCTGGCCCTTGATAGGGAGACAGTCACACACACGTGACAGATGGCGATCTGTCACGGAGTCACAGGTGTCAAGTTGAAAAAAAAGAAAAAGAATACACTCTACCTAAAACTAAATGGAATGAAAGGGAAAATATCGGGTATGAACGGCAGGCTGTTCCCTCAAGACAGCTCCATTATCTGGAGGTGAGTCCAGTGGACAGGAGAGGGCGTTGTTTCAGAGCTTCTTACTCATTCCTGGTGTGTGCAGCCCTCAGGGAACGCCCATCTCAGTCATCTACTCACGACCTTGGCTGACAGCCCCTGGCATTACCTCTGGTGAGCCAGCCGACTGGGAATTTGAGGGAGCCTCACAACTCAAAGAGACAGGCTCATGAGAAAAGGAGGGAGCATCCAGAACCCACTTTAAAGATACACGAGGCGCTCTGGAGGTCTGCGCCTGCTTGGCTGGTGGCTCTGCTCTGAGGAGCTGGGCCCATTAACTGCACCGACCACCTGCTCACCTACCGTTTGTGCCTGCAGGCTAAATGCTTAAGCAAGCTCCCAGCTGCGCTCAGGCCTGGACAGGATTTCAGGAATGAGTGGCCCAGGGGGCATTTATTCCTATGCCCTGGTCCAAACCTCCAGATGCCACCATTTGTTTAAATCAGCAAGGGATGGGGGACAGCCTCCACATGCCAGGCCAAATGCACTAAGGACCCAGGCCCTGCTCACACGGAGCTTAAGGTCTCATAGAAGCACATGGACCTGAAACAAATAAATACAAAATTGTAAGTGATTCTATATGCCATGAAAAAAAAGAGCCAGTTGCCAACGGGGGTGGTACCAGGAGGTCTCAGTTTGCTGGGGCTCAGAGGAAGTATCCAGGCAGCTGTGCAGCTTTGGGGTCATGGTGCGGGGGGCGGGGGGATGCTGAGGCTGGGGGAGGGAGAAGCTGTGGAGGAAGAAGAAGCCCCACCTGCAAAGCACACAGCTTGGGGCACCAAGCAGACCCCAACCCAAGGTGGGTAGGAAAGGAGAGAGCGAAGTGAGAGGACAGGACCTCAGCTAGGGCCCAATCAGATTTGACTCTTTCTGGGATTTCCCCAGGGCTCAGGTCTCCAGCTACCAAACAGAGGACCCCAAGTTCTTTCTCAGGAGCTTTGCATATTATTTGCTTACAACTTCTCTTGCTTTCTCTCTCTCTCCTTTATATTTCTTACTGCATTTATACGCACATGCTGTGGGAGTCTTTTTCCTGTCTGTGTTTGTATTTCAAAGCCATCATATCCTGCCCTCCCTGAGCTGCACTAGGCAAAAGTAAGTGTCTGGGATAGACCAAAAGACATAAGAAAGACCCTCTGAGGGGCCCTAACTTGGGGTCTCCTTCCCCTGAAGACCCCCCTCTCTGTCCAGTGCTGAAGGCAAAGCTGTTACAGTAGAGAAAGGGAGGCAGTCAAGAGCTGGATCTGAGGCCAGTTGGGTGACCTCGCACAAGCTGCTCACCCCTTTGGGATTCGTTGCCTCATCTGTGAAATGAGTGGACTACACTAGGTAATGGGCTCCCTATCTGGGATCTGCAGATAGACTTTAGGCTTTAAGGAATCTAAGAATCCCTAAAACTGTATGTAAAATTTGGTAGACTTGAGTAGGCATTTTTCTGGGGAGGGTTCCATAACTCTCATTCAATTCTCAAAGGCAACCAAGACCCCAAAAACGTTAGGAACACCTGCCCTGGGTGATGTCCACCAGCCCACAGCTTTCAGGACGGTCGACTCAGAAGCCTCATCCGAGGTGCTCTTACTGTAAAGATGAAGAGACACACGCTTCTGTTGCCCAAGAGAGCAGGGAGATGCTGGGAGCGTTCTAGGCAGGGAAGGGAAGGCAGGTTACAAACAGGAAGCGTTGCTGTGTGCGCATTTCTGGTAAACTGCCTACGTAGACTGCTGAAGGAAGGGGCCAATCTGTAGGGTGTCAACAGTTTGCTGTGATTTCCCTCCCCACCCCCAGGTAAATATCCACTTTTGTACTTAATTTTGTTTTCATACTTTTGTATTCTTTTTATTAAGGAGTGTCCCAAATTGTAAGTCTTTGAGCCCCACACAACATAGATATGCTGCTGGGTCCTGAATATAACCAAGGCTGAGATGGCCTGATGGGCAAAGCACTGTCCGGAGCTGCGGCCGTCAGGGGTTTGGCACGCCCCACATAGGTGCACAGGCGCTGGTCTGACTGGGTGGCTTTCCTTGTCGTCATCCTGGTTTTTGCTTCCTTTCCTTTCCTTTTCCCCTTCCCTTCCCTTTTCTTTTTTCCTTTAATGTGGATTTCAGAAGTGGGGTGAAAATGACCTGAGTGAGTGGCCCAGCTCCATGGGACAGTGGCCCGGTATTTTTGATTTTTGACGTGGGAGTGGCGTCTGCTCTGACTCAACCTGGACCGGCCCAGGGACAACACCTCCTTCGGAGTAGCCGCTTTGTTTCGTTTCGAGCAGCCCAGCTGCGTTCTGCATGACCGAATTGGACACCTCTCACTTCCTCTGAGAACGGAACTTGGTGTTTAGATGACGCGCAAGCCAAGTCAGTTGTGTAAAATAGCACAACTCCACCTTTGGTCTCCCACCCCAACCCCCAAGGCCTAAAAAAAGAAAAGAAACAGAAAAAAGCAACACCTGAGAGGAACTGGGCTTCAAACAAGTAAAGACTTTTATAAGCGCTGCAAGTGCCTCGCTCTGGACTGGAGAGGGGCCGAGGGGGGCTCCCGAGACCTGTAGGAATCTCCAATCAATGCCGTCCTAGCTGGGTGACCTGGGCCAATTTATTTAACATTTCTGAGCCCCTGGTTTTTCATCCTCGCAGGGACAATGACATTCGTGTTTCTGTGAGACATAAGCAGTGTAGCACCTGGCAGGCATTAATGAACTGTTCTCCTCCTCCCAGGGGTCCTGCTATAGGGTCGAGCTACTGAGGCACCTTCCCAGTGCTGGAAATGCTTCCTGCAGACATCTTCCCCCACCCCAAAGGAAGGAGTGGGCCAACGGTCTAAGCTCCAGCCCATGCGGGGGTGGTCAAGTCCTTCAAAGTGGAGAGAAGCCCAGGCTCCAGGTGAGCCCCAGGAGTCTCAGCCCCAGAACCTGGCAAGAAATACAGGGGACAGATGTTTTGGTCTCTGAGCCATTTCCTTCCTGCTCTTAGGCTCGCCTGTGACACGTCAATGAACAAATCCTCCAGGAATGATGCTCCTTTGAAGTCCTTGGCTGAGTAAAAGTAAGCAAAAATGAAAATATCTATAAGTCACGTGAGGCGGTGTCAGTTTGTATCGTCTGACTCAACAGCAGTGTTTCTGCTGGGGCACACTCACATGGGCGAAGGCGTGGGGCTGTCCTCCCACAGTCTGGTTTGCCTGAAGACAGCTGAAGATAAACAGGCAGCCTGGAGAAGAACTAGAAGTCAGAGAGCCGGAGCCCGCGCTTCCAGGCTGTGTGAATTTCAGCAAGTCACGGACGTTCTCTGGGCCTCAGTTTCCTGTTTGGGGAGGACTTTTATTCTCGTGGAGAGGTGGCTTAAGGGTTAAGTGAACACCATCTGTCCTAGCGCCCAGCACGTCACAGGTGCTCACTGCATGTCCATTGCCTCCCCTTTTTCTTTTTTTCTCAGTCCCTTCTCTCTGAGAACGAAGTAGCCCATTCCCTGGGTCCCACCAGCCAGACTGAGCCACATCCTGAAGCCTCCCTCTGCCTCACTGCCACACTCGGCGCCACAGAGGCCTGAGACGTCTATTGCCCGAGTGCCTTGCTGTCCAGGTCAACCCTCACTATTGCTCATCTCTGCTCTGGACTCACAACCACCTCCTGTCCAAATTGGTTCTCCTGCCTCCACCCTTGCCCTCTCCCAGCCATGCTCCCTGGGCCACTGCCACCTTTCTAAGCACATGCTGGTCTTCATGGACCTCTGGGATCAGCCCCTGTGCCCCTCTCCAGCCCCCTCTCTCCCAACCTCTCTTGGGCTCTGGTGAATCCAAACCATGGCCTGTTGCCCTCATGTGTCAGCCTCTGTCCCTCTGTTCCCCACTCACTGTCAACAACTCAGATTTCAAGGCTTAGTTTAAGCACCACTTCCTTTTGGAGTCTTTGTTGACCACCATAGTGACCCCTCAGCCCTGCCACTCCTAGTTTCAGTCCCTCCTGGTCACCTGACTCTGTGTCTGTGGTACCTGGAGCACTTAGTGCTGACAGCTAACATACAGACAGAACAGGCTGCAGACCAGCCCTGTTGCAAATGGCTCTTCTTATGTTAACTCATTTAATCCTCACAAAATTGCCCCATGAGGTGGGTGCAATTATCCAAATTTTTACAGGAAGCTGAGGCATAGAGAGGTTAACGACTTGCCAGTGACCACACAGCTACTAGGTGGCAAGACCCTTAGACCTTAGGGTGGTTCTGCAATCCTAGGCATGATGCTATTCGACTGATTCATGGACTTTGTCTGCTTTGTCTGTATGCTTGCCCCTCTCCCTTACACCATGAGCTCGCCTAGGGCCCTTCCCATCTGGGGACCTGCAGACCAAGAATGAGGTCAGGTCCACAACAGGGGCCACTAAAAGTCCCCCAACTGAAGGATCCAGCCTCTACTTGGCTTCTCATCGTAACAGGGAGGCTCCAAGGGTCTGCATTCTACCAGGAGAGACACCAGGCAGAAAGGTCAACTGAGCCCCCATCCCCACCCCAGGTGACTTCCTCAAAAGGCAGAGAAGGAGCAGGAGGAGGAGAGCAGCTTTGCATATGGAAGAGGGGAAGCCTGTCCCTAGGTCATCCTGGTGAAAGAATCAGAGTTCTGTCTTCAAGGGCTTCATGCAAGGCCTGAGTGGATGAGGATTGCCATCAGCCTCCATGCTCTACTGCCCTCTCCAGCGCTCCGTCTGCCAAAGATGAGCAGGAGTGCAGCTGATGCTTCTTATTACACTCTGTGTTACATCAGGTTAAGTTTGTCTTGTAAGCCTGAGGTCTGAAAGCCTGGAATGCCTTACCAGCCTGCCGCAGTAATGTCTCCCTCTAGTTTTGAAGTTTCTGCCAAGGAGGAATGTCACTGGAATGCAGCCTCTACTAACACCTGGGTAGCTGTCCCTCAGTTATGAGGCTGGCCCAGCTGGCTCATCTGGTAAATGATGTGGCCGCCATGCATGGGGCTAAGGGCACCTGGTGAATTGGCCACGCTCTCCCAATGGGCATGTCTCCAAGACAGGCGGCCCAGGTTAAGAACACCATCTGTGGCTAGGAACAATGATAACAACAATAGCAAGAATGAACAGCAGGTTTGCCTTGATAAAGCACATCTTACAAGTCAGGCTCTAAGCAAAGCACAGCCTATGCAGGATCTAATTCAATCATCCAGGCAACCTAATAAGATATTAACATCCCAACTTTACAGATGAGAAACCAGGGGCTCTAAGATTGAGGGACTTGACTAAGGCTACACAGTGGTGGAGCCTGTTCTTCTAACCACTGGGTTCCACGGCCTCATGGAAATGGAGTGAAGCTGATCCTAAGCCCACATAGTGGTTTAGAACAGCAGGTTTAATCTGCACAAATGACTGATTGTATTTGAGTGCGGTTGCCAGCAACAAGCAGAGGGATTCTCCTCCACCCGAGCTCCAAGTAGAAAATCAAATGGGAAGGAATGGGCCACTCCTTGCCTGCTCCTCCCAGCTTCTCCATTCCAACCCACTTTCCTCTCCCACATTTTCTTTCCTTCTTTCTTTTTTTCTTTTTTTTTTTCGACAGTCTTGCTTTTCTGCCCAGGCTGGAATTCAGTGGTGCGAACTCGACTCACTGTAACCTCCACCTCCTGGGTTCAACTGATTCTCCTGCCTCAGCCTACCAAGTAACTGGGACTACAGGTGTGCACCACCATGCCTGGCTAATTTTTGTATTTTTAGTGGAGACGGAGTTTCACCATGTTGGCCAGGCCAGTCTCCAACTCCTGACCTCAGGTGATCTGCCCACCTCAGTCTCCCAAAGTGTTGGGATTACGGGCATGAGTAACCTCGCCCAGCTCCCTCTCCCACATTTTCAAACCACCCTCCCACCATCCTCTGATGTCTACAAGAAAAAAGGAGAGAGATTTTTTAGCATGATGTCAATTTCTATCCATCATTCACTGAATTCTCATTCCAGCCCTTCGAGGTTGGGTGCCATTCTTACCATTTTACAGAAGGAGAAACTGAGGCTCTGAGAAGGCAAGCAACTTGTTCAAGATCACCTCATTGGCAGAACTGGGCTTGACACAAAGCTAAACCTGAAGCAGAGCCTGTACTTGGTCTGCCACACTACAAAAAATGGGAGAAACCCTCCTCAGTATTGGAAACTACTTCAGAACCTTGGAGAGCAAGGCTGAGCTTGACTGGGAAAGAAGGGATAGTTTGGAAGAAGAGATGTGTCCTCCTCTGTCAGAGCTCAGCCCCAACCTGCCCTGGTATGGTCATGCCCCTGCCATGGTCAGCCCCTGCTAAGGAGAAATAGGATGCTGGCCTCCCAGTAGACAAGTGTCTGTGGGGTGAGTCACCCATTATCCCCTCCCATGTGACACACTTAGTACAAGGCATTGGGAAGTACCAGACCAACAGAATAGACTTCAAGATGCCACCTGCCCACAGACCTGGGAATGGTTGGTTTCCTGTGGCCTTGGATTGCATACTCATTCAAGAGGCTCCCAAGAAGCTTACCAGCCAGAGGTTCCCATGCCAAGGAGTTGGGCTGGACTCTATGACCTCTCTTTGCCTTGCCTAGGGCCACCCACACCATTAGACCGTAGGCACTAATGCACCTGCCTGCTGCCTCTTACTGTAGAAAAAGAGATGAGTGGAGGCAGGTGGATTCCTTGGGGCTTAGGAAGCTTCAAGGTGGTGCACATAGTCCTGGAGCCAAGTAACCCTGGGTTAAATCCCAGTGCCTCCTCTAATTAGTCAGACAACCCTGGAAAAGTTAGGTTACCTTGCTAAGCCTCAGTGTTCACATTTGTAAAAAAGTGATAATCATGCTTTCCCACAGTTTGAATTGAATCAGAAAATTTAAATAACCATCTTTCCCCAAAATAGCTGACACATAATAAGGGATCTTTAAGTGAAAACTTTTCATTTTTATTACAATATTAAACATCTTCGAAATTCACACAGAAAGAAGAGCTCTAGAATAATTGCAAATGATGGGGCAACCAAAGCCACTAATGATTGAAATGTTCTCTGTGACTAAAGGATGGTTATTTATTCTGAAAGTAAGAATACGGTGATATCAGGAGAGGAAAGCGGATGGAGCTCATCTTAAGTGCTGTGCTTGCACTGTAGTGTGTGTGTGTGAGAGAGAAAGAATGCATGTGTATATGTATTTGTGTGAATGTGTATGTGAGTGAGAGAGAGAGAGAGAGAGAAGGGTGGGGGGACACACTTTCAATAGACTAAAATCTAATCCCTACCCTCAGGGAATTTACACATAACTGGAATATTTTTAAAAGTGTCAAAATTGACATCTGTGAGCTACAAAGTGCTATAGGAATATAAAGGCAGGAGAGTTCGCTTCCAGCGCAGGTGGGGTTCTGAGTGGTATGTGACACTTCCTGGAGGAATGCTATTCGAGATAACTGAAGCGAAGGTGAGATCTCAACAGGTAGTAATGGGGATAGGGTGGAAAAGAGAATTGTTGAGAAAAGCCACGAAACAGAGAAAGCAGGGTGTGCTCTGTGAATCTGAGGTAATGTGAAAAAAATACCAAATACCAAAATATTCTTACCCTTGGATGGTGGGATGATAGCTGATTGATTTTAGTGTGTGTCTTTCTGAATTTTCTATTCTTTAAAAAGCTTGGGTAATTTGTATACTCAAGAAAAAAATCATATTTTTTAGAACCAACATCAGTAACAAAATCAGCAAAAAAAAAAAAAAAAAAAAAAAAAAGAAGTGCTTTTGTGGCTGAAGCTAAGAAAGCAAGAACGTTTAAAATTCTAGAGAAGACTGGCAGTAGAGAAGAGGGCTTGTGTCTAACTGGGCTCTCTACCTCAGCACTGTTGACATTTTGGACTGGATCATTACCTGTTGTGGGAGCTGCCCTGTGTATTGTAGCATTCTAGTCTCTGCTAGATGCTAGTGGAATTTTTCCCCTTCTCTCCTTGGCCACCCCAATTGTGACAACTAAATATGTCCCCTAAGGGACGAAATTGCCCTGGGGTGGATAGAATTACCATTCTAAACCCTGGAATCTTTGATGTGAAGGAAAAGTCATCCCTACATACTTCCCTGCATGCACAGAGAGTGTAATCCCGTCACTGTGCCTTGGCTCTCTTAAAATGTTTCCCTCTTTCATCCAATCCCACCCAAATCCAGGAGGCAGAAGGTCTGAATGCTGGGTCTCAAGTCTTAACATTTAGTTAGCTACAACTAACTTCAATATTATTTTTAACCTGACTTCACCTGATTTGTGGGGGGTGGGGCGCGGACCAGGTTTGCCTAGAAAACTCCACTAACAGGGCTGGTCCAAGCTTAAAAGGAAGGAGACAAAGTACTCTTTGGGTTAGTTGAACGGCCCCTCTGGGCCTGCTTACTTATCCATAAAATGACAGGTAGATGAGAAGAGCTCAAAGATTCTGTGAATCTGTGTGTCAATGCCAACCCCTTATTTTGTACAGGAAGAAAATGACATTTGGCAATGCGTAGTTTTGCCCAAGGTCACACACCTCACCACTGGCAGCACCATGACTAAAACCCAGCACCATGACTAAATGCCATGACTTTTGATTTCTACGTGTGCCCCTCCATCCCGCACTCTTTGTCACATGTCTCCTTAGAAGCATGGCTTCCTTGTGTCAGAAAGGAAGAAAACAAGAGTGACTGGGCAGGCCACTTACATGCGCTATTTGGTGAGCAAGGCAATAGAGAAATGTTCTCTACGTAAATAACAACAGCAACAACGACATGACTTTCCGAATGAACCAAAGCAGCTCGAAGAAACACAGCGCTATTGGCTCTTTCAAGACAGTGGAGAATCTGAGGGTGATGAGTTTTGTGGTATTCAATGGCAGGCTGCTGTGACAGAGGGCTGCAAATGCCACTCTGGGGACATGTTAATGAAGGCTCTGCATGCACAACACGAGAGGCAATTATTCTGTTCTCCCTGGCACTGGGTCCTCCTGGCAGGAGAGCTGCCACCGATGCGGTTGGAAAGAGTTCAGTGCAAAGTTCACAGAGAAAGCCAGATGGAGAAGGAACAAGACTTGCCGTCTGGCTCAGCCAGTGCCAAACACACCAAGTGCTCGTCTGCCGGCCTTGCCCTGATCCTTGGGAACATATGCAGGAAGGGCATGGTGGGCGGAAGAGGCGGAGACTTCTGCTGGCGGATGCGAGGGGGATCTGGGCTGCTTCCGGCCTGCGTGTAGGCCGCCATCTCTGAAGCTCTCCAGGCTTGGGGCTGCCTTCCCTCCTGGCCAGATGTTGTCAACATAGGTTGCGAGCAGTCATCCCCAGACAAAATATGGCCAGGCAGGTGAACCAGAAAAAGAGGTGGTGAATACAGATCAGTTTGTGGATGATTTTCCTGGCACCCATTTTGTGGGCTGACCTGGCCTCTTTCTCTCAGGTTCACCCTGGGGAAAGGCTCTTCCAGGTGCTGGAAAGAAGACTTTGTCTCCTTCCTTTTCAGCTTGGACCAGCCCTGTTAGTGGAGTTTTCTAGGCAAACCTGGTCCGCGCCCCACCCCCCACAAATCAGGTGAAGTCAGGTTAAAAATAATATTGAAGGCTGCTGTGAGTGCCAGTTGAGTCACAGTACTGAGGGTGTGTGGGTTGCAAGTAAGTGGGTCCCACACGTTTCCCAGGGAGATGATGGGGCAGAAACAGGTTGTGGAGTCTGCATTAAATGAACCCCAGATCTTAGCAGCAGCCTGCCCCCACCCCCTCCTGCTGGCATTTCCAGGCCAGAAGGGACTGTTCTGTCTCACTGTTTCTCAAAGGCCACCTGCTGCTGCCTCAGTGAGTCAGAAGGGCCTGTCTGGCTTGTCGTGGATCACTTGGAACCTGGCCACATGCCTCCCTTTTCTATTTCTGTGCCCTAGAAGATGGCAGTACCACCCAACACCCCACCCAGGAAATCGCTGCCAGTAGCTCTAGTGAAGCCTCATCTCAGGGCTAGTTACCTAGTAAGAAGAGCAGTGCTGAGAATTCAGGCAGGTAGAGATGAGGTCTGCAGCAAGAGGAAAGAAAGGAGCCTTCTGAAGGCAGCTGCTCAATGGAGGAATTAGGGAGGATTGGAAGCAGAGTTATCCTCAGGATGAGTTAGCGACAGTCCTGGCATAGGAACACTGTCCCTATGAGGACTCCCCTGTGGGCCTGGACAGCTCAGGCCTGGGGCTGGGTAGCTCACTGATTGGGCCTCAGCTAATGCAGGCAGAGTGTGAGGACAACCGCCAGGCGCTGGGGCAGCTTTCCAAGGGATACTCTTTTCATTGAAGTAATTCCAAATCCTTAGTGCATCATGCTGTAACCTATACTGTTTGGGGCCTTCTCACTCATGCTCCCTCCCCACCTCCCCTGCATGCAATGTCCCTTTCTCCCCACTTAGTGGACAGTGTAAGGGATTTCAAACTTTACGTGCATCAGAACCATCTGGAAAGATTGCCAATGTCAGCTTCCTGGCCCCATTCCCTGAGGTTCTGATTCCGTAAGCCCAAGCAGGATGCTACATTTTTATCAAGCATTCTGGGGAGATCCTCAGCATGTGGTTCCTGGACTCTACTATGAGAATGCTGGTTTCATGGCTAAGAGCATAGACTCTGAAGTCAGACCAGAATTCAGATCCCAGTTCTGCCGCTTACCAGCTATAGAACCTCTAAGCGTCAGCTTCCACATCTGTAAAATGGGAGTGGTGAATTACTTTCCTCATGCTCTGAGGATTAAATGAGATGATTTATGTAAAGACCCAACAGACTGCCTGAGAGGCAATGAGAACTTAATAATGTTATTATTGCTAGTGGAATTCCTGCTGTTCCATGCTCCTGACACACACATAGATGCTCAATGTGTGACGACATGTTTGTGGCTGACTCAAAACTGTTCTGTTCTTTATGGGAAATGATGCAGGGACTTTAGAGGTGATCTGGTTTCTATTTGGAGAGCTGGGCCTCTTAGCCATCCAAAGGGAGGACCTTCTTTTTTCACCCCAAGGATGAATTAGAATCCTGTGTTTGGCAATTTCATCATGCAGTAAGACATGAAAGACCCTCTTCTTGCACCCTTCACCCAGCAGGAACTGGGTGTTGAAAAAGTCTTTTTGACAACTTGGTGTCTTTTTTGACTTTCACAAGAAAACAGGAGTCTGCTTGTGAATAGTATCGCCCTTGAACTCAGAGCCTGAAGGAACAGGAGTGGGCTGGGCAGAGCCTGGACTAACACCAGGAATCTTCCGTGAGGAAAATGAAGATCTCGGCATGGGGCTGTTGGCAGCCAAGGCCTCCCCAAGCCCTGGCATCTTGGGCCTGGGCTGCCCGAGGACAAATGGAACCACTAGGACCTAGGCTGGGTCTAGCCTGGCTAGACGTTTTTCTTGCTATTCTCACACCTCCATCTCCTCTTCGGCTTCCCAGGACCCGGCTGGGAGGAGGAGCTTGGCAGATGACCCAGGGCTCCCAAGGCTGGTGGCTCTAGAAGGGACTATTCACCCAAGGATCAGGGTGTCAGGAAAGGCCACAGGACAGGACAGAAGCTAAAGCAACCCAGGAAGGTGGGTTACCTTACAGAGGCCACTAATAATTACTATTTGGCAGCGAGACCCTGCCAAGTTTTCTCAAAAGCCTCCTTCACATTTCTCCTGAGGGTCTATCCAGTAGCATCTAAGCTATAAGACCTGGATATAGTTACAGAAGATGATGGCCCCATGGCTTAAAAGCACCCATCCGATGCCTGGAATTCTACCATTGGAGCACTTTGGCCCTCACAGATATTGGACCCCATTTAACTCCACACATCCTTGGATGAGGTAACACTAAACTCTTAATGCCGTGCATGTGTTGACACCATGCCAGCATATGAGAAGCACTTAATATTTTGTAGCTTGTAATAGAAGCAGTAAGTAATTAGTAGTTATCATAATCATAGTGAACACTTTAGAATTACTGAACTTCCAATTTTTTGCAAATAACTTTTTTTTGAAAAGAGGCAAAAGAAGAGAGCATTGAGTTTCTGCAGGAGAGAAGGAAAGAACTCACTAAAACCAGCTACAGAGCCTTATAAATTATGTGGCCTTGGGGAAGTCAGCCAAGCCATCTGTATACCTCAGTGTCCCTCTTGGTACAGTGGTGATGGTGGTTCTCTTGTCCTTCTCTAGCTCCTAAGACTTTAAGATAAAATGAGGTAATAGCTTTCTGTGGGTTTTGGAATCATATTTGCCCTGTACATAACCACAAAGGAGTGTGACTTATAACAACTTCTGTTAGTATCAACACACCAATTCTGCCATTGTTGCCAATAGCTATGAACATAGAGGAAATGCTGTGTGTGAAGACCAACTGACCAGCAGCAACACGTGGCAGTAGGCAAGGAGGCCCTGTCCAGATTCTGCACCCTGGTTACAACTCCTCACCAATGGCTGAGGTCACACTCCACCTGCCAAGTTGAAAGAGAAACCGCCAACAGAGGCATGAGCAGAGCACAGGCTCTGGGGGCAAAAAGTTTTGGGGGCCAGGTCTCACCTCCACTACTTACCAGTGGTGTGGCTTTTAGCAAGTTCTTCTTTATCTCTAGCCTCAGTTTCTTCTTCTGTAGAATGGGCTAACTGGGCTGTGCTGTGATGGGAATCAACTGAGAGTCTGCATGGAATGTACTTAGCTCAGAGCTGACTTAGTGAAGAGGAAAAATTATAATCCTCATTGCTGCCTGATTTGCCTCCATTCTCTTGGTCTCCAGGTTAACATTCATTCAGCATGTTTTAAATTATACTTCTCTATGGGGAGAAAGAGGAGACCACTCTTGAAAGACATTCAAGAAAGCGACTGGGTTTTTCTGCATTTTGTGGAGCACACTGATAAGCTCCTGAGGGAGGAAACAGCTCAGGGATGCTCCTTGGGCTGACAGTTGTCATGGAGGAAGCGATGAGGGTGTTTCTCCTTGAAGAAGAGTTGTACTCGGTGTTTGTCTTTCTTGTTCCCTCTGTGTCTCAGGGAAATGGTGTCAAGCAGTTCCCTGGGAGAATCCAGGGGCTGTGTCATCGCTGCCAGTCTGACCCTGGGCTGACTCACGTCCACAGGGCAGGCGCCGTCCGCTGGAGATAGCTGCCCTTTCAGTAAAAAGCCCCTCCTGGTATGGGGAGAAGCATAAGTGGTATGAAGGGGAAATAGAAACTCACTTGACTTTTACCTAGAAACTCCCTGTTTAGTGTGTGATTCATTATTAAATCCCTCTTTCCTCTGTCGCCTGCAAGCTCCTCAAGGGTCATCTTGTTCACTTCTGTACCCTTAGTGCCCAGGACAGTTGGTGCTCACATAAATATATCCAGAAAACAAAAATGGATGGATGGATCAATAGACAGGTGACTGGACGAAGGATTATGATGGCACCCTTGCCCTTGACTGGCCCTCAGTCCAGTTGATAGGTCAAGATTCGCCCAACATAGTTTGCAAGTGCAGAGAACAATTTTTATTTAGGCATCAAATTGAAGGTATAATCTGTGGAGTCCAAATCATTTGGGAAGCCAATGAGAGTAAGCCTCACAGGCCTTCAGTTATAGAAAGTGTAATTAACAATGGGCCCCACCTGCTGTGTTCTGAAGTCCATCGATGCTGAGGCCACATTTCCCATGGGCTGCTCCCAGCCAGTGACTGAGCACAGCAGGGTTACTAGGGCAGGCTCCTTCCTGGGAGACAACCAACTCCTCTGACGGCTGGCCTTGCCTGAGGACTCCTCAACAGCTTTGCCAAAGCTTCTTTAAACTGCATGATGGTCTAGGATGCTTTCACCCAACCTTTTCTTCCTCTGTTCTTCACATGGAATCAGACTTTTGTGGAGGCCTGATGGCTCCCATTCTTTTTGGTTCCCTCTCCTTTTCTTTTTTCCTCACATAGACATTTCCCCTAGTAAAATCTTTGCGTATTTATCCCTGTCTTTGTGACTGCTTCTCGGAGGACTTGGACTAACACAGCTTCAGAAGTTTAAAATGACCACTGTGGCCTAGGGGAGTCCGAGCAGGTTCAATAAAGGAGAAGTCACTCCATGGACTTTCCTAGTAGCGTACAGATTCCTAGTTAGGGTAGTGGAGGCACAGGTTAGACTGTGGACTCTATGAAATAAGAGACTGTCTGCATTGTTCACTGTAAATCTTCTGCACCAAACACAGTGTCAAGCACATAGTGGTCCCTCACGGAATACTTGTTGAATAAATGAATAACCAAAGACTCCTTTCCCCCCTCTATAGCATCAGAATGCTTTCACCTTGCCTGTGTTCCATTAGCCATCACACTTGGCTGTTACTGAATTACTCATTTATATCTGCCCCTAGACTGTTTGCCTCTTAAAGGCAAAGAGATCGTATATTGAAGACTCAAAGGCCTGGCTTATATATAGTGTCCAAAGAAGAAACTAATAGGACTGAACAACGATGGCCAAGGGAGAAGGCAGTCATGAGGAATGGCTATTACATCTGAGAAGTGGCTCATAGTTAGGGGTGAGAGTGGTATTCCTGGTTGCTGGTCCGGGCACCTCACTTTGCCTGTGTGTAAAGTGCAGTGCTTCTTCCAGCTGCATCCTGGCACCACAGCCAGCTCCTTTCTTTCCAGCTAACATTCTGTGGTCTCATGAGGACCTTCTATCTGAAGGGATCTCATTTTTTTCAAAATCCCACCATATACATGATTTTGTGGGAACTGCACAACTCACGGCATGGAGAGGTTAGCTATTCCCAATTTCACAGATGCAGCAGTAACAACTGTGGTTTAGACTGCCCTCAGCCACCAGCACAACACTTCTGCTGGTAATGACACTACAGTCTTGCTTTGAGGAACACCCTGCCTCCATTGGATTATCTTGTAGGACTGTCCACCAAGGGGTCCAACACTTTTCTGGACAAAGGGAGGTCATGTGACTTGAGTAAGACCCATTAGACACTTGTCCTAGAATTTGAATCTTGCACAGACAGTAATTTAAAAGCTAGAGCCTTTGAGAATAAAATAATGGATTTGAACAACAATAAAAAAACCCGGTTAGGCTGGGCATGGTGGCTGAAGCCTGTAATCCCAGCACTTCGGGAGGTCGAGGCGGGTGGATCACAAGGTCAGGAGATTGATACTGTCCTGGTCAACATGGTGAAACCGCATCTGTACTAAAAGTACAAAAATTAGCTCGTGTGGTGACGGGTGCCTGTAATCCTAGCTACTTGGGAGGCTGAGGCACGAGAATCTCTTGAACCCAGGAGGTGGAGGTTGCAGTGAGCTGAGATTGCGCCACTGTACTCCAGCCTGGCAACAGAGCAAGACTCTGTCTCAAAAAACAAACAAACAAAACAAAACAAAAAAAAACTCTCTTCTAGGAATATACACAAAAGAATTGAAAGCAGGGACTCCAACAGACATTTGCATATCCCTGTTCACAGTGGCATTATTCACACTAACCAAAAGGTGGAAACGACCCACATGTTTATGAACAGGTGGATAGAATATATGTGCTATATACATACAGTGGAGTATTGTTCAGCCTTAAAAAGGAATAAAATTTGGATACTACAACATGGGTGAACCCTAAAAACCTACTTAGTAAAATAAGCCAGACGCAGGACAAATATATTATTACAATGTAATATTGTAATATTATATTATAAATACGTAGATTCTGCAGCCATAAAAAAGGATGAGTTAATGTCCTTCGCAGGGACATGGATGAAGCTGGTAACCATTATTCTCAACAAACTAACACAGGCACAGAAAACCAAACACCACATGTTTTAACTCATAAGTGGGAGTTGGCAAATGAACACATGGACACAAGGAGGGGAACATCACACACTGGGGCCTGTCAGGAGGTGGGGGTAGTCTAGGGGAGGGATAGCATTAGGAGAAATACCTAATGTAGATGACAAGTTGATAGGTGCAGCAAACCACCATGGCACGTGTATACCTATGTAACAAACCTGCACGTTCTGCACATGTACCCCAGGACTTAAAGTATAATAAAAAAAATTTAAAATTCAATAAATACATACCTCCATACATACATAGATTCCATCTATATGAGGTATCTAGAATCATCAAATTCATAGAAACAGAAAGTAGAAGAGTGGTCACCAGGGGAGGTGGGGAGGAGGGAAGAGGGCATTATTATCTAAAGGATACAGAGTTTCTGTTTGGGATAATGAAAAAGTTCTGGAAATAGAAAGTGGTGATGGTTGGACAACATTGTGAATGTACTTAATGCCACTGAATTGTACACACATCAACTGTGTATTGATGGTTAATGTCTCACGTGTGTCCGTGTGAAGCACCACCAAACAGGCTTTGTGTGAGCAACATGGCTGTTTATTTCACCTGGGTGCAGGCAGGCTGAGTCCGAAAAGAGAGTCAGCAAAGGGTGGTGGATTATCATTAGTTCTTATAAATTTTGGGATAGGCGGTGGAGTTAGGAGCAATGTTTTGCGGGCAGGGGGTGGATCTCACAAAGTACATTCTCAAGGGTGGGGAGAAGTACAAAGAACCTTCTTAAGGCTGGGGGAGATTACAAAGTACATTGATCAGTTAGATTGAGGCAGCAATAAATCACAATGGTGGAATGTCATCAGTTAAGGCTATTTTCACTTCTTTTGTGGCTCTTCAGTTGCTTCAGGCCATCTGGATATATACGTGCAGGTCACGGGATATGATGGCTTAGCTTGGGCTCAGAGGCCTGACATTCCTGTCTTCTTATATTAATAAGAAAAGCAAAACAAAATAGTGAAGTGTTGGAGAGGCAAAATATTTTGGGGTGGTATGGAGAGATAATGGGCACTGTTTCTCTGGGCTGCTTCGAGCAGGATTGGGGCGGCCTGGGAGCCTAGAGTGGGAGAGATTAAGTTGAAGGAAGATTTTGGTGTAAGGGATGATATTGTGGGGTTGTTAGAAGGAGCATTTGTCATATAGAAAGATTGGTGATGGCCTGGATGTGGTTTTGTATCAATTGAGAAGCTAAAAGGAAGATACAAGATCTGAGTAAGAGGAGGGGAAAAACAGGTATTAAAGGACTAAGAATTAGGAGGACCCAGGACATCCAATTAGAGAGTGCCCAAGGGGGTTCAGCATAATGACTTGCTTGGTTGGTGAGTTTTTGGGAAAAGACCATTAGTCTATTTTACCTTTCCTGAAGATTGAGGATGGTAAGGGGTATGAAGTTTCCACTGAATACTAAGAGCCTGAGAAATTGCTTGGATGATTTGACTAATAAAGGCCGGTTTCTTATTGGACTGTATAGAGGTGGGAAGGCCAAACCAAGGAATTATGTCTGACAGAAGGGAAGAAATGACCGCAGTGGCCTTCTCAGACCCTGTGGGAAAGGCCTCTATCCATCCAGCGAAAGTGTCTACCCAGACCAAGAGGTATTGTAGTTTCCTGACTCCAGGCATGTGAGTAAAGTCAATTTGCCAGTTCTGGGCGGGAGCAAATTCCTGACTTGATGTGCAGGGAAGGGAGGGGGCCTGAATAATCACTGAGGAGTAGTAGAATAGCAGATGGAACACTGAGAAGTGATTTCCTTGAGGATAGATTTCCACGATGGAAAGGAAATGAGAGGTTCTAAGAGGCTTGTAATCTACATGGAAGAGATTATGAAATGAAGACAGAATAGAATGGGCCTGTGAGCCTGGAAGAAGATATTGTCCTTGGTCCAAGGACTATTTGCCTTGTGTGGGAAGAGATTGATAGGTGGAAACTTCAGTAGGAGAGTAAATAGGAGTGACCAATGAGAAGGAGAAAAATTGACCATGAGGGAGAGAAGTTGGAACACTAGCTGCTGTTTTAGCTACCTTATCAACATAAGCGTTGCCCTGAGTGATGGGGTCTGATGCCTTTTGATGACCCTTGCAGTGAATGACTCCAGCTTCCTTTGGAAGTGAAGCAGACTTGAGAAGAGTTTTTATTAAAGAGGCATTAATGATGGAGGACCCTTGCATAGTGAGGAAACCTCTTTCAGCCCATATAACAGCATGGTGGTGAAGGATATGGAAGGCATATTTAGAGTCAATATAAATATTGATGTGTAGTCCCTTTGCAAGAGTGAGGGCCTGAGTTAAGGCAATGAGTTCGGCTTGCTGAGAGGTAGTGTAGAGGGGCAGAGTGGTAGCCTCAATGATAGATGTGGAAGATACTATAGCATAGCCTGCCTTTGCTGGTGAGTGGCGATTAGACCTGGTGGAACTGCCATCAATAAACCAAATGTGTTCAGGGTGAGGAACAGGAAAGAAGGAAACATGGGGAAATTGAGTGAATGCCAAGTGGATTATAGAGAGACAGTCATGGGGGTCAGTTGTGGTATCAGGCATAATGTGGAAGGCTGGGTTGAAGTCCAGGCCAGGAACAATGGTAATTGTGGGAGACTCAACAAAGAGTGAGTATAGCTGAAGGAGCCGGGGAGCAGAAAGTATATGTGTCAGGTGTGAGGAAGAAAATCGATTTTGGAAGTTATGAGAACTGTAGAGAGTGAGTTGAGCATAGTTTGTGATTTTGAGGGCCTCTAAAAGTATTAAAGCAGTGGCAGCCACTGCACACAGACATGAAGGCTAGGCTAAAACAGTAAGGTCAAGTTGTTTGGATAAAAAGGCTATAGGGCGCAGTCCCGGCTCTTGTGTAAGAATTTCGACCACACAGTCCTGCACTTTGGCTGTGTGTAATGAAAAAGGGTTGGGATGAGTTAGGGAAAGCTAGTGTGGGGGCAGCTTCTAGGGTGGATTTTAAGGAACAGAAAGGAGTGGCAAAAGGATTTAGGATCTGTGGGGTTAGCTAGGTTTGCTTTTGTGAGTTTATATAATGGTTTAGTCAGGATGGTAAAACTAGGTATCCAAAGGTGGAAGTACCTAACCATGCCTAGGAAGGAAAGGAGTTGTTTTGTAGAAGGGATTGGGGTTTGGGAGATTAGCCAGACACGATCAGCAGGGAGAGCACGTGTGTTTTCATGAGAATTATGCTGAGATAGGTAACAGATGAGGAAGAAATTTGGCTTGACTGAAGTAATGGGGGCTGTCTGTGAAACCCAGCAGCAGTACAGCCCAGGTAATTTGCTGAGCCTGATGGCTGTTAGGGTCAGTCCAAGTGAAAGCAAAGAGAGGCTGGGCTGAAGGGTGCAAAGGAATAGTAAAGAAAGCATGCATGAAATCCAGAACAGAATAATGGGTTATGGAGAGGTTGTGGAGGGAGGTATTGAGGATAGGAGAGTACATGACTTTGGCATCACGGGGTGGATAGGCAAGACAATTTGGTTGATAAGGTGCAGATCCTGAACTAACCTGTAAGACTTGTCCGGGTTTTGAACAGGTAAAATGGGGGAATTGTAAGGAGCGTTTTTAGGTTTTAGAAGCCCATACTGTAGCAGGTGAGTGATAACAGGCTTTAATCCTTTTAAAGCGTGCTGTGGGATGGGATATTGGCATTGAGCAGGGTAAGGATAATTAAGTTTTTATTGGATGGTAAGGGGTGCATGATCGGTTGCCAAGGAGGGAGTAGAGGTATCTTATACTTGTGAATTAAGGTGGGGAGACAAAAGGGGAGAATGTGAAGGAGGCTTTGAACTGGGGAAAAGGGTAGCAATGAGGTGTGGCTGTAGCCTAGGAATAGTCAGGGAAGCAGATAATTTAGTTAAAATGTCTTGACCAAAAAGGGAGCTGGGCAGGTGGGGATAACTAAAAAGGAGTGCATAAAAGAATGTTGTCCAAGTTGGCACCAGAGCTGGGGAGTTTTAAGAGGTTTAGAAGTCTGGCCGTCAATACCCACAACAGTTATGGAGGCAAGGGAAACAGGCCCTTGAAAAAAAGGTAATGTGGGCCGGGCGCGGTGGCTCAAGCCTGTAATCCCAGCACTTTGGGAGGCCGAGGCGGGCGGATCACAAGGTCAGGAGATCGAGACCACAGTGAAACCCGTCTCTACTAAAAATACAAAAAATTAGCCGGGCGCGGTGGCGGGCGCCTGTAGTCCCAGCTACTCAGGAGGCTGAGGCAGGAGAATGGCGGGAACCCGGGAGGCTGAGCTTGCAGTGAGCCGAGATCGCGCCACTGCACTCCAGCCTGGGCAACAGCGTGAGACTCCGTCTCAAAAAAAAAAAAAAAAAAAAAAGGTAATGTGGAGTGGGTAGCCTCCGTATTGATTAAGAAGGGGACAGACTTACCCACCACTGTAAGAGTTACTCAAAGCATCTGTGATGGTCCAGGAGGCTTCCGAGGCAATCAGGCAGCGTCAATCTTTAGCCACTAAGCCGAGAATATCTGGGAAGGAGTCAGTCAGAGCCTTGGGCCAGTTGGACAGTCCAATTTCCAGTGGGGTCCCACACAGATGGGACACGGCTTAGGAGGAATCCTGGGCTACGGGCGTTCCTTGGCCCAGTGGCCAGATTTCCAGCACTTGAAGCAAGATCCTGGGAGAGGAAGTCCTGAAGGAATGCCTGACCGCTGTGGCTTAGGCGTTTTGAAGTTTTTGTGTGCTGAAGATATGACTGGGGTTTCTCTCACAGCAGAGGCAAGTAATTGCAACTGTTCTCTATTATTGTACACCTTGAAGGCGAGGTTAATTAAGTCCTGTTGTGGGGTTTGAGGGCCGGAATTTAATTTTTGGAGCTTTATTTAATGTTGGGAGCAGATTGGGTGATAAAATGCATATTGAGAATAAGATAGCCTTCTGGCCCCTATGGGTCTAGAGTGGTAAAATGTCTAAGGGTTGTTGCCAAATGGGCCATGGACTGGGCTGGGTTTTTATATTTGATGAAAAAGAGCCTAAATGCTAACTGATTTGGGAGAGGGCGGATAAAGAAAAAAGGAGCATTAACCTTGGCTATGCCTTCCACTCCAGCCACCTCTCTAAGAGGAAATTGGGCAGGTTGGGGAGGGCTAATAGAGGAATGAAACTGTAAGCAAGAACAGGTGTGAGGAGGGGAGGTGATAGAAAGATTATAGGGTGGGGGAGCAGAGGCTGAGGAAGAATTGGGGCCTGGCTCGGCCTGGTGCGGAGCAGCCTGGGGAGAAGGGGAGAGGTCAGATGAGTCTGTAGTAAAGGAGGATTCAAAGGACTCAGAGGTTGGGGCGGAGACCGAAGGAACAGACAGGAGAGAAAGAAGAAATATTTGGGACAAGTCGCATTGGGAGCAGACCAATGTATAAAAGAATGCCTGGACGTCAGACACCTCAGACCATTTGCCCATTTTTTGACAAAAATTATCTAGATCTTGTAAAATGGAGAAACCAAAAGTGCCGTTTTCTGGCTATTTAGAACTCAAAGGATTGTTGAGTTTGTATTGGGGCCAAGCGGTATTGCAGAAGAAAATAAGGCGTTCAAGTTTTAGGTCAGGCGAGAGTTGAAGAGGTTTTAAATTCTTGAGAACACAGGTTAAGGGAGAAGAAGGAGGAATGGCAGGTGGAAGGTTGCCCATAGTGAAGGAGGCAAGTTTAAAGAGAAGGGTAGAGAAACGGAGAGAAGGGATGGGGGGTGCTTGTCCCCAGGAAAGTGAAGAAGCGGTGGGAGGTGCTTGCCCCCCAGGAAAGTGGAAACAGGGTGGGAGGTGCTTGCCCCTCAGGAAAGTGGAAACGGGTTGGGAGGTGCTTGCCCTCAGGAAAGTAGAAAATGGGTGGAGACATGGAGAGAAGGGGTGGGGTGAGCAGCCCTGGGCTGCAATGTGGGTGAGCAGCCAAAGCAGGCGTGCCCGCAATTGACTTGCCACAAACAGAATGACCAAGGCAGGCGTCCCCGAGAAGATCAGACACCAATGGGAGGTGGGTGAATAATCAGGCAGGCATCCCTGCAATGATTAAACACCAAGGGAACGCTTTCTTCCCGAGTCCATGACAGGTACTGGAGTTTTGAGTCCGTGGATAAAATGTGTCTCCTTTGTCTCTACCAGAAAATGAAAGTAATTGAAATTAAGAGAAGGGAGAGATTGAAGGGTGGTGGCAAGATTGAAAGGAGAAAGAGGTTGAGGGATAGTGAGAGAGGTTGGAGAAGACAGTAAGAAGTGGCTGCTTACCTGATTTAAAATCGGTGAGATGTTCCTTGGGCTAGTTGGTCCGAGGACCCGAGGTCATAGGTGGATCTCTTCATAGAGTGAGGGTGAGGACATGGGACTGGTCTCCCAAAGGAGTCCCACTGACCCAGGTCTTCGGCACCAAATGTCTCACGTGTGTCCGTGTGAAGAGACCACCAAAGAGGCTTTGTGTGAGCAATGTGGCTGTTTATTTCACCTGGGTGCAGGCGGGCTGAGTCCAAAAAGAGAGTCAGCAAAGGGTGGTGGATTATCATTAGTTCTTACAGGTTTGGGGATAGGCGGTGGAGTTAGAAGCAATGTTTTGCGGGCAGGGGGTGGATCTCACAAAGTACATTCTCAAGGGTGGGGAGAAGTACAAAGAACCTTCTTAAGGCTGGGGGAGATTACAAAGTACATTGATCAGTTAGATTGAGGCAGCAATAAATCACAATGGTGGAATGTCATCAGTTAAGGCTATTTTCACTTCTTTTGTGGCTCTTCAGTTGCTTCAGGCCATCTGGATGTATACGTGCAGGTCACGGGATATGATGGCTTAGCTTGGGCTCAGAGGCCTGACAGTTAAAATGATACTTTTACTAGAATTTTAAAAATACAAAAAAGTAAAAGTTTCAAAAACATCCGCTGGAGTTTGTCCCATGCGTCCGTGTGAAGAGACCACCAATAGGCTTTGTGTGAGCAACAAGGCTATTTATTTCACCTGGGTGCAGGCAGACTGAGTCTGAAAAAGGAGTCAGCAAAGGGTGGTGGGATTATCATTAGTTCTTATAGGTTTGGGATAGGCATCCAAAGTACATTCTCAGGGGTGGGGGAGAATGTATCGTATCAGTTAGGGTGGGGCAGGAACAAACCACAAAAGTGGAGTGTCATCAGTTAAGGCTATTTTCACTTCTTTTGTGGATCTTCAGTTGCTTCAGGCCATCTGGATGTATACGTGCTGGTCACAGGGGATATGATGGCTTTGCTTGGGCTCAGAGGCCTGACAGGGCTGATTCATTTACAATGCTCATACCGTGAAGAATCTTTTCATTAGTTTCTGCTACCTGGACACCTAGTCTTCTTATATTCCTGTTCTGGGTTTGAATCTTGGCTCCACTACATGCCAGACATGTGACCTTGGGTGAGTTACTGTGCTTCTTTGAGCCTCTATTTTCTCATCTGAGGATAATACCCAATGCATAGAGTTTAGGAACTAAACCCACATTCACATAACCAGTCAGCAACAGAGCTGTAACTAGGACCAGACCTCCAGACCCCTAGGTCTTCAGTTTGAGGGAGGAGAAAATGACCTTAGAAGTCTTTGGTAATTGCAATGAACAGAAGAATTTTTCATCAGCTCACTGAACATCTACTCTTTGAATCTTTAATTGAGAAAGCCCTTTGCTCCCCAACTATCCTTGTTTAGCCATGAAGACACTTTAAGGAAGGGAGAATTTTGTCTGAGTAGGAATTTGGGGGAAGGAAGGAAACACTACACAGAAAGGCACCTTAGAATTGATTTACTTTGAGCTTTTCTTGGGTTACAACCTCTCATCCCAACAGAGTTTTGTGAGGATTTAATGAGATATTACCTATAGGCCCTAGCTTGATTCCTGGCACACAGTAAAGACCCAATAAATTCTAGCTGTCATTGTTATGATGACTAATAGGCCCTATGGTGATGTGAGTTCAAAGGATTTGCGAGTGGCCCATCAACCCCCACTCCACCTTGAAACGTTACCCACATCAGCTCCCAGAGTCTGAAATTCCTTTAAGGAGAGACTGATTCTTTTTCTTCCATAGTCAGATACATGGTTGACCATATAAAGTAACGGAAGAAGGGAGGGAGGTATGAGCAGTACGCATCTTGTGCTGGAGCAGAAATGCTGGCTGGGTACCCTGGAGTCTGTGCTCATGGTTTCTGAGCCGAGCATACTCCCCAGAGTCTCAGTCCACCTGCTCTTGTGTCTGATCCCTGGAGAGTAATAGACAGAAAAGTCTATTGCAATGGACTGAAGAGTTTTTCATCAGCTCATTGGACATCTGCTCTTCGAGTCCTTAGTTGAGAAAGCCCTTTGCCCTCCAACTATCCTTCTTTAGCCATGAAGACACTTTAAGGAAAGGAGAGTTTTGGCTCAGTAGGAAATTGGGGGAGGGAAGGAAACACTACACACAAAGGCACCTTAGAATTGACTGACTTTGAGCTTCCCTTCATGCAATAGAACCTAGATTCTGAAGACTAAGGTGAGAAGGAGCTGTGGATCGCAGGGGTTAGTAATAGGGAGGAAATCCCCTAAACCCAACTGGAGAGAAATCCAGGAGTCTATAGAGTTCTTGGCTGGAAACCCCAAATATTGCTGGTTCACTGTCCCCCGGTTTCCTGGTCATTCAACATTTTCCCAGCACTTGCCAGGAACACGAAGACAAGTAGAACTGTGGCTCCCACCTTCCAGGGATTCTGTAGGGATGACCGTGGTGCCCGACTCACAGCCCCTGGATCCACTGCTCTCAGCCACAGTTGCTGGGACAGTGGCAGGTGAGCCTCACAGCACCCCATCTTGCCTGCCTAGTTCCTGCTCCAGGGCTCTCTCCACTCTGCAGGGCCTGCTATGTCTACCTGAAAGTCTAGGCCAGAAGTTTGCTTCTCCAGGACAACTGGCCAACCAGCTGGGCCCAAGAGCCTTCCTCCAGGCAGAAGACTGTGGCCACATTCTGATTTCTCAAGGGTGTCCAGGAGACCTGAACCCCTATTTTCCACAAGATCCACCTTGATAACACACCCCTCCTGGGCTTTTCCTTGTTTCTTACCTCACTTTCCCTATTCCCTGCTCCCAGGATCACCTTCCACATAGACTGCCTGCACCTGAAGCCTTATGCAGGCTTGGTTTTGGGGGAATCTGATCTCAGATAGGTTTCTCATCTATTATCAGAGTGATGAGTTCTGAAATCAAGATAGGAATAGGGTGCACAGAGGAGGAAGCCCAAGCTACATGGGGACAGAAAAAGCCCTCAGAGGTGGTGACATTTTTTCTGAGTCTTGAGAGATGAGAAGTCAGTCAGTAGACCAGAGACAGGAGGCATTCATTCTAGGCAGAGGGGCTACCCCACGCAGAGACCCAAAGGTGAGTGAGAACATGTGGAAACTTCCAATAGTTCAATCCACTGGAGTCTAGGATGCCAGTGAGGGCAGGGCCGGGGGAGCTGGGCAAACAGGTGGGCCTGGGCCAGGAAGGGTCCACCCATGGAGAGGTGGTGAGGGTCCAAGGTAGTAACAAACAAGAAACACCCGTATGATTCCCTGAAACCAGGTCTGTTCAGACCATCTGGGCTCCCAGAGCTGGCAGGAGAAGGTGTTCTGTTGACATGGGTAAAGGAAGGGGAGGAGGAGGAGAAGCCAGTGAACTGAGCTGGCCAACCATGCTGTTGACCACACACAGGTCCTGCAGCAAAGACACAGGACAGCCTTGCCCACTCTCCTGGCAGTAATGAAGGGGGTAGGGAAGGGCATGACTTGAATCCCAGGGTAGCTTCATTCTGCAAAGTCCTCCTGGGAAATCACCCCCAGGGTCCCTTCCCCAGGAAGCCCCTCTTCCTCCACTCTCACCTCCCTCCCACCACCTGCCAACTCACCGTCGCCACCATGAAGTCTCCTTGAAAGTGCCCCTTCCCTTGAAAGACACAGTCTCCAGGGCTCTTTTCCCTCAAAGGACACCTGACCAGATGCTTAGCACCATTCATGATGTTTATGTTTTTTAAGACAGCAAAGAGGCCAGATAGGTTTTTAAATTGCTTTTTTTTTTTTTTTGAGACGGAGTTTCACTCTTGTTGCCCCAACTGGAGTGCAATGGCGTGATCTCGGCTCACTGCAACCTCCGCCTCCCAGGTTCAAGCAATTCTCCTGCCTTGGCCTCCCGAGTAGCTGGGATTACAGGCACCCGCCACCACGCCTGGCTAATTTTGTACTTTTAGTAGAGACGGGGCTTCTCCATGTTGGTTAGGCTGGTCTGCCTTTTCGTATTCTTATAATGCTACAGCTTCATGGTGGTAGGATGTGGCCCCGGGGAGCTTGTCCCCTGGCAAGAGTGACTCATTTGTGGAGGAGATAAGGGGTCTGCCAAGGAGGAGAGAAAGGATTGAAGGGGCAGACCTGGACAAGGAAGGGCGACTGCAGGTCTCACCTTCCCTCCCTTGCCAACCCTGAACACTGCAGCTCTGCTTCCACGCTCAATGAGAGCTGGTGGCCTTCTCCAGTCTACATCCCACAGGGGAAAGCTTCCCACTTCCCTAGCTGTGATAGATTGGCAGACAGGGCAACCTCACCTTGGAGCAAAAGCATGAATTATCCACCCGCCCAGTCTTGCAGTAGCGATCTTCATTTAGTACTTACTCTGTGCTAAGCACTTTACATGAGTTAACTCATTTTATCCTCATAATTGTATTAGATACTATTGTCTTCAGTTGCAAATGAGGAAAACAAGACTCAGAGAGGTGTTGTAGGTAGCTCAAGATCACAGGGCAGGCGGTGGAAACGGGCCCTGAGGCCCCACAAGTTCAGGACGGTACATTGGATGTTCCTGTAACTGGCAGCTCTGTGGGCCTGCGTGTAGGGAGGGAAAAGACACAGGTGTGAGCAGCGTGTGTGAAGTAGGAAGAAAGCCTAGCTGTAATAACAATAATTCTGATCACAGCAGCAGTGGCGCTGACTGGGCACTTAGTGTGTCCTGGGCCTGGCGCTCTACCTGTGGTTTCATTCTCACCCACACTGCGATGAGATAGGTGCTGCTGGTGCCATCGTTGGAAGAGAACGCTCATTCACCCACTTGTTTCCTCATGCACCCTTCACTCATCGCTCCTTGAGCTCACGCTGGGGGTTGTCTCCAAACAGTGGTCCAGATGCCCAGTGAGAGCAGCCTGACCCTGGCATGAGGCCTCCCCCAGCCATGCTCTGGGTCTGTGGCTTCATTTACCCACACGCCGAGCACCTCCCTCCTCCATCCATGCCCTCACGGGACCAGCTGCCCTCCCAGCCCTGCAGGCTTCGAGCCTGTGCATTGCTCACCAAGCATGGCTGCTGGGGCCTACCCACCCTGCCCGGCCGGCTCACCATGGGGTGGGCAGACACCACAGCCTTCCCCCACCCAGGCTTCCATATCCCTCTGTGCTTCCCCATCCAGCACGCACTCCTGATGCCATGCTCTGTTCAGGCTTTATCAGATGTCCTGGCCCATGGCCTGGGGAGACCCCACGGCCCCAGCAACACCATGGCCTCCACCCCTGCCCTCCTCCCCAGGGCTCAGCGTCCTGGCGTCCATCCAGGAAGTTTGTCCTTCCTCCCCAGGCAACTTGGCCTTGGCCAGGGAGCATCTTCAAGTGCGATTTCCGTCCAACTTTGTCCCATGACCGCTGTGCCATGGAAACGCCACCCTCCACTGCCCTCCTGCCTCCGGCGCCACTTCAAGGCCACTTCCTGTGTGACCTTCCTGCTCCTGGGATCAGTCATTCCCACACAGGCTAGTGCTGGGGCCAGCCCCCTCTCTCCCTTCCTCCCTCTCTCCTCTGTTCCTCCCACTCTCCGGAAGGGAAGAAGGTCTGTCACCAGGCCCCACAATTGATTAATAGCCCAGCTTTCACTGATAATTCCACCCCTGGGGACTGCAGCCCAAAGGTTTGAATAAACATAGTGATTTTCCTTAAATAAACATCCTCCCCACAAAGTAAAGTTGGTGACCCACCAAGGCCAGCTGACCCAGCAACTGTTTTCACCTCAGTGTCCTGGTTCTCTCCCCTGCCACCCCCCATGGCAATGGTGTGGGAACAGCTTGGGAATCAGAATCCCCTCGGGGCCCAGGGCCCTCACCCTACTTTGGTGAAGCCTTTCTAGACCCTCTTCAGCCTGAGGAAGTTCCTCTCTACTCCTCCCCTACTGCCTCCTGGACTGTCCTTCAGGCTCAGAGCTCCTGGTCTCTGCCACTGCTGACCCCTTCAATGGTGCCTGCCACCCACTCCAATGAGGAGCAGAGTCACCAGACCAGTCTGTTGCTCTTCTGTTTTAACCTGCCATTCCTGGCTGTCCCTCTTGGACTTCGGAGGTCAAACATTCCTGCTTCCAAGCTCCCACCTTTTTCCCCAGCTTATCTCCATAATGTGTTTGGACCCCCTCTCCTGCCTCTACTCTCATGGCCTCAGTTTTGATCACCTCTGCCCAGTTCCACGTCCTACTTCAGTTGCAGGGGGAGGAGGGTAGAGGCCCTGGGGACTGCACACTCTGGAAGATTGAATGCCTCAGGGGCAGGAACTTGTGGAGGACAGAGCCCACTGTACCAGCTAATAAAAACTCCATCATCGAGGTCACAAAACTGAAGGTCTTGAATCTGAGCTCTTCAGAGGGATCCTGGTCCCGTTGCCTTTGATCTCATACTTAGTCCATTGCACCAGATGCTGTGGTCACGTATAAGGCTGGATCTTTATGGAATATTGATGTTTTTCTTTTTTTCCCTCTATATGTTAGCTCATTTTTCTTTCTCTCATTCAAGTAGGAGTCATTTGAAAGTTATGCTGGGTCTTCGTTTGCCCACAGATCAAGGACAATTTAGGGAGTTTGCAGAACAGATGAACAGAGATTTAAGGAATGAGCAAAACGCCCTGTGGGAGCAGTGGGGAGTGAGTTCGGGGGCATCTCCTGCTCTGAGACCAGAAAGCAATTCCTCTGAGGAGATGGGGAGGCCGCCCAGCAGCCGGATCCCAGCCCTGCTTCCTTGCAGGGTGTGTGGAGACAGCAAGAGCCCCGAGTGCAGCAGGCATTTGGAATCATTAGCACTGGGTTTCTGGTCTTAGCAAAGTCTCTGGCGCAGAGGCAGAGAAGAGTCAAAGTCAGGCACAAAAGCATGTGCATGCCAGGCCGTGGAGACTGGTCACTGACTCTATGTGCAGGGGATTACAATATTACCAGGAATGATGGGGTGACATTTTCTGCAGCTTGGAGAAATAGGCCTCAGAGTCAGAAATGATTTTTACTCACAAAAGACAGCTTCTGTGTTTGTGCACTAAGATTTATGCCCCAAATAACCAGAGGCCTTGTGGTTGTCAGAGCACACCACAGTATTTCCCATCTTCTGCACAGCCTTTGCATGTGCTGTTCCCTTTGACTAGAAAGTCCTTCCTTCCCACAGTCTGTTTGCTGACTCCTGTTGGCCCTTTAAAACCAGGCTCAGGTGGTGCTTTCTCTCTAGGAAACCTCCCCAGAGAGGCAACACTGTCCACACCTGCTTCCCTCTCTGTGTGCTACTGACCTCTGTACTGTTACATATATTCTATATAAATATATATTCAATTATATATTATATGTAATATGTTATATATTTTAATATATTTTTTTATATATGCTTCCCTCTCTCTGTGCTACTTACCTCCATACTGTTTTTTATACCTAATTTTTTTTATTTTTATTGAGGTATAATTTACATACCACAACATTCATCCTTGGGAAGTATTACAGTTCAATGTTTTTAGCACGTTCACAAAATTGTGCAACCACGGTGATATGGTTAGACTTTGTGTCCCCACCCAAATCTTATCTGGAATTGTAATCCTCATAATCCCCACATATTGAGGGAGGGACCTGGTGGGAGGAGATTGGGTCATGGAGGCAGTTTCCCCCAGGCTGTTCGTTCTCATGATAGTGAGTGACTTCTCATGAGATCTGATGGTTTTATAAGGGGCTCTTCCCTCTTCGCTCATCCCTTCTCCTTCTTGCCACCATGTGAAGAAGGTCCTTGTTTCCCCTTCGCCTTCCACCATGATTGTAAGTTTCCTGAGGCCTCCCAAGCCATGTGGAACTGTAAGTCAATGACACCTTTTTCCTTTATAAATTACCCAGTCTCGGATACGTCTTTATAGCAGTGTGAAAATGGACTAATACACATCACCACTATCTAATTCCAGAAAATTTTTATCATTCTCAAAATAAACCCATACCCATTAGCAGATACTCCCCTTTCTCCTCTGCCCTTAGCCCTTGGCAACCACTAATTTACTTTCCCTCTCTATGGGTTTGCCTATTTTGGACATTTCATATAAATGGAATAATACAATAGGTGGCCTTTTGTGTCTGGCTTCTTTCACTTGGCATAATGTTTTCAAAGTTCATTTGTGTTGTAATATATACCAATACTTCATCCTATTTTTAAATTTTATATAATAATATATTTTATTACTTGACCAAGCTATTTCTAAAAGTAAGCTAGTTATTATACCATAGAGAAACAACATCTTATTCAAAAAGAACTACTCTAGATTTATTTGGCAAGTCTTATTTTTGTTAAATATTAATTTTAATAAATTTTACACTTTTTTTTTTTTTTTAAACAGGGTCTCACTCTGTTACCCAGGCTGGAGTGCAGTGGCTGGATTACAGCTCATTGCAACCTTGACCTCATGGGCTCAAGCAATTCTCCCATCTCAACCTCTTGAGTAGCTGGGACTACGTAACCTCGCCCAGCTAATTTTTGTATTTTTGTAGAGATGGGGGTCTCACTATGTTGCCTAGGCTGGTCTCGAACTCCTGGTCTCAAGTGATCTGCCTGACTTGGCCTCCCAAAGTACTAGGATTACAGGCGTGAACCACCGCACTGGGCCCATTTTACACTTTTAAATCCTTTTCTACTAAGGTGATTATTCAATCAGTTTCCATATAGCTTTTCTTCTGTATATAAAGATTGGTAAAATTGTAAATAAGTATTATAATCTGAATTCACAGAAAATATTTATAATCTCAAGAGAACAGAATCTATTTTGAACACAGCTCTTGTTTTTGTAAATATTAGTTCACCACCACGTTTTTCCATATGTTTCTGTATCCACCTTTTCTTGGAACTTATGGGCAGGAAATGATAGAAGAAGGCAGGAAAAGGAAACGTCAAAGCTTTTTTGGAGGGACTGCATTTTCTGGGACTGATAAGATGGATGACTTCCACTGTAACTCTCTGGTTATCAAAGGAATAGGAGAAATAACAAATTCTCAGTTTAGTTGTCAATCTCACTTACTACCATCAGAATGAAGGATTTAAATGAAAAGTTCAAGTTAAAAGGCATCTTTATAGATAATCCTCTGATATTCCTAGTGCTCTCACTTATTTACCCATGTGGGTGTTTTTTAAAAACTGGAAGTATAATAAAAAGAATCCAGAATCCATACAAAGAGTAGATATGAGTGTTAACATATAAATTGAATAAATTGGTATTTTAAATATCAATCCCTGTATTTTTTCCATCATGAAAAAGAAATACATTTTTAATGTAAAGTTTTGGGTTTTGTTTCTTTTTAGAACTTTCACTTATTTGTAACTTTCATTTCTTATTTTTTGTAACTTTCATTTTTAAAAAACTAACTGCTTTACTGCTTTACTCAAAATAGCTTTCCCTTTATGAAGTGAATGTACTCCATTTATTTTTACGCTGAAAAATATTCTATTGCATGAATATACTATGTTTTATTATTCAGTTTGTCAATTAATGGACAATTGGTTGTTTCCATTTTGGGGCTATTCAGGATACCGCTGCTAAGATCATTTGTGTACAGATTTTTGTGCGGACACATGCTTTAATGCTTTTGGGCCTATACCTAGGAGTGGCATTGCGGGGTCACGTGAGAACTCTGTGTTTAACCTTTTGAGGAACTGCTGAAAGTGGCTGTACCACTTTACATGCCCCCCAGCAGTGTGTGAGGATTCCAGTTTCCCCACACCCTTTCCATTACTTGTTATTATCTGTCTTTTTGATTAGAGTCATCTTAGTGGTATGAAGCAATATCTCATTGTGGCTGGATTTGCATTTCTGTAATGACTAATGTCGATCGCTTTTTAATGTGCTTATTGGCCACTTGTGTATCTTCTTTGGAGCAATTTATATTCAAATCCTTTGTCCATTTTTAATATTTTTAATTGTTGAGTTGTATATGTACACATTTCCACTAGTGCATTTCCCACACTGTTTTGTAACCTATGTTTTATGTGTCTGAGTTTCCTATCAGACTGTGGGCAGGATCTGGGTCAGACTCGAACCCAGGCCCTTCTTATGGGCACAGTGCAGAGCATACGGTAGGCACCTGGTAAATGCACCAAGACTGGAGACCCAAACTCTCTGGGGAGCCCTTGTGCTCTCCTCCAAGGTTCTTTCTTCTCAAAGTGCCTGCATTTCTAGATTCCTTATATATGGAAACCCATGGTGGGTCTGGGTCCTCTCTGGGGAAGTAGGGGTTGAGCTGAGAGGTCTGAATTCTGGAATATACTGCCTCACTGCCTAGGTAAGGGCCCCACTCCACACTCAGCCTTGCCTCTGTGCCTATTCTCTTTTCTTGTTTCTCTTTTTGTGTTGGTGGAGGTGTTGGGGGTGGGGGGGGAGAAAGGATTGCTTTTGAGCTAGGGTTGATGCAGCCGTGGTTGAATTTGAAATAAAAGAGGAAAATCCCCATCTCTTAGTTTGTGCCACACGATCCCAGGATGCATTTGTCTTGTAGCCACATCCGGTGAATCTGCTAACTCTACCTTGGCTAGGGCTCTGGGGATCTTCTGTTTGCTGCCACCCACCCCATCCACTCTCTCCCCTCCTCTGTGCCCAGAAGCTGACATTGGTGGGTTATATCAGTGGGTACCTTTGGGCTCTGGCTTCCAGCTGGATTTGACCAATGCGACACTGGCTGGAGACTGGAAAGACAGGGAGGTGAGCAGTTAGGGGTGTTTATTCCCTTTTTGCTGAGCTGTGTCTGTGTCTCTCCACTGAAGGCCACAGCTCCTGCTGGGGAGCCTCTCCACATAGCCCCTGTCTCAGGTTCGGGCCCAGGAGTGCCGTCCACACGGCTGGCATGAGCTAAGGGTACACTGCTCTCCATTTGGGCTCGCCCAGACCCTGCTCATACTTCTGTGCAGTGTCCCTTTATTCAGTTTCCTCAGATTACCCAATTTGAGTGTGCTTCATTTCCTACAGGACCCTGGCTGATATATCTGGGGACTGTCAAACGTGATGGTAGAGAGCCAGATATTGGTCTCGGACTGCCACACATTAGCTTCATTAACTTGGGCAAGTCATGTAAGCTATCAAGCCTCAACTTTCTCATCTGCAACGTGGACACAATACCAGTTCTTCCTTCACAGAGCTGATGTGAGAAGGAAGTGAGGCTGTGGCTGTCGGCATGGCAGGTGGCACACACCAAAGCCACCTTCAATAGTGGATGCTATTGTTAGGAGGACTAGAGCTTTGACTGTTAGAGGAGAGTGATTTACTCTTTTTCCTTACCAACTTGGTCCCATTTCACTTGAGACGAACAGCTGAAGAGTGCATGGAGGATCGCAAGGCTGAAACAGGAGTAAAATAAAATTTAATTAGCATCTGATCCACACTGGGGAGATTGTGAAAGGACACGGAGTGTAAGAGAAGATCTTCTCACCCTTAGGGAATTGGCCGTAGATTGGAGAAGTTAAGACAGACCCACAGGGGACCTGGGCATGAGAGGGTCTACTGAGCGTGAATAACTAGAGTTGTGGCCACTCAGACACTTGAGCCTACTGCCGTGTGGCAGGGGTTTGGATGTATTCTCCATAGTTCAGGGGGCAGAGCTCGCATCAGGAAATGAATGTTCCTCCCAACTCTAGATCCTGTGAAACTGCCATTTGATAACAAGTGAGCCTCCTTCTGGTTTATCTCGGAGGCTGCCTGGGCTATAACAGGAAAAGCGTCAGCTTCGGAGGCTGCAGAGACCTGGGTGTGACCTTGTGTTGCTCGCTGGCTGGGGACCAGGGCGAGACACATGACCTCTCTGAGCATCCATGTCCTCATCTGTGTTGAGCACACAGAGCAGCTTTATCAAAGGGGATAGTGGCCATTCAGACTTTTAAAAAGAAAATAAGTTAAGTATATAAGGCAAGGAGGAAAAGAGCTCTGGGAGGTCCCTGAGGGATCAGAGCCAGGGAGTTATGAGATGGGCTGAACGTTGTAGGCCAACAGATCTAATCAAATGTCTGGAGATGGGGAATGTGTCAGGCTAGGGGGCTCAGGGAACCTGGCTGAGAGACCACCCTCAGTGGGTAGAGTACAGGTCATAGAGAATGACAGTAGAGAAACTGCTTGTATCTGTCGCCCCTCCCCCTGGCTTTCCTCCTGGGGTTTAGGGCTGGGGCAATGGGGAGGCATGGGTGAGCAGGCAGGGGTGTAGATAAATGCTGGGGCCAAATGCCAATAACTGGGGGAGGGTTCCACACACCCATGCCTGCCTTCATTTGCTCAGCAACATTCAAGGAGCATTTGTTATTGCACGTGACATTCCAGACCTGTGTCAGATGTGGGGACATGGCAGGAAAGTGATCCAAGTGCTGGTCTCAAGGAGGTCACAGTCTTAGATGCCTTACTTGGTTACGCCAGGTCCATCTGAAGGCCCATAGCTCTCTTATGAGCTCTGTGATCTGGGGCAAATGAGTTGTGTTTTTTGGACCTTTCCCTCATCTGAGCGGATAGTGACACCAGTTCCATGCAGGGTTGATTGGAGGAGTAACAGCATGTGAGATTATGACACAAAAAATTTAGCATTCCCCAAGTGCCAGTACGTGGCAGCTATTTGATTGACATGCATTCAGGGACACTTGTAACCTTAATAAGTAAATTAAAGTTTTCCTAGAGAACTATTTCTATATGTGTGCAAAGAGGCATTTATGCTGAATGGCCGGTAACAGCCAAATACTGAAAATTGTGTTAAGTGTCTTAGTCCATTTGGGCTGCTATAACAAAATATGTTAGACTGGGTAATTTTTTTTCTTTTCTGTTTTTTTTTTTTTTTTTGAGATGAAGTCTTGCTCTGTTGCCAGGCTGGAGTGCAGTGGCACGATCTCGGCTCACTGCAACCTCCACCTCCTGGGTTCAAGCGATTCTCCTGCCTCAGTCTCCCGAATAGCTGGGACTACAGGAACACGCCACCATGCCCAGTTAATTTTTATATTTTTAGTAGAGACGGAGTTTCACCATGTTGGCCCGGATGGTGTTGAACTCCTGACCTCAGGTGATCCACCCATCGCTGCCTCACAAAGTGCTGGGATTACAGGTGTGAGCCACTGCGCCCAGCCCATTTTAACCATTTTTACATGTACACTTCAGTGACATTAAGAACATTCACACTGTTGTGCAACCATCACCACCACTATCCATCTCCAGAATGTTTTCATCATCCCAAATTTAAACTCCATACTCATTAAACAATAGCTTCCTGTTCCCTCCTCCCCACAGCCCCTGGTTACAACTATTCTATCTCTATGAATTTTACTATTCTAGATACATCGTGTAAGTGGAATCATACAATATTTGTCCCTTTGCGTCTGGTTTATTTCACTTAGCATGTTTTCAAGGTCCATCCATGTTGTAGCACGTATCAGAATTCTTTTGAAAGACAAAACATCCCAGTTTGTTGTATCACATTTTGTTTATCCATTCATTCATCAATAAACATTTAGGTTGTTTCCATCTTTACTATTGTGAATAATACTGTTATGAACATGACTATACAAATATCTGTTCAAGGCTCACACCTGTAATCCCAGCACTTTGGGAGGCTGAGGTGGGCAGATCACTTGAGGCCAAGAGTTCGAGACCAGCCTGGCCAACATGGCAAAACCCTATCTCTATCAAAAATACAAAAATTAGCCAGGCATGGTGGTAGTGCACCTGTAGTCCCAGCTATTCCAGAGGCTGAGGCAGGAGAATCTCTTGAACCTGGGAGGTGGAGGTTGTAGTGAGCTAAGATCGCACCACTGCACTCTAGCCTGTGCAACAGAGTGAGACTCTGTCTCCAAAAAAAAAAAAAAGAAAGAAAGAAAAGAAAAAAAATCTGTTCAAGTCCCTGTTTTAATTCTTTTGTGTTTATACTTGGAAGTGTAATTGCTGGACCCTATGGTTATTCTGTTTAATTTTTTGAGAAACTGCCTACCGTTTTCCACTGAGGTTGCCTCATTTGACATTCCCACCGGCAATGCACAAGGGCACCAATTTCTCCACATCCATGCCAATAGTTGTTACTTGTTTTTTGATAATAGCTACCCTAATGAGTATGAAGTGGTATCTCATTGTGGTTTTGACTTGTATTTCTCTAATGATTAGTGGGTGAACATATTTTAATGTGCTTATTGGCCATTTGTATATATTTTTTGGAAAAATGTCTATTCAAGTCCTTTTCTCAATTCTTGAATTGGGTTGTTTGGGTTTTTGTTGTTGTTACTGAGTTTTGGAGTTCTTTATATATCCTGGATTAATCCCTGATAAGATATATGATTTGCAAATACTGTATCTCATTCTTCGGTGGCCTTTTCACTCTGTTCATAGTGTCTTTTAATGTGCAAAGTTCTAACTTTTTATGAAGTTCTATTTATGTAAAGGAATTACTTTAAAAATATTTAAAATAAAAAAGAAGAAAAGTGCTGGGTGCATTTGCTCACACCTGTAGTTCCAGCAACTCAGGAGGTTGAGGCAGGAGGATTGCTTGAGCCCAGGAGTTCAAGGTTACAGTGAGCCACGGTTGTGCTGCTGCACTCCATCCTGGGCAACAGAGGGAGACCCTTTCTCTAAGGAAAATGAAGGAAAGAAGAACGAAAGAAAGAAAGAAAGGAAGGAAGGAAGGAAGGAAGGAAGGAAGGAAGGGATAGAGAAAGAAAGGAAGGAAGGGGAGTGGGGGAGGCAAGGGAAAGGAAGGGAAGGGAGAGAGAAAAGAAAGAAAAGAAAAGAAAGGAAAAAAGAAAAGAAAAAGGAAAAGAAAGAAACAAAGTGGAAAAAGAAAAAGGAAGATGGGGCAGAGACATGTGTAACCAAAAGCAGGTTCTGTGATCCTTGGCTCTTGTTCCTGGCTTGACGTCACCTGGCTCGGGCTGCCCCAGCTCAGGGGCACAGCATTGAGAGCAGATGGTAGAGGGTGGGAGAGACGCTGGCTGGGTTCCGGTTAGCCCCAACCCAGGCTCACAGGCTGCCTGACTGGGAGTGGGTGTGTGTGTGGAGGGGGTGGGAGCCCTGGGGTTTCCCTGAGATCTGTAACCTGGGGACTAGTAGGTGGGCTCAAAGGCAGGAAGTTCTCAGTTAGGAAACCTGTGGGTGCACCCACCTGCCTCTCTCAGCCTCCTTAACTGCAGGTTAAATTACAGGGCCCAGAGCCACGGTTTCTAAAGAGCATCTGTCTCTCTCTCTTTCTTTCTCTCTCTGCCCTTTGGTCCCTGTAAATCACTCATCACATTTCTTTTGTTTTGTGAGTGTTTTTTTTTTCTTCTGATTCTAAAAATAATATGCTTATAGAAAACTGACCAAAGAATAGAGGGAAAAAACAAACCACAAGCCCACCATCCTGTGTAATAACAGTGACCATTCATTGGGTGGGAACCTTGTGGCAGGAACTGGGCTCCATACTTCCCTGACACCCCCCTCCAGACATCCCCCAGCCCCTCACAATCATACGGGCCCCGCCAAGGAAACTGAACCACTTGGTGAAGGGCTAATTCAAACACAGCTGGGCTCATCTCAGGTGTATCTGTTTCTAAAGCCCATTTCCACTTTAGTCTCTGTTTTGCCACTGTTAATGTTTGGACTTATTTTTTCTAGCCTTAAAAATAACTGTTGTACATTTCAAAGCCCCCCCTTGCAAATGTAGTCATTTGGTTATTTTAGGAATAGTAAGACATGCTATTTATAACATCATTTAATCGTAAAATGATCACACTGGGTGTTATTAAAAATTGTTTGACAGTATGGAAATTTATCAGAAAACTGAAAATAGTTTTAGTTCCAGCAATCTCACTACTGGGTATTTATCCAAGGGAAAGGAAAGAAAATCAGTGTATCAAAGGGATACCTGCACCCCCATGTTTATTGCAGCACTATTCACAATAGCAAAGTTATGGGATCAACATAAAGGTTCATCAAATGATGAATGGATAAAGATAATGCTACACACACACACACACACACACACACATACACACACAATCAAATAGTATTCAGCCATAAAAAAAGAATGAAATCTTTTCATTTGCAGTAACATGGATGGAGGTGGAGGTCCTTATGTAAAGTGAAATAAGCCAGGCACAGAAAGACAGATACCAGAGGCTGGGAAGAGTGTGTGTGTGAAGGTGGTATGGGATGAAGAGGGATTGGTTGATGCTATAAACACACAGTTAGATAGCAGGAATAAGCTCTATGTATTCAATAGCAGAGTAGGATGACTATCATTAGCAACAATATATTATACATTTCAAAATAGCTGGAAGACTTGAAATGTTCTCAACACATAGAAATGATCAATGCACAAGATGATGGAGGTCCCAAATACCCTGACTTGATCATTACACATTCTATGCGTGTAACAAAATAGCATATGTATCTCATAAATATATGCAAATATTACACATCAATTAAAAATGGTCTGAATCAATATCATCATTTTTGTACTGCTTTTTTCACCTGCCCCAATCCCTGAATGCTGGGGCCGTCTGGGCGTCTTTATATTTCCCATGACTTGTCCCAACAGAGCAGCTCAGCTCGGTTTGAAGGCTTACATGTTTTCTAGAGTCTTATCATTAGGTAGAGTGTGCAAGGATTGTGTCCACAGCAGCCCCAGTTTCTACCACCTTCCGGAAACAGGCAAAAACTATGGCTTCCTGAGAGGTGGCTGGGGAGGTACCCCACTGGTCTCTAGTAAGATCTATTGCCACCTCCAACTGCAAGACAAGGAAGGCCCCACAGCCAACCCAAACCCTCAGCGCTGGCCGCAGTTCTGTGCTGCCATCCCCACTTGTCACCTCAGGCTTAAAATGGGGGTACCTCACCCTAAGACTAAAGATGAGACCATGGTTTTTTTCTTGTTGTACAAATAGCATATGTTCAATGTTTCTCTTTTTTTAAAGGTAACTGTGGAAAAACGAAAGTAAATTAAAATGGAGGTTGGGTGCAATGGCTCACGCCTGTCATCCCAACATTTTGGGAGGCCAAGGTGGATGGATTGCATGAGCCCAGGGGTTTGAGACGAGCCTGGGCAACATGGTGAAACCCTGTCTCCACAAAAACTACAAAAATTAGCTGGGTGTGGGGCATGCACCTGTAGTCTCAGCCACTCGGGAGGCTGAGGTGGGAGGATTGCTTGAGCCTGGGAGGTCAAGGCTACAGTGAATCATGATTGCACACTGCACTCCAGCCGGGGGAACAGAGCAAAACCCTGTCTTAAATAAATCAATAAATAAAATTCATCTCCAATACCATGACCTAGAAAGAACCACTGATACATATCTTCTGTGGTACATACATGTGTGCATGGGTGGATGCATGCATCTGTTTTTAAATTTTAAAAAATGAAGTCATACTACAGTTTTTTTTGAGTATGTGGAATAATTTATTCTCTTGTGAAATCAACAAGTAAGGAAAGAATCAATATGGAAACAAAACTCGAATCAGTATTAGAAAAATAAACACACTTTTCCACATTTTAGAAAGTATCATAAGACTAATTGTGCTAAAATGAAGTATCTATTTACAAAAGTATATACCTAAAGTTACACAGATTAGTTACATGTACTATTTTCTTACACGCTTTTTTCTGTTAACAATATGTCACAGGCATCTTACTAGCTGTGTGACCTTGCGCAAGTTCCCTGTGCCTCAATTTCCTCACATGTCGAATGAAGATACTGTGAGGATTAAAGAAGTCGTTTTGTGAGAAGTGCTTAGAACTGGGCCTGGTACATAGTGTGCCCTCCATACATTTTATAATTACTTTTATTAGTATTCATCATTTTTAATGGCTGCCTAGAATTCCATCATCTACACCAATGGATTTGGCTCCCATTTCTAAAAAGAAAGAAAGAAAAACAAAATAAATAATAAAGTTCCTGAAGGGACAGATGGAAACCCCACACAAAATACCACTGACTCTTAAACGTAGAAAGGTGCTCATCCACCTTCTAATAAGAGCAATGAGAATTCAAGCTACGCTGAGACTCCGTATTTCACCTGTCTGTTTGCAAAAGACCAAAATGTTTGCTAATGCTGTTGGCGAGTCAGGGAGGAGAAACTGGCCCAACATTCTGTGGAGGGCTTGGTGGCAACATCTAGTGAAAGGATAAAGGCCTGCACTCTTCTAGTTGGTACTGCTATATCTAGGAACTCATCCTACAACTTGACAGGAAACAACCTAAATGTTCACTAAGACGGATCTGGCTAAATAAATTATGGGCTGTCCACACACCAGAATACTATGCAGCTGTGGAAAAGTGTAAGGAGGGCCTCTGTATACTAATATGGCAGAATCTCAGGATAGCCTTAAGTAAAACAATGGTGCTGGGATTTTTTTTTTTTTTTTTTTTTTCTATCATCACCCAAGGACTCTCTAGCTCTTCCTCCAAAGACCTGTCTGGGAGATCATAGCTTTTTTGGTCCCCAGCCCTGGAGCCCTCTCCAGATGGGTGCAGGCTCTGCAACTTGTTGGAACACCAGGTTTGCCTACAGAGCAAGGGACCTTTGGGGCGCCAGTGACAGGCTGCAGTGAGGTCCACCTGGGTTAGTTCTGTGGACAGCTGCTGCTCTGGAGGCACTGACTGGCCAGTCAACCCAGGCCCAAGCCCTCATCCCCCGGGGTTTTGGTCCTTCCTTAGTCTCCTATCCTGCAGATATAACTCTACAGGCCAAGCTCTCTCCCTCTAGGACTATCCCCACTGCACCTGACTTTTCCAAAATCCTGGCGGTGCTGTCTCAGGGAGCCCACTCTGGGGCTCAAGTCTTCCAAGAGTGCCCGCCCTGTGGCTCAGCTTCCTGGGGACTCTCCTTAACCCCCCTCCCACCGGTATCAAAAACTACTTTTTCTCAAGAGGCAGGGTCACCTGTGGCAGGGGTCTGGTGGTAAACTGCTTGGGTTCCAATCTTGGCCCCGGGGTTTCCCAGTATATGTGAGCTGGCAGAGTTACTTGCCCTCTCTCTTCTAAGAAATGGAGATGCTAATAGCCTTTCTCTTTAAGGTCTACTTAATAGCACTTGGCACAAAATCAAGAACCCAATAAATGTTGCTATTATTTTATGGACCACTGGGAAGCTAGCCTGAGTCAATCCATGGCATACTGAGAGGAAATTTATTTCCTCCAAGTTTCCCCCAACGGACTTTATGGGGAGAAAGTCATTTGGCAACGCTTTGCCCAGCAGCTTGGCAATTGTGTTGGGGGAGTGGCCCTGTCGACCATGGCAGGCTTTGTGTTTTAAGAGGTGTGGTCCAGTAAGCACTGTCTGCTCCCAGTGTTAGCCAACCCTCTCAGGTTGGCAGGAAGGGTGAGACCCTTTCTCTGCTGAGGTCCATCTCTGGCTGGGATGAGGGATTCAGGAATGAGTAGGGCTGGTGCCTGGTGGAGTCCAAAGCAGTTTAAGCGACTCACTTAAGTCAGTGAGGCTTTTACTTCTAACCTGACAACTCACAGGTGAGAAGATCTGGGAGTCACAAAAGGGGCATGGGTGAGAGAGACCCCTCCCCTGTCCTCTCCTGGTGGTAGCTTCCTGGCAGAGCTTATGGACCCCTCCTCTCCTGTGGGCTTTTTCCTGTCCCCCTCCTTCCTCAGGCTCACAGCACATTCCCAACAAGTCCTAGTTCCAGACTCTTGCTAGAGGCTCAGCACTCAGCCATGTCACTCTGTTGCCAGACAGGGCGCCCCCTCTGCCTGCCTCCTCTTTTTTCCTGACGTTCCTTCCCTGCCTGCCCTCCTCCTCCTATCTCCTCCCTGCCTTGCTTCCTCTCAGCCTCTCACAAAGGCTCAGGGAGATCCCCCGCCCCTGCCTTTCGCAATTGGGCCACATGGCTGTATCATTCTAACATTCCCCAGATTTATGGCAATGCCGAGGAAGCGTCGGGTGCTCCCAAGCGTCCGCCTTGGCATGAAGACACATCTGTGTGGAAAGCCGCTCTCTCTGGAAGCGGAGGATGGAAGTGTTGCCAGCAATTTTCCTTCTAAAAAACAGTGGCAAATGTGGCCCAGGGGCTTTGTGCTGCCAAGCAGTTTGCTGCTTCCTTAACTCTGAGAAGGTCTAATGGGGAAGAAGCCCGAAGGAGCACATTAAATTCCCCCAGGCAGGGATATTAACCAGGATTAACTGAAATTAACTGAGGACAATGTGAGCCCTGGGACGGGAACTCCTGCTGCTCTCAGGGCAGACAATGAGGGAGACAATGCCGGGCCTGAGTGTGGAGGGACAGCTTTGTCCATCCACTCAATGGGCTCACACTTGACACCGTATTTTCACATCACTGTGGGCACTTGCTGCCCAGCCCACAGGCCCCCGACCCACACGTGGATTCCACAGGCAGCAGGTTCCTCCCCTGCGCACACACCCAGCGCTCATCCATACGCCCCAAACAGAGTCACGAAGACAGCGATACTTCCCATCACAACCCCCAGAGCCGACACAGACTCACAGAATGACCACACAGAACCAGTTCCCATAGGCAGCAGGTAAGTCACCACACACACCTCCCACTGCTCCACTTCCACCCGCAGCGCACACACACGGCAGATTCATAGATGCAAAGGGGACTCCCAGCCTGCCCTCCCCTCACACGCAGACACCTGCCCCCTCAGGCACTCATCCCTGGCCCACGGAGTCCACAGGTGATTATCACAGTTCTCACATTTCATACCCAGCAGGTTCACATCTGGCACTGCCTCTCATTTGGCCACTCATACGACCACTCACACATAGGCGTGCGCGCACGCACACATACACCCACGAGATCTCTACACACACAGACACACGCATGCATACTCATGCCTAGATTCTTCCATCCCTCCTTCTCAGTACTCCCCCTCTAAGCCCTGCAGGGGCGAGGGTGCTCTGGCTTCTGGGAAAGCAGCCCTGGGAGCAGACCCCATGCTTCCCGGAGGCAGGGGGATTCCCATCCCGATCTGGCATCCCAGGACTCCCACCCTACCACTCCTGCCTGTCCCAACGCACGCTCTGGAAACCTCTGGGAATAGGCGATCAAACTCATCCTGGTTGGCTGATGTCCTGAAACCCCTTCAGTCCTTATCAAACTGGGAAGGTTGGTCACTGTCTTGGGGAACCCAGTTTGGGCCTGGCGGGGTAGACAGAGCACCTGGCTATTAGCGTGTGCATCGAGGCAACTCATTTCCTCTGAGTTTACCCTTCTGTCTACAGGTCTATACAATGGAGCTGTGGCTTTTCCGTAAACAGCCTTGGGCCCCGGCTGTTGTCCTCAGCCCCGGGCCATAGCCTCCTCTCTCCCGGGGCCTCCAGCCTGGAAGCAGGGAGGTGCCCAGGCAATGCGATGCCAAAGCTGGCCTGGGCTTCTGAGTCCAGAGCTCCTAGCAAAAGCCTGGGGATGGGGGTGGTGGGCAAGGCAGGCTGGGCAGGTCAGGCCTGGCTCCAGGAATGGGAGACACTGTACCACAGATGTGTTTGGAAGGGGGAATTCAAGTAGGACCACCTGCCTGAAATGTCTTTCACTGCCAGTTATTTTAGCATTAACACTCTCATCCCTTGTCATCTGCCTGCTCAGATATCCTCTTACCTGCCTCCTGCAGGAGTCATCATATTCTACCAGACCTGCTCCTTGGGTCTTATATGATTGGCTTACACGCACTGAAAAGCCAGGAAGTCGATCTGAATTTGGACAAAGACGGAAGCTCAGTAGATGTGATCCAGAATCCTCCTCTGTCTCTTAAACACACACACACACACACACACACACACACACACACACACACTCTCTCTCTCTCTCTCTCTCTCTCACACACACACACATACACCCTCTTCCACTCCTCTTTTCGAGGGTTCCACTCTTAGATTCTCACAATCATGACCAAAATGGCGGAGCCCACCTCCAGACTCCATCCTACAGCTGAACAACAGCCATGTAAAGAGAGCTCCTTGTGCCCAGCCACAGTTCCAGCGTTGATTCGGATTGGCCAGGACTTGCTCTCGTGTGGCCTCCGGGTTCTGGAGAGTGGATTAGCCCTACTGAAGCACATATGACCAGAGTTGGGGCCCATGGTTCTCCCCCCAAAAAATATGATCAATTTTACCAGAAGAAGGGGGATTCAATGGGTCCAAGACAGGCAAAACAATGTCCACCGAAGTGGGGCTTTTCAAACTTTAATGAGCACACTCACCTCTTGGGGGATCTTGTTTAAACATGCAGATTCTGGTTCAGCTGGTTGGTGGGGCCTGAGAGTCTGCATTTTTGACAAGCTCCCATGGGATGCTGATGCAGCTCCACTGGGAACCCCATCCTGGACAGAGGGGAACCCAAAGCACTAACACCTGGCCCCGAACAGACTTCATGTATGTGCAATGTGGTAGGGGGACTGAGGTGTGGGCAGGCTTGGCGACCACCTCAGTCCTCCTTGCACCCCAGGGCCCAGATGCCCTCTTAGATGGCTCCTCACTGGCACCTGGCAGGGCAAGCAGGGCAAACCTTGTTTCTTATTCCTATTTTGCAGATGAGAAAACCGAGTCTGAAATAAACTCTGTAGCTCTCCCAAGTCACACTAGGACAGGGGTTGAACTGGGTCCCAGCTGCTCTGAAGGACAGTGCAGTCCTCCTAAGCCAACTCCCTCCTCTTAAGGGACAAAGAGGGGTAAGTCAGAGCCCTCACTAGAACCCCTCCCACTCTTAGGAAGGTGTTGAAGGGCTGCCAGGGAAAAAAGAAAGAAAAACAGCCGCCTGACCTCTGTGTATCGGTCACACCACAGGACTGGAAATTCCCAGGCCACCGAGTCGAAAGCTGCGTCAACCATGAGGTTTTACAGCCAGCATAGACCCAGGTGATCTGCTGGTTGTGCTGCTTGTAAATCAAAGTTGCAAAGGGCAAAGGGCAAAGGTCATGCGGGCAGCTCATGGGTTATTTTTAACCTCCTCTCCCTTATCAGTTTTCTCCTTCCTGCTCTCCAGGTGGTTATCGTTAACAGATACGTCTCACCCAGGGTGGGGCCCGTCACACCTGGGCTCCAAGGAAAGAAATGTGGGTATCCCTGGTCCCTGGCACCACCCGACAGAGTGGGGCTGGGCATTTGCAAGGGATTTTAAGGAGGCTCCTTGGTGGATCTCCGGGCTGGCCCCAGAGGAAGATCATTCAGGATGATCCAAATATAGAATGGGCTCCTGGAGAGGGAGGAAGTCCCCCATCTGCTATGGGTTGCATTGTGTGACCCTCAAATTCATATGTTGGAGCCCCAACCCCTGGTACTTCAGAATATGACCTTATTTGGAAATAGGGTCTTTGTAGATGTCATTAGTTGAGTAGGTTGGGTCCTTGATCCAATATGATGGGTGTTGCTATTTTAGAGGAGAAATGTGGACACAGGGAGAACAGCATGTGAAGACAAAGGCAGGGTTGGAACCAGGGTGATGGAAAGCATCGCATTCATAACCCTTTTCAGCTGTAGAAGCCACAGATCCCAAAAGATGGCCAGCAAGCCTCCAGAAGCTAGAGGAGAAGCAGAGCCTTAGAAGGAACCAACACCCTGATTTTGGACTTCCAGCCAGAGATGATAAATTTCCAGAACTGTGAGACAATAAATGTCCATTGTTAAAGCCACTCAATCTGTGGGGTTCTGTTGCAGCAGCCCTAATGAACTAATACACCGTCTCTAGAGATGTCTGCTGAGGCTGCGCTGCTACTTGGCAGGGATATTGTCCAATAGAGACATTATACAAGCCACATATGTAATTTAAAATTTTCTAGCCAGGCATGGTGGCGTGCACCTGTAGTCCCAGCTACATAGGAGGCTGAGGAGGGAGGATAACTTGAGCCCAGGAGTTCAAGGCCAGCTTGGGAAACATAGCGTGACCTTGTCCCTAAAAAAGAAAAACAAATAATAAGTAAAATAAAAATGTCTAGTAGCTACATTTAAAAAGTAAAAAGAAACAAATGAAATTACAGTTGACGCTTGAACAATGAGGGGGTTACGGGTGCTAACCCCTATGAGGTCAAAAATCCAAGAATAACATTGATTCCCCAAAAACTTGACTATAACTAGCCTGCTATTGACCAGAAGAAGCCTTGCCATTAAACAAGAAAATGTTATTAAGAAAATTATAAGGAAGAGAAAATATATTTACTCTTCATTAAATGAAAGTGGTTCATCATAAAGGTCTTCATCCCTGGCAACTTCACATTGAATAGACTGAGGAGAAGGAAGAGGAGGGGTTGGTCTTGTCTCAGGGACAGCAGAGGTGGAGGAAAATCTGTGTATAAGTGGACCCTCTCAATTCAAACCGTGTTGCTCAAAGGTTAACTGTAATTTTAATGATAGATTGTATTTCATCCAATATATCCAAAATACTATTTCAACACATAATAAGTACTAAAAAGAGCTATAAATTAGATGTTTTATATAGTTTTCGTTTGTTTCTTACTAGGTCTGAAATCTGGTGTGTTGTTTATACATACAGTACAGCTCAGTTGGGACTGGCTACATCTCAAGAACTCAATAGACACATGGCTAGCAGCCCACATGTTGAAGAGTGCAGGTCGAATTTTTCTTCCCCTTTGTATCCATGTGGCTTCAGATAATTTACTGAGCCTGTTAGAGCTCCAGTTTCTTCACCATAAAATGGGACAGTTTCTTCACCCATAAAATCAGGTAATAATAGACATAGCTGTCTTCAGTGATTTCCTGGCATGGGGTCAACCTCCACAACCAAGCCCTGTAACTGTGGTACAGGCCTGTGGGCATCAGGCAGGATATTTACAAACCTTCCCACTCCAAAGGATCACACAATTGCCTCATTCCTCACTATGTTCATCTTGAACCCACTTCACACTCAGACCTACCTCCAGCCTCCCCACTCAACCAGCTTGAGTCCACCTCCTCCAGGAAGCCTTCCTAAGGTCCCAGCCCCCATTTAAAATTCCTAGAGCACCGAGGGATAGTCTCTCAATTTAACACTTAGTCGTTCTGTGAATTGTGTTATTACTGTGAGCGAGGTTTTGAATTCCTTGAAGGCTGGGATGTGCCTCCTCTGTTTTCTCCTCTGGCCTGGAGTCATGAGCCCGGTTCAGTTACTCAGTCGGGCAACACACCTTTATTGAACACCCATCCCAAGTCAGCCACTGGGCCCTGCTGGACTTAGAGTAGGTGCCAATTAATGGTGTGCAGGTTGATTTAGCTTTTTCTTTTCTTTTTCAGCCCAGCTCTTCTAAACTCCATAGGTTGACTTATCTATGCATACCTCTGAGAAGCCCTGGGAGAGAGATTCTCTGGGCACTAGGACTCGCGGCCCAAGCTAGAGTAGTTATACCTCTGGGCCAGGGCAATGGAGGTCCTGGAACCTTCCAGGAAAAAGACTTCAGAAGGTTTCAGCAGTGACCTTTTCCATTGTGCCTCACCCCAGGCAAAGAAAACTTTTTCACTGCAGCCTGGGGATGGGCCTCAGGTAGGTGCTTTATGAAGCCCAGGAAGCCCAGGCTCAGGATGAGACACCACCCGCCCCTCCCCATTTCCCTCTTGCCTGGATGGCAACTTGTGACTTGTTTACTACAAGTCACATCCTGATCGAGGCCCCACTCGCTGGAAGGGGCAATGAATCACCAGCGTCTCTATGGGAATCACAACCCAGGTAGCCCCGCCCCGCCCCTCCTAATCCACTGCCCTTACCCCACCCCCCAACACACACAAACAGTCATGTCCACTGGGTGAGCATGCCAAGGCTGAGCCTGGCACGGGACAAGGAAAGGCCTGCCCAAACGAGATGTCCCCGCCCACTTCTGCTTCCCTGAGCAGCAGCTCTCTCTTCTCCTGTCAGCTCTCGGACTGGACCGCCCTCCATATAGATTACAGAGGGGGCGTTTTCCCCCAAGAGCCATCCCACACAAGTCTTCCCTGCCACCGCCTGTCTTATTGGAGGTAAAAAACAAAACAAACAAAAACCAAAAACTTGGGTTTATACCTGACTCTGATATCTCTGTGTGGCTTTGATCAAGTTACTTAACCTCTCTGAACCTTAAATTTCTCAACCATAAAATGAGGATAGCAGTACTACCCAGACCACTGGGTTGGTTGTGAAGTTTAAATGAGACCATTCACATAGCATGCTTGAAGAGTGAGTGGCACACAGCAAGTGTGCGTGATAACTGATCCTGCATGATGGTGGTGATGAATATCATGGGCTTCTGTAGCACGGCAGGAGGCTCATTTGGCCACCAGAATGCACATTGCATTCTATTGCAATGCTAAGAAACATGATGTCAATCGTACCTGCATTTCCGGGATTTTGTTGAGGAATTCGTACCGATGCAAGGCAACTCATTCATTCTACAAATATGTACTGAGAACTCATTCATTCTACAAACATGTACTGTTAAGGAAGTGACGTGTTGTTGGCAGTCTCAAGAGCAGAACTGGGGGATGTGGATGAGAGGCTGTTCCTGGCAGCTTCCCAGACCCGTATCATTTGATTTGCAAAGATTGCAAAGTTCCTTTCGTGATTTGCTGAGATGATGGCAGGTTCTTTGCCTATATATTGGGTGTAGTATGGACTGGAGGTGATGTCCGGGGAGGTGAGACAGGAGGGGCCTGTGCCCAGGGTCTTGAAGCAGTGTTGGTTTGGGTCCCAGCTTCACCTGTTCCAAGTCTTGTGACCTTGGGAAAGTCAAGTAGCTTTACAGAACCCGGTTTCCTTCTCTGTTAAATGGGCATAATAACACATAGTCTGTGACCTCACAGGTTTGCTCATATGTGTGAAAGATAGCCTCTTAATGACTGTATTTTCCATTCATTCATTCATTCAGCCCTTATCTATCCACCCAACCATCCGAGATTATTTTGATTATCTACTATCTTTCAGTTACAACAGGAGGAACTGGGTACCAAGGGAAGCCCAGAAGACATGGGGAAGCGCTGGCCACCAGGATTCCATGGCAGAGACAGTCCATCCTCCAGCCCTCCAGATGTCAATGTTGGGCCAGCAGACAGGAGTCATCGAACAAGTTCTTGGGAGTGGACAACCCTTCTTCAGTCCAGCCTAGACCAAATGGTTCCTTTGGTCTAGGTGAGAAGCAGCCCATCCTCTCGACAGGTGCCCAGGGTGGACCGTCCCCCTCTCTTGGACCCCAGCCAGCCTACCCAGCCCTCCAGACTGAACTCTTGACCCTCTGTTTTTGCATTTTTTGGCAAGAGATGGGCTCTGAAAGAAGATACCTGGGTGGGCCCCAGAGTGTATATCCACACTTCAGGCAGGAAGTAGGAAGGACGGGGCCCAGCCATGCTGTCCCCTTCTTTCAGTAAAGCAATGCTTTTATGCGGGTCTCCCCCAGAGACCTCTGCTTAGTTCTCTTTGGACAGAACTGGAACATGTGCCCACTCCTCATTGCAAGAAAGCCTGGGAAGAAAGGAGCACCTGTAATCCCAGCACTTTGGGAGGCCGAGGCAGGAGGATCACTTGAGACCAGGAGTTTGAGGGCAACATAGCAATGCCCTGTCTCTATACAAAAATAAAAATTAAACATTGAAAATTTAAAAATCTTCAATATCATATAATTTTCATGTGTCACAAAATATTATTTTTATGTTTTCAACCATTTGAAACAAATGTTAAAAACCATTTTAGCTCATGTGCCATAAAAGAACAGGGGGCATTCATATTTGGCACTCAGGCCGTAGTTTGTTGACCCTTGGCTTAGACCAATCATTGTCCATTGCTTGGAGCTGGGTTTGCTGTCACTGTAAGGAAGGATGTGTATGTGGTGGAAGCTGTAGCATAAGGAGGGCTGTGGGAGATGTATTACACAGGCAACTAAACCATCCACTAGTCATGGGGGTGCACGCTTGTATCCCAGCTACTCAGGCGTCTAAGGCAGGAGGATCACTCGAGACCAGGAGTCCAAGACCAGCCTGGGCAACAAAGACAGACCCGCATCTCAAAACAAAACTGAAACCCCAAAAAAGAAGACCCATTCACTCTTTGCCTCTGTGGTCATGTTCTCTTCTCAGCAACCTCACTGTGCTGGGAAGGTGAGAGGGAGAAGGCATGCAATTAGGCATTGGGATTATGGTGTCAGCTTTGCTATCAAGATGGCTCTGGCTGGGACACATGCCATGTCTCCTGAGGCATTCCAACAGCCTCTTCTCTCCAAGGCCCCAGATGGGAGATCATAGGAGGAGGATGCAGGGAGGGGTCCCCAGGTGGCAAAGGCTTCTCAGGAAGCCTGAGACAGGCTGGAGGTCCTGCCTCCCTCCCTCCCCATGGGGCACATCCCTGAGGTGTGGAGCAAGGGGTGGGGGTTTACCTCTGGCCCTGGATGGAGCAGGATTTACCTTTCCCGTTGACATTGATAGGCCTGAAACTGGCTCTTACTCTTAAGACTGGAGAAGCAGGAACTCCCGTCAGCCTCTGACTCCCTCCTTCCTGTGCTCTTCGCTTCCTGCCCACCCCGGCATGAGGGAATAGGAAAACCTAGAGATGTCATTCTTTTAGCCATTTAAGAAAATCTTGGTTTTAAGTTCTTACCATATGATTTATTTTTTAAAAACTAATTCAGTTTCCACCAAGCATGAGCCGGGAACTCCGCTAGGAATTTTACATTCTCTGACTCATGTGATCCTCCAACAATCCTGTGAGGTAGTGGTCTTAGACCCATTTCTCAAGGGTAGAAACTGAGGCCAAGAGTTTATACGATCAATGGGAGATCCAGGATTTCATCCAAGGCCAAGTAACTCCAGATAGAGTCCCTTCTCCAGGGCCAGTTGAAATGCTTAGGCACAAAAGTAAGGAGGTGCTGACTCTCAGGCTGGCGCAAGTGCCCTAAGTACCTTGCTTGCCTTACCCTGCCTGGCCGAGGCACACCCCGGTGTCACTCCCTCCTGTTAGGGTTCTCAAGGCCCCCAGCTACCATGAGCTGCTGTGCATTTGCTCACGTGGGTCCCATGCCTGAAGTATCCTCTCCACCACCTTCGCTGAGCACCCAACTTCTCCTTTTCCTTCAAGATTCAGCTCAAACACTGCCTCCTCTAACAAGCCTTCCCTGAACCCTCCTGGTCAGGATTGTTCCTCAGCTCACCACACCTGCTATCTCCTATTCTCTACCTCAGGACTCCATCCTGTGAGAGCAGGAACGAAGGCTGAATTTGTCTTTGTTGCTGCAGCACAGAAATAAGATAATCGATGTAAAGTACTTAGCACAGTGTCTGGCTCCCAGTGAAGATGCCCTTGGTTGCTACAGCTTTGTGGAAACTTTACCCTAAATAGCTGCAGTCACACAGGATGTGTTGTGCTTTTTTGTTTTGTGTTTTTTGAGACAGAGTCTTGCTCTGTTGCCCAGGCTGGGGTGCAGTGGCATGATCTCAGCTCACTGCAGCCTCCACCTCCCAGGCTCAAGTGATACTTTCCACCTCAACCTCCCAAGTAGCTAGGACCACAGGTGTGTGCCACCACGCCTGGCTAATTAAAGAAACAAAACAAAACAAATTGTATAGATGGGTCTCACTATGTTTCCCAGGCTGGTCTCAAACTCCTGAGCTCAAACAATTCTCCCGCCTTGGCCTCTCAAAGTGCTGGGATTATAGGCAAGAGCCACCGCACCCAGCCAGAATGTATTATCTCACCTAAGAAACGGGCTTCACGCACGGTGCTCCAGGGTTGGATAATTCACAGCTCAACAGCTTCCAGGTTCTTCCGACTCAGTCATCTTCAGAATGTAAGCTGCATTCTCAGGTGGATCCCCTCATGGTAAAAGAATGGCTGCCACAGACCCAGAGGCCACAAGCCCTCACACCAAGGCACGACAACATCTGGTAGAAAAAAGGAAGATCTCTTGTGTGCCTCATTTTGAGTCCCAGAATGCTATCCCCAACTCAGCTGACTATTTCTTTCTTTGTTTTGTTTTGTTTTGTTTGAGACAGAGTCTTGCTCTGTCGCCCAGACTGGAGTTCAGTGGCGCAATCTTGGCTCACTGCAAGCTCTGCCTCCCAGGTTCATCCCATTCTCTTGCCTCAGCCCCCCGAGCAGCTGGGACTACAGGTGCCGGCCACCTCGCCCGGCTAATTTTTTGTATTTTTACTAGAGATGGGGTTTCACCGTGTTAGCCAGGATGGTCTCGATCTCCTGTCCTCAGGTGATCTGCCTGCCTCTGCCTCCCAAAGTGCTGGGATTACAGGCGTGAACCACTGTGCCTGGCCTCTCAGCTGACTATTTCTAAAAACACTTTGTCTAGGATGGCATCCCATGCCCACACCTACACCAGTCTCTGGCAAGGGAAATGAGATGTGCCAAATTGACCAGGTAGTCAGGCACCTGGCCCAATGGCAAAGGGAAGATTACCCAAGCCCAGTCAGGAAGGCAGAAAGGCTGTGAGGTTGACCGTATCTACACCTGGCTATCACATAAAAAATGTGCAATAAAGAGTAGCTACTAGCTTTAAATGTAGACAGACATGGTGGTGTAGTAAAAAAAAAAAAAAAAAAAGCACCGGTTTAGGTGAATTCCTGAACAGGCTTCATGCCACAACTTAGGACTTGAAGACAGAGGGTCTTGTATTATTCTCTACTCCTGTTTTTTGTGCCTGGTGAGGTTCTCTCCATCTCAAGCTTGGGCTTCTCCAGGGCCACATTTTCTGCCCTCCTGCTCCGACCCTGTCTACTGCAGGGCTGGGCACATAGTGGGCTCTCAAATATGCAGACGCTGTGGCTGGAGAACATAGACATGCCCCTCAACTGCCCAGCTTCCTGGAAATAAATTGTTCTGCCTTCCCAAGAAGCGCCCCAAAAAGTTACCCTCTACATCCTGTTCTCCTTGTCACTTTCAATCTGGGTAATTAAACTCAATACCTCCAGGGTGATTAAAAGTTAATTTGGCATTCAACAGGCCCGGAAATGAAATTCCATGGGAAACACTCCTGGTGAGCCTGGCTAGATGTAATTAGAACATAGTCCTGCTGGGGGAAGAAGAGTAAGTATGGCACTGGCGCAGCCACAGAGGTGACAGTAGGGAGGCGGGTGCCGAGGTCATATGGCAGCAAGCCTCTTCCCAGGCCTCTAATTACTTACTCAGCTGTTGCTGACAGTTGCATCACAAGAGCGGTTGGTTTACAATAAGAGTTTTTACTTCTAAATGGATGAGGATCCATAGGGACTGCTTCTGCCAAAGCCTGCTTGAGTCTCCACTCTGCTGTTTGCACAGTTCCTGCTTTCCCCTCACCCTGCTGCTGAGAGCCAAGGCCAAGGCCTTCTCTTCCCTCCCCTTCTGTCTTCCCATCTGCACTAGGCCCCATCCTGGCCCCTTCCACCCCCAGTGCCTCTGGGTCTTCTGCCCCTGATGCCCCATTCCACTCCTCCCTTTGCTTCTGTTGCTATCCTCCAAGGGTGGTCCCTGCTCGCAGGCTGGCCGCCCGCTGGGAGGTCTCCTAGTGCTCCTTGTCTCCCAGGCAACAGTGCCATTGCTTGAGATGCCAGCCTGGAGCCTGGTATTCCAGGATGCCGCAAAAGGGCATTTCCTTTTTCCATCTCGGAAGCCACCAGGAGGCCTTCACACCTCCCAACCCATCCAACTTCCCCATCTGGTACCTTTGAACACTGTGGGAAGCAGGAAATATCTAGTTAACCCTCAAGGGCTAGAACGTCCCTTATCGAGGAGCTCAGGAGCCTGTGGGGAAACCGTGTTTCACTCAAGATGAGCCCGAGCCCTTACTGTGAACTGTTTTGAATGAGAAGATATTGCCACAAGGTCGGAGGGCAAGTTCTGGGTTTTTGCTTGGCCCTCCGGAAGGACTAGGTCAATGCTATTCAATATGGTTGCCACTAGCTATATGTGGCTATTAAATTTAAATTAATTAAAGTTGAAGAAAATTTCAAATTCAGTTCCTTAGTTCCCTTGTGGCTGGTGGTGACCATACTGAACAGTGCAGATAGAACATTTCTGTCATCACTGAAAGTTCTGCGCTACAACATGAGCTGTAAGCATGGGCTTGGAGGTCAGACCCGCTCTCTGCAGTTGACTCTGTGGCCCTGGGCAACTTGCTCAACTTCCTGAGGCCTCCCTCATTTCTCCTCATTTCTATAATAGTAGCTGTCTCAGAGTGTCCTGGGGGCCAAAAGAGATAATCCAGGTACATGCTCAGCACAGCATCTGATAACAGAAAGGGCTGTTAATAGAAGCTCCTGGTTCCTGGAGAGAGGCTGTCACTTGGTGAAGTAGAAATACTTAGGATGAAGGGGACTGAACACTACCCTGCCTGTAAGTCCCATGCGAAGGCTGTGAGCTACGTCACCCACATTAAAAAGAGTGAATCAGAATTAATCACAATATAATGGAAAACTCCAGCACAGATTTTTCTCTGGAGCCTGGGACCTAACATTCAATAGCCTGCTGAGCTGCCCAGTTCGATTCCTTCCAGGATCCATCAAGTCAAGAAACCCAAATGGCCGAGTACGGTGGCTCACGCCTATAATCCCAGCACTTTGGGCAGCCAAGGCGGGCGGATCACAAGGTCAGGAGATCGAGACCATCCTGGCTAACACGGTGAAACCCTGTGTCTACTAAAAATACAAAAAACTAGCCGGGTGTGGTGGCGGGCGCGTGTAGTCCCAGTTACTCGGGAGGCTGAGGCAGGAGAATGGCGTGAACCCACCAGGCGGAGCTTGCAGTGAGCCAAGATTGCGCCACTGCACACTCCAGCCTGGACGACAGAGCAAGTCTCCATCTCAAAAAAAAAAAAGGAAAAAAAAAAAAAAAAAAAAGAAACCCAAATGGAATGGACCCTCTTCCACACAAACCCCACCCACTCCCCCTGCATTTCCTAGCTCAGGAGTAGCATCTGGTCTCCAGAAAGCTCGAAACATAATTTATAACCCTCTGATGTAATTGGAGTTATTATCACCATTGTACAGACAAGGAAATTGAAGCCCAGAGATATTATCTACCTTGCAAGTTAGTGGTAGAGTCAGGCTCTTAACCCACAGACTCTGCTGCCTCGATCCACCCTCAAAGTCACTTGACTTTACCTCCTCAAATCTGTACACTTCTCTCCAACCCCATGGCCAACACACAACACTGGCTCCCCACCACAGTCCCCTTACCAGCCTTCTTGGTGGCTCAGTTCTCCAGTGTGCCTAAGGCAGTCACTCCTGAAAGCTCAACCTCGAGTCTTTTTCTTCAACCTTCCCAGTGATTCTGCAAGCCATTCAACACCCCATCACAAGACCTCTCCTGTTTAGAACGCAAGAGCGTTTCTCTTCTTAGTTGAATCTTAACTGATACCACTAGCTCAGAGCTAGGTGCATTGAGTTCTGAATAAATACTTAGGTCTATTGAAAAGCACATGTTTGGTGCCCATTTTCCAGGTGCTCTGTTGAGTGCTCAGGGTCATGCACAGGGTCTTTGTCCTCAGAGAGTTTGCTGCCTAGCAGAGATGCTTACCAGGAATTCAGAAAAGGGAAGAAACGTCAACAGGGGCTTGTGGACATCTTGCTTTGTGGTCAGCTTCCATTCACCTATGTCTAGCAATCATACCTCATTTGGTGAAGCCAGCTCCACCAGCAGCTCCCGAGAGCTGCAGGAGATTTAGGTCTAAGTTAATCCACTAACTCCATCCCCGGACACACTGATTGGTTTGGGAATGGGAATCTGACCCAAGTTAGACCAGAGAGTGACCATACATTTCAATTCCAAGACGAAGTTTGAGGAGCTCTGGAGAAATAAGACTCATTCCTTCCGCTATCCCGAAAACTTGTAAGGACGTAAGTGCCGGAACTGCTGTGCCTTTTGCTACCCTGTAGAGCCCAAAACCTCGGCCTTCGTAAAAAAAGGGTAGAACAAGATTTGGAGAGAAAGAAAATACTGATGACATTGTTTGAGCTCTGAACCCAACTGTAACTAAACAAGATCACCTGGGTTTTGGGGTTCCTTGAGTCCCAAACCCCCATTTTTTTCTTAAGTCTATTTGGGAGGGAGGTTTCTGTCACTTGCAATGAAAAGTGTCCTCACTGATTCAGAAGGTGTCCTGGAGGAGATGGAAGGAATGAGACTCTGAATGACTGACAATATCTAGAGAGAGAGATGGGAGGACATTCCAGGCAGAGAAACAGTCCATGGAAACCTGTGGAGCTGGGCTCCTGCTGGAACTTGAAGCCCGGGCATCAAATGCTGACTCTATGCCCTGGTAGCCTCCTAACTCTTACCCTGCCTCTGAGCCACAAGATACCCTTGAAATGGGCTTTATGCTTTAAGCCTCACAGGGCTGTGGGATGAAGATAATGCACGCCAGTGTGTGATGGTGCCTGACTCTCAACACAGGACTGCTGAGCAAACAAGCCAGTCATTTCATAGGAGAAGAGAATGGAATAGGAAAGTAACATGTGGTAAGGTGTGGAAAGCTGGGGAGGTTCATCTACCGAGCCCTGCCATGGGCTTTGTCCCTCTCATCCCTGCCCTCACAGCAAGCTGTGGGTATTGTCATTACTGCCTAGCAGAGATGCCTGCCAGGAGAGCAGTGATGCAGGAATTCAGAAAAGGGAAAAAATATCCAGATAAGAGCATTGAGGCTCAGAGAAGTGAAGGAACTTATCTAAAGTCACACAGCTAAGAAGCACAGAAACTGATGATTCAAACCCATATTTTCTCCACCATAATGACTATTCCCTGTGGGCTGGAGCTGAGACCTCTGCTGACCTCCAGTGCAGGCTGAGCAGACCGGCCCCTCTCCTGTAAGTCCAGGCAAGCTGCCTGGCCTGGGGCAAATATGGAAAGGAATGTTTCTAGTCGCTACCAGCTGATGAATAGGTGGACCTGAAAGGCCAAGCATGGTAGAGAGAAGACATTTCCCCCAGCCAGCTCTCTAGGACACTGATTCTGGTAGCAGGGGTGTGAGTACAGACACCTCCCTGGGAAGGAAGCAGAGGAAACCCAAATTTGGGGAGTAGAGGGTCTAACCTACCCAGAAGGGCTGGAGGAGGCCTGGGTCCCTGCAACCAAGACCATTCTGGAAAACACGCAATCCCTGCCCAAGGGACCTGCTATGTGGGCGGTAGGGAGAGGCTAGGGGAGGAAGTGTGGACGAGGCCTGGGGAGCTCTTCCCTAGTGCGGAGGAGGTGACTCCACTTTCCCAGGCCTTGATTTGCATCTGTGCCCTGGGCCTCTAGGAGGGGGTTGTTTGTGGAGAGGGTGGGTGTGTCTGTTGTTTGTGTGTTTTTCCTTCTGCCTTTAGCCCTGCCCCTTCCCCTCCTCAGTAACTAGTAGAACCTGCAAGGCTCGTGCCCAGCCTGGGTCCCTTCCTCTGACTCAGTGGAAGGGCAGGGGAGTGTCCCAGGGAGCTGCCCACATCCCTGGCTGAGTGCCTGAGTGCCTCGCCTCCAGGGCCTCCACGAGGAGCAGCTTCCACAGGGCGCCTGTGGGGCTCGTTCCTCTGGATGCTTTTCCTTTTGCTGCGAATGCCTCTGGGGCACAAATATATGGCCTCTGGGTCTAGGCCTTAGGGCCACCAGTGACCAGGATGGGAAGCGTTGCAGGCCCTGCCCCGAGGGTGGCGCATTAGCTTTTCCCCACTGCTTTCATCTACCCAGCTCACCAGATTCCCCCATCAACCAGAGGTGGGTGCATCACCCCCATTTCACAGAGGAAGAAAGTGAGGCCAGAAAAGGGAGAATGACTTGCCCCAAGTCATATAGCTAACAAGTGGCCTGGCACCTGGAATCTGCCTTTTTGGTCCCCATTCTGAAGCTCTTTCCATCACAGCCTGCTAATGTTCCCACACAGGGCACAGGGATGCTGCGTTCCTCTCTGGTACGGAACCTCACTGGACTCGCTCCCCAGAGTCCGCCCAAGTCATCTCCGGAAGTCCCTCGGGTGTCTTGTAAGTGCCCGCGGCCAGCCTGCTAATGTGTCTTCCGCTTGACCTCTTTGTTGCTGTCCACTGTGCACTGGGCAACTGAGGCAGGGCCTTGCCTGTCTCCATGCCTGGGGTGCTCCATGAGGCCCCCGTTTCTCTACTTAAGTCACACTTAAGGGTGTGACCCCTGGTGCTGGCCAGTATGGCAGTCCTCAGTCCCCACCAGGGCAAAACGGTTTTGTGCTCTGAACTGAAAGAGGCAGAAAGCTCCTGTCCCTATTGTGTGTCCCAGTTTGTAACCTGGGCTCCAAAGAAGCCTTTTCAGCTTTTCCCTGCAGCCCCCTCTCTAAAGCGAGTAAGGGGCCAGTGTTTCCTGCTAGCCTGTCCCCATTTACTCACTTGCAATAAAAGCCTCAGCCCAGTTTATATGATTCCAGTGAAACTGCCCCCATCCCACCATGACCAGGCTCCCCATACACATCCCCTTCCCAGACACCAGATCTGGGAGGGGAGATTATGATCCTGCAGTCAGTACCCTCTACCCCCCTGCCACAGTTATTGGTTAAGGGATGGGTACATGACCAAAGGCAGGCAAATCAGAGCCAATGAAACTCAGTTCCAGAACTTTTGAACTAGTCCTTCGCCCTGGTGAGATGATGTGAGGCCTGGAGCTTCTGCAGTCATCTTGCCCTCATGGGGTGGAACCAGCCAGTGATAGAGCTGTTACCTGGAGAAGAGAGAAGAGCTGAGCCACAAGATAACAGAGAACATGAAGTTTGGTGACATTTGGAGGCCCTGATTAAGTCTTGTCTGAAACCAGCCACACCCCTTGGACTTCCATTCTGAAGTCAATACATTCCGTTTTTGCAGTAAGAAAAAAAAAAATTTTTTTTCAGTCACATCCACCATTTCAGCAATACAGAGAATGAGACTCAGACCCCTTGCTCCTCTGTACCCCACCCTTAACCTCTCACCAAACTTCCTCCTTAGAGGCCTATCTACCCTCATGCAAATTAACTCATACAAACAGATACCCAGGCCGCCCACTACTAACCTGTAGGTGCCTTTGCCTTTGTGCTATTTGGAACTGTTTGATCTACACAGAAAAAGTTGTCCCAGATACAGTCCATACTTGGCTTGGTGAGGTAGGGGTGGGTGGGAGGAAAGAAAGGTGGGGAGAGAGAATAAGGCACAGTGGCCAACACTGGCTCTGCCTAAGCAGATGCTGAACCCCAAGTTCATCCTGTCGCTCTGAAGGGATGGCGTCCACCCCAGACTTGGCCCAGGGCTGGATGTGCAGTAGAACCCAAGAAACGCTGCCTGCCTTGGTCTTTGGAATTCCTCCTACCGCTCCCAGTTAGAAGGATGTGTTAGAAGAAAGAAGAGACTGTCAATCAAGTTGCTGGGTTTCGTAAACTGGCCCCCCTTCCCAGGAGGATTTATCCATGAGCTAGAGGCACCTCATTTCTCACTGCACCCTCTGGCCTGGCTCCAACCACACCCCCACCTGCAAATAAGTCCTTTTCCTTCTTAGAGCAGGAGGCTGAGAATGAGTCAGTGCCTCATTCTCTTCATTCTTCCCTCACTGGTCAGGCCTCACCCTTCCCTTGGCCATCCCCTCCTCTGGACAACCATCTGGATCATGTGTGGGCAAGGCTGTTCCCACACGGCCAGCTCGGAGGGTCCTCTGTGTCAGAGAGGAGTGGTCAGGGCTGACCTTCCAGCTCCTGGGGACTTGAGAGAGAGCTGGAGCCTCCAGGGATGGGCTGCAGCTAGTGGGGTCTGTCCCAGTCCCTAAAGAAGGCTATTTCCTGGGGCTGTCTTCCTCCTCGGGCATCAAGTTCATTTCTGTGTCTGTCCCAAAGAAGAGGAATGAAAACTCCTTTAGGGAGTGCCTGCCACGCCCCAGATCCCACCACGAACTCTGAGTTCTCATGGCAATCCTCTATGTGGTGATCATCAGCCACTCTAGAGTGGAGGGACAAGGCTGTCAGGAGGAGGCAGTTCTCACACCTGTGCTGTGAACACGATACCTCCGCATGCTCAAGCCCGTGCTGCGCCACTCGTCAAGGGGCTGTGGCGTTCTGGGCCAGCACCCTTCTATCTCTGCCTCCTTGCCTCAAGCAAGCTTTCTTCAGGCCCATGGCTGGCAGGCCCCAAGCCAAGAGTGGATCCTTTCCTACTCTCTGGTCTAAATCAAGCTGCCTCAGGTGGCATTCCTGGTGATTTGCTGGCTTTGCTTGATTGGGAGCCTGATAATTTCTCTTTGTTTGTTTCTTTCTTTCTTCCTTTCTTTCTTTCTTTCTTTCTTTCTTTCTTTCTTTCTTTCTTTCTTTCTTTCTTTCATTCTTTCTTTCTCTCTCTTTCTTTTTCTTTCTTTTTCTTTCTTTCTTTCCTTCTTTCCTCTTTCTTTCTTTTTCTTTCTTCTTTCTTTCTTTTCTTTCTTCCTCCCTTCCTTCCTCCCTCCCTCCCTCCCTTCCTTCCTTCCTTCCTTCTTTCCTTCCGTCCTTCCTTCCTCCCTCCCTCCCTTCTCTCTTTCTTTTCCTTCCTTCATTCCTTCCTCTCTCCCTCCCTCCCTCCCTCTCTCTCTCTCTCTCTTTCTTTCTTTCTTTCTTTCTTTTTCTTTTTTTGAGATGGAGTCTTGCTCCGTCGCCAGCAAAGTCTCTTGCCTTGTTTGCAAGAAGAGGAGGAAGCCAGATAAGAAACCATCCAGGCACCACGGGCCCTTCTTACGGGTCACCCCACAGGCATCATTCTCCACAGAGTGGGGAAACTGCTCCTAGAGGCCCCGAGCAACCTGTCAAAGGAAGAGAATAAAATGAAGGAGCTGCCTTATAGGGCCCTAGAGGAGGGCAAATATTTGCAAGTGGTAGTCATTTTCTCCCTGCAATTAAAGGAATTCCCTACCTTAAAACAAACGAAAATTAAAGGGAATGTGGGAGTCAGAGGGAGCCCCTGGGAATGTTATGGGGGGAGGGTATCTGTGAGGAGGGGGTCTACTGGGCCTGTTGAGTCAGAGCCCCGTCTGGAGCAAAGGTTGACCTCAGGCTCTGTTCTGGGTCTCCATAGTATTAAATCACCAAAGGGAGAGCTTCAGAAGCCCCAGATAGCCCTGGTGTCTACAAGGAACTAGAGAAAAGCAGCAGCCTTGGACCTTGGAGAATCTTCCAACATCACTTCCCAGCCCTGGCCGCACATTAGAATTACCCAAGGAGCTTTTAAAAATATTCACCCCAAGGCCGGATGCGGTGGCTCACGCCTGTAATCCCAGCACTTTCAGAGGCCGAGGCAGGAGGATCACCTGAGGTCAGGGGTTCGAGACCAGCCTGGCCAACATGGTGAAACCCTGTTTCTACTGAGCCGAGATCGCACCACTGCACTTCAGCCTGGGTGACAGAGTGAGACTCTGTCTCGAAAAAACAAAACAAAACAAAACAAAAAAACCCAGACCAAATGGATCATAATCTCTCTCAGAATGGGGGCTGGGCAGCTGTATTGTTTAATCTGTTCACACGATACATGATACTACTGAGCCATGCTTCTCAAATTTCCCTTGTGAGAAAAATCAGCTGGGGGGCACGTTTAAAAAAGGAAAATAAGGCCGGGCACAGTGGCTCACGCTTCTAATCCCAGCAGTTTAGGAGGCCGAGGCAGGCGGATCACAAGGTCAGGAGTTTAAGACCAGCCAGCTTGGCCAACATGGTGAAACCCTGTCTCTACTAAAAAAACAAAAATTAGCTGGTGTGGTGGCACATGCCTGTAATCCTAGCTACTGGGGAGGCTGAGGCAGTAGAATTGCCTGAACCCAGGAGGCAGAAGTTGCAGTGAGCCGAGATTGTACAACTACACTCCAGCCTAGGCGAATGAGCAAGACTCTATCTCAAAAAAAATAAATAAAAAGAAAGAAAGAAAGAAAAACAAAAACAAAAAGAATTATCAGGCTCCCAAACAAGCAAAGCCAGCAAATCAGAATATCTGGAGGTGACTGGTGAAAAATCAGAACCTCTGGGGAATGAGGCCCAGGTCTTTTTTGCATTTCTACCAGGCTTCCCAGGGGACATCTATGCTGACTGAAATTGCAAAATCACATTCTAATCCTCTGGTCTTTGCCCCAACTCGCTCAGCTGGTTGCTCCTTTCACCCTCGGGCCTCCCTAGAGGCCTTCTCTGTGAACACACCATAGCATCTGTCTTCTTCCTAGCACTTATCAATATTTGTGCTTGTATATTTATTTCTGTGTTTCTTTAATGCCAGTCTCCCACCTAGACAATAAACTCTGTGAGGGCAAGAACCAGGTCTGTTTGGTTCCATGTAAGGTAGTGGTGAATTACCAGTGTAGGCTCTGAGGCTTGGACTGCCTGGCCTCATATCGCAGCTCTCCTACCCAGCTTTTGATCTTCAGCAAGTTGCTTCTCCTTCCTGTGCCTCAGTGTTCTCATATGTAAAATGGATATTTAGATAGTAGTACCTGCCTCACATGGTTGATGGGAGGAATAAACGAGATTAGATATGTAAAACACTTAGCATTGTCAATTGCATATTGGAAATTGTCAATAAACATTAATTATATTGATAACAAGCCACCATCACAACTTAATAGCTGAAAACTGCAACCATGTAATTGCTCACAATTCTGTGGGTTGACAGTTCGGTCAAGGCTCAGCAGGGTGGCTTGTCTCTGCTCCAGATGGTTTTGGCTGGGTTCACTCTTACATTTTGGGTCAAGTGGCTTGTTGGCTGGGACTGCATAGTCTAACTTGATGGGCTGCTGGTAGAGGCTGTCAGTGAGAGAGGTTCAGTTCTCCTCCATGTGGCCTCTCCAGCAGGCTGGCTGGGGCTTCCTTATGTGGTAGCTGGGTTCCAAGAGGGCGAGAGCAAAAGTCAAGGGTCACTTTTGCAGCATTAGTCAAAGCAAGTTACGAGGTCATCCCAGAGTCAAAGGATGGAGAAGTTGTGCTAGTTTTTGTTAGGAGGAGGTGCAAAGACTTCCTGGACATTTTCAGTCCTCCACAGTTGCTTGTTCCTGAATCTAGCATGGTATACTCAGGTGCATGGCCCAGTAGGCATTTAATAGATATGTGTTGAAGAAATAACAAATGGATGTGCAGAGGAGAAAGAAACTAGAGACTCGAGAGGAAAATTGATTTGCTCAAGGTCACAAAGCATATGAGTGGCAGCACCAGGACCAGAAACTAGGTCCAGGTGCTCAGTCTTGCCTCTTCCCATTAAATCACTCTGCTCAGACAGCGGCCTGAGGTGGGGCTGAATTCTCCAAATAATTGCCTCACTCCTCAGCTTCTGTTGAGTCGCTGGAGATATATCTAGAAGGTCAGGACTGTGCTTGCTTCCTGAATAGTCTGGGGATGGAGAGAAGGGAGCACTTTTCATTTCCCAGGGCATAACGCATTGTAGAAAATGATCAGAGAGCATCAGCAGTCCTCCTTGGGTTCTACTGTACGTGGCCAGTGGCCAGGGTGGGAGGTCAGAGACAAAGGCAGACTCCAGTATAGATGCTCTGTGGCCTGCTTCTCATGTACATGCTCTCACACATGTGTGCACACACACATACATGCACACACCTTCTCTCGCCTCTCTCTTTAAGGTCTGGAAGAAAGCTACCGTAAGTTTGAGCAGTTGGCCACATGGCTCTCATTTGGGCTCTCAACTGGACCAGCAATTTCAGGAGTTTTGAACAGCAATTTTTGAACAGTGAGTTTGGGGAACGGGAGCAGGGGAAAGTTGGGAGGCGCAGCAGGGGTTGTGAAATGTATGCGACAATTCCGTCATCAGCCCCTTCCTGTTGTTCTGGTACCTGGGGGAAACCAGAGCTAGCAGGACTGTGCTTCCTCCATCTAGAAGCTTTCCTCAGGCCTGCTGAGTCACCCACCTGCTGCGGGGAATGCACTTATTTTTAGCCTGAGGTAAATGAGCCCTGTAGTCACCCAGACCACATTCTCTTGTGTGTCTTTGTCACAGCTGGTGTGGCCGGATGGGGACCACATTGAAGAGACCCCACCCCCACCCCTAACAAGGTCCCTTCCTCTCCTTCCTCTGAGAAGCTTCACTGCAGGGCAGTGACTCACATAACCCCAGGAGAGAATGCGGCAGAGGGTGGCAGTGGGTGGTGTACCAAGCCGGTGGGGGGTGTGGCGGGGACAGAAGTTGTTTATCACTGACATTGATTAGAATTGCTGGTGCATCACTGTTAGTCAGTTTATTATTGTTTGCAATTTTTCTGTGGATGATATGACCTCTTATTGTACCCATGTGGCCCCGTCCTTGGGGACACCACTGCTTGGGAGTTAAGATGGTGGAGATCTGGTGCCCAGCACCCTGATTGAAGGAAGCTTCACTACTTACTAACTGTTTGACTCAAGCAAGACCCTTCACCACTCTGAGACGCAACCTTGGAGCTCCTGGGCTGGTAGTCAGGTCACAAAGGCTGGTGATGGATTCGCAGGAGTGAGAGCAGGAAGGGCACTGAGATGTCATCCCTTGCTCTATTGAGGTGAAAATAGAAGCAAAGAAAGGGGCAGACGCTTGCCTGTATCCGATGTCCAGAGACCCCTCTAAGACCTTGTTCAGGCAGAGCCACCTGTTAGGTAAAAGGTCGGTAAAAAGCAGGTGCTGATGACAAGGCACTGATGACAAGGCCACTGTTGGTCAGAACTATTTCTACTTCAGTCTGTATCCAGCCCCTGCACCCAGTATAATGTAATAAAGTATTTCTTAGAGAAGGGTGTGTAGACCATCTGCATCAGAATTACTGAATCCCCTGGGGTGCTCATTAAAAGGATGAGTTTCTGATCCCCATCCCAGACTTGGGAGTTTGCTCCCAGAATTGTCACTCACTAGCTAGAGAACTTGGTCGGTGTCAAACTATTTGTGTACCACTTTCCTCACCTGTAAAATGAGGCTAAACCTCCTTGTGTACATGTGAGGGACAAATGTATTTGCATGGGTGAGAGGTGCAGCCCGTCGCCTGGCACTTCGGAGCTGGGCAACTCGTGATTTGAGTTCTTCATGTTTGTTTCTTATCCCCAAGCAGCTCCTGAAAGGCTTCACTCTTCTGCCCTGGTGCAGAAGCGGGCCCTACCTCTTTCAGATCAGCCTGGAGCTGTCAGCTACCAGTGGCTTCCAGAACCAACCTGCAAATGTCTGCCTGCAAATGTCTGCACTGCTCAGAGCAGAGCTCAGATAAGATGTTCTGCAGTCTGCTGAGAAAATCTTCCAACACAGTTGCGGGACACAGAAGTCACTTGCAGAAACACTGGTCTTATCACTTCTCCTTATCTCTCCTCCTGGTGAGGGAGCCCAATGCCTGCGACATCTTTTTAAACAGAACGCTTTTTCCAAATAAGATCTGACCCGGCACAGGACCCCAGTGTAGGCGAACAATAAAAGCTGCACTCCACTAATTTGAATGTATTTTCTAAGAAGTTCAAGTTTCCAACATGTTACCGTGCTACTTATGAAATCAGTGTGAACACAACTGAGGTGAGCGCCAGTGTGTGAAAATCACGTATCACTTCTAAATGTGCATGGTGCTGCTTATTACAAATATTCAAGTAGTTTAAAATACATTTTGGGCCAGGCACGGTGGCTCACACCTGTAATCCTAGCACTTTGGGAGGCTGAGGAGGGAGGATGGCTTGAGCCCAGGAACAGCCTGGGCAACATAGGGAGACCCCATCTCTACAAAAAAATTAAAAATTAGCTGGATGTGGTGGCATGCACCTATTGTCCCACCTACTCAGAAGGCTGAGGTGGGAGGATCACTTGAGCCTAGGAGTTTGAGGCTGTAGTGAGCCATGATCCATGCCACTGCACTCTAGCCTGGGCAAAAGAGTGAGACCCTATCTTAAAATAAATAAGTAAAAATAAATAAAATATATTTTGGGAATTATATTTGAATTGAGTATTGACAAAAGCCACGAAGCTCCCTTGGAAAAGGCCAAGATTTTGTTCAGCATGGTTTGCAACCCCGGGAGGGTTCCAAACACATTTTATTGGGTAAGGAAACAGAGGCCCAGGTGGGAGAAGGGCTACGTCAATCCAGTAAGTGGCCACAGCTTTGAGAACCAAGGCCTACTGGGTCTCAAGCCAGGGTTCCTCCCACCTGCCCACATTCCCAGCCTGGCCCACCAAGTGGGACACTAATGGGTGGGGAGTCCTCTTAGGTGGCTCTGGCCATTGGCTGAATTGGTCTTGAGTGACAAAGACTATGGCTCTCAGTGTCTGTGGTTGAGCAGGGGGTTGCCTGGGACAAAGCCACACCCCCAGGCTTGGGTGAGTAAGGTATAGAGTGTGTGAGCCCCATTTGTGAGCAAGAGGGCTTCGGCTGGTCTTGACTTTGGCTGCAGAGCTCTTGGTCCAGGCAAATTCTCACTCTGCAAACAACATCTGAGTTTTTCCGTGCTTTGAGATCCGCAGATAAGAGGCTATAAAGAAGTGTAAATTATTATTATGCTGAAGACAATTTCCTCCCTGGCTGGCAGCCTGCAAGGCTGTGCCCAGTCCAATCTCTGCCCCCTAAGGGAGGACCTGAATGCAGGGGGAGAGAAATGATGCCTAGAGCCCTCTGGCCAAGGCCAAGCCCACAGTATCCTCACTGTTGGAGAAGCCAGGCCAGGCCAGGCTGTCTTCCCACCACATCCCACCCACTGTGCCCGGCACGTGCCAGCAAGGCTTTTTCCTCTGGAGGAGCAGCTGCTAAGGTGCTGACTCACCACCTTGATGTCAGCTGGCGCTCTCCACCCTGAGAAGAGTGCCCAGCGAGGGTGCAGCGAATCACCCTGTGCCAACAAACCTGCAGTGACCAGCCTGCTTCGGGGAGGAGTTATTTCCCCTAGGAGGGGGCACATGGTGAGCTGGGGGAATCTGTCCCTAATGCTCAGCCTGCGGTTCCTGCTGGGGACCACCTCATGGGGCCTCAGTGCACAAGGATCCTTGTTGGAATAGGGCCCAGACTCCAGCTGCAGGGATGGACTGGGAGGATTTTGTTTGGTACCCCCGTGTCCCAGGAAGGAAGCATTAGAAGGAAAGGGGTAGAGAGGAGGCCTCAGAAGTGGTACAAAGTGACTGGGGGTCTTCCCACTTCATGGCTGTCGGCTCCTGGGTAGGTTACGAACCTACCAATTGTAAGTTGCTTTTTGTTGTTCTTTTTTTGTATGTTTTTGTTTGTTCGTTTTTTGGAGACAGGATCTTGCTCTGTTGCTCAGGCTGGAGTGCAATGGCACGATCACAGCTCACTGCAGTCTTGACCTCCCAGGCTCAAGCGATCCTTTCACCTCAGCCCCCTGAGTAGCTGAGTCTTCAGACACCCGCCACCATACCCGGCTAACTTTTTTTTTTTTTTTTTTTTTTTGAGACGGAGGCTGGGTCTGTCGCCCGGGCTAGAGTGCAGTGGCCGGATCTCAGCTCACTGCAAGCTCCGCCCCCCGGGTTTACGCCATTCTCCTGCCTCAGCCTCCCGAGTAGCTAGGACTACAGGCGCCCGCCGCCTCGCCCGGCTAGTTTTTTGTATTTTTTAGTAGAGACGGGGTTTCACCGTGTTCGCCAGGATGGTCTCGATCTCCTGACCTCGTGATCCGCCCGTCTCGGCCTCCCAAAGTGCTGGGATTACAGGCTTGAGCCACCGCGCCCGGCCAACACTAACTTTTTTTTGAGATGGCATTTCCCTCGTCGTCCAGGCTGGAGTGCAATGGCGTGATCTCGGCTCACTGCAACCTCTGCCTCCCAGGTTCAAGCGATTCTCCTGCCTCGACTTCCCGAGCAGTACACCCAGTTAATATTTAAATATTTATTTTGTAGAGATAAGGGTCTCAGCTTGTTGCCCAGGATGGTCTTGAACTCCTGGGCTCAAGCCATCCTCCTGCCTTGGCCTCCTAAAGTGCTGGAATACAAGCATGAGTCACCACGCCCAACCCCTTTGGTTGTATTTTTTTTAAAGGTAAATGCAAACAGTTTTTAAAAGTAAACAGAAACAATGCTCATACCTCCTCTGAGGTTTTTTATCCAGTTGCCCTGTCCCCCATCCCTGTTCCAAAGCAATTGCTCTTACCAGGTTGAGGATATCCTTCCAAAAAGATCTTCTAGGTATCTATATGTACATATATGTGTGTGTGTGTGGTTATCCTTTTATTTTTTAAATAAATAGGAACATTCTATGTACATTTTACTGGAATTTTTTTAAATTTAATACCATCTTTTGGAAATTGGTTCATACTGGCAGCTGGGATCTATGACTTTCTTTTTTTTCACTTTTATTTTAAGTTCAGGGGTACATGTGCAGGATGTGTACGTTTTCTTTTCTTTTCCTTTCCTTTTTTTTTTTTTTTTTTTTGAGATGGAGTTTCGCTCTTTTGCCCAGGCTGGAGTGCAGTGGCATGATCTTGGCTCACTGCAACCTCTGCCTCCCGGGTTCAAGCGATTCTCCTGCCTCAGCTTCCTGAGTAGCTGGGAGTACAGGCGCCTGCCACCACATCTGGCTAATTTTTGTATTTTTAGTAGAGATGGGGTTTCACCATATTGGCCAGGCTGGTCTCGAACTCCTGACCTTGTTATCCATCCACCTTGGCCTCCTACAGTGCTGGGATTACAGGCATGAGCCACTGTGCCCGGCTGTGCAGGTTTATTACATAGGTAAATGTGTGCCATGGTGGTTTACTGCACACTATGTCTTTCTTTCTAAGGAGTATTGGCAAGCCCTTAGACCTCCCATGTGCTATTTAACCAGGCCTCTCTGGATAGACATTTAAAGGGTCTCTAGTCTCTTACTTCTTTGATGAATATTCTTTTGAATATGTCTATTTTAACTGCTTCTCCTGCATTTGTGGGGTGCCCCGGTACACCCAGGGCACTGGGGAGGAGGCTGCAGGGACCAAGTGGATCATTATGTGTGAACAAATGCCTGGTTTTCAAGTAGCCAAGGCAGCCCCAGTGGGACCTGAAGGAGGCCTCACGTGAATAGGCTACAGACGGGGTTCAAAGAGGAAGTGGGCAGGGCAGATGAATAAGATTAATTTCTGAAATTAACAAGTTCTTTTCTGATTATAAAGTAAAACATCCTCATTATAGGAAATTTGGAAAATGCTGAACAGATGTGAAAGTAAGTCACCTGGATCCCCCTCATCTGGAAGTAACCACTATTGATGTTTAGAATATTTCCTGTCTGCCTATTTTCTAGTTACAAACGATTTCTACTGGTCAAAGGGACATGAAGGAAAAGAATTCAGGGAGGGTCCTCTCTCAGCAGAGATGGAACTGCAGGGAGCACCAGACTGTTTCAGAACACACAGAGAGGGGGTCAGACGCAAGAGGAGACAGGAACAGATCATGGCAGACTGGGCAAGGGGCAGGGGTGGGGGCTGACATTGCAGGTGAGCCTGAGGGTGGCAGGGAAGGATTTGCCCCTCGATTAAGAGAGCAAAAGACCTGAGGAGTCTGGCTTGGAGATTTTAAAAGGATATCTAACAACAAATTTCATCAGGACTTGGAAGAGCAAACCTGGCATTCCAAAGGGAGGTCCCCTCTGAAAACAGTTATTTGAGAGTTGTAAAAAGAGATGTGGTGCCTGAGTGTGGCTGAGACTGCTAAGAAAAAGTTGTGGCTTCACAGCCAAGAGTGCAGGCTTGAAAACAGCAAGATTTTATTCGAGTCCCAAAGATGCCACTTACCAACTGTGTAGGACTGAGCAATTGACTTATCTTCACTGCTTCTCAGTTTCTCTACTTGTAAAGCATGGATGACACTAATACACCTGTGTCAGAGGGTCAGCATGAGGATTACACAAGGTGATGCAGCCAAGAGCCTATCATGGTGCCAGGCACCCAGAGGCACTCATTAATGTTGAGAGAATACAGAATGAAAGCAAAGAAGGGGCTGAGGCCAGAGCTGTGGTGGAAGGTGCTAGAAGGGAGAGGTGCCATTAAAGGTCCCAGAAGAAAGCAGCCTTCTGGACAGGAAGAGTGTCCCCTGTGCAGAGCAGTGCCTCTGGGGTTCAGAGAAGATTTGGTGACAGTGCCAAACACTACCTGGGCCAAGGAAGGGCTCCAGGCCTAGAAGGTCTCTGGTGAGTGGCAACTTCAGAGCTGTTGCCATGGTGATGTGGATGGAAGCCAAAAGCTAGAGGTCAAGGGGTGATGGGAGATGAGGAAGTCCAGTGGGTGAATTTTATAAGATCTTCAAGAAGTTTGGCAGTGAAAGGAAAGGGGGAAGTCTTAGCTCAAGGGAAAGGTTGTAGGGAAGAAAGAGGTGTTTTGTTTTGTTTAGAGTGAAGGATATTTCGACATGTTTATAGACTGAAAAGAAAAAATCATATAAGTTCTCAAAGAGAGGAAGTGACTAAGGATGTACTCCACCTCTCTTACACTTCAGTTTCTCATTTGAAAACTCAGAGTAAGAATAAAGGATCTGTGAGGCCCTGCTGACTTTTTTAGTTCTTTCACCCATCCATCCATCTGTCCATCTGTCCGTCCGTCCATCCATCCATCCATCCATCCACCCACCCACCCACCCACCCACCCACCCACCCACCCACCCACCCATCCATCCACCCACCCACCCACCCACCCATCCATCCATCCATCCATCCATCCATCCATCCACCCACCCATCCATCCATCCATCCATCCATCCATCCATCCATCCATCCACCCACCCACCCACCCATCCATCCATCCATCCATCCATCCATCCACCCACCCACCCATCCATCCATCCAGTCTTTTAATACACACATTCTGTAGACCTCTGGCCTGGGCTAAGTGCTAAAAGGGAGGTCATGGGCTGCAGGGAAGTAGGGAAGAAAAGTAGAAGCAAAGACTCCCTTCTCCAGGGGCCTGTGTTTAACAGAAACAGTAGAGAAGATAATCAGGCAATGACTTAACAACATCACAAAAGGACCTCGAAAGCCATGCCCTTGTAACCGTCTGACATCACATTCTAGCACTTACCCAAACCCCTGCCTGCCTTATCCCTAGCTTGCTAACCTCCAGCCTTTGAGAACCTACCCTTGTTGTATTAATCCCCTGAGTTCCCCCATGCCCAGCATTGTGCTGGCCCATGTAAGCAATCAGATAATTAGTACTTACTATGTCCATACATCCAAGTATTTATTGAGCATCCACAATGTACCGGGCACTGGGAGAGAATACTGAGCAAAACAGAGCTCTGCCTCCTTAAATTGTTTCATCTTGAACTGGATGGTTTTGGAAAGCAAGACCGCCAAACAGTCAGATGTGAATTTAAAATTGCAGCTGTGACAAGCGGGAGCAGGCCTTTCCACCAGCAGGGGGATCTGAGAAGGCCTCTCAGAGGAAGTCATTTGGGATCCGAAAGGGGAGCAGAAGGTGAACAGCACTCTAGGTGGGGACTGGGGCTCCACCTGTGCAAGAGCAAAAGGGAAAAGAGAGGACGGGAGAGAAGAGGTGGAGAAAGAGGGAGGACAGGAGCCTGAAAGCAGGCAGTGTGGCTGGGAGCGGGAGGCTCTAGACTGAAGCAGAGGCTGGCAGGGCCTGATAGCCAAGATCAGGAGTGTACTTTATCTGAGAATGGTAGGAAGCTGCGGAAGTAATTTAAACAGGGAAGGGACACCATCAGTTATTGTTTCAAAGAAATCTCCTTGAAGAAATGAGGTGCAGGTGAGCCTGTGTAGTTTGAGCTTATCCTATAATACGGTATGCCTGGGACTGGGATGGGGGCTGGTTTTCTTCCTCTACTTTAGATTTAGACATTTCTGCAGTCTTGTCTTTTCTTTTAAGAAATGGGTGCCAGGTGCGGTGGCTCACTCCTATAATCCCAACACTTTGGGAGGCTGAGGCAGGTGGATCCCTTGATCCTAGGGGTTCTGACCAGTCCAGGTAACAGAGCAAAACCCCATCTCTAATAAAATTTTAAAAAATTAGCTTGGTGTGGTGGCGCCTACCTATAGTCCCAGGTATTTGGGAGACTGAGATGGGAGGATCACTTGAGCTGGAAGGCAGAGGTTGCAGTGAGCCAAGATTGCCTCACTGCACTCCAGCCTGGGTGACAGAGTAACACCTTGTCTCAAAAAAAAAAAAAAAAAAAGGGTCTCTCACTATGTTGCTAAGGCTGGGCTTGAACTCCTGGGCTTACCACCTCAGTCTCCGAAGTAGCTGGGACTATAGTAGTGAACCACTGAGCCCAGCTTGTAATATTTTTTTAACAGTAAACCTGTGTTGCTTTTATTAGGGAAAAACAATACTAAGAATTCGAAAATGACAGAATGGCTTGGGGAAGGGCAGGAGAGAAGACTGGAGAGCTCTGGCCAGCCCAGGGTGGTGTGAAACACCAAAACAGGCAGAATGGGTGGAGCTGGGCGTTGGAGCTGAGGCTGAGCTGGGTTTGTCTGAGGGGCTCTGTCTTCCAGGAGCTCACCTTTTCAAAAGGTGTGAAGGAAGGAAGGAGGCCATAGGTCCAAGGAGCAGTTGGCATTTCCTGACAACTGTTTCAAACACAAAGCCAGCAGGAGCTGCTCCCAGCGAGCCCTGCTTCTCCCCGAAATCTAGCCTTGAGTAACAGGCTTCTCTCAGGGGATCATTGTTCTCAGTCCCTGGCAAGAACTGGCCCCATGGGGAGTGCTTTGTTGACAGTGCCTGTGCCCAGCAACCAGGCTGGGTTTGGGAAGGAGGCTGGAGTCTTCAGGAAGAAGGTCCTGCCCAAGATGGTGCAGAGGGTGAGTGAATGGGGGAGCCCACGTGGGCCTTCTCTTAGCCCCAGCCCTTTAGGCTGCTCCAGAGGAGCCTTCGTCCCTTTCCCCAGAGCACAGGCTGATCTGCCAGCCAAGGAGTGGAAAGGAGAACATGGAGGTTCTTCCTGCCACTTGGATGCTATTCTGCTATGTGATCTTTGAGAAGTCACCAGGGTTGCCTACCCATGGATGCGGAGGCCAGAGACCCACGTGCTCCAACTCTGTTGGAAGTGGGAGTCTGTCAGGCTTTATGCAAGTCTGTGGGTGGAGGGGAGACAAAGCCTCCAGCAGTCTGGCTGGGGTTCTTCCCTCCGGGGAAGTTTGGGCCCTCCGGGAAGAGGAGCCGGCGTCCTCATGGGAATGGTGTTCCTAGGGAGGGAGGTGGGCAGGGACACCTGGAAGGGCTGTTGGTTACCTCAGACCCCCAAACCTGGGAGCTGCACCCCAGATGTCATAGTTTGGAAATCAGAGGAAGATGGATGGGGAGTTTTAGAAGTCTGACAGTTCTAGTTTCAAACCCAGATCTGCCTCAGTTTCCTCTTCTGGAAAATGGACATGATGCCGCCTCCATCTCCTAGCATGGATATTGGGATTGAATGGGAAATCCTGGCAGAGAGCCAGTTGCATAGCTCTGCTCCCCCACCTCTGTGACCTATTCCCACCTCCCCACTCCCATCCCCACTGCCCGTGTCCAGAAACCCAGATTCTGACCCAGCGGCTAGGGGCAGACCCTGCGTGGGCCACTTCCCTCTCTGGGTTTCAGTTTCCTCATTTTATGAAACTAGGAGCTCTGTGAAAAGGTCAAAGGCAAGAATCGTAATCATTTCTCATCCGCAAGCAGGTTTACCCTCATACACGGTAAAGGCACAGCAAAGGCTCGGTCATGGGCTGAAACGAGGATGTGCACCATAAAATCCCAGTGGCTGAATTAGTTTCATCTTCCATGAGAACCAGTAGCAAAGTAAGGTTTCATGATTTCAGCCCCACACGAAACGTCCTGGTTGCCTTGGCCTAGCCGAGATTAGACATTTCCTGGGAGGAGTGGTGGGTTAGTGGAGGGAGGTGGGTGTAGTTACGGAAGCTGGAGAGTGTCATCTGGGAGGAGGGGGCTAGGCCCCGGAATGATGGCTGAGGAGTAAGCCCTGAGCTGTTTTCCTCATCTTCACTCTGTAGAAACCTACTTTCAACAGAATATTAGCACATATGCAAAAGGATATATGTAAGAGCAAGACTAGCACAGGATTGCTTGTCTTGGTAAAAATGGAAGGCAACCCACAAAAACATGCACAGTACATTACCAGAAATATCTAGAGCAAACTGGAATGTGGTCCATGAGACGCTATTGTACGAAAAAGCAAGTCACAGAATTGAAAGTACAGTGTGATCTTATTTTATTACTATATATACCTTATATCCATATACTGTAACTGAATATAATACTTGAACTAATTCTACACACACACACACACACACACACATTTATTTCATTTTTATTTTTTTGAGACAGGGTCACACTCCGTCTCCCAGACTGGAGTGCAGTGGCACGATCTCGGCTCACTGCAACCTGCGCCTCCCAGGCTCAAGCCATCCTCCCACCTCAATCTTCTGAGAAGCTGGGACTGCAGGTGTGTGCCACCATGCCCAGTTGATTTTTATATATTTAGTAGAGACAAGGTTTTGCCATGTTTCCCAAGCTGGTCTAGAACTCTTGGGCTCAAGTGATCCACCTGCCTCGGCCTCGCAAAGTGCTGTGATGACAGGTGTGAGCCGCTGTGCACGGTCCCCCACACACATTTAAAGCATAGAAAATAAAATCCTGGAAGGGCACATGGCAAACTGTTAACAGTATTTACCTCTAAGGTAGAAAAACGATTTTAAATTTTTTCTTTTATACTTCTGCACTGTTTGAATCTCTTAAAATTAGCATATACTATATATGATGAACATCCCCTGCCAAATAAACATGAAAGGGGCTGGAAGGGGTCAGGTGGTCAACCCTCTCCAAGGTGCGACCAGAGGTAGCTGAGACTAACGTGACATAGGTTCCTATTGGAGAACGGTGCCCCCAGTACAACCCAAATTAGTTGAGTGACACTACAAAAAAACAGAATAAGGAGGAGTGGGGAAGACCAGCCCCTTTCCTCGTGTCCAGGGATCGCACCCATCTACACCTCCATTGTCCAGTGCCTGGCTAAGACCCTGCTTAGTGCCTGGGCACAAACTGTGCTCTTCAGAGATGGCTCAAGTGGACTGTGTCCCTAGGGAGATGGGGCACATGACCATTAACTACTTTAAAAGTCCTGAATGGGTTTGTTGTTGTTGAGATAGAGTTTTACTCTTGTTGCCCAGGCTGGAGTGCAATGGCGTGACCTCAACTCCCTGCAACATCCGCCTCCCAGGTTCAAGGGATTCTCCTGCCTCAGCCTCCCAAGTAGCTGGGATTACAGGTGCCTGCCACCATGCCCAGCTAATTTTTTATGTTTTTAGTAGAGACAGGGTTTCACCATGTTGGTCAGGCTGGCCTCGAACTCCTGACCTCAGGTGATCCACCCTCCTTGGCCTCCCAAAGTGTTGGGATTACAGGCGTGAGCCACCACGCCCGACCCTGAATGTTTTTGAAGCATGTTGTTTCTTCATTCTGAAATAGTCACTAAAAGAGCCCCTACTAATAATTAACCCAACGTAATAATAATGCCCACCATTTGTCATTCTTTCCATGTGCTCTGTACATTACTAGTGCATCTCAGTTTATCCCAATCAGTAGGCAGTTCCATCCTTTAATTTCATTTTACAAATAAAGAAACCAAAGCTCACAGGGGATATGTAACTTGCTGAAGGTCACACAGCCACAGAGGGCAGAGGCTGAATTCAAACCACTCACTCTGACTCAGCATCCACCTCAGAGCAGCCATTCGGTGGCCTCTTGTGACACATAAAACAAGACGATACCAGTGAGTTTTTGGACCATGTCTTCTCGGTAAAGTTACCATTAGCCTGACCACAGATGTTTCTCAAGAAGCAGTGAAGGGTTTGGTTTGGTGATGTCAGTGGCTGGGGTCAGATGAGCCAAACCATTGCTAGGCTGTGATGTCTGAGGCTGCCCATGAGCTGGTTATTACCCAGATTTAAAAGAAAGGTGGAAAAAATAATCCTAGTCTACCGTATGGCTCAGCCGGCCATAGTGTTTACATAGTCAGAAAAGGTCAACACAGAATAGCGATATAATCAAAATTACCCTCTATGGTGTGGCTGTATTGGGAAGAGAGAGGCGGGGGTGGGTGTGAGGCAACAGGAGCTAAAAGAACTCCTCGTCTCCCAGGGCAGGAAATCAAGAAAAAACTCCTAAAACTACACAGATCAAGAAGAAACCATGTGAGATGTTATTTAGAGACATGAAAGTGAACATTCCAAAGAATCCATTTCAAGAGTTGAAAGTGGCCACCCTGGAGATGGGTCAGGGCTGCAGTTGTTCATGACTAACTTTGTAGACATTTCTGAGAAATCTATGCTTATGTGTAACTTCGCATAAAGCAAAAAATTTAAGAAAATCCAAAGCAAAAACAAACAGAGCAATTCTGGCCCCATTTGGGGAGGGAGTGGGCTGTGATTACGAGAATGAGGGCCCAGGGGTGGGGATTCCTCTGTCAGGCATGCAGCAGGAAGCTGGTGGGGTCTTGGCAAGGCTTTGGTGGAGAGAGGTCATTGGAATGGTGACCTCACTCGGAACTGGTGGGGGCAGGAGAAGGTAGGAGGGTTAAAAAAGAAGAAGAACCAAAGGAGAAAAAAAGGAAGCCTGGTCATTCCACAGCCAAGGTCATACTCCCAGGAGACCTACAGCCTTTTGTCAGGGTTACACAAATGTAAAACAAAGGTGTGGTCTCTCCACCAAATGGGGAAGTTTCCACCAGGAGGCCACTGTGTCTCTGAGTAATGTGAATAGTGGAACCCATCCCTGGCTGGTCAGGCCCACACATTCCACACCAGGACCCAGGGGCCTCAGCGGCAGAGGCAGGAAGGTAGCATTTGTCTATTGTGAGAACAAGTGGCTTATGTAGACATCAAAGGTCTCAGGATAGGGTATATTCTTCCAGATCTGTGAGGCCCAAACACCCACACGTGGAGGAGGATTCCAGGGTCTCAACCCCTCCCCAGATCCTCAATACTCAGGCCTTGTCCCCTCTCCATGGGGGTCCTATTGAAAGGAATCCAGAGACCCTGGGAGAATCTGAGTAGGAGGAGGGAACTGGCCAGGCCTGGGTCAAGACTGTGTCTCTCTGGAAAAGCCACTCCTTTGGGAACTGAGAAAGCCCAGAGCTTGGGCCCAGAGCAGCCCAGGCCTCGACTGGCCTCCCTGTTCCCTCCTCCTGCCTCCTCCAGGAAGCATTTTCTTTTTTCTTTTCTTTTCTTTCTTCTCTCTTTCTTCTTTTCCTTCTCTTCTCTTCTCTTCTCTTCTCTTCTCTTCTCTTCTCTTCTCTTCTCTTTTCTTTTCCAGAAGTTTCACTCTGTCACCCAGGCTGGAGTTCCGTGGTGCAATCTTGGCTCACCGCAACCTCTGCCTCCTGGGTTCAAGCGATTCTCCTGCCTCAGCCTCCTGAGGAGCTAGGATTACAGGCATATGCCGCCGCACTCGGCAAATTTTTTTTTTTTTTTTTTTTTTTTTTGAGACGGAGTCTTGCTCTGTCACCCAGGCTGGAGTGCAGTGGCGCGATCTCGGCTCACTGCAAGCTCCGCCTCCCGGGTTCATGCCATTCTCCTGCCTCAGCCTCCTGAGTAGCTGGGACTACAGGCACCCACCACCATGTCCGGCTAGTTTTTTGTATTTTTAGTAGAGATGGGGTTTCACCGTGTTAGCCAGGATGGTCTTGATCTCCTGACCTCATGATCCACCCGCCTCGGCCTCCCAAAGTGCTGGGATTACAGGCGTGAAAATTTTTGTATTTTTTAGTAGAGACAGGGCTTCTCAGCACGTTGGCCAGGCTGGTCTTGAACTCCTGACTTGAGGTGATCTGTCCACCGCAGCCTCCCAAAGTGCTGGGATTACAGGTGTGAGCCACCACGCCCAGCCCAGGAAGCATTTTCTCTATGAGCTCACCAACTCACACCCTGCCTTTATGTAACTAGTGTCTCAGTGTACTGAGCTCCAGATATTTCGTCTATAGGGGACACCTCAGCCTGTCTGAGGAATGACTGATTTGGTGGGGACAGGCCCAGCCCTTAGTGTTATAGGCCTGAGTTTGAACAGTTTTTCACCTGCTAGTTGTGTGGAGTCTTTGTTTTTGTTTTTGCTTTGTTTTGTTTTGTTTTTGAGACAGGGTCTTGTTCTGTCCCCAGGCTGGAGTATACTGGCAGGATCATGGCTCACTGCAGCCTCAGCCTCCTGGGCTCAAGTAATCCTCCCACCTCAGCCTCCCAGGTAGCTGGGATGACAGGTGCATGCCACCACATTTGCCTAATTGTATTTTTTTTGTAGACACAGGGTGTCACCATGTTGCCCAGGCTGATCTTGAACTCCTGGGCTCAAGCAATCCTCCTGCCTCAGCCTCCCAAAGTGTTAGGATTACAGGCATGAGCCACTGTGCCTCGCCTGTGTGGACTCTTTGAGGCCAAATTTCCTCATCTGAGAACGTTAGGATGAAAACTCACTCCCAAGAGTTGCGAGGCTCAAAAGTGCTACCCTGCGTTAAGCACTGGCCCAAAGTGGAACTGGATTGGAAGAATGGTTAAGACTCAGGCTAGGATGGAGTTGGAGGGAGGCAGGGCCTTAGCAGCCCTCTCTCTTACAGAAGTGATTCTTATTAAGGCAGGAATTGGACTGGGCACACTCATACAGTCACCTTCATGCTGGAGATGTGGCTGGCGCTGGCGAAACCTCTGTGAGATGCTGACTCAGGACAAGTGTCACTGAGGCCCTTTAGGAAACAGAATTCCACCCATTAGAACCCCTTCAAATGGGGAAGCAGCTAAGTTTGTGGTCCCGCTTCAGGTAGGTTTGGAGGGGTTTCTCTTTCTCTCTCAATTTGAGTTCAGATGCAGATGCCTCCTGGGAACTGAAACCCCTCCTATGCTTGGCCTGGATCTTGTTTGGATAGTGCTTTGTCTTGTAGCCATGCCACTGGGGTCACCAGGCAGGGCACATCATTGTCACACAGCCTCCAGCTTCCCAGTTCTGACCCTTACCTACAAAGCCCTCCCTCTGTCCCCTGGGGCTCCCCAACACTGTTTCCCATCTCCCTTTTTCTTTCATCTTCACCACAGCCTGGGACAGATGTCAGGGAGGGACAATTATCTACATTTTAGAGAGGAACAAACTGATCCAGAGAAGTAGAGTGACTCACTGTTCTTGCCTGGCTGGGTCTAGTCATCTCCTAACCCAGCTACCATCTCTCTGATCCACCCAGCCCTCTGTCACCTGTCACCAGGGTTACCTTCTTAAAGCCAGATTGGCCTTGTCTTGCCCCATTCAGACTTCTGGCTATTTTCCAATGACCACCCAGTAAAGAGTCCCCAGCTGCCCTCTCCTGCGTCATCACTCCCGTGTCCCTTTCTACACCCCATGCTGCGACCACATCAGCCCACCCGCTGTTCCTACTATATGTTCTTCCCATCTCCCCTCACGCTGCACTCTCTGCCTGCTATTCTCTCCCTACCTTTTCTGAATGTCAAAGTTGAATTGCTCTACCAGCGTCCAGCTCAAATGTTACCACCTCCTTTGGAGCCTCCCCCACCAGTCCCCAGTAAGCCTGAATCTCTTTTTTTTCTGCACTTGCTGAGCACTTGGCTTTTACCTGCCCTGGTGCATCGATTTCATTCCACCTGGAGCTAGCGGTGTTTTGCACCATTTGCCTCCCCCGGGGTCTGTAAGCAACTTCAGACTCAGAACCCCGACTTAGTCATTGTGTTCTATGACCTTGGCAAGTAACTTGACCTTTTCTGGGCTATAAAATGGGGATGACACCAGCTTTACCAGGGTAGGATGAGGACTGAGCAAATCACCCAGGTCGGTGCTTGGTGAATAATGGGGGACAATGATTGTGAAGCCAGTCAGAGTCAACTGTGGCTGAGTCTCCTGAGCCTAGAAACTTCTTTCTGTTCACTTATTTCCTTCCCCAAAAAGGCATTAAACCCACCTGAGGAAATTAGACTGCTGTGATTGTTTTTTTGTTTGTTTGTTTTTGAGACAGAGTCTTGCTTTGTCACCCAGGCTGGAGTGCAGTTGCGTGATCTCGGCTCACTGCAACCTCTGCCTTGTGGGTTGAAGCTGTTCTCCTTCCTCAGCCTCCTGAGCAGCTGGGATTACAGGTGTCTATCACTACACTCAGCTAATTTTTGTTTTTTCAGTAGAGATGGGGTTTTACCATGGTGCCCAGGCTGGTTTTGAACTCCTGACTTGAAGTGATCCACCCACTTCAGCCTCCCAAAGTACTAGGATTACAGGTGTGAACCACTGTGCCCAGCCGAGACTGCTGTGATTCTTAAAGGCAGCTATACACTAGAATCATTGGTGACCTGTTGCATCAGAATCCCTTGGGGAACTGGCTGAAAACTTAGACTACTGGGCCCTACCCTAGACCTTCTGAATCAGATTTCCAGGGTGGGGCCCAGGAACCTGTATTTTTAACAAGCTTCCTAGGGGATTCTGCTGCAACAGTTCTGGCCACACTGGGCCATAGGAAAGACAGAGGGTAGCTGGGGTGGGACATGATGATCACACCTTCCCCTTTGCTTAGGTGATCATGGAAGTGACTTTGGGGAATAACAGTGCTCACAGCCAGCCACCAGTACTCTTCACCTAGCTCCTCTTTGAGCCCTAGTCCAAGGCTGGGTACAGGGCTGGTCAGTAGCCAGACTTGGTTACCAGATTCGCCACTGGCAAAGCACCTGACCCAGTCTGGGTGCTCGGCAAATATTTGTGGAACCAACTGAACTCCCCTGGGGCTGGCTCTGGCAGAAGACCTGTGGCCCAGCCTGCTGGCTAGACCCCAGCCCCTGCTCCTCCTTCTGGACCTGGCTGCCTCCCCAAGGAGCCAGTAGGGAGAGGTTTGACTGGTTCCATGGGGAGGAAATCACTGGGGCTCAGCCCAGGGAGCCACACCCTGAGGAAGGAGAGCTGGGGCAGGAGTAAACATCTGGAGACCCCGTCCTCCCACCAGCAGTAGAGGAGGACCTCCATCAGCAAGGATCTACTGAGCTGAGACCCAGTGAACTGAGTCTTAGGACTCACTCAGGGCCTCTCAATCCCGGCTGCACGTACACTATTGGAAAATATTCAAAAAGTACCACTCTTGGGCCCACCTCCAGCCAATGGAATCAGAATCTCTGGGATGACGCCTGAGCATCGATATGTCTGGAAAGCAACACAGGTGATTCTGTTGCCTGGCTAGAACGGAAAAACTGCCTGGCCGGCTGGCCTTTTACTCCTTTTGCCCCCCAGTGCTTTGTAGCCTGACATTGCTTAGAAATTTAACAGTAAAAAATCACAACTCATAACTGGTGAGCTCTACTGTGTGCCAGGGCCACACCGGTTACTGCAGATAGAGCAGTCAATGTGCTTTCACAGAAGCCTTCACAGTGGCCTTCACAGAAGCCACTAGCAGAGAAGACTAGCAGAGAAGGCAGGCTAGCAAACAAAGCATTAGAACAGAGTGTTCTGGGGGTGTCCAAGAGGAGCCCCCACCTCCCAGCCTGAGGGTTGGTAGGAATGAGGGGAGGCTTTCTGGAGGAAGTGGAGCCTATGTGGAGGTCTGAGGACAGGTAGAACAGGTAGAGGTAAGCCTGGGGAAGGTGGGGTGGGAGGAGTGAGGCAGGCAGACGGAACAGCCTGTGCTAGCAAGAAGAGCCCCAAGCAAGAAGGAGCTGGATTCACATTCAGATCTCAGATCAGCTGTAGCGTGGATGGAGGGATTCCCACGGGAGGGACTAGAGCTGGGAAAGGGGACAGGGCTAGATCGCACAGAGGTTTGTAAGCCAGTAAGGCAATTTTGATCCTAAAAATAAGAAGCCAGTGATGGATTTAAAAGATGGGAGGGTAGAGATTGACATGAGTGGAGCTGTGTATCTTCTGCGGCTAGGTGCACAATGGATTGGAGAAGGGAAAGTGGAGGCAAGATACCAGCCAGGAAGAGAGCTGTCTGGCCTGGAAGATGAGGGCCACCTGGCTCAGGTGGCAATGAAAGGGTGTGGACAAATCGAGGAGCAACAGAGGAAATGGCTTTAACAGGGCTTAATGACTCACAGGAGAAGGGACAGGCAGGAGTGCCAAGTATTATGGGCTGAACTGCATACCCCCAGAATTCACTTCTTGAAACCCTAACCCCCAGTACCTCAAATGTGACTGTATTTGGATATATTAGTTTGGTGCAAAAGTAATTGTGTTTCTTGCCATTACTTTCAATTACTTTGCACCATAATAAAACCTTTGAAGAAGTGATTAAATTAAAATGAGGCTGCTAGAGTGGACCTTAATCCAACCTGACTAGTGTCTTTATAAGAAGAGGATTTTTTTTTTTTTTTGAGATGTAGTTTCCATCTTGTTGCCCAGCCTGGAGGGCAGTGGCACAATCTCAGCTCACTGCAACCTCTGCCTCCAGTTCAAGCGAGTTTCCTGCCTCAGTTAGGATTACAGCCGCCTGCCACCATGCCCAGCTAATTTTTGTAGTTTTAGTAGAGACGGGGTTTCACCATCTCAGCCAAGCTGGTCTCAACCTCCTGACCTCAGGTGATCCACCTGCCTCGGCCTCCCAAAGTGCTGGGATTACAGGCGTGTGCCATCGCGCCCAGCTGAAAAGGAAATTTGGACACACAGGGAGACATCAGGGGTGCACATGCACAGAGGAAAGGCCATGTGAGGATGTGAGGACATTTGCAAGCCAAGAAGAGAGGCCTTGGGAGAAAGCAACCCTACCAACACATTGATCTTAGACATCCAGCTTCCAGAACAGTGAGAAAATACATTTCCGTTTTTCAGACCGCCCAGTCTGTGGTGTTTGTTACAGCAGCCCTAGCTGACTGATACACCCAGGATTAAGCTGAGGTTTCTAGTTTGCACAGCCAGGTGGGTGGGTACCATGTATTGAAGGGGGAGTGATATAGTTTGGATCTGTGCCCCTGCCCAGATCTCATATTGAATTGTAATACCCAGTATTGGAAATGGAGCCTGGTGGGAGTGATGGGATCATGGGTATGAATTTCTCATGAATGGTTTAGCACCTTCCCCTGGTACTGGCCTCATGGTAGTGAGTGAGTATGTTCTCAGGAGATCTGGTCCTTTAAAATTGTGTAGCACCTCCCCCCCTCCCCACTCCTACTTGTGCCACATGATGTACAAGCTCCTGCTTTGCCTTCCACCATGATTGGAAGCTTCCTGAGGCCTCCCCAGCAGCAGATGCCAGTGCTATGTTTCCTGTACAGCCTACAGAACCATAAGCCAATTAAACCTCTTTTCTTTGTAAATTATCCAGTCTCAGGTATTTCTTTATAGCAATGCGAGAATGGCCTAATACAGGGCAGATGAGAGGTTGAGTTTGAAACCTGTTGTGTTAGAGGGGCTCAGTCACCAGTTGCACTGGCCACAGCTGCTCCTCTCCTGATGGCACAGAAAGGCAGCTATGTAGGTAGGGGATGGGAACAGGAGGTCTGCAGACCACACTCTAGGTTTACCTGCACGCTGTGTGACAACTGACAAGCCCTGCACCTGCTCGGGGGCCCTCCTGTAGCAGGAGGGATTGGTCTTCCGGGGCCCAACAGGCTGGGCCTCCGAGGCCTATTCCCAGCAAGGTGCTCCTGGAACAACTTCAGCATCTCTCCAGGGAAAGTGCTGTTGTTCTTGGTTCTCCCATCCAGGATGTTAACCAGGAAGGGGGCCAGTGCCCCAGGAGGCCATGAAGTGCAAACAAATCTGAGTTGGCAGCAGTGCCCTGTTCCTCCCGCAGAGCCTCCCTGCAGGAAGTTGGCTCCAATAAGTCCCCAGGCACCCTCACCTCAGACCCAAGAGGCCCAGAGAGGAGCTCCCGGTGCCAGGGCTCAGAGAGAGCTGGCCCTACCAAGGCCTGTGCCTGCTCCTTCAAACACTTGGGCTTTCCCTCCTCGTCTCACACTCCAACATGCCTGAGAGATAGGACTGATAGATTCAGGGGGGAAAAAAAAACCAAACGAACAGGATGCCCAGTTCAATTTGAATTTCAGATAAACACCGAATAGTTTTTAATGGAAGTATTTTCCATGTAATATTTGGGACATACTTATTCTAACATAGTATTTGGTGTTTATCTGAAATTCAAATTTAACAGGGTGTCCTATATTTTATCTGGCATTCCTACCTAGAGAAGACCCCAGGAGCCATCCAGTGATCCCTAAAGAGGAATGGGATGGTTCCTCTGCCCCCCAACTCAACCCACTTGCTTCAGCCAGAGGCTGATGACAACATGTCATTTCCCAAATCCTTGTCAAGCTGCTCACCAGATGTTAGGGCTGGCTCTGGAGCCAAGGCATCTTTGGAAAGGTGCTGCATCTAATTAACCTAATAAGTAGGTTGTAAGCTCTGACCGGAAGTGGTGGAGGATTCACCCTGACAGATGGGGAGGAGTGGGTCACTCCTGCTGCGGGCACCTGCCCACAAGCTGCTGGCTGTGGCCTGCGGAAGGGCTAATGGGAGGCTTTGGTTTCACATGAGACACAGGGCAAGCAGAAGTTACACCAACATCATATTACCAGTGACAACAGCTGCCATTTACAGAGCCCTTACTATGCCAAGCATGGATCAAGCATTATCTCATTTAATCCTTACAACAATTCTAGCAGGCAGAAGCTGTTATTATCCCCATTTAATAGATGATCAAACTGAGGCCAAGAGGCTGAGTAACTTGCCCAAGGTCACATAGCTAGAAAGGGATAGAGACAGGAATTAAAACACAGTACTTCAGACTCTGGACTCTGTGCTTCTAGCCACTGACCCCTTGGTCCCTTCCTCCAACCCCAAATCATTTTCAAGACATTTGGTGAATAACATATACAGTACATGGAGAGATAGAAGGAAATACCATTTATCATTCCATCAATTTTGATCAAGCCTTTTCTGTATGTGAGACATCCTCCCTTTCCTCTGACCTCACGGACATCATAGTCTGGTAGGAGACACAGACATCAATAAATTATTATCTGAGAAACGAAACAAAAACAGTTCAATGAAATATAATTGCTATTAAGGGTACTGCTGTTAAGGAAGGCAATAGACTTGGTGATCAAAAGCCTGGGCCCTAGGGCAGGCTGCTTGGACACAAAGTCTTCCTTTACTAGGTATGTGACTTTGGGTGGATTTCTTAGTTTATCTCTGCCTCAGTCTGCAAAATGGGTGCAATAATACTCACTTCACAATGTTGTAAAAATTAATTAAACTGATCCTTGAAAGGCACTTAGATAGTGTCTAATAGTAACTACTTCAGTCAACAAATACTTACTGAGTACCTGCAATATGCCAAGCACTGCTCTAGGTTATTGGGATCCACTGGTGAACAAAATGGAAAAATACCTACCCTTGCAGAGTTTATATTGTTGCTTACATTTCAGTGATAGCCATTATTGTTATTATTATTATTATATATTTTTACTGCTCCTTGCAGAGCAGGGCTACCCTATAAGCAGTGAGCCCAGAGTAACCAAGCTATTATTTTAAAATGAATTATTATTATGTAAGTAATGTTAGTTCATATTTTAAAATTATTATTTTATTAATTAATTAATTTTTTTTTAGAAACAGGGTCTCTGTTACTTAGGCTGTAGTGCAGTGCACAGTCATAGCTCACTGCAACCTTGAACATCTGGGCTCACCTGATCCTCCTGCCTCAACCTCCCAAGTAGCTGGAACTATAGGCATGTGACACCGTGCCCGGCTAGTTTATTTTTATTTTATTTTTGTAGAGATGGGATCTTGCCATCTTGCCCAGGCTGGTAAAATTATTATTTTTAAGTGATTTGTTATTTAATAGATTTGCTCTTGGCCTTAAGAGGGCACAAAGCAGGAAGATATTTAACCCTCTGGGTTGGCAACAAGAATATTTCCTATGGTTTTAAATTCCCCCTGGGTTTGGGGATGGGAGTTGATACTACTGATAGCTGACCAGCTTTGAGGCAGAATGGGTTAAAAACTTGGGAGTGGGCCGGGCACAGTGGCTCACACCTATAATCCCAGTACTTTGGGAGGCCAAGGTGGGTGGATTACCTGAGGTCGGGAGTTTGAGACAAGCCTGGCCAACATGGTGAAACCCTGTCTCTACTAAAAACACAAAAATTAGCCGGGTGTGATGGCATGCACCTGTAGGCCCAGCTACTCGGGAGGGAGGATGAGGCAGGAGAATTGCTTGAACCTGGGAGGTGGAGGTTGCAGTGAGGTGAGATCGTGCCACGGCATTCCAGCTTGGGCAACAGAGTGAGACTCCGTCCCCCAACAAAAAAAATTGGGAGTGGACCGAGGAACTACAGGAAGGAGTGTAGGGGGTCTGCCAGACTGGGGCTGAGAGGATGGTGCCTGTCTTTTTCTGAGAATCCTTTATGAAAATCTGATTCTAAGAGAAAGCCTGGCCCTGGGCAGGTGGCTAAAGTTCACAAAGGCTAACGTGGACAGTGAACCTGGCACTGGGGTAGGGAGGGAGGAGGTCAGCCGTGGCTTCTGGCAGCCCTAACTGCCAAAAACGGGGTTTCAGCTGTGAACCCATGACACCCTAGAGTCCCAAAGACTTCTAGGAACTTTACCTGCCCCACTCCCAGCTTGCCCCAGCCCTGGTCCACACCTGTTCATTAGAAAATGACTTTTTAAAAAGTTACTTATTTACTTTATAGAGATGGGGTCTCATTATATTGTCCAGGCTGGTCAGAAACTCCTGGGCTCAAGTGACCCTCCCACCCCAGCCTCCCAAAGTGCTGGGATTACAGTTACGAGTTACTGTGCCCAGCTGAGAAAATGACTTTTTATTTTCTTTCTTTTTTTTTTTTTTTTTTTTTTTTTTTTGAGACGGAGTCTCACGCTGTTGCCCAGGCTGGAGTGCAGTGGCGCGATCTCGGCTCACTGCAAGCTCCGCCTCCTGGGTTCACGCCATTCTCCTGCCTCAGCCTCCTGAGTAGCTGGGACTACAGGCGCCCGCCACCGCGCCCGGCTAATTTTTTGTATTTTTAGTAGAGACGGGTTTCACTGTGGTCTCGATCTCCTGACCTTGTGATCCGCCCGCCTCGGCCTCCCAAAGTGCTGGGATTACAGGCTTGAGCCACCGCGCCCGGCCTTTATTTTCTTTATAAGAGATGGCATCTTGATATGTGGCCCAGGCTACTTTTGAACTCCTGGGTTCAAGCGATCCTCCCACCTCGGCCTCTCAAAGTGCTAGGATGACAGGTGTGAGCCACCATGCCCGGCCGAGAAAGTGACTTTTCATTTGTCACCTGTCATGCTGCCTGACTGCTTCAGAGGGCAGGAGGGACGGGGGGCCGGGAAAACTGAAGCTCTTGTGAAGATTAGAGAGGGGGCCTGAGGGGGAGAAGAAGGTGCCCTCCCAGGAATGCCTGGGAGAGCCCCAGAACAGGTGTTGTGTTCTCACGTTCTCATTGTCCTGAGAGAGACCAAGCCTCTGGCTGAATGCAGAGGAAGGTGACGCATCCAGCTGGGTGCCCCCTCCCCCAGCCTCCATGCAAGGTGTGGGGGCTCACGGTACTGCAGGGGGTTCAGTTTGTAGTCCACAAGGGAGACGGGGTCCTGGGGATTGATTTTGTTCAGCAAGACGCACAGTTTACACTTTCAGCTAATGGAAGGTGTTTTTGGTTTAGGGGAACAGGGATGAATTCTGGGCCCACTTGCACATGTGTAAGTACAGCCATGAGCCTGCACCCATGAGGGCACGTCTGCTGTGTGTGTCTGGGTGCCTGTGTGTCTGCTCTCCATCTCTGGGCAGATCTATGGGTGCATATCTGGGCGCCTCCTGTATGTGAGTCTGTTTGTGTACAGATGTGAATACGATTTGCGTGTCTGTTTGGGTGGGCAGGAAAGAGCTTAATCAAATGAGTCAGGAAATGTGAATTCCCTGGGGTCTGCTCCCAGCTGGGCCTCTCATGCAGTGGGCCCTTTGATGTGTCCCTTCTGCTCTCCAGGCCTCCCCTGCCACAGAGCCTGTTGGCCAAGCTACACTGGCTGATGCTAGTGCCCATGAACAGGCTGGGTTTTCGGTGCCTCGGCCTGGCATGGGGAGAGGATTTGGGACTCAGGGAGCCTCCGAGGGTTGGCAGCAGGGTCCTGGGATGCACCCCATGACTGGCTAATTGGTCCCTTAGCACCGAGCTCAGGTACCATCGCCCTGGCGCTGCTGCGCCTGCTCCCTGCCACGCCCGTCCAACCGGGCTGCACCGGGGACAGGAGGAGCCCCATCAAGCCTTGGGCCCACCCCTGCACAACTAGGACTGGCGATAAATCAGCATGTAGTGCCCAGCCTGGCCCCAGGCTACTGTGGCCACTTCATGTTGGAGGTGGCCCTAGGCTCCCTGACCTCAAAGTGAGAAAATGCTGCTTCCAGTGAACCTGCCCAGGATGACTGTTAACAGGGAGGAGGTTGAGGGCAGTGGCCATCCCTGAATCCAGTCAGCCCAACAGGGTCTACAAAAACAAACAAAATGTCCATGCTGCCCACCCTTCTGGGCTCAGGCTTCCTCTGCCCCCATCTCGCCCTCTCATTTCTGTCACCAGCTGTCCTATTGGAAAAACACTAGGGCAGTGTTGACCAATGGAACTTTCTGTAATGATGGAAATGTTCTCTATTTGTGCTGTCCAATATGGTGGACACCAGCCACATGTGGCTATTGAGTACTTGAAATGTGGCTCATGAGAATGAAGACTTGTGTTTGTTGGTTTTTGTTTGGTTGGTTTTTGTTTTTTGTTTTGTTTTGTTTGTTGTTGTTGTTGTTTTTGAGATGGAGTCTTGCTCTGTCACCTAGGCTGGAGTGCAGTGATGTGATCTCGCCTCACTGCAACATCTGACTCCCAGGTTCAACTGATTCTCCTGTCTCAGCTTCCCAAATACAGGCATGTACCTGGGACTACAGGCACATACCATCATGCCCGGCTAATTTTTGTATTTTTAGTGGAGACAGGGTTTCACCAAGTTGGCCAGGCTGGTCTTGAACTCCTGAACTCAGGTGATCCTTGGCCTCTCAAAGTTCTGAGATTATAGGCATAAGCCACCACACCCAGCCTAGACTTGTGTTTTCATTTTTATTTTATTTTAGACAGCATAGCTCTAGTGAACCAATTCCTACTGAGAGGACCAAAAACAGTGTCATCATTGAGATGATCACACTTGATCCTATACCAGTGGCAAAGTTCCTTCATGTTTGTGGGTACTCACTGGAGCCTCCCAGCAATTCTCTAGGCCAAGGCAGGAACCACCACACACAGGATGAGCTACTTGCCCAAGGTCTTCCAGTCAGCAGGCACAAGGGCTGAGACTAGAGCCCAGATCTTCTGATTCTAGAAGTGAGACGAGCTGAGCATGGTGGCTCATGCCTGTAATCCCAGCACTTTGGGAGGCTGGGACGGGAGGATCCCTTGATCCGAGGAATTCAAGACAAGCCTGGGCAACATGGTGAGACCCCCATCTCTACAAAAAGAGTAAAGCAAAAAATTTAGCCAGCTGTAGTGGTACATGTCTGTAGTCCCAGTTACTCTGGAGGTTGAGGTGGGAGGATTGCTTGAACTGAGGAAGTCAAGGCTGCAGTGATCCCTGATCATGCCACGGTACTCCAGCCTGGGAGACAGAGAGAGATCCTGTCTCCAAAAAAATAAAAAGAGAAGTGCAGCTCACTCCAACATCAGCCTCGCTCCAGCAGACCTGCAGGTGAGCAGAAGCATAACCGAAAACAATGATTGATGCCAGAATTTCAGGCTCAGGCTGGACCCGTGGAGAAAAGGTTTTTGAGGTGGCCTATGGAGGGGGATGTTGGAACCTAAAGTTGCTTACCCGATTTGTAGATAAGAGGGGTGAATGTGGCTATGTATGGGGACACTTATGCCAGGAACTGTGTTAGGCTCTTTACAGATGGGAGTTCATTTACCTTCACAAGGTCGGGCATTGTTCTCCCCACTTTACGGATAAGGAGATAGAGGCTCAGAGAGGTGACCTGACTTGTCCGAGGTCATACAGCAAACAAGTGGCAGAGCTGGGCTTTGGACCAGGCACTTTGGCTCCAAAGGGTTTGCCTCCACTACCACCTCACTTGGGATGAAGGCCTGAACTGGAAGCTGACTTGTGTGCATCAGACAGCACTGGGCCTCCGCTACCTGCAGAACTCTCGCTGAAGCTCTGCAAAGGCAAAAGAATACAGCTCTCTAGGCCCCTTCTCCTGGTGAACCTGCTGCCAGGGCTTGGGGAACAGACACATGTGAGTAATTAATGGTGGCCGAAGAAAGAAAAGTGACCAAAGTGACCTGGGTGAGCCAGGCTGGGCCTGATCCACCTAGAAAAGCTTCCCTGAGAAGGAAAAAAAGCATCTCAGTCAGTGGCTCACCAGGGTTTCATGTTTTCATTCATCCAGGATCTCCAAGGTCAATTTCCTTCCCAATTTCTGTCTCAAATATCTATTGCTGGCCAAGCGTGGCAGCTCATACCTGTAATCCCAACACTTTGGGATGCCGAGGCAGGAGGATCACTTGAGGCCAGGAGTTTGAGTCCAGCCTGGGCAACACAGTGAAAACACCATCTCTATTAAAAGTAAAAAAATAAAAGTAAAAACAGTAGCTGGGTGTGGCAGCACGTGCCTGTACTCAGGAGGCTGGGGTGGGAGGATTGCTTGAGCCTAGGAGTTCAAGGCTGCAGTGAGCTATGATTATGCGTTACACTCCAGCCTAGGCAACAGAGGGAGACCTTATCTCTAAAAATATGAAAATAAAAATAAATCTATTGCTGAGTTAAAACAAAACCCCAAAACTTAGTGGCTTAAAACAATTATTTGTTCATGACTCTGCAGCGTGGACTCAGCTTGCAGGGGTCAGCTCTTCTCTGCTTATGTGGCAGTTTTTGTGCTTGTCTTGCTGGGGGTCACTCGTATGACTGCACTCAGCTGGCTAGTGGCTGGCAGAGGCCTGGGCTCAGCTGGAAGACAGGGATGGCTGGGCTTCTCTTCCTAGCCTTCAGGGCCACCCTGTCTCCACGTGGCCTCTCCAGCAAAGGAACTGGACTTTTTACCTGGAAGTTCAGGGCTCCTAAGATGCTCCAAGGCCTTAAGGAGCTCCCGAAAGAAATAAAACCAGTCCTTGGCCAGGCACGGTGGCTCACACTTGTAATTCCAGCAGTTTGGGAGGCCAAGGCGGACGGGTCACGAGGTCAGGAGATCGAGACCAGCCTGGCTAAAATGGTGAAACCCTGTCTCTACTAAAAATACAAAAAATTAGCCAGGTGTGGTGGCAGCCACCTGTAGTCCCAGCTACTCGGGAAGCTGAGGCAGGAGAATGGCGTGAACCCAGGAGGCAGAGCTTGCAGTGAGCTGAGATAGCACCACTGCACTCCAGCCTGGGCGACAGTGCAAGACTCCGTCTCAAGAAAACAAGAAAGAAAGAATACCATTCCTCGTCTCACAGGACATTCAGAGGGTGCAGCAACAGAATGGAGGTGCAGCACTTCTCCCAGGGCCTGGCCACCACTGTGACTCTCAGCTAGCTGTCACATCACTGCATCTAAAACACTAGTCTCAGCCTCTGCCACTCAGACAAGTGATAAAACCCTAATTCTCTATGCATGATACTTCCGGTTTTATCTTTCAAAGCTCCTCCCCTTTACACAACACTCTCTAACCTAAGCGAAGGGAGTGCCACAAAACACACCACGCCACTGTGCCTTCATCCACTCTGCTCTTGTCCCCCAGTGTCCATCAGGCCAACATCTTCACCGGGGCTCCTCCTCCCCCAGCCCTCCTGACCCTCCCCCAGAGCTGGCTTTCTCAGCTTTGTCCTTGAGCTGTTCACAGATGACCTTGGCCCACCTGGATGGTGGAGGCAGGGAGGACTTTTCTAAGAGGCCTTACAAAGCAGCCCTGTGGGAAACGCGGCTGTGAGAATGAAGGTGGATCCCAGTAGTCAAACACAAGGGCTCTGGAGCCAGGCTCCACGGTTCAGAGCCCACTTTTTGGTACCTCCATTTTCTCATCTGTAAAATGAGAAAGATGCTAATTATAGTACTTATCTCCTAAGTGTGTTGTGAGAGTTAAACGAGACTATTACACGGAAAGCACCTGTGTCTGATGCATGGCGAATGCTCCCTAATTACTGCTCTTAACTGTTATCAAATATGTGCTCCTCCTGGGCCAGGCTTCTTCTTCTTTTTTTTTTTTTTTTTTTGAGATGGAGTCTCGCTTTGTCACCCAGGCTGGAGTGCAGTGGCACCATCTCAGCTCGCTGCGACCTCCACCTCCTGGGTTCAAGAGATTTTCCTGCCTCAGCCTCCCACGTAGCTGGGACTACAGGCACTTGCCACCACGACCAGCTAATTTTTGTATTTTTAGTAGAGACGGGGTTTCACCATGTTGGCCAGGCTGGTCTCAACCTCCTGACCTCAGATGATCCACCCGCCTCGGCCTCCCAAAGTGCTGGGATTACAAGCATGAGCCACTGTGCCCAGCCAGGCCAACCTTCCTTATGGACATGTGACTCCCTCCAGAAGCTGGGACTCTACCTCCACACTGGGGAACAAAGGCAGACCTGCTGTGACCTTTGGCCCACTCCTCCCTTCCTCTCTCAGCCCAGAGCCCTGGGCGGTCCTCCAACAGCCTTCAGGCTTTAGTGCCTTCCCAGCCCCCACTGTGTGCTACGGGGAAGAAAGCGCAGCAGCTGTGGGGACAAAGTCAGTCCCTAAGGTCAGCTGGCAAGAAGAGACCAGCCTGGGTCTGGCGCCCCGCTCCTAGCTGGGCACTGCGCTTCCGTCCCTCCTAGGAGGCCTGGCAAGAGGCTACCAAATAGAGTTGGGTCAGCGATTCTTTCCAAAGTCTGCCTAGGAGCTTGGTACCAAGCTTGCACCTCTTGTCACAGAGCCCTGAGAACACGTCAAGTTAGGGAGGGTCCACCTGAGAGTTAGGGTGGGCCAGTCTAGTTAGGCCAGAAGGCATTTTTGTTGTCCATTCCCTTCTTCGTTCCACAAAGACTTCCTGAGCACCTACTATGCGCCAGGCGCTGACCTAGTCTCTGAGAACACAGAGAGAGCAGGACTGGCAGAAGCGGACCCTGGGAGAAGGGTGTCTGTGCCTGTGAGTGGGCAGCCACTTGGTGGCCCAGGCTCTAGGTGTCCTGTCTGGTGTCCTCCCTCACGTCTACCTGTGTCCAACGTAGTAAAATATAAGCGCTGGACTACACAGGTGATGCCAGTCCTGACTCTGCCGTTGCCTCCCCGAAGGGCAAGGTGGCTTGCCTCTCAGAGTCTCAGAGTCCTCATCTACAAAGCGGGGGTGCAGCCGGGAGGCCCCAGCAAGTAACACCTGCCAAGGACCGAGCAATGTGGCCAGCGCTTCCCGGCACACAACAAATGGACTTCGTCCACCCTCTGCCATCATCTGCCATCACCACGGCCCCCACCTCCTCGGACTGGAGTCCTGCCCTTCTTTCTGGCTTCCTGGGGCTGGTCACAGCTTGACAATAGCCAAGCCGCCTCTGGTCCCAGATGATACTGGAGACCTTTCCTGTAAGCCATTTGCCCTCTGACGCTGGGGTCACAGAGGTCTTAAAGCCTCAACTCCCAGAAAGAAGAGGGGGAGGTGACAGGGGCTGTATATCAGGGGCCTGTCTTAGCTGTTGGCAGAGATTCCTTCCCAGCCAGGGACAGATGGCCTCAGTCTCCCAGGGTCTGGATTGCCTGAGCACCTGGGGTGGGCGCCAACACCAAGGGTGAGGAATTTGTATGACCCTGTCACCTCCAGTCAGGGGACTCCCACACTCTTCTTCCTGTAGCTGGGAACAAAGTGACAGGTCACTCTGAGGGGCAACTGATGACAGGTCCTTCTGTAACATTTATTTAGAACCGGCAGCCCCTCCTCCTTCCAAAAGGGCCTAAGGGAATGCACTGACCATTTATGGAAGGCCTATCGTGTGCCCAGGCCTTTCTGCATTGACATTGCCATTGAGTCCCCACAAGAATGAGGAAACTGAGGCTCAGCAAGGTAAAGTAACTTCCTGACATCTCTCCACTAGTCCAAGGCAGAGGAGCATTAGAAAATGAGTTCCTTGACCAGGCACAGTGGTTCATACCTGTATTCCTAGCACTTTAGGAGGCCAAGGTGGGTGGATCACTTGAGTACAGGAGTTTGAGATCAGCCTGGGCAACACAGTGAGACCCTGTCTTTACGAAAGTTTTTTTTAAATTAACCAGGCATGGTGGTGCATGCCTGTGGTCCCAAGCTACTCTGGAGGCTGAGATGGGAGGATTGCTTGTGCCTAGGAGGTTGAGGCTGCAGTGAGCTATGATTGTACCGCTTCACTCCAGCATGCCTGGGCGACAGAGTGAGACCTCATCTCTAAAAAAACAAAAAACAGGAAAATAAAGAAAGAAGGAAGGAAGGAAAGAAAAAAAAGAAAGAAAGAAAGAGAAAGCAGTTTCCTCCTACTGTCATTTTTTAAAATGCAGATCAGCAGGGCAAAAAGCATAAAAACAGACAATCAACCATAGAGAGAGCAATAGTTCTTAACCTCCGGGAGAAGCTTTTAAGAATAGGATGTACATAATGCATTTGTAATGCTGATAAATGCACTAAGCATTTTCTAGAGGGATATATAAGAAACCTTTATGGAAGAGAAACGGAAGTGGGGAGGGAGCAGTGAGAGAATTTTGATTCTCATTTTGTATCTTTCTAGAACATGAATTGTTTTCCATATGCATTTAAAAAGTGAAAACAAGGGGTTATCTGGGCAGTAGGATTACGGGTCATTTTAATTTTCTTCTTGACTTTTTTCTGAACTAAAAAAGAAAAATATGATTTAAAAAAAATTTTACGAAGCTAATGAAAGCTATGGACCTAATCCCAATAAAATTTTACAAATATATTAATTCATATAATTAACAACCCTTTATAGGAAAGATGGGAGGGAACAATAATATTTAAAAACCAGGCTAAAATAAGATTTTCATGACTAGAAGGATACAGTTCTCTGATATCTATACGGAAGCTACTGTCATTAATAATTAAAAATGGAAAACAAAAACCTAGGCTAATGTGGTTTCTGGAACCAAGCATTTAATTTTACTTTGAGCCCTGTGCCTTATACAGAGCTTGAACAGAGGAGATGCTCAAAAAATCCATTGGTTAGTGGACATTTTGTGCTCACTGGATCCCAAAGCAGGTAGCCAGTCAACACTTGTTAACAGAAACCAGTAGTCAAATGCTATTGATCCCAACCACTGTCCCTGGACCCCAGCTGGGACCCTCATCCAGGTAGGAGTCGGAGGAGTGTGGTCAGCCTTCGGCTAGGTTGTGAGATCCTTTCCCCTGCAACGGGGTGAGGGTAAGGAGAGCACTGACCACTGTTACTACCGAGTGTCTGGGAGTGGTGGACACAAGCAGGGCCTTCTTTTCCTGATTGCCCTTTTAATACAGTATGCAGAGGATATGTGAACTCAGCCTCATTAAATATTTACTGCCTGTCCCTCAGCCCTCACCTGGCGCTCTTGTCCAGTCTGTAGTATCAGTCATCTTGTGTGGTCCATATTCTATCTTCCCAGTTCCTTGAGGGTAAGGAGAGGGCATGTTGCAATTCTCACTTATCTCCCCCAGTAGCCTGTTGCCAGAGGAAGCCGGAAGTAGCCAGAGGGAGCCAGAGGGACTAGTGAGACCGGACCAGCGAGGCAACCACAGGAAGGGACACAGAGTCAGCTGGGGGTAGGCTCTGCCTTGCTGGAAAAGGCCCTACACGGACGTGTTGGGCCCTGCAAGGTAAGAAAGGATGGTCCCAAGATTCAGCCTCTGCCTGCCCCTTCCACAAAGCTCCTGGCACCCTGGTCTCCTCGTTCCAATCCCAGGGCATCTGTGCCAAGAATGGTGTGTTCCCATGTTGCTGCAGGGCCAGATTCCTGTCTCACAGCAGGCGCTGCCTGAGTCACTTCCTCTTTGAGGCCTTCCCTGACCACTCTGTCCAATTTGTTGCCATTTCTCTTCCCCTCTCTCTAGAGTCTCTTTCTCAGCATTGCCTTGTCTTATTTTTCTTCTTAATACTTACCAGTTTCCAAAGATATGACTTGATTCCTCAACCGTTGTCACTCACCACCCCAATTAAAACATAAGTTTCACTAGACACATCTCCCTTGTTCACCTCTGAACCCCAGGTCCTCACACAGGCCTGACACAGAGTAAGCCACTGATAAATATTTATTGAATGAAAGAATGTATGGCCAGGGGTAGTAGCTCACACCTGTAATCCCAGCACTTTGAAAGACTGAGGCAGGAGGATTACTTGAGCCAGGAGTTGGAGACCAGCCTGGGCAACATAGTGAGATCCCTATCTTATTTAAAAAAAAAAAAAAGAATGCATAAAGGACCAAATGAATGACTCTTGTTTGTTGCAGACCAATGCAGTCACACATGGGCCTGCGCTTCTCCTGTCCTTCTTTGGCTGGAAAAGACCATCTGTGCCCACAGACAACTGCAACAAAGAACCGCATCCAAATGAGTGCTTTTGTCAAGATGCCAAAGAGGCCCTGTGGGCAGATCTGGAGAGGTCAGGAAATAGGGACTAGGGATAAGAGTGGTCTTGGTCCCCAGAAATTCCCGCTTAAGTGGAGATGAGCTGCAGAAACCCCTTTTTGATTTTAATCTTGATGCAAATCTTTAAAATGTGTACATCATTTTTACCATTGTGGTAGGCAAAATAGCTTAATGCAGGCATAATTGCCTTAACCAACCATTTTCTTACTGAGCTCTCACATGAACCCTAAAAGGTAACCAGAAATCTGTTTTTAATGGAAGACATAGGTGAGGTTCAAAGATATCAAACTACTTGCCAAAAATTACTCAGTTCTAAATTTTGTCCTAGACCAGAACATTACTGAATGATGTTTGACCTCCTCACTCATATTGCAATGACATCCTTTGTACAGAAGAGACCCTAAGTAGGGGTGGCAGAATATTGTTAATATCTAACACTTATTGACTTATTTCTATGTGTCAGGCACTTTTCTGAGACACTTAAATGTAGAAACTAATTTAATCCTGGCAGTGTCCCTATAAAAAATGAACTCTTGTATGGGGTGGGACTGTGCACGGTGGAGCAGCAACAGAGGTGAGGGCTCATCTGGGGGTCACAAGCTAGGGCTGTGGGAGCTGGGCCATTGAGGTCGGGGCTGACTGAACTCATGGACCTGATACTTTTCTCGAGAAACAAACCAGCTCAAAAGAAAAATGGCATTTGTTGCAACACAAGGAGCCATGGTGGTTGACCAAACCACTCTGATGAAAAAGTACCTTCAGTTTGTGGTAGCTCTCACAGATGTAAATATAACTGATGAAACAAAGTTAAAAATAATGCAAGAAAGTATTTGCAACCTCATGGTGACCTCAAACCAAGAAACATACAATGGATACACAAAAAATAAAAAGTAAGAAACTAAATCATATTGCCAGAGAAAATCACCTTCACTAGAAGAAGACAGGAAGGAAAGAAAGAAGAGAAAACCAGAAAACAACCAGAAAGTAAATAACAAAATGGCAGGAGTAAGTCCCTACTTTCGATAATAACATTGAATGTAAATGGACTAAACTCTCCAATCAAAAGACATAGACTGCCGGAATGGATGAGAAAACAAGACCCATTGATCTAGTGCCTGCAAGAAACACACTTCACCTATAAAGACACACATAGACTGAAAATAAAGGGATGGAAAAAGATATTCCATGCCAATGGAAACCAAAAAGAGCAGGAGTCACTATACTTATATCAGACAAAAACTATAAAAGACAAAGAAGACCACTACATAATGATACAGGGGTCAATTCAGCAAGAGGATACAACAATTTAAAATATATATTCACCCAACACTGGAGCACCTAAACATATAAAGGAAATATTATTAGAGCTAAAAACAGAGACAGACCCCAATACAATAAGAGCTGGAGACCTCAACACCACTTTCAGCATTGAACAGATCTTCCAGACAGAAAATCAACAAAGAAAAATCAGACTTAAACTGCACTATAGACCAAATGAATCTAAGAGATATTTACAGAACATTTTATCCAAGAGCTGCAGAATATACATTCTTTTCCTCAGCACATGGATCATTCTCAAGGATAGACCATATGTTAGGTCACAAAATAAGTCTTAAAACATTCAAAAAAGTTAAAATAATATCAAGCATCTACTCTGACCACAGTGGAATAAAACTAGAAATTAATAACAAAAGGAACTTTGGAAACTATACAAATACATGGAAATTAAACCATCTGCTGCTGAATGACCAGAGGGTCAATGAAGAAATTAAGAAGGAAATTGGGCCGGGTATAGTGGCTCACACCTGTAATTCTAGCACTCTGGGAGGCCTACGTGGGCCAAGCCCTTGAGCTCGGGAGTTCAAGACCAGCCTGGGCAACATGACAAAACCCTGTCACTACAAAAAATACAAAACTTAGCTGGGTGTGATGGCACGTGCCTGTATTTCCTCCTGTATTCCCAGGAGGCTGAGGTGGGATGTCAAGGTTGCAGCGAGTTGAGATCACACCACCACACTCCAGCCTGGGTGGTAGAGCCAGACCCTATCTCGAAAGAAAGAAAAGAAAGAAAGAAAGAAAGAAAGAAAGAAAGAAAGAAAGAAAGAAAGAAAGAAAGAAAGAAAGAAAGAAAGAAAGAAAGAAAGAAAGAAAGAAAGAAAGAAAGAAAGAAAGAAAGGAAGGAAGGAAGGAAGGAAGGAAGGAAGGAAGGAAGGAAGGAAGAAGGAAATGAAAAAAACTTCTTGAAGCTAATGATAAGGGAAATACAACATGCCAAAACCTCTGGGATACAGCAAAAGCAGTACCAAGAAGGAAGTTTATAACTAAAAGTGCCTACATCAAAAAAGAGAAAAAACTTCAAATGAACAATCTAACAATGCAGCTTAAAAAACTAGAAAAGCAAGAGCAAACCAAACCCAAAATTAGTAGAAGAAAAGAAATAACAAAGATCAGAACGCAAATGAATAAAATTGAAATTAAAAAGATACAAAAGATCAATGAAACAAAAAGTTGGTTTTTCAAAAAGTTAAACAAAATTGAGACTAGTGAACAACACAGTCAAGATGGATAAAGGTGACCCCAAGAAACCAAGGAGCAGATGTCTGCTTATGCCTTTTTGTGTAGACGTGCAGAGAAGAACATAAAAAGAAAAACCCAGAGGTCCCTGTCAATTTTGCAGAATTTTCCAAGAAGTACTCTGAAGGGTGGAAGACAATGTATGGGAAGGAGAAGTCTAAATTTGATGAAATGGCAAAGGTGGATAAAGTGCACTATGATCAGGGAAAGAAGTATTATGGACCAGCTAAGGGAGGCAAGAAGAAAAAGGATCCTAATGTCCCCAAAATGCCAGTCTGGATTCTTCCAGTTCTGTTCAGAATTCCGCTCCACGATCATATCCACAAACCCTGGCATCTCTATTGGAGACGTGGCAAAAAAAAGGCTGAGTGAGATGTAGAGTAGCTTAAATGACAGTGAAAAGCAGCCTTACATCACTCAGGAGGCAAAGCTGAAGGAGAAGTATGAGAAGGATGTTGCTGACTCTAAGTCAAAAGGAAAGTTTGATGGCACAAAGGGTCCTGCTAAAGTTGCCCGGAAAAATGTGGAAGAGGAAGGTTAAGAAGACAAGGAGGGAGAAGAGGAAGAGAAGGAGGAGGATGAATTAAAAACAAACAAACAAACAAACAAACAAAAAATACCTGTTTATCTGTCTCCTTGTGAATACCTTAGAGTAGGGGAGGGCCGTGATTGACACATTTCTTATTTGAGAAGTGTCTGTTGCCCTCATTAGGTTTAATTACAAAATTTGATCACGATCATATTGTAGTCTCTCAAAGTGCTCTAGAAATTGTCAGTGGTTTACATGAAGTGGCCATGGGTGTCCAGATCACCCTGAAACTGTATCAAAGTTGTACATATTTCCAAACATTTTTAAAATGAAAAGGCACTCTTGTGTTCTCCTCACTCTGTGTGCTTTGCAGTTGGTGTGACAAGGCATTTAAAGATGTTTCTGGCATTTTTTTTTTAATTTGTAAGGTGGTCTTAACTATATGGTAATTGGCTGGAAAACCTAAGTTATCAACTGTATATATCTATAGTTGGTAAAAAGAACAAAACAACCAGGACAAACTCTTGATGCTCTTTGCTTGGCGTTGAGGCTGTGGGGAAGATGCCTTTTGGAGGGGCCATAGCTCAGGGCGTCACTGAGGCTGGACCTATTGACTCTGCAGTGGGCATCCATTTAGTTTCAGGTTGTATGGTTTCTATATATTGTGACATAGCATTTTGCTGCCATCTTAGCTGTGGACAAAGTGGGGTTCAGCTGGCATAAGAAGCTGTTTGTTTGTTTGTTTTTCCCGAGACGGAGTCTCGCTCTGTCACCCAGCCTGGAATACAGTGGCGCGATCTCTCGGCTCACTGCAACCTCCGCCTCCCAGGTTCAAGTGATTCTCCTGCCTCAGCTTCCGGAGTAGCTGGGACTACTTTTTAAATAAACTGTAGAACTCTTCATTGTCAGCAAAGTGAAGAGCCACTGCATCAGTGAAAGTTCAAGAGCTTTCTGTACTTAAACACGATTTGAAACATTTTTTGTATGTTTAGAATGCTAAAATGTTTTTGAAGTTAAATAAACAGTGTTACATTTAAAAAAAGAAAGAGAGAAAAGTTAAACAAAACTGACAAATCTTTAACCAGACTAAGAAAAAAAGAGAGAAGATACAAATAAATAAAATCAGAAATGAAAAAGGAGACATTACAACTGATACTTCAGAAATTCAAAGGATCATTAGTGGCTACAATGAGCAAGTATATGCCAATAAATGGGAAAATCTAGAATAAATGGACAAACTCCTAGATACACACAATCTACCAAGATTACATTGGGAAGAAATTCAAAACCTGAACAGACCAATAACAAGTAATGAGATCAAAGCCATAATAAAAAGTCTCCCATTAACCCATTTATGCCGGAGGTTGCAAATTTTGTGTGTGTGAAAAATCAGACCTTGACGATGACCTTGAGCAGTAGGATATAAATAACTGCCACAAACATAGTGTTCCAATAATGGAACACTAGGCATAAATTGGTTGTTGAAGAAAAGCCTGGGACTTGATGGTTTCACTACTCAATTCTACCAAACACTTAAAGAACTAATACTAATCCTACTCAAAGTATTCATAAAAATAGAGGAGGAAGGAATACTTCCAAACTCATTCTACAAGGCCATGTTACCCTGATACTAAAACCAGACACAGACACATCAAAAAAAGAAAAGTACAGGCCAATATCTCTGATGAACATTGATACAAAACCCTCAGTAAAATACTAGTAAACCTAATTCAACAATACATTAGAAAAAAGTCATTCCTCATGACCAAGTGAGATTATCTCTGGGATGCAAGGATGGTTCAACATATGCAGATCAATCAATGTGATACATCATATCAACAAAATAAAGGATAAAAACCATATGATCAGCCTGGTGTGGTGGCTCATGCCTGTAATCCCCGCACTTTGGGAGGCTGAGGCAGGCAGATCACGAGGTCAGGAGATTGAGACCATTCTAGCTAACATGGTGAAACCCCGTCTCTACTAAAAATACAAAAAAATTAGCTGGGCATGGTGGTGGGCACCTGTAGTCCCAGCTACTCCAGAGGCTGAGGCAGGAGAATGGCATGAACCCGAGAGGTGGAGGTTGCAGTGAGCTGAGATTGCACCACTGCACTCCAGCCTGGGCAACAGAGCAAGACTCTGTCTCAAAAACAACAACAACAACAACAACAAAAAACAAACAAAACCCTATGATCATCTCAATTGATGCTGAAAAAGCATTTGATAAAATTCAACATCTCTTCAGGATAAAAGCCCTCAGAAAACTGGGGATACAAGGAACATACCTCAACATAATAACAGCCGTATATGACAGACCCACAGCTAGTCTCATACTGAATGGGGAAAAACTGAAAGTCTTTCCTCTAAGATCTGGAACATGGATAAAGAAAATGTGGTACATATACATGATGGAGTACTATTCAGCTATTAAATAAGAATAAGATCCAGTCATTTGCAACAACATGAATGGAACTGGAGATCATTATGTTAAGTGAAATAAGCTAGGCACAGAAGACAAACATCACATTCTCAGTTACTTGTGGGATCTAAAAATCAAACCGTGATGGCATTAGGTGGGGCAAGAAAAAAAAATTTACATTTAAATCAAAATGATTGAACTCATGGACCCAGAGAGTAGAAAGGTGGTTACTGGAGGTTGGGAAGGATAGTGGGAGACTGAGGGAAGTTGGAGATGGTTAATGCTACAAAAAAAGTGAATAAGACCTTGATAGCACTTGATAGCACTTGATACAACTTGATAGCACAAGAGGGTGACTATAGTCAATAATAACTTAATTGTACATTTTAAAATAACTTAAAGAATGTAGCTGGATTGTTTGTAACTCAAAGGGTAAATGCTTGAGGGGATAGACACCCCCATGCCCCATGGTGTGCTTATTTCACATTACATGCCTATATCAAAAGATCTCATGTACCCCATAAATGTATACAGCTATTATGTACCCACAAAAAAGATTTACATTTTTTAAAAAAGAAAACATTTTTAAAAGAACTATTGTAATCCTCCGTTAACAGATGGGGGTCGAACGCGGTGGCTCAGTCCTGTAATCCCAGCACTTTGGGAGGCCAAGGCGGGTGGATCACCTGAAGTCAAAAGTTCGAGACCAGCCTGGCCAACATGGTCAAACCCCATCTCTACTAAAAATATATAAAATTAGCCAGGCATGGTGGCAGATGCCTGTAATCCTGGCTACTCGGGAGGCTGAGGCAGGAGAATTGCTTGAACCCAGGAGGTGGAGGTTACAGTGAGCTGAGATTGCACCACTGCACTCTAGCTTGAGAAACAAAAGCAAAACTTCATCTCAAAACAAAATCAAACAAACAAAAAAGGGGAAACTGAGTCCAGGCAAAGTAGTTCATGCCTGTAATCCCAGCACTTTGGGAAGCCTAGGCAGGAGGATCACTTGAAGCCAGGAATTTGAGGCCACCCTGGGCAACATAGTGAGACAGCCCCTCAAAAAACAAAAAAATTTAACAAGGCTAGTAGCCCTAGCTACTCAGAAGGCTAGGGTAGGAGGATCACTTGAGCCCAGGAGGTTGAGGCTGCAGTAAGCTACGATCATGCCAGTGCACTCCAGCCTGGATGACAGAGCAAGACTCCGTCCATAAAAACAAACAAAACAGACGGGGAAATGAAGACACAGAGAGGTTAAGTATCTTGCCACAGACACACAGCTAGTGAATGAGTGTGGCAGCAGTGGTAATTTTCTTTGACTATTCCATATGCTTTCCTTCATACCTACCCTCTTCCTGGGAGGCTGGGCTATGACTAGTTCTAGCCAATGAAATATGAACAGAAGTAATGTCTGTCACTTCCAAATTGAGGCAGTGAAAAGTCTCCAGGCACAATTCTCCAGTCTTTTCTTTCCCCTGGCATGGAACCTGTGGAGATGTGCAGGCAGTGCAGTTGCAAGATAATGGTGCCTCCAACCACCTAGATCCCTAAGTGACCATGTGGAGCAGAGCCCCCACTGTCCTGCATGGGGCATGTGGCATGGGGGAGAAATAAATGGTTACTGTGTTAATCACAATTTTTAGGGTTGTCTATCACCACAGTCTACTAGCTTATCCTGACTAACACATTAGTGGAATTGAGGCTCAAACCCCACTCTGTCTTAACTGTAGATTCTAAGGTTCAACCTTTAGAGCTTCTGGATATGTATCTCACCTAGTAATGGTCACAAATATCATCAGGACAAATCGGGCCTCTTCTCTCCTTCCCCAGCACCCTCAAGCACGGAAGGGATATATCTCATGGAGCCCTTGGGTATCTTTAAGACTTTATTAGCATTCCTACTCTCTGTCCATTTGGTTCTGGTGAAGCCCATGACCCAGCCTGGCCAAACAGAGAACTGAATCCTTCTAACCTCAGCAACCGGTCCCAAGACTCTAGTTGGTGCAGACAGGGCAAATCCCGGGACTTGTGTAGGATTTACCAGGAAAAGAAGGGCGGTCTGTTCTGCTTATCCTTAAGAGGGTATGAACTGATGGCCATTCTGCCACCCCGTGGGAACTAAACATGAAACCAATATAAGGTGAGCTAAAAGACCAAGAATAGATAGAACCGTTTGAACCACTGGATTTAGCTGTGTCTGAACCTAGCTCTACTCAAAAAAATCTGTTATTGATCAAGGCAGTCTGAATAGGACTTTTCTGTCACTTGCAACCAAAAGAATTCAGAGTGGTCTCCCATTATACCTTCTGTCTGCTGTGTTCCAGATGGAGGCAGAAGACAGACAGCTTGGCACCTGGGTAACCAGGAGCAGGGGGCACCATTCATAGTCACAGAGAAGTATGGAAGAGATGGTGGGCTTGGACACAGCAGGGCTGAGGTGCTGGCAGGGTGCCCACGTGGAGCTGCTCAGCAGGCTGGCAGGAAGTGTGTGTGCAAGTCTGGAGGCTGCAGGAGCCTCTGACCCAGACACAGGAGGTGGCAGCTGAGTGTGTGGGAGGACATGATATCATGGAGGGGTGACCAGAAAGAGGACAGAGAATGGAGGTCAGAACCTTGGTGAGCAGGAATCTTGCCACAATGAGAGAGTTAGGAGTGAAGGGCATTCAAGGGGCGGAAGATGTGTATGGCCTGGGGAAAGCTCCTGAGCCACTCTCCCTCAGTTTCCTTCCCTGTGAAATGGGTTCACAGTGAATACCTGTGCTGTGTTGTGGTGAAGATGGAGAACACATATCAAGCTCGTATCTGAGTTCCCAGAGCTCAACAAACATAAACTGGTATTAGCTAACGGGAGAAGAGAGAGAGAATGCCCAGGGTGGATGTGGAAAGAGGAGTTCTTGGAGTTGCTTCCTTCCTAAAATTCTCCAGCCACTGCACTCACGGTGTGCTGTGCTGAAACTGCTGGTTGCCACCTTGCTCTCTCCACACCCTGGCAGCTCCTTGAATAGGAGCTGGGACTCATTCCCTTTGTATCCAGGAGCCTGGCACAGTGCCTGGCACAGAGCATGCACTGCATAAGTGCTTGTCGATCATTAGAGGAGGGCAAGGACTCCCCCAGTGCAGACATCTGCAGCGGTGGAGGAAGAGAGGCCTGAGAGAGGATTATTGGATTTGTTCATCAGAAGTCCCTGGTGACTGTTGGCAGTTGGGCATTGAGGGGTTAACAGGGATTCAGAGCTGCTCTGGCTGTCCCTGTCTCCTCCACAAGTCACTCCCCACCACCACCTGCCCCCCAGCAAGTGAAAAAAATTGGGGGACAGGGAGGATCGGGCTGATTTCTCAATGAGTTTTCTAATGGACAGGCTCCCTCTCTTTCTCTCTCTCAGGCCCAGACTCGCCAACTCTGCCACCCCCTGAATTTGGTAGGGGCTCTTATCTCAGAAGCTGCTGGAAGAATTTGGCATTTTGACCCTCTTTCATCACTCCTAGGGCAGTCTGGCAGACAAAGATGGTGTACACAGCAGCTGAGCTCATTCACAGAAGCACCACACACATACAAGGCTCCTCCAAAGTGAGTCCCCCTCCCCCAGGGACCTGCATCTTTATGACACCTGCACAGGCCTAAGGCACATGCTGCAGGGTGGATCTGACATGAGTTGGGGGTGGAGGGCCGGACTAGAACTCTGCTTCTCCTGGATCCTGGCCTTGCACAACTTCACTTGCCCTGAGGCCCGACATTGCATCCTTGGGGTTTAAGTCACCTGCACTGGGAGTCCTCAGTTGAGATGAAAATTCCCCCAGGGTGGAACACAGTTACTGTAGGGAAAAAAAAGAGCTGAGTCCCTTTGAACCCACAGGACTGGGATTTGCTGGAGGGCGAGATGCAGAAAGGGAAGGGAGTGGAAAAGTACTGCAGAAACCCTTCCTTCCTTCACACTTTGGAGTTCCACCTTTCTTTTCTTTGGTAAACATTTACTGGGTGCCAATTCCACACCAGTTGCTGAGCCAGGTGCCAGGGGCACCTAGTCTGTTCAATCCAGTCCCTTGAGGTGAGAGTGATGTAAGACTGTGTATTCATGCCTGAGAACTACAGAGGTTGAAAAGGAGTCACGGGGAAGCTGAGGGACTGGAGGGTCCTTCCCCGGCCTTCCTAACCTCCAGCCCCAGCCTTGCTAGCCCAGCCTCCATCTCAATGGTGAGGAGAAGGGCCGGGTGTGGTGGCTCACACCTGTAATCCCAGCACTTTGGGAGGCTGAGGCAGGCAGATTTCTTGAGTCCAGGAGTTCAAGACCAGTCTGGGCAACATGGTAAAACCCTATCTCTAAAAAAGAAAAAAGAAATTCTGTCTCTACCAAAATTACAAAAAATTAGCCAGACATGGTTGCACACACCTATAGTTCCAGCTATGCAGGAGGCTGAGGTGGGAGAATCACCTGAGCCCAGGAGGTTGAGGCTGCAGTGAGCTGTGATCACACCACTGCACTTCAGCTTGGGCAACAGAGTGAGACCCTGTCTCTAAGAAAAAAAAAAAATGGTAAGGGGTGAGGAGAAGCTGAGGGGGCACAGCAGATCAGAGCTCAGAGTCCCAGGAAACAACTGGTGGGAGGGACTTGGAAGGACCTGCTCATACCTCTTAACCCTCCAGTCCCTGAGGAGTGGGAGGTGATGAGGGGTCCCCCGGGTACCTTCTCATTGAGACAATCGCAGTCTTCCAGTGCAAAGCATCTCATCAGCCTTACTCCTAAGAGAACGATTTTCCCTCTTCCCTATCCCCAGGTGGTTCCCACGGATGCTCCTCTGCTCACCTCCACACAGGAGAGGAATGAACCTTGTTCCCAGCTGGAACCCCTCTCCAGAGTCCAGGTGAACCTCGGAAGGCACAGTTAATGCCCTTTACCTAGATCAGTGGTTCTCAAAGTGAGGTGGGAGGATCCATCATATCAGATACCTGGACCCTCATTAGAAAAGCAAATCTTAGAAAAGTAAAGGGGTGGTCCAACATGCCATTCCAACCAGCCCCCAGATGATTCTGATGCCATCCGTCTGGGAACCACTGGTCGGGAGAACAATTCAGCTAGAATTTTCTGCCTGCCTGGATGTGGAGTGGGGAGAGGGGAAGAGGAGAATCCCAGTAGCCTGGCTGGTGGCAGCAGGTGGGTTTCTCCGGAAGAAGGAGCTGGTCTGCTTCAGGGCCAGGGGTCTGCCCCTCCCTCAGGCTGGGGATTCTTGTGGTGAGCAGGTGCACTGGGGAGAGATAGACCGTGGTTTTCAGGAACTTCTTAAAGGGATCTGAAACTCCCAGAACATCAAGAGCCTTTCTTTGAAAAGATTTTAATTTAACACACAATTATCACTTGAATCTACTTTCATTGGAAACATTCAAGCCACACCAAAACAGAGATAGCAACAAGGAAAAGTCCTTCCTTGATGCCCTCAATGCTAAATCCTGTCCAGAAGCAGCCACTGACACCTGATGTTTACCCTTCAGGACCTTTAGGGACATTTATTTGTACACACAGAAGGACAGAGTCTGGGTGCTTTTACATAAAGAGGATAATGGGAAGAGGTTATGTTGGGCAACTCCCTCCTCCCTCCCTTTAACAACACGTCTTAGAACCTCTGCTTTAAATGCCTGGAAATCCAGCATCAGGCTCTCTCTGGGCCTCTTTTCAACAATATCTGGAGGGCGGTGGCTACAGGGCCAAGAAAAAAAAAAACATTTTAACACCACAGCAGAGCACCCCACCCTTTTCCTGAATACCTCCACCATCCGCTGTCCATGCCTACCCTGTGACTGCACACACACACTGACGCTGGTCTGGTTTAAGGAAACCCTTCCCAGTCCTCACCCAGCGTGGCAACCCCTGACCTCACAGGCAGCACAGCGCTGAGGCACTGGGGCCTCCTTTTGCTCCAGACAGAAATTCCTTGGCCCGGAGAAGGCCCTCTCTGGAGTCCCAGGACAAACGGGCGTTGGAAGGGCTGTGTCACCACTGAGAGTTGTGCGTGTTTGCATGTACATTTACCCTGGGCGGGAGTTCAGAGCTTTCCTTTTGATTCCCATAGGCCTCTGGTACTCTATACAGGATGAAAACCAAGCTGTACGTTGATTGCCTCTTACTGGGTTTTCTAATTTACAGTCGAATGCTTGGGAGTCAGCCAGCTCTTGGGAAAATGGCGGCCTCCCCCTCCCTGAAAGCTCAGGCCTGGGTTCAGGGCGTCCTCTCTCTAAATGGCAGAGCAAGAGGGAGGAAAAGCTGAAGATGAGAGAAAGAGTGAGGCAGATGGGCAACCCAAGTGTCCTGGGTGGAACAGTATCCCCCCAACATTCATGTCCTTCCCCAAACCTCAGAATGTGACCTTATATGGAAATAGGGCATTGCAGATGTGATTAATTTGAGGTTATACTGAGTGGGGTGGGCCTTTAATCCAGTATGACTGGAGTCTTTATAAGGAGAGAGTAGAGGCTGGGAGCGGAGGCTCACGCCTGTAATCCCAGCACTTTGGGAGGCCGAGGCAGGCAGATCACGAGGTCAGGAGATCGAGACCATCCTGGCTAATATGGTGAAATCCCATCTCTACTAAAAATACACACACACAAAATTAGCCAGGCATGGTGGTAGGTGCCTGTAGTCCCAGCTACTAGGGAGGCTGAGGCAGGAGAATGGTGTGAACCTGGGAAGCGGAGCTTGCAGTGAGCTGAGTTCACACCACTGCACTCCAGCCTGGGCAACAGAGCAAGACTCCATCTCAAAAAAAAAAAAAAAAAATTAGCTGGGCATGGTGGCGGGTGCCTGTAGTCCCAACTACTTGGGAGGCCGAGTCAGGAGAATCATTTGAACCTGGGAGGCAGAGGTTGCAGTGAGCTGAGATTTCACCACTGCACTCCAGCCTGGGCAACGAAGCAAGACTCCATCTAAAAAAAAAAAAAAAAAGGGAGAGGAGAACGGACGCAGAAGACACCGAGGGGAGAACGCCATGTGAAGATGGAGGCAGACACAGGAGTGATACCTCTACAAGCAGAGAACATACAGGGCTGCCGGCAACCACTAGAAGCCAGGAGCGTGGCCTGGAGCAGACCCTCCACCAGGACCTCCGGCGGGAGCCCTGCTGACACCTTGAGTTCAATGCTGGCCCCAGAACTGTGAGAGAGACCTCTGTTTTAAGCCACTCACGTGGTTAGTAGTACTGTGTCACAGGAGCCCCAGGAAATGCATATACCAAAGTAGGGGGAGCAAAAAAAGCAGAGCTCAGTCATGACTTCTGGGGAGACCCTGAAGCCCCCACAGAGTCCCCAGCATTCAGCGCCTGAAAGGGCCGGGCCCCTTCGGGTCCAAGAGTCTGCCCTGTGCTCACTCAGTTGTGCAGGCAGCTCCCAGCCCGGAGAGAGAGTTCCCTAATAAACAGGCAAACCAAACCCATGTTCCCTCCAGGCCCTCGAGTCACCTGCCACTTGGCAATGAGAGGACGTCAGCCCAGTTCCTGGCTGGCGGCTCTGACAGGCGCCCATCTGCTCCGGAAGTGTCCGGCCTGGATAAACAGAGCCAGGCTCTGCCTCCCACGGCCGACCCAGCCAGGTCAAGCGGAAGCCCAGGGCCTCAGGCCTCAGGTCTCCCAGGGGTCACTTTCCACCCTGACCTGATCACAGCTGGCTACCCCAGCAGGAACAGGCATCCCTGGAAAACGGCAGTGAAGACACGGGAAAGGAAGAGTTGGAGACCTACCTCCCAGGCCACTTCCCTGGATATCTGCTGGGCCCAAGGTCACTGCCTCTCCCATCTGCCCCCCTCCTCTCTCACGCCCACATAAAGCCATCTGCCACCCTCGCCCCCTGGCAGGCACCACAGCCTCATGACTCAGCACCCAGCCCAGAGCTGCTCTGTGGGTGGCCACTCCGGAACCTTGCAGAGAGGGAGGTGCTAGGAAGGGGGTTTGAGCGGGGGTGGGTGGAGGCAGAATACACGTGCAGACCCCAGGTGGCTGTTCACAGAGCGCCAAACCCTGACAGCACTGCCTTCATCCGGTTTTGCAGGCAACCACCTCTCCAGCAGAGGTGTTGCCTAAAATATCATGGCCTAATTGACATGCACCTGATCAGTTCCGCTTTCCCTCCAGGCTTCCCCACTCGTTCTCGAGGTCCTGATCCCAGGCCATGCTGGGACCCTTTCTCCGGTTCCATCCTTGCTTCTTGTTGTGCCTTCCCCACCTCCTTGCAGCCCCTGGAACACATCCCTGGAACAGCTAATTCACCCCCACACACCCTTGAGTAGATAAAGGCCCACAAATGTACTGGAGACTTCATGTCATCCTTTGAGCAAGGGGCTTGACCCCAAGTGCCCTCCCCAAAACACTTGTGGTAATGGTGACACCGTAGGTGCCATTCTGGGGAAGGGAGAGAGTGAGGGTGGAGGATGTCATCCCCACAGGGGCAGGGCAAGAGACAGGTCCCCGCCCCAGGAATCTTGGGCAGGTGGTTCCAGGTTCCGTTCTGAGTCAGGCATTCTTTATACCTGTTGCTTTCGCCCATGGTGGCTTGGCCCCTGGAAGATCAGGATTTGAGGCCAAGCCCCAACCCTGAGGGTGAGGATAGGGCCCGAGTGGGAGCTGTGTTTCCTCTGCTGTTGCTGAGACCCATCCACAGGGTCACTGCCCCTCTATAGCCTTTCAGGCCAGAAGGGAGATGTAGCCACTTAGCCTCATAGCTGAAGACAGGTCCTCAGGATTTGGCCCTGGTTCTGTCCCTTCCCAGGTAGCCCCCTGTGGGGTCAGATTCTCCTGGAGAGCCAGGCAAGAGTGCCCCTACTTCTTCCCAGCCCTGTTCCCTCCTAACCAAGTCTGCAGTCTCCCTTCATTTCCTAATGGTTGTTTTAACTGCTGGGAACCTCAAGGAAACAGGCATTGCCTAACAAAAACAAAGAATCCTGGGAAATTTCAAGAAACTTCAAAATTGTAGCCGGAAGAGCCCAACCACACTTGAATCCCAGTTCTGCAGCTATGTGTGAACCTGAGCCAGACACCCTCTCCGTGGCTGGGTTTCCTCAATTCTATGAACAGGATAACAAGGGCACCTGCCCCAAAGGACTGTTATGATGCTGAAATGAGGCAAAGAATTGTGAAAAGGCACAATTTGAGACAGTCTGGTTCCTTGGTAGAAATGGACACAGTTCAGTAATAGCAATAATTAATAATCATCACGGCGACTGTTCCTTTACATGTTCTGTGTTGACATGAGCGTCAAGCATTGTGTGGAGGGTTTCAGCTGCACTAACCTTCCTAAGATCTGTGTACTTTGTTCCAGTCTTTCTTCCCACACTCTTTTTCAGGAGACAGTTCAACTCTCCCAGAGTCACCCCTTTCCCGCATTTACACCCCCCCTTTCCCCCTAGGCCCTGGGCTATTTTCCAGGCCACCCCCTGCCCCCCACTCCAGGGAGAGTCTCCCAGGAATTTGCCCTGCTTCCCAGAACAGGAAGGTGGGCAGAAAACAACCCAGCTGGAAAATCAGAGTACATGTTTCCGTACAACTTCTTCAGAATGATGGACTTCTAGAACAAACAAAAACTCCATTCAGGAGCCGATTTCTATTTTGCCCTGGTACTCCCAGCCTGCCCCACTGCACAGCTGCAGAAAACGTGATGTTCCTGAGGCCAAACAGAGAGTAAGCGGCAAAGACTCCAGCAACATGTGGCACTTGCAATGCATGTACTGCATCCATTCACTTCGTAAACACCCGTGGTGCTGACGTCATGCTCTACGGTGATCAATACCAAAAACGCCCATGTGCTCAGTGCATTGACATTCGACGAAGAGGGCTCAGAGCCCAAACAAATCAACCAGGCAATTGCCAAGACTAACAAATGCCGTGAAGAAAATGCATTCTGGTGGTGTGGGACGGAGGGATAGGTGGATTCAGGGGAGGGAGACTTCTCTTCACCTAGAGTAGTCAGAGAGGCCTCTCTGAAAGGTGACACTGAGTCGAGAACTGAATGATGAGACGCAGCTCAGGAAGGTCTTGGGGAACAGGCGTCATACTCGGGGAGCAGCGAATGCAAGGGTCCTGGTGCAGGAATGTGTTCGTTCTCTTTCAGGAACAGGACAATCAGTACAGTTGGAGCAGAGCCCATGAGGAGAGGTAGGAGAGGCAAGGAAGACAGCCTCATAGCCACTGTAATGGGCTTGGATTGGATCCTAACAGTGACAGGCTAGGAGGGTTTTAAGTAGGGCAATGACCATTATGCCTTATGGCCTAGAAAGATCACTCCGGTGGCTGTGAATGGCTCAAAAAGGGCAAGAAGTTCCAAGGAAGCTGTGGTGGCCTGGACCATGGTGCCAGCTGTGAGGTGCAGGGAGGTGAGAAGCAAAGACCTTCATCCTAACGCACCTGAAGTGCTTAGTTAGCACTGAGCCTGGCAGCCACTGAATTATGAGTGATGGCCCCTCCAGAGATGGGGGCCTGAGGAGGAGGTGCTGGGGGCTAGATGTGGCCACAGGTAGCAGTGACAGGGACTGGGGAGACTGCCTTTCCTGGGCTTAAGACTACAGGCAGCCTCCAGAGGTAGCAAATGTCACCGACTCTGGAGCCCACATCCTACTTTGGTTCTCTGAAGCCTGTGTCATCTTCCCATTCTTCAAAGGTCATTCTCAGAGCTACTCTCTGTGACATAGAAGCATTCTAGAAATAAAAACCTGCCAGTAATTAGAATGGAAGTAGCTTACGTATTTTTTATATTCCAAAATTGTGTTTACATTATACAAACGCATAAAAATTTCAAGTGCAAGAGCACACAGTGAAAAATAATTCTCCCTCCACCTCTGTCCTCCCTCCCTGGAAAAAATTCTCTGTTTTCTACTCATTCTTTTTCCAGAAAAATTCTCAGCACACACACACACAAAATTACATCCTATTTTTAAACATAAAGATCGCATACATACTGTTTTGTACCCTTTTTCACACACACACAAATATTTCTTGAAGATCATTTCTTATCAGTCCACGGATCACAATCTCAGTCTTTTTAGTGGGTACATACTATACCATAGAATAGCTGTGTTAGAGAGGAAAGTGGACATTTAGATGGTTTCGGGATTTAACTACTATAAGGAATGTCACAAAAAAACTCCCCATATGTAGTGTTTGGTATTTTCATTGCACAAATTCCATTTGAACCATGGTTCAAAAGATAAATTATAGGTTTTGTTTTCACAAATACTGACAAATTGCCCTTGGGAACACTTGGATTAATTCACCCTGACCCCCACTGCCAGCTGACTCTGAGGGCATGCCCTTCACAATGTCAACATAGGCATGGTCCAAATGTTTCATGACACCTTACAATATAATTTTTTTTTGAGACAGAGTCTTGCTCTGTCACCCAGGCTGAAGTGCAGTGGCTTGATCTTAGCTCACTACAACCTCCCACTCCTGGGTTCAAGTGACTCTCCTGCCTTAGCCTCCCAAGTAGCTGGAACTATAGGCACACGTCCCCATGCCTTATTAATTTTTTTTTTTTTTTTGTATTTTTGGTAGAGACGGGATTTTGCCATGTTGCCCAGGTTGGTCTCAAACTTCTGAGCTCAAGCAATCCTCCCACCTTAGCCTCCCAAGGGATTGCAGGCATTAGCCACTACACCTGGCCTGTAACTGTACTTTTTAAGAGTAAGCACACCTGTATAGGTGTTGTGGGTGTTATCACCCCCATTTTGTAGACCAGGAAGCACATGACACCCACCCCAGGGCACAAAGCCAGTGGGGTGGAAAGCAGGGGCCAGGTGGGGGAGTGGCTGCCTCCACAGATACTAGGACTCTGGCAGTCAAGACACAGTACACAGGTCGGAAGCCAAGAGACAGGGCAATGGTCAGGTCCGTAAACCCACTCCACCAGGACCAGGGACACAGAACTGTCTATTCTGTACCCCTGCCTGTGCCAGCCTGAGGCCTGGATGTGGGTGTCGATTAGCCATACTAGGGCAATGGGAAGTAGGCCACTTGCTGGAGGAGTAGGGAGTTTAGGAGTAGAGATAAGAAGTTTCCTTTCTTCCCACCATGAACAGGTTGGCGGCTGCAAAACAGGAAAATGCAGGCTCCATTAAAAGGAGAGAGAGAAAAAGAGAGGCCCCTGTCAATAAACCACAGTAGCCAAATGAACCTAAGTTTAGCATCACTCTCTAACCCTGTATGAGAGCCTCTTGACTGCTGATTCTTCTAATGGGCTCCACTTCCGTGAACTCAAAGGTAATGGAATGAGTTTCAGCAAAAACTACGCTCTAAATAAAGCAATACAATCAGAGCTGCTGACCTTCGACAGAAAACTCTTCTTACAGGCTCTGGACTTGAAAAGAAGTAAAGAATGTGCTCTTCGTGAGGGTGCATTTGTGTGTGTGTGTGTGTATGTGTGTGTGTAGACTAAATTTTAGGTATGGATGAAAACAGTAAAAAAAAAAAGTTTCTATCATGTTACTAGGACTTGCTTGTTTGAAATAAAAAAAAAAAAAAAAACCTTAAAGAAAAATGTTAGTGTAAAGAGGGCAGGGAAACATGGCTGTTTGAAACCAACATCAGGGCCCATATGGGTGTAGGACTTATTATTCATAGATAGGATTTCCGTGGGTTTTCAAGGCTGGCCTCCAAGGCTCATGCAACCTGCCCCTCCTGGGTTCAAGTGATCCTCCTACCTCAGCCTCCCGAGTAGCTGGAACTACAGGCACAAGTCCCCACGCCTGGTTGTTATTATTATTATTATTATTATTTTGTGTTTTTGGTAGAGATGGGGTTTCGCCATATTGCCCGGGATGGTCTCAAAATCCTGATTTCCTGATTTTTGGCAATCAAGAAAGTCTCCTACAGAGTGCTGCAGCAGAGCTAGGCATGAGGCCCCTAAAACAGGCACATACTAGAAGCTTGTGTCCAGACAGGGCTTGCTGAGCACTGTGGGTCACAACCAAGCGGCCATGAAGGCCCCCAGGGGTCCCAGATAATTGGATCAAAGAAGCGCAGAGCCTATGGCCATCACCGCCGGTCTGAGATGCTGGAGTTTCAGTCATTCATCTTTCTGAGTGAAGATGGTGTCTGTGCTCTCCAACTTTCTGATTGTCTTACATGCCACCTACACACTCCATCCATTCCACTGTCTCAGGCAGTCAATAAATAAATTATCTTTGAGCCCATTACAAATCAGGGGCACTAGTGGTGGTGAGAGGTTGGTGATGGGGACACTTACAGGGATGGTGGGGAGTATAAGTGGCTTTGGAAAACAACTGGGCATTATCTTGTAACACTGAAGTTGCACACACCAATGACCCAGCAATTACTTCCACTCCTAAAATGATGCCTTGGAAACTCTTGCACATGTATGAAAAGCCTTCACAAGGATCTTCAAAGAAGCATTGTTCATAATCGTAAAATTATGAAAATTCCAGATGTCCTCTGACTGGAGAAGGAATGAATTGAGATCTCTTCCCACAGTGTAATATTATGCAGTAGTGAGAAATGAATGCACTAGAGTTACAATGAATCAGATGGATGATGGCCGGGCGTGGTGGCTCGCGCCTGTAATCCCAACACTTTGGGAGGCCGAGGCAGGTGGATCACTTGAGCCCAGGAATTTGAGACCAGCCTGGCCAACATGGTGAAACCCTGTCTCTACAAAAACTATGAAAATTAGGCCAGGCGCGGTGGCTCATGCCTGTGATCCAGCACTTTGGGAGGCCAAGGCGGGCAGAACACTTGAGGTTAGGAATTCAAGACCAGCCTGACCAACCTGGTGAAACCTCGTCTCTACTAAAAATACAAAAATTAGTCAGGCGTGGTGGCAGGCACCTGTAATCCTAGCTACTCAGGAGGCTGAGGCAAGAGAATCGCTTGAATCCAGGAGGTGGAGGTTGCAGTGAGCCGAGATCGCGCCACTACACTCCAGCCTGGGTGACAGGGCAAGACTCTGTTTCAAAAAAGTAAACAAACAAACAACAGCAGCAGCAACAACAACAACAAACAAATAAAACAAAAAAACCCCAGAAACTTAGAAGTGCTGGATCCTTGGGTTTTTTATAATTAAAAAAAATTTTTCTAAAGATGAATGAATCTTGAAACAAATGATGCGTAAAAAAATGAGTTTCAGAAGACTACAATACACTATAAAATAAAAATGCACTTTATTTTTCTAAAGCTTAAAAATAAGCAAAGATAAACCTTTTCTAAATAAATCATATAAACGTCTTAAAACTTTTTTACAGCAAGAGATTTTGAGCATCAAATTTAGGACAGTTGTTACCTCAGAGGGGCAAACAGGTATGGCATGAGGAGGTCAATGGTTTCAGTCACATTCTAGTTGTTGTGCCACATAGTAGGTTACAAGTCTTTGTTTCATTATGTTTTATTAATTACAAGTATTCTTTTATAAAAAAAAAAAAAACAACTTTTTTTTTTTTTTTGAGACGGAGTCTTGCTCCTTCACCCAGGCTGGAGTATAGTGGCACGGTCTCGGCTCACCGCAAGCTCTGCCTCCCAGGTTCATGCCATTCTCTTGCCTCAGTCTCCCTAGTAGCTGGAGCTACAGGCGCCCGCCACCACGTCTGGCTAATTTTTTGTATTTTTAGTAGAGACGGGGTTTCACCATGTTAGCCAGGATGGTCTTAATCTCCTGACCTCGTGATCCGCCTGCCTCGACCTCCCAAAGTGCTGGGATTACAGGCGTGAGCCACTGCACCTGACCAAAAAACAACATTTTAAAAGAAAGAAATACTGCATTACTCCTGCTATGAAGGAGAATGCTATCTATTTGAGAAGCCAGATGCACAAACCAACAAAAAGCATTTTGTATGTCAAAATACAAGACAAGATCTCTATGAATGTCGATACATGTTTGGACTCTGGTTTTTTTAGACATTTGCAACATTTAATGTGAAATTATAATTGTTTCATATTGTTTCCTGAAGATATTGATACAGTGTAGGTCAAATGAAACACCAAAAGTAGAATAGAAGAGGCAGTATATGTATATCCTTTAGTATAGCCTATACCTTTAGAAGCTTTAAAAAAAATTTTTTTTAAGACGGAGTCTGTCACCCAGGCTGGAGTGTGGTGGTATGATCTCAGCTCACTGCAAGCTCTGCCCCCTGGGTTCACGCCATTCTGCCTCAGCCTCCCGAGTAGCTGGGACTACAGGTGCCCGCCACCATGCCCGGCTAATTTTTTGTATTTTTAGTAGAGACGGGGTTTCACCGTGTTAGCCAGGATGGTCTCGATCTTCGGACCTCATGATCCGCCCACCTCGGCCTCCCAAAGTGCTGGGATTACAGGCATGAGCCACCGCACCCAGCCTTTTCCTTCCTTCCTTCCTTCCTTCCTTCCTTCCTTCCTTCCTTCCTTCCTTCCTTCCTTCCTTCCTTCCTTCCTTCCTTCTTTCTTTCTAATATACTTTAAGTTCTAGGGTACATGTGCACAGCGTGCAGCTTTGATACATAGGTATACATGTGCCATGTTGGTTTGCTGCACCCATTAACTTGTCATTTACATTTGGTATTTCTCCTAATGCTATTCCTCCCCCAGACTCCCACCCCCTGACAGGCCCTGGTGTGTGATCTTCCCTGCCCTGTGTCCAAGTGATCTCATTGTCCTATTCTCACCTATGAGTGAGAACATGCAGTGTTTGGTTTTCTGTCCTTGTGATAGTTTGCTGAGAATGATGGTTTCCAGCTTCATCCATGTCCCTGCAAAGGACAGGAACTCATCCTTTTTTATGGCTGCATAGTATTCCATGGTGTATATGTGCCACATTTTCTTAATCCAGTCTATAATTGATGGACATTTGAGTTGGTTCCAAGTCTTTGCTATTGTGAATAGTGCCGCAATAAACATACGTGTGCATGTGACTTTATGGTAGCATGATTTATAATCCTTTGGGTATATACCCTCCCTGGAAAAAAATTCTCTGTTTTCTACTCATTCTTTTTCCAGAAAAATTCTCAGCACACATACACACAAAATTACAACCTTCTGTCTCGTTGATCTGTCTAATATTGATAGTGGGGTGTTAAAGTCTCCCATTATTAATGTGTGGGAGTCTAAGTCTCTTTGTAGGTCTCTAAGGACTTGCTTTATGAATCTGGGTGCTCCTGTATTTGGTGCATATATATTTAGGATAGTTAGCTCTTCTTGTTGAATTGATCCCTTTACCATTATGTAATGGCCTTCTTTGTCTCTTTCGATCTTTGTTGGTTTAAAGTCTGTTTTATCAGAAACCAGGATTGCAACCCCTGCTTTTTTTTGCTTTCCATTTGCTTGGTACATCTTCCTCCATCCCTTTATTTTTGAGCCTATGTGCGTCTTTGTGTGTGAGATGGGTCTCCTGAATACAGCACACTGATGGGTCTTGACTCTACCCAATTTGCCAGTCTGTGCCTTTTAATTGGGGCATTTAGCCCATCTACATTTAAGGTTAATATTATGTGTGAATTTGATCCTGTCATTATGATGTTTGCTGGTTATTTTGCCCATTAATTGATGCAGTTTCTTCACAGCATCAATTGTCTTTACCATTTGGCATGCTTTTGCAGTGGTTGGTACTGGTTGTTTCTTTCCATATTTAGTGTTTCCTTCAGGAGCTCTTGTAAGGCAGGCCTGGTGGTGACAAAATCTCTCAGCATTTGCTTGTCTGTAAAGGATTTCATTTCTCCTTCACTTATGAAGCTTAGTTTAGCTGGCTATGAAATTCTGGGTTGAATATTTTTGTTTTTAAGAATGTTGACTATTGGCCCCCACTCTCTTCTGGCTTGTAGAGTTTCTGCCGAGAGATCTGCTGTTAGTCTGATGGGTTTCCCTTTGTGGGTAACTCGACCTTTCTCTCTGGCTGCCCTTAACACTTTTTCCTTCATTTCAACCTTGGTGAATCTGACAATTATGTGTCTTTGGGTTGCTCTTCTCGAGGAGTATCATGTGGTGTTCTCTGTATTTCCTGAATTTGAATGTTGGCCTGCCTTGCTAGGTTGGGGAAGTTCTCCTGGATAATATCCTGAAAAGTGTTTTCCAACTTGATTCCAGTCTCCCCATCACTTTCAAGTACACCAATCAAACGTAGATTTGGTCTTTTCACATAGTCCCATATTTCTTGGAGACTTTATTTGTTTCTTTTTATTCTTTTTTCTCTAACCTTGTCTTCTCACTTTATTTCATTAATTTGATCTTCAATCACTGATACCCTTTCTTCCACTTGATTGAATCAGCTATTGAAGCTTTTGTATGTATCACGAAGTTCTCATGCCATGGTTTTCAGCTCCATCAGGTCATTTAAGGTCTTCTGCATACTGTTTATTCTACTTAGCCATTCGTCTAATCTTTTTTCAAGGGTTTTAGTGATGGGTTTGAACATCCTCCTTTAGCTCAGGGAAGTTTGTTATTACCAACCTTCTGAAGCCTACTTCTGTCAGCTTGTCAAAGTCATTCTCCAACCAGCTTTGCTCTGTTGCTGGCGAGGAGCTGCAATCCTTTGGAGGAGAAGAGATACTCTGATTTTTAGAATTTTCAGCTTTTCTGCTCTAGTTTCTCACCATCTTTGTGGTTTTATCTACCTCTGGTCTTTGATATTAGTGACCTACAGATGGGGTTTTGGTGTAGATGACCTTTTTGTTGATGTTGATGCTATTCCTTTCTGTTTATTAGTTTTCCTTCTAACAGTCAGGTCCCTCAGCTGCAGGTCTGTTGCAGTTTGCTGGAGGTCCGTTCCAGACACTGGATCACCAGCAGGGGCTGCAGAACAGCAAATATTGCAGAACAGCAAATATTGCTGCCTGATCCTTCCTCTGGAAGCTTTGTCCCAGAGGGGCAGCCACATATATGAGGTGTCTGTCAGCCCCTACTGGGAAGTGTCTCCCAGTTAGGCTACACGGGGGTCAGAGACCCACTTGTGGAGACAGTCTGTCCATTCTCAGATCTCAAATGCCGTGCTGGGAGAACCACCGCTCTCTTCAGAGCTGTCAGACAGGGACATTTAAGTCTGCAGAAGTTGTCTGCTGCCTTTTGTTCGGCTATATTCTGCCCACAGAGGTGGAGTCTAGAGGCAGTAGGCCTTGTTGAGCTGTGATGGGCTCTGCCCAGTTTGAGCTTCCCAGCTGCTTTGTTTACCTACTCAAGTCTCAGCAATGGCTGTCACCCCTCCTGCAGTGAGGCTTCCCCCTCGCACATCGATCTCAGACTTCTGTGCTAGCAGTGAGCAAGGCTCCGCAGGCGTGGGACCTGCTGAGCCAGGCACAGGAGAGAATCACCTTGTCTGCCGGCTGCTAAGACCTTGGGAAAAGTGCAGTATTTGGGCAGGAGTGCCCCATTTTTCCAGGTACAGTCTGTCATGGCTTCCCTTGGCTAGGAAAGGGAAATCCCCTGACTCCTTGTGCTTCCTGGGTGAGGTGACGCCCCGCCCCGCTTCAGCTCACCCTCTATGGGCTGCACCCACTGTCCAACCAGTCCCAATGAGATTAACCAGGTACCTCAGTTGGAAACGCAGAAGTCACCCATCTTCTGCGTTGATCTTGCTGGGAGCTGCAGACTGGAGCTGTTCCTATTCGGCCATCTTGGAGCACTTTTTTTTTTTAGAGACAGAGTCTCACTCTGTCGCCCAGGCTGGAGTGCAGTGGCACAATCTCAGCTCACTGCAACCTCTGCCTCCCAGGTTCAAGCAATTCTCGTGCCTGTGTCTCCCAAGTAGCTGGGATTACAGTGCACCACCACGCCTAATTTTTGTATTTTTAGTAGATATGGGGTTTCTTTATGTTGGTCAGGCTGGTCTTGAACTCCTGGCTCCAAGTAATCCACCTGCCTCGGCTGCCCAAAATGCTGGGATTACAGGCATGAGCCACTGCGCCCAGACTAGAAAGATTTTTTTTTAAATATTAACTGTAATTTCAAAACTAAAGTTTGCAGTTTGCTCCAATGTACCTCAAAGTCAAACTGGCAGGAACAGACTTATACAAACCTAATACACATACCTAACTTGGAAGGCTTATATTCTTATGCCATATTTTATCATCTGACTACTTAAAAAAGGGACTGAATTACAAGAATCCATCTCAGCATGCTTCTCCAATACATCAGTAGTGACATAATGCAAACATCAGAATGTCTAATAAAGTAACAAGCCAAATCAATTTTGTTCAATAAATTAACCCATTTATTATAGGCCAGTGATGTCTCAAAGAGTAGAGGAGCCTCTACTGGTCTTGCAATTCCTTCAGTCTTCTGATGGCAGACTTTACCCTAGCTTTGGAAGTGGTATTGTAGGTCCAGGCACTGCTAGGTACTGTCTTCATGCAGGAACCACAGTGCCAGATCTTCACAACTCAATTCTTCATCTTGTTTTTGCCAGAGAAAGAGCAAGTATACTTGGTGTGCTGGCTGATTTCAATTTTCTTCACCATTTTCTGGAGGGAGGCCCCATAGCGGGTCCCATATTTACTGATGATTCCAACTTTCTTGGTGCGTTTAGCCCTGTGAACTAGGTCTAAGCCCAGGAAGACATGTTTGGACTCTTAATTGCAAGTGATCGAAACCAAATTCAAACTAGTTTGAGTAAAAGTAGCCAGTAAGTAAATAATAAGTAAGTAAATAAATAAACTGACTCATTAGTTTAGGTGGGGCTGGTGTCAAGGTCTCTAAAAACTGAAATAATGAGCAGATCATTTCCTTATTCTCTCTGCTTCTCTCTGTGTATTGGCTTCACTTTCTCCCACTTCATATAGGTAGCCTCTATCTAGAAAGGGGAAGAGAAGCAGGAATGCAGGTAGCTCCAGCCTGGCTTCCATCAAGCCAGCTTAGCAAACCCAAACCAAAGAGTTTTTCTTTTTTTCTCCATATGCTCCATATAAAAAAAAATCCCAGGGAAGGATTGTGATTGGCCTGCTTTGGGTCACATGCCTAACCCTGGACCAACCACCCTGGCCAGGAGAAAAGGTACTGTGTGAGTGGCAGCCCCAACTAGTCTCAGAAAGTGGAGGAGGGGCTATTCCCAGGGAAAAGGAGTGCGGTTCACAGAGGAAGGAGGGGAAGGGATGCTGGAAGACAAACAACAAACATGGCAGATGTCCCCTCCAGTGGCTCAGTCAGCACAAGGGAACAGGAGCTCAGGGAAGTGGGGACAGCAGTGAGGCTCTTTGGAAGAGAAGATCTTGCCAGTGTGAACTGAAGGAGGAGCAGCACTTGGAGTCTTTCAGGAGAGAGAAAGAAAGGCAGCTCCTGCCAGACCCTGGAGACTGGAGATTGTGTAATGCAGGAATGACTCCAGGAGCCTCTGAGGGAGCCATTGCAATTGTTCTGTGGGCTGGTCCAGAGTGTAAAAACCAACCCTGATGGGAGGGATTCCCTGGAAATGGAAAATAGGTATGCAGAAGGCAGAACACAGGATGTTGCGGAAGCCCAGGGGCCGCCCCCACACAGGCCCAGGGCTGACTCAAGCAGACGTCTGGGGTCATGGAGCAGGCAGACTGGAGGCAAGTTGGGAACAGAACACAGTTCTGGACCAGGAACTCTTCCTTCTAGAAGGAGTTACCTAGAAGGATGGTTTCCATCTGTGATCTGTGCTGATCTGGCTCACCACCCCCAGACTGTAGCTCTCAGCAATCCCATGCTCAGAGGATGTGCCGGAGGGGTGCCTTCAGCATGGGACTAGTGCCCAGCAGGCACTCTTTTACAGTCTAAGGGGAGGCTGTGACCTCCAGATCCAAGTGTTCCTGCATTAGAGAAAAGTAGGATGGGGGATACGGGGTACCAAACTCCATTAGATCAACAACACCATGTGTCATTTAAGAGCCCAGCACTCTAGAGTTCGCCCTGGATTAGAATCCCTGTTCTGCCGCCTAACAAATAAGTGACTTGAGCAACTTGTCTCAACTCTCTAAGTCTCAGCATCCCAATAAGTAAAATGCCCCTAATACAGTAGGAGCACCTACCTGAGAAGTGATTGTGCAGCTCAGGTGAGACAAGATTATGGTTGGCATGACATTCTCCATTGAGGTTTGCCATAGTTATGGCCATGATTTCATCATTTAAAGAGTCTCTGAGGTCACAGTCATGAGCCCTCAGACAGTGCAGACGGCCACCCAGAGGCTAGATGATCTCTTGTTAAGAACACTGTAGAGAAGGGGTGTCCAATCTTTTGGCTTCCCTGGACCATACTGGAAGAAGAATTGCCTTGGGCCACACATAAAATACATTAACACTAATGATAGCTGATGAACTAAAAAAAAAAAAAAAGAAAGAAAAAAAAAAAAGAAAGAAAATCACAAAAAACTTTTTTTTTTTTGAGATGGAGTTTTGCTCTTGTTGCCCAGGCTGGAGTGCAATGGCATGATCTTGGCTCACTGCAACCTCCGCCTCCCAGGTTCAAGTGATTCTCCTGCCTCAGCTTCCCTAGTAGCTGGGATTACAGGCGTGCACTACCATGCTACCTAATTTTGTATTTTTAGTAGAGATGGGATTTCACCATGCTGGTCAGGCTGGTCTTGAACTCCTGACCTCAGGTGATCAGCCTGCCTCAGCCTTCCAAAGTGTTGGGATTACAGGCGTTAGCCACTGTGCCTGGCAAAAATCTCATAACTTTTAAGAAAGTTTATGAATTTGTGTTGGGCCATGTTCAAAGCCGTCCTGGGCTTCATGCAGCTCATGGGCCACGGGTTGGATAAGTAGCTGGGACTGTAAGCATGAGCCACCATGACCAGCTCCATTACCCTTTTATGTTCTTCCTCTCTCTCTCTCTCTTTTTTTTTTTTTTTCCCCTCGAGATAGAGTCTCACTCTGTCATCCAAACTGGAATGCAGGGATGTGATCATGGCTCACTGTAGCCTTGACCCCCTGGGCTCAATCAGTCCTCCTACCTCAGCCTCCTGAGTAGCTGGGACTAAAGGAGTGCGTGACCATGCCTGGCTAATTTTGTGTGTGTGTGTGTGTGTGTGTGTGAGAGAGAGAGAGAGAGAGAGAGATAGGGTTTCACCATATTGCCCAGGCTGGTGTCAAACCCCTGGACTCAGCGATCTACCTGCTTTGGCCTTCCAAAGTGTTGGGATTACAGCCATGCGCCATAGCTGCTCCTGGACTATGGTCTTCCTCTCATAACTCTCTGATATTAATTAATGTATATTACCTTATTGTCTGATCCCTCTCTGGAGTATAAGCTCACTGAGTACAGAGACCTGTCTCACCATGGTCTCCCTAGCCTAGCCTGGCACATGACAGAAGCTGAAATATTAATGGGATGAACAAATGAAGAACGATCTGTAACACTCAGGCCTTGCATTTCATCTGAGGCTCAAAAAGATGGAGTTTGTCCAGAGATTGCAGGCTCTGAGCCCTCACATCTCCCATGACCTTCTTTCCATCTAGTTTCTCTGGGGTCCTGGGTGTGAAGTCCTAGCTCAAGTCAAGACATGAAGACATCAGAGCTGGGTACCACCTCTTGTGCCCTAATTGTACCCTAGCCCTCTCTGGGGTTCCTGCAGTCCTTCCGGAACCTCTGCGTGGGACTGAGGCTAGGCAGCTGGTGCTTGGCTAGAAAAGCTATCAGTTGATCAATGAATATTTGCAGAGAGCCTCCTGCAGGTTCACCCCAGGCCTAAAGTGAAGGCAGAATGTCTTGAAATCTGCTGCTGGTGAGTGTCCTGGGAGGACCTGGTAGAGATCAGGCCTGTTGAATTCCCCAGCTGTCCTGAAGCCTCCTCCATGACACTTACTGGGTAGTATAAAGTCTAACCCTGAATGACAGTTTGTGATTTCACACTGAAAAATGTCAATGACACACAGTGTGACATTCCAGTTTGCTGGTTAGCACGACGCTTTCTCCCTGATGGCCAGGGTTTTTCAAGGCATGGTCTGTAGACCCTCTGCAATAAACCATGACATGTTTGTAAAACAACAAAGCAGATTCATAGCCAGCCCAGACTTGCTGGTTTGGAATCTCTGCAGTGAGTCTTGAAATATGCATTTATCTCAACAGTATATCACCGGTACGACATCACACAACCAGTAATTGGTAGAGAACGATTCAGCCCAGACAGTTGGGCTCCAGAGCCTGTCCTCTTAGCTTTTACTCAGTGGTGCCTCTCAGTTCATCACAGGCTCACAGCTACCTGTCCCACTGGGAATGTCTGAAACAATCACCTCTCTAATTTCCATTTGTACCCTTCCAACAAGCAGGTCCAATCCCCTTCTGGTGGCCACCTTTTTACTTTGGTTATGTGTTAGGAAATCTGTTGTGAATACGCAGGTATGTATGTCTCCCCCATAAGCTCAGAGGGCAGGAAGTTATTCGGTTCACTTCTGCATCGCTGGAAGCCAGGGCAAGGCCTGGCCCAGACCAACGTCAGTTCCTGTGGGTTGCAAGAAGTATATATTCATCCAACCAATACTTCTTGTGCTTAGGACCTGCCAGGTCCTTCCTAGGCACTTGGAATTCAGCATTGTAAAACCAAACAAAAACCTCTTCCCTTAAGGAGCTTATATTCTATGGGGGAAACATATCATATGAAATAATGGTTCCTGCGAGGTCTGCTAGGAAGTAAGTGAAACAGATTTTAAGTGTATAGAGAAAGCTAAGAGCGCTGTGGACCGAAGCAATCAGGGAGGGATTCCTGCAAGACGCTTCATTAGCATTGCCTCATCTTGTTGAAATCAACTACAAAGCCTCTTAAATTATTTTCTCCCTCTCACTCCCATGGCCAATGCCAAGGCCCTAGTGTATCAGGCACTATTTGTATGTTCACAGCACCTTGACCAGGGTCAGCAGGGAAGGTGTGGGAGTAGAGAAACAAGTCAGGAGGTGCTGAGAGACAATTATTAGTAGTGGTGTTATTTCAAGCAAAACCGTTGTTCTGGAATTCGGTCCTGATCTGCTTTTCTCATGTTGCATTATCTTAAGCAAATTAATTAATCCTTTGAGCCACAGCATCTATATCTGTAAAATGAAAAAAAAAAACAAAAAAACTAACAAACAATGAGGTTGGTGTGAAGATTAAATGTGTAGCTCAGGCAAAGCGGGACGGGTCAATGAATGGAAGGCATTGTTGCTATTTTGGTTAAAAAAACAAACAAACAAACAAAAACATTCTCAAATAGTCCTCAGCCAAGATGGGGGCATGGCAGAAAGAGCAGCACGCTGGGGACATCTAAAGCTCATTCACACTTGGTGGACTCCTGGATCTTCAGTTCCCTGCAGGCGTTATTTCATTATTTTTATTTTTTATTTTTTGTTTTTTATTTGAGACAAGGTCTGGCTCTATCGCCCAGGCTCTAGTGCAGTGGTGTAGTCTCGGCTCACTGCAACCTCCACCTCCTGGGCTCAAGCCATCCTCCCACCTCAGCCTCTTGAGTAGCTGGAACTACAAGCGCACACCACCATGCCCAGCTAATTTTTGTATTTTTTGTAAAGACGGGATTTTGCCATGTTGCCCAGGCTGGTCTTGAACTCGTGAGCTCAGGCAATCTGCTTGACTTGACCTCTCAAAGTGCTGGGATTACAGGCATGAGCCACTGTGCCAGCCATCCTGCTGGTGTTATCGTAAAGAAGTAATCGGATCGCTCTGACCCTCAGTTTACCTATTCATAAATGGGGCTTACAGCTCCCTGCCAGGGTTATTGCAAGGTTTAAAACTACAGATAAAAAGTCTCCTTTTTGGTGCTTGGGACTTAGTAGGAGCTAAATAAACATAATAAACATTTCCAGTCTCTCTCCCATTTTCCTTCCCACCTAGCCTGGAGGCATCTGAGATAGCCTGATGGGAGCATCCCTCAGGGTGACAGGGTCTTTGGACTTTCACTCAGGAGCAGGCCGGTCCAGCTTAGGCCCCACCCAAGTGCCTTGGGCCAAGCTAAAGATTCTCTACTTAGGAGAGAAAGGCCGGTTGCCAAAGTTTGCCTGTATCAGGCAGAGAGGACAGAAATTAATCACCGGCCCTGCAGCTCACTCTGGGTCCTGAGGTGATTCGAAACCTCTCAGATTTAAGTTCCAACTGTAGGCTGAATGCTCCAAGGGTTCCAGTGCCAGCCTCTACCCTGGGATCTGGCCAGTACAGCCTGCCTGCTGCCCACCTGTCTTTCCACCTGGATGTCCTTAAGGCCAATGTGTCCATTTCCTATTGCTTCCGTAACAAATGACCACAAACTTAGTGGCTTAAAACCACACAAATGCATGATTTCACAGTTCTGGAGGTAAGAAGTCCTAATTGGGTTTTATCTGGGCTAAAAGCAAGGTATCAGCAAGATTGTGTCCCTTTCAGAATCTCGATGGGAGAAACCATTTCCTTACCTTTCCCAGTTCCTAGAGGATGTCTTAATTCCTCACCTCGGGGTTCCCTTCCTTCACCTTCAAAGCCAGTTCAAAGCGACGGTGGGTTGATTCCTTCTCACATGGAAGCACACTGACTCTCCTGCCTCCCTTTTTCATTTATAAGGCCCCTTGTGTTTACATTGAGCCCTCCAGGGCAATTTCCCATCTCAAAATTCTTGACTGAATCAGATTTGCCATGTGAGGTCATATATTCACACGTGCCATCTTTCGAGGACATTATTTGACCCAGGAGTACACCAGAATGCTTGATTTTGCCAGCCAAACCTGTTCTTCCTCTATCTTCCCCATCTCAAAAAATGACACCCCCATCTACCTAATCCAAACCAGGGTGTCCTTCGTGATTCCTCTTTCCCTCATGCCCCACCCCTGCCACATCCACTACATCTGAAAGTCTTGTCTGTCTACATCTCTCAGCTTCCTCTTCTACGATCTTTGTCCAAGACCCTATCACCTGTCACCACGACCATGGCAGTAATTTCCTAACTGGTCTCTCCTTCCACTCTGTCCTCCCTACAGTCCATTCTCCAAGCAGCTGGGGATCTTTCATCATCACCCTGCATAAAACCCTCTACTGATTTCCCATCTCGGTTAGAACCAACTCTAATCTCTTCACCATGGTCTGTGAGGAAGGCCCTGCCAACATCTCCCAGCTCATCTCTGACCTCTCTCTCTTGCCCGCTAAGTTCCAGCCATAGTAGCATCTGTGAATCCTCAAACAGGCCACAGTGGTCCTGGTCTCAGGATTGGAATGCCCTTTCCCTGATTCAGACACAGCTGGCTCATTTTGATCAATCCGTTGTCAGTTCAGATGACGCCTTCTCAGAGAGGCCCCTCTGGCCTCCAGTTCTAATTGCTCTCCATCTTCCCCAGCCACCACAGAAGCTGGCTTTGCTAAGAGTTTGTATGTCTTCCCCACTAGAAGGAAGCCCTAGAGAGCAGGGAACTCATTTACCTTGTTTACCACAGAATTCCTAATACCTGAGCCAGTGCCTGGCACACAGTAAATGCTCAATAAATTAAACACCAATGAATGTAATTTAGAGAAAAAAATTATGGTCCCTGGTTTATATTCACAGAAGTCTGAGATCTGAATGCATATAAATCAGTCCTCCTTGAATTTATTGAGCCTACTATGTGCTACTTTAGGGAAGACAGATGGTAAGAAGCCAGCCTTACTACTTCCAGGACCTCACAGTCTGGGAAGAAAGAACATGTCAAAAAGAAGGTAAAGTTGAGAACTCAAATATAAGGCCTTTCTAATAAGCTCCACAGGGCAGGGGGCTTAGAACCCTGGGTGCTAGCAGGGTGCAGTGGTTCATGCCTGTAATCTCAGCACTTTGCAAGGCTAAGACGGGAGGACTGCTTGAGGCCAGGAGTTCAAGACCAGACTGGGTAATGTCTGGTCCATAGTGAGACCTTGTCTCTAAAAATAAAATAAAAAAATAACTTAGCTGGGCATGGTGGTGCACACCTGTGGTCCCAGTGACTCGGGGAGATGGCCTAAGTCTGGGAATTTGAGGCTGTGGTGAGCTGTGATCATGCCACTGCACTTCAGCCCGGGTGAATGCAAGACCCCATCTCTTTAAAGAAAGTCCTTGATTGCCTAGTGGGTTAGGAAATAAATAAATAAATAAAAGAAGAATGCCAGGCAAAGTGGCTCACACTTGTAACCCCAGCACTTTGGGTGGATTACTTGAGCCCAGGACTTTGAGACCAGCCTGGGCAACATGGTGAAACACCATCTCTACTGAAAAAAAAAAAAAAGAAAATTAGCTGGGCATGGTGGCAGGCACCTCTAATCCCAGCTATTCGAGAGGCCAAGGCATGAGAATTGCTTGAACCTGGGAGGCGGAGGTTGCAATGAGCCAAGATCGCACCACTGCATTCCAGCCTGGGCGACAGACAAAAACTCTGTCTCAAACAAACAAACAAACAACAACAAAAACAAAACAAAACAAAAAAACCCTGGGAGCTCACTGAGCTCCCCTCTGGAAGAGAAAGAGACTGTTTAAGGGAGTTGGGAATCTGCAGACCAGGGAGAAGGGTCCAGAAAGAGCTCTCGTGACTGAGAAGCAACCCCAGTTTATTTCAATAAAATTCTGTCTGAGGAACACAAGCAGCCTAAGATCCAACTTTTGCCCCAAGTAGTTTGTAATCTAGCTGTGGGGACCAGCAGCAGAAAGCACAGCAGGGCGTCCGAAGGGAGGTGGTGCAGGAAACTGCTGAAGAGCTTGAGTTTGGGGTCAGGCAAGCCTAGGTCTGTGTCCCAGCTCTACCAATGACTGCTGTGTCTCAGTTTCCCTATAAAACTCTTCCTCCTTGATGGGGCATGGTGGCTTATGCCTGTAATCCCAACACTTTGGGAGGCTGAGGGGGGCGGATCACGAGGTCAGGAGTTCGAAACCATCCTGGCCAACATGGTGAAACCCCATCTCTACTAAAAATACAAACATTAGCTGGGCATAGTGGCGCGTGCCTGTAATCCCAGCAACTTGGGAGGCTGAGGCAGGAGAATCGCTTGAACCAGGGAGTCAGAGGTTGCAGTGAGCCAAGATCATGCCACAGCACTCCAGCCTGGCAACAGAGAGAGACGCCATCTCAAAACAACAACAACAACGACAACAACAACAAAAAACCTTCCTCCTTTGCCAGGTTGTTGTGAGACTTTTTCTTTTGTTTTTGTTGTTCTTTTTTGTAGAGATGGGGGTCTTGCTTTGCTGCCCAGGATGGTCTCAAACTCCTGGCTTCAAGTGATCCTCCTGCTTCAGCCTCAAAGTGTTGGGATTACAGGCAGGAGCTACTACACCCAGCCTGTTGTGAGACTTATAAATGTAAAGTGTTCAGCACAGAGTTTAGGACTCAGTAAATGCTCAATAAAAAGCAGCTATTGTGATTAAAATAAATAGATGGGACACTGCGTGGGGCTCTTAGTGTTTTTAAGATTCTAGGGGCTGGAGGGGAGCTCAGTGTGGTCAAAATGTGTCTCAGTTATAGATAGGCCACAGGGCCAGTGAGTCACCTGGCGGGGTCCCAAACAGATCACCCCGGGAGACTGAGGCAGAGAGTCTATTGTGTGACCCAGATATATGTTTAACAAGCTTCCCCAGTGATAGGGCCACTCAAGGCTGAGAACCACTGACTTCATGTGGCCATGCCCGGCAGGCCAGCCACCCCTGGTTTTTGCCTTTCAAAGCAGCAGCATTTGGACACCTTTCTCTTGGAAGCACCACACCAGGATAGATGCCTGAAGCCTGCCTTCCGTTTCCTGGAGCAGGGCTTTGCAAGGTGCAGAGAAACACCTGGTTTGCAGGTCCCAGGAGCTGTGTAATATGCAGATTCTTGGATGGGATCCAGGTCTTCTGAATGATAATCTACAAGAATGTAAGGCTGGGTGCAGTGGATCATATCTGTAATTCCAGCACTTTGGGAGGCTGAGGCCAGGGGATTGCTCGAGCCCAGGAGTTTGAGATCAGCCTGGTCAACATGGTGAAACCCCATCTCTACCAAAAAAATACAAAAATTAGCCAGGCATGGTGGTGCATGCCTGTAGTCCCAGCTACCTGGGAGGCTGAGGTGGAAGGATCACTTGAGCCCAGGAGGTGCAGTGAGCCAAGTTAGTACTATTACACTCCAGCCTAGGCGACAGAGCCAGACCACACATATATACACACACACACACACACATAGTGTATATAAAGAATATATATACATATACAAAAGTTATATGTACATATACATAAAGAAAACATATACATACATAAATGTGTGTGTGTGTGTGTCTGTGTGTGTGTGTTGTGTACATATATATAAAAGAATCTAGAAGGATGTGGTCCAGAAATCTGCAGAGGTGAGCTCCTGAGAACACTGGCTGGCTGCCCTTTGCTTGGATGCCTTTCCCTCATAATTTCACCACCTGCACTCTTTTATCCTCCAACGCCTAAACGCCACCTCTTCTGTGCCACTGGCTGCCATGGCTGAGCCAGTCCTTTTGCCCAGTGGCCCCCTCTGTAACTGCACTTATGTCACCAAATGGTGGGATGTGTGCATATGCCATCTCCTCCCAGCACGTCCTCTCTTCCTTACCTGCTTACATTCATTCCCCCTCTAATCTCAGCAGGTGCTCCGTGAATGTTGGCAGTATCAATCTGGGGGTTAATCTTTCTCTCCTCTCCTGTCCTTCATTACATCAAAACTTCTTAGAAGGCGACTCTCATCTGTAATCCCAGCACTTTGGCAGGCTGAGGCAGGTAGATGACTTGAGGTCAGGAGTTTGAGATCAGCCTGGCTAACATGATGAAACCCCGTCTCTACTTAAAATATAAAAATTAGCCGGGCGTGGTGGTGACCGCCTGTAGTTGCATATACCTGGGAGGCTGAGACAGGAGAATTGCTTGAACCCAGGAGGCAGAGGTTACAATGAGCCGAGATTGTGCCATTGTACTCCAGCCTGGGTGACACAGTGAGGCTCCGTCCAAAAAAAAAAAAAAAAATCCTAGAAGGCAAAGTTTACATCCCAAACACTAACCTTGCACTTCAACCAGCCTTAAGGAAACATTGGTGAAATGAAACGTTGACTCCTCTGTTGTGATCAAGTCCAGACTATGTATTGTTCCTAGTAATTAAGGGAGGCTGGGTTGGATATTCTCACAGAATCAAGATTAACGATCTCCTAGCAAAGCTGTGATTTTACCTGCTGATGAAGTCCTGCTTAATGACTAAAAATCACCTGTCTTATACTTCCAGCTCCTGAAGTGAGGCCCCTCCCAGAGGAAGTCAGAAGGAGTCAGCGCCTGGGACCAAGATCAAGGACCACCTGGTATTCCTCTCCCTATGACTTGGAATTTCCACCAGCTAAACACTGCCAACAACCAGTGGCTTCCCATCAGGCCTACAGTAAAAAGCTAAAATCCTTAGGATGCCTACAGGTCTCTTGGTGATCTCCCTCTCCATATCCCCTCCTCCATCCCCCACACTTCTTGTTATCTCTCTGACATCATTTCCTACAACTCTTCCTAAGTCTAGATTTGAGCTTCTCAACCTTGGCACTCTTGACGTTTTGGGAAGGATCATTCTTTGGAGAATGTGGAGACTGTCCCGTGCATTGTCGGATGTTGAACAGCATCCCTGACCCTCATAGTGCACACTCCCATCCCAGCTGTGACAACGCAAAATGTTTCCAGACATGGCCAGATGTACCCTGCGGGGAGCAAAATGGCCCTGTGAGGACCACTGGTCTAGACCACTCCCGCCAGCCCTGCTGCCCTCCGTGCTGTTCACCCTACTACTTCCGGGTCCTTGCACTTGCTCTTCCTTCTACAGGGGTCTCTCCTGCACTTCTTTCTGGTCTTTACTCAAATGTCACCTGCTCAGTGAGACCTTACCCAACCATCCTATTTAAAATTGCAACCCATCCTAATCATCCCTAAAACATTTCCCTCCTTAATTTTTCTCCGTAGCATTTATCACTGTTAGGCATTCCACCAGTCTTACTCATTTTTAGTGTCTATTTACTTCCATCCAGTAGGATGTAGCTCCATGAGGGGATGAGATTTTGTTTGTTTGATGTTTTGTTTTGGTCTTCTCTGTCCACTGCTGTATCTCTGGACTTAGAACAATAACTGGTACACAAAAGGCACCTAATACATATTCAATGGATGAGTGGATGGCTGGGACAGCTCAAATTCCTTTCTACCTCAGAAGCTGGTGGGTCAAGAGAGAAGATAAGCCTGTGTCACTTCTCCAGTGAATCCATGGTGTCATGGATTCGCTGAAGCCACGTGTGGGGGTGGACTCTCTATTGGGCCTTTAAGCATTTTACCTCCTCCCACACCAGTTTTCTCTCTCTCTCTCTTCTTTTTTCCTGTCTTTGTTTCTTTTCTTTTTCTTCTCTTTCTTTTCCTTCTTTCCTCTCCTCTTTTTTCTTTTTCTTCACATAGTCTTGCTCTGTCACCCAAGCTGGAATACAGTGGCATAATCATGGCTTACTGCAGCCTCAAACTCCTGGGCTCAAATGATCCTCCAGCCTCAGCCTCCCAAGTAGCTGGGACTACAGGTGTACACCACCACGTTCAGCTAATTTTTTTTCCATCTTTTTAGAGACAGGGTCTCCTATATTGCCCAGGCCAGTCTTGAACTCCTGGCCTCAAGTGGTCCTCCCACCTCAGCCTCTCAAGTAGCTGGAATTACAGGTGAGAGCCACTGTATCTGGCAAGAGTTTTATTTAATTGCCCTTCTTGAGAGAATAGTGGAAAATTATGTGGGACAGGGGCTTTCAGAGCTGGCTATGAAAAGCAGTCATTCCTTCTTTTCTTTGTTTCTTTCCCCTCACATTCTTTTTATAGCTGTATGTATCATGCATGTGCAACCTCATGTTACCACTGTCCTTTGGTAAGAAACCTATGTGTGTGTGTGTGTGTGTGTGTGTATACACACACATATAACTTATATAAGTAATAATAATAGTTTATCTTTTCTGAGTACTTCCTGAATGCCAAGTGTTGTGGTAACTATAGGGACCCCTTCATTTAACCCTCCAAACAACGCTATAAGTCTAGTTTTATTGTTATTGTCAACCTGCTTCTACAGATAAACTGCCACAGCTTCAGTATCTGATGCAGAAACACATAGACACATATCTGAATTTGAAGCCAAACAAGACTGGGCATGGTGACTCATGCCTGTAATCCCACCACTTTAGGAGGCTGAGGCAGGAGGATTGCTTGAGCTCAGGAGTTTGAGACCAGCCTGGCCATGCAGTGAAATCTCATCTCTGCTTTAAAAAAAAAAAAAAAAAAAAAAAAAAAATTAGCCAGCTGTGGTGGTATGTGCCTGTGGTCCCAGCTGCTCTGGAGGGTGAGGTGGAAAGATGGCTCGAGCCTCAGAGATAGGGACTATGTGAGCTATGATCACACCACTGCACTCCAGCCTGGGCGACAGAGCAAGACCTTATCTGAAACAAACAAACGAACAACAAAAAAGAAGCGGAACAAGATGGTTTGACTCTGGAATTCCTCTCATTCTTAACCACTACAATAACCGCCTCTCTTGAAAGATAAGCTCATATCAGAAAGTCAGACGCTAAAGAAGGTAAACAGGTAGAGCTCACCACACTCCCCCAAAGGAACAGCTGTTAGCTGATAACAATTATACCAGCAGAATGTGTATACCAGTAAAATGTATACAAATATATAAAAAGATATGAACATATATACCCATGTAGTTAAGTGGGTTTTTTAAATTCTAAAATTTATTTATTTATTTTAGAGACAAGTTCTCGTTCTGTTGCTTAGGCTGGAGTGCAGTGGAGCAATCACAGCTTACTGCAGCCTTGAATTCCTAGGCTCAAGCAGTCCTCCCACCTCAGCCTCCCAAGTAGCCAGGACTATGCCTAGCTAATTGTTTTTATTTTTATTTTTGTTGAGATGGGGTCTCACTGTGTTGACCAGGTTGGTCTCAACATCCTGGCCTCAAGCAATCCTCTTACCTCGGCCTCCCAAAGTGTTGGCATTACAGGAGTGAGCCACAGCACCCAACTTAAGTGAGTTTTTTCTTTTTCCTACAATAGTAGTGTCAGACATTTTGTCTCACTTGGTTTTTTCACTCTCCAATAATACATTTTGAACCAGATATTTTTTTTTTTTTTTTTTTTTTTTGAGAGGGAGTCTCACGCTGTCGCCCAGGCTGTAGTGCAGTGGCCGAATCTCAGCTCACTGCAAGCTCCGCCTCCCGGGTTCCCGCCATTCTCCTGCCTCAGCCTCCCGAGTAGCTGGGACTACAGGCGCCCGCCACCTCGCCCGGCTAGTTTTTTTTTTTTTTGTATTTTTTAGTAGAGACGGGGTTTCACTGTGTTAGCCAGGATGGTCTCGATCTCCTGACCTCGTGATCCGCCTGTCTGGGCCTCCCAAAGTGCTGGGATTGCAGGCTTGAGCCACCGCGCCCGGCCGAACCAGATCTTTAAACTCCGTTAAGTTGTTGCCTCCCTTCTTCTTCTTCTTCTTCTTTTTTTTTTTTTTTTTTTTTTTGTGAGATGGAGATTTATTTTTGTTGCCCAGGCTGGAGTGCAATGGTGCTATCTCAGTTCACCACATCCTCCGCCTCCCAGGTTCAAGTGATTCTCCTGCCTAAGTCTCCCAAGTAGCTGGGAATACAGGCACGTGCCACAATGCCTGGCTAATTTTGTATTTTTAGTAGAGTCTGGGTTTCACCATTTTGCCCAGGCTGATCTCGAACTCCGGACCTCAGGTGATCCACCCGCCTCGGCCTCCCAAAGTGCTGGGATTACAGGTGTGAGCCACTGCACCCGGCGTTGCCTCCCTTGTTAAAAGCCTTATGTGGATGTTCTGGCTGCTGGAGCTAAGGATGAAGGTAAACCTTGGGATGAACTGCCATTTTGCATAACGTGCTGGCTACAACAGCGGCTGGACGGGTTAGTACTCTCACTTGTTCAGGAGCTACATTCAGATGGGGTGTTTGTTTATTGTTTTTGTGCTTTAGCTTAGGTAGCTTCAAGGTACCAACTCACTGGCTGAGAAATGAATAGGTTCATTTCTCTAATAAGTCAGAGGTCTTCAAAGAAAAGCTTTCCCGGCAGCCCCAGGTAATCCTGGAGATGGGGCTGAAGGAGTCCAGGGGCTCCTTAGGTGCCTTACGGATTGGATCCAGGATGCGTCGCTCATTTTCCAGGTATGGCCACTGTCTTAAGTGCCAAACTCCTTGTAGCAGTTCATTTAATCTATACAACCGTACCAGGTAGGTCTCACTGCCTGGTATTACAGATGAGAAACTGATGCTCAGAGATGTTAATAACTCACCCGGAATCACACAGTTCATAAGGCGTAGAGCTGTATCTTCTTACTTAGATCTCATGGAATCACAGCAGAAGGTTGGAGCTGTTTGAAGTCTTCTAACTCTAGCCCCTTATTCCATATAAATGAAGCACAGCAGCCTAGGGCTCTCACAAAGTTGGCTACAGGCCACGCAGCAGGTGTGAGGAATTGGCTGAGGTTCCCCAGTTTTTCAAACTATATTTGCTATAAAAGACCTCCAGGAAAGGGGTGGAATTGAATGGAGTAGATTCTGCATTCTGAAGCACCACAGGCATTAGAATAACTGTCTTCCTGAAGAGGATTTGCCCACAGCTCAACCGAATTAAGCTGTATGTCAATGTCGATATGAATCAAGGGCGGGAACCATAATCTATAACTTCCCCCAAAGAGAAAAGCCCTAGCCTGCTGATAGAGCTGGCCCTGGTGGGAAGTGGGAGGAATGAGGGATACTGTTAGAGACCTGAGACTTCAAATACTCCCACTCACACCAGCCCTCTGTTTTTTAACAACAGGGACGTCTTTGATTCTAGAGCCTCTAATTAAATCCCTCCATTCGCAATCTCCCAAAGCCAAAAATATAGTCACCCATAAGTACACTTTTTCCCTAGTCCAGTCTTTTCGGTTAAAAACAAACATGAAGGCTGAGCGTGGTGGCTCACGCCTGTAATCCCAGCACTTTGGGAGACCGAGGCGGGCAGATCACAAGGTCAGGAGTCCAAGACCAGCCTGGGCAACATGGTGAAACCCCGTCTCTACTAAAAATACAAAAATTAGCTGGGCATGGTCGTGGGCACCTGTAATCCCAGCTACTCAGGAAGCTGAGGCAGGAGAATTGCTTGAACCCGGGAGGTGGGGTTTGCAGTGAGCCGAGACTGCGCCATTGCACTCCAGCCTGGGCAACAAGAGCGAAACTCCGTCTCAAAAAAAAAAAAAAACAAAAAAACAAAAAAAACCATCAAAACCCTCTGCCCAAAGGGGTGTAATCAAGGATGCTCCTGGCAGGATTGGTTGTATTCGTGAAAAGTTAGAAATTTGCTAAATGTCCTTCAAAGGGAGATCCAAGTAAATAAATTGGGCCAAATCTGAACTGTGGTGTAGTCTGAGCACACCTCACCCCCAGAAAAGAATAAAACGCATCCAAAGATAATAAAGTCACTAAGACCTACTAGTAACTGCATCAAACCAAGTTGCAGAATAAGCACAATAAATAACTAAAAATTAGGAAAGAATACAGAAAGGGTATCACAACTTCATAAGGAAAAATTTGAAAAACACAGAAAAATTGGAAGTAGAATCAACCCTCCCTCCACCACCCATTTCTGAAAAAGAACCATTGTTAATATTTGATGTATTTCTCTCAGTTTCCTTGCTGGATGTGGTCCTGTCACAGAAAGTGGTGGTCAGAACACACTGGAGTGTGACCAGGGCTGAATCACATGCAGTTTTTTCACCCCCTACCTAGGCAAGCCTCAGTCTCCAAATCTGTTACATGGAAGTTATTCCACGCTCCAGGGTTATTGTATGGATTAAATGAAACCAAGTGTGGAAAACACCCACCTCGATCTGTAGGAAATAAGATTAATATATGACAGTTATTGTTCCATTTCCCTTAACGTTTTAACATAATTGATTCTGAATGTTCTTCGGAGTCTTTAAAAACTCACCTCGAATGGCTAGTTTTGAATGGCTAGATTCTAGTTTCTTTGCCATTCTCTTAGGAGAAATGTTTGGGCTGCTTCCATTTTTACTTTCTTATAAATAGCTCTGTGATGAACACTGTTGTGAATATAGCTTTACCTCCCCCGCATTTTGGAGATTTTCCTTAAGATCATTTCCCAGAAGTGGAATTACTAGGTCAAAGGGTAATAAACATTTTTAGACTTCATATGCATAATGCTTGATTGCACAAAGCAGGTGTTACTTCCTATACTTACCTCCGCCCCGCCCCCACCTTTTTACCATTCCCCAAACCTCCCTGCCCCCTCATCCTCCCTGGAAATGACACCTGGCTGCTTCCTACCTCCCACTTCCTGTGCTTCCGCCTCCCCTGTCTCCTTCAGCTACAGAGCCTTTCCCTCTCCCTCTGCCTGAGTAAATCCTCCCTGGTTTTCAACCCTTACATACCTTTCCCCAGCCCTTCCTGAGGTCAGGAATGAAATCTTGGGCTTCTCTCCCTTCCCTACTCCACCCAGGAATTTCATGTATTCATTGGGCAAAACATCCTACTAGGGACAGGTGAGGGAATGTGGCTGCGGGGGCTTTAGGAGCTGACTCTTTGGTCAGGGGGAGAGAGGGAAACATAAATAATCAAATGTAAACACGAAAGAAAGGGGCATTGACAAGTTCATAACAGAGAAGAGAGAAGGGAGGGTCAGCTCAACCTCATGAGTGATACTTGTTGGTGCTGTGTGACTCCAAGCAAGTCACTTAGCCACTATGAACCTGGTTGCCCCATCTGTACTCATCTCTTCACCGAGAAGCAGAGGTTAAGTAAGTTATTCAGGTGAACTTGCTTAGCCAGAAGTATGCAGCAGGTGCTCAATAAATGTTTGTTCATGGTGAGGACTTAGTATAGACTTGTAGGTTAATACACAGGCTGGGGCTGGACTGGGAGGGTGCTTGTGGCCAGGGGCTCACTTATCTCAGGGGCCTGTTCTTCCCGTTTGGGCACTAGGCTGCTGCATGCTCATTTCTTCCACCAAGAGGCAGGTTTCCTGCAGAGTCTGGTTGCTTGGGTCTCAAGTCCCTAGAGTCCAGAGAGACACACCAAAGGAATGGAATTGGGGGTGAGGGGGAGGTGACATGTGCTTACAAGGAAGTGAGTTTACTCATGAATCATCTTTGCCTCTGTGTGTTGAAGTGGTGGGACAGAACGTGCACAATGCCTCCTTTTCACATCATTTTTCTGGGCATGCCACAAACTTACTCCTGTTCAGGCTGTAAATCACTCTGCCTTAACAAGGAGAGCTTTGCACGAGTCCCAGAAAACAGAGGCTTCTGGGAGTGATGTCACCCGAGGTTCGAGGAATGCCAAGGGCACCAGGCTGGGCGGTTCAGTTATTCATCCTCCCCATGGTCAAGGCAGGCTCAGAGAGCCCCATCCCTGCAACAGATGAAGTTCAAGGCTATGGCCAAGGTCAGGCTTGCTAAGTGTCTTTTGGTGGTGAGGATGGAGCAGGTACTATAACCCTCAAATTTCAGCAATTTAAAGCTGAGAGAACCTTTAGTCACCATCTAATTCAAACCTCTCCCCTCTTTTTGTAGAGAGGAAACTGAAGCTCAGAAAGGTTGAGAGACTTGCCCAAGCTTACACAGCTCATAGCACAAATTATAAAGCTAGGACTTGAACCTTGGTCTCCTGATTCCTAGCACATTGCTCTTTCCAAATCCCACAGGTATCATCGATCGCTAGCTCCGTGTCGGGTTACCTCTCAACCCACCTCTCATCCTATAAACCCATAACTCACTATAATATTGACAATGAGCTACTATCTATGATAAGTACCTGACATAACACCAGGCTAAATGCTTAGGATGTATTGTCTAATTCAAGCCTTTCAACACCTCCAGGAAGTTAAGCACTAGAACCCCCTGCTACTCACTGTGTGGTCTACGGACCAGTAGAATGGGCATGACCAGGGAGCTAGTTGGAAATACAGTCTCAGTCCCAGAATAGGAACCTGCATTGCAAAGGCTCCTTGAGATTTTATGCACAATAAGGTTTGAGAAGCACTGCCATAACAATCCCACTTTAGAAGACAGGAAACTGATGCATAGAGAGGGGAAATAACTCCCACCGCAGATCAAGGGGTAAAACTCCAGTAGGACCTTGGGCAAAGCCCTCGCTCTGAACTCTTGAGATTTCGGAAATTTCTCCCCACTAGTCCTAGACCAGGAAGGATAGGATTTCAGACCCCCAGGAGCAAGGAAGTTACTGATGAAAAGACTATTATGAGCATTTTACAAGGTATTTTCTCGTCTATTATTTTGTTTCTATTTTACAACTGAATAATTATCCTAACTTAAGAAGAAACTGTAATTTGGAAGCATTTAAGCCATATCTCCAAGGCTGGCTGCACTGTTGTTCATTTCTAGAGCCTTCTCCTTTACTCCAGAACCCACTTACTGTTTTCCCAGGCAGCCTTGGAGGCAGGAGAGGCAACTGCAGGTGGTGCATAGATAAAAGTCTCCCATTTGAATTGTCATATATTTTACTTTCCACTACAAAGCAAATAATAACAAAAACAAAAAACTGGACTAGATTATCAAACCACAGGTATTAGTACCTAAGACAGAATAAGGGGTTTGGGGCTTTTTTTTTTTTTTTTTTTTTTTGAGATGGAGTTTCGTTCTTGTTACACAGGCTGGAGTGCAATGGCGTGATCTCTGCTCAATACAACCTCCACCTCCCGGGTTCAAGTGATTCTCCTGCCTCAGCCTCCCCAGTAGCTGGGATTACAGGCATGCGCCAACACGCCCAGCTAATTTTGTATTTTTTAGTAGAGATGGGGTTTCTGCCTGCATGTTGGTCAGGCTGGTCTAGAACTCCTGACCTCAGGTGATTCGCCTGCCTCGGTCTCCCAAAGTGCTGGGATTACAGGTGTGAACCACCGTGCCTGGCGGCTGATTTTTTTTTTTTCTTTTAATGAGTCTCTATAACGTCGATTTAGGGAATGATAAAGGAGGCCATAATACAATGGCAAAATCCGTGAGGGTGGTGAGAAACTGGAGTCTAGGAAATGCCTCCAGACACCATAGTAGAGAAAAGGAGAGAAATGAAAGGAAACAGCCAGGGGCTCTCTACCCAGAGGCTATTTACATTTAAGGTATAGTTTTCTCCCAGTGGCCCACCCAGGTTCTTACTATGGAGTAAATACAATGCTCACTTGATGGCACAGACTTCCCATTTAACAAATAAAGACCTTAAAAAAAAGAAAAAAAGAAAAAAGAGGCCGCAACAGTGGCTCACACCTGTAATTCCAGCATTTCCAGAGGCCAAGACGGGAGGACCGCTTGAGGTCAGGAGTTTGAGACCAGCCTGGGCAACATAGGGAGACCTCATATCTACAAAAAACTTAAAAATTAGTGAAGCTGTGGTCCCAGCTACTCAGGAGGCTGAGGTGAGAGGACTGCTTGAGCCTGGGAGGCTGCAGTGAGCCGCGATCATGCCACTGCACTCCAGCCTGGCCAACAGAACAAGACCCCGTCTCAAAAGAAGAAAAGAAAAAGGCAAAGTTGTACCAGCCATTTGTCTTTCTGGCCAGAATCTCTAGGGCAAAACAGGAGAGAAGACAAATATTCCCCTAAACTCCTCCCACCCCAGCCTACTTCCTGTAAGCTTTCAAGGTTGCCTGAGCACCATCCAAATTGGAGTGAAACCACAGAAAGGAAGTGCTGCCTGGGGAGGCTGAAGCTGGGGGATAAAATCCTACTCCTATGCTCCAGGGATAGCCGGTGGCTACTCAAGGGAGAGGGAACACCCGCATCTCTTTCCTTTCAGGTGTTCGCAACTCTTCCACCTCTTCCTTTCTCTAATGCTGTCCAGGACACTTAGCAGCCCCATTATTTTATATTTTATTTTATTTTATTTTATTTATTTTATTTTGAGATGTGGTCTTGCTTTGTCATCCAGGCCGGAGAGCAGTGGCGTGATCATGGCTCGCTGCAGCCTCAAACTCCTGACCTCAAGCAATCCTCTTGGCTCAGCCTCCCAGGTAGCTGGGACTACAGACTCATACCATCGTGCCAGGCTAATAACTCTTTTTTGTAGGACCTTTGAACTTTAAGTAAATGGACATGTTCTGCTATATCCTGGTGTCATTCAGGGATTACAAGTAAAGAGTTATGGAAAATAAGCAAAAAGTCTTCTAAGAATCTGGAAAACAGACATTGTAAGGAACAAGGACTGTTATTTTAGAAACCAGAAAGTGAGGAAGGGATAAGATCACCATCTTCAATATTTCAAAGAGGGTCTAGATTTACACTGCATTTTTCCAGACCTGAAAGCAAAAGGTAGAAGACACACGGAAGTCCGTTTCAGCGATGTGACCTTGGCCAACTGTAAAATAGGGACAAAAGATAGTACTTACATCATAGGGTAGTCGTGAGGATTAAGTCCTAAGGACATATCTAGTATCTCGTAAAATGCCAGGATACACTTGTTTCCTTTTTCGGCCTCATTCAAAAATGTCTCATGAGGCGGTCAGTTCCCCTTCTGGCAAATTTCAAGGTAGAATGATAATTCCTTACTGCCAAAATTCTGAGCTTTGGTGCTGCCCATGACTTTTCATTAAAAAACAAACAAACAAACAAACAAAAAACAAAAAAATTGTGGCTCACATGGAGCCTTCGCCATGCTCCAGGAGCGCAAAGAAGGGCTTTATGTAGGTACTTTCTGATCTTCTTATCAGCCCTATGAGGTAGGTATTATTATTATCCTCGTTGATTTGTTTCGTTTTGTTTTGTTTTCTAGATGAGAGAATCATTGCTCACAGAGCTGAAGTAACTTTTCCAAGGTCACACAATCAGTAAGTGGCAGGCAAGGACTGAAATCCAAGTTGTTACCCTCCAAAGTCCCTGCTCTGAGAACTGGAGGGATTCTTTATCAAATCTAAAATCCTCTTTTAGGCCTGTCTGCTCTAATATTCCAGTCTTTATTGATCCTTCTCTTCTCTAAAACTTCAGCTGTCAGTATAAGAAGAAAGGAATTTAGCACTTATTATTGTGTGAACAGCTTCTTGTCTCTCCTGCACTGTAAGTGGGTCTAGGGATTTTTATTCTTTAAATATTCCCCCTGTACTCAGTAGATCTTCGGGAGAACAAGCTTATAGGCTTCTAATAATTCTTTCTCTGACTGCCAGCTGAATTAGACAGAAGGTAAGTCCTGCTGCCATGTCGTGCCTAACCCCATCTTTATTTCCTGTACTGTTAGAGAACAGTCTTTTCTTGGCTGGAACAAATACTACAGCCTGCTCAACTAGCTAATATGTACTGAGTTCTTAATATGTTCCAAGGACTGCTCTAAGTATTTTATATGTATTAACTCACTGAATTTTAAGTACCCTATGAGCTAAGTCCTATTTTTATCCCCATTTTACAAAAGAGGAAACTGAATGTACCAGTGCATCAGTATTTGAGTAAATGAATGACTTCTTTGCTGATGGATAGTATTATTAGCAACAACCCTACAAATATGATGCTATGTTTGCATCATGCAATACAGCTTTATGTACCTTATGTCATTGTCACTCATCATTAGCAAATAGGGACGAACATCCTTATTTTATAGAAGAGGAAACCATGCCTCTAAGAGGGTGAGTGATTCTCAACAGTCACATGGCATGTGCTATCTGTACCCTTCAGTAAAGAAGGTATTTGTTAAATTCTAGGATCGGGGGCAAGACAGATGGGAGGGTCTCAGTGAGAAACACTCATATTCACAAAAGGTACTAGGTAGACAGATAGATAAATAAATAAACAAATAAATAAACAAACAGAGATAAAAGCTAGTAATAGCAGAGATTTGATGGGAATCCAGATCTTTGATTCCTAGTCCAGTGCTCTTTCCTTTATGTAAGGTGGTGGGAAGCAAGTCTTAGGTCCAGATCTGGCAGCTGCTTTAATTTAGGATCTTAAGCCAGAAGCAGCAGCACCCTAAACAAAAAGCATCATTTTAACTTCTCTGCATTTCCCACATTTTCAACAATGAGCATGCCCCTACTTTCATAATCAAAAACAAACAGAGGGGGCAAAATGCATCCTTCTGAGTGGGCTGGGGCTTGTAGAGGGATCCTTGGATTTGCTCTGGGATGTCTTTGGGCCCCTGCACTTGTGGACACTCTGATTCATCCCCACAGGCCACCTGGTCCACCTTATGGGCTGGGGAGGGCTTGATGGGTGGAGGGAAGCAGAGCTGAGGAGCTGGGGAGGAACTGGAGAGGACTGCTGGAAGGTTCCACTGAGGTTACAATGAGTAGAACCAGACATGGGAGTTTCCAGGATTCTGCAGACCCGTGAACTCCCTGAATTGTAAGCTGTATGGTGTGTGTGCAGTTTCCAAGGAGGGGGCCCATAACTTTTGCAAAAGGGCACCCCATGACCTTCCAAAAGGTAGCCCCGGATTATAACGATGACCCAAGACATGAGGGTTAGGATGACTGGTCAAATGAGGGCCAAGAACCCTAAAACACTTACTGCCCCTCTGAAAATAACTGGTGCGGGGCAAGATGAATGAATAGGACAAGGTCCTGCCTCATGGACTCACAATATTAATTTAGATCTTACTTTTTTCCCTGAGCCCGTTCTCACCCCCATTCCAAAGTATTTCGGAGACAGGCAAGAGATTAGTTGCTCCATTAAGCCCTTCCATTCTTAGACACTCTCCTCTTCCTCCTAGACCTGTGGCCGATGGACTCCAGGTCCTTCATCTATGGACTGTGCACCCCCAGTTTTCTATTTTGCCTTTTACCCAGTGTCTAGAGCCCTGATTTGTGCTGTTACCAACTTTCTCCCCAGGTGCCTCCTAAAAAGCTGGCCACTCTCATGTCTCAACAAGCACTGAATTCCATTCCACCAACACTGATTCAGCCCTCACCGTGTGAGGGTGTTGTGAAGGAGACACAGATGGTTGGATAAGGCCCCTAAGTCTAGCCTGGGAGGCTGCAGGCTAATGGCAGGACAGATAACACTCACGTGCCAGGCTAGGGGGGAAGGGAAGTGAGAACCCCTAAGAGGGTGACAGCTAACAGGCTGGGGATTAAGGGGTGGCGTCCTGAACGTGCTCCAGAGCTGTGTGAAGGTGGAGAAGGATTGCTTTACAAAGGATGGGGGTGGTGGGGGGAGGGGTGATGAGAAGGAAGGTGAGAAACGTTAGAGGTGGGTTGTGACCAATTGGCCAGACCAAGGACCTTAGTGTTCCACTAAGGAATTTGGATTTTATCAAGACAGTGCATAGGTGGCATTGAAATTTTTATAGCAGAGGAGGTGGGCTCTGTGCTTAGATGTAAGCTTAAGACCACACTGTAGAGGATGAGAGAGCAAGGAGGGGGCTTTGAGACTGGGATATGTGATGCTAACGTAGGGTCCAGTGGGGATGGCGGATAATGGGGCCCTTTCACTACAGCAATGGGCAGGACCAGCTACAGAGTTCGTGGGGCCCAGTGCAAAAGGAAAACGCAGGGTCTCCTGTACAAAATTAACAATTTAGTAACAACAGAGCATTAAAACAAGTGGGGGTCCCTTCTAAGTAGGGGTCCGTTTGGCTGCGCAGGTCACATACCTGCAAAGCTGGCCTTGGCCGTGGGACTAGGCAGGATGAGTCAGACAAGAGCTCTGGGAAGCCGGGCCCCAGAATTTAGTAATCTGTTGGACATGGGACGTGAGGAAGCAATCCAGCTGACAGATAACCCTCCTACACCGGGTGCCAGGCCACCCTTCTGCTTTCTGGGCACCCTCCTTGGTGTGACCAACTCTAGCTTATTAGCATGTATAAACTTCACCCACTCCTCCTTTTCCTGCTACCCTCACCCCAGACCTGCTCCTGTAGAGTTCCTATCTAAAGGTTAAAAACTATGGTGTCAGCTGGGCATGGTGGCTCACGGGTCACACCTATAATCCCAGCACGTTGGGGGCGGGCGGATCACAAGGTCAGGAGTTTGAGACCAGCCTGACCAACATGGTGAAACCCCATCTCTACTAAAAATACAAAAATTAGCCTGGCGTGGTGGTGTGCACCTGCAATCCCAGCTACTCAGGAGGCTGAGGCAGAAGAATTGCTTGAATCTGGGAGCCAAGATCGCACCACTGCACTCCCACCTGGCCAACAGAGGGAAACTCTGTCCCCCCCCCCCAAAAAAAAAGAAAGAAAGAAAGAAAAAAGAAAAGAAAAATGCTAACTGGGTGTTGGGTGTGGTGGCTCATATCTATAATCCCAGCACTTTAGGAGGTTGAGGTGGGAGGATTACTTGAGGCCAGGAATTTGAGACCACACTGGCTGACATAGTGAGAACGTATCTTAAAAAAAAAAAAAAAAAAAAAAAATCTTTGGTGTCAGTCTCCAGTTCTCTCTCCCCATCTCACCCCTCCCAACATCTTACTTCCTCAATGTGCTCCCATTCTTATGGCCTCCCCATAGCTGCTTTTCTGGCAGGCCCATATCAGCTCAGCTCTAGATTACCCATGAAATCCTCCCATCCATCCCCCAGACTCCGGACTCCTCCCCCACTCTCAAATAAAACACTCATCCCGCACACAGCCGCCTCAGCGATGTTCCCAAATGCTATCCGGATCTGGTCACTGAGTAAGATCCCTCATTGGGGACTGTCCGGGCCAAAGACTAAGACCCAATTGAGTCAAACAGCACAAGGCCCTCTGTTGCCTGACCCTGCTTAATCTGCTAATAAATACCAGAAGGGCCTTAGTCTCCCACGTACCTCCAGTACGCACCATGCTGGGTTTTGTGTTTTTTTGTTTTCTTTACCTCAAGCAGTTTCCTCTGCCTGGAATCACCCCTCCTGCTTCGTAGTCTGGCTTACAATTCCTCGGAATTGGCCTCAGCCCTCATCTCCTCTGGGAGGCCTTCTCCAGCCCACGCCCCACCCTGCCACACCCCTGCTGGGCGCTGTTCCCTACGGAATACAGGCCCTCCCCTCCCCTCTGGGCTGGGGGCAGCTGGAGCTGAGTACAAGTCTTACGTTGGTGCCGCCAGCCCCAAAACAAAGCCTGGCCCACGTGGGTGCTCCACGTACATGTGTGGCTCTGGGCTGAGATATCGGGGGTGGAAAGAGCCGGTAACAGAAACAGAACGTGCTGGAGGAAGAGCAGGTTGCAGGGAAGGCTGGCACAGATAACCACAAAGAGAAAGAAGGCCCCCGCATCACGTCTTCACCAAGACCCCACTGGCAAGGCGAGGACAGCGCCTTTTGGTGAATGCAGCCGTGACCCAGAGGCAATGCCGGCTGTTCTGGTGTCTGATTTGATTGCATCTGATTTCAGAATTTGATCTCTGCTTCCTTCTGAAAACCTCCTTCCCTTATGTCAGTTGTCAACAAGCCCTTGTCTAGTGCGGGCAGACTGTTTTCCATCAAGCAGTCCCAGCCAGGTTAACAATAAAATGGTTGGCAGTGAGCTTGGGGGCAGAAACCTGTTTCCATCCACTTGTCCCCACAGCTAGGGGAGCCCTGGCACACAGCTGACCCTCAATAAATGCTTACTGAATGGGTGAGTTGTGTCTGCTTCCCCAGGAATAGGGGTGGAAGGCCTGAAGCCCCTGGGAACCGGTGGGGGCAGACAGCCTGAGATTAAACTTGATCCACAGATAATCCCCCAAATCCAGAAGCCACCTGGACAACAGTTGGCTGAACTGAGCTCCACCGTGGGATACACGCTGATGCTACTGATGAGTTCACCACGGATTTCCCCGGGACCAGAAAACAGCTCCTCAAAATACAACTTATTATTCTAATCATTATTGGAGAGTGACAGAGAAAAGAGCGTCAATCCTTTGAGGGCAGAATCCATTTAGGGAGATTAAATGGCTTTTCTCACCGCCGACCCCCAACCCCCGTTTTTACTTTTAGAATCTTTATTATGAAAAATTTCAAACATACAGAAAAGTGGAGAAAACAATATAACGAATTCGGCCACCCATCACCCAGCCTCAGCGATGACCAACCCGCGCCCGACCCCTCCAGTCATCCATACCCCACCCCTCGAGGCAAATCTCCCACGTCCTCCCCTTACACGCGCAGACCTCAGTAGCGACAGGAATCCGTTCCGGACTCCTCTGCGGCCCTGGCCGGCTCCCTCGGCCCTGCTCAGCGCGGCACGGGCGGGTTCTCGGCCCACGTCCGTGAAGCCGAAGGCCGGATCGTGCGGCGCCGCCCCGCCTCCCACGGCGCTTCCTCCTCGGACCGCACCGCGGGGGTCACTGTGGCCCGGAGCGCCTCGACACACGGCCGGCAGCCGCGGGTGATGCGCGAGTGAGTCCCTCAGCGCAGCGCAGAGGAGAAAACGAGGAGGCGCCTTCCACTTCCTCTTGCTCTAATGCCGGCACCCGCCCCGCAAGTCCCTCGCCCCCGCTGCCCCGCCCCCGGTAGGGCGTGGCCACGGCCCGAGGGGCGGGGAAACACCCATATTTGGCCTTATATGGGCAGCCGCGTCACGGACGGTACTCATTCACATAAAACGCTGCGCGGCCGGCGGAATCCCCGGCTTCTGTGGCGGCGAGCGGCCGGGGTGGGTATCGAGCGCGCGAGGCGAGAACGCGGAGTTGCGCCGCCGCTCGGGCGCCGGGCTGCGTCGCGGCCGCAGCCCCGCGGGTCGCCCTCCCGTGCCTCGCCCGCGGGCATCCTGGCCGTGGGCACCCGCGGGGCGCGCGGCGCGGGGCCGCTGGCCGGCGGCGGCGGCGGCATGAAGGTCACGTCGCTCGACGGGTGCCAGCTGCGCAAGATGCTCCGCAAGGAGGCGGCGGCGCGCTGCGTGGTGCTTGACTGCCGGCCCTACCTGGCTTTCGCCGCCTCGAACGTGCGCGGCTCGCTCAACGTCAACCTCAACTCGGTGGTGCTGCGGCGGGCCCGGGGCGGCGCGGTATCGGCGCGCTACGTGCTGCCCGACGAGGCGGCGCGCGCGCGGCTCCTGCAGGAGGGCGGCGGCGGCGTGGCGGCCGTGGTGGTGCTGGACCAGGGCAGCCGCCACTGGCAGAAGCTGCGGGAGGAGAGCGCCGCCCGTGTCGTGCTCACCTCGCTGCTCGCCTGTCTGCCCGCCGGCCCGCGGGTCTACTTCCTCAAAGGTGAGCGCGCGGGGTCCCTGCCACGCTCGCCCCTCCGGCGCCCCCGGGTCCCTTCCCTGTGCCGGGGCGCCATCCTACACCCTGGGACCGGAAGAGTCACCACCTGCCGGAGTCTGCACTCTGGGGCTTGTTGTGCGCTTGGGAGGGCACTGCAAATGTCAACACTCAGAGCTCCCCCTCTTCCCCACCCGAGTTCCTCGAAAGCGCCTGGCAGCCGGTCTGTCCGCCGGGCTGGGTGGAGTTGGTTATGCTGCGGGGTTGCTGCTGCTTAGCAGTTTGGGGACCGTCGGCCCGTGCTGGGCACGAGCCCCCTTTCAAGACCCGAGCTTCGCCGCTGTCGCTGGGGTCAGGGCTTGGGGCCTTCCTGATAGACTGATCTGGTGGGATCAGCAGGTCGCGACCCCTTCCCCCATGGTGTGGCGCCATGGTGCCCCCCTTCCTCCCGCCTAGCCACCTGTGTCTTCACCGACCCCTCTTGACTTTTTGACCTGGCGAGTCCCTTCCCTTTCCATTTCATTTTATTGCTTTTTATTGTTTCCCTCCGGCCTCTTCTCTCCTAGATCTTTCTCTAGCTCAGTTTGGAGCTCACATCCTTCCCACCCTTTTCACCTCCTCCCTCCTCCGCCCCAGGATTATCCTTGGGACCCATCCTGAGCCGAGCCTACAGCCGGCCAGCCAGGAAATAGAGGTGCGCGGGGGCAGGGTGGTGTGGAGATTCTGCGGCCTTTGATTTGACACCTCCCGGAGCTACCACCACAGGCCTGCCCATTTCACCTGCCGGGAAGATAACTTTGGCTTCTAGTGGTGGGTGGGTGATTGACTCTCAAAGTCCAAAGCACTGGTTTTTTCTGGGTCACTTCCTATGACTGCTCCTGCTTTGTATTTGAGTCCTTTGTAACCTCAAATGACACCCGGGGAGACCTGACCCACATGAAGAGATGAGGGCTCAGCCCCAGCAGGGCCCCAAGGCCGTGCCAGCCCTGGCCCAGGCACCTTGGAATGTAACAGTGATGGGGATCAGAGCTCGGTGCAGGGAGCCGGCGCCGAGAGTTAGGAGCCTGTTTTAAAGCCATGCAACTTGAGTTTCACACACTCCGGGCCTGGAAGATTCTGGAGACAGTTCCCCTCTCTGCTAGCACCTCCTGCTGACTGGTCCCCTGTTGATTTCCTGTTGAAGAGATAACAGAGGTAGATGGTAATCGTCTTTCTTCTGGCAGCCTAGCCCCCAGGGGATAGAGGGATGGCCTTCTGGCTCTGCAGAGGTTTCAGCGCGGCTCCTGATTTCTTTCTCTTCCCAATATGGTTTTTGTCTCCTGTTCTTAGGAAAAGTTTATGCCTCCTAAGTAGCATGAAAGAGGTTCCAGGAGACCCTTCCTGGTCCCCGCTCTGCTCCCCATGCTTCTCTAAGCGGGCCCTGCTGACAGTTTAGAAGTTACCGCCACAAAGTAGGCAACTCTGTAGACTCACATCTCAGGAAAACTGTTCAAATGTTTTTTAAAAGAAGGTAACATATACACAGGTACAAATTTGAACAGCATGAAGGCCGTATGATGAGAAGCGGGTCTTCTGCATATCTTAGAACCCAGTTCCACTCCCCAGAGACAGCCAACTATTTCTTGTTTACCTTTAGATAATTTTTCATAAGAATCTTAGAAATAGATTGATTTTGTATAGTTCCTGTCTTGCCTCTTGTAATCCTAGATCAGGGAGACTTGTCCATATCTGACCATACATGTCTGTTTCACATTGAACCGGTCTCCTGTAATGGCCATTAGGTTGCGTCCGGCCTCACTGTTCCAAGCAGTGGGGTAGATCTCCTTCTCCATGTGCTCTTGTGTGTGCAGTGCCTTTCAGTGAATCATGAGAATTGCCAGGTCAAGAATTATATGCATGTTAAATTTCAGTAGAAATTGCTTCATGCCTACCCTTATAACACTACTACTAAACTTTAAATTGTTGCCAGAGAAAATTTTTATTTCTTAACTCATGTGCAGATAGGAGTTCAGGTTTTAATCTGGTGGCATCTGAGATCTTGGCAGGGTCAATGCCTTTTTACACTTTCCATAATCCCCTGTCTCCCAAACAACCACTAAAATGAAATGGTGATGACTGAATTGCGTGGTCAGTGCTTATTTATATATAGTATCTGTGCTGTCTCTGTTCCCTGGTAATGTGGTGGTGATTGAAAGCAGACTCATTCCAAAAGAAGGCTGAAGTAGCTCTAAGAATTGCCATGGCTTTTGCAACTTAAGTGAGGCACCAGAGAGGAATGTTCTGTCTCTCCACACCTCTGATGGGAGTGGGTGAAAGACTGAGACCATTTAATCTGTAGGATTCCTCTGAATCCCAGCTTGAAGAGGCAGGGCCCTGTTTATCTGTCCCTGGACTAAATTTTGTCAACAGCAGGCAGGATCCAACCCATACCCGAACCTCCTATCTGTCCTCCCGATAGCCAACTCTGAAGTAATCTATTTAAAGCCAGAAGATGGGGTAGCCTGAAAATTTCCTCTTCCCCAACCTTCATTCTGAAGTTTGGGAGGGCCCAGGTCATTCTTAACTCCAAATTCCCATCCAAATCCTTGTTTGTCTCCTGGAACCCATAATGTTGAGGTCTAGGCACAGGAAGTGATCAGGTGGTTTACTGACTAGGGATACCTCTTCCAAGGAAGCTGTGGGTCAGTGTGAGCCTGTGTCTTTCTCTCTTGACTGCTGGAAGGTAAGGGGCCCAGGGGCTGTGGCAGAGCATGGGAAGCTAAACTGCCTATAGCACCACCTTGCACCTCCGCAGTGGCCTCCCGTTATGGTGGGGAGCATGGTCATTGGGGAGGACCGAGAGCTCACGGGCAGGCGCAGTGGGCTGCTAGTGAGGTGACCACAGAGGAGATCTGGGTGTACTAAGTGGGGGCGGGGCAGTTCCAGCAAGCTGAGAGGAAGCAGTAATGGCAGGATGACTCATTCTAGGAATTGGCTGCAGCTTCTGGGAGGGAGTTGGAGACTGCCTTGTAATCCATTAACCATTTGTCTACTGCAGGGCTTTAAAAAAGCCAGCATCACAACACCCAAAGTCACAAAAGAAAAAGGGGGTTCTTTGGAAAATTTGTGGTCTCAGAATGCATGTTTAATGGATCTGACTCCAAGTGAATTCTCTAGGCCAGAAAAAGACAAGTGGGCTTTCTGGAGGCCCTGGGAAATGCCTCAGGTTGCTCTCTGGGTTACCAGCAAAGGAGTTTCCCAAGCAAGGGTGGCCTGTTGCACCTGGCAGCCCTCAGCATTCTGAGGGTTCTTCCCCACTCAGATGGGCCCAAGAAGGCTTACTTACATTTGCAAGTTTCTGTGACTTGCTCAGAGGGTTGTTTTTTTTGTTTTTGTTTTTGTTTTTGTTTTTTTTGGTCGTTTGCTTGTTTTGTTTTGTTTTGTTTTTGTTTGTGTTTTTTTTTTTTTTTTTTTTTTGAGACAGAGTCTCTCTCTGTTGCCCAGGCTGGAGTGCAGTGGCATGATCTCGGCTCACTGCAAGCTCCGCCTCCCGGATTCACGCCATTCTCCTGCCTCAGCCTCCTGAGTAGCTGGGACTACAGGCGCCCGCCACCACGCCCGGCTAGTTTTTTTGTATTTTTAGTAGAGACGGGGTTTCACTGTGTTAGCCAGGATGGTCTCGATCTCCTGACCTCGTGATCCGCCCACCTCGGCCTCCCAAAGTGCTGGGATTACAGGCGTGAGCCACCGCGCCCGGCCTCAGAGGGTCGTTTTTACCTTAAATCCATTTGGAGAGGTGTAAATGTAATATTAAGGATTCTGAGAGTCATACATGCTATAAGTTGACTTATTGATTGGTTGGGGGGGGCGTGCAGGAGGAGTAGAGGAGAAGTAGGAAAAGTGGGGATAAGAAGATAGGGTGGTCACGAAGGTGACAGAGACAGTTTTTGCTCAGGAGGGCTGAGAATTAAATCCAGAAGTCCTTATTCTTTCAGTTGATTTAGAAGGTAGTTAACTGGATTGATGACTCCAAATTGGACCTAGAAAGGATTGTCAGCAGTGTTCTTAGCACCTTGGGAGTGAGAAGCCAGGCTATTTTACTGCCCTGAGTTGAAACCTCATATCAGCCTCCATTTCCTTATGAATGGAGGAGGTACCAGCTAGAATCCTGCTTAGAGCAGATGGGCTGGGGAAGAAGGCACTTTAGGAGCCTATCTTCTCGCCAATTAATGAAATTTTGCATAATCACGCCTTCCTTTTAGATAAACAAGAGAGAAAATAGCCTTTGTTTTCTGGAGGGGTTTGGTTAATATTTGCCAGATGCTAGATACTTTCTTTCACAGTTTAAGCTGCTTCTGATAGACACAAAAAGTTAATCATTGCCTCTGAAGGAGTTCTTTTTAGAGATTTGTGTGTGCGTAGAGTCCCTTTCTGTTCTAAATCTGTTTGCTGGTTTTGCTCAATTTTTAATGACCACAATCTGTATTGGCTTATTATTATTATTATTTAACTGTGTAACCCTCAGAGTATTGATTACCTATGGGTATTTTCTGACAGGGTGAGAAATTGATGCTAACCATCTGTCTCACCTTTTTGTTTGTTTTTGTAGGGGGATATGAGACCTTCTACTCAGAATATCCCGAGTGTTGCGTGGATGTAAAACCCATTTCACAAGAGAAGATTGAGAATGAGAGAGCCCTCATCAGCCAGTGTGGAAAACCAGTGGTAAACGTCAGCTACAGGCCAGCTTATGACCAGGTACACGATGGGGAAGAGGTATCCTGAGTGGTATTCTGGGCTCCTGTCTGCCGTCTTTCCTTAGCACCTGACTGTTCTCTCCCCACTCTGCAACGATGGTTGGTTCTTTTGTGGATCAGGGTGTTGGCAAAATCCCCTGGCTTTAGGGAGCCTCTGTTGCTTGCCAGCTTGAGTTTCCATCCAAGAGTAAATGGGCCTCCTTCCAGCAAACAAGCTGACAAGAGCAAACCAGCCACAGGATGCTTGGCAGCTTCTGCGGAAAAGGGGAAGTGAAAGCTACATTATTGTCATCTGGCTTCGGAGGTTCAGAGAAGCTTTGAAATACTGGTCTAGGTTTCCCTGAAGACATTTCAGAGTTGACTTTCAGGCTTCCTGTGTTGCTTTTCTCTGTAATTGTCCACGCTCTGCAGTTTCTGCAAAGCATCCCGGTACCTGTCAAGGTGTGTCTTGTTGGTATGTTTAACTGAAACTGGTGTTGGTGGGGGTTCTATAGAGGAAGTCCTGTTTGGGTGGCTAAGTAGGCTCCTCTAAGGGGTTCTAATGCTTACAGTTCCACAGATACTGAAACCAGAGGAAATCAAAAGATACTAGAGGGCTTCATGTTTCTGTAAACTAGTGAGTTTTTATGTTTCTTCTAAAAATGAGTGCTTTGTGATAACTCATTAAAGGGAAAAATAAAGTGGAAGGGGGTTACGTAGTACCATCCAGGAAAATGAAAAAGCAGGTGAGAATCCAAATCTGGCAGAAACCAGAGGTAAAAACCTGCCTACTCATTTTATGGAAGGGAAGAGAAGTGTTCTGTGACAAGTGAGATTCTTGATTTTGCAGAGTCCTGCAGCTGGTTCAAGGCAGCATCAGGCTCAGAACCCCTTTCTCTCAGCTCCCTGTTCTGATTATTTCAGGACCTTGTTCTGTTTTCCGCATGGCCTCTAATCTAGACACCTGACCTGGTGGGAGTAACCTTTCAAACTTTTCACGTAAACCAAGAACATATCCAAATCATAACAAGAAAGATTGCTAGATGCTAAAATGCCAGCTCCCTGCCATGAGCAAAACCCTGTCCCTGGGGATAAACTTCGAAGCAAAGCCAGGCGACCTTTTCTTGAACGGGCTCCTTGGTCAGGAAGCCTATTAGCTTGTCCAGATGCCAGGGTTAGGATTTGTTTTCCTTTATTAAACACCCTTACAGTGTATGACGAACCCATGGCTTTCAAGCTGTGGACATCTGGCCTCGCTAGATTTCTACTTTTGTTTGTTTGTTCGGGTTATGTTTTCCCCCCATTTCTCAGAAAGTGAAAGAGAAATAAGAATTGGCAGAATGTTGTGAAAGCATAGCACATCTCTGGCCAAGTGAGGGGTGAGAAGGCCCTGATGTGTCTTCAAGATTCATCTGGGGAACCCCCTAATGCTATTTCTTAGAAACGCTTCTGCATTTAGAGCAGCCAGGCGAGGTCATGTTAACTTTTGGGGTTTCTGAAGGCCTTTGGCTTCTTCCCTCTTGGTCTAAACAGAAGTTCAAAAAGGGAAAGAAATGTAGTTTCAGGGGTGTGTTGGGCTAAGCTCCAAAAGAAATTGGATAGATTCCAGGTCTGGTGTATCAGCAATTTCCAGGCACTCAGGAGAGGAGGAGATCTTGAGTCAACCATCCAGCCTGCTCCTTAAAGGGCGAGCCTGTTAGTGTCCATTGGTGGGGACCCGTAAGTCATCAGTGGCCACATGAATCTGGACTTGGAACTCTGACTCCTTTCCCAAGAACTTTGTACCACCTCTGCTGTTTTCCTGATTTCTAGCTGGTGAGGATGCTGTGCCCAGGGAGTGGGTCCAGCTCAGGTCAGGACTAGACCTGCTTGGATTGCCTAAAACCCTGTGTCTTCCCCGTGGAGAGAAGCCACGTTCTGTTCATTCTTCAATCCCAGTGACAGTGGCAGCTATGTAACGTGCCAGGTTTTAATGCATTCATTATCCCATTTACACCTTACCAATTATCCAGAGAGGATAGGTATTATCCCCTGTTTAGAGACAAAGGTCATAGGTTAAAGAAGCTGTCCAAGATCACATCAGGTAGTAAGCATGGAGCTCTGGAACTTAACCCAAGAGCTCTGCTGTCTGACGCCCAAGCCCAGGTTCTTAACCGTTGCACCACTTTGCCACCAGGAAGGCTGCTCTGTATGCATGGAAGTTTGGAGAGGTTTTGAAGAGGGGATGCAGATGGACATTTTATCTCTAGAGGAAGAGAGGAAAGCAGGGAATTTTTTCCTTCCTGTCTTTACCTGAAATACTTTCTCATATTGATCACTATTGAAATGGAGTCAGACAAGGCCTTGCATCTCATGCTACACCATCAGTTTTGGGTTTCAGCCCAGCTCTATCACTGACTAGCTCTGACTTGGACAAGTTATTAAATGCATCTGAGCCTCAAGTTGCCCATCTGTAAAATGGGAATAATGTTACCTACCTCACAGATTTTGTGAAATTGGTATGATGTAGGCACATCTAAAGGATTAAGCCCCCAGAAGCCAGCCACAGTAGATGCTGATAAAAATACCAGTTGTTATTATTACCTTATGTAAAATCCTCTGTAATTTTCTTCCAAGTGACTGAACTGGCCTTTGCTTAAACACTTGAGTTCTTAGGAAACAAAAAGCTAACGCCGGGTGCGGGGTAAATTGAGAATTGCCTGTGGCTGGCCCCTGTCCCACGCACCCTTCCCTGTTATGGATCTGGCTGAGAGTTTCCATTCCGCTCTTATTCCAGGACAGGAAATGGAAACACAGGAAGCAGATGGTTGGCATGGGAAAGGCTCCCAAAGACATAGCCACTGTCACCCAGCCCCGTGTTTCCCTCTCAGCCTCTAAGGGCTCCCATTTTTCCAATCATCACTGACTTTTCTGCAACCTTTAGAGCCCTGTAAATGCTGAGACTGCCAGAGTCTTAACCGGTGGTTCATTTTAGTTTTGCCTCAAGGTGGATGGTCTCTGGTTCCCCCTTGACTAGAAACCTGGGGTGTGGGTAGCCTCCCAAAAGGATGGCTCTGTAAGCAGGTCTCACCAGCACCCCCAACAAACCTCCGTGTGAAGAAGGTCAGAGGCGAGGAAGCCCCTCTGCTTGTGGCCTGACAGCATTTTTTATCTAAAGATTCTGAGTAGGTAGTGGTTATTTTCATTTCTAAAAAGCATACTTTTTTGTTGGGGGTGGAGGTGCATTTTAACATCTCTAAAACCTGGATGCATCTTAGGATCAACAGTGTCTTAGGTTTGATGAAATACACTATATAGGCTAGGCTTGGTAGCTCATGCCTATAATCCCAGCATTTTGGGAGGCTGAGGTAGGAAGATCGCTTGAGGCCAGGAGTTTAAGACCATTCTGGGCAACATAGCAAGAACTCAGCTCTACAAAAAACAATTATAAAATTAGCCATACGTGGTGGTGCATGCCTATAGGCCAGCTACTTGGGAGGCTGAGACGGTGGGATCTCTTGAGCCTAGGAATTCAAGATTACAGTGAGCTATGATTGTGCCACTGCACTCTAGCCTGGGTGACAGAGCAAGACTCCGTCTTTCCAAAAAGGGGGAAAAAAAAAATACGCTATATAAAATGCCAAGGCTGTAAAGGAGGACACACACCATGTTGAGTCCTGGTCCATTTTAGCTGTAAAGAAAGTGAGACTGTCCCAAGGCAAAGAGGCTTGCCCTGGTACTCTCAGGGCAGCTGTAACTTCAACACAGCCCCATAGATATTTCCCATGATACCACATGGCTTCTCATCCTTGTCAGCACAGGAAGAATGCCATCATATCCTACCTCCTTGATGTGTGCAAAAATGTGAACTCTTTGCTGTGTGGATTTTGCTGTCATTGAGTCACAAGGCAGCCACGTAAGGTAGAGTTGGCCAGGAGATACCACCCACGCTCAGTTGAACTGCCCTGGCTCTGAACTCTACTGGGAAACCAGAAAGGGAACCACCCATCTTAAGCAGCAAATAGGTCAGAGTTGTTTTTTCCTCTCTCAAATGAACAAGCTAATCCAATATTTCCTGATTGTCCTTTGTCCCTGCTTCCAGGGTGGCCCAGTTGAAATCCTTCCCTTCCTCTACCTTGGAAGTGCCTACCATGCATCCAAGTGCGAGTTCCTCGCCAACCTGCACATCACAGCCCTGCTGAATGTCTCCCGACGGACCTCCGAGGCCTGCACAACCCACCTACACTACAAATGGATCCCTGTGGAAGACAGCCACACGGCTGACATTAGCTCCCACTTTCAAGAAGCAATAGACTTCATTGGTGGGTTTAGCCATTCCCCCTCAGTTATTTTGGGAGCCCGTTTGGGGCATGTGTTCTTGACTTTTGATGCCCTGATAGAAGCTACCTTCACTGAAAGAAAAGTGTCTTGTATATGCTACTGCTAAGATTTGGAGCCAACATGGGATGCAGCTACCAAAAAGGTGGAAGGGAGGATTTAAGTTGCCATTAATAGGAGCTTTAATTTGCAAGATAAATGAATTAATATAATTTTATGGCAGTACTCACTGCCGATTTTGTTATTGTTTCTAGCTGGGCAGAAGCTGAGCGTATCCCTGCGTAATGCTCCACACAAGGAAAGCAGGGGAAAGAACCTCCCTAACTGTGCTTCTACGTAGATTGGGTTTATTTTTAAAAGCAAACAGAAGGATTCAGAGAGCACTACTTACGCACTGAGCCCCAAGGGCCCCCAGCAGCTTTCCATACTTTTGGCGAATGGCTTGGGGCAATTTGTTTTGCATTTTCAGCTAATTTTGGATTAAAGATAGCACTTGACTCAAGCTCTGTGCTGTATGCACAGAAAAGTTGGCATCTTTTGCCTTCTTTCTGCATTCTTGTTAGGCAGTTATTTATTCCATTGCATAGACCTAAAAACCAAGGCCTTGGCCTCTGGTCCTTCCGCCAGGAAAGGGCTATGGCCTTAGGGTTTCCAGGTGCTCTGTGTTGCGTGGGTTGTTCTCCCATATGGCATCTTCTCCCCCATCCATCTTGCTAGGAGGCTGCCCTGACTTTTTTCTGTTTCAGATTTGCAAGTACCACTCTCTAACCTTGTGGTCATGCCCCGCTTTCCAGCGCCCATCTTCCTCTTTAACATACGTAGTTGTTGAAACTGACGCATGAATTTTCTATATCTTGTTCCAAGGGATGTTGGAGGAGGAAAGGCAGGTGTTAGCACAGCAATAATTACTTAGCGCAGGTAGCAATTAAAGGCCCCCCTTGAGCCACATGGTGGCTCTCTGTTCACCACACAATTTCTGCTCCCCAGGAAACCTGACGAGAAACTCATCAGAGGCAAAAGGCCGAGCCTGTCCTGCTTGTCCCCTGAGCCTCCGGGCTAAGATCATTCCTTTGGAGTCTGAAAGGCAGCCAAAATGATGCGTTCAGGGTGGGAAACCCTTGACTTGTTCTCCCTGTCCCTGGGAATGCCTTGCCCTTCTCAGCCTGTTGTTTAATTACCTGGGTAGCTACTTCATGAGGTCATGAAACACGCCTCCATCCAGTTCTCAGAACCTTCCTTCCCCATCCTGTGTGTGTATTGTGTCTGTGTACACACAATCCACAAACCCACAGCGTTTCGAAAGCACAGGATGCTTTTTCTTTTGGCCCTTCCATTGCCCTGCTAATGGAAGGAGAGACTGGGCCTCCCCAGTGAGCCATGTGCTGAATATACACTGACCCCTTCCAAGGGAAGAGGGCCATGTGGAAGGCAGGCCCCGAGGTGTCGAGCGGGCTCCAGAGGCAATGCACTCTGGACCCTTTGCATTCTTGGATGTGGCACTAGGCCAGTTAAAAGCTAAACTTCGAAGGAGGCCAACAGAGGAGTGAAGGGAAATAGGAGTCCGACCCTATAATTCCAGGGACTTGGGGGTCAGACCCCTTTGAACTAATTTGAAGAGACTGTTTTGTTTGTTTTGAGTCAGACTGAATTGGAGGACACCCCTATTGAACTGCTTTGGGGTATCCTGTGGGGTTTTTGTTCAGATGGGGAAACTCTAGGATTCCTCCCTGATGCCTCAGAAATTTTACCTTTTAGATTTTGCAGATTGATTTGCATCCTTTGACCTTGGGGCAGGGAAGTGGAGGGTGGTAAGGGGAATGACTTTTTTTTTCTTTTGGCCCTTCAAAATCTTAAATGTGTTTGCTTACTGTAGCCTGCGTAGTGCCAGCTACATCTAACTTCCTGTGATGTAATTGTTTCCTCGCTAGCAAGAGAGGGAATTGGAAAGACTGTATTTTTTGTGGATTTGATGTGTATGTATCTTTAACCTTTCATCCCTTCCCATTTTTAATAGTTGTAGCTGGTTTTCTGGGGGCGGGGGCTGGGGGGTAGAGCAGGAAGGGAGGCATCCTCCCCTTTTTGTCATATTGAGCTAAAGAATGCTAACTGATGGTGGTAGCTTTATAGCAGCAACTCCCATTGTTGAGCAAGATGGAATTTGTGAAAGCCATTTATATCCTCCGTCTAGTAGGCGTCACTTAGCCAGGGCTATAATTAGTGGCCATGTGCTATTTATTGTGTGTTTGGTGGTGAGAACCCTGGGAGCTGAGCCAAGCATCCTGCCCTTGCACAGCAGGACAGGGTGCCTGGAGAGGCCGGAAGACCTCTACCAGGATTGGGGTTAGGTTATTACCCTTAGAATCAGACCTGGAGAGGCAAGAGTTGCTTCTCCAAGTCAGTCTTTGAGCCTGGGATGCTCTCCTTAGAAAAATGTGCGTGCCCAATAAAAATGTGCACAATTTCAAGGATGTTCCAGTGCCCTCTTGGAACCATCAGTGGAACCTAGGTTAAGATGGCATCCCCAGGAAGGGACTTCTCCAGGGCCATCGCCTCCAGAGGCAGAATCTGCAAGTATCCTGGGGAACTGTAAAGCCACTGTAAGGAACATAAAGATCCTACTTGGGGATAGTCTTTGCTGGGATCCCAAAAGCTCTGTCCTCACCAGTGGGGATTAAAGACTGGCAGAAGTGTAGTGTAGGGCCACGGCTCTTAACGCAGGCACAACAGTTTCATATCTAGGTTACTCCAGTGTTTGATTCTTACGTTTTGCCATTGCCCTTAGATTCTAATCCCAACTGACTCCCACCATCTTTTCTTCCTTCCAGACTGTGTCAGGGAAAAGGGAGGCAAGGTCCTGGTCCACTGTGAGGCTGGGATCTCCCGTTCACCCACCATCTGCATGGCTTACCTCATGAAGACCAAGCAGTTCCGCCTGAAGGAGGCCTTCGATTACATCAAGCAGAGGAGGAGTATGGTCTCGCCCAACTTTGGCTTCATGGGCCAGCTCCTGCAGTACGAATCTGAGATCCTGCCCTCCACGCCCAACCCCCAGCCTCCCTCCTGCCAAGGGGAGGCAGCAGGCTCTTCACTGATAGGCCATTTGCAGACACTGAGCCCTGACATGCAGGGTGCCTACTGCACATTCCCTGCCTCGGTGCTGGCACCGGTGCCTACCCACTCAACAGTCTCAGAGCTCAGCAGAAGCCCTGTGGCAACGGCCACATCCTGCTAAAACTGGGATAGAGGAATCGGCCCGGCCCCAAGAGCAACTGTGATTTTTGGTTTTAAGACTCATGGACATTTCATACCTGTGCAATACTGAAGACCTCACTCTGTCATGCTGCTCCAGTGAGATAGTGAGTGGTCACCAGGCTTGCAAATGAACTTCAGACGGACCTCGGGGTAGGTTCTCGGGACTGAAGGAAGGCCAAGCCATTACGGGAGCACAGCATGTGCTGACTACTGTACTTCCAGACCCCTGCCCTTTCGGGACTGCCCAGTCCTTGCACCTCAAAGTTCGCCTTTTCATTTCAAGCATAAGGCAATAAATACCTGCAGCAACGTGGGAGAAAGAAGTTGCTGGACCAGGAGAAAAGGCAGTTATAAAGCCAATTCATTTTGAAGGAAGCACAATTTCCACCTTATTTTTTGAACTTTGGCAGTTTCAGTGTCTGTCTCTGTTGCTTCAGGGCATAAGCTGATCACCGTCTAGTTGGGAAAGTAGCCCCTAGCCCCACAGGGTTTGTAGGGACATGATCAGCATCCTGATTTGAACCCTGAAATGTTTTGTAGATACCCTCTTGGGTCCAGTGAGGCAGTTGGTTGAAGTAGCAAGATGTTGGCTTTTCTGGATTTTTTTTTTTTTTTTTTTTTTTTTTTTGCCGTGGGTTCTTCACTGACCTTGGACTTTGGCGTGATTCTTATTCATACTTGAACTTGTCTCATTCCACCTCTTCTCAGAGCAACTATTCATTTGTGAAAAGAGTTTTTTAGATCATAGACCAAAAAAAGTCATACCTTCGAGGTGGTGGCAGTAAATTCCAGGAGGAAAAGGGTACTTGCTGGGTATCCTGGGTCAGTGGTGTTGAAAACTGGTTTCCTCAGCTTCCTGTCCTTCTGTGTGCTTATGTCTCTTGTGACAATTGTGTTCCTCCCTGCCCCTGGAGTTGTCTTCAAGCTGTGGACTTCTGGGATTTGCAGATTTTGCAATGTGGTACTACTATTTTTTCTTTTTGTCTGTTGGTTATTTCTCCAGGGGAAAAGGCAATAATTTTCTAAGACCCATGTGAATGTGAAGAAAAACAGTATGTTACTGGTTGTTGTTGTTGTTGTTTTTTATAGTGTAAAATAAAAATAGGAAAAGGAAAAAAGCACTTCTTCTTGGTGAATTGGGATAAGGTAGAAATACCCTTGGGTGGGGACCCAGCTTGCTTCACTGGGATTTATTTCTAAATGAACAACAGGGTGATGGTGGTGGAGGTGCAACTATAGGTATGATGATACAGAATGTTGCTTTCCAAGTGAGGGGTTTCCCTAAGTTAACTTGCAAGAGAATTCCTTAGTGTAGGCCTCATAGGGAGGTGGTGAGAGTATCTGCCCACTGAGGGCCCTTCACTCCTATCACACTAGGCAAAAAGCTCTACTTGAACCTCAGATTTCTCACCTGTGAAGAGTGAGCTGAGTTAGATGATCCGAAGAGTCCCTTAAAGCATAAGGCCCTTGATTCCAGTAAGCCTGAGTGCCAAGCTTGTGGCCAGCCTCCCCAGTGCTTGGCATGTGGCAGACTCAGAAAAGGCTGGGTAAGTGGCCAAGGGATGGAGAAGTGAATGAGGTGAAAATTTGCCCTGCCTGCCTACCTGACCCCTCTTTCCACTCTTGGAACTAATTCTTCTAGATAATTCCCCGGGAGTTCCAAGGTAAATCCCTCAATGAGTAGGTTTAATCGACTTGCTTTGTAACTTCCTCTACGTAGGTGGAGGAAGGAAGGGGCAGTTGTCAGCTTCTCCCCATGATTGGCTCTGCCTAGGCTCCAGCCTAACTCCTGGGGCCTGTTCCTAATCTGAGGGAACAGGGAGCTGGTTGGGGTTTATGCCATCCCAGTCACCTGATAAACACGGGGATTCCAGCCATACTTCTCAATGCTGGAGGGTTCAAAGGGCGTCTAGTTCTCCCGACATGCACTGTGTCAACAAATAGCAAGATGGTGGTGGAGCACAGGCAGCCCAGCTCTCTAAATTCCTCACCTCAAAGGCTTTGCGTGAGGTCTCCACCTGCCTTTCCTTTCCCCACCTCTCCATTCAGAGGTTCCTTGGAAAGTCCACAGATGAGAAGGTCACCCAGAGTTAGGATGCTGAATTTTTTTTTTTTTTTTTTTGAGATGGAGTCTCACTCTGTCACCCAGGCCGGAGTGCAATGGCGCCATCTCGGCTCACTGCAAGCTCCGCCTCCTGGGTTCACGCCATTCCCCTGCCTCAGCCTCCCTAGTAGCTGGGACTACAGATGCCCGCCACCACCCCCAGCTAATTTTTTTTTTTTTGTATTTTTAGTAGAGAGGGGTTTTCACCGTGTTAACCAGGATGGTCTCGATATCCTGATGTTGTGGTCCGCCTGCCTCGGCCTCCCAAAGTGCTGGGATTACAGGTGAGAGCCACCGTGCCCAGCCAGGATGCTGAATTTCTTTCAGCCCACTCCCCTCATCTGTGTAACCAACGGCTTCCACAGTGAAGAGCACTAGACCAGAGAGGGAGAAGTTCTGGGTTCTAGCCCTTGCCCTGCGCCCAGCTCTCCAGTGCTTTAGAGCTAATCTCCAACCTCTACGGACTAGATTTCTCCAGGGTTCTAGCTGGTGCCTAATGCCTCTTGGTGTCCCATCTCTGAGCCTCTGACCAGCCTTGGAGTGTGTCCCTGAAACCTGCCCATTGTGTGGGCCTGTGCAGGTGTGGAGTGGCTGAAGGAACCTTGGGTAGGGAGAGCCAGGGAGTAGGAAGCTGGATGCAGGCTGGGGTGATGTGCTAAGCTCAGCCCACTTGCTGACATTTGCTTTATTGCATTAAAGTATTTCTCTGAAGGGTGAGTAAGTCCTCTAAATCAGGCATATGAGGATTGCTCATCAGCGGGTGAGTCACTGGAGGGTAAGCCAAGTGAAGCCCCACAGCTGGGGATGGCTCTAGAACCCTCACTCCACTTAATAGTCTCTTCATTAATTACATCTCCATTCTTGCCAAGACCAACTCTACACTGGCTTCCAGTGCCAGATGGGGAATTCAAGCTGATGGCGTTATAGATCCTTCATCCCTAAGTTTTGAGAAACACCTCTGTCGGTCTCCAAGCATCATCGCACATAGAGATGTGTTCAGGAAAAGAAAGATGTTAGTTCTGTCTTTCCCAGCTGTACCTGTAGGCAAACCCCCTCAGATCCACCCTAGCTTATGAGCTAGGCCCGATGGGGCAGGAGTTGTGTGAGCAGTCTCTACTCAGGATCCAGTGTGCTGGCAGAAGCACTGTGTACTGTGGATCTTCACTGTGTGAGGCCCTCAGGAAAATGCCTCCCCGATTTCAATACTCTGAACAGCTCTATCTCTTTGAGTTACTGGTAGTTCTTCTGAACACCATACAGGTCATGACTGCCCCTGTTTCCCTTCCTTGCTAAGGCCACCAGGCAGCTCAGAACTAAACTCTTAGCCCACTTCTGGCAGTTTTGTAGGAACTTAACATGAATTTTGGGTGTTGATTCCACCGTTTCCTTTAAAATTTCCCATCTTTATTTTTCTTTTACTTCCATTTCCTCATCATCCTTAAAAAAGAACAGCAAAACTTTTACACTCTCTTTAAATAGACTCCAGTGCGTTTATGGAATGAAATAGGGTATAAATATATAGAGAGTAGCCTGTGCATCCTCAGTGTTACTATTCTCCAGCTCACTTTGAAGGGTTCATCCATAAGACTGGGTTCCTTTACCTTTTCAGTGAGTCTGCCGAGTTCTGTATTATTTCTGAAATAGATTCTGTCCAGAGCCCAAACCTCATAGCTGGGGCCCTGGATCCTTGCCTCAGAATCACTGGCACTGCCATCTACTTTCAGCCTTGTATTCTGCTGCCAGTACGATTCTATGGGGAGTGCTGGCACTGATGGACAGATGCTCAAAGCTCCAGCACTGGCCCTCCTGACCGTTAACCACTGGATGGGATGGAGGGGACTCCCATGCTTAGATAACCATCACCTATCCATTTGACAATCAACCCCTGCTAGAACCTGGGATTCGGGGGAAAACAGCCATACAGCCATATGGCCCCACCCTCATGGGTTCCATGAGTACTGATGACTGTTCACTGGCTTCCTGTCCCAGCCTGGAGCCAGACTCCTTAGTTGGACCAATGTCCTTAGCCCCACACAGTGCCCTTCTCCAGTTCCCCTCTTCTAGGCTCCAGCTTCATCTTCTGTCAGTGGTTCAGCACAACCTCATACCCAAGCTCCTCAGATTTGCCAGCCTGTGGTTATGGCTGTGTTACCTGTGCTAACAATCCACACCCTACTCAGCCCATCCATTAGTCTCTCTTGCATTCTTCATTAACTTTATTTATTTATTTATTTATTTATTTATTTATTTATTTATTTTTATTTATTTTGAGAGGCAGTCTTGCCCTGTCGCCCAGGCTAGAGTGCAGTGGCCCGATCTTGGCTCACTGCAATCTCCGCCTCCTGGGTTCAAGCAATTCTCCTGCTTCAGCCTCCCAAGTAGCTGGGATTACAGGCTTGTGCCATCACGCCTGGTTAATTTTTGTATTTTTAGTAGAGACAGGGTTTCTCCATGTTGAGCAGGCTGGTTTTTAACTCCGGACCTCAGGTAATACACCTGCCTTGGCCTCCCAAAGTGCTGGGATTACAGGTTGCCACTACCGACTGGCCGTTCATTAACTTTTTTATGAACACCCCACCTCCACCTCCCACCTCAGAGTTCAAAAAGAAATGAGCTCTTATTGAGCCCTAGCCTTTTCTGGGCTATTTGGTTAGCATCAGAAATGTTTATAAAGCACCTACTGTGTGCCACAAACCAACCTAGACACACAGGCATCATGTCTAATTCTCATCACAGCCTTGTATAATTTTTTTTTTCGTCTCACTCTGACACACAGGCTGAAGTGCAGTGGTGCGATCTCAGCTCGCTGCAACCTCTGCCTCTTGGGTCCAAGCAATTATCTGCCTCGGCCTCCTGAGTAGCTGAGATTATAGGCGTCCACCACCATGCCTGGCTAATTTCTGTAATTTTAGTAGAGACGAGGTTTTACTATGTTGGCCAGGCTGGTCTTGAACTCCTGACCTCGTGATCCACCCACCTCAACCTCCCAAAGTGCTGGGATTACAGGCATGAGCCACTGTGCCCACCCATAAATGATTTTATATCTCATTTTAACAGATGCACAAACTGAACCTCAGAAATATTAAATAACTTGCTCAAAGTCATGCAGCTAGCAAATGGTAGAGCTAGAATGAAGCTATTTCATTGATCTTGTACCCCTCTGAACACCTGGGGTATATAATAGGTACTTCTGTCCATTGGGCTTTCATTTGCAAGGAAGTCTCCTCAGTCTACATTAAGGAAAAGGGTTTGTGGATAAATGCAAATAGCACTGAATGCCCAGTTACACTCCATTCCAGCCTCATTGACTTTCTGACAATCCCTTAAACATGCCAACCTCCCTCCCGCCTCAGGACCTTTGCACATGCTGGTCCCTTTAACTGGAACCTTTCTCCTATAAATTCACCCTCCAACCGATTAACTCATACTGGTTTTTTGCCTCTCAGTTCAAAATTCATCTTCCCAGGGAAGCCCTCCCAGATGAGGTCAGGTGTCCCTGTTGGCTCTCTTATAGTCTATATCTTTTCTTCATATTTAATCAAAGTTTAAAAATTATTCATTTCTCTGTGGTTATTTTATTAATGTCATCTCCTTCAGACTAGAAGCACCAGGAGAACAGAGATTATATTGCGTTTCAAGAGTAACCAAGCACAGGGTTTGACTTATCCTAGGTGTTCAATGATTACTGGTTGAGTGAAGGAGTGAAAAAGTGGCAAACAGAATGAAACGCTGATTAGAAGCAGAAGCTGTTCTCTCCATTTCTCTCAGAGCCCCTATGACCCTCCAAATGCGAGTTCCTTTATCCTGGGCCTATTTGCTGGTTCTTCCCCAATCCTGGAGGAAGCAGATTCCTAGCCTTAGCTAATTACTGCTACCTTATTGGTCAGAGGCCATGTTACCCCTTCACCTCATTGGTCACTGGTCAGCCTACGGCTGGGCTGCCCTTGGGTCAGATGCCTACCCTGAGATCAATTGGCTTCCTCTAAGTTCAGAGACCTGCCTTGCTCAGATTCTGAGACTTGAGCGTTCCATAAGAAGTCTCCAGAAAACTGCCATAAAGAACAACCCTACAGATCACCTGAGCCCAGGAGGTTGAGGCTGCAGTGAACCATGATCACACCACTGCACTCTAACCTGGGCAATAGAGCGAGGCCTTGTCTCAAAATAAATAAAACAACCCTACCCTGCTTGCCCCAAAGTGATCAATTATGGTAACTAAATTTTTTTTCTTTTTTTCTTTTTTTTTTAATTTATTTTTGAGATGGAGTCTTGCTCTGTCACCCAGGCTGGAGTGCAGTGTCGCCATCTTGGCTCACTGCAGCCTCTGCCTCTCAGGCTCAGGTGGTTCTCATGCCTCAGCCTCCCGAATAGCTGGGATTACAGGCGTGCATCACCACGTCCAGCCTTTTTTTTTTTTTTTTTTTTGGTATTTTTAGTAGAGACAGGGTTTCACCATGTTAGCTGGACTGGTCTCGAACTCTTGACCTCAAGTGATCTGCCTGCCTTGGCCTCTCAAAGTGCTGGGATTACAGGTGTGAGCCACCGTGCCCGGCCATGGTAACTAAAATTTAAACCCTGTTTTATTTGTACTAGTAGGTCTGATTCCTTCCCACTGCCCCATCACCCATCCCTAATACACACCCATTCACTTACGAAGTTTATAAAAACCAAGAAGCCACCAAACAGGGGCTTAAAGCAGGCCCTTGAATTATCCGTGCATTTTTCATTCTGGGCTTCTTCCAGAAGTGAGGAGAAAATATATTGCTTAAAAGGAACTAACCTCCCAGATGGTGAAGCCTCAAGTATGTCACCATGGTAGAAAGATGAAAAACTTTATCGGCCGGGCGTGGTGGCTCATGCCTGTAATCCCAGCACTTTGGGAGGCCAAGGCAAGCGGATCACCTAAGGTCAGAGTTCGAGACCAGCCTGGCCAACGTGGTGAAACCCTGTCTCTACTAAAAATACAAAATTAGCCAAGCGTGGTGGCACATGCCTGTACTCCCAGCTACTCGGGAGGCTGAGGCAGGAGAATTGCTTGAACCCAGGAGGTGGAGGTTGCAGTGAGCCGAGATCACACTATTGCACTCCAACCTGGGCAACAAGAGCAAAAACTCCATCTCAAAAAAAAAAAAAAAAAAAGAAAAGAGAAAGAGAAACTTTATCCTCACAAGGAAAGAACAGTGGACTTAGAATCAGGAAGCATGGCTTCTGGTGCCAGACCCGAGGGAACCCTACTGTCTGGGACCCAAAAGGGAAGCTGCTCCCAAAGGCAACCTGTATGTACATGAGTGTAAGTGTGAAGGTTGTGGAAGGAGGAGGGGGTGCCAGGAGCAGGTCCTGTAATGCCCTAGAGTTGCCAGACTGGAAGTAATTTCAAAAGTTCACATAGTTCTATCTCCTGCTTCAGAAGAACCATCCCCAAACTAGGCCAGAATGACCTGTTTTCTATAGAAAAGCAGGGGAGAGAGAGAACATATTGAGCATTTACTATGGTCCAGGTGTGTGCTGGGTGCTTTGCATACGGTCCCTCATTTAAGAGCTGCAAGAACCCTGCAAGATGGCTATTGTTAGCCCTATTTTACAGATGAGGAAATGGAGAGATGACCTATCCTGCCCAAGGCTACACAGCTACAGTCTGTGAATTTTAGAGCCAGGCTACCCGACTTGCAATGGACTTCTAGGGCTGTACTCTTTCGCCTAGACCAGGGTTCCCCAACCCCCGGGCTGCAGACTGGGTACCAGTCAGAGGCCTGTTAGGAACTGGGGCGCACAGCAGTAGGTGAGCGGTGGACAAGTGAGAATTGTCTGAGCTCTGCCTCCTGTCAGATCAGGGGCGGCATTAGATTCTCATAGGAGTTCAAACCCTGTTGTGAATTGTGCATGCAAGGGATCTAGGTTGTGTACTCCTTATGAGATCTTATGCCTGATGATCTGAGGTGGAACAGTTTCATGCTGAAACCATTCACTAGCCCCCCCACCCTGTCTGTGGGAAAATTGTCTTCCACAAAACTGGTCCCTGGTGCCAAAAAGGTTGGAGACCACTGCTCTAGACTACGCTATGTTCCAGAAAAGGAAATTTAACAGCTTCTTAGTATGTGTCTCCATGTCTATACCCCTGAAATGTGGTTATGAAATCTGTTAGGCCAGGTGTGGTGGCTCGTCCCTGTAATCTCAGCACTTTGGGAGGCTGAGGCAGGGGGATTACTTGACACCAGGAGTTTGAGACCAGCCTGGGCAACATAGTGAACCTCATCTCTATAAAGAATTAAATTTTAATTCTACAAGGAATTTTAAAAAAATTAGTCAGGCATGGTAGCACACCCCTGTAGTCTCAACTACTTGGGAGGCTAAGGTGGGAGAATGGCTTGAGTCCAGGAGATCAAGGCTGCAGTTAGCTGTGATCACGCCACTGCACTCCAGTCTAGGCAACAGAGCAAGACTCTATTTAACACTGAGCACTGAGGATTGGACACGCAGAAGTGGGATTTCTATGGGAAAGGCTATTGTGGGAAGGATTCAAGTCTCGGAGACTTTGCACACCTCCCTCCCTCTGCCTCATCGCTTCCCCTCATCACCCTGCTCATTTACGGCTGTCCTTTGGCCCTCAGTCTTTTTTTTTTTTTTTCTTTTTTTTGAGACAGAGTCTCGCTCTGTTGCCCAGGCTAGAGTGCAGTGGCGAGATCTCGGCTCACTGCAAGTTCTGCCTCCCAGCTTCACGCCATTCTCCTGCCTCAGCCTCCCAAGTAGCTGGGACTACAGGTGCCCGCCACCACACCTGGCTAATTTTTTGTATTTTTAGTAGAGACAGGGTTTCACTGTGTTAGCCAAGGTGGTCTTGAACTCCTGACCTCGTGATCTACCCGGCTCAGGCTCCCAAAGTGCTGGGATTACAGGCATGAGCCACCGCATCCGGCCTGCCCTCGCTCTTGATTCCCTTCCTCAGCCTTCTCGGATTTAAGGATTCCATATTAGGTGTCTTTCTGGTACCTATACCTTTCCTTCATAGTACTATCATGTGGGAATTAAATAATGATGCCTGTAATTTTTAAGGTATAATTTACATACAATAAAAATTTACTAATTTTACCTATACAGTATAAAGTAAATTAAGTAAATAATATTAAGTCTTCTAAACTATGAACGTGGATGTCTTTCCATTTATTCAAGTCTTCTTTAGTTTCTCTCAACAATATTTTGTAGTTTTCAGTGTACAAGTCTTGCACTTCCATTGTCAAATTATTCTTAAATATTTTAGGATGCTACTGTAAATGGATTAATTCATTTACATGTAATTTCATAGATAAATTGATTTTTGAGTGTTGATCAAACCCTGCATTTCTGGGATAAATCCCACTTTACCATGACTTTTTTTTTTTTTTTTTTTTTTTTTGAGACAGGGTCTCTGTCACACAGGCTGGAGTGCAGTGGTGAGATCAAGGCTCACCGTAGCCTCCACCTCCCGCGTTCAAGAGATTCTCCAGCCTCAGGCTCCCTAGCTGGGTCTACAGGCGCATGCCACCAGGCCTGGCTAATTTTTTTGTATTTTTAGTAGAGATGGGTTTTCGCCATGTTGGCCAGACTGGTCTCAAACTCCAGGCATCAAGTGATCCGCCCACCTCGGCTTCCCGAAGTGCCGGGGTTACAGGCATGAGCCGCCGTGCCCAGCCTATGTTTTTTACATGTTTCTGGGTTTGATATGCTGATATTTTGTTAAAGATTTTTGTACTCATGGTTATGAGGAATATTTGTCTTTGGTCCTTTCTTTTTTTGTGATGTATTTGTCTGGTTTTGGTATCAGGATAATGCTGCCCCCATGAAATTGTTAGGGAGAGGTCTTTCCTCTTCCAAGTTTTTGTTTGTTTTTGAGACAGAGTCTCGCTCTGTCGCCCAGGCTGGAGAGCAGTGGCACGGTCTTAGCTCACTGCAAGCTCCGCCTCCCGGGTTCAGGCCATTCTCCTGCCTCAGCCTCCCGAGTAGCTGGGACTACAGGCGCCCGCCACCACATCCGGCTAATTTTTTATATTTTTAGTAGAGGGGGGGTTTCACTGTGTTAGCCAGGATGGTCTCGATCTCATGACCTGGTGATCCACTTGCCTCAGCCTGCCAAAGTGCTGGGATTACAGGCGTGAACCACCGCACCCAGCTCTTCTTGCAAGTTTTTGTAAGAGAGTGTATAGAATTGGTAGTATTTCTTCCTTAAATATTTGGGAACTTACCAAGAAGTCATTTGGGACTGAGCTTTTCTTTTTGTGAAGCTTTTTAGCTATAAATTTGATTTTTTGTAGATAGATAGAGAGCTATTCCAGTTACTTAGTTTTTCCTTGAGTGAGCTTTTTTCTTTTCTTTCTTTCTTTTTGAGTTGGAGTCTTGCTCTGTCACCCAGGTTGGAGTGCAGTGGCACTATCTCAGCTCACTGAAACCTCTGCCTCTTGGGTTCAAGCAATTCTCCTGCCTCAGACTTCCGAGTAGTTGAGATTACAGGCATGCACCATGATACCTGGCTATTTTTTGTATTTTTTTTTTTTTTAGTAGAGATGGAGTTTCGCCATGTTGGCCAGGCTGATCTCCAGCTCCTGACCTCAACTGATCCACTTGCCTTGGCCTCCCAAAGTGCTAGGATTACAGGTATGAGCAACCGCACCCACCCTCCTTAAGTAAGCTTTGGCAATTTGTGTCTTTCAAATAATTTGTTCATTTCATTGAAGTTGCTGAATTTGTTTAGCATAAAGTTGTTAACATTTCCTTGTTATCCTCGTGAGGTCTTAGGATCTGTATTGATGTTCTCTCTCTCATTCCTGATAATAGTAATTCTTGTCTTTTCTGTTTTGTTTTTTCCTGATAAGTCTGGATAGAAATTTGCCAATTAACTAGCATTTGGTTTCACTGATTCTTCTGTATTGTCTATTTTCTACTTTACTAATTTTCACTCTTTATTTTTTCCTTCTTCTTGTTTATTTTGTGTTTAATTTGCTCTCCTTTTTAATAGTTTCTTAAGGTGGAAACATCACTGATTTCCTACTTTCTTCTTTTATAATATAAGCACTCAGAGGTAAAACTTTGCCTCTAAACCTCCATAAATTTTGATACGTATATTTTTATTTTTATTCAGTTCAAAATATGTTCTAATTTCCCTTATAATCTCTTTTTGATCTACCTGATTAATTGCAAAAATTGAAGGGTTTTCCAGGTATCATTCTGTTGCTGATGTCTAATTTAATTCTGTGGTGGTTAGGGAACGTACTTTGTGTGATTTCAGTAGCTTCAAATTTACTGAGACTAATTTGATGGCTCAAAACATAGTCTGTCTTGGTGAGTATTTCATGTGCCATGGAAAACAAATGTGTAATATGCTGGCTTAGGGTAGAACGTTATGAAATGTCAATGAGGCCAAGCTGATTGATGATGTGGTTCAAGTCTTCTATATACTTACTGATTTTCTGTCTACTTTTCCATCGATTACCAAGAAAGGAGTATCTTCAACCAAAATTGGGAGTTGCCTATCTCTCCTTGCAGTTATTAGATCAGTTTTTGTTTCCTGTATTCTGAAGTTCTGTTAGGTGCAGCAATGTTTAGGGTTGGTGTGTCCTCTTGATGAATTGACCCCTTTATGATTATGAAATACCCTTCTCTTATTTAAAACAATTTTTTAAAACATTTTTTTTTCATTTTTTGAGATGGGATCTCACTATGTTGCCTGGGCTGGTCTTGAACTCCTAGGCTCAAGTGATCCCCTGCCTCGGCCTCCCAAAGTGCTGGGATTACAAGTGTGAGCCATTGTGCCTGGCCTGAAATGTTCCTCTTTGTCCCTGATAATATTCCTTGTTCTGTTGTCTATATTGCCTGATATTAATATTGCTACTCTTTTTTTTTTTTTTTTTTTTGAGACGGAGTCTTGCTCTGTCGCCCAGGCTGGAGTGCAGTGGCCGATCTCAGCTCACTGCAAGCTCCGCCTCCCGGGTTTCCGCCATTCTCCTGCCTCAGCCTCCCGAGTAGCTGGGACTACAGGCGCCCGCCACCTCGCCCGGCTAGTTTTTTGTATTTTTAGTAGAGATGGGGTTTCACTGTGTTAGCCAGGATGGTCTCGATCTCCTGACCTCGTGATCCACCCGTCTCGGCCTCCCAAAGTGCTGGGATTACAGGCTAGAGCCACCGCGCCCGGCCTACTACTCTTTTTTTCATTTTATTTTATTATTTTATTTTATGAGACAGAGTCTTGCTGTGTTGCCCAGGCTACAGTGCAATGGTGAGATCACAGCTCATTGCAGCCTCTGCCTCCTGGGCTCAAGCCGTCCTCCCACCTTAGCATCCCAGGTACCTGGGATTACAGGCACACATCACAGTGCCAGGCTAATTTTATAACATTTTGTAGTGATGAGGTCTCACTATATTACCCAGGCTGATCTCGAACTCCTGGGCTCAAGCAATCCTCCTGCCTCAGCCTGCTTACAGGCATGAGCCACCATGCCCAGCCCTTATATTAATAAATTGGTTGGAAAATGAAGAAAAATGTTTCTTCACCCTTGATTTGCATAATAAGTGGCTGGCCCAAGGAATATGGGGATGGCCTCACTGTGGCATCTTGGCGGTGACTTCCAGTGAGAGTAATGAACAGTCCTTGAGTCTCTGGCTGCTTACGGCTCCATCCTGGGCCACATGTCCTCCTTTGGATGATGATGATATCTCTTAGTTACTGCCCTTTGTTGGGCTTCCTTCTGAGTCTCCTTTCCCGATAGATGTCTGCAGCCAAGGACAGCTATCATATGACCTTAAACTCCTTTTAAAGTTTACAAGGACATTGGCCTTTATACCAGAGCATTAATAATCATGATGGCTCACATTTATTGAGCCCTTTCTATATGCCAAGCACCTTGCTAAGCCCTTTGTGTGCATTTTCTCTTAATTCTCACTGCAACCTGAGGAGGTAGATACCACTCTTTTTTTTTTTTTTAGACGGAGTCTCGCCCTGTTGCCCAGGCTGGAGTGCAATGGCACTATCTTGGCTCACTGCAACCTCCGCCTCCCGGGTTCAAGCGATTCTCCTGCTTCAGCCTCCTGAGTATCTGGGACTACAGGCGTGTGCCTCCACGCCCAGCTAATTTTTGTATTTTTAGTAGAGACGGAGTTTCACCATTTTGGCCAGGCTGATTTCGAACTACTGACCGCGTGATCCACCCGCCTTGGCCTTCCCAAGTGCTGGGATTACAGGTGTGAGCCACCACGCCTGGCGATATCACTCTTATCTCCTTTTTACAGATAAGAACATGGAGGCTAAAAAGTTTATGTAAATTGCCCAAAGGTACAGCAAGATCAATAAGAGAACCAAGGTTTGGTCCTCAGTGGTCTGACATCAGGGCCAACCACTCCTCACTACTGAACTCTGCTGTCTCGTCAGCGGTCTGCCCAGGGACACTTTGCTGCTCTCTTAACACACAACCCTTCGCCAGTGTTATACACCCAGAGAACCACTGGATCTAGGGCCACATCGCTCCCTGTTCCATTCTGCACATCAGTTCATGTAGCTGAAGTGCACATACACTGTTGATGGGCGTGGTTTGGTGGCAAGAGCACTGGACTGGGAGTCAGGGGACTTGGCTGTCATACTAGCTCTGTGGTTTACCTGTCATAGCACTTTAGGCATGTTATTCAATGTCTCTGGGTGTGTAGTTTCTCAATGCTGAAGGTAAGGGGATTGAATTAGATAACCTCAAAGGCACCTTCAAGAACCAACATCCTATGAGTCTATGAATCAGTGGCCTTGCTGATAAGGAGCTAATCATTACCTAACCTGGCAGGGCATTTAAGATTTATTTACTTTAATAGTATTTATCAAAACCACAGCACTTAGCTGCTCATTTTATGTTCATATATCTTCTCTGGCTTCCTGTTTATCCCAAAGGTTGTCTTTTCAAACTGCCCTTTGGGCTTATAAAAACTCCTTTGTGTTCATAACATGTTATTAAGTGAATAAAAAACAGGTTACAAAACTGTATGTATCTCATTTTATTAACAACAGTTGTGTGTGTATGCTAGTGTATATATATTATATATATACACACACGCAAGTATATATACACAAGTATGTACATAATATGTATATTGTAATGTATATACTATAATATATAAAATATAAGTGCCTGTACTTATTTTATATTTATGATTACTTACATAGTCTGAAAGGATACACATCAAAATATTAGAATGACATTTTCTGGATGGTGCAATAACTGGTGATTTTAATTTTATTTTTTATACTGTTTTTGTCCTTTATAATTTTTACCCAGGGGAATTGCTTTTTTTTTTTTTTTTTTTTTTTGAGACGGTGTCTCGCTCTGTATTTTTAGTAGAGACGGGGTTTCATCTTGTTAGCCAGGATGGTCTCGATCTCCTGACCTCGTGATCTTACCGCCTCAGCCTCCCAAAGTGCTGGGATTACAGATGTGAGCCACCATGCCCGGCTGCTTATATTTTTAGTGCTTATTGCTTATAAGTAATAAACTTACAAACGATAGATAATATCTCCTTTGGATCCAGAACTTCCTTGCCCCTTTAACTTTGTCTCTGGAATCTTTTCCTGGGTTGGCTACCTGTCTTTCTGTCTTATATTAGAAGACAGTGGGGCACAGAGCAATCTAATCCCTGCAGGGTTTTCCTCTCCAGACCCAGCTTTTAGTTATCCCCTCTTCCCCCACTTCCATTCACTTGTTTTCCTGTTCTTTTCTGTCCTTTTGTGTCAACATGGTCTTCCCTTTTTCAGTTTTTCCTCTACAATCACTCTTGAGTACTCCCAGCATTTATTCATTCATTCATTCATTCATCATAAATTATGCACAAATCAGGACAACAGTGGAATGAGAATAACAACAGTAAGTTGTTTAGAGTTGAAGACTGAGGTTCAAGTCCTGAATCTGCCCTAGGTAGAGCAAAATGATGTGAAAAATTCTTGGAAAATTATAAAGGCTGGATCAGTGAGAACTGTCATTGCCAAGGCCCTATGCTGAGCCCTATGGGGGAAATGTCGGTAAGGAACCTCTGTTCCCAAGGAGCTTAGAGAGTAGAATTGGACACGCAAAGCGGGAGGGCAGGGAGGGATGCAGAGATAATCTCCATAGACATAGAAATGACTAGATTCTGCAGAGGAGGAAGAAGGATGAGTCAAGTATCACCATGGGGTTGGGGCCCAGGTAACTGAGAAAAGTGGTGTCCTGAATCCATTTCTCAATCCATCATTCATTCATTCCACAAGCACACACTGAGCATCTGCCATCAGCCTGGTACTATCAGAGGTGCTAGAGATGTAACAGTGAGGAAAACAGGTAACAACCTCCCACCTACCCCGTTGTGTTTACATTCTATGAGATGACAGAGAAAAAGGAAGTCAAGAAGTACATAAACAAAATCAATTCCGAAGGTGACAAGTGCTGTGAAAAAAATAAAATTGGATAGTGTGTCAGAGAGCACCGGGGGAGGCGACATTGGTGCTGACGTGTCATTAGCTGAAATAGAAGTCAGGGGCTGGTCTGAGGAGGAAGATGATGATTTCCTGTTAGAGCTGTTGACTCAGAGATGCTAAGATTTACCTTCTGGTGAGATATTTTAACCTCCTCTCAAACTCTACATCCTATCAATCTCTGGCTGGGAAACTTCCAATGGGTTTTCACTGCCCTCTGGACAAAATCCCAGTTATTTAACTTGGCATTCAAGGACCTTCACAATCTTACCCAGTCTGCTTGCCTGCCCCTGTCCCCAGGTGAACCTTCAATTCTGGCTGTGATGGGATCCTCACTGTCTCCACCTAGGCTACATCCCTTTGTGTCTCCTTACCTGGGTCCGAGGAGAGTCTCCTGAACTCTCCAGTCCACAGCTGTCCTGCTTTTCTTAGGACCCAGGCCTTTTTTCTGCCTGCTCGCCCTCTTAGATTGTGTAAGTATCTTACAAGCAAGGGCCCAACTCTCCAATAAGAATGCAGTCTCCTCGAGTGACAGGCTGGCCCCTTCAGGATCTTCTCTTCATTGGATTTGCTCCATATACTTGCCCAGAATTGCATTGAGTGGCTTTACAGATAAGTATCTTCTTGTATGAAATGAAGAAGGAGAGACAAAATGGAAAGAACCCAGAAGACCAAAGAGCTTCCCATCCAAATTCAGGAGCCAGATGACATAATTCAGCTGTGGTTAAAAGTGTTTGGAAGCTCAAGTCTGCAATCCCAGCACTTTGGGAGGCCGAGGGGCAAGGATCACTTGAGGCCAGCAGTTCGAGACCAGCCTAAACAACACAGTAAGACTCCCATATCTACATTAGTTAAAAAATAATTTTTAGGCTGGGCGCGGTGGCTCACACCTGTAATCCCAGCACTTTGGGAGGCCGAGGCGGGCAGATCATGAGGTCAGGAGATGGAGATCATTTTGACTAACACGGTGAAACCCCGTCTCTACTAAAAAATACAAAAAAATTTGCCGGGCGAAGTGGCAGGCACCTGTAGTCCCAGCTACTCGGGAGGCTGAGGCAGGAGATTGGCATGAACCCGGGAGGCAGAGCTTGCAGTCAGCCGAGATCGTGCCACTGCACTCCAGCCTGAGTGACAGAGCGAGACTCTCAAAATAAATAAATAATAATAATAATTTTTGAAACATAAAAAATTACAAAAATGTGTTCTGAAGCAATTATCAAAGAATTGATTCATTTTGCTGGAGGAATCAACAATTGGTATGAATTCCATTTGCCTTGAGCATATAGGCATAAACCCGCCTGGCACTGGTAAGCAGAGCAATGGCCTGAGCCCAGGAGTCCTAGAATTCCTTCCAGCCCTCTATCCAAAAGAAAGACAGAGTCCTGGGCTCCAAGATGATGGCACAATCAGGAACTGGCCCAGAGTAATCCATTACCCTTCTCTCCAAGGCTTCCTTCCTCCGCTTCCTAGGCTCTGTCACGATTTCCTCCATTTAAGCTCTCGGGGGATGGAACACCTGTTTACCCATCTGAAATGCAGGATGATAGGAGATCACCTGCCCCCTGCTCTTCCCCCCTTCTCTGTCAGGACTGAGTCAATACTGATGTTCAACTTCTATGCTTTGAGGTCAGGATGTTCAGGTGGTGGGAGGTTAGGTGAGGGACACGTGATTGTCATGACAGGCATTTGGGATGAAAGTCAGAACCATAAACACATATTCATTATGACTCTCCTTCTGCCGGGTCTTTCATCTGGGGAATCTCAAAGCCCTGGACAAATGGTAATTAATTTTCACAACAGCTTCCACAGGAGGATGCAGTGGTGTCTGCCAAAGGCCAACAGGTATTTTCCCAGTATTCTTCCCTCAACCTTTCCTGCTTACTCCCAGCCCCTGCCAGCCCCAAGGTGATGGTACAAAGTGGATAGGATTCCTGGGCTGAAGACTCCTTCCTGGGACCTCTCTGTCCAGAAGGCTACAGGGGCAGATGGAGACTCCTCCCAACTAGCCTCCTGCCCCTACACCCTACCCTACTCTCCCAGAGCGTGACTAAGAGTGAACCAGGCAAGAGTGGGAGAATTTCCTGCCTCCACTGGCAGGCTGAGACCAAACAACAGGTTAGTTGACTCAGGAGAAACCACATGGCTCCAAAAATACAACTGCCTCTGCCTGGTTCCATCTCATGCTCCCTTCGCCCTTTAGATACAGTCACCTGCTCCTTCCCCCAATCCCACCCCCGGGGAATCACTTGAAGTAATTCTTGCCCTTAATTCTGATTATAGAAGAACTATATATGCATCATAGAAAACCTAGAAAATGTAGAAAAATACAAACAAGCATTTGAATAATCCTATAATTCCACTACTCCCAAAATAACCACTGCTGAAGTCTTGTTATATTTCCTTTCTATTTTTCTGTCCTTTGAGTTTCATTTAAATATTAATATATACTCACAGCAAAAACACAATTATACATACATATATGTATGCGTATATATATATTATATATATATATGCTCAAATAGAACAAAAGGTTATAAAGTGAAAAGTCAAAGTCCACCTCCAACTTTCTAATCCCATGCAGGGGGAAACCACTGTTAAGAGTTTCTTGTGTATCTTCCAGAAATTGTCTATTACATGTTCAAGCATGCATATGTTATTCATTTTACATGGCTGAGGTCATACCGTATGAACAATTTGGTCTTTTCTTCACTTTACATGAATACATGAGCATTTTCTATGCCATTAAAAATTATTGGATAAACTATTTTTACAGGCCAAATAACATTTTATCTTACTGATATGCCATAGTTTATTTAACCTTTTCCCTCTTGCTGGACATTTACTCAGGAGAGGAGGAGGAAGAAGGAATTGAATCAAGATGAAGTGTCAGGAGGAGGAAGGGGGCTGGCCTGTACTGAGGGCCTACTGTGTGCCAACCACTTTTCACATCTTCCCAATTGCTTGGTTTAGAGTTAGGCACTGTCCGCATTCTTCAGATGAGAAAGCTGAGTTCAGAGAGGTTAAGGAGGAATTTGCTTGTATGTAAGAGAGCCAGGGTTTGAAGCAAGATTTATCAACTCCAAAGCCCATGGCTGTTCTATTTTGCCGGGATGCTTCGGAAAAGTCCCAGGGTTCATGGTTGTGCACTGCTTGGCACGGGGATGGGGAGAGCCCTTCAGGCATTCCTTCTCTCATTTACTCTAATAACATTTATATGCCTGGCATCGAGAACTTGGGTGAAAAAGCTGCAGTCCTTATCCTCTAGAAGTTCACAGTCACATGGGGGTGGACATGAAAACAAGCTCTCACCACCTAGAGGGACATGCAAGGTACAAGGGGGTCCAACCAGGGTTTCCACTCCCAGACTCCAAAGGTAGAGAGGCTTCCTGGGGGAGGAGGCCCTTGACTGAGTCATTCCTCTGGCACCAGTCAGGAAGTGCCAGGGAGGCCTGAAACGCCTCTGCGTCCTCTCCTCCCCAGATCCAGTCTAGGCCCCAGTCACTGGAGCCTGGGTTGGTTCCTCCCTGACCCAGGTTTTGCCTCAGCTTCCTGCCTTTAACGAGATGGTTTTCCAGGCTCCCACGACAGTAGGGTGGGCAGTAGGCCTCCAATTTCTGAGAAAATCTTCAAGAACATTGTTTCTGGTTTGTTTTCCAGAAGTTCAGGAAATGTTTATCATACTTTTGGGGAAGAGTGGGCAGCACTGGAGGATTGGGTCAATGCTTCGGGCTCTGGATGGACAGATTGGGATTGGGGTCCTGCTCCTGCCATTTGCTCTGGGACTGCTGGAAGGTCACTGAGAGCTGTCAGGGCCCTGGGTAACAAGCCACAGAAAATGGACCCTAACTGTCTCAAACGAAGAAGGGAATCCACTGCAATATAATTGGCAGGGGTTCAGGAGGGAACAGTCTTGAGAAAGCGGTAGAAACTTAAGCAGCTCTCCAGGCCTGGAGCAGCAGGAGGCAGAAAACCATCACTTGAGCTGGAAGAGTCTAGTCATGACATTGCTGCCACTGCAGCCAGATATCACAGCAAATGGCGTGCTAATTCCCCAGCACACAGGGAGTCCAGGAGCCAGGCCTCAGGCAGGTGCATCTCATGGACTGAGCCTTGGTCATGCACTCATACCCGTTGCCAGGAAACAGGACGGGGAGGATTTGCCTTCGGACTTCAGTGGTATGAGGCACGTGCTCCTCCCTCCAAGTCAATGCCCAAGGGGAGTTCTGCCCTTTGGATGAGGGGCTTTAGATCCTGTACAGCCAAAAACTCAATGCCTATGACATGGCCTAACCTCTCAGAGCCTTTATAAAACACAGACAATAATCATACCCATTTCACAGGATTCCTACGAGGTTTTTTTTTTAAAAAAAGCAAATTAAGTGCTTAGCATGGTGTCAGACACCCCATAAATTCTCAGTAAATGTTAATTTACTACTACTACTATTAATATTGTTATTACTAGTGTTATTCACTTTCTCTCTTTTCAGATAAAATCCAGATCGTTTTCACTGTAAAAGTAATAGATGTCATACATAGAAAAGTTGAAAAATGCAGAAAAGTTGAAAGAAGAAATCACCTAACACCCACAGAAAACCACTGGCAGCATTTTGGTATTTCCTGCCAATCTATTTTCTATGTACTGGTGTTGGTTGTTTCATTCTTTCTTCCTTTTTTCCTTTCAAACAGCTGGGATCATTCTGTACGTGTACAGTTGTGTACCCTACCTTGTGGTATATGAATTTCTTTCTGGGGGGAGAAGGGGAATTTCCCTCCGTCACCTAGGCTGGAGTGTAGTGGTGCAATCTTGACTCACTGCAACCTCTGCCTCCCAGGCTCAAGCGATCCTCCCACCTTAGCCTCTCAAGTAGCTGGGACTACAGACGCGCACCACCACGTCTGGCTAATTTTTTGTAGAGACCGGGTTTCATCATGTTGGCCAGGCTGGTCTTGAACTCCTGAGCTCAAGAGATCCGCCTGCCTCGGCCTCCTAAAGTGCTGGAATTAGAGGCGTGAGCCTGTAATTATTCTTAACAGCTGCGAAATATTCTGTGGAATGGATAGTGTTGTTTCCACTGTTTGGGGAGGGGGAGTGTGTTGGGGGGCGGGGTTCATATGCATTTATACATTATGAGCGTTTTTTCAGAAACCTTTTCAGATTCTGGAATGCTTCTTTGAATACTGATGAATGCATAATTGATATCAGTTAAGCACTTTGTTCCGAAGGGCCCTTAGGAAGCCATTTCCTAAAATTCTCACAATTCCGATGCAGGTGGGGGGTGGGGCATGGCCCACCTGGATGCCTGTCACCTCATTGTGTGACAGGCACACAAAGGGGGGCATTTTCACTGCTGCTGTGAACGTGACAGTCCCATAGTCCCGTGTCGCCTTGACACCACTCGTCTGCCCACAGCTTTCTCACGTTCCCAATTTGCTCAACCACTGATTAGGCTGGGGTGGTTTATCCTGCCTGTGAAATTACCTGCCATTAGTGTAGTGGAAAGTGCCGGAGCTCTGCCTCTTGCCAGCTTGGGACTTGAGGCAATTTTCTTACATTTCTCAACCTCTTCTGTAAAGTGAAGAGTCATGTCCATCCTCCAGGATTAAAGAAAGAGGGATACATGATCCTAGATAGTAAGCTTTTTTCTTTCTTCCTCGACGGTTCTATAGTCTCTTCTTCTCCCTTACTTCCACCCCTCAGCCCCGCCCCACCCCCCACCAGCCTCCCTGCCTCTTCAGGTCCCAGGCTGGGTTCCAGGAATTGGCTCGCGCCTGATGCTGGCTCCCAGCGGCTGGGGTATCAGGTGACCCGGCTCCCCACCGAGGTGACTAAAATCCCAGTGATGCTCATTATTTGGACTTCCTGGGCAGGGCCGGGCACCCGCCGCTGGTGGGGCTTTGGATGCAATAATTAGTATTTTGACGAGTGTGATTCCGATCGCCCCACCAAGTAGGAGGTCCCACCCTGAGCAGGGAGCTCCGTGGGAACTGACCCGACCACATTCTCCGCTGCAGCGATTGTGCAATGGGCGCCCGGGCCCAGCCAGGGCGGGCTCCGAGGGAGGAGCGGGGCGGGGCATGCAGAGGATGCTCCAGGAGGGCGGGGCGCTCACCCTTACTCCCAGATCTCCTGGCCCGGGACAACGCACGTGGTCCTGAATCCACCCTGGACCTGCCTAGGATCTCAGGCTGGGCGGCCTGGCTCTGCTCTGGCCACGGATGCGGGAGTGAAGTGACCGGGGCAGAAAGGACATCTGAGGGGCACAAAGGGAAATGACTCCCGGCCCTTCCAAAGCACCATTAGAAATTGAAAGGTGCAAGGCCGGGAAAGACGCAGGGGCCAGTGCAGAGCTTCCTTTCATGGAGGCCCAAGGAGAAGTGAATTGCTCTACCCCAAGTTTCCATAAGAAATAACCAGGCTGGGCAAGGTGGCTCATCCCTGTAATCTCAGCACTTTGGCAGGTCGAGGCAGGAGGATTGCTTGAGCCCAGGAGTTCGAGACCAGCCTGAGCAACATATGAGAGACCCTGTCTCTACCAAAAAAAAAAAAAAAAAACCTTTAAAAATTAGCCAAATGTGGCAGTGCAAGCCTGTAGTCCCTGCTACTGGAGCGGCTGGGTTGGGAGGATTGCTTGAGCCTTGGGAGGTCAAGGCTGCAGTGAGCCATGATTGCACTACTACAATCCAGCCCAGGCAACAGAGCAAGACCCTGTCTCAATTTTAAAAAAAAGAAAAAGAAGGAAAGAAATAGGCAAAGAGAAGAGCTGCAGCTTTAGAAAGCACTGTCCCTAATATTGTGTGATTTCAATGACTCCAAAAGACTCTCTGACCCACAGGTTCTCCTGTATCTGAACCCCAGGTTCTCCTGTGACTCACCGGAAATTCCTCCACACATCCTTTACTTTAAGGTTTTGATGCCAAGTAAAAACTTGCCTAAGCTTCCACAGGCAAGGATCGAAGTGTGATGGAGAGAAGGGAAGACAGCATATAAAACCTCAAGGTGCCAGGAGCCCTCCTATGGCCTCCCAAGTACGGCAGTATTCTGTTTTTAAGGCACTTGCACTGCAATCTCCAGTGGCCTTTGAAACAATGCTGTAAGCTGGGGGTACTGTTACCTGTCATTCCCATTCGGCAGAGCAGGAAATGAAGGCTCAGAGAGGTTAAGTAACTTGCCTAAGGACACACAGTAAGTGCCCATGTACTGTTGGAATCATGGCACTCAACTGCTTCCCACGGCCCAGCATAATGGTGTGGTGTTCGTATTTTGGTCAACTAGTTTTTTAAAAGTATGAAACAAGTCCTTGGCTCAAGTTCTTATTTTTTCTTTCTTTTAGAAAATATTTTGTAGAGACAGGGTCTCACTATGTTACCCAGGCTGGTCTCGAACTCCTGGCCTCAAGCAATCCTCCCAGTTCAGCCTCCCAAAATGCTGGGATTAACAGGCATGAGCCACCATGCCTGACCCTTTGGCTCAGGTTTTGAGAAGACTTGGACTAATACAAGGCAGAACACTTGCTGTCTCTCATAAGCTTCACAACAGCCCTAAGCAAATAGCACCCTGTTTTACACGGGTAAAAATGCAAGGCTCTGAGATTTACTACATCCACTCAGTTGTGACTACCTCCAGGGTAAGGAATGAAGTCGTGTCCATCTTTCTATGTTTGATCCATAACTTTATCTATGAATCTTTGTTGAGTATTTGCAGAGAGAACCCTGCCAGGTCATCTAATAAGGCCTGTGCGTTTTACACATGAAAAAACTGAGGCCTGGAACAGGTAAGGGATATGACTGGATCACATAATTATGGTAGAACCTGAACCTCAGAGCTCCCGATTCTATCTGGTGTCCTTTCCGCTTCATTCATTCATTCAGTCAGTCAGTCAGTCAGTCAGTCAGTCAGCCACTCATTTATCCAACTACAGGAACTGAGCTGATGTACCTCCAAATGCTGGGCTCTAAGAATGAAAACAGTAGGGAGAGGAGAGGGCACACTTGATTTGAGGGAGGGTTCCAAAAACCTCAGTGTTCAAAATACGTGATTCTCTCTCTTTCTTTCTTTCTTTCTTTCTCTCTCTCTCTCTCTCTCTCTCTCTCTCTCTCTCTCTCTCTCTCTCTCTCTCTCTCTCTCTCTCTCTCTCTTTCTTTCTTTCTTTCTTTCTTTCTTTCTTTCTTTCTTTCTTTCTTTCTTTCTTTCTTTCTTTCTTTCTTTCTTTCGACAGAGTCTTGCTCTGTCGCCCAGGCTGGAGTGCAGTGGTGTGATCTCAGCTCACTGCAAGCTCTGCCTCCTGGGTTCACGCCATTCTCCTGCCTCAGCCTCCCGAGTAGCTAGGACTACAGGCGCCCGCCACCACGCCTGGCTAGTTTTTTGTATTTTTTTAGTAGAGACGGGGTTTCACCGTGTTAGCCAGGATGGTCTCGATCTCCTGACCTCGTGATCCACCCGCCTCGGCCTCCCAAAGTGCTGGGATTACAGGCTCGAGCCACCGTGCCTGGCCTATTTTACTTTATTTTTGAGACATGGTCTCACTTTATCACCCAGGCTGGAGTGCAGTGTCGCAATCACAACTCGTTGCAGCCCCGACCTTCTGGGCTCAAGTGATCCTCCAGCCTCTATCTCCCAGGTAGCTGGTACCATAGGCACATGCCACCATGCCCAGCTAATTTTTTAATTTTCTGTAGAGATGGAGTTTTGCCAACTTGCCCAGGCTGTTTTCCAACTCCTGAGCTCAAGCAATCCACCCGCCTTAGTCTCCCAAAGTGCTGGGATTACAGGTGTGAACCACTGCGCCTGGCCCAAAATAACATAATATTGTAATGCAATATTTTAAAAAATCAAATTAGGAAATGATATCCCACAGGCCTGCAGCCTAGCTTTTTTTTTTTTTTAATTTTAAATTTTACTTTAACATCTGCATGCACAAGGCAAGTTGCAGCCTGTTTTTGTAAATAAAGTTTTATTAAGAGTAAATCTCAGTCCCTGTTTTGAGGAGCCACAGTTTACTCTGGGGAGACAGACTCGAAGAGGGTATTTATAATCCTCTGTGATTATCCTCAGGCAGCGAGCAGGGGCTGAGGGGAAGCCTTTGAAGCAGGGAGGGAAATGTGCAGAGTCCCAGCTGTGTGGGCTCATTGCAGCAAAACTCGTTGGTGTAGGAAAAACAGGGGCAGGAGCCAAGGGAGGAAGTGGTGAGTGACCAGGTCTCAGAGATTAGGGGGAGGACATGGGGACGGTGCAGAGACCACCAGGCCGAGAATGTCCCATAAAAGTTTTGGACTTGACACCGTAGACATGCCTAACTGCGGCTGACACTGAAACTGGGGAAATCAAACACAAACTGGAGGGGCAGGTCCTTTCTCAGAAATACATTTAAAACCACAATGATAGAAAGTAATAAAAGAAGCTGAGCATGGTGGCTCAACGCCTGTAATCCCAGCACTTTGGGAGGCCGAGGTAGGTGGATCACATGAAGTCAGGAGTTCAAGACCAGCCTGGCCAGCATGGTGAAATCCAGTCTCTACTAAAAATACAAAAATTAGCCAGCCATGGTGGCATGCTCCTGTAGTCCCAGCTACTCTGGAAGCTGAGGCACAACAGTCGCTTGAGCCCGGGAGGTGGAGGTTCTAGTGAGCTGAGATGGTGCCACTGCACTCCAGCCTGGGGGACATAGCAAGACTCTGTCAAAAAAAAAAAAAAAAAAAAGGCCGGGCGCGGTGGCTCAAGCCTGTAATCCCAGCACTTTGGGAGGCCGAGATGGGCGGATCATGAGGTCAGGAGATCGAGACCATCCTGGCTAACACGGTGAAACCCCGTCTCTACTAAAAAATACAAAAAACTAGCCGGGCGAGGTGGCGGCGCCTATAGTCCCAGCTACTCGGGAGGCTGAGGCAGGAGAATGGCATGAACCTGAGAGGCGGAGCTTGCAGTGAGCTGAGATCCGGCCACTGCACTCCAGCCCGGGCGACAGAGCGATACTCCGTCTCAAAAAAAAAAAAAAAGGAAGAAAGAAAGAAAGAAAAAAGAAAGGAGGAAGGAAGGAAGGAAAGAAAAGAGAGAGAGAAAGAAAGAGAAATCAAGTTATAAAAGACTATTGAACCTTAAAAAAAATAATAGTAATAGGAAAGAAAAAAAAACCCACCATGAATGTGTTTGGCTGATTGGTCCCTCCATGTACTGGGGGCATTTGCCCACCTGTAGTCCTTTGCCCCCAGCCTTGTGCTCTGGAGGTCTCACCTGTGATTGAACCCTTCCTAAAGGTAAAAGGTACCACAAGCTGCTACTTCCTTGGTTGAACTGCTGGAAGCCAGGGAAACCCTTGGCAGGACATAAGCTGCCAAGGAATTCTCTTGACTTCCTGAGAACATTATAAGATGCATGGTTAAAGATATCCCATGTAAATCACTTAAAAGAGAGCCTGGCAGAAAATAAATACTCAAAAAACTTTCTGTTATTATGTTCTGTTTATTATTAAAGTACTTTTTATAATTTTCTAAAAAGAGTTACGGTTTGAAAGACCCTTCCTCATGTTTAAAGGACACTGTTCCCTTCTCCATATGTCTGTGGTGATTGTTGATGGTTGTAGAAGTATCTGCTAGATCAGGATGTGGGCTGATAGCTGAGAGGGTGTGATGTTTGGGAGAGATTAGAGTCCTGGGGGGAGGTTTAATCCAGGAGGCCTTCCCGGAGGTGGGGAAGAGTTGAGGACAGAGTTTTAAAAGGATACTGATGACAAGATGAATGGAAGCATTATGAATGGCATGGCATCTGGAAAATGGAGAAATTTGCCTACCTGGTATGAGAATGAACTGATATATCACAGACATAAAATGATTGGCACATAACAAGGACCCAGTGAAGGTCGATGATGAAGAAGGAGCAGGAGCGGAAGGGGCAGAGAAAAGAGAGAAAGGGGCTGAGCAGGAGACCGTGGTTCTAGGTACGGCTGTGCCTCTGATTAGCTATGTGAGACCTTGGGGACATCATGCCCCTCTTGACACCTCAGATTTCTTTTCTTTCCTTTCTTTCTTTTTTTTGAGATGGAGTTTCACTCTTGTTGCTCAGGCTGGAGTGCAATGGCATGATCTTGGCTCACTGCAACCTCCACCTCCTGGGTTCAATCGATTCTCCTGCCTCAGCCTCCTGAGTAGCTGAGATTACAGGCGCCTGCCACCATGCCCAGCTAATCTTTGTCTTTTCAGTGGAGACAGGGTTTCACCATGTTGGCCAACTGGTCTCGAACTCCTGACCTCAGGTGATCCACCCACCTCTGCTTCCCAAATTGCTGGGATCACAGGCATGAGCCACCGTGTCTGGCCTCTTTTCTTTAAAATGGACGACTTAGGCCTAAGGTTTCCACCTCTGAGAGTCTCTGAGTATAAATATAAAATAATGACAGTTTCCGGGTGCGGTGGATCATGCCTGTAATCCCAGCACTTTGGGAGGCAGGTGGATCACCTGAGATCAGGAGTTCGTGACTAGCCCGGCCAACACGGTGAAACCCTGTCTTTACTAAAAATACAAAAACTTAGCCAGGCATGGTGGTGGGCGCCTTTAATCCCAGTCACTCCACAGGCTGAGGCAGGAGAATCACTTGAACCTGGGTGGCAGAGGTTGCAGTGAGCTGAGATCATGCCATTGCACCCCAGCCTGGGCAACAAGAGCGAAACTCTGTCTCAAAAAATATAAATAAATAAATAAATAAATAAATAAAATAATGACAGTCATTGTTTATTGCCACTTACTTTATACGAGTCTCTCTTATAAGCCAGGTACCTGTAACATCTCACTTGATTTTCACAATGACCCCATTCATGGATTCCACTAGTATTCTCACTGTATTGAGAAAACAGAGACTCAGAGAAGTAAGGTAACCTGTCCAAATGGTTGATCGAGTAAGCAGGGTTCCTGACTGCAGGAAGACAGAGAGATGCCGCCTCCTGGGGCGTGTTTGTTTCTACAGAGAAGCATTTTCTTCACGACTGAGATTGGGGGTGGCCCCGGTTCCCTGGAGATACCAGTGTTGCAGAAGGCTACTCTTCTTCCTGATCTCACTGCCCAGTTCTGTGGCAGCTCCAACCCATAACTTGAATGTCCCCCCACCCACACACACACCCCCACCTCAGCACAGTGACTTTCCCCCAAGGCTGTGTCACGCTTAACGGATGACACTCAGGGAAAGGCTCTGTGGTTGAATCACAGTGACCACTTCCTGTTCCATTCAGGGTCCCCTGTTCTCCAAAGCCCTCACTCTGCCATGCCCTGTTTAGTAAATGCCACAAAGTTTGTGACTCCTGGACTGCTAGGGAAGCTTAGTCACCCCTTCCTATACCCTGATTCTACTAGACTTAAAGGCATCAACTCTCAGCTTCTGCACCATTTCACTACCTTGCAACAGGAGGCTGGTGGGACACCCTGTTTGTCCCGGGGCTGCACAAGTAGGCAAAAGGACGATCTCCATTCCTCTAGACTGGCGATGTAAGGCTGACCGGACAGGCGGGCCGATGTCCAAACCTCAGCCATGAAGTAAGGGAGGTAGTCACTGATCCTGTGGGCTCCTCAGAGGCACCTACTCACTGGATGTTGTTGTCTCCAAGCACATGGGTCAGGACACCAAGTGGAAAGAAATGCCAAGGGGGTTGTATGTCTTTGGGGGAAACCCCAATTCTCTTTCATTTGCTCAGAAATGGCTTCCTGGAGGCTGAGAGCTATTGCTAATGTTGAGTCTGAGGGCCGAGGGAGTCATCAGATACTAGGGGGCCATCCAGAGGAGGAGACTTCCTCTGGGTAAATGCACAGAGCAAAATCTAGGACCATCGGGGCAGGACTAAGATCTTTAGCAGTACTCAACCTCTAAAGATTATGCTACAAGTATTTCTTGCCCCACACAAACCCTCAATAGATAATACAAAATAAAACAATCTAAATTCTAAAAATAAGTATGTCCTTATCAACATATCAATGATGTTACTTATGAAAATGGAAAAAAGATCTGACATTCGTATGAAACCCAGAAGACTCCAAATAGCCAAAGCAATTTTGAACAAAAAGAACAAAGCTGGAGGCATCACACTACCTGACTTCAAAATTTACTATAAAGCCGTAGTATGGTACTGGCATAAAAAGAGACACATAGATCACTGGAACAGAGTAGAGAACTCAGATATAAATCCACACATTTGTAGCCAACTCATTTCGACAAAGGTGCCAGGAGCAAACAATAAGGATCATCCCTTTAATAAATGGTGCTGGGAAAACTGTATGCAGAAAAATGATTCCAGACCCCATCTCTCACCATAAACAAAAATCAAATCAAAGTGCATTAAATACTTACATCTAAGGCATGAAACTATGAAACTATTAGAAGAAAACATTGGGGAAGTGCTCCAAGACTTTGGTCTGGGCAAAGATCTTTTGTGTAATCTTTTCATGTAACCTCAAAAGCAACAGGAAACCAAAGCAAAAGTGGACAAATGGGATTACATTAAGCTAAAAAGCTTTTGTACAGTAAAGGAAATAATCAACAAAGTGAAGAGACAACCTACAGAATGGGGGAAAATACTTGCAACTAGCCACCTGACAGGACATATAAAAAGCTCAAACAACTCAACAGGAACAAAACAAATAATCCCATTTAAAAATGGGCAAAATAGCTAATAGGCCTCTCTCAAAAGAAGGCATACAAATGGCCAACAGGTATGTGCTCAACATCATTAATCTTGAGAGAAATGCAAATCAAAACAATGAAATATCATCTCACCCCAGTTAAAATGACTTTTATTTATTTTTTTAAAAAAAGCAATAACAGATGCTGGCAAGGATGTGAAGAAAGGAGAATTCTCATACACTGCTAGTGGGAATGCACATGAGAACAGCTACTATGGAAAATAGTATTGAGGTTCCTCAAAAAACTAAAAATAGAATGACCATATGATCCAGGAATTCCACTGCTAGGTGTACATCCAAAAGGAAGAAAGTCAATATATGGAAGAGATGTCTACACTCCCATGTTTACTGCAGCACTATTCACCGTAGCCAACATATGGCATCAACCTAAGTGCCCATCAACAGATAAATGGATAAAGAAAATATGGTACATACACACAATGGAATATTATTCAGCCATAAAAAGAATGAAATTCTGTCATATGCAGCAACATAGATGGAACTGGAGGATATTATGTTAAGTGAAATAAGCCAGGCACAGAAAAACAAATACTGCATGATTTCAGTCATACGTAGGAGCTACAAAAGTGGATCTCATAAAGAGAGAGAGTAGATTGGTGGTTACTAGAGGCTGGGAAGGCGAAGGGAACTGGGGATGAAGATAAATTGTTTAATGGGTACAAACATACCATTTGATAGAATACATAAGACCTAGTGTTTGATACATAAGGAGGGCAACTATAATTTATAATCATCTATTGTACATTTCAAAATAGCTAGAAGAGAATAATTTGAACATTTCCAGCGTAAGGAAAAGATTAAACATTTAAGGTGATGGACATCCCAAGTATACTGATTTGATCTTTATAAATTATATGAATGTATGAAATTATCACATGTCCCAAAACTATTTACACGTAAATATCATATATTAGTACATAATAAAAAGTTTAAAAAAGAAAAAATAAATAAAAACAAGCATAAGGAAATTCAGTAATGTTCTGATTATTTCCATAATGACCACTTCAGCCCTATTTTATCAGTGTCTTTTTTTCTCACTTTCTGTTGCCTCCACTTTGCTGGTGCCATAGCCCCGTGTGGTCTACCTGTTGGATAATCCTGCAGTGGATAGACGTCACTGGACCACATGTGTTGGCCAATATAGGGAAGCTCTTTCTAACCATTTATGTTGTGTGACCACTAAGAGGGCTTCCCTGGGAGGAAGTGCCCAGTCACTGTTGTGTTCCCAAAGAGGCCAGAAGTCCCTATGACGGGGACAAGATCTGTGAGAATCTGGAAAGAAAGTGGCTTACCCTATGAAGTCTTTTCTGGTCTGATGATGCTAGGGTGGGCATTCCAAGTACTTTGGAAGGGACTGCAAAGGCCTGCTCCAGGCTGGGGGTCACAGGCTGTGGGATGGACCTCTGGGGTCCCTTTGGGGACTTTGAGGAAAAGAGTTACCCTTTTCTCCAGGAAGGCAAGCTTACCCCTGGCTTGGAGGTCTTGCAGGAGCCCTGCAGCTACATCTGGAAAACCAGCCACACTGTCACAAGATAGCACCAGGGATGACTGGATCAGGACCAACTCGGGGGCACCAAGGGGCATTTTAGCCACCCATCAGGGCACTCTGTGTTCAGTCCTATTTACATGTATGTTCCCCTGTGCTCAGCTATGAGCTCCTTGAAAGGCACGACAGCCTTATTGGTTCTTGTATCCCTGGTGCTGGCCCTTGGTTGAATAGAATGAATAGGGTCAGGAAGAATGAAATGGCGTGTTTCTTTAAGGCAGTATATAAATGCATATTCTATAAACAATAAATAAAATGCCTTCCAGGTGTCTAGTGACTTTGCACAAGGATACTCAGGAAACTGGTTATGTGTTCACCTCTGGAGAGGGAGGCCAGAGGACAAGGGTCTTGGGTGAGAGGGACACTATTCATCCCTTAATGCCATTTTTATCATGTGTATGTGTTAGTTATAGAAACTAAAATAAAAACACTGAGGTTAAAAAGTTCCCAAAGTGCTTCCAGCAACACAGTAGGTGATTTAAGTGGTGTAACAGAGTACCGGATATTGCAAGTGCGTGATGCTTCTTACAAGAGGCTCTTGACCTTTTTCTCAGATTTATAGACTTTCAGTTTACAAACCCTTTTCATAACACTGAAATGTTTACTTTCCAGTATAGAGCTCAATAACTCATCAGTTAAAAGTAGGCTGGTGATGAAGGCAGGCAAGAACCCCATCCCCCAAGAGAGGAGTCAGAGAAATGAGTCATTTTGGGTGCAACAATTGACAGCCACAAAAGGGACTAAAGGCTATTGGCAAAAGATTATATTGTTTTCTTCTTTTCTTTTCTTTTCTTTTCCTTTCCTTTCCTTTTCCTTTCTTTCTCCTTCTTTCCTTCTTTTCTTTCTTTCTTTCTTTCTTTCTTTCTTTCTTTCTTTCTTTCTTTCTTTCTTTCTTTCTTTCTTTCTTTTCTTTCTTTCTCTTTCTTTCTCTCTCTCTCTTTCTTTCTTTCTTTCTTTCTTTCTTTCTTTCTTTCTTTCTTTCTTTCTTTCTTTCTTTCTTTCTTTTCTTTCCTTCTTTCCTTCCTCCTCTCTCTCTCTCTCTCTCTCTCTCTCTCTCTCTCTCTCTCTCTCTTTCTTTCAGACAAATACTATTTAGTTAAAAGCAGCTCTTCCAGGCTGGGCAAGGTGCCTCATGCCTGTAACCCCAGCACTTTGGGATGCCAAGGCAGGAGTTTGAGACCAGCCTGGGTGGCACAGAGACTCCATCCCTACCTACGGGAAACTGAACATTCCTCCCAATGCCCTGGGTTAACATATGCTGGGGCATCATCCAGCTACTGGTATGTACCAAAGACAGAGCTTATTTCAAATGACCCACTCCCTTCAATGGGAGCCAGAGTGAAGGAGGCTGGGCAGGAAACCAGCCAGGCTAGCCAGAGCCCACCAGCATGGCCTCGGGTCTGGCCCTATGTTAATCCACTAGTTCCTGCAGCCCTAATCAGATCCTGAGAGACCAATTTATTCTAAGTAATCAACAAGAGTGGGAATAATGAAACAGGAAATGGATGTGTTAGTTTATAAGCCAATTCCTTGAGTTCAGCAGCAACAAGATTACTGCTGCTGCACTATTGTTCTCTCCTGATGGATGAGGCAAGTTGAGACCACTGCATAAGCGAAAGGTTGCTCAGAATGTTGAAAGACTACAAAGGGACCTGGGAATTATTTAGAGGGAGGCAAGTGGTGTAGTAAAAAGCGGGTGGTCAGATGAAATTGGCTGGAAATCATGGCTCCAGCACTTACTAACTATGTGACTTTGGGCAAGTTACCTAAAAGTCTATGTCAGTTTCTCCACAAATAAAATGGGCACCATAACACCTAACTCACACAGCTGTTTTAAAGAGTAAATGAGATAACATATGGAAAAGTCCAGGCACAAACTAGATATCACCAAATGCGCACTTCCTTTTAGTTATTTTCACAGATAATTTTCAACTGCAAGGTGATACATCATGTTAATTACTGAATATGGAAAATGTTTGATAAGCCAAAAGGAAAAAACTCAAATCTCCCACAATTCCATCAGCCAGAGATAACTGTTAGTAGCATTTTCGTATGTGTCCCTCCAGGCCTTTTTATGTGTTATTGTTTTTAAAAACAAAAACAGGATCCTACTCCCATGGTGTCTTAAAACTGACTCTTTTAACTTATGACCATATATTAACATCATCTGATATCTTCACATCCTCTACTGCATGATTAAAAAGAAAAAGTCAGACATGATATGGCCATATCATATATATATATATATATATATATATTTTTTTTTTTTTTTTTTTTTTTGGACAGAGTCTCACTCCATCACCCAGGCTGGAATGCAGTGGTGCGGTCTTGGCTCACTGCAGCCTCTGACTCCCAAGTTTAAGCGATTTTCCTGCCTCGGCCTCCCAAGTAGCTGGGGATTACAGGCATGTGCCACCACACCCGGCTAACTTTTGTATTTTTAGTAGAGACTGGGTTTCACCAAGTTGGCCAGACTGCTCTCGAACTTCTGACCTCAAGCAATCTGCCCTCCTCACCCTCCCAAAGTGCGGGGATTACAGGCATGAGGCACCATGCCCAGCCTTATTATTTATTTTTTCAGACAGGGTCTCACTCTGTCACCCAGGCTGGAGGGCAGTGGCACGATCACACCTCACTGTGTGTGGTGTTGATCAACCTCCAGGGCTCAGGTGATGCTCCCACCTCAGCCTCCCAGGTAGCTGGGACTACAGGCATGCGTCATCACACTCAGTTAATTTTTAAATTTTTTTTTTTTTTTTTGTAGAGGCAGGATCTCTCCATGTTGCCCAGGTTGGTCTTGAACTCCTGGGCTCAAGGGAATCCACCTGCCTTGGCCTCCCGAAGTGCTGGGATTACAGGCATGAGCTACTGAGCCTGGTCGTCATCTTTTATTTAACCAACTTCATATTGTTGAGCAGTGTCTTCATTATAAACAATGCAAAAATGAACATCTTAGCAGCTGAGCAACTTTCTTTCTTTTCCTTTTTTTTTTTTTTTTCTTTTTTTTAGACAGAGTCTTGCTCTGAAGCCCGGGCTGGAGTGCAATGGCATGATCTCGGCTCATTGCAAACTCCGCGTCCCGGGTTCAAGTGATTCTCCTGCCTCAGGCTCCAGGTAGCTGGGACTACAGGCGAGCACCATCACACCCAGCTAATTTTTGTATTTTTAGTAGAGACAGAGTTCTACCATGTTAGCCAGCACTGTTGACCTCAGGTGATCCACCCACCTTGGCCTCCCAAAGTGCTGGGATTACAGGCATGAGCTACCTACCGCGCCTGGCCCTGAGCTGAGCAACTTTCACTACTCCCCAGTGATAAATTTCCTGAAGGAGAATCGTTGGTCCATATAGACAAACAGCCTTTCAAAAGTTCCAGCCATTTTCTGTTCCTACCTACCCAGTTTGTTATTTTTATTTTTACTTTTATTATTTGTTTTTGAGACGGAGTCTCCCTCTGTCACCCAGGCTGGAGTACAGTGGCATGATCTCAGCTCACTGCAACCTCCAGTTGCCAGGTTCAAGTGATTCTCCTGCCTCAGCCTCCAGAGTTAACTGGGATTACAGGCGCCCACCACCACACCCGGCTGATTTTTGATTTTTTTATTTTTAGTAGAGACAGGGTTTCACCATGTTGGTCAGGCTGGTCTCGAACTCCTGACCTTGTGATCAGCCCACCTTGGCCTCCCAAAGTGCAGGGATTACAGGTGGAAGCCACTGAACCCGGCCATCAGTTTGTTATCTTGATTGCAGGCCAACCCTGGGTTTTTTGTTTTCTATTCGGCAGCCAGTACCCTAGCAATCACTTTCTATTCTAGAGATATTTCTGTACAAATACATAGATTTGGTGTCTGGGCCTCGCAAGGCCTCTTCTACCCAGTCTAATTCTGGAGACATAAGCTCTGGAGAAAATGGTCTCCTGTTAATTTCCCAGCCCAGTCACCAATCTCGTGTTACGGAGGATCCGTGGTCAGTAATTCGATTACTGCTTATCTACTTTTGGCTACATTTCTCAAATGTCATTAGCCACATTCACAAATCTTGTTGAAGGTGAGTGGTTTCTGCGGATAGCGGATATCACTCATTTTCTCTTTACACTTCGTTTCTGAGGGTAAGGGTCTCCAACATTGTTTGCAAAGGTGGACTGGGGAGGACAGCATTTTATCAAAGCTGAAAGTAGGAAATTTGGTCCTTGGGACAAATAGCAGGAAATGAGAACTCAGATCAAAGGAAGGGCACCCCTGGAGGAAGGAGATGTGGTACAAGCAAAGGCGTTGGTCACACATGTGCCTTGGCTCATTGGCCTGTGTCACTTCAACCTCTGCTTCTGTCATCACCTCTGTTTTCCCAACTCCCCTGTCTTCTTCTTTCCCTTATCAGGACCCTTGTGATTACACTGGGCCACTCCAGATGTTCCAGGATAATCTCCCCATCTCAAAATCCTGAATTTAATCAGTTTTGTCATGTAAGGTTTCATATTCATAGGTTCTAGGAATTAGGATGTGGACAGTTGGGGGATTATTATTCTGCCCACCTCACCTGGGCAAGCCACTTTCTCTGGCCTGAGTTTCCTTATCTGCAAACCATGAGTCTCCGATAAAAAAACTCTTCACGATCCTTTCCAGGTTTGGCTGGTAGAAATATTTTGAGTGAAATCCAGGGGGACTGAGGTATAAAAACTGTACTCAATTTCTTACGCGTTTCTTTATTTCCTCCTCTAGAACTATACTCTCTCCTCTGAATGCTACCAATGTCATTTGTATGTAAGTTTTTATTTAATTTATTTATTTTTTGAGAAGGAGTCTCATTGTGTCGCCCAGGCTGGAGTGCAGTGGCGCGATCTCAATTCACTGCAAGCTCCACCTGTCGGGTTCACGTCATTCTCCTGCCTCAGCCTCCCAAGTAGCTGGGACTACAGGCGCCCGCCACCACGCCCAGCTAATTTTTTTGTATTTTTAGTAGAGATGGGGTTTCACCATGGTAGCCAGGATGGTCTCGATCTCCTGACCTCATGATCCACCAGTCTCAGCCTCCCAAAGTGCTGCGATTACAGGCGTGAGCCACCGTGCCCGGCCTGCATGTAAGCTTTTATTCATTGAAGGAGCCTGCATAGAGTGCTTACTATGTGCCAGGCCCTGTTCTAAGCCTTTTGCAGATATGAAACCATTCAACTTTCCATAATAGCCCTATGAACCAAGTGCTATTGCTATCCTTATTTTATGGAGGCAGAGAGAGGTTAAATACATCTTGCACAAGATCACAGAGTGGCAGGACCGAGGTCAATCTTCAGCTGTCTGGCTCCAGAATCTGTACTCTTTAACCACTGGCCAACCAGCATCTCCTTAAAACCCTTGACCACAGTCATGAGGCCATTGCTTAAGTCTTTTCTCCGAGACTATGGGCAACTCAAGAGCAGGAGTCTTGTCTAACTCGGTGAATCCCAGCTCTGATAACAGCCTAGCACACAAATAAACCAAAATATAAGCATACTACTTATCTACTCGAGAGCCTCTTGATCAGGGCCATGACTGCAGGACATAATTATAAACATTTATGGGACACTTCAAAAGAAAACATAATCCTCATGCCAGCACTGGGAAGGAGGTACTATTATGATCTTCATTTTACAGACTAGTAAACCGCCACAGAAAGAAAAAAGCTGAGTAACGTGCCCAAGGTCAGGAAATGGATTTGAGTTGAGATCTGCTTGACTTCCAAGCTTGCATCGTGAAGGTGAGCACAAACTCCTTGAGGGCTGCAATTTTAAAGTTAGAACCAAGTTTGACTCTGGACAACCACAGAGAGGAACAAAAAAAAAATGAACATTTTACTGGACAATGCAATATGCCAGGTTCTGGTACCAGGTGCTTAACATCACTCGGTTAGTCCTCAGAACAACCTGGTTGTTCCATTTCACAGATGAGAAAACGGAGGTTTAGAGAGTCTAAGTGAGTTTCCCAAAGTCTACTGGGAGAGACAAAACTAGGTATAATTCCACAATTCATCAACTTTCCACTATTATTAAGCTACTGGGCCTTAGTTCTCTCATTTGAAAAGATGGAGTCCAGCTCAGCTTTTTTTTTTTTTTTTCTTTTTAAAACAACATTAAGTGTGTGCTTATTGCATGCCAAGCACTGTGCTAAGAACTTCACATTTATTTTGTAATTTCATCCTCATAACACCCCCTGAGGTGCTATATACTATTATTATTATTTCTACTTTACAAATAGAGAAACTGAGGCTTAGACAGACATCTGTTGTTACACAGCTACTCTGAGGCCCAGCCCGAGTTTAACTGAAGCTTGTTAGAATCATAAGCCAGACTCTTGCCTATTTTCCTGTGCAGCCTCCAGCAGTCTCTGGCAGCCTTTGGAGTGAGGACATCCTGTGTTCCTCCAGAATCAGAACAAGGCTGGGATGGACGTGGGATGAGTTCCTCAGTGCGTGGGCCCCTCTTCCTTTGGATTTCAAAGACTCACTTCAGTGAAGTCCTGTCAAAGTCAAAAGGTGACATTGAATGGACAGTCAGCCCAGGCTCAGAGTCCAGTCCTGGCACCTCAAGGGCTTGGCTATTTCCTCTGATCCTGTTGTCAAGGCAACTTGGATCCCTTTGTGGTTCTGTGGTTATTCTCCCTCTTGTGTCCTTGTCTTCCTACGGTTTCAAGAGAATACTTTAGAGACAGCAGCTCCAAATGGCCTACCTGTCACTGACTGAAGGAGATGCTGACTTGAAACAAAAACAGTTCCTAGGACCCTTCAAGGCCTCAACTAGAAAGAGCAATGCTCTGTAAACACCTTAAGGGCAGACATTGTCTTATCATAGCTGTACCCCAGCGCCTCACAGGATGCCTGGAACAGAGTGGGTGCTCAGTTAACGTTGAGCAGATAAATTAATGAGTGAATGAATGAATGAGTGAATGAACTGATTATGCAAAAGGCTCCCTAAGCTTTTCAGGGGTTGAAAAACTGGGGCAGAGTGATGGGCTAAGATATGTGGCAGAACTAAGAATAAAAGTGCATTTGTATGTGAGTGTGTGTCCCTTGGCAAAGGCTCCACAACCCCTGTGATGCGTTGGCCTGTGTACCTCCACCTCTCCCCTCCACGTCTTGTGAGCTAGAGCTGTTGGTTGGGCAGAAACAGTTCGTGCCCACCCCAGGCTTCTGGCCTCAAGAAGCAATCTCTCTATTTCTCTTCCTCCCACCCCTGTAAATTGTGATAAAATACACATGACACAAAATTTACCATCTTAAGCATTTTTAAATGTATGTTGATGTTAGTATGCAACCAGTCTTCAGGACTCTTCATCATGTGAAGCTATGTCTTTAATCTTGTGTCCATCCCAATTTTACCTACTATTTTCAATTTTAGCTACAAATAGACCCTGGGTTTTGACTCCTGCATTGAGTCTTAGTGTGTTACAGGACGGTATTGGTGACCAACAAATGTTCACTGGGTAATTGATCTTACTCTGTGTGTGTGTGTGTGTTTTCCTGCGTGCTTCAATCTCTTACGGTCTAAGAGCAATTTTGGCTTTGTGATGCATCCCACAATTACAAGAACTTCTTGACCGCCCTCTAGTGGTAAAGATGAAGATATGACACTTAGAATAACCATTCGCCTGATGCTGATGTTGAAAGTGGCAACTTTTTTTCTGATAACTCACTGGACTTTATATAATCCAAAATTGTGATTGCTCCAAAGTTGGCAGTTCATCCTCACTTTACAGATAAAGTTGACGTATAGAACAGTGCTTTTCAAACTGGCGAAGGACCAGTTTTTTTAAAAAAATTAATCTGCAAGCCAATCAATTGTACAATAAAAATGAATTATTAATACCGGACATATTACATTAAAAACAAAGATATACAAAATTAAAACCAAATTTCATTATCATATCCAGCAGACAAGATTGCATTTCAATAAATAGAATCAGAATAAACATAACATAGGGAAAAATAATTGCAAAATCTGTACATGTTTATTGAATGTATTATATGATTAATATATAAATTGCTATTGCATTCATAATTTTTGTTGTTCTGCCATTATAACTAAATGAAAAATTATGAGTAAAACAGTGTTTCTCTACTTTGAATGAACACCATGCATATCAATATTGAGCATTCTTAATGGACAAATACATAAGTTATTGCTTGCCAACCTATCTAACCCACCCAGAATGGACTACAGTGCTACTTGCAAAGTAGAATGTGTGATGAGATTGCTTCCATTTTTTTTTTTGTTGTTGTAATTTAATAAAGGAAAATTATTTTATTTATTTATTTTAGAAATGGGGTCTCACTGTGCCACTGAGGCTGGAGTGCAGTGGCAAGATCATAGCTCCCTGAAGCCTCCTGGGCTCAAGCGATCCTCCAGCCTCAGGGCCGCCCCCTACCGCCGTCCCCCATCCCCCGCCAGTAGCTAGGAAGGACTCCAGGCACCTACCACAACACCTGGCTTCCATGTTTTGTTTTATTAAGAGCTTAGTGGAGAACCAGTCTCACCGAGCTTTGTTAATGGGAATGGAAAAAGAGATTTTAAGACAGTTTTAGGAAGCTCAGGATTTCCATCTTTTGCTTTTCTTCAAAATGAAGCAAATGATTCTGTGTTTTCAAAATTCATCAGTTATTCAATTGCCAGTTTATCCTGTACAGTTAAATTGTCTTTCAATGAAAGCAACAGATTATGGATCTATGAATTTCCCATCCGTGAATCTTCTTTTGATGGAAATAAAATGTAAATGTTCCATAACTCCATAACTTGTTTGACCATAACATTTTACAGATATGCAATACCAAGATTGTCACCAACATCACTGATAATTGTTGCTAAACTATGGGGCATGTTGTAACGATCTCTGGATATTCTGTTCTTCCAAGCTTCTGTCAGTTTTGCCCTTCAATCTTCCTTGCCATTGAAAATCATACTGCATTTTTTTCCCCTGCTTAGAAGTAGTAAAAGCATTTAAAATGCCAAAAATATCACACAAAGAAACATGCCTATTGTCCAAACCACATTTTTAAAAGGTTGGGACCTTATAAAAATGTTTGTTTGTTTGTTTGTTTTACTTTCTAGAAACACTAAGAGTTTGTTTCACAGTCAAACATTCCTAATAGTACTTTTCTCTTCAGTAAGCATTGTATCTCACCTATAACAGTTGTTTATGATCAGCTTCCATATCAACACATATTATAAGAGAATCATCTCAAATTTCATGCATTATCCTTTGCATAACTATTTTGTGCTATGTAACTAGACACTGTTTAGTTCAGCTAACATTTTTTCATTATAAAACTTCCTTGATTAAAAAAAAAAGCAGCGCGTTGATTTACATTCTTCTTCAAACTTAGTATGTTTTTCTGTCAATGAGGCTGCACATTAGATCATTTCCTACAGCAGTCTTAAACCACATTCCTTGTCAGTGTAATCCTTTATAGTTTTATACATTTAGGACTTGTTGTGCTTGTCATCAATGAAACTGAAAAAAATTCTTCCACTATGTTCAAATTACATATATACTATGTTAATTGTCATGTTAGCAGTATGTGGGCATTCAGTAACTCGCAGTGAAAACTACTTTGCTAGCCGTGTTATTCTGTGAGTTAATCTGTCATGTCATTAGCTAGTTATTGAATTCATCCAGCCATGAAAAATGATATTTGAGTTACTTTCTTTGCCACGTATTCACTCATAATTTCAAAGATCTTTGATACAGCCTTGTGCTAAAGTCTTCCTTTTAAAATTTTAGCATCCTAAAGTGCTACTTTATAAGATGCTCATACATTACTAATGTTTATTTGTGAAATATTGAGCATCTGTTCTTATGAGTTTTTTAAATTCAACATTCTTTCAAGGTATTACTTAGGTTTTGAATTTACTTCTTTTATTTTCTATGTAAATGCTACATAAGGTTGATGGTCTTATGAGCTTTATTAGCTAGTATATCTCTAAATAATACATGATAGTTTTAGAATATTAGTATCAATTATGGCTACAAAACTGAACTCAATATGTGAGGAATTATACTTCTGAGTAAAACTAGTACAAACTCTTTGTAGTAGTTGAATTTCTTTGAAATCACTTCCATAGTCAGCATCTGTTTTACTACTGCTGCTGCTGCGCATTCGCAAAGGTGTGTCTTTTCTTGATTAAAATAAGTCTGGTGAAGTTTGTTTTGACATTTGTAAATTACAGTAAAAAATGATTATGAAAATCTGCTTCCTAATATAGCTAATATTTTTATTTTATGTATATTTTTCAATTTGAAAACAGTACTGTTTATTAACTGACCAGATTACAAAAATAATCATGGCAGACACCTTAGTTCATCCTTCTAAGGAGCCTTTTGATCTGGTTGTCCCTGTTGCCAGCATCTCCACTTTCTACAAAATGCGTAGTCTTTTCCTTCATTCCTCCTCATGGAGAGGATAATTTGAAAGGCCTGAGGAAGTTATTTGCTTCTTTGAAGCATTTTCCAACAGCATAGACCTCATGAATCAGATCCACTGTGCAGATGATGTCATATTTACCAAGACATCAAGCCATCAAAGTGTTATCTGTCAAGATAATTTGCTTCGTATTGATTTTGCTGTAACCACACTTGGAGACTAGTTCATTTACTGAATTCAAGTTCGGAGACTGTCATGCAATATATGGTTCTACGATCCTCAGCATGTTAATTGAAGCATTGTTGAACTTAACAAAGGTTCTTGTGAAGATCTGACAAGGCAAAGAAGCTGCAACAGCTTTTGGACCCTTGGGCTGCCACCACTGAGACCTCTGATCCTGATGATCAATGCCAATTTGGGTTCTGCAGGAACACAGAAGTTGCCAGCTTTTCTTGCCATTCTAGCTATTCATATCTCAGTTCTATACATCTGTCTATATTCCTAGTGATAGTGTTTGGCTTCTTCATAGATAAGCTTCCTTCCTTCCTTGCGAAGCATCCTTATCTTCAGCTCTGCAAAATGCCTTCACTTTTTCTTAAAGGTTTCTGGCACAGCAGGAACCTTCTTTTTCTTTTCTTCAACACTTTCTCTGGTTCCACCCAGGAAACTGAAGATTTTAAAACTATAAACTAGGCCAGGCATGGTGGCTTACACCTGTAATCCCAGCACTTTGGGAGGCCGAGGCGGGTGGATTACGAGGTCACAGCTCAAGACCACCCTGGCTAACACAGTGTGAAACCCCGTCTGTACTAAAAAAATACAAAAAAATTAGCTGTGCATGGTGGCGGGCGCCTGTAGTCCCAGACACTCAGGAAGCTGAGGCAGAGGCAGGAGAATGGTGTGAACCCAGGAGGTGGAGTTTGCAGTGAGCCAAGATGGCGCCACTGCATTCCAGCCTAGGCAACAGAGAGAGACTCCATCTCAAAAAAAAAAAAAAAAAAAAAAATATATATATATATATAAATGAAAAAAAAATTAGTCTTTACAAAAACATTATAGATTATAAGTAAAAACAAGAAAATATCAAAAGAAATAAATGTTCTTGTTTTCTCAGATTTTTACATGCCTTTGGCTGTCAGTTGACTGACTAACTTTAAAATACCACACACTGGCCGGGCGCGGTGGCTCAAGCCTGTAATCCCAGCACTTTGGGAGGCCGAGACGGGCGGATCACGAGGTCAGGAGATCGAGACCATCCTGGCTAACACGGTGAAACCCCGTCTCTACTAAAAAATACAAAAAACTAGCCGGGCGAGATGGCGGGCGCCTGTAGTCCCAGCTACTCGGGAGGATGAGGCAGGAGAATGGCGTAAACCCCGGAGGCGGAGCTTGCAGTGAGCTGAGATCCGGCCACTGCACTCCAGCCCGGGCGACACAGCGAGACTCCGTCTCAAAAAAAAAAAAAAAAAAAAAAAAACCACACACTGTAGCACGGTCCTACTGCCACACAGCTCATGGTCAGCACCTGAACTGGTCTATCCCTTTGCTCAGTGAGACAGGTTCCCTAAAGCACTTGAATGTAAAACTGCTATAAAAGTTTCTAAATGCCTGCTTGCAATTAGGTACTGCTGTCCTCGTGAACCGGTAACCGTTTGTGGACTGCAGGGGTCTACGGAGCATGCTTCGAATAGTGCTGACAAGAAGAACTAAGTGGCTTGCTGAGGCCCACTGGTGTGTAAGTGCTGGACCACCTTTCTCTTAGTCTAATGCCCCCTTCATTTCCTACTTTAATTCAGTTTTTTTCATCTATCAAGTGGGTTTTTGAAAAGATTAAATGAGATTACTCATGTGAAGTGTTCAGCAGAGCGCCTGGTACAGAGTAGATGCTATGACTATCATCACTAACTCACTGGTGTAAGGGAGGCTGATGTCTTCCCGGCCATGGATTCCCAGCCTTCACTGTCTTCCTCAGGACCAAGCCACGGGGAGAGGGACCAGTTCCTCATCCACATTCAATGAGCACAGACACCCCCTAGTGCTCGCCTTTCTCAATCCTTTCCCCTTGGAGGAGCTTGCATCTGAGATCCTTATCTATGGGTCCCCATATCACACCACTCTGAGAATTGTGCACCTGGGAGCTATGCAGTGCAGTCTACACAGTCATACACAGCAGCACTGTCTTGATTAGCTAGAGTCAAGCCTTGGCACTGAAACACGGTCTTTCCTTCCAAATAGTAGAACCACTAGCTTTCTTCCCAAGGAAGTTATTATGGTGACCACAAAGCTAGCTTAGATGATATAATCAGGACCCTCACTGACTATCCTTTATCCCCTTAACGAAGCAGTTCAGAAGGTAACTGTGACCTTGGACATTATCTGCAGATAGCAGAGATTTTATTTCATGACTTCCAACTCTTCAGCTCAATGCATTTCTATAGCTAATGTTCACCTGGATATCTGGCTCAGGGCTGATAAGTTCTTTGTAGCTTCCTTTTCAGGGACGTACAAATGAGAGGATGAAGGCAAATTCAGTGCCCTGGGCAACAAAAGGCAAGGTCAGCTAGGTACAAATTTCAAAGCACTTAAGCATGTCTTTCTTCCTTTTCTGTAGAACCATAATTACCACATGTTGTCAAGAATGAAAAATAACCAACAAATGTATAAGTCACTATGTAATTCCAAGGGACTGTATGATACACCTTAGACTAGCCAACAGTCTGTCCTTCAAGTTGTGTGAAATCCAGGTGAGGAGACAAGACAAAAGTATGAGGAAGCATTCAAAGGCACTGGTAGACTAAAGAATAACAAAGGAAGGGCTACACATGAGCCCTCAGCACAACAGGCTGTGGATACTTTCATGCATGTTAACAGACTCCCTGCCCAAGTGCTATGCCAGCTACCTGGTTTTCTGCCTCCATTCCTTCTCTGAGACCAAGGAAGTCTGCACAGCCAAGCAGAGGTGCAATGACCTCTGAGGGCAACCTTCAGTCAGTGAGAGATGAGAATTGGTGGACGAGAGTCTCCATGTCCCTGCACTTTGGTGGGACAATTCTGAGGTATTGATATGGTTTGGCTGTGTCCCCACTGAAATCTCATCTTGAATTGTAGCTCCCATAATTCCCATGTGTTATGGGAGGGACCTGGTGGGAGATAATTGAATCATGGGAGTGGCTTCCCCATACTGTTCACGTGGTAGTGAGTAAGTCTTACGAGATCTGATGATTTTTCAAGGGATTTCCCCTTTTGCTTGGCTCTCATTCTCTCTTATCTGCCGCCATATAAGACATGCCTTTTGGACCGGGCGCAATGGCTCACACCTGTAATCCCAGCACCTTGGGAGGCCGAGGTGGGTGGATCATGAGGTCAGGAATTTAAGACCAGCCTGGTCAAGATGGTGAAACCCTGTCTCTACTAAAAATACAAAAATTAGCCAGGCATGGTAGCAGGCATCTGTAATCCCAGCTACTCAGGAGGCTGAGGCAGAGAATTGCTTGAACCTGGGAGGCGGAGGTTGCAGTGAGCCGAGATTGCACCACTGCACTCCAGCCTGGGCAACAGAGTGAGACTCCCTCTAAAAAAAAAAAAAAAAAAAAAAAAAGACATGCCTTTTGCCTTCCGCCATGATTGTGAGGACTTCGCAACCACGTGGAACTGTGAGTCTATTAAACGTCTTTTTCTTTATAAATTACCCAGTCTCAGGTATATCTTTATCAGCAGCATGAAAACGGATGAATACAGGTATGCTATATACATTTCCTCAGAAGTTTCCCAGTGGGCTTGTTTTCCAGTGTTCATGCAAGTAACCGGTTCAACAGAGCATAAGTTATTGGCTTTTCTGTCTTCCCTGTCTCACTCTTCCTACTCCATCACTTCTGCTCCCTGGGATCGCCTCCCATTTAAACCACCTGCACCCAAATCCTGACTTCAGGCTTCACTTGCGGAGGAAACTAAAATAAAGTCCATGGGCAGATGCCGAGTAACCTGCATGTTTCAGATCCCCTTCAATTATTATTATTATTATTGAGACAGAGATTCATTCTTGTTGCTCAGGCTGGAGTGCAACAGCACGATCTTGGCTCACTGCAACCTCTGCCTCCTGGGTTCAGTGATTCTCCTGCCTCAGCCTTCTGAGTAGCTGGGATTACAGGCACCCACCACCACACCTGGCTAATTTTTTCTATTTTTAGTAGAGACGGGGTTTCACCATGTCGACCAGGCAGGTCTCAAACTCCTGACCTCAGGTGATATGCCCACCTTGGCCTCCCAAAGTGCTGGGATACATGGGTGTGAGCCACCATGCCCGGTGGATCCCCTTCAATTATGAAGACTCCTTCTAAACATCAAGAACTTTCACGGAGCCTGCCTTCAGCAACTAGTTGTTGTGCTTTTGGTATTCAGGCTTCATTCATTCAACAGGCACTTTTTTAAACTCTGATAAAGTACGGAACGACCAAACACTACTGTGACATCTATTATTCTTGTGAAAAGGTGTATATATATTTCTTGTGACAGCATCTATTGAAAACAATGGTGTTTCTAGAGATAGAAGTAAAAATGATTTTCAAATGTATGAAAAGGTGCTAAACCTCGCTCACAGGAATAAGAATGCAAATTAAAAGACATTAAAATGCCATTTTCCATGTTTCAGATTGGCAAAGACCAAAAAGTTTGATAACATTGTGTTGGTTAGGATGTGGGGAATCATTAACTTAATAAATGATTATTGATCACCTATCACGAGTCTGTGCTGGGCACTGAGTAACCGGCAGTTAACAAAGTAAACCAAAATTCCTTCTCTCCAGGAGCACACATTCCAATGGGGAGCTGGTAATGCAGTCAGTGAAAATGACTCCCTGTGTCACTTCGTGAGTGCTCTGAAGAAAGACAAAGTCATATAAAATATGCTGAGTGACCAGGAGGTGGTGTTACTTTAGATAGGGTGGTCAGAGGAGACCTTCCTTATATGGTGACAATTGAGCAAAGGCCTGAATGAAATCTTGTGGATATTTCTCCTAGAAGTATTTTCCAGGCAGTGTGAAATAGTCAGATGAAGACTTTCACAGATACCAGTAATAAAAACTGGACCAAATGTTAAGCAATGGCTTCTTAGATAGGAAAACCACAAGCAACCAAAGGAAAAAAACCCAGATAGACTATATTAAAAGAAAAAATGTATGTGTTTCAAAGGACATTATTAACAAAGTAAAAAGATAATCCACAGAAATGGGAGAATATATTTGCAAATCATGTACCTGATAAGGGTCTAGGATCAGAACATACAAAGAATTCTTACAACTTAACAATAAAAAGAAAGAACCTAAATAAAAAACAGGCAAAGTCTGGGCACGGTGGCTCACATGTGTAATCCCAGCACTTGGGAGGCTGAGACAGTTGGATCATTTGAGCTCAGGAGTTCGAAATCAGGCTGGGCAATGTGGTGAAACCCCGTCTCTACAAAAAATTCGAAATTATCTGGGCATGGTGGCATGTGCCTGTAATCCCCGCTACTCAGAAGCTGAAGTGGAAGAATTGCATGAGCCCAGGCGGTTGAGGCTGCTGTGAGCTGTGACCATACCACTGCACTCCAGCCTGGGTAACAGAGCAAGACCCTATCAAAAGAAAAAAAGAAAAAGAAAAAGAGAGAGGAGAAGTAACTGATACATGCTACAACATGTATGAGTCCTGAAAACATTATGCTACGTGAAAGAAGTCAAACACAAAAGGCCACGTATTTTGTGATTGCATTTATATGGAATATGAAGGCTGTGAGGATTTGGTACAAGTATAAGAGCAATATATGGAGGATTACCCATTTATTCAGTCAATTATTTTTCCAATGATCGGTTTTTCGTAATAGTTGCGATTTTCCTACTGTGATTAGCTCAGTGGAGAGAGAATGCTTGTAACCCTCTCTAAGGGTAAAAGGGTTTGGTCTTTAGCTTTTAGAGAATGTTTAAGGTCACCAAGAATTTTCTCTCTAACTTTTCTTTTATTCTCAAGGTCCTTATTCAGAAAAGTAATGCAAAACCTGGAACTACAACAACAAAAATTTGCAAGTCCTTTCAATATAATTAATGACTTAGTATTCACAATTGTTTAAGGCCCAGATGGTTTACAATGCTGTAGAAAATGGAAGAAAACTGATACGATATGATGAATTTCTTTTGACCTTTAGAAAAAGATAACCTTAAAGGTTATAGTTTATCACCCTGTAGAATATTTACTAGTTTTGTGTCTAACCTAGGAATAATATTTCAGCACTCTTTTTTTCTAACACCTGTGTAAATTTGAGTTTCTTACATTCTCTTCTAAACGAGCTTTGTCATTTTAGTGATTCCCTCATTAATAAGTTAAATCAAACTATGACACATGCTCATATGAGAATTGAGTTTTTAAAAATAAAAATTTGAAGATTATGGTGGCACAAAGTTAATTTTAAGTAGAGAAGCAAAATGAAGGTTATTGAGAGTTTCTTGGGCACTTCTTTTTAAAATCACCAGGTTTTTCCAATAATGACAATTTTCCTGGCATCATTCAGTGGAGGGCTGAGGACCTGTATTTCCTGTGAGGTATAAGAGTCCAGTCTTTAGTTCTGGGGGCTTGTTACAAGTATCTGAAAAGGCTCCTCTGTAAGGTTTTTCTCTAACGTCCCAAAAGAGGTCTTGCAACATCTCCTAGTTATCTCTCTTCTGTGGCAGAAGCAATGAAAGAGTGTGTCTCTCTTTTCTAAATCGCACCTTCTCACAAATGTTCTTCTTCCATCTTCCAAGATGGGAGTGTCCTAGGTTTTCTCTTGGGTGATTTGACAGTCCCAGGCATCACCAAGACAGAACTATAATTTGGGAACATCTCTGGGGTGCCAGCTCTATCTCTTGGGTACCATGAGAACTGAATAGGAACTGGGCAATAGTGAGGTATCTCTTTCTTATTCATGAGACTGGAATCTCTCAGCAGTATAGGGGAGATAAGGAGGGCAATGAGAAACTATGACATCAAGGTACATCATATGTGCACTTTGCCCTTGCCCTGTACCTCACCTTTGTTGTCTTTGGAGTCTTTATTGCACCAGATATTTTACTGCACCAACTACATTGTTGTTGTGTGAAACAGTCTACAGCCTCAGAAATTTTTTGAAATATGGCCAGAAGTCTGGGCACAGGTAACAGCCCTCTGCTCAGGTAGCATCAGACTGAAATCAAGGTGTTAGCCAGGCTGCAGTTTCATCTGAGCCTTAGAACCTTTTCCAAGCTCCCTGGATTTGGCAGAATCCATTACTTGCAGCTGTAGAACTGTAGAACTTCTGCGATGCTAAGGTCCCCAAAGAGGTCTTGCAATGTCTCCCAGGTATCTGTGAGAGAAGCAATGAAAGAATTTGTCTCTCTTTTCTAAATCTTTCCTTGAAGCTACCTGGCCACTGCACCTGGCCAAAATTTTTTTTTTTTTACTTTAAAAAAGTATTTTATTACTATTTGTAGACACAAGCTCTTGCTCTGTGCCCAGGCTGGAGTGCAGTGGTGCGATCTCAGCTCACTGCAAGCTCCACCTCCCGGGCTCACGCCATTCTCCTGCCTCAGCCTCCCGAGTAGCTGGGATTACAGGGGCCTGCCACCACGCCTGGAGAATTTTTTGTATTTTCAGTGGAGACAGGGTTTCACCGTGTTAGCCAGGATGGTATCGATCTCCTGACCTCGTGATCCGCCCGCCTCGGCCTCCCAAAGTGCTGGGATTACAGCCGTGAGCCACCGTGCCCGCCTTCCTTTTCATTCTTCAGCAACAACCTATATTGCTAGTTCCTTCAAACTTTTCAGTTTCCAAGCTTCTCTGCATCACCACCACATTTTCTCACTCAGACTGGGCTGTGCACTAGTAACATCTTAAATTTGTATAACCATGGAGTTTAGGGAATTTTCCTACTTTTTAATTTGCTGATAAATGAATTAAGGAAATAAAGGGATATGATTTCCATGTGGCCAACAGGGAAACTGAAGCACAGACAGAGCCATTACACCCATGGGTCTGCAGCACAGTTGGTGACAGATCTGGGACCAGTTGCTGATTTCCAGGCTGGGGCTTTTTCACTAGGTGAGTGGCTTATCTGGTTTGCTTTTCCTGCCATTCCTCCTTCACCAAAAAGCAAGACTCCTGCTTTCATCTCCTATGGAAGAAAAAAGAAGGAAGGGAGAATTCTGCAGCTAGTCACCCTGCACTCTTCTTTCCATCAGCAATTCCGCTGAATTAGCTGTCAGGGATTTCCTTAGATAGGAATTTTTTTTTTTTTTTTTTAAATGGAGTCTCTCTGTCACTCAGGCTGGAGTGCAGAGGCGTGATTTTAGCTCATTGCAACCTCTGCCTCCCCGGTTCAAAGTGATTTTCCTGACTCAGCCTCCTGAGTAGCCGGGATTACAGGTGCGCACCACCACTCCCACCTACTTGTTGTATTTTTAGTAGAGACGGGGTTTCTTCATGTTGGTCAGGCTGGTCTCGAACTCCTGACCTCCTGATCCACCTGCCTTAGCCTCCCAAAGTGCTGGGATTACAGGCGTGAGCCACAGCACCTGGCCTTAGATAGGATTTTTAACACACACCACAGGCTCCTACTCACTTCAGTGCCTTCAGGTGAGTGGTTCTCCTCTGCTGAAATGCCTTCATCCTTCCTCTTCGTGAACCCAAATCCACCCCAGTCTGCAGACATTTTCCATGTCACTTTCCTGCCTGACCCCACTTCACACCACCAGGACTGTGACTCAACCATGCTGACCAAGAGTCTACGATGGGGCCATTGTTTCTAGGGTCTTGCACCTTCCTCATCTCATTTCAACTCACAGAAAACATGTGAGGCAGATATTTTTATTCCTATTTTAGAGCTGATACAACCCAGGCTCAGGAAAGTTGAGAACTCCAGCTTCTTGACTCTCCAGGCCTTGTGCTCTTTTCTTTCCCCCACAGGACTCAAGGTGTTTTTTCCCTCGTCAATGTCCTTTCCTTTATGAACATTCTAGTATTTCTGTGTACCATTCAGAAGAACTGCAAGAATTTTAGTTCCAGGGTTAGGTGAGTCTCATGTAATAGTCTGTGGGAGGTTGAAAACTGAATAATTTCCACTTCAGTTTTGCTGGATATTAAAATAAAGGTTGCCAAAAACATATTTCATTGCAAGCATCCAAGTTACTGGATGTCCAGAAATGAGAGGTATAGGGGTCAAGGCCCTGGCTCCCCTGGAGGTTCGAAAATCACTGACATGAGGCAGATTAATAAGAGAAAAGGCATACAAATTTATTTAACATGTACACGCTCAGGGAGAATCACAGGGTAACTGCCTATTCCCTAAAAGTCTTCAGAAGCTCCTCCAAAATTCTTAACTGAGTTTTGACAAATGCATAAACCGTGGAATCCAAATCTCATAAAGATACAGAACATTATCATCATCTCCCAGAAAATTCCCTATGTTCCTTCCTGGTTCTTTCCAACTCTCCCTGAAGCAATCACTTTTCTGATTTTTTTCTGAACCTATATGCCCTCATTTGTCAGAGTTGATTTTTTTTCCACCATAGATGTGTTTCATCTGTTCAAGAACTTCATATACATAGAATTATACAGTATGTATGCATCAGGGGAAAGCTATTTTCACTCAGTATAATACATACATTTTTTCCTTTTTGTGGAGAATGGGGTCTTGCTATGCTGCCCGGGCTGGTGTCAAACTTTTGGGCTCAAGCCTTCCTCCTGCCTCTGCATCCCTAAGTGTTGGGATTACAGGCATGAGTTACTGCCCCCGGCCACACTCAATATAATATTTTGGAGATTCAGCTATGTCCCTGTATCATGTGTCTGTAATTCACTTCTCTCTCGCTCTCTCTTTTTTTTTTTTTTTTTCCTGTTTTGAGACGGAGTCTTGCTCTATTGCCCAGGCTGGAGTGCAGTGGCACGATCTCGGCTCACTGCAACCTCTGCCTCCTGGGCTCAAGTGATTCTCCTGCCTTAGCCTCCTGAGTAGCTGGGACTATAGGTGCACACCACCATGCCCAGTTAATTTTTATATTTTTAGTAGAGATGGATTTTCACCATGTTGACCAAGATGGTCTCGATCTCTTGACCTCATGATCCGCCCACCTCGGCCTCCCAAAGTGCTGGGATTACAGGCATGAGCCACTATGCCTGGCCAGACCTCCCTCTTCTTCGTAACTTGTTTTTTGCATTTCATTGCTTTCTTCCAAAAATACCAGATTTAGGGATTTTGTATTAAATGCCTTTTAAATTATACAAGATAATTTAAACCAGAAAATGTATCAGCTTACACTATGTTAAATAATGTAGTTTTGTGTTGAACTTTCTAGTGATACAGTTACTACTGAATAAAAAATTGGGAATCTGGAACATGGCATATTTGATTCTATGCCAGAATTTGGATTTCTGCATTAATCTAAATAGCTCAAGCTTTGTATAAAGATGATCTAAACCTGAGATTTCAATAGCACATTTGAAATTATAATGTATTTCAATTAGATACAGCACTGTTATATTTTATGAAATGGTTCAAGAATGACTTAGATAATCTATACATTGTCATCTGTACAGGGTCTAAATATTGGTATGGTTAAAATATTCACTGTTGAAATCTTTTCCTAGGTTTTTCCAGCTTTATTAAGATGTATTTCACATACAATAAAATTTACCCATTTAAAGTATGCAGTTGAGTTGTCTTCACTATATTCAAGAAGTCGTGCAACCATCATTACAATATAATTTTAGGATATTTTCAACACTTTCCTTCCTCCCCTAAAAAACAAATCTATACTCCATTTTCAAACCTTCCCTTCCAATCCCCAGCCCCAGGCAGCCACTGACCTGTTTCTGTCTCTGTGGATTTTCCTATTCTGGAAAGTGCCTAAATGTTTTCCAAAGTGGCTGCGTCATCTTACAATCCCACCAGCAACATACGAGGCTTTTAATTTCTCCATATCCCAGCGAACACCTGTTATTGTCTGTCTTTTTATTTTAGCCATCCTAGTGGGTATGAAGTGGTATCTGATTGTGGTTTTGATTGACATTCCTTTGATGACTAATGATATGGAGCATCTTTTCACACGTTTATTGGCCATTTGTTTATTTTCTTTGGAGAAATGTGTATTCAAATATTTTGCCCATTTTTAAAATGGGTTGTTTGTCTTTTATTGTTGAGTTGTAAGAGTTCTTTATATAGTTTGGATACACACACACACATACACACACACGTAAATTGTCAGGTATATAATTTGCAAATATTTTCTCCCAGTCTATAGCTTGTCTTTTCACTTCTCTTAGTGAACAACAGTTTTGAGGAAGTACAATTAATCTTCTTTGTGTGTGTTACTTGTGCTTTGGCAAAATGTTACAGAAACCACTGCCAACACAAAGTCACAACAATTTACTCTTATGTTTTCATCTAGGAGTTTTGCAGTTTTAGCTCTTAGGTTAAATAAAATTTATAGAAGGTCATTGGTTTTCATGAAGCTCCTGCACTAGACCCAACAGACCAAATCAAAACTGATTTACTCATATTGAAGTTCCACATCACCACGCCAAAACTAAGCTGTTTATCTGACCTTTCAAGAAATCAAGAGAGAGAGAAAATAGCCAAATTCCTAAATAGGCCTGTTTTAGCCAGCATGATGAGGAAGCTTCCTCTGCTTCAACCTTTACAAGGAGAGCAACTTTGAAACAACTGTATTTTGTTTTCTGTCTGCTTTCCTCAGCCCTTTTCTACCTAGAAAGCCATGATGCCATGATCCTCTGCTCAACTCACCCGAATATGCATTCTTTTTCATAGAAGGAGGTGTTGCTGATTCTAGAATCACAAGTAAAGCCAATTAAGATCTTTAAACTAAATTCGTTATAATTTTGTCTTAGGACGCGTTTAAGTCTACGATCCATAGGGGTTTGTGGCTATGGCTCATAGACCACGTTGTCCTAGGAGTGAGATAAGTCGGCAGCCAGTGACAGTGTGTACAGCTTCACTTACATACCAAATTAGATTAGGCTTGAGCGAGCACAGGCCGATATCAGTCACTGCAACGGGAAGTGTCAACCCCTTATCCAGTTTATGTACGGGAGGCAGATCTCACAACACAGCCTATCAGCTGAAGTGGGAAGCTGAGTCCTAAGGAAGGTGTATTTTCTCCTTGGGTATATTCAGTATCATTTCCTTCAATCTGACCCTAAAACTTAACAGAGTACTGAACCCTAGGAAAAGGGGAACACCCGGATCTTTTGAATGCTGTTGGACATAGGATCTGAGCTGACAGTGAGCTCAAACATGTTTATGGCTCCCCTGATCCAGTGGAGGCTTACAAAGGCCAGGTGATAAATGAAGTCCTGGGTCAAGTCTGTTTCACATTGGTTGCACTGGGTCCGTAAACCCATCCTGTGGCTATTTCCCTGACCAATGAGCACACAGTCAAAATGGATTTTTTTTTCTCTCTTTTTTGAGATGGAGTCCAGGCTGAAGTGCAGTGGCGTGATCTTAGCTCACTGCAACCTCCGTCTCCTGGGTTCAAGCAATTCTCCTGCCTCAGCCTCCCTAGTAGCTGGGATTACAGTGCAGGCCACCATGCCCAGGTAATTTTTGTATTTTTAGCAGAGATGGGGTTTCTCCATGTTGGCTAGGCTGGTCTCAAACTCCATTTGGGGTATATAAGCCCCAAATTGTAACTGCCTTTTTGAGTCACATTTAAAAACGTAAGTGATTAAAATCTGTTTCTTTCTTTTTTTTAATGTGTCATCCAGGCTGGAGGGCAGTGGCACATTAATGATTCACTGCAGCCTTGAACTCCTGGGTTCAAGTCGTCCTCCCGCCTCAGCCTCCGGAGTAGCTAGGACTCACCACCAAGCCTTCAGCTCCTGCCCTCTTATGTTCATGGATACCCCCCTACTCCACACCTCATCCATAAACATGAAAAGGGCAGAGGAAAAGTTTCTTCCTCCTCAACACTATTAAGAGACATTCATGCCGGGCGCGGTGGCTCACGCCTGTAATCCCAGCACTTTGGGAGGCTGAGGCGGGCGGATCACAAGGTCAGGAGATCCAGACCATCCTGGCTAACACATTGAAACCCTGTCTCTACTAAAAATACAAAAAAATTAGCTGGGCGTGGTGGCGGGCGCCTGTAATCCCAGCTACTGGGAAGGCTGAGGCAGGAGAATGGCGTGAACTGGGGAGGCGAAGCTTGCAGTGAACCGAGATTGAGCCACTGCACTCCAGCCTGGGCGACAGAGCGAGATTCGTCTTAAAAAAAAAGACACATTCACGCTAGAGGTAATCAGTAACTATCTGTTCAATGAATGAATACATGAATAATGAGGGGTTGGGTGGTCCCAGAGTCTTTGGTCAGTTTTCTCCTGGCATTTTGACCTTTCTAAACTGAAAGCTCTTTGCTGTCTTTTCCCAGGGATTTGCTGAATACAAGTTTGGCTATGAACTAATAACAAAAATAGCTAACATTATGTCTTGTGCCAGTTATTTTAAATAAATCATCCTAATTGATCTGCAAGGAAATTTCCATAGATGTCATTAAAATCTTTACTTATAGATGAGGAAACAGGCTTCAGGAGGTTAATCTTCCCCAGGTCATACGTCAGCAAGTGGTAGAGCCGGGATGTGGGCCAGCACTCCCAAAGTCTGATCACTGCCTGTTGGGGCAAATCTCTATCTGCATCTTTGCTGCCTGGAAAGGCAGAGAATATTCCCATTTTATTTACAGGAAAACTAAAGTCACATGGTAAAATGACATGTCCCAAGCCATGGAATTTGTCAAATGGAGTCAGCATAAGACCCTTGGGTTTCCAACCCAATGCAAAATAAGTACTCTTGCTCCTCACAGCATCAGTGAAAAAACCTAAGACAGACCATACACATGATAGCACTTTGAAGTGGGTGAGGAGCTACACAAATATACGGGATTATGATTGCTATGTGTCTGTGCTTTGAGCATTAAAGACTCCATTCTTAAAGACTTATGATTAATACCTCTTTTTCCTCCCTCCCACTCCAGTGTGTCTAAGTGATCATGCCGAATCAATCCGAGGTGGGGTTGGGACAGAGAAAGAAAAGCACTGAGGTGATGCCATGTGTTGTTAATGAGATGTTTAGATGTAAAATGATGTTACCAAGCAAAAAGGGCTCAGTGCTTGATGTGCTAGAAGCCAATAGTATGATACCAGGTTTTTGAGAAAAGCTTTTTATTGCAAGTTGACTAAAAAGACAGGAATCCAGCTCGAATGTGTCTCTCTGTACTAGGTTTAAGGTAGCAATTTTATTAGAAAAATATTCATCGGTGGATTCTGGGATTAGTAGGTGATTGGCAGAAGGAAAGGGGAGGTCTAGAAAGTGCTGAGGCATGCACAGTTACCTCTTCATGCCACCACATGGATCATATGTCGACTTCAAGGGGAGTTCGTATGAACCATGCACTGGAAATTCAGGCTGTGATGTCAGCAAATCATTTGCGCAAACACCACTTGGTCATATTGGTTCCAAGCAATTTCAGCCAGTTTTTTAATATTACAAGTGGAGGGAGTTTCAGCAAGTTGTTTCTTTTCTCATCTGCTATCCTGCAAACTCAAGAATTTGTTAGTCACAGGCTTCTTTAATTCTTTGGGGCACTGTTTCAAAGGCTGCAGTTTTCCGTTGTTTAGCTATGAGCTAGTAGGCACTGTGCAGCTGGCATTCTGCTTTATGGTGGCAATTTCTTTCAGGAATGTCCCTTTGCTTCCAGATAGTTCATAGGTTTGAAGAACTATTCATCCTGGCTAAAGGAGATCAATATGTTCTACGCCTACGTACTTACCAGAAGATAATGATGCTCCTAAGGGGGATGAAAGGTGGGTGAAATGGGGACATAGGGAGCTTTTAAACACCAACAGCTGGCATATGTGAGCCCTGCACAGTGGTAAGTACTTTGCTTCTGTGCATTTTTCACTCATAAGTATTTACTGAGTACTTTCTGTGAATTAGTTACTAAATAACAGCAGGAACAAAATGAAGCCCCTTCTCTCTTGGATTTATATTCTTGCAGAGACAGACAAAAAAATACGTAAATATAAACAAAAGCATTACATTCTCAAAATCACCTTTCGATTTTTTTTTTTTTTTTTTTTTTTTGAGACAGAGTCTCGGTCTATTGCCCAGGCTGGAGTGCAGTGGCCGGATCTCAGCTCACTGCAAGCTCTGCCTCCCGGGTTTATGCCATTCTCTTGCCTCAGCCTCCCGAGTAGCTGGGACTACAGGCGCCCGCCACCTCGCCCGGCTAGTTTTTTGTATTTTTTAGTAGAGACGGGGTTTCACCATGTTAGCCAGGATGGTCTCGATCTCCTGATCTCGTGATCCGACCGTCTCGGCCTCGCAAGGTGCTGGGATTACAGGCTTGAGCCTCCACGCCCGGCTCACCTTTTGATTATTTTAGGTTTTTCACTGATCTTTTTTTCTGCCTATATAAATAATATAAGCTAATTGTATAAGATTCATTTAATATGGAAAAGCCTAAGGAAGAAAGTAAAACTCCCATCACTGTGAAAGCCATTTAAATGTTTTAGTCACCATCTTTTCATATTTTACCTACATAGGTAAAAACAATTTTAGGTAAATAGGATTATCTTATACACCCTGTTTGTAATTCTGAATATGATGAAGTTTTATCATCTTCATTTTGTAGACTAGGAATTAGAGGCTTAAAACTTTTTTTTTTTTTTTTTTTTGAGATAGAGTCTCTCTCCATCACCCAGGCTGGAATGCAGTGTCACAATCTCAGCTCACTGCAACCTCTGCCTCCTGGGTTCAAGTGATTCTCCTGCCTCAGCCTCCCAGGTAACTGGGATCACAGGTACCCGCCACCGTGTCCAGCTAATTTCTGTATTTTTAGTAGAGATGGAGCTCTGCCATGTTGGCCAGACTGTTCTCAAACTTCTGACATCAAGTTATCCACCCACCTGGGCCTCCCAAAGTGCTGGGATTACAGGCGTGAGCCACCACATCTGGCCTAAGCTTTAAATAATACAACTAAAATCTAGAAGTAAAATGTTTAGATTGGGTGCAGTAGTTCATGCCTGTAATTCCAGCATTTAGGGAGGCAGAGGTGGGAGGATCCCTTGAGGCCAGAAGTTAGAGACCACCCTGGGCAATATAAGGAGACCCGGTCTCTAAAAAAAAAAAAAAGTTAGCTGGGCTTGGTGGCCACAGCCCTAGGCTGAGGTGAGAGGATGGCTTGAACACAGGAGTTCGAGGCTGCGGTGAACCATGACCGAGCCACTACGCTCCACCCTGGGTGACAGAGCGGTGACAGAGCGAGATCCTGTCAGAAAAAAAAAAATAGAAGAAAAGAAAATGGTTAAATATTTATTTATTTATTTTGAGACAGAGTCTCCCTCTGTTGCCCAGGCAGGAGTGCAGTGGTGCAATCTTGGTTCACCGCAACCTCTGCCTCCTGGATTCAAGCAATTCTCCTGCCCCAGCCTCCTGAGTAGCTGAGATTACAGGCTCCCGCCACGACGCCTGGCTAATTTTTATATTTTGAGTAGAGACGGGGGTTTCGCCGTGTTGGCCAGGCTGGTCTTGAACTCCTGACCTCAGATGATCCTCCCCCCTCGGCCTCCCAAAGTGCTGGGATTACACGAGTGAGCCACTCAACCTGGCCTATTTATTTATTTATTTTAAAGCAAGGGCTGGATAGGATTTTATCCGGGCTCCACATAAAGGACTCCTAGGGAGATACCCTGGTTAACAGAGGCAGTTAGGAGGCTATTAAAAATAGTTCAATCTAGAAATAATCAAGGCCGGAATTGCCTCCAGCAGCGGGCCGGAGGGCTGGGGATGATCTGGGTATTTTGTTCTCTTCCCAGCAAGTAATTTCAGAGCTCAGAGATCCATTTTTTAAACAAATGATGTTTTTCTCCCAAGACTGATAGGGATCAGAGAGACCTAGGGTTGCCACTAGCACCTAAGCCAGGATGTTTTTTTTTGTTTTTAAAGTAGATTAAAACCTTTCAGCCTTACCTAAATCTTTGTTGCAATTATACAGATCTGCCTAGATTTATAGCAGATGGCAGAGTAGAAACAGTTACGGAGGGAATTAATTAACATATTAAAACAAATTTTCGAGCATTGACAAATCCCTTCGGGGTTGTCCTGCGAGTGGGCAGTTCGGAACCAGCTTGGGGCGTGCTAAGATTGTAAACGTTCCTAGGGAGAGCTATAACAAAGGGGCAGCAGGGACTCTGTGCACAGAATTCCAACAGTCACCAGCATTCCATGTGTTCCAGAACTGGCACAGCGCGCGCGGTCCCCTTTTTTAAACAGTGCGGAATCACGTGGCCGACGGCCCGCAGCGCTACTGGCCCTCGGAGTCTCCCACCCGGCTTTGGCGCGGAACCTTACCCCCTCGTGGACGCGACCATTGGCCCTGCGCTCGGAGGGGGTACGGACCAACCTTACGGTCATGGCTTCTCCGAGTGAAGCTTTTGACTAAGTCTCAGGAAACCGTTAGCTACAGAATTCTATATTCAAATGAAATCCATCAAACAACGCTGTGGAAGACTGGTTTTGCCTAAAAGAAAGAGCAGACCTGAACTTGACTCCTCCTACGCCCTGTGAGGGCTGCAAGGTGGTTCCTTCCAAGGCGCGGACTCCGCCTCCACGAGCGCCGCCATTTTGTTTGGCTGGAGGGGAGCGAGCGGCGCTTTGGGGGAGGGGTCGCGTAGGCGCCTCACCTGACCGTGCAGCCGGGCGGTCGCTGCTCCGGGGCAAGTCTCCTTCCAGGCCAGGGGCCCGGAATCATGTACATAAAGCAGGTAAGGCCTTCGCGTCCTTCCACCCCGTCATAGGCCGGTAGGGACTGCTCCTTGAGGCGGGAGTGTTGCGGCGCCACCCGCAGCCTTTCCCTCTCTCCACAGGCTGGACCAGGGCTGGGCGGGGACTGTGGGGGAGGAGGGGACCCCAGGCCCCGCGAGTGTCCCGGCTGCGGGGTCGCGGAGAATTGGGGTGCCCCTCTGCAGCCTGGGCCTCCCCGCTGGCGCTGGTCTAGGAGAGGCAGGATCTCCGAGAGGTGTGGAAGGGCGGGCGGGCGGGCGGGCCGCTGGGTGGAACTGGGCCTTCCCGGGCGGCCCGAGAGCTGGCGGGGGCACCGCGCCGGGGCGGCCGCGGGCGTAAGGGCTCTGTGGTCCTGCACGGGTGGCCTCGCACGGGTCATGTGCGTGGGATGTGTGGAAACGTGGCCTCCCCGGCTCGGGGGCGGCCTTGGGGGCACAGGCTGGGGGTGTCAGGTGTCACTGCGGGGGGCCGTTCCTCTCCCGGATTAACCCGCGAAGTGAGCGGGACCCTCCTGCTTGCAGGATGCGGAGCGCCGCCTCCCCCGGTTGTTTACTTCTGTCAAAAGGGTCTTCCCGCGCGGGAGTCCACCACAAAGATGAGCCCAGGCACACGGCCTTGGAGACGGTTTTCTGTTGGATCTGTCGGGCTCTGAGCACTCCTTTGGAACGTGGGCTCTTTCTGGCTGGCGCTGGCCGGTGTGAGTGACTGAAAGCAGCGCTCGGTGGTCTTGGAGTCAGGAGAGCTGGGGCCGGTCGGCCTGCTGGATAGACTTGCTATTGTACTGCAGTGTCTAGTGTTCCAGTTAGGCTCACACAGGGTTCTTGATTTTGAAAGATCCTTAACAGGTTGACAACTATAACGCCTAAAAAAAATAAAACCCAGCAGCATTGCACTGGCAAAGATTACCGATGAATGGACTTTTTTTTTTTTTCTTTTAAAGCAGATTTTTAATCACCACTTTCCAAAATGAATTTTTCTTATATGAAATTGCAGGTTTTCTATATTGCATTAAATGAGAAACAAGAAAGAAATTCAAGAGAAAAATGTTAATGTATTGTTTTTGGGGGGGGGGTGAGTTCTCAAAAGTGTTTTTTATTTACTAGGTGATTATCCAGGGTTTTCGAAGTTACAGAGATCAAACAATTGTAGATCCCTTCAGTTCAAAACATAATGTGATTGGTAAGTGTTCTTGGTTTACTCGGTCATATTTATAGTCTATACAGATAACGTAAATTCTGTCGATTTGTATATTGGCTTAAGGAGACAGGAATTGTCTTTGAATGTTAAGTAAAGTTATGTATATTTTTCTGCTTGAAATAACTTTTCTGTCTTATTGCGCTGATGAATTGCTTATTTCTATGAACTTAAAATGTTTGGATAAGACACTCATAAGTTACCCATTTTTTTTTTTGAGACGGAGTCTCGCTCTGTCACCCAGGCTGGAGTGCAGTGGCCGGATCTCAGCTCACTGCAAGCTCCGCCTCCCGGGTTCACGCCATTCTCCTGCCTCAGCCTCCCGAGTAGCTGGGACTACAGGCGCCCGCCACCTCGCCCGGCTAAGTTTTTGTATTTTTAGTAGAGACGGGGTTTCACTGTGTTACCCAGGATGGTCTCGATCTCCTGACCTCGTGATCCGCCCGTCTTGGCCTCCCAAAGTGCTGGGATTACAGGCTTGAGCCACCGCGCCCGGCCAAGTTACCCATTTTTTACCTGGGTAGCCTTGTGTGTATGTGTAAGAGAGTTTTAAAGCATTTGCGCCCTTCTGTTCTTGTTATATATCTTAAAATGCTGACTGTTGCCTTATTTCAGAGACAAGACAGTTTTTATTCACAAAGTAGATCCCAGAATTCCTGCCCTCCCCCCAACCCTCTAGTTCAGTGTCTCTAAGGACAGACCATGTAGCTAGATTGGAAGAGCATAAATTTTAGAGCATAACAGAATGGGGTTCCAATCCCAGTTGTAGGGGGTTGGGGGGCTGGGGGAGGGATGGCATTAGGAGAAATACCTAATGTAAATGTCGAGTTGATGGGTGCAGCACACCAACATGGCACATGTGTACACCTATGTAACCTGCATGTTGTGCACATGTACCCTAGTATCATAATTTAAAAAAAAAAATCCCAGTCACGCGTTCTTTTTGAGACTTTGAGAAGCTTCAGTTTTCTCATTTGTAAACCTGTCTCATAGGGCTGTTGGGAAGATTAAATGAGAACCCTTATGTAAGTGTGAGAATAAAGGGCTAATGGTGATTGCCATTAACAATATGTAGTCATTATAGATGGCTCAGGTTGTAGTGTGCATTTTGCTGATACAGCTAACAAAGATGTTTTCTGACATTCTGCTGAGTATTTTACAGGATAGATGAAAGGAGTGCTTCTGGACACCAGAAAAACAGACTGCTATTGACGCAGTTTTGCTGTACAGAGTCCAGACTAAGCGGTATATTAGTTTGCTAAGGCAGCCATAACAAAATACCGTAGACTGGTAGCTTAAACAAGATATTTTTTTTTCTCACAGTCTGGAGGTCAGACATCCATCATCAGGATACCTGCATGGTTAGGTTCTGGTGAGGTGCTCTTCCTGGCTTACAGACAGCTGCTCTCTTGCTGTGTGCTCACATGGCCCCATCCTAATGTCCTCATTTAACCATAATTATCTTCCAGGGGCCCCCATGTCCAAATACTGTCACATTCAGGTTTAAGGTGTCAGTTGTTTCAAGGGAGCACAATTCAGTCTGTGACACGCAGGTGAGATTCATATTACTGTTTCCAGAAGACCCTCAGAGAATCATACTTTATTTTGTATAAAATTATAAAATTGAAGGCAGGTTTTTTTTGCCCTTGATTTATCAATAGCAGCCTTGTAGTTGGGAATAAAGAAGACATACTTTTTTTCCCGCTTGTGCTCTGTCTACTGAAGTCATTTAATTGAATTGACATGCCATAGGGTGGCTTAATTGTACTGGAGTTTTGCTTACATACAAGTACTTTCTGATTTTTTTCATCAATCGGAAAATCTTTAGAAATGTAGAAAAATAAGAATTACTAGATTTATATTTTCTTTAACTTGCACCTTAAAATAAGTATCTTAATATTTCATTTGTGTGATTTTATAAATCATCTGTAAAATAACTTATTAGCTAGAATGATTACATTTTATCTATAAGGTCCATCAAATACCATTGTTTTAGTTATTATCAGTTAGCTGTTTTACTACTGTGATTGCAGCATTGGATTTGTTAACAGTCACTATTACAAAGGAAAATGGTTTTTAAAACAAATGAACCCAAGATAACTCCTGATTAAACATGTTTTAAAACCAGGCACATTAGTAATGTAAGAAAGACCAAAAGTAGTTATGTACTGAGATTTGCCTTAAAAATATCTGGTGAAAGCATACCACTTTGATTGATGAATGATGTTGACTATTAAAAAATATCTCTTGGGTATATGCATCAAACATGTATCTTTTTTTTTTTTTTTTTTTTTTTTTTTTTGAGACGGAGTCTCACGCTGTTGCCCAGGCTGGAGTGCAGTGGCGTGATCTCGGCTCACTGCAAGCTCCGCCTCCTGGGTTCACGCCATTCTCCTGCCTCAGCCTCCTGAGTAGCTAGGACTACAGGCGCCCGCCACCGCGCCTGGCTAATTTTTTGTATTTTTAGTAGAGACGGGGTTTCACTGTGGTCTCGATCTCCTGACCTTGTGATCCGCCCGCCTCGGCCTCCCAAAGTGCTGGGATTACAGGCTTGAGCCACCGCGCCCGGCCAAACATGTATCTTTTTAGGGATTTTTTCCCCCTAACCTTTTAACAAAAGAAATACATGTTAGTTATAGAACATTATGGAAAAGCTAAAAGGAAGAAAATTAAGATAAACTATACTCCTTTTACCCAGAGGTAACCATTCTTTGTTTTTTGCTGCACACCATGATTCTTCAGAGATAACCATTCTTAATAATAACAGTCTATACTTGTGGTTAGTCCTGGTTTCCTAGAAAACAGCACAGACAGGCTTAGCTGCTAAGGCTTTAATGGGAGGTGCAGTTTGAGGGCAAGAATGAAGAGAGAAGCTGGTCACAGATTTCTAAAGAAGACACAGGTGGTTTGCAATCATGTTGAATAACTTACAGACTTTGTGGACCCACCATGCCTTAGAAAGGTCAGATGATAGAGGAATGGATTTGGATTCGGACAAGGATTTGTTTGCTGGCACCTGTCTTTCATTGGTCAAAGTTTTCTACATCCGGCATTAATGCCTCCAAACTTTTGGATTGTGGTTCCCTGGGAACTAACACCCGGAAGTAGTCAGGGAGTTATAGCCTCCTTTCCATCTTCACAATTCAGGAGTACCTGAATGTACTCCCAAGGTAGCTTGAATCTACCAGAGGTGTTAGTAGACTGAGCCTCTCCATTGATTGGCAGCCAAGGCCTGGGTTGAGAAAGATGAATCTGGGGCCATATATAAACTGTATTTGCCTCAATTTGTTTTTAGTCTTTGTATACATCTGTAATTAAGCCTTTTTAAATAAAAATGGGTTCATCATATAATTTATTGATAATTGTTATTCTCCTTCAGGATCTTGAAATATCTTTCTTTATTAAATATTCAGCATCCTTTAAAATTGCTATGTAGTGTTCCACTCTATAGGTAAGAGTAATTCTTACAAAGAAATTCTTAAAATTTCAGTTATTTATAGATGGATTATGGTTTGAAATATTTATTCATTTAATGATAAATTGTCATCTTAAACTTTTATTTAGAAATAGTTTTGCCGGGCGCGGTGGCTCACGCCTGTAATCCCAGCACTTTGGGAGGCCGAGGCGGGCGGATCACAAGGTCAGGAGATCGAGACCACGGTGAAACCCCGTCTCTACTAAAAATACAAAAAACTAGCCGGGCGCGGTTGTGGGCGCCTGTAGTCCCAGCTACTCGGGAGGCTGAGGCAGGAGAATGGCGTGAACCCGGGAGGCGGAGCTTGCAGTGAGCCGAGATCGCGCCACTGCACTCCAGCCTGGGTGACAGAGCGAGACTCCGTCTCAAAAAAAAAGAAAGAAAAAAAAAAAAAGTTTCAAATTTACAGAAAAATTGCCCCAATAAAAACTGTACAGAGACTACTCATAAACCCTTTACCTAGATTCACCTATTGTTAACATTTTCCCCACTTGCTATATCATTTCCACTCTCTACACACTTTTTTCCTTAGAGTAAGTTATTTATGCCACAGTCCTTTATCTCTGACTTTAATGTGTACTTTCTAAGAGGAGGGATAGTCTCTTTCATAATCAAAGTATAATTTACAACTTAAGTAAATTTAATACATAGTAAAAATCTGTCCATTTTACAGTTATGTTGACTGACCCAGAAATGTTCTTGATAGCATTTTCCCCCCTCTAGTGCAGGATCTAATTTAGGAGCAGGCGTTGCATAGTTGTCATGCTTCTTTAGTCTCCTTTAATCTGGATCATTTCCACAGCTTTTGTCTTTTATAACATTGTTGTTTTTGAGAATTAAGACATAAGTGATGTTGTATCCCTTTCAGGATATCACATCTGGAGGCACATGAGGTCTGACTCTTACTGATATTACTTTTGATCACCCAGTCAAGGTCTAATGTTTCCACTGTGTAGGTATTATTTTTTCCCTTGCAACTAATAAGTAATATAGGCAGATGCTTTTGGACCATGTAAATCTTGTGCTCCTTTTCAAACTTTGTGCCTACATTTAGCATCTGTTGATGACCCTTGCCTTTATTCTGATGGTCACAAAATGATTTTTCATTTCCAGATCTCCTTTCACATTTACAACTTGGCATTTGGTAATTCTCCTCCTTCCTTACCTACTTATTTATCTTTTTATTATTGGTATGGATGCATGGATTATTCCCCCCACCAATAATTTATAATTTATTTAGTCATTTTGGTGCTCAGATTACCCCTAGATTTAGCTACTGAAAGCCCCTTTCAAGCTGGCTCCTACGTCTGTCATACGTGTTTTTTTAAAAAGTGTGTCCTTTCTGGCATGACATGATCTTTTTGGGATTTACTTTGCATTAAAGGTGGTAACTGTGTGGTTAATTTGCTCAGAATATTTCTGGCTCAAGATTGAGAAGACTGACATAGTTATTTATGAGTCTTAACACTGAAAAGTTCGCTAAACAAATACACTTACTTAAAATCAAAAGGATTTGATATCCTTTTAAGTATTGAATTGCTTATATTTGAATTTTGTTAGTCAAAAAGTACCTTAAAATTATTTATACTTTTGTGGTTCTGTGAGACTACACATGATAATATAGGGTTGATTGTAAACATGAGAACACTGTAAGGATTTAAAATGATTGTTTTAGAATGTTAGCAATATATGAATCTTTCAATTGTTAAATATATATATATAGTTAAATAGAATTATATATCCGTTGTAATATGATAAATTATAAGAGCCAGGTAGTATATTTAGCTACTCCTATTCATTGTAAACTATTGGGTAAGAGGAAAAGGATCAACTGTGAAATATCTTTAAAGAAAAAAACTATTAGAAGTCTGTACAAAATTGAATTCATTTGGTGATTATAATTGTTTTATTGGTTTCTTTTGTTCACCGTTGTTTAATTTCAGATGTTAAGATGTATTAGAAAATGGGATTTTAAAAATTTTGAGTATTTTTAAAAAGGTAAACAGTTTTACATTTATTGGTTTTTATGTAAAATAACTTGTACTTTTTGAAATTTTCCAGTGGGCAGAAATGGATCTGGAAAAAGTAACTTTTTTTATGGTAGGTATTGTTTTTTGAATTGTAAATATATTAAGACCTGGGTATCTTAGGGTAGTTTATTGAAATCATTAATTTTCTGAGGTTATATGTGCATGAAACCCAAGAAATACTTTATATGGGATTGCAGCTTAGTGTAGAGGGTTTAGAGTGTACAGATCTGAATTCTGCCTTATACCTAGTGGCTGATTAGCTATGTGAGACTGGGCAAAGCACGTAGCCTCTCAAATTGTTCTTTTCACTTTAAAAATGGAGATGTTTGGATGTTTGTCCTGTCTACCTTAGATGGTTTGTAAGAATGGAATGCAATAGTATGTAAGAAATTGCTTTTTAAACTTGAATGTAATATATAAGTGTTATAAATGCATATTTTAAATGTATGTAAATGCAGTAGAATAGTTCATAGTATTGTTTTGGAAAATGGTTCATCTTTCTTATTTCACCTTTTTAAAAACGTTTTCTAAACTAGTCATCTTTGTAAAGGATGAAGAGATATAAAAAACTTGAAACTGAACAGACTGTTGTCAGTTTGAAGATAGTAAATAGAGCTTCGAAAATTCTCTCTGAAGATAAATTGCATTTAAGTATAAATAGCAATGCTTCTGTTAACAAATCCTTTGAGGAGAAAAACATTTTAACAAAATTAGACTGTTAAGGAGTAGGTTGAAAAATATGAACTTTTTAGTTGGGGTAATGCTTGAGGGAAAGGAGCATTTAGTGGACTGGCTTAATAAGAGTAAAGGTTCTGTCCCTTCTGTGCACACAAATCTGAAAGGCACTCTCTAGCCTGTATATCCTGTTGTGGTTGTAATTTGGCAATGATGAGAGAGTGGACTGAAGTGGAAGTATTTCAGAATCTCCGGGGTTGAGGGCAGTGTGAAGTCTCCTCACCCCAACCTGTGTCCACAGCACACACATTAATGCTTATGCACGTACTTGCTGATGCGAGCAACCCCCTCCCCCCCGCCCCGCACATACACACAATGCCGAGGTCTCTTGGGTGGACTGGGACAAGAACAGCTGAGTAAAGAGTTCCACTTCCTAGGCAGGGTGGTCCAGTTAGGTACTCTATATGGAAGTAGGAATGGCCCCTTCTTACAGAGCTCAGTGTAATATAAGAAGTGTAGTAGAAGTTGGGCATCTCAAACATTTCCTTGTATTTCCTTAGTTTTATTTCTTTTGGTAAAGTATCCACTTAAGCATATTCTCATACATCCTATTTTGTTAAAAAAGATTTTAACTCATATCATTTATGTCTAGTGGGGAATAAAGCAAATACAGTGTTAACCTAATCTGGTCAGTGTACACTTTGAGCCGGAAATATACCTTAGTTTTGTTTGTCTGTTTTTGTGTATCTCGGTGCTTTCTCTTTATTTTCTTACTTTAAATGTTTCAATGAAAACTCAGTATTTTTCTTATATCACTTCCTACCTGATTAGTCTTATGTGCAGGCACGTTTTCTGCATTTCCTTTTGTCTATATGAAACAGATAATTTATTTGCATTGTCTGTTACCAGACACACTATGTTCTATTGAGGTGTGGGAAGTTATAAATAAGTTATAAACACTTTTTTAGGGTATACTAATAGTTCTTTTTGTATTTCCAGCAATTCAGTTTGTTCTCAGTGATGAGTTTAGTCATCTTCGTCCAGAACAGCGGTTGGCTTTATTGCATGTGAGTGAGACTGCTTTAAGGCATTATTGATATTAAATGTATTTTAAAAATAAATTTTCCATGCTGGTTAAAAAAGCATTTGTTCAAATTTCAGATTCTTTGTGAACCAGACACAGTCTATCTCAGAAGTATGTTACTCTGCTGTGAAATTTATCTTAACATGTTAATGCCAGATAAAAGCCCAATTTTTTTTTTTTTTTGAGGCGGAGTCTCGCTCTGTCGCCCAGGCTGGAGTGCAGTGGCCGGATCTCAGCTCACTGCAAGCTCCGCCTCCCGGGTTTACGCCATTCTCCTGCCTCAGCCTCCCCAGTAGCTGGGAATACAGGCGCCCGCCACCTCGCCTGGCTAGTTTTTTTGTATTTTTTAGTAGAGATGGGGTTTCACCGTATTAGCCAGGATAGTCTCGATCTCCTGACCTCGTGATCCGTCCGTCTCAGCCTCCCAAAGTGCTGGGATTACAGGCTTGAGCCACCGCGCCCGGCCAAAAGCCCAATTTTTATGCACTGGTTAGGAGAAAATTACAGGATTTGCCTATAGATATGTCCTCCATATAAATTTCTTAAAGGAGACGTGATATATTTCATAAGTGTTTTATTCTGCTATGAAATTTAGCCTAACATGTTAATGCCAGATAAAGGCCTAATTTTTATACGATGTTTAGGAGAAAATTATAGGATTTACCTATAGGTGGGTATGTCTTCCATATAAATTTCTTTAAGGATGTGATCTGCAAAGGCTTAAAAGCACGTTTGCTGAGGAGAAAGAAGAGGAGTTTGAGATTGGAGATTAGGAACTTTAAGATGCAGAACCAAAAATTGGGAGCATAGAGAAACAACCATTGCAAACTAAACAACATACAAGTTGTTTGTTGTTTTAGCCATATTTGTACTTAGATAGTAAACATCATTTTCCAGTATGAAAAACAGTAGAGATGTTCTGCAACTTACAGTGGGGTTATGTCCTGATAAACCCATCATAAACTGAAAATACCGTAAGTCAGAAATGGATATTAACCTATGGTTGAGCAAAATGATCTAACACAAAGTCTGTTTTATAATAAAGTGTTGAATCTCTCATATAATTTATTGAATACTGTGCTGAAAGTAAAAAAAAAAAAAAAAAAAAAAAGTGATTTTATGGGTACTCAAATTATGGTTTCTACTGATGGTAAATTGCTTTCACACCCTTGTTAAGTTGAACCTTCATAAGTCGGGGACCACCTGTTTGTTTACAGTAATGTGAGTTAGAATATTTTATTAAATGGGTCCTTTTGTAATTCATAAGCACGATGATTGGGTTTTCGTGTTCATGTGAGTCATGCCTCCCTCAAACCTTGTTAGGATGTTGGCACATTACCAATGTTATGTGGAAAAAAATATGAGTAATAGACTAAAGTAATTTTAGGATAGGAAATCGTGAAAGACTACAAAAAATGATGTAATTAATCCTTCTGGTTTAAATATTGCTTATTAAAGACTAGAAAATGAAATTCCTCAATATATCTTAACAGTGTTTCTCACACATAGGAAGTTGTTTCGTTTATCTCTTGTCTGTCTTTTCCCCTTGTTTAGTTTGAATTTGTAGCCCAGTAATCAGAATTGATTTCCCATAGAAAACTTTTTAGGTTTTTCAGATTGGCATTAAAATAATAACCTCTTTGGTACAGTTCTTCATTGTATTTACTACATAGTAACAGTTTCTATAATCTGGAAGGTATCTGGACTTGGTACCATAGTTTTTGTGTCACAGATTGGTTTAAATGTGACACATGTTAAATGTGTGTATTTCTATAATAGATTTAAAACTGTAGAATGTCTCAAATTTTTTTAAAAAACAGACTTTTGGTAATTATCCCATGATTTATTAGGATTTCTTTGCAGCATTAAAATGAGACTGTAAGAGAAGTCTTATGGTATGTTAGGTATTAGCAAATAGGTAGAATTAAATGGCCCCGGTCTTCCAGTCTAATAAAGTGGTCTGTAGAATCAAATTTAAGGATATCTAACTTTGACATGTCTTGCATAGTTCTTATTTTTTATTTAGAATCAGAAACTATTTGGTTGAGAATTTTTGTTATCCTAATCTAACGTCTCTGCTGTTTTGGCAAGAGGAATATATACTGTCTCTCTGGGGATATCCCCAAAGTTTGTATCCCTCTTGCCAAAACAGCAGAGACATTAGTGTGTGTGTATATATATGAGTCTAATAGAAATATTTCTCCATTGAATCAGACTTGTTATTATGCCCTAGACTTTAAGAATCCTTTTAAAGGATATGAATATACTATTAAGTGAAAAATTTCTCACTTTTTTCATTTTTAGGAAGGTACTGGTCCTCGTGTTATTTCTGCTTTTGTGGAGATTATTTTTGATAATTCAGACAACCGGTTACCAGTAAGTAACCTTTTTTTTTTTTTTAAATAATGCTGAGAATTTAATTGGAGTAGCTAATCTTCATACTTTGAAACTTTTTAAGCTTTTATAATTTGTTATAATTACAGTTTTTATAGATTTTATCTTAAAATTACAGTGAATACTCTGTTAACAAATGGGAATGTACAAGTTGTTGTGAAAAGTGTCTTGGTTAAGAGTATTAAGTATTCATAGTATTATCTTTAGTGAGATAATTGAAATTTTAAAATCAATAGTTATGGTCAAGGACTTTAAAATGACCTTATTTAAAAAGTTTTCTCCTTCACTATTAAACTTTGGGCTTTTACATTTTCTCTTAGATCGATAAAGAGGAAGTTTCACTTCGAAGAGTTATTGGTGCCAAAAAGGATCAGTATTTCTTAGACAAGAAGATGGTCACGTAAGCATTTTTCTTTTTAAAGAAATGAATGTGTACTTAAATAGAGATGGGGTGTTGCTATGTTGGCCAGGTTGGTATTGAACTCTTGGCCTCAAGTGATCCACCTTGGCCTCCTAAAGTGCTGGGATTACAGACATGAGCCATCACGCCCAGCCAGCATTTTTCTTTCTTTTTCCTAATATGGAGTCTCACTCTGTTGCCCAGGCTGGAGTGCAATAGTGCAGTCTCAGCTCTCAGCAACCTCCCCCTCCCCGGTTCAAGCTATTCTCCTGCCTCAGCCTCCTGAGTAGCTAGGATTGCAGGCACGCGCCACCACACCTGGCTAATTTTTGTATTCTTAGTAGAGATGGGGTTTCACCATGTTGGCAGGCTGGTCTTGAACTCTTGACCTTGTGATCTGCCTGCCTTGGCCTCCCAAAGTGCTGGAATTATAGGCATGAGCCACTGCCCAGTCGCATTTTTCTTTATGATTTCCTTACAAAAAAGTATTATTTTACCTGCTTCATATATGAGGAGTATTTGCTTCATCTTCGACAAATCAATATAGAGGATAAACGTAAGAATCAGAAAGTTTTGAGGATGATACAGATGGTATAATTACTGATCTGCCCTCCCTAATGCTATCAACCCAGGGGTTAGTCTACTCATTGCTTAATGGTGCTTTAAAATTACCTGAATATAATTTCATTGTTTGTCAACAGGAAAAATGATGTGATGAACCTCCTTGAAAGCGCTGGTTTTTCTCGAAGCAATCCTTATTATATTGTTAAACAAGGAAAGGTAAAACAATTGTATGTCCTTTTTTAATAGAATTTGTTTTCTGAGTAATTCTTGAGTGATGAATTTGGTTGATTCGAGTGGTTAAGCTGAAGCAAAAATGGCCATATCTTTTACATGGCCATAAAGTACCAAATAGGTCTGTCCATTGCATGTTGAGATGGAAGTATTTCAGCATATTAAGTGGATCTTGTTTTCCTAGCGACTGGTATTACTGAGGTGAAAGTATGGGAAGACATTATTGGCTTATGAAAGTTGCAATAATTAAGAATATTGTAGGAATTCTATAAAAATCACATTTGAAAAACTTCCTAAAATTAATATTTTGTGTTACCCAGTTATTTATCACAATTAAAATACTGAAAAGCTAACATTACCAGAAATCTGCTATTTTGCTACGTTATTTTCCCTAATAGGGATTGTGTTTTTTTACATTTTTTCAGCAGCCAAACTACATACTTTTTTAGCTGATTGTTCTGCTCTCTTCTCATGTACTTTCACTTTTTTTGGACTAGGGAAAATTCTCAGAATATTCACTTATTTTATACTGTAGGTTTTTTTTTTTTTGGTATGTATTGAAAGTTAGCATTCGGAAGAAGTGATTAGGAAGAATATGGAGTTTCAGTTTTAGAAAATGTGGTACTGGAAGAACAAGTTTTTTTCCCGATTTTACTATTTGTGGGAGAGGCATTTTTTTAAAGGGAGGCTGATTTGAAAGAGCACTTTTCTGAGATCCCTCTGCTCTCAATGTAGGCCCTTTTACTTCATCTCAGTTTCTGCCCCTGTGCCATCCTTGATTGCCTCATCTAAAAGCATTGCCTTCCCCTCAACCCTATGTGCTTTATTTCCTTAATCTGTTTTATTTTTCTTCGTAACACTTATACTGTTAATACTTATTTTCTGTCTTTTTCCACTAGAATGTAAGCTCCATGAGGGCGGGACCTTTTCTGCTTTGTTTGCTCTTTTCCAGTGCCCCAGCAGTGGCACATATTTTGTAGTCATTTGATAAATAATTTTTAAGTGAGTAAATTGCTTGAACAAATATGTATAATTGGAGCACGCAATAATGAGGATCTGAAGGATGATTCTTTGATGTAGATACTTTTGATAGACCATATTTTCTTAGAGATAATTTCAACTTTTTAATGCAGTGGTATCATTTTTGATGTTTAGGGATACTTGTTATATATTAAGTTGCATGGCACTTAAGTTGTACCATTCTCTCTATATTTAAAGCATACCATTTTGTCATATCATTAGCCTTCTGTATCTGTGGGTTCTACATCTGCAAATTCAACCAACCATGGATCAAAAATATTTAAAATAAACGAAATTTTAAAACAGTTCAAGAAATAATACAAATTTAAAACTACAGTATAACTGTTTACATAGCATTTATATTGTGTTACAATTAATCTAGAGATTAAAGTGTACGGAAGGATGTGCATAGGTTTTATGCAAATACTGTGCCATTTTATATAAGGGACTTGAGCATTCTTGGATTTTGGTATCTGCAGGGGGTCCTAGAACCAATTCCCCATGGAAAGTGGGGGAGAATTGTACTGTTAGTATATTATTATAGCTTTAAAAAAAAGTGTAGTCAGTGATGGTTTCCCCTTATAAAAATACTTTGTTTTTTGAGAATGGAGCTCATCTTTTGTACCTTATCATATTGACTAAGAAAAAGATGGTGGTGTGAGATAACTCCTTCACTTGTTAGCCCTATTTCATAAAGGAGAATTATGAACGTAACAGTTGTATTTGGATTTTATTTGGTAAATTTAAGTAAAGGAGACATAGATATGTAGGCATATGTGCTATACAAATGACATTAGGCAAATCATAATCTATTTAAAACTTGGCATGTCACAAATTCAAAAGTCTGAAATACAAAATGCTCCACAGTCGGAAACCTTTTGAGTGTGGTTGTGACATTCAAAGGAAATGCTTGTTGGAACATTTTGGATTTCAAATTTTTGGATTTGGGTTGCTCAGCTGGTAAGTATAAATGCAAATATTCCAAAACCTGAAAAAATTTAAAATCTGTAACACTTGTGGTTTCTAACGCTTTTGCATAAGGGATACCCAAACTTCATGTGTATTAAAAACCTTTCAACGTGGAGTTCTTGTTCTTAAACGGAGGCTACAGCTATATAATGATTATTTTTCTAAAAATTTTAGATCAACCAGATGGCAACAGCACCAGATTCTCAGAGATTAAAGCTATTAAGAGAAGTAGCTGGTACTAGAGTGTATGATGAACGAAAGGAAGAAAGCATCTCCTTAATGAAAGAAACAGGTAAAATAAATGTGTTTCTGCCTTATTTTTTTTGTTACAAATTACTGTTTTTGTGACAGAGTAGCTCCATAATAGGAATATAGTAGGTGTTTAGTATACGGCAGCAGTAGATAATGCTGTTATTAATAAAAATTGAGAATCTATAACACCAATGATGTTAGTAGCTTTTAAAAATATTGTTGAAAGGCACACTGAGTTTTTTTTTTTTTTTTGAGATGGAGCCTTGCTCTGTCACCCAGCCTGGAGTGCAGTGGTATGATCTCCGCTTATTGCAACCTGTCTCCCAGGTTCAAGTGATTCTTCTGCCTTAGCCTCCCCAAGTAGCTGGGATTACAGGTGCCCACCACCACACCCAGTTAATATTTGTATTTTTAGTAGAGACAGGGTTTCACCGTGTTGTCCAGGCTGATCTCGAACTCCTGACTTCAGGTGATCGCCTGCCTTGGCCTCTCAAAGTGCTGGGATTACTCGTATGAGCCTCCATGCCCAGCCAGCACACTGACTTTTTAAAAGGAAGCTTAAACTGAGGCCCTTACTACATGTTATAAAAGAACCAGTGTCACCATGTGTAAATTTGTTCTGTGTTGCTTTTCATAATAAAGGATCTTAACCCATTTATGCCTAGCATTCCGTTATTGGAATCCTAAGCTTGTGAGTATTACCTATATCTACTGCCTGAGGTCATCGCCAAGGTCTGATTTTTCACAGAAAAAAATTTACAACCTCCAGCATAAACGGGTTATTTGCTATTTTAGTATTTTAAATTTGGTTACCACATTACATCAGAGAAATAATGCTACAGTTCTTAAGAATTTAATTCAAGGTATGTTGAAGAAGTGATACTACATAAAAATTTTATTCAATTCTTCCATCTCTCTCCTTATTTCATTTAAGAGGGCAAACGGGAAAAAATCAATGAGTTGTTAAAATACATTGAAGAGAGATTACATACTTTAGAGGAAGAAAAGGAAGAACTAGCTCAGTATCAGAAGTGGGATAAAATGAGACGAGCCCTGGAATATACCATTTACAATCAGGAACTTAACGAGACTCGTGCTAAACTTGATGAGGTAAAATATTTACCTTTGACACTTAAAATCAGATTAATTTTGTTTTTGTGAATTTGTTAAACTCAGGCTGTAATTACACTTTTCAGTGATTTTAAATAGAAACTTAACCTCTCAATGAATTTATTAGTCAGCAAGTTTTTTCTTTTAAAGAAAATAGCCACGTGGTTGTTGCTGTATAGTATTATCTGAAATATAATCAGATGGTGTTATTAGGCAGATGAGAGGAAAATCATTTTGAAGGTTTCTTGTGGTTTTAGAATGTATTTTGTAATTAGTATTGCTGACATTTTGTACAAAAATTTTAGGTAGTGCTTCAGTTTTCTAGTTAAAAATCACTTTTAAAATTTTTGTAAAAAATTTGGTTATTTCTGGTTTATTTTCATATAAAAATTGTTATTAGATGTTATGAAATATTTAGTAAATACAAAATGAGTTAGATATAACTTTTTTTTTCTTCTTAGCTTTCTGCTAAGCGAGAGACTAGTGGAGAAAAATCCAGACAGTTAAGAGATGCTCAACAGGATGCAAGAGATAAAATGGAGGTAAGATTCTAAACAAGGTTCATGTAAACTTACTTTTTTCTTTTGAGACAGGGTCTTGTTCTGTCATCCAAGCTGGAGTGCATGGTGCCATTATGGCTCATTGTAGCCTTGACTTACCAGACTTAGGTGATCCTCTTGCCTCAGCTTCTCAAATAGCTGGAAGCACAGGTGTGTACCACCACACCTGTCTAGTTTTTAAATGTATTGTAGAGACAAGGTCTTGCCATGTTGCCCAGGCTGGTCACGAACTCCTGGGCTCAAGTGATCCTTCTGCCTCAGCCTCCTGAAGTTTTCTGTTTTTTTTTTTTTTAAAGACAGGGTCTCACTCCATTGCACAGGCGGGAGTGCAGTGGCGAGATCACAGCTCACTGCAGCCTGGATCTCTCAAGCTCAAGTGATCCTCCCACCTCAGCCTCTTAATTTTTTTATTTTTTGAAGAGATGGAATCTCACTATGTTGCCCAGACTGGTTTTGAACTCCTGGGCTCACGGATTCCTCCCATCTGGGCCTCCCAAAGTGCTGAGATTACGGGCATGAGCAACCATGTCCAGCCATCGTATAGTTTTTGACCATAGTAAACCCTTTTGTACCAGAATTATGGAATGATTGCCACAAGGGAGAGTTAGAGGAATTGAATATTGAAGAGTAGTACTAAATGTTAAGTGAAAGAGAATTAATGGTGTCACAATTCTGCTGTTGTACTTCTAATTGCCTGACTTATTTTCTGTTTAATACTTTTGAATAGGATATTGAACGCCAAGTTAGAGAATTGAAAACAAAAATTTCAGCTATGAAAGAAGAAAAAGAACAGCTTAGTGCTGAAAGACAAGAACAAATTAAGCAGAGGACTAAGTTGGAGCTTAAAGCCAAGGATTTACAAGATGAACTAGCAGGCAACAGTGAACAAAGGGTAAGTTAAAATGCTAAAAATGAAAGACATGAATGTTCAGGTGAGTAGGAACTGCAGAAGACAGTCCTTTCTGTGACTGGTATGTCCTGGAATTTTTTTTAAGCTTTGCTATGTTAACATAATTTGTACTCAAGTAACAACTTAGTACTGTCCCTTTGTTACATTTAAAAAGTTTCATGTTACAGGTGGGTTTTCTTATGAAGTTTTTTTCATGAGAAAACGTGCTAGACCTAAATTATGCAAAAATTTTAAAGCAGTTTGCATTTTTACTTATCTTTATTTACAGAAACGTTTATTAAAAGAGAGGCAGAAGCTGCTTGAAAAAATAGAAGAAAAGCAGAAAGAACTGGCAGAAACAGAACCTAAATTCAACAGTGTAAAAGAGAAAGAAGAACGAGGAATTGCTAGGTCTGAGAACTTTCACCAACACTTTAACTTTCTTCATCATATTATATAAAACTAGATAGTCCAAGGAGCTCAATTATATAGTAGCTGCTTTTTACACTTAATTCTTTTTGTATCGTTTCGAAAAATGGCTTTATGTTTCTGTGTACAGTTGACATTATTGGTTACAATTAAACTTGGTTATTATTCTCCTTTCATCTCATTCTCTTCTATTTTGTGTAGATTGGCTCAAGCTACCCAGGAAAGAACGGATCTTTATGCAAAGCAGGGTCGAGGAAGCCAGTTTACATCAAAAGAAGAAAGGGATAAGTGGATTAAAAAGGAACTCAAGTCTTTAGATCAGGCTATTAATGACAAAAAAAGACAGATTGCTGCTATACATAAGGATTTGGAAGACACTGAAGCAAATAAGGAGAAAAATCTGGAGCAGTATAATGTAAGAACATTTATAGCCACTTTGTAAAAATCTTTTAGAAGAGATAAACATGTTTAGTTTTATCTACTTCAAGTTTTGTTTATAAATAAGTCTACATGTGACCTTAAAATATATGACAGATACTTATTTAGAAAAGGCCTGCACAATATACATATAGTTCTCTTTTTTAAGAATGTTCATGTCATTGAGCCTTTATGTAGATTAAGTATATTAAAATGTATGTATGTATTTTTAATTTTTTTGAGATAGGGTCTTGCTCCGTCACCCAATCTGGAGTGCAGTGGTACAAACACAACTCACTGCAGCCTCCACCTTCCAGGCTTAGCGATCCTCTATCCTTAGCCTCCTAACTGGGACCACAAGCATGTATCACCATGCCCAGCAAAATTTTTTTTTTGTAGAGACGAGGTGTTGCCATGTAGCCTACGCTGGTCTCGAAATCTTGGGCTTAAGCAATCCTCCCACCTTGGCCTCCCAAACTGCTGGGATTACAGGCGTGAGCCACCATGCCCAGCTTAAAATATGTTTTTATGAATTGGTAGCATGTGTCTTACATACCCTTAATTTTGACAAGATGTCACATATGTCTAAAACAACTTGTTAGTAACTTTTTTTTTTTTTTTTGAGATGGAGTTCCGCTGTTGTTGCCCAGGCTGGAGTGCAATGGCACGATCTCGGCTCACTGTAACCTCTGCCTCCAGAGTAGCTGGGATTACAGGCATGCACCACCAAGCCCACTAAGTTTGTATTTTTAGTAGAGATGGGGTTTCTACATGTTGGTCATGCTGGTCTCAAACTCCCAACATCAGGTGATCCACCCGCCTTGGCTTCCCAAAGTGCTGGGGTTACAGGCATGAGCCACTGCGCCTGGCTGCTTGCTAGTAACTTTTTTTTTTTTTGGAGACAAGGCTCATTGCAACCTCCACCTCCCAGGTTCAGGCAGTTCTCTGCCTCAGCCTCCCAAGTGGCTGGGATTACAGGTGGCCACCACCACGCCTGGCTAATTTTTTGTATTTTTGGCAGAGGCGGGGTTTCACCATCTTGGTCAGGCTGGTCTTGAACTCCTGATCTCGTGATCCACCCGCCTTGGCCTCCCAAAGTGCTGGGATTGCAGGCGTGAGCCACCATGCCTGGTGTAACTTTTTTTTTTTAAACTTCATTTTTTGGTATTCCAGCATCATATGTTACATTTAGTTGTTAGGTTTCTTTTATCTCCTTTAATCTGGACCAGTTCTTTAGTTTTTTCTTGACTTTGGGACTTGACATTTTAAATTATTTGTTATAAAGTACATATATTAATATTTATGTACTCATTAATTGTATATTATATGTAATTATTTGTCCCTAATCTCTTCTTTTGGAGACGGAGTCTTGCTCTGTTGCCCAGGCTGGAGTGCAGTGACGTGATCTCGGCTCACTGCAACTTCCACCTCCCGGGTTCAAGCAGTTCTGCTGCTGCAACCTCCCAAGTAGCTGGGACCACAGGCACGTACCACCACGCCTGGCTAATTTTTTGTATTTTTAGTAGAATGGGGTTTCACTGTGTTAGCCAGGGTGGTCTCGATCTCCTGACCTTGTGACCCGCCCGCCTCGGCCTTCCAAAGTGCTAGGATTATAGGTGTGAGCCACCATGCCCAGCCACTAATCTTTTGTAGTGATTTGCCCACTTTAAGTTTTTGGTGACTTACCATATATCCAAAACCTCAGTGAAGTTTTAAAGAGCTGTTTTCTTTGTACTCATATTCTCACTTTACATAAACAAAAAAAAAATATAGTGGGGAGCAAACGCAACAGCCTCTGTAAGCATAAAAAACAGGTAGGTAAAATTGCCAGGAGTGTAGCCTGCTGTTTTTGGAAGTCCAGTCGTGCTGTGGGCTTTAGTTATGGTACTTTGTGGAGGGAGTGGAAAACTTGGGTTAATCTAGGTAGTTCTTTATATGGTTAGTGTAGTCTGAACTGTAATAGTTACACCTCCTTTCTTGAAATAAAATGTATTTTCTCTTGAGTTTATGAAACTAACCTCAGCAGATGCCCTTTTTGAAGGAGCCTCCAGTGAGAGTATTCATTTTTTGTCATGCTTGAAGTTCATTTATTTTCCAATATTCCAGTCACACTTTTGGTTATCAAAATGACCACTTGTGAAGATGAAGCCTTTCCTTTGGACAGAGATGATTTTATAGTGCTGATTGTATTATGTAAATAGCCTTTTGCCTCTTGGTATAATTCTAAATTAATTTTTCCACAGTATATTTTTAAAACCTGCAGCATGAAAAATAAAATGTAGTTTTGGTGGTTTTATTATGCTTTATTATGGTTCGTTTATGTGATATATATCATACATACTTACCAAACTAAGTTTTTAGACTTTTTTAACTTATGTCAGTGGTATCTTGGCCCTAGCAACTGCTGTGGAGAAGGGGAAGCTTTTGGATAGTTTCAGTGCAAACTAAATACTAAATGTTTTTTCTTTTCCAGGTGGTGTAATGCATTTCAAGTCTACAAAACGTATTTTGAATTTAATATAGGTAGCTTACTTTATTACTGGTTCTGAGTAGCATCATGGTTTCAGAAAGGGAACCATTAGTGTTCAGATACACCTGGAAAAAAAACAAAGTACGTAGGACTTTAGAAATACTGTAAGCTGTAATGCTGGTTAGTAACACAACAGTCTTTGAATTGTTTAGGACTGTGAAAGCTGAAACATTAATTTAGGAAATCTTCAAGATTTACATTCTTCCTTTAGCATGTGTTCAGATAACCTGGGGATGAATTAAGTAATTGCTGTAGAAAAGTTAAATTTTACATAGGGAATTTGTTTACTCTTATGGTTTCAGATACCACTGAGTCCCAAGTTCCTCATGTGTAGAATTAAAGGGTTTAATTATCCAAGATGTTGAAAGTCATTCTGATTATCCAAGATTTTTTTTTGAGACAGAGTCTTGCTCTGTCACCAGGGTAGAGTACAGTGGCACAATCTTGGCTCACTGCAACCTCTACCTCCCGGGTTCAGGTGATTCTCCTACCTTAGCCTTACCGAGTAGCTGGGACTGCAGGCACGCGCCACCACGCCTGGCTGATGTTTGTATTTTTAGTAGAGATGGGGTTTCACGATGTCCAGGATGGTCTTGATCTCTTGACCTCATGATCTGCCCACCTCAGCCTCCCAAAGTGCTGGGATTACAGGTGTGAGCCACCGCGCCTGGCTGGCCGATTATCTAAGATTTTATGACTCAGTAGTAACATTGACTTTTTGTCAGTGGAATTAGTAGTAACATTGACTTTTTGTCCATTAAAATTTTGGACAAAAAGTCAGTGTTACTACTGAGGACTAATAATTGTTAGTACTCTGTGGGACTATTTACAATTACTTTGATATCTGACAATAATTAGTTATAATACAGACAGATGAATATAATCAACTCACGAAGCAGTTTGAAGCCCTTCCCCTAAAGGATGATCTTCAGATTTATTTTGCTTGTTTTATTGCTTCCCAAAAAGGCAAGGATTTTTGTTTGCTTTGGTCTTTGATGATTCCCCAGCTCTTATAAGAATGCCTGGTACATACTAGGCTTTTGGTAACTTCACTAAGTGGATGAAGTGTCAGCTTCCTTAAACTCTAGCCAATTAGGATATTGGATTTTTTTTTTTTCAGCTCAGTATAATTTACTAAATTAATACAGTTCATTAACTCTCCTTAAGGAAATAGCATCTTACGTTAGATTCTTCTAGATTTGTTATAGGTTCTGCCAAGATTTTAAACTCATTTTTCTTGAATGTAAAATAGTTGAAAATAGTTTTTGTGTTCTGTTGTGTGTGTGTGTGTAGAAGGGGCAGTATGAAAGTGTATAATGGGGCCGAGACGGGCGGATCACGAGGTCAGGAGATCGAGACCATCCTGGCGAACACGGTGAAACCCCGTCTCTACTAAAAAAATACAAAAAACTAGCCGGGCGAGGTGGCGGGCGCCTGTAGTCCCAGCTACACAGGAGGCTGAGGCAGGAGAATGGCGTAAACCCGGGAGGCGGAGCTTGCAGTGAGCTGAGATCCGGCCACTGCGCTCCAGCCCCGGCGACAGAGCGAGACTCCGTCTCAAAAAAAAAAAAAAAAAAAAAAAAAAAAAAAAAAAAAAAGAAAGTGTATAATGCACTATTATGAGAACTTAGAATTTTTTTTCTACAATTCTGGAGTGTATATTATAGAAATAGGAAGATTTAGATCACTAATGAACAAACTAACTTTTATTTTAGCAACATGTTTTAGAGTATTTAATGGTTTTTGTTTTCTGGTGGTATTCTCATTTGCCTAAAGACAACTTTTAAAAACTGAAGGCCGGGCGCAGTGGCTCAAGCCTGTAATCCCAGCACTTTGGGAGGTCGAGACGGGTGAATCACGAGGTCAGGAGATCGAGACCATCCTGGCTAACACGGTGAAACCCCGTCTCTACTGAAAAAATACAAAAAACTAGCTGGGCGAGGTGGTGGGCGCCTGTAGTCCCAGCTACTCGGGAGGGTGAGGCAGGAGAATGGCGTAAACCCGGGAGGCGGAGCTTGCGGTGAGCTGAGATCCGGCCACTGCACTCCAGCCTGGGCGACAGAGTGAGACTGTCTCAAAAAAAAAATAAATAAATAAAAAAAAACTGAAATTGGATTTTTCAACAGCATCATTGAGGTATAATTCACATACAGTAAATTGTACATATTTAGTGTACATAATTTTTCCTAGTCAGGAAAGTGGCAAAAATATAATTTGATGAGTTTTGACACATATACATCTGTAAAACCATCACCACAGTTAAGACAGTAAACATGTTTATTACCCAAGTGTTTTCCATACCCCTTTGTAATTCCTCCCTCACCTTTTGTCTCCCTCCCCCATCCGTCTGAAACCACTGATCTGCTTTCTATCAGGGTAGATTTGTTTGATGAAACTGAATTTTAAATTTATTTTTATTTCCATAGAAACTGGACCAGGATCTTAATGAAGTCAAAGCTCGAGTAGAAGAACTGGACAGAAAATATTACGAAGTAAAAAATAAGAAAGATGAATTACAAAGTGAAAGAAAGTTAGTATTTAGACTAAAATATGCATTAATTTTTTGAATAATATTTGTTACTAAGTGTTATGTGGTCTTTAAGTTACAAATTAACCGGTCAGGCTTGTTTTCTATATTTTGATTCTAAACTGTATACTATTAATGCATCCTCATATGTGTTTAAAATTAAAGACAGTCTAATTTTTATTTATTAGCTACTTGTGGAGAGAAGAGAATGCAGAACAGCAAGCACTTGCTGCTAAAAGAGAAGATCTTGAAAAGAAGCAACAACTTCTTAGAGCGGCAACGGGAAAGGTAGGCAGGTTCTTTTCATCACTTCTGTTTACACTGAGTCATTGAGTTCATCGTTATGTAAGAATTTATTACCTTTCAAGTGTAGGTCATGGGTTGCAAGTGATAAATAGGAGTCCAAATTATCTTCTAAATATTAAATGATAGAGATTTAAATAGTTTTATTACTACACATACTATAAATAGTAGCACTTTTGATTTTCAGATAAAGAGCCCATTTTTAACACTACTGTTATAGAACAGAACCTATCATATAAGGTGTTACATGTAGTTGGCATATAGTGAGGAGGTAATGTGTTTGTTGGAGAGGATGTTTAGTTTAATCACTGGTATTTTTAAAAATGTATGTTGTGGTCTCATTCCTTACCAGGAGTCTCACTGATGATAAAATTTTAATATTTTTCATTTCTGACAATTTACAGGCCATTTTAAATGGAATAGACAGCATAAACAAAGTGCTAGACCACTTTCGTCGAAAAGGAATAAACCAGCATGTTCAAAATGGCTATCATGGCATTGTGATGAATAACTTTGAATGTGAACCAGCTTTCTACACATGCGTGGAAGTCACTGCTGGAAACAGGTTAAAGCTTTTGCTTGATATTTAGCATTTTTAGAAGAGGGAATAAGAATAGTCTAAGAAACAACTTTTGTAGTTTTTGTGCATCATACCTTCCATTATCTTTTTATACCTCGGTTCCTTATTTGACTTTCTAATTAAAGAAGTAGATGCTAAGTATTTGTTCCTAATTATAGAAGCTAGAACTTTCCCCTTTTGGGAGTTTCTCCTCCGCCATTGGAATTTTTAAAGTAGTCTTATTTTTTTCCAAAATTATTTGGATTATATAGCAAAAAAGTTAATTGTTTGATGCTTAAGTGTTTATAACACTTTAAAAGTGCACACCTTCAGTCCCAGCTATGCAGGAGGCTGAGGTGGGAGGATTGCTTGAGTCTAGGAGTTCAAGATCAGTTTGGGCAACATGGGAAGACCCTGTCTCAAAAAAAAAAAAAAAAAAAAAAAAAGTACCAATAAAGATTTGTCTTACTCTCTTTATATTCAGGTTATTTTATCACATTGTTGATTCAGATGAAGTCAGCACGAAGATTTTAATGGAGTTTAATAAAATGAATCTTCCTGGAGAGGTTACTTTTCTGCCTCTTAACAAGTTAGATGTCAGGGATACTGCCTATCCTGAAACCAATGTGAGTCAATGTGTGATAAGGTCTATTTCTCTTTTATAATGTTATTTTTTTGTCACATAAAATAACAAGTTAGATGTCAGGGATACTGCCTATCCTGAAACCAATGTGAGTCAATGTGTGATAAGGTCTATTTCTCCTTTTTTTTGTCACATAGTCTAACACATGCTAGTGCCCAGTCACTACACACTGGGATTCAATGGTCTATGAGGTAAAAATACCTGTCTTCCCATGGACCTTAGTGCTGAGTGGGTTTTGGGGAGGGAGACAGAAGTCACAGCCATGATCCGTGGTGTAGTGATGTGCGCCTGTAATCCCAGCTACTTGGGAGGCTGAGGTGGGAGGATCATTTAAAAAAGAGAAAAAAGCCAAGATACGAAACAAATCATTGCAAATGTACAGTGTTAAAAGCGTAAGTACAGGATACTTTGAGAGTATATCTGGGAGTGACATAATTAAGGTTAGGGAGTTGGAGAAAAATTCCCAAGGAACTGTCTAAAAGTGTCTTGATATATTTTAAAAACAAATTAAATGAAAAAAATGGCTAGTAAGGTGATAGACTTCAGAAACATAATATTGCTGTTACTAGCTAGTGAACTTTAGGTGGATTAAAAATATTCTTCAGACACCATTCTTAGAACAGTGTAATTGCTTTGAGGTACTTGACTTCAGAATGTTGATGGTAGTATCAACTGTTTTACCATCCCCTGAAGTTAAAGCTGAAATGATCAGTAATTTAAGTGGAACATTAAGAATCCTGTAAGCTATCAAAGGGTCTGACTTTTTCTGCTATCACATCTATAAATTGTTTTTTGAAGTTTGGGTAAGAAAAATTGGGTCTCAAAAACATGATGTATGAATGGAACGAGACACAAAGGAATACATGGGGTGTGGTTCTGTTTACGCTACATAAACAAAACCAAACTTAGATGAGGACAGGGCTTGGTGGCTCATGCCTGTAATCCCCTCACTTTGGGAGGGGGAGGTGGGCGGATCACCTGAGGTCAGGAGTTCAAGACCAGCCTGGCCAACATGGCAAAACCCTGTCTCTACTAAAAATACAAAAAATTAGCTGGACATGGTAGTGGGCAGCTGTAATCCCAGGTACTTGGGAGGCTGAAGCGGGAAAATCGCTTGAACTGGGGAGGCAGAGGTTGCAGTGAGCCAAGATCGTGCCACTGTACTTCATCCTGGCAACAGAGCAAGACTCTGTCTCAAAAAAAAAAAATTGAAGTAGGAAGTACAGGGAAGTGATTAGCACAGTCATGGCAGTGGTCATTTCTGGCAGGTAACCACCGTAGTTAAATGCTGTGTGATTAGGAAAGGAGCACACCCATGGCTTCTGGGGTGTCAGCAGTGCTCTGTTTCTTGTGCTGTGTGGTGGTTATGTTGGTGTTCTCTTTATTAATTTACACTGAACACTTAACTACATTTTTCTGTATATGAGATATATTTTCATAATTTAAAAAATTCCAAAAATCCTGTTCTAACAGTTTAGGAGAGAGAAAATGAAATTCTATCTGACAAAATATTTTCCTGAATATCTAATTTAGATATATAAAATATGTAAAATTAAAACATTGAGGAAATGCTGTTTATATTTAGCCCTTTTATGTGAGAGATACTATCCTAAGTTTTGCATATATTAACTCATTTAGGCTTCACAACTTTATAAGGAAGGTATGTATTGTCTACAATTTTGTAGATGAAGTAACTATTATTTGAGGAAGTTAAGCAACTTGTCCACAGCACACATCTGATAAATGGTGAAACCAGTGTTTGAATTTGGGCAGTCTAGCTACAGAACCACTAAACTCTTTATGCTATTAGGCTCTACTGTTGAAAACCTTGATTACATGAGCAAAATTACCAGGATATTCTAGTGGAATGAGTCTTCTAACTACTTCAGGAAAAACCCCAATAGTTTTGAAATATAATGGTGTTTGGTTTATTTGTATTTCATAAAGATGTACTTTTGTAATTCTAAGTTTTTAGTTAACTGTGATCTCTCTGTTCACAAAATTTCATTTTTAGGATGCTATTCCTATGATCAGCAAACTGAGGTACAATTCCAGATTCGACAAAGCTTTCAAACATGTTTTTGGAAAGACTCTTATTTGTCGTAGCATGGAAGTTTCAACCCAGCTGGCCCGTGCTTTCACTATGGACTGTATTACTTTGGAAGGTTTGTAATACTAATTCTTAGCTTTAAACAGATAAATTCTAACAAATCATTTAAAACATAATCTGGCTGGGCACAGTGGCTCACGCCTGTAACCCCAGCACTTGGGGAGGCTGAGACGGGTGGATCACCTGAAGTCAGGAGTTCAAGACCAGCCTGGCTAACGAGGCGAAACCCTGTCTCCACTAAAAATACGAAGATTTGCTGGGTGTGGTGGTGTGCACCTGTAGTCCCAGCTACTCAGGAGGCTGGGGCAGGAGAATCGCTTGAACGCGGGAGGCAGTGGTTGCAGTGAGCCGAGATCACGCCACTGCACTCCAGCCTGGGTGACAGAGTGAGACTGTCTCAAAAAACAGAGAGACATATAATCTGTGTAATATGTCACTTGAGCTATATGCATGTCTGATGAATATATCTTAACAGTATTTTGGATGGATTCTGGTTTTGAGAGTATTCGAAAAATTCATCCTTTGCCTTTGGCCGGGTGTGATGGCTCACATCTGTAACCCCAGCACTTTGGGAAGCCGAGGCAAGTGGATCACTTGATGCCGGGAATTCAAGACTAGCCTAGCCAGCATGGCGAAACCCCATCTCTACTAAAAATACAAAAAATTAGCTGGGTGTGGTGGTGTGCGCCTGTAATCCCAACTACTCAGGAGGCTGAGGCATGAGAGTGGCTTAAACGTGGGAGGCAGAGGGTGCAGTGAGCCAAGATCACACCCTTGCACTCCAGCCTGGGTGATAGAGCAAGACCCTGTCTCAAAAAAAAGAAAAGAAAAGAAACATTTATTTTCAATTATTTTATCGTTTTTTAAATAATTGGTTTGTTCAATTAAAGAGTCCAGACAGGGTTTGTACTTGATACTTAGTTGATGTCTCTGAAATGTAATCATTTGGTATGTAGCAGGGGTTCTTAACCTTTTTTGCAGTGTGGACTGCTTTGGCTATTTGAAGCCTATGGATACTTCCTCACAATTTTTTTTTTTTTACTTTTTTTCTTTTCTACAGCAAAAGCCACATTCAACACAATTTTTAATGCTTAGAATAAAATACTTTGGATCACAAAGATGTATTGGCAAGATTATTTTAAAAAATATAATTCTTTGGCTGGGCGTGGTGGCTCACGCCTGTAATCCCAGCACTTTGGGAGGCCGAGGTGGGTGGATCACGAGGTCAGGAGATCGAGACCATCCTGGCTAACACGGTGAAACTCCGTCTCTACTAAAAATACAAAATATTAGCCGGGCGTAGGGGCGGGCGCCTGTAGTCCCAGCTACTCGGGAGGCTGAGGCAGGAGAATGGTGTGAACCTGGGAGGTGGAGCTTGCAGTGAGCCGAGATTGTGCCACTGCACTCCAGTCTGGGAGACACAGTGAGACTCTGTCTCAAAAAAAAAAAAAATAATTCTTTAATGTATTCAAAAAACAAGATTTAGTAGTGGGTCTAATAACTACCATAATTTTGAAGTACTGATACATGTAAACTATTTTGAGATCTGATAAGTGTAATCTAATATGAAAATAGCTCTTCTTTTGGTAAAGTCACAGGTACTAATACTACTACTGTGGTTCTTGTCCTGTTCATTATAGAAGGAAATGTTAAATCTCATTTTGAGGTTAATAAAAATAAAGATGTAAATTTTTTTCCTATTCGAATCAGAGATCTTCTGAATTTTATCTTTGGAATTCAGGTTAAGAATCCTCCAGTATATAAGTTTACCTGCCCTCAATTTTTTTTTTTTTTTCTCTTTATTTGTTAAAGAAAGCAGGTAAACCCGTCTCCCTCCAAGCTTTGTTTCTGTATATGTACATTTTGTTGTGGTTTTGAACCATCTGAGAATAAGTAAAACATGACACTTGATCTCTAAAATTTAAGCATGCATCTCCTAACAATAAGAACATTCTTTTGTATTCCACAGTATCATTGTTACACCTAAGAAATTTAACATTAACCTAATATCTTCTAAAAGTATCCATATTCAAGCTTTGTTTTTCTAAAATATTTTTCTATCTAGGATTCAATCAAGTATGCATGTAGTGTCTTCTCTTTAGATTCTTTAAATATAAGACAGTTACTCCTCCCTTCTCCCCACCTAGAAAAATCCAGAAAAGTTCCATTTTCTGGATTTGTCTTCTTGCTTCCTCATCGTTTATTGTTGACATGAATGTATATACTTATGGTGTCATATAATGTGTCTCATTGTTAGCGATACTAGGTTTGATCACCTGTAGATCTCTCCATTGTAAAGGTACCCCTTTTGCCCCTTTGTAGTTTAATAATATGTGAGATTATTCTTCAAGACTACATGAAGGTCAGGTTCTCCCAACAACTTTACCAGTTGCTTTAGCACCTTTGTTGACTCTTGCCTGAATCAGTTATTACACTGGGAGTTTAAAAATGGTGATTCTTGAATTCTGTTATTGCTACTGCATTTATTAGCTGTCACTCTTCTGTAGAGAAGAGTCTCCACTTTTCATTTTTTTAAAAGTATCACTGTGATTCATGGATTATTTTTTAAAAAATAAAATGTGTTATTATACTGGTATTATTATTTTGATGCTCAAATTTTCCTAAATAGGGCCAGTGGAAATTTCAGGCTAGGTCCTGTGTCCTACTAATATGTCCTTATTAGTCTTCAATACTTCCTTGCTCTCTGGTAGATGTTCAGGTTCAACTGCGAGTTTTTGTCAGAAAAAAAAAACCAAAAACTGCGAGTTTTGTCTGGGCACAGTGGCTTGACCCTGTAATCCCAGATGCTTGAGAGGCTGAAGCAGGAGGGTCACTTGAGGCCGGAAGTTTGAGAATCACCTGGGCACATAGCAAGACCTGGCCTCTACAAAAAAGGTGTGGTGGTACACACCTGTCCTAGCCACTCAGGAGGCTGAAGCAGGAGGATCACTTGAATCCAGGAGTTTGAGGCTGCAGTGAGCTGTGGCCACAGCACTACACTCCAGCCTGAGCAAGAGAGTAAGACTCTGTCTCAAAAAAAAGGAAATTTTAGCATTGAAATGCAATTTTTTCAGGGAGGTTTAAATTCTTTTCAATTCTCATTATGTACTTAAAGCCTGCAGGTTAGTTTTTTTCATTATAAGTCAATTTATCATTGAATAAAAGTTATACAGACCTATCACATATGTTTTGTTTATAGGTGACCAGGTCAGTCATCGAGGTGCTCTAACTGGGGGTTATTATGACACAAGGAAGTCTCGACTTGAATTGCAGAAAGATGTTAGAAAAGCAGAAGAAGAACTAGGCGAACTTGAAGCAAAGCTCAATGAAAACCTGCGCAGAAATATTGAAAATATCTTTTTGTTTTGTGCATAATGATATTGTGGGGAAAGAACTGTGTTTTGGTTGCCATATATAATCTTTTGTTTTTTCACATATATATTAAAACTTTGTGTTTTAAGTTCAGGGCTTATGTTTGTTTAGCTTTTGAAGACTAAAAGCTATTTTAATGATTGTTTGTTTAAGTGTTAAGTAGCTAATACCATCAAGTCACTTGGAAGAAAAGAACCCATAGAACACCAAAATACAGGTTGTATCAGGCAAAGAAAGAGGAAACTGAGAAGGATCAGTTAGTGAATTGTATAAGGAAAACCTTGGTAGTGTTTTTTGATTTTTTTCTTGTTAAATTTATGTAAGCAAGAGATAATGTTTTAAGGAAGAGAGTGAGAGGCATCAGTAATGTTACATACTGCTTAGAAGTCAAATATGTAAGGACCGGCAGTTCATTGTACTTGTGTGGTGGCACAGGCCTGTAGTCCCAGCTACCTGGGAGGCTGAGGCAGGAAGATCACTTGAGCCTGGGAGGTGGAGGTTGCAGTGAGCTGAGATCGCACCACTGCACTCCAGTCTGGGTGACAAAGTGAGACCCTGTCTCAAAAAAAAAAAAAGGGGGGGGGTGGCAGGGGAGGGTGAAAAATGTTAGATTTTACTGTCTTGAAGTTATTTGGTGCAAATTTAATGTCAGTGGAGGAAATGACTGTCAGATAACCAAGTCTGAGTAACCATAGTCGTTAGTTCAGTTCACAAATGAAACAATTGTGTATGTGGATTTTCTTAAAATCACCATGGTGCTTTGGTATAAGACAAAAGTGCTTTATGTGTGCTTTCCATTTCGCCAAACAAGTTGAAAAATATAGGTACTTGAGCATCAAGAATAGATATAAAGTTAGTGGTTTTTACTGCTTCAAGTGAAACTGGCATTTTTTTTATTTATTTTTTTATTTTTTTTATTTTTTATTTATTTATTTATTTATTTTTTGAGACGGAGTCTCGCTCTGTCGCCCAGGCTGGAGTGCAGTGGCCAGATCTCAGCTCACTGCAAGCTCCGCCTCCCGGGTTCATGCCATTCTCCTGCCTCAGCCTCCCGTGTAGCTGGGACTATAGGCGCCTGCCACCTCGCCCGGCTAGTTTTTTGTATTTTTTAGTACAGACGGGGTTTCACCGTGTTAGCCAGGATGGTCTCGATCTCCTGACCTCGTGATCCGCCCGTCTCGGCCTCCCAAAGTGCTGGGATTACAGGCATGAGCCACCGCGCCCGGCTGTCAAGAATAGATATAAAGTTAGTGGTTTTTACTGCTTCAAGTGAAACTGGCATTTTTTAAAAACTGCAGATACATACCTTCTGTGCCATCAGTGCAAGCACAGAAAAATAAAAATAAGCACCTGAGCTTTGACCTTGTAGGGGTCTGCATATTCACACTTTAAAGAACTGCCTGAATTTGGCAAGATGTTGACACAGAGTATGGGGAAATACTGAGGAAAAGGAGGATGTTGACAGTGTGTACCAGCTGTCTTCCTGTGTTTGATAATCCAGCTAGATTGAATTATTTCTTCCACATATGGCAAGAACTACTCTTCATACATAAACCCTTAACATAGTGCCTTAAGCATAGTAACAGTAAACATTTGTTGAATGAAAAGATACTTAAAAGTATGTAATATTGTTAGATTTACCTAGCCTCCTTTATGGTTTTCCAAGAATTTGTTTTGTATAGCTTTTAGTAAAACAGTATACATGTTATTCTGAGAGTGAAATGGTGGGGTGTGAAATGTTTCAAGCTTCTTTATGATTGAACGCATTTTGGGTAATACAGTTCAGCATTGTTTTGGTCCATAAATTTGAGGACATGAATGTTATTTGGGGGTAAAGAAAAGGAAGGGATATATGGTGTTGTGTCTAAAAAGAATTCAGAACATGATACATTTACCACCTGGAGATAATTTTCCTTAGCCTTGTATATGGATTAATAATGAAATTGATCAGTTGATGAACCAAATGCAACAGATTGAGACCCAGCAAAGGAAATTTAAAGCATCTAGAGATAGCATATTATCAGAAATGAAGATGCTAAAAGAGAAGAGGCAGCAGTCAGAGAAAACCTTCATGCCTAAGGTTCGTAAGTATATCTTTGGTTATAGACCAACTGTTACAGATTAATGTGGATCATACATTATATGGGTTATCCTTGAATTTTATGCTTCATTTTTGTTTGGACCCATACTTTTTTTTTTTTGAAGACAGAGTCTCACTCTGTCTCGCCCTCGCCCAGGCTGCAGTGCAATGTGTGTTCTCAGCTCACTGCAGCCTCCACCTCCTGGGTTCAAGCGATTTTCCTGCCTCAGCCTCCTGAGGAGCTGGGACTACAGACTTGCACCACCACATCCGGCTAATTTTGTGTTTTTAGTAGAGATGAGGTTTCACCATGTTGGCCAGGCTGGTCTCAAACTCCTGACCTCAGGTGATCCGCCTGCCTTGCCCTCTCAAAGTACTGGAATTACAGGTGTGAACCACTGTGCCCAGGCTGGACCCATACTTTTGGATGTCTGCATCTGTTTTACCATTCTTAAACCCATGAATACCCAGAGTCTCCTGTTGTTGGCACGTTCAAACTTTCCACCTGCATTGAACAAATAGGCATTTGAAACTATGACATAACTGTCTGATGGTCAGTTTTTGTCAGTAACCATTTTTATCTGAAGCACAGTGGAATTAGCTGAATATTTGATTCCATTTTGTCCAGACTGTATTAAAATTAGAAAGCAAACTTATGTGATAGTATGTTGTTGGTCTCATAAACTTGACAGTTTTGACCAATCTTTTACGTAGTATAATACTGAAACTACAAAGAGCTTAAAAAAGAAAAAAAAAACAAGATGTGCCTGCAATTGTACCATCCCAACACATTCTGACAACTTTTGGGTTTTTTTGGGATGGAGTCTCGCCCTGTCACCTAGGCTGGAGTGCAATGGCATGATCTCGGCTCACTGCAACCTCTGCCTTCCGGATTCAAGTGATTCTCCTGCCTCGGTCTCCCGAGTAGCTGGGATTACAGGCACACGCCTCCATACCCAGCTAATTTTTGTATTTTTAGTAGAGACGGGTTTCACCATGTTGGCCAGGCTCATCTCGAACTCTGGACCTCGTGATCCACCCGCCTTGGCCTCCCAAAGTGCTGGGATTACAGGTGTGAGCCACCGTGCCCGGCAGCTTTTTGTTATAGTATGCCTGAAGATTTTTGTATAGTTTAATCATGGAATATGATCTGGCCCATCCTGCCCCACCTATACTATTACATCGTATGTTTTTTGTTGCTAGAGTCCTAATTACCACATTAATAAGCACCTAATATTTGAGTTATGTCTTTGTATTTAGCTCAGATCAAATATAGATTGTTTTAAAATTTTCACTAAGTAATCCAGAGGCTAATACCTTACTAATAAACGGATAACGTCATATAGCAACGTAGCTTACAGAGTTTGGAGGCAAGCTTGCATGCTATGGAGTCTACCAGAGAATCATTGAAAGCAGAACTGGGAACTGATTTGCTTTCTCAACTGAGTTTGGAAGATCAGAAGAGAGTAGATGCACTGAATGATGAGATTCGTCAACTTCAGCAGGTAAGTACATGGCTGACTGGAAAAAAAATTCATTAGTAATTGGCTATTGTGAAAAGTGCCTTTCTTGCTAACTAGGGGAATATGAAAGAAAAGAACTGAGAAAATATTAAAATGAGGCTTGGACTTTTAATACCCATAGGAGTAAATAAGATTTTGTTTTTCTAAACCATTCTAGCTAGGTTAGGATTATACAAGAAATTTTCATTTCCTTACAGTTTAGTTAATTAGCATTGCTATTAGTAAGTTTGAGCTTGTTAAGACTTACCATATTTATCTTACTACCTTTACATATTTAATATTTTAATTAAACATTTGAATTGATTTTTTTTTTTTTTTTTTTTTTGAGACGATTCTTGCTCTGTTGCCCAGGCTGGAGTGCAGTGGCACGATCTCAGCTCACTGCAAGCTCCACCTCCCGAGTTCACACCATTCTCCTGCCTCAGCCTCCGAGTAGCTGGGACTACAGGCGCCAGCCACCACGCCTAATTTTTTTTTTTTTTTTTTTTTTTTTAGTAGAGACGGAGTTTCACCGTGTTAGCCAGGATGGTCTCGATCTCCTGACCTTGTGATCCGCCCGCCTCGGCCTCCCAAAGTGCTGGATTACAGGCTTGAGCCACCGTGCCCAGCCTTTAGTAGATTTTTAAAACTGCATAGATGTAAACCACCAACACTGATTCTAAAAAATGAAAAGCAGTTAAAGAAACCGTTTTTGACAGCAAGCATTACAAAAAGAGCCAGCCACAAACATTTAACATTATGAATTGATAAGAGAAAAATGAAGAAAGTATAGGGCTTTTTTGAAGAATATAATGTATTAAACTTCATTTCAGCTCAATGTGATCACAAGTACTAGAGAGGACAGCAGATGAGCACTCTTCCTGTGTGTGAAATGTACATGCTTATGTAGACTTTTTTTTAATTCTAGGAAAACAGACAGTTGCTAAATGAAAGAATTAAATTAGAAGGTATTATTACTCGAGTAGAGACTTATCTCAATGAGAATCTGAGAAAACGCTTGGACCAAGTAGAACAGGTGTGTATGTGTTTTTTTTTTTTAAGGGCTCCTTGGTGGCCATGACCTACTGCAAGTGGTTATATGAGAGGCTCTGATTGAAAGCAAGGGCTTTGGGGACAGAAAGCTTAGTGTCTGTGGGCCTTGGGTTGGAATTCTGCCACCTAGTGTGTGATTTTGGACAAGTCACTTACTATTTCTAAGCCTCAGTTTCTTGTGTAAATTAAATATTATCATAGTTGTTTTATATAATTGCCATCGTGGCACATTCTAAGTACTTAGTAAATGTTATAGTTTTTCAGTGGTGTTTAGATGCTTAGAAATTTTCTAGTAATTATGTCTTTTTCTTCCCTTTAATGGATACTTTAAGTATATTTCTAATTATATGAAGTATTTATATTTTTTGGTTTTCTTGAATGTTCAGACAATAGCTGTAGAAAATGTTGGCAGTCATAACATTTGAAACTAATGGAATTTACATTTTTTTATTATAGGAACTTAATGAGCTGAGAGAGACAGAAGGGGGTACTGTTCTCACTGCCACAACATCAGAACTTGAAGCCATCAATAAAAGAGTAAAAGACACTATGGCACGATCAGAAGGTGAATTTTTATGTAGTAAAATTTTGTTTACATACATGTTTTATAAAATTGTTTACTGCAGAATAAAATGTCCAAATAGGCAGAAGCATATACTAATGATTTTGTTTTCTATTATAAACAATGTATAGTGAATGGAATTTAGTAAGTTGACTATAAATAGGAAGTTTTTACTGAAATGTTTGTGACAATTGAGACCATAAATGATTCATTTTGTTGATAAAATATGAAATACTTGACTCAAGTTTCTCTTATCACTTAGTTGCTAAGAAAATAACTTTAGTTTATAAGCATTAACATTGAATAATGAAAATTATATATTTGAGTGACATATATATACTTCTAATTTTGTACTGATTTAAGTGGTTCATAAATGTTCACAGAAAATTTTAAACACTGACAAAAACCTAAAACCTATTTTGGTAGGTTTGATCATAAAAATCTTTACTCAAATAACGCTGTAACACTGGCTTTAAACTAGATATTATAGCCTAATTTTGTTTTTCCCCCCATCTTAGATTTGGACAATTCCATTGATAAAACAGAAGCTGGAATTAAGGAGCTTCAGAAGAGTATGGAGCGCTGGAAAAATATGGAAAAAGAACATATGGATGCTATAAATCATGATACTAAAGAACTGGAAAAGATGACAAATCGGCAAGGCATGCTATTGAAGAAGAAAGAGGAGTGTATGAAGAAAATTCGAGAACTTGGATCACTTCCCCAGGAAGCATTTGAAAAGTACCAGACACTGAGCCTCAAACAGGTTGGTTTTAAAATTTGAAGTCTTGTTAACAAATTGCTTGGTATGTAAATTTATTTATATGAATACATATTTTCTCTTTTTAGTTGTTTCGAAAACTTGAGCAGTGCAACACAGAATTAAAGAAGTACAGCCATGTTAACAAAAAGGCTTTGGATCAGTTTGTAAATTTCTCAGAGCAGAAAGAAAAGTTAATAAAGCGACAAGAAGAGTTAGATAGGGGTTACAAATCGATCATGGAGCTGATGAATGTACTTGAACTTCGGAAATACGAAGCTATTCAGTTAACTTTCAAACAGGTATGTTTTGCTTTGTAGTAAAAATATACACAGGACAAAAGCTTCAGCTCTTACTCAGTTTGTAAAGATTTTAAAGCTTTTTTCCTCATTAACAGGTGAATCTAATACATGTGAACAAATCTAGCATATAGGTTTACAGTAACTTGAATGTTTTACACAGCCTTTAGAAGGATCCAGTCTGTTATCCTTGTTAAGATTAAAAAATAATTGGTAGCTTTTAAACATTTTACTTGTTAATATATAATTCTACCTAAGCAAAATTTATATTTCAGTCTTTTTTTTTTTTTAAGGTATCCAAGAACTTCAGTGAAGTATTCCAGAAGTTAGTACCTGGTGGCAAAGCTACTTTGGTGATGAAGAAAGGAGATGTGGAGGGCAGTCAGTCTCAAGATGAAGGAGAAGGGAGCGGTGAGAGTGAGAGGGGTTCTGGCTCACAAAGCAGTGTCCCATCAGTTGACCAGTTTACTGGAGTTGGAATTAGGGTAAAATACCTTTATATTCCATTTTCCTCAGAGCATTACCATAATAGAATTTATAGTATCTTTTGCATATCTGATTGGTGCATTATATGCAAGTTACTTTTGGAAGATGGTGGTGGTTCTACCCTTTAGGATATTAACTCATGTGTTTATTCTTAGGTGTCATTTACAGGAAAACAAGGTGAAATGAGAGAAATGCAACAGCTTTCAGGTGGACAGAAATCCTTGGTAGCTCTTGCTCTGATTTTTGCCATTCAGAAATGTGACCCAGCTCCATTTTACTTGTTTGATGAGATTGACCAGGCTCTGGATGCTCAGCACAGAAAGGCTGTGTCAGGTACAGTTCAGTACAGTTTTGGTTTTGTATTTAACAATAAGCTGGTAATATTTGCTGATACATGTATGAAAAAATCAAACTCAGGCAGTTTTGAATTTTAGTAAGAGTAAAGATAGTTGCTTTTTAAATTTTCAGCTCTGCTGAAAAGAGAAATTTGTTAAAGCACTATTTCCTTTTTACAGATATGATTATGGAACTTGCTGTACATGCTCAGTTTATTACAACTACTTTTAGGCCTGAACTGCTTGAGTCAGCTGACAAATTCTATGGTGTAAAGTTCAGAAATAAGGTAATTTTTTAAGTTTGTAATTAATTTGTTGAATTCTGATTTTATGTTAAATAGTGAAAGAAAGCTTAGAAAGTCTTTGCTTATCTGATGTCTTTTTAAAGAAAAAACTTTTCCTTCAAATAACTATGAAGTTTAGCAATAGTTTATGGCATTGCATTCGTTTTATTTTCATTGGCATTAGCAAACCATATCTTTCTATCCAGTCTATTCAGTGCTTCTGTAATGCACAATCTTTAACAATTACATATGTTCATTTGTATGGACTGCATAGCTCTTCCTGGGTGTCTTCCCAACCTTAACATTATTGATGAAATAGCAAAGTAATAGAAAGTGAACAAAAGGTAGTTTAGATGTTTAGGCATGGTATTTCTTCAGAGCATTAAAATACATATTTTTTAAATCCATGCATTGAACAAACACCACTGTAAATAAAGGTTTTATAAGTCAGTGCTTCAGAATTATTTTACTTCATATGTAAAATATAGGTGATAGGCTGTGCGCAGTGGCTGACGCCTGTAATCCCAGCACTTTGGGAGGCCAAGGCAGGTGGATCACCAGGTCAGGAGTTTGAGACCAGCCTGGCCAGTATGGAGAAACCCTGTCTCTACTAAAAATACGAAATTAGCTGGGCATGGTGGTGTGAGCCTGTAGTCCCAGCTACTTGGGAGGCTGAGGCAGAAGAATTGCTTGAATTTGGGAGGCGGAGGTTGCAGTGAGCCAAGATCGTGCCACTGCACTCCAGCCTAGGCGACAAGAGCAAGACTCCATCTCAAAAAAAAAAAAAAGAAAAATTTAAAAATGTAGGTGATGGGCTGTATATATTACCCTATACAATGCAAACAGATGTATTTAACAGATTTTGTTTTTAACATTTATTCTTCAGGTTAGTCATATTGATGTGATCACAGCAGAGATGGCCAAAGACTTTGTAGAAGATGATACCACACATGGTTAATTGGAAAATACTACCTACTGGTTTGGGAGATGTGTATAGTAATGATTCTCATACCCAGGAACTGTGAATTTAAACCTAAATATTTGGCCATTATTAATAGTTTTCAGACTTAAAGCATCATAGTCCTTTTATATTTGTCTTTGTATTTTATAAGATACTCTGTAATGTCATGTTTGTACTTATAGTTTAAGAATTTTATTTCCTGTACAACTTTTTGTAAAATGTCCTGCTATTTTAAATCTTTTGAAACATGCTAAATATTCTTTCCTAATTGTTTTATCACTTATACTGCCTTTTTTATAGCTTCAATTAAATAATTGGTTTATGACTAATTTAGTGTTTTATGTGGCTTTTCATTTGTCATAGTCTTTTCCAGTGAGAACACTAATCAGATTGGATGTAAGGCCTCATTTTAACTTAATCACCTCTTTAAAAGGCCTGTCTCCAAATACAGTTACATTTGAGGTTTTGAGGGTTAGGACTTCAACATGTGAATTTGGGAAGGGAAGCACAAAATCAGCCCCTACCAACCATAGTATATTTATCATTGATATATTGCTATCAACTAAACTCAAGATTTCATTCAGATTTGACTAGTTTTTCTACTAAGGCCCTTTTCCTTTTGTAGGATCCCACAGAGGATACTACATTACATTTACTTACATCTCTTCTAGTCTGTGAGAGTTTCTGTCATTGTTTATTATATCTTGACAATTTTGAGGAATATTCAGATGTTTTGTAGAATGTCCCTCAAATTGGGTTTGATATTTTTCTCATGGTTAGATTGGGGCTAATACCACAGAAGTGAAGTATTCTCATTACCTCATATAATAGTACATATTAACATGCTTTATCACTGATGATATTTACCTCGATCACCTACCCAACCTTGTATTTGCCAGTTTTCTTCATTGTGAGGTTACATTTTTTCCCCTTTCCGTACTCTTTTCTTTGAAAGTAGGTCTTGAAGTGCAGCCCTCACTGTGGGTCTCCTGTGACCCTGGAAGACTACCTTAATAGTCCTTGTAGCTTTTTGTAGATTGACATTTTCCACATAGACAGTCATGTCATTTGCAAGAAAGAGGCAGTTTTATTTCTTCCTTTTGAAATATTTACCTTTAATTTCTTTTTCTTGTTGATTTCCCCTGGCCTCAGTTTATACTTTTTATCTGTAGGAGAATTTGTTAGGAGCTACTCTTCCATCATTGGAAACCAGAAATACCTAGAGAGATACTTTTAAAATAAAGAAATAGTAATGGGACTTTAAATCGAATTTTAAAATGTGTGTTTACTTTGGGTTTTCATTTTGACTGAATCTTTAGAGTTTAAATGTTCGGTGTATTATTTATGCTTTATAGCTTTGCTGTAATATAACTGATCTATAATAGATAATTTGGTATATGTTCTATCTACGATTCCATTCAAAGGGTTATGTAACTAGAATATCTTTCTAGTATTTCTACCATTTTTTCTTACACATTTCCCCAAGAATTTTTCTTAAACATCTACCTAAGAATATTCATCATGAATGCTTGGTGTATAGTTTATAATTTGTAGATTTCCTCTGATATGACCAACCCCTTATAATACAGAATTTGGTGTAAGGTAAGTTCCAAGATTCAATTCAAAGGATGTTACAGACATAGCATCATTCTAAAACTTAATATTATTCTTAAGTGTTTCCCAAAAGATATTAGTATGATGAAATGCCAGTAAATTTATAATAATAAAGCACCTAATAATGAAACAATAAATTTTTGTAAAAGCCTATATTCTTTGCGATATCTTAGTCATGAGTTGTTAATTCTAATGAAACTGAATAGAAAAATGTGACAATCCTGAGCATACTTAACCCAGAAACTTAGAAGGACAGACATTTACCCAAGGAGTTAGCCAATGATGCATAAAATCTAAGTGCTTCTCTTTGGCTGGAGAGTCCTTTCCTCAGAGTAGTACTGATTCTTCCACTTGCAGATTTTGTTAATACTGTTACAAATGCATTACATTCACCATAGTGGAATTGAAGAACATATATTTTAAGAGATGAGGGGTCTCATCCCATCACCCAGGCTGGAGTGCAGTGGCAGGATCACAGCTCACTGCAATCTTGAACTCCTGGGCTCAGGTGATCTTCCACTTTGGCCTGCCAATATTAATATTTTGGGGCATTTCCTTCAAATCTTCATAAAAAGTTTTGTGGTTTATTTTTATGTTTATTCTAGGTGCATAATTTTATATCTTAGATTTTTAATTTAGTAATACAGTATAAAATATTGCTGTTTTAATGCTTTGGAAACAAAATTTTAATAGCCATATGCTATTCTGTCAAGTAGAAGTAGCATAATTTACTTAACTATCCCACTGGATTGTTTTCTTTTGGCTAAAGTACCAAAAATGAATTTAAAAAATCAACACTTTTATACATAAAACTCCCAAAATTTAGGATTATTTTCCCAGCTTAGAGTCCTAGAAGTCAGTGTGAATATTTGTAAGGATTTTTATTTACTTTTTATGCTGTTTTTGAAAAAGATGTAAAACATGAAATGGTTAATATGTAGGTTAAGGATTTGTCTACTCAAAATTAGTGAAAAAGTAATTTTATAAAATGATGCAATTTATAGAAATAATTTTACTGTGAATAATATAGTCAGTAGAAAATGGAGAAATAGAAAGGGAGGATTCCTTTTTTAAAAGTAAGCAATAGCAAACTTGTCTTTGGAAATATTTAGTTAATTCTTAAAAAGTGTTTCTCTTTTAATAACTCTCGAGGCCAGGTGCGGTGGCTCACGCCTGTAATCCCAGCACTTTGGGAGGCCGAGGCGAGCAGATCACTTGAGGTCAAGAGCTCAAGACCAGCCTGACCAACATGGTGAAACCCCATTTCTACTAAAAATACAAAAATCAGCTGGGCGAAGTGACACGGGCCTATAGTCCCAGCTACTCGGGAGACTGAGGCAGGAGAATTGCTTGAACCTGGGCAGTGGAGGTTGCAGTGAGCTAAGATTGCGCTACAGCACTCCAGCCTAGGAGACAGCGAGACTCCATCCAAAACCAAAACAAACTCTAAATAAAAGGACTAGTACTTTGATTCAGCTTCCCACAAAGGGAGAATACTAGTGTTTAAGTGAACAGTATTCAGATTTCACTATCACCCAGTAAATGGTCTTACACAGGATACAGCTTCCAGTTGTTGGGTGCTTGCTACAGAGGTACAGAGATTATGTTCTGTCAAAGATTTAAGAACTTTTCATAAAAATTCTGCTAGGTATAGTGGCTCATACCTGTAATACCAACATTTTTAGAAGCTGGAGCAGGAGGATCATTTGAGCCAGGAGTTTGAGACCAGCCTGGGCAACATAGTGAGATCCCATTTCTACAAAAAATTTAAAAATTACCTGGGTGTGGTGGTCACACCTGTAGTCCCAGCTACTTGGGAGGCTGAGGTGGAAGGGGTCACTTGAGCCTGGGAGGAGGAAAAAGTGTTACATTTACGAAATACTATTCATTCTGTATCTTTTTACTCAGGCATATCTCCTTATCCTGGAATGCTAATAATCCAGGTTTGTGTATTTATGCCTAGTCCACTATCTTAAATGGAGGGAAGTGTAAATGGAACCAGTTGCACATTAACGCAGTTTAAATGGTAACAGCAAAGTGTTAGCCTGCTACTTAGGAGGATCTTTCCTTCCCTACTTGGTATTTTCCTTTTTTTTTTTTTCTTTTTTTAAAGAGAAGACAGGGCCTCACTCTTGTTCAGGCTGGAGTGCAATGGCTCAATCATAGCTCGATGTCATCTCCAACTTCTGGGCTCAAGGGTTCCTCCCACCACACCCTCCCAAGTAGGTAGCTAGAATTACAGGTATGTGCTTTTAAGTAGATAGGGGTCTCACTTTACCCAGGCTGGTGTTGAACTCCTGGCCTCAAGTGATCATTGGCTTCCCAAAGTGTTAGAATTACAGGTGTGAGCCACTGCACCTGGCCCTTGTTTTGAAGTTATATGTAATTAGGTGGAAATTATCTTCTCCTTTTTTGTGAATATTGAGCAACAGTGATATCCTTGTTTCCTTAGTTTTATCTTTTGGAAGAAACAATTATTCTTTTCATCCGAGAAAAGTAAGAACAGAATATTTCAATTGCCTATTGCCTAGAAGTATTAACAGCTTTTATTTTGGTCACAGTAAGTAATTCTTGATGAAGTGGGTTAACATTTCTAGAAGGAATATTATTTTGGCAAGAGATCAGATTTCACAAAACATGTCTTCTTAGAAATGGCTTTCGGCCAGGCATGGTGGCTCATGCCTGTAATCCCAACACTTCAAGAGGCCGAGGTGGGTGGATCATGAGGTCAGGAGATCGAGAGCATTCTGGCTAACACGGTGAAACCCATCTCTACTAAAAATACAAAAAATTAGCCAGACCTGGTGGCATGCACCTGTAGTCCCAGCTACTCAGGAGGCTGAGGCAGGAGAATGGCATGAACCCAGGAGGCGGAGCTTGCAGTGAGCTGAGATTGTGTCACTGCACTTCAGCCTGGGCGACTGAGCGAGACTCCGTCTCAAAAAAATAAAAAAATGGCTTTCATATCTACACTTTGTCTAAGTTAGTACTTCACAGGATATATTTAGATCCAGAGATACATTTTTTAGTTTAATACTTTAATTTTATAGATGAGGAAATTTGAAGTCCAGATTAGGTAAGTGACCCAAATGAATAAGTGAGCACACACAGCTTAATAACCCACAGAGCCAGAACCAAGTCCTGGCTTTCCTGCTTCAGAAGTAGGACACTCTTTAATACATTAGCTCTTTCTTTCTCCCAAGTTAACTATGTAAATGGGAGAGAGAGAGCACAGTGTTGACTGATCCTCCACATGACACAGAGAAATAGATTTTAAGGGCACAATTCACCATCTCTGGTTTTCTTTGCCCTTTGCCTCCCCACTCCTGTTTTCTTTAGACCGCACCTATTTAGGTATACTCTGATCACTTGTGTCAGTGTCCTAGGGGGACTGGATTACTCCTGGCTGCCAGTCTTCTGCATGAAAGATGCCAGCGTTGCTCCATAAATCTGCCACCATGTGGCACTCACTCTCCCCTTCCTAGAGACAGAGAGTCTCCTGGGTGTAAGAGCCCTTGTGGCAGCCAGTAATTGCACAGGGACATGAGGCAGCCTAGCGATTAGGTTTGCAAGAAGCACATGGATATATTTCCTCTCTGAAGTCCTCACATTGGTTGGTATAAATCTATTATTGGAAAGAGACATTAAGATTTGAATGTTATCTCATGGATACTGTGTGTTCAGATCAGTGCCTGGAAAGTTGATTATCAAACATCAAAGTGTGCAGTGATCACAAGTCCTGCTTTGGCTTTATAAATATACACCTAAAATTATTCAGCAATTAACAATGACGGCGATAAAGGCTGGAAACATGGAAGTACATATGGGTGAAAAAAACCCACCACCACAGAAAATCGAAGGACATGGGTTTAAGGCCAAATCATTTGGGACTAACAGAGGCAGTTAAGGTGTAATGTACTGGAAGTCCCTAACACTTCTGAGGCAGAGGTCTTTGCTAGGAGAGGTCTTCAAACACAGGAATCTATCGTACCACCTCAGAATTAGAAATGAGGGCTGCAAAGGCAGATAAGGCTGAGGCTTTCTTCAGCACTGTCTGGGCTGCTATTTTTTCTCCCAGTATCCTCAATCCCAAATTACTTCACTTTTTTTTCCAGAGTCACTAGAGGGGGCCCTTGACACATGCCAACCCCTCCATTTTTTCAGTCTAGTTTTACAAACTAGTTTCTTACAGTAGAGTTCCAGGAGCAATGAGATGGTCAAGGTGTGATATTCTTCAGATTTCTCTGTTGCAAGAGTTTTTGAACTATGTGTTAACTGCAGCTCAGTAACTGGATGCTTTTAGCCAAGGTACCTAGTGCTTGCAACAGGTTGGATTGTTGCTTAGAAAGGTATGCAGCAGCTATTTAATGGGATCTTGTTAACAAAATGGCAGTCTGTATTAGGGTTCTCTAGAGAGACGGAATAGGATAGATGTATATATGAAGGGTAGTTTACTAAGGAGTATTGACTCACATGATTACAAGGTGAAGTCTCACAATAGGCTGTCTGCAAGCTGAGGAGCAAGGAAACCAGTCAGAGTCTCAAAACCTCAAAAGCAGGGAAGCCAACAGTGCAGCCTTCAGTCTGTGGCTGAAGGCCTGAGAGCCCCTGGCAAACCGCTGGTGTAAGTCCAAGAGTCCAAAACCTGAAGAGCTTGGAGTCCGATGTTAGAGGACAGGAAGCATCCAGCACGGGAAAGATGAAGGCTGGAAGACTCAGCAAGTCTGCTCTTTCCATCTGCCTGTTTTAGTCTAGCTGCACTGGCAGCTGATTAGATGGTGCCCACCCAGATTGAAGGTGGGTCTGCCTCTCCCAGCCCACTGACTCAAATGTTCATCTCCTTTGGCAGCACCCTCACAAACACACCCAGCAACAATTCTTTGCATTATTCAATTCAATCGAGTTGACACTCAGTATCAACCATCACACAGTAGCCCTTTCTTGCAGTAGCCCTACTTGTTTCTCCTCAAAGCAGTTTTCTTCCTCTATACTTTCTGAATCCTCATATAAACCCAGAAGAGGTTGTTCTATTGTAATTTTCCTCATTCGCTGTCTCTAACCTGGCATCCCTTAATTGAAATGGCTTCACCTATTATGTTGCTTTTCGGTTTACCATTTTTAAGTCATCTCCCCAACAAGACAGTCTAAATTGGGGGCTCTTATGTTCTTTCACAGAGTGAAGGGAATACTTGCTGACTTTTCTTATTAGAAATCTTATTAGAATCCCTGTAGTCTTGGGATTATGTGGCTGTTATGTGCCTTAGGATTGTTCCAGAAGTCCCGTTTCTCTACTGTTTAAAGAGTTCATCCCCATGGTGAGCAGGCGTGTGGGAGCCCACACACAGCCCTGCCCCTCTACCTCAGCACAGGGGTCACACAGCAGGCTAAATCTCATCTTCTGAGATGCAACATTCTGCCTTGACACTGATGGGAATGCTGGCAAGACCGTTGAGCATGGCCTTGTGATGGACAGAGCTCATCTCATTTGTGAGATTCTGAGAAACTTCAAAAAAGAGAAACCACTGAAGCTGGTGCCAAAGAGGTCTTCCCAGTGACCCTTGCCTTTTGGTTTTTCTTTTTCTTATGGACATGCTTCTAGGCAGGGGGTCTGTCCATCTCACTTCTGCCCTTGGCTGAGTAGATGAAGAGGGGTTCGTTGATTTCAAGTAATTTCTTGATTCCTTGGGGCAGAAGGATTACAGTCTTTCAGAGAGTTTCTTTTTGTATATCAATGTATGCACTTTGTGCATAATAATTACCTACTAGGTACCAGATGGGCCCTTTTATCATCTCTCTTAAGGGCAGCGACTTTGAAGTGGGTGCTGTTAACCCCAGTTTGCAGAAGAGGAACTAAGTTTCACGAGGGCAAAGTAACTTGTCTAACAATTTCTGTCGGAAAGCAGTGAAACTGAGAGTAGAGTCCTGGCTTATCCTATTCCACCAACCTCTCTAGCTGCCATTTTAAATTTAAAATGAAACCAGTGTCAACACTTGTAGATAGACCAGCCACAAGGAAGGGCAAAAAGCACCTTTGTTGGTTTCAAAGCTGTCTATAAATCTGTGGTGTATTGTTTCCTGCTGTCTCCGTCCTCACACCCTTGGGACGCCATGCCACAAAAGCAGAAGGCTTTGTTTTAACAAGATCCTGGGTGATGGAGGCTCTTTCAGATGGTACCTGAGGAGGAGCCGCAAATTCAGAACCAGGAGCCCCTTTTCTCGCGCTGTATGCCCCACGTGCATCTCAGCAGAGTAGGTTGCCGGCTGAGTGCCTTTGATTCTGCTATTCTCTAGTAGTTAACTTTCAACTCCTCTCACCTGGCCCAACCCTAGTCTCTACTCCCAGTTTTGAAAAGGAAAAGGCTAGTGGAGGATTGGTAGTGGCAGGACTGGGCAAGGTTGCACGCCGAGCACTAGCACTACCCTGTGCCTGTTCGTGACCCTGCCGCTTAGCACTCTGCTTTCTCGCAGGAACCTGGCCCAGCCCTGCTTCACCTCCCGGCTCTGAAAAGCAGGATTGTGGTTCTGCCCCCAAGCATTTCATTTCTCTTTTGGTTCTCACATCTAATTAATTATGTTTCACTTCGTAGTTTGCAGGTATAAGAGGGTTTTTTTGTTTGAGAGGGAGTCTTGCTCTGTAGCCCAGGTTGGAGTGCAATGGCACGATCTCAGCTCACTGCAACCTCTACCTCCTGGGTTCAAGGAATTCTCCTGCCTCAGCCTCCCGAGTGGCTGGGATTACAGGCGCCCACCATCATGCCCGGCTAATTTTTGTATTTTAGTAGAGATATAATTTCACTATGTAGGTCAAACTGGTCTCGAACTCCTAACCTCAAATGATCTGCCCCCCTCAGCCTCCCAAAATGCTGGGATTACAGGTGTGAGCCACTGCACCCGGCCATAAGAGGATTTTTAAGGAGAAATTTGGGACACTTGATATAGGGAGGTGTATTAGTCTGTTCTCACGCTGCCATGAAGGGAATATCTGAGACTCGGAAATTTAGAAAGAAAAGAGGTTTAATTGACTCACAGTTCCACATGGCTGGGGAAGCCCTCAGGAAACTCACAATCACGGTGGGAAAACACGTCCTCACAGGGTAGCAGAAGAGAGCCTGAGCACCCAGCGAAGCGGGGGGAACCCCTTATAAAACCATCAGATCTCGTGAGCACTAACTCACTATCACGAGAGCAGGATGGGGGAAAAACCTCCCCCATGAATCAATTATCTCCACCTGGTGCCTCCCACAAGCTGTGGAGATTATGGGAACTACAAGATGAGATTTTGATGGAAACACAGAGCCAACCATATCAGGAGGGATATGGAAGCTGACAACTCGAAACAGTTCCAGGTAGCCAAGCTGTCAGACACATTACGGCAGGTGCGGGGGTAACAATTTGTCCCAAGGCTAAATGCTCTGCAATGTGTAAGACACACCCCTTTTCTGTGCCGCTATACTCTATTTTAGCTCCAACAAACTTAAGTCTAAAGAAGGGGCAAGGTCAGGACTCTCATCCTCTTTTTTTTTTTTTTTCCCTGCTTCTAGGGGTCAGAAAAAAATTCATTTCTGACCCACAGTTATTTTCCTGTCACTTTAAAAACAAATACCCATTGTCTTCTATTATTTTAGAGGTAAATGTCCCTTTAAGATCCTGTACCCTGTAAGTTCTGTGCTGGGGCCAGGCCTATCTGTTTTTGTTTTGTTTTTGTTATTTTTACCCAGTGTTTGTTGAATACATAGTAGCTGGCACTCACTGAGCACTGACTATGGGTCAGGTTCTATGCTGAGTAATTTCTGTTCTTCGTGGTAGACAAAGCTCACAGCAACCCTGAAAGGATTACTGTTCTGTTCATGCTCTGAAGGAGTGGACTATGCCTTAAAGAGGTTATTATCCTTCATGGCCACGCAGCTGTAAGTGGTGGAAGTCAGCTTCACCGCAGGCCTCGTCCACCTCGGAGGTCCACAGTGACGTCCAGCCTCTCTGGCAATGAGTGAGTGTTCCATGTGTGGTAGGCTAGCTCCTTCAATACCCTGGCTACTTCGCCCCTCGGAGACTGCCGCACAGACTACTTCTGTCTTTGCCATGGTTCTCTTTAACTAGATTCTACCCATAGAGAAATGAGGAATGGGTGTTAGAGAGAAGCTGCATGCTGTGAGGCCTAGTTCATCTGCCCCCCATGCCCCCACCCCGAGGGGAACCTAGCGGTGAGGTAAGATTCTGGAATAGCTTTGCCAGAACTTTGTCTAGAAATGTGTGTGGAACCCAGCGTACTATCTTGTTAGCAAACTGGAGAGGTTCTAATCTAAACCTACCCAGTCTTTGCCTCATTATCAAATTCACTTGAAAGTGATTTTTCTAGTCTCTCCCCTTGGAGATTCTACACTGGGTCTCGGGCAGGGCCCAGGAGGGCCACCGGTGAGACCTGCTAACCAGGGAAATATATTGACCTCAAAGGGTGGAGTTAGGTCAGCTAAAACTTTGACCTTTGGAAAGGATGGTTTGTGAACCTGGGAGACGTCCTTTTTGAGGCATCTATACCAAAGAAAGCAGCAGAGATTTTTTGTTTTGTTTGTTTTTATCCAATGAGGAAAGTGAAATTTATCTTTACTATGGTAAATAAACAGTGGCACAGCAACTGGATATAGAGGGGAGTCCCTGAAACTGGCAGAATTTTAGAGAGAGAGGCCCCCAAGCTGGAGAGCTGGGGTTACAGAGATGAGCGAGCCAATGTCTCCATCCTGACCAGCCACGGTAATGTGCTACTGCCCCATTTTACTCGGGGCTATTAAGCTCATTCCTTTCTTGAGCGGAGAGTAATTGTAAACTAGCCAGTTTGATTCATCGGCCTCCTCATTAGGAGAAACCTGAAGTTCACAGCTGATAAGTCTATGCTGGCAGCAGCTCTGAGGGTGGGACTTGGGGGTAATCACAGCCCTGGTGGTGCAGATATGCTGCTGGGGGCCTTATGGCTGCTCCTTGCCACCTGTCCTTGTACCAGTGGTTTCTGGGGAACTTCTGTTAAAAGCTGCTGTGGTCATGCATGAAGTGTGACCAACTCCATAGTTGTCTCCTCTAGCCTAGCCCACCAAGAAAAACCCCAATGGTCCCTGCCCATCATTCAGAACTCAGACCTGAAGCATCCCTGATCTCTGAGTCCACACCAGGCCCTGTTCCAGTAGGAAGCCCCAGACCTGGTCAGTCTGTCACAGGCCTCATTATGATTCAGCTTCCTTCCAGAAGGCTTCCCACCCTGCTGCCTTCATTCCTGGACCTCAGGAGCCGCTCCTTGCATCCTGCCATCTTCCATATTCACCCCCACCTCCTCCAAAAAACTCGTATCACCAAGCCTTCTGGAACCTTCCTTTTACTCCATGAGAATGTTTTTTGAGGTTTCTTTTCTTTGAAACACTCTCCCATAGAGACCAGATTTCCTCATCCACCTTCTCTCCCAGGTTTAGGAAGAGAGACCAATGAGTTCCTGGTTTGGTGGCCACTTTGCTTGACCACTGTTTTTTAGCAATCACCTCTTCCAGTTCTGCCTGCTCCTCTTCTCCTGCCTCCCCCAAACACTCCCACCCCACATATTCCCACAGCATCCTCAGCACCATTTACTCAGGACACAGGGGCACTTCCTGCCTGAAGCTCAGCCTTCTCTACCCTATGGCTTGTCATCCTTCACAGAGACTTCAACCTTCTTCCTCCCAATTTTCACCCTCAGAGGTTCTCTCACCCCAGTTCTGACCTCCTCTGGAAACCTGAGATCAGTGTTGAAGCATAATTTTTGCAAAGTTGAAATCATGATTCTCTTACAGGCTATAGTGAGAATTTGTCAGGGACTTATTAATGAGGGAACCAGCAGGATGACAAAAGTTCTCTAGGACATTAACCTTTGGGCTTATCTTTATTTTATTTTATTATTTTGAGATGGAGTCTCATTGTGTCGCCCAGGCTGGAGTCAGTGGTGCGATCTTGGCTCACTGCAACCTCCGCCTCCCAGGTTCAAGCATTTCTCCTACCTCAGCCTTCCGAGTAGCTGGGACTACAGGTGCCCGCCACCATACCCGGCTAATTTTTGTATTTTTAGTAGAGAGGGGGTTTCACCATATTGGTCAGGCTGATTTCGAACTCTTGACCTCGTGATCCACCCACCTCAGCCTCCCAAAGGCTGGGATTATAGGCATGAACCACTGCGCCCGGCCCTAGGCTTATCTTTTCTAGCAGACAAGAGTCACTTCCAGTTTACCAGCCCCCTATTTCCCTGCAAGTTAACATCTCATTTACAGAGCCTGGGTCTAATCAGTAGAAAATAGCGGGTCAATTAAAGCTACTTTCCCCTGGAGAGTCAGATGACCCTTAGAGGGTCTGTTGGACCATGCTGTAGTGTGGCTTTGAAAGAACATCCAGTGAGCTTGTCACGTCTTTCCAAGTATTAGATACATTTCCAAAACATAGGAAGCTCCTCTGACCACCCACTTCAGGCCTCAGAGGGTGGCCATGAGGAAGGCAGGCCTGATAAGGAGCAGCTCAGGTCAAGGTCCGTGTGTGTGGGATGGTGGGAAGGAAGGGAAAGTGTACAGGGAGTGGGGTTAGGGACCTGCACCATAGGGTTGAATGATAGATTCGGGGAGTGACTCTTTGGTTTTATTCAATCATTTGGTGAGGACCTGAAATATAAAAAGCTGTAAGTTTGATGCTTTGATTAACCAATTTTTCTGATGAGAAAACTGAAACTTAGATTAGTAACAGGGTCAAGCATGGTGGCTTATGCTTGTAATCTCAGCTACTCAGAAGGCTGAGGCAGGAAGGTCACGGGAGTCCAGGAGTTCAAGACCAGCCTGGCCAAAGTGAAAAAAGTCTTGACAAAAAGTTAAAAAAAAAAAAATTTATCCAGCAGTGCTGGTACACACCTTTAGTCCCAGCTACTTGGGAGTCTAAGGCAGGAGGATCCCTTGAGCTCAGGAGTTGGAGGCTGCAGCGAGCCGTGATTGCAACACTGCACTCCAGTCTGGGCAACAGAGTGAGGCCCTGAGACCCCATCTCTGAAAATAAAAATAGATTAGGAAAGAGTCACCAACTAAGTGGGGAAGACCAGAATTATCAGGCCTGTGTGGGAGCTTCCACATCACTTCCGCACACTGAGCCAACTGTGTGGGAGGCCGCTGAATGGGTGGTAGAGGTGACACTGGATGTGTGTGTGTGTCAGCACACACTGAACACTGATGTCAGAGGTAGAAGGGACACTGTGTGTGTGTGTATTGTGTATAAACATACCCTGAGTGGGAGGTTGAGGTGACACTATGTCAGCATACGTATGTGTATGTGTGTGGGCACACACTGAAGCGGGAGGTAGAGGAGACACTCTGTGTGTGTGTGTGAGAGAGCGAGCGAGCATGTCCTGAGCGGGAGGTAGAGGTGGCACTGTGTGTGTGTACATGTTCATGCACTGGGTGGGAAGTAGGAGGTGACTTCCTCCAGCAGCAGGTGCAGAGCCCAGGCCTGGTGTGGTCTGACACATCTAAACAAAGGCAACTGCAGGATTCCACACATCCTCACTGCAGGGCCCTCATTCCTGTCCCTCTTCAGCACCAGCTGCCTTGGACCCCAGGGAATGAGCTCAGCAAGCGGGGGCCACAGCGATGACAGCAGCTGGCACGGCCTTTGATAGATTTGTGCTCCAGCTTTAGCACTGTTCCCAGGAAGGATGGGTCTCTGCCCTCCTGCGGACTGGAAGGAGGAGGAGGAGGCAGGGAGGGGGGTGGTCTGGGGCTTGTAATTGGATAGGAGGCTGTGATGGTGGCAGCTGTGACAGGGGCCTGAGGAGGGGGCTTGGGTGGATGGAATGAGGTTGGGCCTGGGGTTTGGACTCATTCATCACCCTGGAGGCAGCTCTCCTGGGCTTTGGAACCCTCACTCCCACATCTACTCCAGAGTCCCTCGTGTCACCAACACAGCCTGTGGGGGCATGATGTCTCCTAAGTGGGGAGAGCCCCAGGAAGCGCCCGCTCGTCGAGGCAGACAATACATGTAGACTCTGGAAAAAGGCGTGGGTTTTGAGTCTCAGCTGTGCAACTTGTTAGTTGCGTGGTCTTGGGCAAGTCTGTTAACCTTTGTCTCCGTTTCCTCTCTGGTAAAATGGAGACACCACATGAAACTATCTAAAAAGGTGGCTTGAGAACTATGTGTGAACAGAGTGCCTTGCGCACAGTGCTTGCTACGTGAGACTTAGGTTTAGCTTTTTGTGCCAGTTGGCAGCCAGGTTACATTTGCAATATTTGGGGCTGGGTAAGTTTGCGTGTACTCACTCTGGAACGGGCTCAACAGCAGCTCCTGAAGAGGGAAAGTTTTCCTACAGTTATTTACTATTGTATAACAGACGGCACCAAAACTCAGGTAGATTGAAACAAGCACGATTTAATTGCGTCTTATGAATTTGAAGATCGGAAATCCACGCAGGACTCACTAGGTGATTCTTTGTCTCACATGGCATTAGTGGTGGTTGCCTAAGTGGGATGGAGAGAGCAGATGGACTGGAGGGCCCAAGACGGCATCACTCCCATGTCTGGTGTGTGTTTAGGGGAAGTGAGAAGGCTGGGCTCAGAGACGCTGTCAGCCAGGGGCCTGCAAGTGAGTTCTCTGGCCTGGTGGTCTCAGTGTGGCTGGACTTCTTACACGGAAGCTCAGGTTTACAAGAGGGAGTGCTAACTAATGGCTAAAGGGGAAGCTGCTAAATTGCTTTTGACCTAGCCTCGGAAGTCCTAGAACATCACTTCCACATCATTCAATTTGTCAGGCAGGTACTAAGCCCAGCCTAGTTTCACACAGAGGAGAATTGGGTTCCACCTCCCCATGGAGGAATAGCCATGATTTTGCAGTCATCTTTAATCTACCACAGTTACCCTCAACAAGTATTTTACAAAGTATTTGCATAGAATATTTCCAGTGCCATCTTGGGAGAGAACTGGATCAGTACTGGATCAGCCATCAGGAAACCTGGTATTTGAATTCAGCCAACCATCACTCTGAGCTTCCATTACACTAAAGACCCTGTGTCTGATGCTGGGAACACGAAGGAGGAAAGAGTGCGCTCCTGGTTTCTAGATCTCTGCTTGGACTTGCTTCTAATGTAGTGACCTCAGGCAAATCATATCCCTTCTTGGTGCCCACTTCCCTAGTGAGTAGAACAAGAAGGAGCATGGATGTGCTGGCCGTGAGCCTTTTCCTAGCACCAGAGCCCTGTGAGGCTGACTGGCACTACTGGGGAAACAGAGAGACCTGCCTGGCCTCATGCCACCTTTCCAGCTAGTTCCAGAGGTGTCTATGCACCTCTCATCTTTAGCAAAGTCAGAGAAAAACAGCTTCACAAAGCTCCACAGGGAAGAGGTACCTGGTCTGCCTAGAAGATTCTCAGCAGGACTCCTTTAAACTGCCAGCTCTCCCGAAGCTCTGGAAGAATGGATACACAAAAAGGGAATTCCTGGCCCTTTCTCAGAAACACTGAGACATAAAGCCCCACTTGCTCTGTGAACTCCAGTGTGTTGAGGAATGAGATTTGCAAGTCTGGCTGAGCCAAGGTGTTAAGGGGGAGAGTCCCAGGCCATGTAGAGCCCCTCTACTCACTGACTCTACACTGATCTCCTTGCCTGGAGAGGTCCCCAGAGCAGGCAAGCAGTCCAGATGGGGATCTCCAGAAGGCTTAGCAGACCACCAAGGCCCCAGTCTCTCCCCTTCAAGACCACCCTGGAGTCTCAAATCCTCTGGGTATCTGTGGGCCAGGCCATCACAGGGAGTAGGGGAGCCAGGTTCTGACCACCAGTGGAGGAGGTGGGGGAGGGGAGGGTAGGCAGAGTGCTCTGGCCTGGAGCCAGGCTGTGGGATTTGCAATTATCCGGGGGCCTGTAAATACTTGGAGCCGCTTTTTAATCTTGAGGCCATGAGTAATTGAGCCAACTGTGTGTTGTATCCTACAGCTGGGCCCTGCTTCCTCCTACTCACAGACACACATACATTTACTTACACCTGTTATACACACACACACACACACACATACACCATTTAGAGAGAGAGAAGTACCTTGTATGGAATGTTTATACTCTGTGCCAGCTGTGTGTTAGGTGCTTTTCATATAATATCTCATTTAATTGTTACATCAACTCTGTAAGGTGGGCCCCAATATCCCCATTTTGCAGAAAAAGAAACTGCGCCAAGGGGAGGTAAAGGGACTTGCCTAAAGATCCACAGCTCGGCCCGGCGCGGTGGCTCAAGCCTGTAATCCCAGCACTTTGGGAGGCCGAGACGGGCGGATCAGGAGGTCAGGAGATCGAGACCATCCTGGCTAACACGGTGAAACCCCATCTCTACTAAAAAATACAAAAAACTAGCCGGGCGAGGTGGCGGGCGCCTGTAGTCCCAGCTACTCGGGAGGCTGAGGCAGGAGAATGGCGGGAACCCGGGAGGCGGAGCTTGCAGTGAGCTGAGATCCGGCCACAGCACTCCAGCCTGGGCGACAGAGCGAGACTCTGTCTCAAAAAAAAAAAAATAAAAAAGATCCACAGCTCATAAGTAGCAGAAAGAGGACTTGAGACCCTGTTCCCCTCCCCACTAGCTCAGGCCCTTCCATAGGCTCAGTTCAAGGTGGCTAGACATTGCCTGAATCACCTCTTTTTGGTATCTAATGGGGACATTGGACTTAAAAATGACCACACATCTAAAAGAAAAGGTTAATAAATTCTTTTAAAAAAAGAATTTTTTGCATGTCCAAAAAATACACCACAAGTGAAGCCAAAAGACAAGTGTCAAGCTAAGAAAAAAAAAATGCAATTGACATTAAGGCAAAAGGCTAATCTTATCTTCATAACATATAATATAAAGAGTTCCTATCATTTATATGAAATAATGCCAAAACAATTTTTAAAATGGGCGAAGGATAAAGACTCTTCAGAAAAAGAAATACAAGTAGTTCTTAATCAATGAAAAGATGTTTGTCCTCACTTATAAAAAGAATAATACAAATTTAAGCTATACTGACATTTATATTTGGCAAATAACTCAATTCCACATTATACAAAGAAATTCTACAATATAATCAGAAAAATACAGATAACTCAATTTTAATTTTTAAAATGGGCAAAAGCATTTCCCAAAGCCAATACACATTGGAAAGTCTTCAGAGAATGTGAATTAAAATCACAAATTACTACTACATATCCACCAGTGTGGCTAAAATTAAAAAGACTCACAGTATCAAGTGTTGAGGACAGAGAGCAACTGAGACTCTTGTATACTGCTGGTGGGAGTGTAAACCACCACCATTGGTACAACCACTTTGGGAAAAGGTCTGATGGTTCATAAAACCAGAACATACAACCACCTATGATTAGTAATTCTACTCATAGTTACATACTTCAGATAAATTAGCACATTTTTACCACCCCCAAAAAGGTTTCTTATGCCCCTTTGTAGTCAGTCCCCTTGGTCCCAGGAAACCATTGATCTGCTTTTTGTCAATATGAATTAATTTTTCATTTCTAGAAATTCAAATATATGGAATAATACATTATACTCTTCTGTATCTTGCTGCTTTTCCTCCACACATTTTTGAAATTCATATGTTGCTATTGTACTCCTTTTTATTGCTATGTAATATTCCATCATATAAACATATCGCAATTTTTAAATCCGCATACTACTGATGAATATTTAGATTGTTTCTAGTTTTTGGCTATTATGAATAAAGCTGCTGAGAGCATTTGTATAGTGGTCTTTGTGTAGACGTATCATATTTTAAATTCTTCTGGAGGAATTTAATTTCAGTAGGTGAGCAATTTCTGGGTTGTAGAGGTTGTATAGTAAGTATATTTGAACTCTATTAGGAACTGCCAAACTGCTCTCCAAGTAGTTGTATCATATTATTTTCCCACGCAGTATATGAGAGTTCCAGTTCCTCTGTACCCTCACCAACATTTTATATCACCAGTCTTTTAAATGTGAGCCATTTTACTGGGTGTACGATGCTCTTATTATGGTTTTACTTTGCATTTTCCTGGTAACTAATAATGTTGAGCTTTTTAAAATTACTTCTTGGCCATTTGCTTATCTTCTTTTATGTTTTAAATCTTTGTTCATCATAAAAAATCTCCTGATTTGCATTTTTAATATAGAGTTGTAAAGTTCCTCCTATATTCTGGATTCAAGCTATTTGTTAGATATATGTGCTGTGAACATTTTCTTCGTTTGTGCCTTACCTTTTCATTTTCTTAATGGTGGCTTTTGAAGAGCAGAAGTTCTACTTTTAATGAAATCTAATTTATTAATCTTTAAAGTTTGTGCAAAGATTTTTTTTCTATTTTTATTTGAAATTTTATAATCAGCATTTACATTTAGGTCTATGATTCATTTTGAGTTAATTGTTGTATATGGTGTGAAGTGAGAGTCAAAATTTATTTTATTTTATTGAGATGGAGTCTCACTCTGTCTGGAGTGCAATGTCACAATTTCCGCCTCCCAGGTTCAAGTGATTCTCCTGCCTCAGCCTCCTGAGTAGCTGGAATTACAGGCATGCGCCACCACACCTGGCTAAGTTTTGTATTTTTAGTAGAGACGGGGTTTTACCACATTGGCCAGGTGGGTCTTGACCTCCTGGCTGCACGTAATCTGCCCACCTTGGCCTCCCAAATTGCTAGGATTACAGGCATGAGCCACTGTGCCCAGCCCAAGGTTTAAGTATTTTTCATGAAGCTGTCCATTGGATCCAATACCATTTGTTAAAAAGATTGTATTTCTCCCATTGAATTATCCTGGCACCACTGAAAATCAATTGACTATATATGTATAGGCCTATTTCTCACTCTATTCTCATCTATTGATCTCTATATCTGTCATTCCATACAGTCTTGATGACTGTAACTTAATGGTAATTCTCAAATTTAGTAGTGTAGGTCCTCTGGATTTCTTCCTTTATCAAAACTGTTTTTAGCTATTTTAAGTTTTTTTTTTTTTTTACTCTCCATTTATATTTTACAATCAGAATATCATTTTTTAATTTTTTTAACTTTTAGGTTCAGGGGTATATGTGCAGGTTTGTTATAGGTAAACTTGTGTAGTGGGGATTTGTTGTACAGATTATTTTATTACCCAGGTACTAAACCTAGTACCCAACAGTTATTTTTTTTCTGATCCTCTCCCTCCTCCTACACTCTGTCCTTAAATAGACTTCCTTAAATAGTCTGTTGTTTTCCTCTTTGTGTCCACATGTTCTCATCATTTAGCTCCCACTTATAAGTGAGAACATGTGGTATTTGGTTTTCTGTCCTGCATTAGTTTGCAGAGGATGATAGCCTCCAGCTCTATCCATGTTCCTGTGAAGGACATGAGCTCGTTCTTTTTTATGGCTGCATAGTATTCCATGGTGTATATATACCACGTTTTCTTTATCCAGTCTATCATTGATGGGCATTTAGGTCTATTCCATGTCTTTGCTATTGTGAATAGTGCTGCAATGAACATACATGTGAATGTGTCTTTATGGTGGAATGATTTCTATTTCTTTGGGTATACCCAATAATGGGATTGCTGGATTGAATAGTAGTTCTGTTTTTAGCTTTTTAAGGAATCACCACACCACTTTCCACAACGGTTGAACCAATTTACACACCTACCAAGTGCATTTGCAGCACCCAGCAACTCAGATGGGAACTCTATTAGCATCGTTGTTAGTTTCTCCCTTTCTCCCATTCCTCATATCCAAATAGCTACCATGACCTGTGGGTTTTATTTCCTGAATTTTATGAAACATGTCCCTGCCTCTCCACTACTTTGCCATTAACTCAGTGAAAGCCACCACTGACTCTAGTTTGCACAAATGCAGCAGCATCCTAATGGTTTTTCACAGAATTCTTACTGATTACAAAGGAGTTACTGATTACAAAAGAGTGGAGAAGATGAGCAGACACCATCTTAGTCAACAGATCAAAATGAACATCATTGTTAACGGGACAAATTGAAACCGGGGACCCCTTGATAAGATGCAATGAGAAAAATCACGTCTGTGATACTCCTGCCAAAGATGCATAACCTGAATCCAAGTATGGAGGAGACTTAAGGGACACTTAGGGGACATTCTACAAAATAACTGACCTGTTACCTTTTTTTTTTTTTTTTGAGACGGAGTCTCGCTCTGTCACACAGGCTGGAGTGCAGCGGCGCGATCTCGGCTCACTGCAAGCTCCACCTCCTGGGTTCAAGCCATTCTCCTGCCTCAGCCTCCTGAGTAGCTGGGATTATAGCCGCCCGCCACCATGGCCGGCCTTGTTTTTGTATTTTTAGTAGAGATGGGGTTTCACAGTGTTAAGCTAGGATGGTCTTGATTTCCTGACCTCATGATCCGCCAGCCTCGGCCTCTCAAAGTGCTAGGATTACAGGCATGAGCCACCATGCCCGCCTTTTTTCCTTTTTTTTTTTTTTGAGATGGAGTCTCACTCTGTTGCCCAGGCTGGAGTGCAGTGGCGCAATCTCGGCTCACTGCAACCTCTGCCTCCTGGGTTCAAGTGATTCTCTTGCCTCCCTCCCAGGTAGCTGGGATTACACCTGGGTAGCTTGGGTGCACGCCACCACACCCGGCTAATTTTTTTTTTTTTTTTTTTTTGCATTTTTAGTGCAGATGGGGTTTCACCATATTGGCCAGGCTGGTCTCGAACTCCTGACCTCAGGTGATCCACCCACCTCAGCCTCCCAAAGTGCTGGGATCATAGGCTTGAGCCACCATGCCCGGCTGACCTGTTATCTTTAAAAGTGTCAAGATCATGAAAGTCAAGGAAAGATCAAGGAACTATTCCATCTTTCAGGATTTAAGGAAGCTGAAGAAACATGACAACTAAATGCACTGTATGATTTGGAGCTGGATCGTTTTGCTATAAAGAAAATGATTGGGACAACTGGCAAAACTCGGATAGTGTCTGAGGATTACAAGAGAGTAATGCAACTATGTCAAATCCCTGCTTTGTATTGAGGTTATGCAGGATAAATCACACACTAGAGACCAACCTGCACAACATAGGGAGACCCCTGTCTCTACAAAAAATAAAAAAAATAATTAGCTGGGCATGGTTGTGCACATCTGTGGTGCCAGCTACTCAGGAGACTGAGTTGGGAGGATCACTTGAGCCCAGGGGCTTGCGGCTGCAGTGAGCTGTGATCATACCCCTGTATTCCAGCCTGGCTGACAGAAAGGCTTTGTCTTTTTTTTTTTTTTTTTGAGACGGAGTCTCGCTCTGTGGCTCAGGCTGGAGTGCAGTGGCGCGATCTCAGCTCACTGCAAGCTCCGCCTCCTGGGTTTACGCCATTCTCCTGAGAAAGGCTTTGTCTTAATGCTCCCCCACTGTCCTCATACCCCGCCAACCTCAAAAAAAAAAAAAAAAAAAAGTAAAGTGTTCAGGAATAATGAGGCATCAGGTCAGTTTCTTACTCTCAAATAGAAGAAAATAAGTTACTTGTACTTCCAAATTTTCTGTAAGTTTGTGCTTATTTCAAAAGTCTTCAAAAAGGTACATATAAATGATACACATTTACTTCTAGATTTATTTATATTCTCTATATAAGAAATAAATACAGATAAAATACATACAGAAATAAATTCACGCTGAAACTTCCAGTTCCAATTTCACACCATATAATTCATTCTCATTTTCTCCCTTGACATCTTTGCAACCCATTTCTCCAATGGCAAGAATTCTGGTTTCATTATCCTGAATCTGTTGCCTTCTTTGATTAATCCCCCTGTAGGTGACCAGTGTCCATGTCCTCCACTAATCCTTCCCTCATCAGACACTCTCCTCTCTGCTTGGGCCCCAAATCCCCCGTTCCAGGCCACCTGTCACCTATGCATAGATGCTCTCATCAGCTCAGGAACTCAGCCTCCCCACATGTGGATGCCCTCTTCACTCCACTTGAACTCTGACACCCATGCCAGGCTGGGCCTCTGCCCTTCTCAGTGAATGTTCTCCTTGCCCTACCTGTTCTATGACTCTCCATATTGGGCCACCACTTCCCCGCACCAGCAGAGTCCCTTCTCACACAACTTGGTCTCTTACCTTTCATACTGGGCTGCCCCTCCATTGGGGCAACTGCTTTGCCCTCTTCCCTTTCTGATTCCCGTGACATGCGACCTCCCAAATGGATGCCCTCCTCACCCTCCACAGACTCCGACACCCTCACTCTGGGTCACTGCAGTGTTCTCCTCCCCAGTCCCCCCACCCGCCCATGAATTGTTCAGCAAGGAAAGGAGAGGGAAGGAGAAGAAGCAGTTACCCATTTTCTTTTTTTTTAGTAAACGAAGAAACCGAGGCTTAGGCAGGTCACGTTACCAGCCTGAAGTCGCACAGTTAATAAGTGGTAGAGATAGAATTTGAACCCAAGAAGCCAGTCTCCAGAGTTCCTGCTCAGACCTGCTATGCTGTGGCCTGTTCATAAGGGCGCCCTTGACACCCCTGCTGCCTGAGTTGACTCAGTTCCAGCCCTATGAGTCTAAGCTGTACAACAGCTGTTATTTCATTTCACAAATGAGAAAACGGAGAGTTGGAGAACTTGAGTACCTTGCCCAAGGCCACACAGCATGGAAGCAGCCTGGATTTGACCCCGTGCCTTTTGGACTCCAGACTTATGAGGGTAATCACTGTGCCAGAGGGCGCAGAGGGAAGGCAGTTGACTCTGACTTTCAATTCCTATCTCATCCTAGGAATATCTGACTCAAGGCAGGGTCCTTGTGTGGCTTTTGGGGGTCTCCTGGCTCACTTTCAGCTGACTAAGACAGTGTGGCTCAGAAGCGAGTACATGCAATTTGAGTCTTTGCCACTTACTTGCTGTGTGACTTTGGGAAAGCCGCCATCTCTGAGTAGACACAATAATGTCACTCTTCCGTGTGGCCATGAGGAATCAATGAGATCGCAGGTCGTTTGCTTGTATGGGGCCTGGCCCAGAGTGGGCTTTCAGTAAATGGAAGCTCTTACTGTTGTAAAAACAAACCTCAGAAGGCAGTGAGGGAGGTCTTGTCCAGCACCTAATAGAGAGAAGGTGTCATGGAGAGTTCAGAGGCATGGAGACTAGGAGTGGGTGGAGAGCCAAGAGCTTTAACCCTGAGTTTGATCATCAGGCCGTGGAGGGTCATTCCTTTACTGCCCCCAAGCAGGAATTCTTAATTAAGGCAAAACAAATTATTTTTTTGTTTGTTTTCTTTTTTTTTCCCCAATAACCCTTTTGCACTCCCAAGGAAAAATAAATTATTACTGGCACATTTTATTAGGGTTATCAAAGGAAGCCAAAAATCTGTCAGTGGGATGTGGAATGCAGGAAGCACTATCTCCAGGGACACTAAGGGGTTGTTGGAGTCGGCTTCTCCTTTTTGGGGAGTGTTAGAGAGGTAGAGCTGAGATCAGGGGGATGAACTGCTCTTGCAGGATGGGAGTAACCTTTTACGAACTCCTCCATGGTTCCAGCTTGTGGGGCCTGGGCTCACTTGCATGCCCCAGACCTGTTGGAGAGTGGTCTCGACTTTTCACTTTCTCCTTCACTGAATCCCTCAGCCTGAGAAGTCAGGTTGACCATCTAAGGATCTGGGCTCTTAGCTGGCCAGACAGAGATCTCCAGCTGCCAGTACCTTCCCAGAGAGAGGCTGGACCCTCTGGTCCACTTTCTGCTGGAGCCCCCAAGAGACTGACATACGAGGAAAAGATCACACACTTCAAATTCAGAGAAGCCTGAATTTGAACCTTGGCATGTGTGTGCGCTAGGCTAAGTTTCTTCACCTTCTCAGGTCTCAGTATCTTCATCTATAAAGAGAGGCCAAGTCATGCATACCTTATATGGATGTTGTGAAGGTTGAGTGAGTGTCTTTCGTTATTCCATAAGCCAATGTTTGTTGAATGTTTGCTGTGGTTAATTTTATTGTTTTCAAATCCTGGCTGTGCTCCTAATTGGTTGAGTGACCTTAGAAGAACTTGCTTTAACATCTTCTATAGTATGGGTCTGGTGGTGATAAACTATTTCAACTTTTGTGTCTCAAAATGACTTTTTAAATATTTGTTTCGGAAGTTATTTTTGCTATATATGGGATTATAGGTCAACAATTTTTTTTCAATATTTTAAAGATGTTACTCCAAGTCGTCTCGCTTGCATTGTTTCTGAAGAGAAATCAAGAAACCTGCTGTCATCTTTTTCTTTGTTCCTCTGTACACAATATGTTTTTTAAAGATGATGTTTTTAGAGAAGTTTTAGATTCACAGCAAAATTGAAAGGAAAGTACAGAGATTTCTCACATACTCCCTGTCCCAACACGTGAATAGCCTCCCCCATTATCTGGTGAACATTCTTCACTAGAGTGGTACATTTGTTAGAGTTGATGAAACTACATTCATGTTTATTATTTTCCTCAATCATTGTAATTTTTATCACTACAAGTTCTATTTGGATCTTTTTATGTATCTTTCATGTTTCTACTTAACTTTTTAAACATGGAATGCAGTTATAATCATTGTTTTAATGCCTTCTACTAATTCTAACATCTGTGCCATTTCTGGGTTGGTTTTAATTGAATGATTATTATCCCCATAATGGATTGTGTTTTCCTGCCTCTTTGCATGCCTAGTAATCTTTGACTGGATGCCAGACATTGTGAATTTTACCCTATTAGGTGCTGGATATTTTTGTATCCCTGTAAATCTTGAACTTTATTGAACTTTGTTCCAACTATTACTTGGAAACAGTTTGATGCTTTTAGATCTTGCTTTTATGATTTTTAAGGTGAACCCAGAGAAGTACTCAGTCTTAGGCTAATTATTCCTCACGACTAAGGCAAGATCTTCTTGAATACGCTACCCAGTGCCCTGTGAATTTGGAGTTTTTCCATTCTCTCTGGTAGGAACAGATATTTTTGCCAGTGCTGTGTGAGTGCTGAACACTGTTCTTTCAGATCCTTTCAGATGATTCTTCTCCTGACCTCACACACGTGCACTGATTAGTACTCTGCTGGATATTTGAGAGGGACGCTCTAGAGATCTCTGGGTTTCAGTCTCTGTGCAGTTCTCTCCCCTCTGGTACTCTGTCCTATGAACACTTGCATCTTGGTCTTACTAGATTCTCAGCTCTGTCTCCTGAAATCAGAAATGCTACTGGGCTTTTTAGTTCCCTACACCCTACCCCCCCTCACCCCACCACCCCCCACCCGCTACCCCTGGACTGTGTCCTGGAACCCTTCTCAAGGCAGTAAGCTGTAGTAATAACAGGGCTCACCTTGTTTGCCTCCCATTGTTCAGGGATCACGTTCTTTGTTTCCTAATGTCAAGTGTCTTGAAAACCATTGTGTCATGTTTTTCTGTTTTTCTTCTTGTTTCTGGCAAGAGGGTAAATCCGGTCTCTGTTAATCCATCGAGGCCAAAAGTGCAACACTCTTTTTTGTTTATCTATTTTTTTTGCCAAGATTCCTACTTGGTTCTTTTTCATTACTCACCTGTTCTCCTTTTTTCTGCCTGTTTTGGCCTTTATTTTGTTCCTATATGCATATTATTTCTTAGTTTGAGCAACCTAAACATATTTTAAAGTAGCTGTCAGGTAATCTTATTATTTTAATTTTATCTGTATTAAATTTTTGTTCCTGTTGTTTGATTTTGTTGGCTTTTTTTTAGGGTTAGATTTTTTCATTTGCTTAAAAATACTGTTTTTCAGGTTCATTTTGAGTAGTCCATGGAGATGTTCATTGTGCTTTTGAGCAAAGATTACCTTTTTTTCCATATTTTATTTATTATTCTTATGTGCTTGGAGCAGCAGTAGTGCCTCAAAGTAAAAACTTACAAAGCAATCTTTAAAGTCCCAACATTCTCTGTTTATAATCTGGTGTTGTAGAAAGGTTCAGGCTTTCAGTAGGCCAAAGCCCTAGCTTTGAATCCAGGCTCTGCCGTGTGCTCCTGTTCAAGTTTTTGAACTTCGTTGAAATTCAGTTCTCTTGTTCCTAATATGGGCATAATACCTACCTTGTATTATGTAGAGTTTTTACGAGGATTAAGAGAAATTGCCTGGAAGGGTCTCCCAAATGTTGTTGACTTTGTAATTGAAGCTATGATTGACTCTCCCATGCAACATGAATGAAACAGAGAAAGTTGACACTCTGCCAACAGGTGCAAAGGAAGCTGCTGGACTTTTAAAACAAAAGGACTCCAAATACACCCAACTGTTTACATTTAGCATGAGTGGTCCCTGATCCAACTTCTGTCTGTGTATTCTCAGAGGGAGTGGGTAGAACCCACAGAGGCAAGGAATGCGTGCTATTTCTGGAGCCAGAAAGCAGCACATCCAGCAGCAGGAATAACCTTCATGGTCCTGATCAGTTGCTATGACTCTGTAGATGCAGAATTTAACCAGCCAAGACCTATGTTTTTCTTAGCCTGGGGATAGAGTCAAAGAAAGGCTCACGTCATTCAGAGCCAAACAGCCAATACTAATAATAGGCTGGGGCCTGTGGGTGGCATAGGTATGGGAAGTGGGAAGCTAGGGCTAGTTTAGAGCAAAAACATGCCTCAGTTGAGCCCTGGTGGTCTGAGGATGCTGTCCTTGGGTATATATATTTTACATTCCTGGGTCTTCATGTCATTTTCTTGAGCCCTTCCAAACCCAGAATCCAGCATAGAAGATGTCTCCACTTCCCAGTCATCTCCAGGTTCCCTTTGTAGGAACCCACTCCCTGGGGTTGCTCCCTAGATCCTCTCCAGGGCTGGCCACTCTGACTCTCTGAAGTCATGGGCAACCCTGTACTGATTTTAAATTACTGACTCCCTTTTTGTATGGAATCTCCCTTGTGGCCAGTGCATCCATCACAAGGACACCAGAGGTGAAAACTAAGGCAGGACAGAACTGGAAAAAAGTAGGTGACTACTTTCAAGTCACTTTCACATTTAGAAATGTATTTGATTGACTGAAGACCTATAAAGCAAGTAGGATATAATACTTATTTTTACTTTATTAATGGGGCTCAGAGAATTGGTAATAAACCCAGGTCACTTTGACTTTAATGATGAAATAGAAATATTTGTGATAGTTATTTTTATAGAAATAGAATTTGAAGTTATAGAAACTTTGAAGATATAGAATTATGGAACTATCATTTTATAAGCTCTAGAATAACTATTTTCATTCTGTTTTTTTCTTTCACCTACTATTATTGTAAACAACAACAAAATGACTACCATTTATGAAACGCATGTTCATATTGGGCACCATGCTAAATATTTTACCTATTTTCTCTCTTTTAATTATCACAACAAACCAATATTGCAGATGTTGATAGCCTCGTTTTCTGGATGTGGCCAAAAGGAGTTTAAGTAACTTTTCTATCATTTGGCATTCTTACATAATTGTTTTCTTAAGTTTCTACATAATGGTTATGATTATCATTTTTAATTACTATGTACTAATAATGTCCCTAATTCACTTAATTCCTTCTGCCTTGTTAAGTATAATGATTAAAAGAGCTGGGGGACATTCATTCATTCATGTATTGAACAAGTATTTAATTAGCACTTGCTATGCTATCATATGCTGTGTTATATCCAGAGAATACAATGCTGAGTAGGACAAAAACACTCACCTTCACAGAGCACTCACAGTCTCATGGAATATGTAGCCAGCAAGAGGCAATTAGAAGACAGGGTGGTGATGAGGGCAGTTCTTGTTGCTGTGGTAGCACAAAGCAGGGAGCCTACCTCATCCCAACAATATCAGAAGAACAACTGTCAATTAAGACCAGAAAAGTAGAATGATTTGAATGGCCACTAATTTTCCACATGCAAAACCAATGATGGTGCTGTGGTTTGAATGTCCCCTCCAAAACTCATGTTGAAGTTTAATCCTAAATGTGGCGTTATTTAGAGAGGTGAGCCTTTAAGAGGTGATTGGGCCTTATGAACAGGTTAATGAATTAATAGGTTATCATGAGAGTGGAACTGGTAGCTTTATAAGAAGAAGCAGAGAGACCTGAGCTAGCACACTCAGCCCCCTTGCCAAGTGATGTCCTGCACTGCTTAGGGGCTCTTCAGAGAGTCCTCATCAGCAAGAAGGTCCTTGCCAGATGCAGCCCCTTGACCTTGGACTTCTCAGCCTCCATAACTGTAAGAAATACATTCTCTTTCTTTATAAATTCCCCAGTTTCAGTGTTCTGCTATAAGCAACAACAAACCCACTAAGACAGAGGGCCACCAAACACATACCACCCATGATGCTTTAATGGAACTTGGGACTCCAGGGATCCCAGGAATTCAGATACATTAGGATTTGGAGCCCCAAACTATTTTCATTCCATGGTTACTTCACCAAAGGCTTGTCATTCTCTAGGCCAAAGAGGCCTAAAACAGCATTGTTCATGTCTTCATTGTTCTGACGATGATGATGATGGTGGTGGTGAAGGTGCTGGTTTTGACTACTTTCATTAACTGAGCATCTGCATGTGTCAGGTACTTTATAAGTGTTATTTCATTGATGTTCACAACAGCCCTATAAGGTGTTATATGTTTATTTTTTTTTAGATCAGGAACTAAACCAGAGATTAGATAACTTGACTAGCTGAAGCACAGCCTGCTAATAAACAGAGAAGGAGCCAATTCTCTAAGCATAGGAGTTATATAATTTAGATTGTGAGGAACAGTGAGTGTGCTGGATTTACTCTAAAGGTTCTAGTGGTGGGTTCAAGTCTTTTTCAAGTATAATGGGAATTTGATGCATTGTTGTTTGCTTGAAGATGGTGGAGCCACTTGAGAGGGAGTATGGTGGCCTTAAGAGCTGAGAGAGGCCCTCCGTTGATAGTCAACTAGAAAATGAGGACTCCAGTCCTACAACCACAAGAAACTGAACTTGGTCAACAACTTGAATGAAGATGGAATCAGATTCTCACCTAGAGCCTCCAGATAAGAGCCCAACCTGGCCAATATCTTGATTTTGGCCTTGTAACATCCTGAGCAGAGAACCCATTTGAGCCATTCTGGACTTCTGACCTGCATAACTCTGAAAAAATAAATGTGTGCCCTTTTAAGCCCTCACATTTATGATAATCTGTTACACAACAGTAGAAATGTAATGTAGCAGCTCTTGTCACATAGTCACTTGATGTTCCGTGGTCGGCAAGATCAGAGGCTCTGTCTCTACCAGGGCCAAATCACCCACTAGGAACTAGTTTCCAAATGCTGTAAATTTCTGCTGCACATGTCATGACTTGCTCCAGAACTCTAGGTGTCTACATTGTGATGCCCCTACTAGGGCTTGTAATAGATTCAATATGTCTTTCCTTCCATAAACGCCTCTCATGCCATAGGATTCTCTGTGTCACATGGCCCAGGTAGCAGAGTTACTCGTGCCCAGCCTGTACTTTCTGCAGAATCCTTTCCCAGGCAGTGCCTCATTCCAAGAAAGCTGACAGCATTTCCTATCACTGGATAGATGGACCAAGGCAGTCTCTCTATGTTTCCTTTTGAATTATGAATGGTACAAGATGCAGTGAACTGAGGTTGCATCACTGCAGTCCAGCCTGGGTGACAGAGCAAAACTCCCTCTCAAAATAAATAAATAAAATAAAATAAAAGTAATAATTTATTCAATTGACTTCCAAAAATGAGGCTTAAAAGTCAATCCATTGGAATGCAAGAAGAAAATATTAGAGCTTTTGGTTTTCTTTTATCCATGTTATCAAAAATTTTTCAAAGTTTTGGTAATATTTCACATATAGATTGATCCTGATCCTCACCTAGTTTACATCAGACACTTATAAGACATTGTACCAGCTATTCAAAGGGGAAAGTAGAAGTTTGAAAGTGGAAAGAGGTTGATGAGGCCACTGCAAAGGATTTACCTTTTACTCTGGAGGGGATGACAGACCCTAGACCCTTGGGTCCTTACCAATCTACTAATGTGCAAGTTCCTGAATCTTCTTGAGGTTTAAGTTCTCACCTTCTGGAGTACAGACTTCCAATATAATTCTTGCTCATCCGGTATTAACATGGTGTTATAAAAATAGAGGACAATTGGCTGGGCACAGTGGCTCAGGCCTGTAATCCCAGCACTTTGGGAGGCTGAGGCAGGTGGATCATCTGAGGACAGGAGCTCGAGACCAGCCTGGCCAACATGGCAAAACCCCATTTCTACTAAAAATACAAAATTTAGCTTCCTGGGTTCAAGTGATTCTCCTGCCTCAGCCTCCTTAGTAGCTGCCATTACAGGCACCCACCATGCCTGGCTAATTTTTGTATTTTTAGTAGAGACAGGGTTTCACCATGTTGACCAGGCTGGTCTCAAACTCCTGACCTCATGATCTCCCCGCCTTGGCCTCCCAAACTGCTGGGATTACAGGTGTGAGCCACCGCACCAGGCGTTTTCCATGTCTTTTTAACTTTCCACACAATGCCTATGTAAGAATTCATTTTAATACAATAAATGTATATATAAAGATGTGAATAGATATATTAAATGTACATATTAGGAAAGTCACCAAATTAATAGATAAACACATGAGATCAGAAACAAGGCAAAGAAGCCCATATATCCACTACTATTTAACATAATCGAGATATTAATCAATACAACTAGACAAGAGAAAACTATTAGAGGAATAAAAATTGACAGGGAAAAAAGTAAAGCTCTATTTGTAGATGACATGATAGAATATCTGGAAAACTCAAGAGTTGTAATGATAAAACTAAAACAAGCAAAATACTTCTGTGGGTATACATGCATTATTTTATATACAGATTAAATAATATAGAAATATAAATATGCAAATATACATTTATATTTATATAAACAATAACCAGTTAGAGAAGATAATAAAAGAGAAAGCCCTATTTTTATACAAACTAAAGAGCTTAAAATATTGAGGAACAAACTAAGAAGAAAAGTGTGAATTATGTGGGAACGCCAACGTAATCCCTTAGGGAGTTGTTGATCCAATATTGTGGCACTAAGCATGGAATAAATGAGTTAGATAGTTATAAATAAGAAAACATGGTATGTAATAGACAAACTTGGCTCTCAACATAACCACCCATAGAACAACCTTACAATCCCTAGGGTCTTACAAGCCCAGGTACTATGAGGGTGGTGCTTAGTTCCGGGGGAGGTGCTATGGGTGCCACCTTCCGACTTGGCTAGTTGCCCATCTGGCTCCATATCTCTTGTCCCTCTGGGCTGTGAGTCTGGCAGCTGGTGTCAGTGTGATGATTTGCTTGGCTCTGTCCTCCCTCCTATTATTACTTTTTCTGTAATAAAGCTTTTGCTTTGATCTGCTGAAGTGTCAAGTATTTTATCTGATACCACTAAAACAACCAAAACTTCTCTGAGGAAAACTTTAAAATACTCCCTAAAGGCATAAAAATAGACTTGAACAAAGCAAAAGACATCCCTTGTTCTGTGATGGGACTAACTCAACATTGTAAAGGTCTAATTCTCCTCAAGACAATATATAATTTTAACAATACCCTAATAAAAATACCACTTATTTATTTATTTAGAGACTGAGTCTCGTTCTGTCACCTGGGCTGGAGTGCAGTGGTGCGATCTTGACTCACTGCAACCTCTGCCTTCCAGGTTCAAATGATTCTTGTGCCTCAGCTTCCTGAGAAGCTGGGATTACAGGCATGTGCCACCATGCCTGGCTATTTCTTTTAATACCACATTTTTTTTTCTACAAAATTGATTGCAGAGCTCATATGGAAAAATAAAAATGCAAGAACAGTTATGAAAACCCCAAAAAGAAGAACTGTGAGAAGAGATAATTCTTGTCAAATAACAAATATTATTACAAAAGATCTTTAAAACTGATAAGTGAGCAGGAAGACTATTAGGAAAACATAGAAAGTCCAGAATTAGACATAAGTATATATGGAAATTTAGCATATGATAAAGATGGTATCTTTTTTTTTTTTTTTTTTTTTTTTTTTTTGAGACGGAGTCTCGCGCTGTCGCCCAGGCTGGAGTGCAGTGGCCGGGTCTCAGCTCACTGCAAGCTCCGCCTCCCGGGTTCACGCCATTCTCCTGCCTCAGCCTCCCGAGTAGCTGGGACTACAGGCACCTGCCACCACGCCCGGCTAGTTTTTTGTATTTTTTAGTAGAGACGGGGTTTCACCGTGTTAGCCAGGATGGTCTCGGTCTCCTGACCTCATGATCCGCCCGTCTCGGCCTCCCAAAGTGCTGGGATTACAGGCTTTAGCCACCGCGCCCAGCCAAAGATGGTATCTTATATCTTGGAAGGAAAGCGAGCCCTTTCAATAAGTGGTGTTGGGACAACTGGATGGCCATTTGGAGAAGATAAAACTGGCTCCATGCCTCACACTGTGCACCAGAATGAACTCCAAATGAATCAGACATCTAAGTGTAAAAAAATTAAATCATACAGATGCTAGAAAAAACATGAGAATTAAAAAAAAAATCTCAGTGTTTAGAAGCTTTTTCTAATTCCGATTCAAAATGCAGGTGCAACAGAAGAAACAACTGATACATTTTACTACATAAAAATAAAATAACATTGGCATGGCAAAAACAATAAGAAAAGATGAATAATAAACCATGGCAAATACAAAAAGAAAAGACAAAACAATAAGAAAAGACAAATAATAAACCATCTTTATCAGAGACAAAGGTCTAATCTCCCTAATTTATAAAGAGCTCTAAAAATTGAGGGGAAAAAGATAAAAACTATATAAAGATGGGCAAAAGAGATAGTTTAAAGATATACAATGGACCAGGCATGGTGGCTCACGCCTATAATCCCAGCATTTTGGGAGGCTGAGGTAGGTGGATTGGTTAGGACCACTGGGTCCTTACCAATCCACGAATGTGCAAGCCCCTGAATCTTCGTGAGGTTTAAGTTCTCACCCTCTGGAGTACAGACCTCCAATATAATTCTTGCTCATCTGGTATTAAGATAGTGTTACCAAAATAGAGGACTATTGGCCAGACTGGGTGACTCAGGCCTGTAATCCCAGCACTTTGGGAGGCCGAGGCGGGTATCTTACCCCCTGGGATTTATACGTGCAGAAGGTGACTGACCTCCTGACCCAGAGTAAGCTCTTTTAAGGGACTGTGTATTATCATTTCTGAGCGTTCCTAATGGGAACGTTCTTTTCCCCCTGGGATTTATATGTGCTGAAAGTGGCTGACCTCCTGACCCACAGCAAGCCCTTTTAAGGGACTATGTATTATGATTACTGAATATTCCCAATGGACAGTCCAGTAATCACCATAAAAACAGCCAATGACAATTTACTGAGCCCCAGTCATATGCTAGATGACACTGGCTTAAGTGCTTTACATATAATCCTCCCAGTAACCTCATGATGTGGACACTATTATTCCCATTTCTCAGATGGGAACACTGAGGCTCGGGGAGGTAGAGTAACTTGCATAACATCATGTGACTAGCAGACCTTGGGGCTGGATTTCTAATGGAGTTATTCTGACACCAGAGTCTGTGCTGAGAGGAAGCGGGGCAGGGTCTCCTGCGTGGGGTGGCCCTGGGATGACCAAATGGGCCACACCAGGGAGTGGCATTAGTCTACTCCCAGCCAGCTGCATGAGTGCCCACTCAGTGAGGTCAGCACATTGCAGGCTCTCACTGTTCCTGGCGTCACTCTGGCACGCAGAGGCCTCCGGTGTTGCCTTCCATAATGGTCACCTGATCCTGGAGTTGGTGGGCAAACAGCCTGAGATGTTTATTCTCTGATGACCAACTGGCCTGACAGACAGGCGGGATGATAAGAGAGACAGAGGAGGCAACTGGGGGATGGGCTGGAAAAAGGAGTCCCCCGCCTCTGAGAAGTGCTGTTTTGCTTGGCTGGGGCCTAAAGTCACACCACTGGCCTCTGAATGACAGTGACATTCCCCAGGGATTAAGCACGACTTGTGGAAGCTGGGTCTCCACAGGGGGTGCAGAGCCCCACGGAACTTAAGTCATGCAATTAGCTACCTCTAACATTTCTCCCACATTCATTTCTCACCTCCATCACTTCCCATCCCCCTTCCAAGAACATTCAGCTGCAACTTGCTTTATAATACACAGTAAGATTGTTGTATTATGTGTCCTGGAAACAGCAAACGACAGAAAGTCATTCTCTGGCTCTTTGGAAGCATAGCTCAAAACTCCTCTTTTCCAGGAAGCCATGTCCTGGTTAACCATGCCCCTTGCTGCTCTGGGCCCCTGGGATTCTGGACGCAATCTGCAGTTGTTGGTTTGTCGCCAGGTACCGAACAAGCAGTGGCAGGAGAGAGCTCTAGCCACCCGGGGCTCGGAGCAGTGATGCTTTTAGGAGAGGCAAAGATGCTGATGTCACTTGTGGTTGGGATAACTGCTTTCCTGTTCAGGGACATTGGATATATACCTAAAGCTCTAGAACCGCAGTTTCCTGACTCCCAACCAACTGCTACTTTGAGTAGGATACAACACCTGCAGGGCTTATTAGAGGACAAGAGTCCCGGCTGATAAATTCCTGACCAGCGGGATGGAGGCTAAGCCTTTCCCTGCAGCCAATGAGGGAAGTTCCCAGTGAGTTGTCGGGCAGAAAAGAGCCTCCTGGGTCATGTCCTCACTTTTCCTCAGCTAAAGTTCCCTGACGGTCTCCTTCAAATTCAGATGTGCATCCAGTTCCATGAGTAACCACATTATTTTTAAACAGCATCCTTCAGCCACTGTCTCTCCTGAGTTTTCAGAGAGCGGTGACCCTTTGTGAAGCCAGGACAGGATTTTATTTTCTGATTGTTTTCAAACATCTGTAGAGATTCCACGGACTTCAAGTCAAACAAAAATCATACTCTGGTCGAGGCACCAGCCAATAGGTCAAGCTGAGGTAAGTATTTCTGCCTCAGAGGGGTAGAAAAGAGAAGCCGAGAAGTATGGAGAGATGGAAAACCAAGGGATGGGATACTGGAGACAGCAGAGAGGTCCAAACCCTGGGGATTTAGCAGAGGAGTGTCCAGTCTCAAAGCCCCATTATATCAAGAAACACCACACAAAGTAGTTAAAACTCAGTGCTAGGAGTAATAGAGGCTAGGGTTAGATCCGCAGCTCCTCTGCTTACTAGCTGGCCAGGTGGTTGGACTTCATGAGCCTTTGTTTCCTTATCTGTAAAATGGGTATAAAAAAACCAACCACCCACTAAGGTGACTGTGAGGACTAAATGAGAAATATGTGCTCAAGACAGCCTGGCAGATTAATACTCAAGAAACAGAACTGTTGGCTGGGTGTGGTGGCTCCCCTGTATTCCCAGCACTTTGCGAGGCTGGGGTGAGATTACTTGAGGCCAGGAGTTTGACCAGCCTGGGCAACATGGCAAAACCCTGTCTCTAGAAAACATAAAAATTAGCTGGGTAGGCGTGGTGGTACATGTCTGGAGTCCCAGCTACTCCTTGGGAGGCTGAGGCAGGAGGATCACTTAAGCCCAGGAGTTCAAGATTGCAGTGAGCCATGATCGTGCCACTGCATTCCACCCTGGATGACAGCCTGGGTAACAGAGTGAGACTCTATCTCTAAAGCAAGTAATGATAACTATTAATAGTAATACCCAGATAACAGTTACTATCTTATGGCAAAGATGATCTATGGTAGACTGCTTCGTATGTATTCATAATTGTCAGATTAGTAGCTTATAACTGTATCAATGTGACTGCTAGCAACTTAATGATTTACTTATTTAACTGTCTCTAATGGAGTTGCTAGGATAAAAGGACAGTGTTTAAGACTGGACAATATATTATCCAGTGTATTTCTCCTTCATTCCATCACATGAATTTTTGCTTTAAAATTAAACATCTTGGCTGGGTGTGGTGGCTCACGCCTGTAATCCCAGCACTTTGGGAGTCTAAGGCAGGCAGATCACTTGAGGTCAGAAGTTTGAGACCAGCCTGGCCAACATGGTGAAGCCCCATCTCTATTAAAAATACAAAAATTAGCTGGGCGTGGTGGCAAGCACCTGTAATCCCAGCTATTCGGGAGGCTGAGGCAGGAGAATTGCTTAAACCTGGGAAGTGGAGGTTGCAGTGAGCCAAGATGGCGCCACTGTACTCCAGCCTGGGCAACAGAGTGAGACTCCGTCCCAAAAAATAAATACATAAGCAAAACTCTTATTGATATACTAAGTGTTGTTAATGATTACTAGTTGAAAAAACAAAATTTTAAGTTTTGTTGTCATTGGTTAATTTAAAAATGACATGTTCATAGCAAAAACCCTAATAGCATATGTACTTCAATAAAATTTTATTTCAAGTATTCAAACAATATAAAAGGTCATACAAGGAAAAGGTTCCTGCCCTATCCTAATTTCCAGAGGTACTTACTGTTAAAAAGTACTTGTTGGCTGAACGTGGTGGCTCACGCCTGTAATCCCAGCACTTTGGGAGGCCGAGGCGGGCAGATCACGAGGTCAGGAGATTGAGACCAGCCTGGCTAACACAGTGAAACCCCGTCTCTATTAAAAATACAAAAAAAAAAAAAAAAAAAAGAAAGAAAGAAATAGCTAGGCGTGGTGGCAGGTGCCTGTAGCCCCAGCTACTCGGGAGGCTAAGGCCAGAGAATGGCGTGAACCTGGGAGGTGGAGCTTGCAGCGAGCCGAGATCACACCACTGCACTCCAGCCTGGACGACAGAGCGATACTCCATCTCAAAAAAAAAAAAAAAAAAATTACTTGTATAACTTTTCCAGAAATGTTCTCTGCTCTTCGATTTTACAGACATTTAGTCATACTGCAATGCTGTTGAGAAACTTGCATTTTCTCCTTAATGATACACCTCGGGTCTCTTTCCCTAGCAGTGCATACAGACCTACCTCCTCCTTTTTAAGGGCTACATTGTACTCTTTTGTAATAGAGACCATCTTTTGTAAGGCCACCCTTCTGTGCAGCACTTTGGTTGTTTCTAGTTTTTGCTATTATGAACAACGCCACAATAAATCCCCTTGTCCATGTAGCTTTGATTATTGCTACAAATAAACCCATAGGATAAATTCCTAGGAGGATAATTGCTGAGTCAGTTTCCCTTGTTGCAATTTTAATAGTTCCAATTCTGGCTGGGCACGGTGGCTCACGCCTGTAATCCCAGCACTTTGGGAGGCCGAGGTGGGCGAATCACCTGAGCTCGAGAGTTCAAGACCAGCCTGACCAACATGGAGAAACCCTGTCTCTACTAAAAATACAGAATTGGCCAGGCGTGGTGGCGCATGCCTGTAATCCTAGCTACTCGGGAGACTGGGGCAGGAGGATCGCTTGAACCCAGGAGACAGAGGTTGCGGTGAGCCGAGATCACGCCATTGCACTCCAGCCTGGGCAACAAGAGTGAAACTCTGTCTCAAAATAAATAAATAAATAAATAAATAAATAAATAAATAATCCAATTCACTTCCAAAGAGTTACTGCAACTGACACCTATAGTGTATGAGAATGTCTATGTCATCAAACTTTACAAAGTAAACTGTTGTTAAAAAATAACAGTGATAGTATACATATGCTGAACAGCCGCAGGCACGTACACATCAGCTCATCTGCAGAGATGAATGCTCACAATCAACTGAGAGGAAGCTATTATATTTCCCCTTTGAAGAGGGTACAGAGGGTCACAGCGATTCAGGCCAGGGTCTGAATCTCAGCTCTACTGTTTATTATTCCAGTGACTTTGGGCAGGTTCTTCAAGTTTCTCCAAAATGGTGATATTAAATGAAATAAGGTGTGAGAAAGCTCCTAGAACCAGTGCCTGGATTATTTATTAACATCATGGGACAAGCCAGAGTGCCAGAGTCCCCAGTAAGTTTGAGAATGACCCTAGTATAATAGAGACCTGGGTTGTTTTTCTACCCCTTTCTACCACCTCCCAGCAGGTTGCGTCATTTCTTTGAATTTTCTTATTTGTAAGGGTCAGTTTAGATATTTCCTATTGATGGAATGATCTGAATAGATATGAGTAGCAGAGTTGCATCACAATGCAGGTGGCATTTTATATTCACAGCAGCATCACAGCAGAAGACAGGTAAGATCTCAGTTCCACTTCTGTCACTGAGGTAGTGTAGAGAGTGGGTGAGCTTTGGGGACAGACCAACCTACCTGCAGTCTTGCTTCTGGCTCTTAAAAGCTGGGTGACCTTCAGCAAATTCTTATAGCCATCTGAGCTTCAGTTTTCTTAATTATAAAACAGAGTTAACAGTTGCTGCTCATGGGGTTACTGTGAATATAAAGTAAGATAAACTATGAAAATACTTAGCAGCTTGTTAAATATTAAACGTATGCACAAACAGCAATAGCCTCACCACCTGATCGTAGTTCACTTGTAGGTCAAGGAGGGACAGGATGCTTCTGCGGAGAGGAACAAAGAGAGGTGTTACCAGTCTTCACCTCTCAGTCACGCTCCCATTTGTCAAGTCAGGTGACTCACACTTGTCTGGCTTCTGTCACGGTGAAGCGCATGCTTGGGGGAGGGGAGTGGTGAGAGACCTGGGTCAGATCAACGCAAGGGCTGCAGCCTCAGCTAGGGTTCTTTATGCTTTTTCATTCCTCCAGGAGAGAAGTGAGAAACATTTAGAAATATTTACCATTGCAACTTTTGAATATACTTTATGTTTGACTTGCAAAATGGAAGGCTTGTTCAATGTCATCCTGGAAAACATTTTGTGGGATCTGAGGAAGGATGTGAACTACCTCTAGGTTTTTGCTGTTGTGTTGCCCTCTCCCTTCAAATCTGTTCTAAGTTCAGTTATTATGTAACATGCGGATCGCAAATACTAAGCTATAATCATGGAGATGGCATTCTGAAAAACACCTGTGAATCATTCATTTTTTTCCATGTTTTTAATTTTGAAAATTTCAAACTTACAGAAAGGATGCAAAAAAAAGCCCAGTGAATACCTAGATTTATCCATTGTTTCTTATTTTATCACATATGCTAGGATATTATTTTTGAGACTCAGACAGCTGCATTCATATAACATGGTCCTCTTTTTTTGCCAATAAAAATGTAATGGGAATAGACTCACTTATATCGATGTTGTGACTTCCAGGCTGTCAGCTTTCTGGGGTTTGAGATCTGTTGTATTAATATTTGGCTATAAGGTTGGAATATAAAGAATTATGTTTGTAGTAAGTGCCAGATTGAACATCTTATGCATAGAGTATGCAAGACACATTATCCCTAACCCTAACAGAGACTCTCCAAGACAGGATCTCATCAGTTCTGATTTATGTATTTGGTAACTGACACTCAGAGAAGTTGAACTATTCCACTGATAAACTGCAGAGTCTGGACTCGAAAACAGGTCCTTTTCACCACAAAGCTCTTTCCATCAAGGTTTTGGAGGATTCTGAGAAAAAGATTTCCGTGCAAACACAGAAAAAGTTTTAATTTTATTTCTGGGAGAGCTGCAATGTTAATTTTAAGTAATTTCCTTTCACTAAGGAAGTCTGGGGGTGGGAATATGGGGTGGAGGATGGAGATTTAAGGAAACCACGGTTAGGAATTTAGTGATGGAAACTGATGATGATGAGCTAACTATTCAGAGAATGGACAAAACTCTGGTTCTTACAGCCTCTTACTAGCTGTGGATCCTCCCGACAAATCACGCTAATGCCTCCTCATTTGTGAAATGGGAAAAACAATCAACACCTCTTTACTAGGGTTTGTTGTTGTTGTTGTTTTTCCCTCCTCAACTGCATTAAGGAGAAGGGGGAAAGAGTAGAACAAGTTCCATCTGTAACGAACAGAACAATGAATTGAGCTACCTACATACCTTCGGACCAGCCTACCTGTTTCACGTTTTTGTTTTGTTTTTGTTTGTTTTCGTGAGACTCAATTTGGCGAATTGTGGCAAACTGATCTTTATGAACACAAGGAATTGACAGTGTCATTTTATATTAGAGGAGGAAGAAAGGAAGATAAAAAAAGGGAGAGGGAAGGAAGGAGAGAGAATGATGGCAGAAGTAAGGAGAAAGAGAGAATGATGGCAGAAATCAACGGAGGCGGAGGCGCAGTTTCCTGAGGCTGGAAACTCAGTCTGGGGAGAAATGAAAGCGTCTTTTAGGGAATTCAAGTAGTTGCCAGGTCTCAGGGAATCCATCTTCAGAATTTTCCACCGCGTGGTTGCGGGAGGAAGGTGAGTTGGGTGGAGACCCTGAGCAAACTCCTCTCCAGGCCATGGGGCATGCTGGGCTCTGGTTTCCCAGGAACCCAAGGCACGATTTTCTCTACTTCCCGGGGGTGTTGGCGTCAGGACTTAGAACTCCTGTATGCCGGCCAGCCGGTGAGGTGTACTGGGCGGCCGCTTTCTCCGGTCTTTGCTCTGCTCCGCAGACATTTCTGCGTCAGGTGCCTAGCATATTCGCACCCACGTGCCAGGACATTAAGCTGCACCTTGCGGAGTGGCTCTCAGCCTTGAAAGGCCTCAGGATGTCCGCGTCCACAGCTGTGAACCGGTGAGTGCAGGTGGACGGGCGCACGCGGGAACAAGGGTAATTAACAGGGCTTCAGAGGGCGTGACGGTGACCGTACGACGTCGGCAAACTCTCTTTTCATCCTTTACATTTCCGCCGAGATTTGGCCAATAAATAACAAGAATAAAATGTACGCATGGTTTTGTCTTTGCGCTCGTAGCGTCGTGGCGGGGTCTTTTAAGTGAAGAGAAAAAGAAACCAGAAACCCACGGTGGCCCCACCGGCTGCTTCCGGGGACACCTGAAATCAGCAGCTAGAACTGACAATTTGGAGAGCCCCGGGGATGGTCATCTGAGACCTGGGTTACAATACAAGTCCCACCTCGGGGCGACTCCAGGCTTTCTTCCCCTCGGGGTCGGGTGCCTCAGGCGCGAGTGGCGCTGGCCGAGTTCCAGCCTCGGGCAGATGTCAGGCCCGGCACACTTTGCATGGGCGATGCGCGCGGACGTCCTGGGCGCTCTCGGTCCGCCCGGCTTGGCAGGAGCTGCGAGAGGCCGCGCGCACGGTTCCCGGCTGGAGCGAGAGCGCGGCGGCGGGCCGCGGGCTGCGTGTGTGTCCTTCCTCACGCGGTGTGCTGCGCCGTGGAACGCTGGGCTCCGGACCTTGGGGGTGCACTGTGGCGGGTGGCGTACACCGCGCTCCCTCCCGGCTTCCTGCGCCCAGGGTCGGCGGGCAGAGTTCCTGGGTCCAGCTTGGTGCTGAGCAACCCCCGGCCGCAGAGCAGCTCCAGCCGGTCGGGAGACGCCCCCTGGCCCCCGCCCCCGCGTGGCCGGCCCGGAGGAGCTGGAGCAGCAGGAGGAGGAGGCGGCGCCGCCGGGACTGCCTCCTCCCCGCCCCTCGCGTCTCCTCCCCGCGCCACCGGGAAGGACAAGGGGACTGGGCACGGGGACCCCGGCCAGTGAGCGCCCGTGGCCCAGGACCGCCCCTCCCGTGAGCTCTCTCGCCGCGATCCCGGGCGGGTCTCGCCCCGCATGGTGCTGGCAGCAGCCATGAGCCAGGACGCGGACCCCAGCGGTCCGGAGCAGCCGGACAGAGTTGCCTGCAGTGTGCCTGCTGCCCGGGCGTCCCCGGCACCCTCCGGCCCGCGAGGGATGCAGCAGCCACCGCCGCCGCCGCCGCCGCCGCCGCCGCCGCCCCCGCCCCCGCCCCAAGCCGGCCTACCTCAGATCATCCAAAAGTAAGAGGGAGAAGGGAACAGGGACGAGGGGTGCGCCTGGGGACGCACCCCGAGAGCCCCCTTTGTGGTTTCATCTCCCGTCCCTGCTGAACTTCGCTCGCCCCTCTTGGGTTTGAAGTTTTCTCGTCCCCCCTCTGGGCAGAGTCGGTGTCCTTCTGGCTGTTAGGCTGGAAAGAGGGGAGCCAAGTTCTTTAGGGAAAATTATTTTGTATTTCCTTATCTCCTTTCTCGTCTCTTCGGGGATGGTACTAGATATTTTGAACTAAAATAGCTCAGATTGGGGGGAAATGGCCCAGGGACTGTGTCATCTTTCTGGTCCCAAGAGGACGCTGGAATGGAGAGTCGTGCGTGAGTGTGTGCGCGCGCGTGAGGGTGTGTAAGTAAAATGCCAAAAATTAAACCACCCTTCATGGTGCCCCTGAAACCAACCAGTGACACTGGGGTGAAAAGGGAGGTGAGAATTTGTAAACAACATATTTTGCTTTGCCCTGAAAGTGTAGCCACGTTTCAAGAAGGCCATTTCGAAGAGTTTAGCTACGCAACCGTTTTCCATTAATGTTACCATCTTGTGACTCGGGTGACCCGTGCGACTTGGGTCGTGAATTCTCAGGTCGGCCTTCCCAATGCTTGAGAAGGTTGAGGGTGGTTAACAAGCCCCGAGAGGCTCTTTCAGCCCATTTGAGGGACATAGAAGTAAAAACAGTGATGCTTTGTGTTGTTTGTTCTTTTGAGATTGCGTGTGACGGTTTAAGGCCTAGAATGTTGGTTTATTTGAAGGATCTCTACTCTCCTAAGGGTTTACTCAGTTTGTAATGAAGTCTTCAAAACTAGTTTAAGAAGTGTAGGAAAGTGAATGATGAGCACCTCTGCGAAACTGACGACACTGGATGAATACACGTAAGTACAGCAAAATATGCCCTCATGGAACAGAGCAGAGGTTTTCCGCTGCTCTGCTGATGCTTTGAGTCCTGTAAATTTAATAAAACTTAGTAACAGAAAGAATCAGTGATGGGTGTAAATGGAAGTAAATAGCAGTTAAGTATTTATTGTTTTGAAGACTGATTTGTCTAATAGAAAGAATTGCGCAAATTCAAGTTTAATGTTAGAAAACGCTGGTATCGTATTTCAGAACAAAATGGTTCCCTCTTTTTGACTGGTGGAATACTGAATCTCCACTTGTGATAACTTTTTGCTTTAATTGGATATTTTATATAACTTTCAACTACAAACAGTTTCCAACTATTCCAAAATGAAAATATTTCATATTATTATTCTTTTCTATTGTTTTGCAAATTATTCAGCCAATACTAAATATGATTGACAATTTATGTACATCAATACTTAAAATTTATCTTTATTCCTTAATATAAATATAAAGCAACAGAGAAAAACTATTTAAAATTTAAAGTTTACTTAGTGAAAAATCCAATTTGGCCAATTATTAATTTGGAAACATCTGATGTACTTCGTATGGAGCCAGTGCCTTGTGGCTTGAAATCAGGCTGCATATGAAGTTTATTGAAATTGCTTTGGTATTGTAATCACCTTGCACTTTTCTATTATTTACTTTTAAGTAGAAGAAAACCGGGAACTTTATATTCACAGAAAGGTCTTTGTAGAAGGTTATCTGATTATGAAATACTGCCAAGTTGAAAATAAATATCATTTTATGGAAATGGATCATTTAAAGTATATTTTATTTGCCTCTTATAATAAATAATTTACCCTCTAAATTCATCCCCCATTTTGAAAATCCCATCTTTGGAATAGCTAATTTTAAAAGAAAAGACTCGGCTTTTCAAAGATGGCCCCTTCTACTTGAAGGCCAGGATGTAGACCTCAAGAAGCACCTCATTGCTCTCCTTGCTTTACATTGGTGACGGATCAGTGTTCAGGGACCAGGACCCAGGGCTGTGAATATGCCCATAGGATTGGATGTTTGCATACTGACGTTTCAGTCTTTCTTTGTAAGGATGATTTGGAGTTTGTGCTCTCCTTAGTACCCACTGAAATTCCACTGGAACCAGACACAATGTCGCAAACGCTTCATAGGTCCATCTTCAGTGTGCCGAAATTTGAGCAGGTTGTTTTGAAACTGCATTTGCATAATTCCATCTGAGCAACCATTTTTATGTAGTTATGAGGTGTGGTTTGCATCAGCCATCTTTGAGAAAATATAGTGGAGCTACTGCGCTCGGCTGCAAAATGAGTTGTCTGCCTGTTGATTTGGGGAATTTTGTAAGCAACAGCTTTGGATGAAATTCTCCTCTGGGGGAATATATATTAAATATTATTAGAGAACCTCTATTTTTTTCTAGTTATTTTAGCGAGGTCGTTATGTAACTCGTAAGAGGAGAAGTTTTGATTGCTTTCAAAATGATGGCGACATCAATCTTCTTCATGTTGCATAGTGTGTTTGAAGATTACAAACATTTTTCCACTTAATGTCTATGTTTACTGATTTTTATTAGTAATGGTTTTTATTTTAGATAAAAGTCAATGACTTTGGATAAACCATAGTAACAATTATAATAAAAATCAGTTCCTGTTCACATGTTATATTTGGTCTTTAGAGAACTGCTGTGTGCTACATTTACAAAGATAAACACATGAAGTGTGATGACTAATAATGAGACTGATTTTGTTTGTTTTATGGGAGCCAGTCTTAGTACTTATGAAGATTGCATCTAGAGTTAATTTCTCTGGAGTACAATGATTTCATTTCCTTATCAATGTATTTTTAGCTTCCATTAAGAATCATCCATACCTTTTCTACTCTTCTTACTGTAAAGATTATCAGCCATGTATAGACACAGATAATTAATATTTTATAAGATTTTAATTTTAAATGTGCATTCTCCAAATTGGCTTAGAGGCATTATTGTATATAAAACATGACTTAGGCTATTTAGGAAACAAGAACTATAAATAATACCCTAAGAGGAGATTTGGGATAAGTTAGGAAATCAGAATAATTTGAGAACTTAACAAATATATATTTTTTCCATACTAGCAGAAATAAGAAAACATTGACATTCCAGTGAATGTTTTATAAGGATTTATCTCCTCCAACATACACAATGTTTTATTTTTAAAATTATTTTGTTTTAATTGTGAGCTTTAAAAATCAAGCCTAATCCTTTATTTATAAGAAGTTATTTATTAACCTTGATGAATGTCAGAAATTTAAGTTTTAGGTTGCAAGTTTTAAAGCACTCATTAGAATAAAAACAGAGCCACTCAATTCCGTGTGAAATGTTGCAGTTAGCTGTCAGATGGATCCACAAAGTATACCACTAGTCATGGAGGAAAGAAACCAAACATGTGCACCCCTCTTATGAAGTTAATGTATAGGGGATTTTCCTAACTTACTTGATTTGCAGCAAAATATTCCTGGCTAATGCGTGACATCAGGTTGCATATTTAATTTGAGTATAGATGACACTTTTTTCTACATTATTTTTAAAGCAGTGAATAAAAATAATTACAAACAATAGAAAAAGTTTTGGTTTAGCATTTGGTAGCTAGTGTCACCTGCGTGTGTTTGTAGTGAATGAAAACATGAATCCAGCTTTGATCTCTAAAGTTTATAGTCTTCTGTATAGCATTAGAACACTGGCTGTCTATATTTTCAGAGCAAAGTGCTCCCCTCACTCAGAATAGAAAACGTTATAAGTAGCAGCTCCGATTTACAGACTCTAATTTTACAGACATTCTGCAGAAGGATCCCCATGTAACCGTTAGGGGGTCATGTGCAGGGAGGTTGTGCGTGATGTTCACCCACTTTGATGGGTATGCTGACAATTACATCCAGAACCAGAGAGAAGAAATAAGAATTTGCTAAAAAGGGGCATTGCCTTGCATTCATACTTGGTCCTTTCTGGAAAGAGGATGGAATTTCTAACATCTGTGCCGGTTAACATCAGTGTGAGCCCACTTTTAGGGGAAATAGGAATACACTTGTAGAAGGAATTTTGAAAATTTTAAATACCATCTTAAACTGCACATAAGACAAGCATTCAGCAGGGAAACCATCTGAGAGGATTAAGCCTTTACCCCAACAGGGAAGAAAAGAGGGGGGGCTATTTTCTTAGCAGCCTGAACCATTCTTTTGCTTGTCTAGAAAGCTTTCCAAAGTTTTATCAGAAAAAGAAATTTTGCTTGAGGGTTTGTTGTGATAAGTATTTTTACATAGTATATACTGTCATTTAGTTGTGAGTTTTTCTCAAATTGCCAAAGAAATCAGTATTATGAGATGTAGTACATTATTCCTATTAGTCACAGTAAAGGGCTATGCATATGGTGCACACAGAGCCATTCTAATGCCAGTGCTGTAGGGGGGAAAAGAAGAATAATTTGATCACCCCTTTTATTTTTCTATCCATGTTTTCTTTTGCTACCTCCTTAGCAGTTTATCTAATTAATAATTTAAAAGACCCAAGTCTGTCCACTGGAAAGTGAACTCTGATCTGTTAAGATCTCTTTGCCTGTCCTAATAGTCACCAGGGGGCGGAAAAAACCCAACCAGGATTGACTCATAGTGAAATGATCCCACATTATCCAGGTTCTTTCTCTTTTGATTTATTTATTTATTTATTTTTTTGTGGCTTTAGGTTCTTGACTCCAGTTTAAACTTAATATTCTTCCCTGTCCACAAGAACCAGTCCTCAAGTGAACAGATTGATATAGCTTAATTCACAGGTTTGATAAACAAGAATACCCAAAATGTTGAGAACTGGGGTTTAATCAAGGGATAGAAATTAAAATGGACTGAACTACATAGAGAAAGTAAGAATGGAAGAAGCTTGAGATATTAGAGTTAAAACCCAAAAGAGAAGTTCAGAAGCAGGACTCCCGTCTCCCTTCATCTGTCCTGGTCTCCTTGCCAGACAAAAGTTTGAATGGTCTCCTATACTACAAAATCCTACTTAATCTGATTTTTATTTCCTGCCACAGTGATTATTTAATTGGGGATGGTCTAACTGATATTATTTTGTGTATTTTAACAGGGAAAATTGCTGTGGCTCTGCAGCTGGTGTGAGTGACTGGTAGCTGTGTTTAGAATAGAGTGTTGAAAAGCTTTGCATTAAGTAAAATGATCCATATTCCAGAATCATGGCAAGGATGGCAATTAGTGGTTTGCAGAAAGGAGCGCACGGCAGTTCCCTTTCTGTTTAAAGAACCTGGCTGGATCTTGAGAATATGTGTGTTATCCTGGATGCCTAATACTGCTTGTTCCTACCAGTGAGTAGACTGGCAGATTCTGATCCTAATTAAGAAGATATATTTTTGAGTCAGGAATGTGCATTTGGTTTCCAACACCACCACGGGGGTATTGTTGGCGAGCTGATAGTTTGACTGGCTCCATGGGTGGTCACTGTTTAAATTCTACCCGACTAAGGAGCTGTACAAGATTTTAGTCTTCGAAGTTTACACACAGCTAGTGTGGGGACAAGTTATCACTGCCAGCTGTTGGGGGAGGAGGTGAAAGCGAGGAGGACCCCCCTCCAAATACTTTGTGTGTGTTTTGGATTATGTTGCGTATATCTGTCTAATATGATAAACTCTTGACCGCCGTGGAAGTTACAGTCAAGTTGATTGATCTTCCTCTTCCCTACAACTCCTGATGGATTTTATAAGATAAGTAAGTCCCTGATGGTTTCTAAGGCGACTTTTCCAACTTGCTGACAGCAGATCTGCAGGGGAGATGGCACATATTGGTGCTAATGTACTTTATGAGCAAAAAGGGAGCAGTTAAGCAACTTGCATGAGGATGTATTGATAACTGAAGCTCAGTTGGACAAATCAATCTTTCCATGTGTTCAGAAACAAAAGGGAGAGGGTCATGCATGTGTTTGGGAGTGGTTATCACCCCATGAAGATAGTTTCCACGCCACTTTTGCGGTATTTCTTTAAGGCTATGGTATTTGCTTTAAGGCTGTATCAGGGCCACCTGCTTCTGCCTTTTCTTTGCACCTGCTTTCTCCTGATCACACTAATGACCCATCGGTTCTCAGTTACCGCTTCCCACTCTGGCCCACACCTGGAAACCTCCAATTGCTGCTGTCTGGACATCTTAAATACTTTTTGGTTTTGCAACTTGTCTGTAGACTCTTTCCCAAATATGATTTTAAGCTTTGTTAGGCCTGCCCTTCAACCTGCCCTCCAGGAGTAGTCTAGGAGTAGACTAGGTAATATATATTTTAAAGTGTCAGGAGTAGACTAGATAATATATATTTTAAAGATGCATTGATTTCATTAAATCTCTTCCTTTGGTTTATTTTGAATTAATTATTGAAGAGAATGATTTAAGATCAGTCTGATGTTTTCAGGTGTAAAATGAGGATCTTTGCTCTAAATTAATTACTGGGCTTCTGTCGAGGAATGCCAGAGAGGAAAAAACTCTGAACTGGGAGTCAGTGACCTGGACAAGCCAATTAATCTAGCCTCTCCAGGGATTGGAAATGATCAATTGCAGTTTCTTCCAACAATAAAATTAGGTGGCTCCTGTGCAAATCTTAGCAAACTTGTGGAGTGATCACCAATGTAGAATGCCTCCCCCATCTACTTCCTCCATCACCTGATACAGAATATGTCCCACATCAATTAAATTTAGCCATGGAAATAGGTACATATTTGTGGCATTGATCACCCATGAAAGCAACAATAACCACAAAAAGAGAATGAAATGCTTTCTGTAGCATTCACAAAGAATATTTGGATCAGTGACATAATTTTAAAAGTCAGAAAAATAAACACTAATGTCAGTGAACAGGAAGAAGTTTTATACTGTTCTTCAATCTCTAAAAATGTCTTTGGTATAAGAATAATTTTTTGGAATGTTAAAGTAAGTACTTTAACATTTACTTTAACAAACTGAAAGCAGCACTTTCAGCTTAGGAGACAGAGACAATAATTTCATGTGTCTGAATTGGACTGTGTTAAACACAAGCCGGTGGGAGTGTGTTTGCTGATGTTGTTGGTTTCAGAGGCAGAGAACGTAAACACAGGACACACAAACGTTTTACAGGAGCATGGCTGCGGTTGCTGCAGGGACTCCTGAACCGTGACGCACAGTCAGTTGGCCGCAGAGACCAGCCTGGAGCTCACCCTGAAACCTCTTTGCAGCCTTGCAGATGTCATAGTTGTCCCAAAGCTGGGCCTCACGCTTCCGTGTAGCCTTGCTGAATCAGGAGACCGAGTGTTTCCAGAGCCAGGATGTGGGTGCCGTGGGGCCAATGCTGTGTCCTCCCGTGCTGGCAATAGCAGAGTTGTGGAGAAACTTTATTCGATATTTGAAATGATCAATATTTTAACCTTCTGCATAAAAAGGGAGATGAGTCTGTGATTAAATCTTGATTTAAAGTCTTCAAATATGTACATAAATGAGGATGAACATAAGAATATTTATTGCATAAATTAAAAAAAAAAGAAAAAAAAAGAATATTTATTGCAACACTGTCTAGAAGAGTGAAAATTGGAAACCACTTAAATGTTTCTCAGTTGGAAAAATAAACCATGTGGAGTTATAAGGTCATGTACTCCTCCGCCATTAGAATGATGCTGTTATTTTGCATTGGTTGATATGGAAGGAGGACCATATAATATTAACTAAAAAAAAAAAAAAAAAAAACTACAAACAGCATGTATACAAAGATCTCATGTTTGTTTTTGAAAAGATGTATATGAGTGTGTGCTGGTGCCTGCCAGCCTTAAAAAATATCTGAAGAACAAATGCAAAGAACATTAAGAGTAGTTCTAACTCTGGATGGGGCAATTAGAATGGTTTGTCTTTTTTTCTTCCTTTTTAATATTTTTTTTTTTTTTTAAATTCAGTGAGCATATATCACTTTTACAGTAAAATAAAACAAAACTATTTTTTCTTTATCTCTTTCTTTTCCTAACCGTCTGTACCTTTGAGTATTTCATTTTTACAAACAGCCACAGAAGGAGTAGACATTTCACATTGGTATTGCACTATCTTGAAGACTGAGCTGCCCTTTAGCATCTTAGATTTTAGTCCTGAAAGGTGGCTGAGGGCTGTTTTAGCCCAGCTTTCCTGTTTTCCTAGGTAAGGCAAATGAGCATCAGAGAAGTCAAGTGAATTGTTGAAGGTCACACAGTGAGGGAGTCCTCAGGCTGGGATGAGAATCCCCTTATTTCTGTCTCTTATATTTTCTGCTAGGCCACCCTTTTGTCATCCTGGGAATGGAGGAGAGAGAAATGGAGGCATTCATAAATTAACCATGTATGTACTGGCCTTAGTCTACTCACATCCCCTAAGAGAGTTGAGAAAAGCATCCTTGGTTGTGTTATCTCCTCCCACCCCATCCTGCCCACCCACTCACACAGGACTTTTCTGGGAATGGCAGTAGACTGGGTCTCTCCTGGGCATCTCATGCTCTGTTCCTTCCTGCCAAACAGAAGCCAACCATCACATTCTCTTCTCTGCTCTTCTTGGTTCAAGGTTACTTATTTTTCCAGATCCTTAATAGAGGAAAAACCCAATACCTACCTTCCTTTCATGCCCAGAAACGTCCTCTTGATACCCTTCCAGCTGTGGTTTAAAGGTGAACCTTTTGAGATGGAAAAGCATAACTAATATTTTTATTTAAAGGAAGCAAAACACATTTTACTTCTTACTCCCAAGCCAATTATAGGAATGCCTGTTATTACTTCTGTCACCCCAATTCTCACTCTGCTTTAAATTTGTTTCAACCAAGGATGTAATTTGGACTGTATTTTTAAAAAGTAAACCTGCTTTGGGGGGACTATATTTGCATTCTTGCTTGCCCTTGAGTGTGCCCTCTCTTGCTTTTTCTTTCCCTGAAGAGTAATTTGTATAACTATAATTTTGTTATCATAGCTCAGGAAATTGGTCTTATTTAATTTTTTTCTAATAACACTAGATTTTTAACTTTTTCATTTGTCAGATAATGCCTCATATAGCTGTTTTTTTTTTTTTTTTTGCATTTGTTTATAATGTCTTTCTCCCTCTTTTTTTTTTTTTTTTTTGAGACAGGGTCTCACTCTGTCACTCAGGCTGGAGTGCAGTGGTATGATCTCGGTTCACTGCAGCCTTGACCTTCCCGGCTCAAGCAATCTGCCACCTCAGCCTTCCAAGTAGCTGGGACAACAGACGTGCATCACCACGCTCTGCTAATTTTTTTATTTTTTGTAGAGATGGGGTTTCACCATGTTGCCCAGGCTGGTCTTGAACTCCTGGACTTGAGCGATCCTCCTGCCTCAGCCTCCCAAAGTGCTGGGATTACAGGCATGAGCCACTGCACCGGCCATCTCTTCTTTTTAATCTACCAAGTATACCCAACTCTTTCTCCTTTCCATGACTGAAGATTACAGGCTAGTTGTCTTGAAGAATGAACCATGATATGGCTGTGGCCATTGTTTCTTCATGACCAAATCCAGGTTAAACATTTTGGCAAAGATAAGCTAAAAGTTTGATCCCTTGTTTAACACGGCAGCCACCAGATTGCTCCATTGTAGACAGACATTTTTCTGTTTGTGATAAGTAGTAAGTTGTCTGCAGAGGTGCTACCATGAGACCCTCTGAATATCCTATGTTCCAACAGACTTTCATCTAGTGGCTTTGTCTTTTAATTTGATTAAATATTTAAGAAGCAATTGTAATGAAATATGTGGATCACTTTAGAATGTATGAGTTTGGACACACAGTTTATATCAAACAACCTTGCAAATATGATTGCATTGTATCAGCCCATTGATATTATCTAGAGCCTCTGGATTTTTCTAGTCCTGACGTCACAGGACTTGATCCATGGCTCAGCTACTTCCCATGTAATTCTATAGGAGGCATTCCATCTCTTGAGTTGCAGTGCCTTTTAATGTCCATTTTAATGCTAATGGAAATAAAAGGATACTGATGTAATTTGTACTACTCATGAGATTTTTTTGGGCATCCTCTGGAAGTTATGTTGGTTCTTTGCAGAAGCCTTTTAACTCCGTTTTCAAAATCACTGTATGAAGCAGGCTTTAAAAATGACTGATGACTTGCTCTGATGCCTAAACTGGGTGAGTTGTGGTGCTGGTCAGTGACTAGCAGTTTGTTCATGTTTTTTAGATTTAAGTTACACAGCTATTTTTGCCTATTCCACTTTGGTACTCCTGTTTTCATACACAAAATATGTATGGGTGAAAAAGGTGGTGTGGAGTAGTGAAAAGGAGCAGGAGCAGGCATGATCTATGTTCTGGATTCAGCTTTGCCACTACTAACCCTGAGCCTCAGTGTTCTTATCTGTTAAAGGGAGCAGTAATAATAAAGTGAATAACAACTAACTTTTATAAAGAGTGCTTTCTGTGTGCCAGACACTATTCTAAACAGTTTAAGTATTTTCAATCCACTTACTTCAACAATAATCCTGTGAGGTAAGTGTTGTTATTCTCCCCATCATGCAGATGAAGAAACTGAGGCACAACCTTACTAGGACCCAGGAAAGCTAAGAAAAATAGTATTTGTGAAAACATGGTGGAATGGGGCTTGGCATAAAGAATGTTATACTAATTCAAGCAATCCTGTCTTCTCTGTGTAAATATCTGTATTCTTAATTTATAGAAAATCCATCATTTACAAGAAAATATTATAGAAAAAATGGCTGAAATAAATCTGAAAGTAGGTCAAATTTAAGACAAACTAAGCAATCCAATTAAAACATTTTTTCCTGTTTCTGTCCCCTGCTCCTGCCCTTTTTTTCCCTTATAACTGTAAGTTCAGCTTTGGATTAAAGTGAAATGTATATCCCAATTTAACTTCCTCAAACAAATCCGACTCTGGCATTTGATTCACTGTCTTATTCTGCTTGTTATGCACGTTAGGCAAGACCTAAATTTGATGCTCACAGAGAGTACATAAACACTTAGAATCCTCTCAGCATGTGCTAAAATAATAACAGATTCAATAGTTTGATTTGCAAAATGTCTGCCAACTTCCACCAGACCATTTTTGAACCAATTCAGAAAACCAGGATTCTGCAATGATTAAAGTGTCCAAGGCTCCTATTCATAGCAAAAGGAATTCCTGACTTGAAACAAGGACACATCAAGCTCAGCTAGTCTCTGCCAGACATACTTTTTGAATCATCTTCGCAGACATTGTTACAGGTGTTCTTCTGCTTTAAGAAACCATGGTCTGTACCAACCAGACTGAATAGAATCCATAAATCGGGGAAGGATTGTGACTTTTGACCTGCGACAGGGTTTATGGTAAAAATCCTTTAAACCATGAGTTTCTCAGTGTGTTTCAAGTAGCAATTCAATAATGCTAACAATTCAGAGATCTAATAATAAAATTTAAAACTTTTTTTTTTTTTCAATTTTAAGAGGTATAATTGAAGTATGTTAAGCTGCACATGTTTAAAGCATCCATCAGGATCCATTAAATCATTAAACAATTGAGATAATAATAAACATTGTTGGCTGGGTGTGGTGGCTCACTCCTGTAATCCCAGCACTTTGGGAGGCCGAGGCACGTGGATCACCTGTGGTCAGGAGTTCGAGACCAGCCTGGCCAACATGGTGAAACTCCGTCTCTACTAAAAATACAAAAAAATTGCCGGGCGTGGTGGCGGGTGCCTGAAATCCCATCTACTCTGGAGGCTGAGGCAGGATAATTGTTTGAACCTGGGAGGCAGAGGTTACAGTGAGCCGAGGAGATCGCGCCATTGCACTCCAGCCTGGGCAACAAGAGCAAAACTCTATCTCAAAAAAAAAAAAAAAAAAAAAAAAAAAAAAATTATCAGCCCACGATGTTTCTTCACACTTCTTATAATTTATCTTTCCCTCTTCTCCTTATCCCCCTCACATTCAGGGTACCACTGATTTGCTTTGTTTGTTTGTGTTTTCTAGAATTTTATACAAATGAAATCCAAGTATGTACTCTGTGTGTGTGTGTGTGCACGTGTGTGTCTTCTTTCACTATTTTAAAGTGCATAATTTAGTGACATCAAGTACGTTCACAGTGTTGTGCAACCATCACCACTCTCTAGTACTAAAACGTTTGCATTGCCTCAAAAGGAAACTTCATGCCTACTAAGCAGTTACTTCCCATTCCTGCCTCTCCCCAGTCACTGGAAACCAATCTACTTTCCGTCCCTATGGATTTGCCTATTCTGGAGGTTTCCTATAAATGGGATCACATATGTGGCTTTTTGTGTCTGGCTTCTTTTACATGGCATCATGCTTTCAAGGTTCATCCATACTGTGTCATGTGTCAGCACTTTATGCCTTTTTACTGCTGAATAATATTCCATTGTATAGGTAGAGATAACGTTTTCTTTGTCCATTCATCTACTGATAGACATTTGTTTTTTTCTACCTTTTTACTATTATGAATAGTGCTACTATGAACATTTTTGTACAAGTTTTTGTTTGAACATCTGTTTTTGGTTCTTTTGGGTATATATCTTGGAGTGGAATTGGTGGGTCATGTGGTAATTCTTTTTTTTTGGACATGGAGTCTCGCTCTGTTGCCCAGGCTGGAGTACAGTGGCATGATCTCAGCTTACTGCAATCTCAGCCTCCCAGGCTCAAGTGATTCTTGTGCCTCAGCCTCCCAAATAGCTGGGATTACAGGCACCCGCCACCACACCCAGCTAATTTTCGTATTTTTAGTAGAGATGGGGTTGCACCATGTTGGCCAGTCAGGTCTCAAACTCCTGACCTCAGGTCATCCACCAGCCTTGACCTCCCAAAGTGCTGGAACTACGGACATGAGCAACCACACCTGGCCAGTCATATAGTAATTCTATGATTAATTTATCGAGGAACCTCCAGATAGCTTTCCAAAGCCCTGCACCATTTTACATTCCCTCCAGCAATGAATGAAGGTTCTAATTTCTTCACATCCTTGCCAGCACTTGTTATTTTCTGGTTTTGTTTGTTTGTTTGTTTGTTTTTCGAGATGGAGTCTCACTCTGTCACCCAGGCTGGAGTGCATTGGCGTGTTCTCAACTCACTGTAACGTCTGCCTCCCAGGTTCAAGTGATTCTCCTGTCTCAGCCTCCCGAGTAGCTGGGACTACAGGCACATGCCACCACGCCCGGCTAATTTTTTGTATTTTTAGTAGAGATGGGATTTCACCATGTCAACTAGGATTGTCTTAATCTCCTGACCTCATGATCTGCCTGCCTTGACCTCCTAAAGTGCTGGGATTACAGGCATGAGCCACTGTGCCTGGCCTGTTGTTGTCGTTGTTGTTTTTAATGGCCATCCTAGTGGGTACGAAGTAGTATCTCAATGTGGTTTAGATTTGTATTTCAGTAATGACTAATGATATTGAGCTTCTTTTCATGTTGGCTTTTTGGCTGTTTAAATATCTTCTTTTGAGAAATGTCTACTCAAATCTATCATCCATTTTTAAATTGGGTTTTTTGCATTCTTGTTTTGGAATGGTAAGAGTTCTTTGAAAATTCTGGAGAGTAGGCCCTTATTAGGTGTATAATTTGCAAATATGTTTTTCTATTTTATGGGTTTTTTAGCATAATGATTTTGACGTTCAGATATGTTGTTTCTTGTATCAAAACTTTGGGCCTTTTACTTTGCTGTGTAGTATTCTGTTTTGTGCATATAGTGTAAACTGTTTATTCATCCATTGATGGACATTTAGGTTGTTTCCAGGTTTTGGCTATTACAAATGAAGCTGGTATGAACATTCCTTTGCAAGTCTTTATCTGGACATATCTTTTAGCTTCTCTTGGGTAAATTTCTAGGCCAATGATAATTTAACTTTTTGGGATCACAAATATTGTACATAAGAATCATTGTTTGGGTGAAACCTCTTCAAATTTTTATTACTATGTAATTGAACAGAGCATGTTAATGTAACCCTTCAAGGTGTTTAAAGAATACACACTTTTTCATCTTTGTCTTCAGAGTCAATCACTCATTAGTTTAGTTTTTTTTTTTCTTCTGTTGATGAATCTTCCTTCAATAGTTTTTCATTTGGCAAGTAATTATGACCATGGAAGTTGGGACACAAGATGAATAAGACGACAAAACCGCAGAACTTTCAAACTGAAAGAAACCCTAAAAATCACCTGAGTCAGCTCTTTTATTTTACAGAAAAGGTGATGAGGTCCAGAAAGGAGACTGGATGTACCAAAGGCCAGCTAAGTATTAGAGCAGTTCAGTGAAGCAGGGGAAACTTACTCACCTGTGAGGGTAATTTGACGTCTCCTAGCCATGATGCAACAGTGCTGGGGGATGAGTGAATGGCGCTGTGTTTTGCAGTCTGTAGCATTCACAGGGCACTTTGTTTCCTTCTAGGTTATCCCAGTTAATCCTCCAACAACCTTGTGAAGTAGGTAGGGATTAAGTAGCTAGGAGTAGCTCAGGGTCACCTAGCCAATGATTGGAGAATCTGGGCTCAGAGCCAGGTCTTCTGACTCCTTCCAAGTTGCCCGCCCTCCTCTTGTTCGTTTGGGTTCCCTCCTCCTTGTCCCTACCCACTGCCGTCCCCTTAGTTCAGGCCTTCCAGCTCTCCCCCAGCCTCCTGCTGGGTTGGGTTTTGCTCCTTCTTTTCTCTGCAGCAGCACAATCTTGATCTTGTCCTCTGCTTGCTGGACGCCCTGCTGTGGCTTCTCCTGGTCTTTAGGTTAAGGTTCAGACTGTGGAAGGCCCTTCCAGATCTGCCCCACTCAGTCCTCCAGCTGCAGAACTTGCAGTCCTATCTTGGCTGCCCTCTTTCCTTCTTCTCAACTAGAACATTCTGAATTCTGCTTAGACCTCACCTCTTCCAGGGAGCTTTCCCCAGCCTTAAGCAGGAAGGAGGGCTGAGTGTCCCTCTTCCTGTAATCGTCTGTGGCTCCCATTGTAGCATTTGTCCATGCTCTCCTCTTGCTTGTCTCCCCTAAAGACCATGCAAAGTCCTTGTAGGCAAGGCCACTGCCATTCATCTTTGGTATCCCCATCACCTAGCAGGGCCCCTGGCACATAGTGTATTGAATATCTGGGAATGAGGAACTTAACTGCAACTCAACTTTCAATCTAACTGACTTGGTGATGAAATACTAGTCAGGATAGTCTCATGGGTGAGACCTAACGTGACACCAAAGCTTGGTTTTCTCCATCGTCTGTTTTATTTGGACTGCCTCTCTGAAAGGGCTAGACAGACATTTATGTTTGGAGAGGCCATATAAGAGGAATAAAAATGTGGAAAGTCATAAACTTCAGCTCTGCTCTGGGCTCCACTGTTAAGCCACTGTGTGACCAGAGGTAGCACTTAGCTTCTTAGAGTCTACATGGGTTAAAGGGGGACCAGGGTATGGGGCTTGTTCAAACAGTCAATGAGATGACAGGTGAACATGCCTTGGTAGGAAAGCAGTACTGAATACATGTGTCCTCATGTAAACCAGCTTTTTGTCTCATGATGCTGCCATCTCCAGCCAGACACCAGATTGTGTGCAGGCAATTCCAGGCTGAATTTCTTCTGAGAGATTTGATCCAAATAGGATAAATGGTGGAAATGACCACTGGGAACACTCCTTAAAACCTGCTTGCGTCAATGCTTTCAACAATACATTTTTGCATCACACAAAAAAAGTTTCTAAGCCCTAAGCTAGCATCTGCCTATTTCAAGCAATTTCTGTTCTCTTTTCTTTTCTTTTCTTTTTTTTTTTTTTTAAGACAGGGTCTTATTCTTACCCAGGCTGGAGTACAAAGTGATCCTCCACCTCAACCTCCCAAGGAGCTGGGACTGCAGGTGTGCACCACCATACCTTGCTACATTTTTTGTATTTTTTTTGTAGAGTCAGGGTTTCACCATGTTGCTCAGGCTGGTCTCAAACTCCTGGGTTCAAGCGATCATTCCACCTCAGCCTCCCCGTGTGCTGAGATTACAGGTATGAGTGACCGTGCTCGGCCTCAAGCAATTTCTAAAATAACACAAATCAAGACAACAGCAACACCAAGATACTGCTTTATTATTGCCTTGACATTTGCAATAATGACAGTTTAACTGTAGCATTAATAACGACAGTCCAGTCGCCTTGTGGCAGCTTAAAAAAAAAGTTGGCTGGAAAATAAGTGCTCACGATTCCTCAATGAGACTTATTCCAACCACCTTATTTAAATTGCAACTTGAAGCCATCTCTTCCCATCCAGGCCCTCTTATTTTGCTTTATTTTTTCCACTTGTCATCTTCCAGCACAAGGATCCCCAACCCCCAGGCCGTGGACCGGTACCAGGCTGTGGCCTGTTAGGAATGAGGCCACACAGCAGGAGGTGAGTGGTGGGTGAGCAAGCGAAGCGTCCTCTGTATTCACAGCTGCTCCTCACCACTTGCATTACCGCCTGATCTCCGCCTCCTGTCAGATCAGTGGTGGCATTAGATTCTCATAGGAGGGCAAATCCTATTGTGAATTGCACATATGAGGGATGTAGGTTGCACGCTCCTTATGAGAATCTAATGCCTGATGATCTGTCACTGTCTCCCTCACCCCCAGATAGGACCATCTAGTTGCAGGAAAACAAGCTTAGGGCTCCCACTGATTCTATATTATGGTGAGTTGTATAATTATTTCATTATATATTACAATGTAATAATAGAAATAAAGTACATAATAAATGTAATATGCCAGAATCATCCCAAAACCATCCCCTGCCACCATAGTCCGTGGAAAAATTGTCTTCCACAAACCTGGTCCCTGGTGCCAAAAAGGTTGGGGACCACCGTTCCAACAAATTATATAATTTACTCATTTATTATGTTCTTATTGTCTATTATGGCTCCTTTCACCCTGCCCCCACCACATAAGCTCCCCAGTGGCAGGGGAGTTGTACTCAGTGATTTATCCCCCGGGGCCTAAGAGCAATTCCTGACACCTGGAAGAAGCTCACTAAATATTCGTTGAATGACTAAGTGAACTGTAAGTAAAAATACTGACTTCAGTGATTGCCATGTGGTGGCCTTTGTTCCCTCTCTGAGCCCACCTAGGATATGAACTATATGGGCTTCAGGTTCTGAGTTTTGTGATTCAGGAAACTGAAAGGGGAAGGTGTTAGAAGATTGTAGCCTCCGCTCCTGTGGGGTTCTTGGAAGTAAAACTCTCCCTGGGCACCTGTGACTCAGTGCTCTTCTCATGGCCCAGCTCCAGCAGTTGCCAGTGTAACCAGAACCCTTAGGCTGGGATCTGACTTGTGTATTTGGTGGGATCTTGATGGTGGAGGGAGAGCAGCAGGCCTGGTCTCAGTCCCTAGACATAGAGGCCAAAAAAGATAGGAACAACCATGTGTCCAGCAATAGAGGATTCATGAATAACACTTGGCTACGTCTTCCCAATACTATTCGGACCATCTCTGGGTACTGATACAGAGAAGTCTCAAGAATATATTACTAAGGGCAAAAATCAGGGTGTGGAAAGTGTATACCATTGGCTGCCTCCTCTGTAAGAAAGCAGGGTGAGAGGAAGGTGAATATGTATTCATATTTGCTTCAGTGATCAGAGGGTGAAATTTGAGAGATGTTGAAAGTAGAGGCCAGGGATGGTGGTTCACGCCTGTAATCCCAGCATTTTGGGAGGCTGAGGTGGGCAGATCACCTGAGGTCAGGAGTTTGAGATCAGCCTGACCAACATGCCAAAACCCCATCTCTACTAAAAATACAAAAAGTTAGCCAGGCATGGTGGCGGGCACTTGTAATCCAAGCTACTTGGGAGACTGACGCAGGAGAATCACTTGAACCCAGGAGGCGGAGGTTGCAGTGAGCCGAGATCATGCCATTGCACTCTAGCCTGGGTGATAGAGCCTGGGTGATAGAGCAAGACCAGTCTCAAAGAAAAAAAAAAGATAGTAGAGTTGAGTGGCAGAGTCTATATGCTGCTAATCTCAGTTGCTGGGAGGATGCTCGAGGAAGATGATCTTCAGCAGTGTTGGTGTAGATAGGAGCCAGCACTTGACTGGTACCGTTAAATTCCAAATAGATCTGTGCTTTGTTAGAAGGGCTGTGAAGGGATGAGGAAAGGAGAAAGCACCGAGAAGCTCTCCTTTCCCAGTGAACTTCCATTTCCAATTCAGGAAGCCACTTGCAGTTCACAAAGACCTAAACTAATCGATCATATTTTCAAACCAAATATTTAACACTGTGCTGACTTCTCTGACATCATTAGGAGAGAGAGAGATTATGTGTAAAGTGCAAAACTGGGTCAGGCAGTTCCTTGAGTACATCACTGCCCTTTCTCAAAAGAAATTTCCTCGGTCTAAAATGTAGAGAATTGAATCAGATGGCTTTCATTAACAGTTCTCTTAGAGGTTTTTAATTAAAGCTCCCGAGATTTTGGAAGAATTAAAGAAAACTTGTCAGCATGTAAAACATATCACTTTATGGTAGGGAACGTGAAATGATACAACCTTTATGGAGAAGTTGGCAATATCTAGCAAAAGTATATGTGAGTTACCCTTTGACCAATCAATCCTATTATAGGATCTATCCGAAGATACACACACAAAAATGTTTAAAAAGACATAGGCACAAGCTTCTCCATCATGACACTATTTGCAATAGCAAAAGACTGGAGACAACCCAGATATCCATCAACAGGGAATGGGTTGAGTAAACGATCGTCCTCCTTCCTTTATACTGATGCGTAGAACAGTGTCTGAGATTAGGCAGCCTGTAGACTCTGATCTTCCTGTTCATCCCTACGTTGGACATCCCACAAATCTGTCCCCTGTAGTCACTGAAGCAAATACGAATATATATTCACCTTCCTCTCATTCTGCTTTCTGGTTTTTTGTTTGTTTGTTTGTTTGTTTTTTTGAGACAGAGTCTTGCACTGTCGCCCAGGCTGGAGTGCAATGGTGTGATCTTGGCTTACTGCAACCTCCGCCTCTCGGGTTCAAGTAATTCTCCTGCCTTAGCCTCCCAAGTAACTGGGATTACTGGTGCATACTGCCACACCCAGCTAATTTTTTGTATTTTGGTAGAGACAGGGTGTTGCCCAGGCTGGTCTCCACTTCCTGAGCTCAGGCAATCTACCCGCTTCAGCCTCCCAAAGTGCTAGGATTACAGGCGTGAGCCACTTCGCCCAGCCATCACCCTGCTTTCTTACAGAGAAGAGAGCCAATTGTATACATATTCCACACCCTGATACATAGAACACAGCATTCTATGTATCAATGACAGGGAAGCGGGGTGATCTCTGCTATGGAATGGTCTCCAGAGCGTACTATTAAATGAAAAAGCAGAGTGTAGAAAAAGTGGATGGCATGCTATCTATTATTTATGAAATACACATGTACTTGCTTATAATTTTTTTAAAGTGGAAGAATAAACCAATAAAAATATTTACCCGTATGGGTAGGGAGGAAATGGATGAGTGGGTCAGAGGTGGAAGCTGGACTTCTCTGAATGTGTTTTGTTTTGTAGATTTGACTTTGGAACCTTGTAGATGTTTGTCTTAATTATAAAAAAATTAAATCGAAATGGACAAAAGTAATCCCCAAAAATCAAGAGTAAAGTGAAACAAACTTATGTATCAAGTTGGTGGTTTAACCACACAATTATTTCAGATAACTTGAAAATACAATTAATTTAATTATCCATCCCTAGTGGAATATATTACAGTCAAAGTGAATGCCAAATTAATCTTGACCTGTTTTCAGTAATATTGTAAGTAAAAATGTTGATAGAACTGTACTGACACTAATATATATCCACACACACCCACATAAACATATGAATATACATAATAAAAGTAATTATGTTATAATCATTAGAAACCAAAATTTTCAGTATACAAAAAAAGTGACACCAATTTTACCATCAAGATGTTAAATGAAAATCATGTAATTCTAAATCTGAATGGGAAATATTAATAAGAACTCATGATGTATTTTCTGTTAAGCATATAAAAAAAAATTTCTAACCTTGTCTACTGAACAGCCTAGAAATAATGACAAACCTAGTAGCAATAAGCACCTGTAACATCCAGATTATGGCCTCTAAGTACATTTTTTCTGCTAAAAAGAAACTGAGAATCCTTAGAAAAATGGTTGATTCCAGGCCTGGGGCAGAAAGTCTACAAGATGAGTTGGAGTATCTTGTTGTATCAGAAAGCAAAGAAACTATCAAAGACCACTGTGTCCTGTGAGAAGTACTCAGAAGCTAATTGAAGGGGATCCCCCTGTCCAAATATTGAACAGTTTGGGCATTAAAAGTAATAACTATAATGGATTTACACAGATCAAATATGTTAACATATGCAAAATCTATGAGTTAAAAAAATTCAGTAGTTTTGGCTGGGGGTGGTGACTCATGCCTGTAATCCCAGCACTTTGGGAGGCTGAGGGGGGAAATCACCTGAGGTCAGGAGTTTGAGACCAGCCTGACCAGCGTGGCGAAAACCTGTCTCTACTGAAAATACAAAAATTCGCTGGGCGTGGTGACTCACCCCTGTAATCCCAGTACTCTGGAGGTTGAGGCACAAGAATTGCTTGAACCTGGGAGGTGGAGGTTGCAGTAAGCCAAGATGGTGCCACTGCACTTTAGCCTGGGTGACAGAGTGAGACTGTCTCAAAAAATATATATATAAAAAAGAAAATAAATAAAAATTTAAAAAAAATTCAGTAGTTTCCACTATAGGATGCAGGGTAACCAACTTTCATCCCCCTTCTCTCCCTCCTCTCCTCCTTTTCCTCCTCCTCTCCTCCTTCTCCTCCTTCTTCATTCTCTCTCTCTCTCTCTCTTTAGAGACAGGGTCTTGCTCTGTTACCCAGGCTGGAGTGCAGTGGCACCATCATACCTTACTGTAACCTTGACCCCCTGGGCTCTAGCCATCCTCTCAGCCTCCTGAGTATCTGGGACTACAGACACATGTTACCACGCCTGGCTAATTTTTTTTTCTTTTGTAGAGATAGGGTCTTCCTATATTTCCCAAGCTGGTCTCAAGCTCCTGGCTTCAGTGATCTTCCCGCCTCAGCCTCGCAAAGTGTTGGATTACAGGCATGAGTCACCATGACCAGTCAGAAAATTCTTCATAGAAGAATGCCATCTAATAAACACAGAAGGAATGAACATTAGCATTTTGCAACCCCTAGTGAATAATGAGTTTAGACAATGTGGTTGTTAATGGCTACTAAGCTATTAGGTGCATCTGATGGGGATCTTATAATGGGGGGATCAGGCTGGTAATATTCAAACCCACTGGTCAATCTTAATGTCTTGCTGGGCTTGAGATTTAACTACCAATTTATAGAAAATACAAGGGACGCAGGAACATGTACAAATGATATCGGGCAGATGAAATCAAGTAATCAGAAAATGGGACATGCTAAGGTGTGATTTCTTAAACAAATTTTAAGAATCAAAATAGCAGGAGGGGTTATCTGTAGATTAAAATGGACTTAAAATACTTATCAGCAAAATGTATGTAATTCTTGTTTGGGTCCTAGCTCAAACGTAACTCATATACATACATACATATACATATATATGATAACCTAATATATTATATTTGAATAGTGAGGTTAAAGAGTTATTTATTCATGTATTACTTATTTGATTATTTGAACATTAAAAAGAATAGTTACTTTATTATTTATTAGTTACTTATTTATAGTTGTGGTAATGGTATTTTCATTATGTTAAAATACAGAATTTGGCCGGGTGTTGTGGCTCATGCCTGTAAGCCAGCACTTTGGGAGGCCGAGATGGGCAGATCACTTGAATCCAGGGGGTTGGAGATGAGCCTGGGCAACATGGTGAAACTGTCTCTACAAAAAATACAAATAATTAGCCCGGTGTGGTGGCACACACCTGTAGTCCCAGGATCGCCTGAGCCTGGGAGGTTGAGGCTGCAGTGAGCTCTGATCGTGCCGCTGTACTCCAGCCTGGGTGACAGAGTGAGAACCTGTCTCTAAAAAAGAGAGAGAGAGACAGAGGGAGAGAAAGGGAGGGAAGGAGGGAGGGAGAGAGAGCGAGGGAGGGAGGGAGAGCGAGAGAGAGAGAGAAAAAAAAAAGAAAAAGAAAGGAAAGAAAAGAAAAAGAAAGAAAGAAAAAGAAAGAAAGAAGAAAGAAAGAAAGAGAAGTTATACTCTAGGACTGTATACTAAGGTATAGATGAAATATAATATGTCTGGGATTAGCTTCAAAATAATGAAAGGGGGGGTACAAAATAAACAAGATTGGCCATAGATTGATAATTTTTAAAGCTGGGTGGTGACTACATGGAAATTATTATACTATTCTCTCTACCTTTGTATAATTTGAAAGTTTCCATAATAAAAAGTTAAAACAAAATAAACAGAACAAGACATCAGCTCAGCCACTTGGCCAGTTCTGTTTTCAGATGTCCTTAAATTTAATATTGCGCTGTGAAGTAGACAGACCCTTCTTAAAAATCACCTGGGGGCTGGGTGTGGTGGCTCATGCCTGTAATTTCAGCACTTTGGGAGGCTGAGACAGGAGGATCGCTTGAGGCCAAGAGTTTGAGACTAGCCTGGGCAATATAGCAAGACCCCATGTCTACAAAAAGTGTTTTAAAAATTAGCTCGGTATGGTGGTACATGCCTGTAGCCCCAGCTACTCAGGAGACTGACGTAGGAGGATCATTTGAGCCCAGGAGTTTGAGGCTACAGTGAGCTATGATTATACCACTGCACTCCAGCCTGGGTGACAGAGAGAGACCCGGTCTCAGAAAAAAATAAAAAATAAAAATCACCTGGCCAGCAAGTAGAAGGCTGAGATCCTAACTCACATCTGTCTGGCTCCAAAGCTCACAGTCTTTCCATCTTACCCTACAGAATTTATGTCTCTCTTGGGGCTCAAACTATTGTAGGATTGTTTAGATTGAGGATTATAGGGTTTTACAAGCAGCTGTAATATAAACATGGGAAAACGGGGGCAAGGCAAATCAAGAACAAAAACTACCACCAAAACATCAGAGTCGGTCTTGCTTTGAGGGAGGGAAATTTATCCAAGGATAAGGCAAGAAAATGGAAATAGACCACATTCCTCCCACCGTGGCCTTATTGGGCCCTTTCTGTTGCCACCATCCTGGGCTTTGGATTGAGAGAGATCTGGGTTAGGTAGCACGGCCTGTTACTTAGGATGTGTGTGGTCTTACTGTTCTGTGCCACAGTTGCTTCAACCAACCTCATTTGGCTGTTGGGAGGATAACATGAGATTGTCCATATGATGCTTACCACAGTGCCTGGCAAGAGGTGAGGTCTCTGATGTTCATTTAGAAAAGAAGACTGCAGTGCATTCACCAGGATCCTAAGAATCCCAAGGCTGGGCCGGAGCTTATGTGTTTGTATATCCTTATGATGTGGGCACCCCCACTGAACCCCATGATATTCTCCAGCACTTTCTTGGGGACCTGGGGCCACCTTGCCTAAGTCTGGGATGATCATTTAGCCTGAATGCGGAGGCTCAGTGCTCTAAGGGTGGCAGTTTTTCTACCTGGCCCCATTTTATTTTGTCATGGGGCTTGATGGGTATGGACAGTGGGGAAGATCCTGCCTCGGTGGGTGAATGAAAGGTAAGTAGCTAGATGACTAGAAGCAATTTGAACTTTGCCAGCTTTGAGATTGGAAGGAAAAGGTGAAATTGCCTGTTCTTCCTGAAGCAAGCACCACGTTTTCTCTCCTTTCTACCTTGTTTGCCTCTTACAGCCAGAACCCAGCCCCCTTTTCATCAGTAATCTCATAATATACAGGGCTCCATCCTGGCAACGTCGAGCTTTTCATGAGCCCTTTAAGAATGACTGGCAAATGTACTTGTTTGAGTCATCTGGTCACCTGGGAAGTGTCTGGGAGCCATGCCTTGGAGTGCCTCCCCGATCACAAAGCCACCCAATGTGGCCTTTGATTCCTGGGCCCCTGGTGTCCTGCTCACTTTACCCCCATGCATGTGACCTGTCTACTTTCTGAGGCTTGGGTGTGAGTGAGTGGTGCAGGGAAGCTAAGCCAGAGGGAGCCCTGATTTACGAACTGTCCAGATTTAACTGAGGCTACAGCACTTTTATTAATAGAACATGCTGCATTTCCTTTTTATAAAAATATGAAGATCACTGCACTCAGGAAAATGCCTGGTGACTTTCTGTCTTTAGGGCATGTTCATCACCAGGCTAAAATTAAAAGTGAAGTCAGGCCCTTCTTGCATCTATTTTTAACTAAGTTTAGCATATGAATGTGAACGTGAAGTCTTTCTTTAGATCCCCCTAACTCAATTACTGACATATGCCAAGCATCCCGCCTGGAATTCCAGAGCTGTGGCTGGGGCTACCTTGGGTCGGGAGGCCCAAAGGGAAGTTAGGGACCTCTGGCCCGGCCCCCTGCTATCTGACTTTGTGCGTCTTCACCCATCCCAGCTTCACTTACTCTGGAAGGTTAAGGTGCAGCCAGTTATAATACTGCAAAAAATAAAACCAGGGAAAAACTAACCAAACAAACCAACCTGTAGTCATTTTGTCATGCGTAGATACAAAGTCTCCCCTAATTGGCACAAATTTTTCTAGGGGGCTCCAATTTAGAAGCAGCAACTTGGGTTGAAGGGGAGATGCTGGATTATAGGGGAGACCTTGTCATTCCAGCAGAAAGCGTGAATGGCCCCAACATACTAAGGGGGACTTGAGACAACAGGTGGAGGGAGGAAGAGGAAAAAAAAAAAACTGAACAAATGTCATTCCTGCCCAGAGAGTTTGCGATGAGTGATGAGAGTGCCAGAGAAACCTTTTAGAAACCCTCTTAAATTCCCTCTTTGAAATCTTTTTCATGTCTGCTCTTTGAGGACTGTGAAGAGAGGGGAGGGTAGAGGCAGAGTTGATCCCAGCTCTTAAGATTCTTTGGCCTAATGTTTCACTTGAAGGCAGAGACTGACAAAGTTCTTTTTTGAACTTCTGAGGACAGTTCCCTGTGGATACTTTTTTAGTATAACAATAATAATAATACCAAAAAAGAACCTACTGATCATTTTAAGTCCTGGCCCTTGCTTTGTTTTGTTTGAAAAGTGGCTTTTAAAATGGTGATTTTTTTATGGAAAACATATTTACAGTTTGTTAAAGTTGTGTCATTTTTCTTGGCACGTTTACGTGAGTGCGTATTTAACTTATGTTGTCTTGAACCTCATAAGGGTGTTGTGGTTTTTAAGCAGAGGAGAATCTTCCTTCTGTTTTTTGGAATGGCAGCGAAGCCATGCTGAAGAATAAGCAGAAGATTAATTTAAAATACAGGCTACTTTTGCCAATCCACTGTTGGTGAGGTTGCTTATGGCTGGAGAACTATGAAAGTGTTTCCAGATAGTCTGAGAGGGAAGCACTGGGAAGGAGTGTGGCAGGTCTGTAGGCATGTGAGGGCTAGGGGGGACAGTTGTCTTTTGGGGAACAGGAATGGTATTTAAACAACCAGCTCCTTCCATGTATTATTTGAATTTTCTGTTAAAAGCAATAAAAATGAAGTGTGACGTGTTTATAGGCCACTACAATCTGTCTGAAAAATCTCTTACGGTTTTTTGCCTGCCATTCAACAAACCACTTACATGATTGAATGTGCCTTTCAACAAAACTTTGGATCAATTACAACACTTGTAGGATCGGAAGATTGCTTTCAAATCTGAAAACTTTGCACCTTCACTTGGTTACAGTACTTTGTAAAAAATGGAGATGGGGTCTTGCTGTGTTGGTCAGACTGGTGTCCAACCCCTGGGCTCAAGCGGTCCTCCAGCTTTGGCCTCCCGAAGTGTTGGGATTACAGGCATGAGCCACTGTATCTGACCTGGTTGTAGTACATTTCAAGGGACTGGCTTTCCCAGCCAAACTGAGATTTCTGCGTCTGTCCAGTTCGTAAAAGGTAGGGATTGGGGTGGCAAGAGTTGTACATTGCCACGGTTCTTAAGCAAACTAAAGAACTAAGAGTACTAAAATGTACTCTACTGACTTTTGGAGAAGGCTTAGAACTTGGTCAGTTGACAAACTCCTGATTAAAGAGTTGCTGAATTAAAAATAATATGCCATTTCTTTGAAACCATTCGATTTCACCCTATTTAGTTGTTCCAGAAATGTTTGCTTTGGTTTTTGCCCAACTTTATTTAGTAAGTCTAATGAGTCATGTCTTTGAAACCTTTTAGTTTCCACCTTGTTTTTTTTTTTTTTTTGAAAAGTGATTTTTGTAAATGGTGACTTTTATGTGAAATAATATTTACAGTTTGTTAAAGTGGTATAATCTCTCTTTGCACGTTTACATGAATGTGTATTCAATGCATTTTGTCTTTTTTTTTTTGAGAAGGAGTCTCGCTGTGTCTCCCAGGCTGGAGTGCAGTGGCGTGATCTCGGCTCACTGCAAGCTCCGCCTCCCGGGTTCATGCCATTCTCCCGCCTCAGCCTCCCGAGTAGCTGAGACTACAGGCGCCCGCCACCACGCCCGGCTAGTTTTTTGTATTTTTAGTAGAGACGGGGTTTCACCGTGTTAGCCAGGATAGTCTCGATCTCCTGACCTCGTGATCCACCCGCCTCGGCCTCCCAAAGTGCTGGGATTACAGGCTTGAGCCACCGTGCCCGGCCACATTTTGTCTTGAGTTGAGAATTTTTGTCTTGATTTTTCCTTGCTTCAACTTGACTTCCTAGGGAGTCTAAATATTTCACACCTTGGAGTTTTAGCGTGGATTCAGGAAACGATCTAGATCACTCTTATCTCTTTCCCAGGGACTGTTGGTTGATATCTGGCACAGATAGATAGGAAGTGAAGAATGTGGCACATCCTTAGACTGCCCGTTGGTGAGATCTGAACCTAAATTTCTCATGACTGGACTGTATTTCTTTAGCTGCTGGGTGTGAAAAGCCTCAGGCATTGGCTTCTGCTTCTTTTACCATCCTTATGATTTGTGGGGACTGATGCTAGGCCTGGAATCCCTGCAACATTCATCTCCGCTGGGGTTCTCTAACACAGCGCGCTGAGAACCGTGCTAATTCCAGCTGCCAGCATGATCCTCCTTCCCTGGCAAGAGGGAGCCCCACTCAGAGAACACTTAAATACTGTAGAACCATCCCTGTTACAGGTTTCCTTCGGGATGCTCTTGGCGCAGGAAATACGGCTTATTCTCATACATACTTTGAGATGTACTTCACTTTCTCCAAACTTTATGCATAACAACACGACTATAACAACAACAAAAAGGGAAATTCTTGAAAGAAAAAATGTTAGCAATAATCTCTTTGTCTTATTTTTCTATTTTGTGCTCATTCCTTTTATTTTTGGTCATGTGCATATATTTTAAAGTATCACACATGGTTTTACATTGTATTTTTCCTGTTAACATTATGATGCAAAAAGATTTTTCTTGCAGTTGCATCATCTTCATAATTTAATTTTTCATGATGGCATTGGCGCTGCAAAAGAAATTCACTTTCCCATGCCACAAGAAAGATCGTCTCTCCTGTGGCTGCCTAGAAGCCCCCGGGCCTAGAAACATCTCCAGTCAAGAAACAGAAGCCACCAGTGGAGCATTTTCAGGGATCCCTGGAGAACCACGTGGGCATGTACACATACCTCCTGACTGAGCTGACTTACCCAAAGTTATTATTCGCCTACTGATGGACAATGATGGTTCTAGTTTTTCTGTCTTATCCATACTATAGTAATGGCTTTCTTCATGCATGTCATTTTGGAATATTTTCTCAGAGTGGGATTATTAGGTCTAAAGGTATGAATATTTTTATTGCTTTTGATATATTAGTCACAGTGCTTTACAATAAAGTTGTACCTGTTTAAAAAGTTAGCAGTAACATAGGAGGATGCTGGTCTCACAATAACTAAGTGGAACCGCTCTGCCCAGCTTTGAATTCCAGCTTGACACTTGGCATTTACCAGCTGTATGAACCTCAGCAAGGTATTTAATCTCCCTGTGCCTCAGTTACTGCCTCTTTAAAGTGGGGGTGACACAGTACCCACCTCATAGGTCTATTATTGGGAATGAATATTTGTATATTGCACAGAACAGTGTCTACCAAAGTATTATGCATTGTGCGCTTGTGAAACAAACACCTCTCCAGCTCAACATTTAAAAAAAACTAATTTAATAGAAGTAAAATGACACTGATATATATATATCTATATAGAGAGAGACATGCTTATTAACCATATTTACAAGAAACACTCCCTTTAAATCTTTTTATTGGAAAAGGTATCTTTTAAAATGTTAATTTACAGAGCAGATCCATTCTGGTGTGATTATTGATATTATTTAGGAATTCTTTTCCAGCTTTTAAAAAGAGTTGCTGTCCCTTTAGGGTGGAGTCTCATGATCAAAATATCACCTGGGACCCGAGGTGCTGAGGCTGATAATCAGCCACTTAGCTCTGAAGACCTCAAATTCATCCCAGAGGGACAAACCTGTGGGGTATTTTAGGGCCCTATTTGGGACTCTTCTTCCTCTCTTGTCCGATGACGGCTCTCGGAGGATCCTGGTTTTGAAGTCTGGCATTGCTTTTACCCGGTGGGCTTCAGGGAGCCGTCCCCGCTGCGCTTTGCATTTCTCCGCGCACGTGGACTGGGTTCTGCCACGAGGGAGGCAATACCTGGCGCTGTGGGTGGGGGCAGTGGTGAGACTTCAGCCCCTGGTGGCCGGAGAGGTGGCAGCACTTATCAGTTTATGGCTCCCTCGGCTTTCCCTCCTTAATCCGCTTTCTGCTTTGCTCTCCGAATAATACAACCCTCGTGTTTGAAAACTAGAAGCCTGAGAGTTCTCAGCGAGCCAGTTGTAGGGGAGGCTCCTCTCTCTGAGTGTCACCCGGGACCCTGCGTCCCCGCTCTGCGAAGACCTCCTCTCCGGGCTGCTGCCGTCCTCCCTCGCCCAGCGGAGCTTTCGGGATCGTCGGCCAGAGCCCCCGGGCCCGTGCGCTGCGCGGGCGGTCTCCCCAGGTGTTCGCGGAAGCGGCGCGCTCGCGCCCGCACGGTTCTCCAGCGTCCCCCAAGATGCTTCCGTCCGCGGATTGGGGACATTTCAGACCTGGGGGGGCACAACGGTCCCCGGAGAGATGGTCTTTTCTCCTGGAGTGGGAAGGCGACTTTCTTTTGGAGTGCCAGTGCCCCCAGAATGCTAGGTTGTAGCATGGACTGGTACTTGAGTTTTTCAAATAAAGCTTGACACGTACTTAGTATAGAGCAGTAGAAAGCAGGGAGGAAAAACTCGTCCTGGGCCCACTATCTAAAATCAACTGCTATCTGGAATAGTTCCTTTGCTTTTTTGTCTATACATACATTAGATTTATTTTTTTCTAGTTTTTACTTGTACTATGAAGCTCAACTTTGAATTTTGCTTTTTTCCTCTTATTATTATTTTACAAACATACATACTGGCTGCATAATATTCTATCATGCCATATACAGCCACTCTACTTTTGGATATTTAGGTGTTTTTTTTTTAATTTTCATTAAAAAATTCTGCAGTAAGCATCTTTCTGGCTAAAACTTGTTTCCGTATTAGGTTATAGTCTCATTATTGTAAGGCAGAGTGAGAATGTTTTTAAGGTCCTTGATACATATTCCTGAATGGCTTTTCTTTTCTTTTTTTTTCTTTTTCCTTTTTTTCTGAGACAGAGTCTTGCTCTGTTGCCCAGGCTGGAGTGCCATGGTGCAATCTCAGCTCACTGCAACCTCTGCCTCCCGTTCAAGCAATTCTCCTGCCTCAGCTTCCCGGGTAGCTGGGATTAAAGGCGGTGCACACCACCATGCCTGGCTAATTTTTTTATTTTTAGTAGAGACAGGGTTTCACCATGTTGGCCAGGCTGGTCTCGAACTCCTGACCTCGTGATCCACCTACCTCGGCCTCCCAAAGTGCTGGGATCACAGGCATGAGCCACCACGCCTGGCCTCCAAATGGCTTTTCAAAAAGTTTGTATAAATGTTTACTCCTGCTAGCTGTGCTTAAGTGTTTATTTCAGGCCAGCCTCACCAGCACCAGGAATTATGAGAATACTTTTAAAATAATGTCACTAAGGCCACAGGTGAGGAGAGCTTAGAAGGTACTGCCTGCTGAAGCCTGTGTGATTTGAAACCTAGATCTATATTCTGCAATCTGCTTGTTTCTAACTCCCCATATTCTGAGGACAGTGGCCTATGTTGAAACTGGAGGAATGAGGTTTACTCATGTCACAGGGATTGAAGTGGTACTAGAGGTTGTGTTGGATTGGTAAGTTCAGAGAGCCATCAGAAATTGTCATGGCTTGGTAATCTATGAGCTTGAGTCACATAAAAATGGAATATCCTTTACTGTGGGTGGCACAGCTTTTTAGGGTTGGCTTCCTAAACATTTTGGGGAGAATGAGTCTACCAGCAGAGAAGCTTTCCTCTGGCAGTCTGAGGGTGTATCTTCCTGAGGCAGGGCCAGACCTGAGGATATTCTAATCCTCCCTCCTGCATTTTTATATTGCAATTTCTGGCCGAACTTGCTGCCTGGAGAGATACGATATCTCTTTAAGGGTGCATTTCAGTCCCTTTGTGTGTCAGGAGGGTGGAAAGTAATGTAAAAGTCATTTATAGCTACTCAGTCTGCAAACATATTGGAAGGAAGGGCTGGGCTTTAATATCTGTGTAGGATGGAAGTCATTTTTGAATTATAGTCAATTGTTATGTTCTGTAAAATCCATTAGAAAACCTGTACCCATATCAGTTCACATATTCTGCACCTGGCTCTCCTGTTCACGGGGCATTGCTTATAACAGGGAACTCTTAAAACCAAGACTGCTGTTTCTGTCCCACTACTTTCAGGTTAGAGCAGGATTCCAGTGTCCTGAAGTTTAAACACATTCCGAGCATCCTCTGAGAATCATTCCCAATTCCAAGCCCATTTCCAGATGATGAGCAGACTTGAATTACATAACCTGTAGCTACACATTTTTGTCGTGACCACACAAACTCAATAATGTCTCCCAAGCCTTGTAGATCACTTTGAAGCTCACTGGATTAATGGTGTTGAATCTGTTTAATCCAAATAATTTGAATTGCATCAGGAAGCCTGCATATTAACAAGCTGGTAATAAGTGCAGGCATTAAGATTGATCGCTGCTTAAGTCTTTGAGATCACATACAAGGTCTGGTGTTTTTGAGGCTGTCGATGGACTATATTTTTTAGACTCTTCCTTGATTTTATTCTGCACTCTTGACATTTAAAATAATTTAAATCAGTAACTTCAGAATTCTCCCACCAGAGGATATGCCTATTTGAAGTGATTGTGTGTCTGTGTGTGTGTACACACTAGCTCTGTATTATTGCCTATGGAGGACATAGAAGTATATCACATACTGTCCTCAAGGAGCTTGCAACCAAGTCTTGGGGATAAGGCAAACAAAGTCAAAATATCTAATACATGTTCCAAGGCAGGATGCAATTCTGTATCCATGGTACATTGCTGATTGCTGATGATGCTCTAAATGCTGACATGGTGGACTGCAGTCTGTCTGGAAGGAGAGGAACAATGGAACATCTGTGTTGGGGGACACTTCATGGAGGTGGGATTTGGGGGAGCCTTGAAGAAGTGAGCAAGTTTTGGATAGGTGGAAGTGAACTTACTGGCTATACCCAGAAAAGAGCAGGATGGGAATAAAGGGAAAGAGAGCCTGTTTTGGCAAATAAATTTAATATTGAATTGTGATAGTCAAAAAATAGATAGGATGATGGGCTAGGTTTGGGAGGAGGGTCCAAAGTTAAGAAGTGAGGCTTATACTTGAGATCATGGCCTTCACCACAACCAGCACTATCATCATTATGAGTAGCTGATGTGTCTTGCGTTCTTACAGTGTGGTTCTGAGGACTTTACATGTAGTATCTTATTTAATCCCCAAACAACTGTGTGGAACAGATAACAACTGTTACGTCCACTTCATAGCAGAGGAACTGGGATATAAAGAAGTCAACCAATTTCTAGCTGGTATGGTATGTGGGCAAGCAGGGGTTCAGACGAACTCAATCAGGCAGCTTGCTTTCAGAGTCTGTTCTTCACCACTGTATAATACTATCTCTTAGTGCTAGTTGAGAGCCCCTGTTGAGATTAACATAGTCATCCTCAAGTTCTAAGGGAGCCCTGCCTTTCAAGTCAGACAGACCTGGGCTCACATTCTGGCTCTACCACTTACTAGCTGTAACCTTGGAAATTACTTCTCTGAGCCTTGATTTGCTCATTTATGAAAAAAGAAGAAGAATACTTACCTCAGGTTGTTGGGAGCATTAAATGTGATAATATATGTAATCACTTAGCAGAATGCCTAGCAGAGAGTAAGCAAGCAGGAAATGATAGCTGCTATGGCTTATATTTCACAGATATATGTAGGGTTATAATGCAGTCTCTGAGAATGAGAAGCAATGAGGGTGGACATGATTCAGGTAGAGTTTACTTGGTAGACACTTGCAATGATAATTAGCTAATGGAGAGCGGGTGCTGGATTTCTTCTCGAGCATCCCAGGAATGGACTATGAATTCCAGATGTGGTTCTGCTTTGCTCCAAGAACTGACTGCATTTCCTTTTGTCTTCTAAAGCCCAGAGGGTGAAACCAGGACATTTCCATTGTACTGAAATTTGGCACAAAATCTGGTGCCAATTGTACATTCCAGGGACTGAAATCAGGATATGCTGAAATTCTCGGTGTCCTCGCTCTGCTGGTTCCCACTTCCTGATGGCGCTGACAGATAAGTGCCCTGCATCTCACAGAGAGAAAAATAGATATTTGAAAGTGGTATCTTTAATTGCCTATAAAGTTAAACAATGCACGAAACAATTACAACCAAGGCAGAGGCGTTTAGACAAAATGCATAAAAGGAAAAAAACAGTGGAAGAGAAATTTTGCTCTAAGATGAAATGCTAATTCTAACTATTGCTCTCAGAATTTATGGGGCAACATCACTTAGTACTTCTTACACTCGCGTTCCTGCACACTTCAAACTGTTCATATGGTAGTTTTTCTTCTATATGACATTCTGTGATTGTAGAGTTTTTCTTTATATTACTTCATTCACAAATTTCAAAATCCACAAAGTGTCTATCAATTAGGAAGAACAACTTCTTGTCCTTTTCTGATTTGCAATCTCCTTGGTTGTGACAAACCTATTTGTTCTTGTCCCTGTATCCTTCATATAATCCAACTTGGCTTCTTTGGAAGCAACAAATGCTATTTTTTTGCTTCAAATCCAATATTGGTTTTTAAATTTGTAGATGCGAGAGGCTATAAAGAGGTTTAAAAAATATGTAGCTTGAAAATATTAATGTTTTTTAAAAATCTCAGAGTCACTTTAGAGTTTTAAAATTTTCAAATAAGGCTATAATCAGATTGATACTTGCAGACTGTCTTAGGCTGTTTTCTGTTGCTTTTAACAGAATTCCTTAAGCAGGATAATTTATTAAAAAACCAAAATTTATTTATTATAGTTATGGGGGCTGAGAAGTCCAAGGTCAAGGGGTTGCATCTGGTGAGGGCCTTCTTGCTGGTGGGAACTCTTTAGAATCCCAAGGTGGCATAGGGCATCACATGGTGGAGGAGGCTAAGCGTGCTAGCTCAGGCCTCCCTCCTCTTCTTATAAAGCCACCAGTCCCACTCCCATAATAACCCATTAATCCATTAACCATGAATATGTTAACCCATGAATGGATTAAGCTAGAGCCATCATGATCCAGTCACCTCTTAAAGGCCCCATCTCTTTTTTCATGACCCAGTCACCTCGTAAATGCTTCCCCCACTTTTTTTTTTGAGACAGAGTCTCACTCTGTCGCCCAGGCTAGAGTGCAGTGGCACCATCTCGGCTCACTGCAAGCTCTGCCTCCTGGGTTCACAGCATTCTCCTGCCTCAGCCTCCCAAATAGCTGGGACTACAGGCGCCCGCCGCCACGCCTGGCTAATTTTTTGTATTTTTAGTAGAGACAGGGTTTCACCATGTTAGCCAGGATGGTCTTGATCTCCTGACCTTGTGATCTGCCCCCCTCGGCCTCCTAAAGTGCTGGGATTACAGGCGTGAGCCACCGCGCGTGGCCAAAGGCCCCATCTTAAAGGGGACAAATATTCAAACCATAGCACAGAACTATTTGGTGCTAAATGGTATTTTGGGAAAACTGGAGTGTTACATATTGTTTAATTTTTCCAAATTTCTGATAAAGTGGAGGATCTTAAATAGTTGGTGTGTTTGATGCGCATGTATCTCATGTTACTTGTCTTCATGTTATAGACATCTCTCTAAAAATAATGGTATCAATCAGGCTGGTAAAATGGCTTTCTGAATGTTTTACTTGAGTCAGAGGGAATTTGCACCCTCTAGAGGTTGCTCCTTCACAGCCTAACCCCCGGGGCACTTCATTTTTAATTCATTCAACTGAAAGAAGTATTTACTGAACACATATTATGTGCTAGGTACTGAGTGATGAATGGAACAGGTAATTCTTGTGGATGGAGCTTCCTGTCTAGTGAGGAAAACTAACATAAACCAAAAAAACATAGGTAACTATAAAACATAAACTGAGCTAAATAATATTAAGGAAAAGAAAGGATTTCTTTCAACCTTATCTTTCTTATAGACAAGGTGGGGAAATAGAGCTATGGGAGTACTCAAAAGTTTATCCACACAAAACAGATCCCTATAAAAACCTAACCAAAGAGCAAAGATTAAATGTAATTATGCAAAAAATGTTTAGGTGTCAAGGCATTTAAATACATTACTTTGCCATTTAGTGGCTATAAGGGTGTCACTAAATAGAATTCTGTTTCAAGACATACTTGAGCTCATAGCATGTTGCGACCATCATCTTCTCATGATTTGGTTCACTTTGATTAAAGCAGCATCATGCCCACTGCAGCATCATCTGAGAAAGGATCTCCTGAGTTAAGGACACCCATGGAAAGCATCCTATTGTGTGATTTCTCCCTCATTGTTAATTTCTAGTAAGGTACAGTTTGGTTTTGGAAAGCACTCTTGAGTATGCAAGGCGCGAGGAGTCTGGGGTCTACTATTCATCCTGCCACCCACTCCCTTGATCAATGAACTTGGCTTCTCTGAGACTCGGAGATTTGGTTTCCACATCTGGAATAGAAAGGAATTGAGCCTGATGACCTTAAAGGATTTTTCTAGGTCTAAATTTTATTACAGAAGCAATGGGAAATAAGAGAATGTTTGGGGGGTAGATTCACTTCATATCTAATGAAGATGTGACATTTTCATGATATGATGCAGTAGAGGGAGCACTGGTCCAGGAGTCTGAAAGTTCAAGCTCAGCAATACGGAGACAGATGGGTTCATGCTTTGCTGCAACCCACACTTGGAGATAAAGAAGCTCTGCAGTGGTTTAACATGCAGGTTCTGGGTTCAAATCCAGGATACTCTGCTGAGGAGTCATGGAGACCTGGGCAGGAAACTTGGCCTCCTGGAGCCTCAGGCTTGAATATATGAAATGGAGCCTCTGCTTCTTATTTATAAGTACTCCTCTCTTCCTCCCAAGGTTGGCACTAGGATGAAGGCTATGTAAAGTGATTAGCACTGTATCTGGCACGTAGTAAGTAACCAATGAATGGTCATTGTCCTTTTTCTTCTTTTTTTTTTTTTATTTTTAATTTTTTTAGATACAGAGTCTTGCTCTGTTGCCCAAGTTGGAATGCAGTGGTGTGATCATAGCTCACTGCAGCCTTGAACTCCTCAGCTCAAGTGATCCTCTTTCCTCAGCCTCACGAGCAGCTGGGACAATAGGCACGTGCCATCATGCCCAGCTAATTTTTATTTTTTGTAGAGACAGGGTCTCACTGTTTCGCCCAGGCTGATCTCGAACTATTGGCCTCAAGCAATCCTCCTGCCTCAGCCTCCTGAACCACTGGGATTAAAGGCATGAGGCACCATGCCCAGCCTCTTCTTGTTAATAATTATTATAGCTCCTGTTATTGCAGTTCTTCAGCCGGGAGCATCATGTTTTGGTTTCCTACTTACGGTTCCTGCCTCACGGGGTTGTTTTGAAAATCAAGTGTGACTTTGTGCAAGTGCTTTGTGAGCCCCTGGATCCTCTCTGAAGGGCTGGGCAGGCAAAGCCACAGGCTGGAGGTCTGTGTGTCTGCAGCGTGGCTGTTTCCTGAGAGAAGGCTTGGCTGAGGGCTGGGAGGCAGGTCCGCCTTCCTCTAGCCCTGATGGACTGAGGCACATGCAGACGCACTTCCCAGCCAGGCAGACAGGCCCAGCACACAGATGGCCACAGCGGCGTTCACTTGGTGATTGTCATTCACAGCTCATGCCATCTCGTGCCAGAGACGGTCGGCGGGCACCTCGATCTCAGTTTCATCCCCGGACTGACACTGCCCCTTTTAACCTGCTCTTCTGACATTTTGAGAGAAGGGCATAGTGGGACAGCACTGTTTCTAAATGACTTTAAAAACAATTATTTAGGCTAATTAAAAACAACGAAACCCAGAAAATGTGAGTAGTGGCATTAGAGCCGGGCACCTGTTGTCACGCAGGCTGTCCTGGGGGAGAGCAATTAGTTTGTTTGGCAGAACCACTGGAATGTTCTTGGTGGGGGCGGAAGTTCGAGTTGGGAGTGGGTGGTGGGTTTGCTCCTTGGGTGTGTTTCCTCCTTCCGAGCAGATGGAGTCGAAAGAATTTTCCGAGTGGGGAGGGGTGGCACTGGCCGGGGAGGCCAACAGGGCTGTTTTCCTGTCTGAATGGTCCATTCATAAAAACGCCTCCTCTTTCTTCTCCAGATGGCACTGGCCACTGCCTCGTTTCCCCCATCTCAGGGGTTCGGTTCTCTCAAAGCTGAGGGAGGAGGAGCTCAGTCAGCTAAAAAGGTGGTAGCAGCCTCCTTCTCCAAGTCTCATCTGCTCTCCTGGGCTGGCATGATGGATGGCCTCAGGCTGCTGGGTCGTGTGTTCAGTGGCGAGCCAGGATTTGCCAAGGGTGTTTGGCCAGCTCGGGGACTGACACATGTGGCTAACTAGCCTGGGCTGTGGTGCACTGTCACGCAATGCTTGTCACCTGGGGGCTGAGAGGGTGCACGCTTGGGGGAGGCTGTGACCCACCTTTCACGGTGGGGCTTGGCGGGACCTTCTCCTTCACCCTCGCTTTGATGCACCTATACCAGGGGTGATTAGTAAGGTTGGAGGAGGACAGGTGCTTCTCCAGGGTCTGTTTGCTCAACTGCTTCTTGCTGGGGAGAGCTGCACCCCCACACTTCCTTCCTGTTTCTCTTGTGTGCTCCCGTCTCCCCACCCATTTCCCTTCACTTCTCTTTCCTTTCCACTTCTTTCTTGCAATCTGTCTCTTATTCTCTTTTTATTTTTGTGTAATTACAGACATGACTTGCTATCATTCATGAAAAATCTTAAGTCTGCGTGGAAGGTTTCTGTCTAGGGGCCACTTGCTTGATAGAAGAGGGACAAGGGGACCTTCTTCTCACACATTCCTTGCTGTCCATGCAGGGACAGCCTTTGAACAAACGAGGAAGAGTCCTCTGCAGAAGGCATTTCACTCCTTTGTCAGGGCTGCGCGAGAAGCTGGTGACAGAATTGGCCCCGAATCCCAAGGGCACACTGTCTCCCCCTGCTGTTAGACCACGTCTCCTCTGCAGTAGGGTCTGCACCAAACCTCCTCCTGCTGACACTTCCAAGAAAATCTTCACATCCACCTATCTTTTAGGGTTAGTTTAAGCTTTGAGAAATGGCATAAGAGAGATTTAGATGTCTAATTTCATACTCTTGTTTAGTACTTTATATTTAGGTACAGGGATCCCTAAACTGTAAGGCATTTTTAAAGGCAGTATTGGTTGAGGCATGCTCTCTGCTAATCTTGTCTGCCTTCAGGGCACTGGCTTGAAGTGTCAGTGACCTTGGAATTATTTTTGCAGTTGCTTTTAAGCCCCATAAAGACACACGTTGGAAGGTTGAGGCTGGAGGCTGGCCTAGAAATGGCAGCTGCTGCTGCTCCCCGTTAGCCTGAGGTCAGGTGAGGAGTTCATCACAATTATTGTTTAACTTTTTATTTTAAAATGATTTTAGACCTACAGAAAATTTGCAAAAATAGTGCAGAGAGTTCCTGCATGCTTTTTACCCAGCTGCACCTAGTGTTAACATCTTGGATAAACCATGATACATTTATCAAAACCGAGAAAGGAATATAGTCAGAATATTAATAACCACACTATAGGCATTTTTCAGATTTCAACAGTCTTTTCATTAATGCCTCTTTTTTCTTTTTCTTTTCTTTTCTTTTCTTTTTTTTTTTTTTTTGAGGCAGTTTCGCTCTTGTTGCTCAGGCTGGAGTGCAATGGCATGATCTCGGCTCACTGCAACCTCTGCCTCCCGGGTTCAAATGATTCTCCTTCCTCAGCTTCCTGAGTAGCTGGAATGACAGGTGCCCACCACCATGCCTAGCTAATTTTTTTTTGTATTTTTAGTAGGAATGGGGTTTCACCATGCTGGCGAGACTGGTCTCGAACTCCTGACCTCAGGTGATCCACCTGCCTCGGCCTCCCAAAGTGCTGGGATTACAGGTGTGAGCCATCGCGCCTGGCCTTCACTGATGTGTTTTCTATTTCAGGATGCAATCCAGGATCCCACCTGGCATTCGTTGTTGTGTCTTCATAGCCTCCTCCAGAATGTGACAGTACCTCAGCTTTTACTTGTTTTTCATGACCTTGACATTTTTGAAAAGTATTGGTCACTTATTTTGTAGAACACAGATCGAGCCAACTTTTTCTATCTGGGGCCAGATAGTAAATAGTGTTGGCTTTGCAGGCCACATGTTCTCTGTGGCAACTACTCACCTTTACTGTTGTGGCACAGATCAGCCTCAAACAATATGTAAATAAATGAGCATGGCTGGGTCTCTGTATGACTTCATTTATGGAAATGGGCAAAGGTTCGGATTTGGTCCTTGGGCTGTAATTTGCCAACTCCCGTTGTGAAAGTTTCCTGGATTTGAGTTTGCCTGCCATGTCCTGATGATTAAATTGAGGTTATGCATGCTGCAAGAAGATTCCCAAAGAGGGAGTGTGCCCTTCTCAGAGCATCACTTAATTGCTTGCTTAAGGTGGTGTTAACTGTAAAGTTAAAAGTTGCTATTTTTTCTTTGTAATTAAGAATATTTCAGGGGAGCTACTGTAGGATTATGCAAATATCCTGTTTCTTTTCAGACTTTCTCCTGCTAATTTTGGCATTCATATGTGCAGCTTGCCTATGATAGTTATCATTGTTATATTCTAACAGTGATTTTCCATTTCACTCATTCCTTCTCCATTTATTATTTGGAATTCTTCTGTAAGGAAGAGCTGTTGTTCCTTCTTCCTCATTTATTTATTTATCAAGTATTTATGTCAGTATGGAGTCAGATATTTCTTTTACTTTTTGGGTTATGATGATCACAATTTTTGATTGTGTCTAATTCTTGTAACCAATAATTAGATGAGAGCAAAAAAGTCCAAAAGTGGTCGCTAAGTGTCACCCCTTTTGGGCTTTTCTGTCTCATCAAATTCCTGACCACCTTCTTGATTTCATAGTCAGCTTTACTCCAATTACAACTTTGTGGGCATCTGGTGCCCTCAGACCTAATAGGTCTGAATTTAATGAACTTGTTAATGGCAGAAGGCAGTTTTATTTTTTGGCTCAAAACACTGGTCAGATTTACAATTTCAATCTGCAACACAGCTGGTGCTGGTTGAGTTGCAGTAAGAGTGTCCGCATTAGGGCGATTGGAGCTGGTAACTGGTTTTCATTAATTTTGTGTGCAAGAGGAGTTTGGTAATATTTTCTTGTAAATGCTAGGTTGAGTTTGCATTGTGAGTGTGGTTCCAGATATTAAGCTCTCCCTCTCCTCTTATTCCTTAAGAGCTTCCTTTTTGTTCTGTTATTTGTTGGGGAGGGTTATTTAAGAGTTAAAAACCTTGTTTCAGTGAAGACTTAAAGCAAATCGAGTTTTGTAGCTTTTACGTACTCATTTCTAGATTAAATTAAAATGTCTAAATGATTTTGCCTCAATTGAAGAGTCAATCAAGATTTCCAGTTCAACTTTCAAAAGCTATTTGACCTGTTTTAAAAAACAAAATGAGTATGTTGAGTCAGTTTTTTAAAATAGGAGAAACTCTTATTTCTGCCTACGGTTGAAATTATTCTTAAGGCAACCATATGAAAGATTAGTGAAATGATTGGTAAATGTGGCTTTTATGTTTTTTGTGGGTTCTTTAGATGATTTCAGAAACTTATGGCTCTTTGGTGGAAGATAATGGAAGAAAAAGAAAAATCAAGTTATATCCTGTGACTAAGAACAGAGTTGTATGCCTCACTTTGAAATATTTTTAATTAATTATATTTTTGCAGGGGGTGGGGGAGATGAGTAAATTCATTCAGCTCTTTTTTTTTTTTTTTTTTTTTTTTTTTTTTTTTTTGAGACAGAGTCTCGCGCTGTCACCCAGGCTGGAGTGCAGTGGCCGGATCTCAGCTCACTGCAAGCTCCGCCTCCCGGGTTCACGCCATTCTCCTGCCTCAGCCTCCCGAGTAGCTGGGACTACAGGCATCCGCCACCTCGCCCGGCTAGTTTTTTGTATTTTTTTTTTAGTAGAGACGGGGTTTCACCATGTTAACCAGGATGGTCTCGATCTCCTGACCTCGTGATCCGCCCGTCTCGGCCTCCCAAAGTGCTGGGATTACAGGCTTGAGCCACTGCGCCCGGCCTCATTCAGCTCTTAAAGAAAGTCATGGAAATAATTTTTCTACAGTGTCAAGGAAAACATTGACAGACAAGAATTGCCATTTGGGACCGGCGCAGTGGCTCATGCCTGTAATCCCAGCACTTTGGGAGGCTGAGGCAGGTGGATCACCTGAGGTCAGGAGTTCGAGACCAGCCTGGTCAGCATGATGAAACTCCTTCTCTACTAAAAATACAAAAATTAGCCGGGTGTGGTGGCACACACCTGTAGTACCACTACTCAGGAGGCTGAGGCAGGAGAATCGTTTGAACCCGGGAGGCAAAGGTTGCCGTGAGCCGAGATTGTGCCATTGCATTCCAGCCTGGGTGACAGAGCAAGACTCTTGTCAAAAAAAAAAAGGAAAGAAAGAAAGAAAAAGAAAACAAAGAAAGAAAGATGAAAGAAAGAAAGAAAAAAGAAAGAAAGAAAGAAAGAAAGAAAGAAAGAAAGAAAGAAAGAAAGAAAGAAAGAAAGAAAGAAATTGTCATTTGCCCAAGATATTGTTAGAACAAAACCAAACCAAAATAAAACAGCACAAAAAACAACAACCAAAAAATAATTTGGGGAGCTTCTGATTTGTCTTGGTACAGAATTCAAAAGAAGTGTGTGCTACAAAACCCTGTAGAAGTTCAGGCTAGTTTCCACTGGTAATGAGAAATTGCATGCAAAATTCAGGCATGCTGTTTCTGCTTAACTTGTTCATCTTGCTCCATTGCAGTATTGGGTGAAAAGTGAGGACATTAATACTTTAAAAAAATGTTACAATAGAAAATCTTAGACTTTGTCACCATGTGTTTATTTCACTATCTGGGATGCACCCTAAATAAAGTCACATACATGAGTCAGACGTAGACCTCTTGAAGCTTAGGAGCACTCCCCCTCCCCTGCCCTGCCACCACGCATAAACAAAATGTGAAGGAGACGAGTAAAGAGAACTGCTGGTGAAACAGCTGGATGATTGTGGTGGATCCTAACATCTTGAGAAGTGAATCTGTTTGCAAAAGCTTTAGCACGGGGAGAGCGATCTGCCTGAATTGTGGTAGCGAGTGGGTTTGCGCATTTGTAAAACGAGGCGAATGACCCAGCTGTTGGCCGTAGGGGCCTTTGCTGTCCTTTCTGGGGTTTGTGGTCACCGCAGAGGATCAGCACTTTTACACGCGACCTTACGCATTCCTTGTCATCTTGTCCTTGGCGGGCCTGTCAAAAAGAAGTTATTTTGAAAGCGTATCGCTGATTGCACATTTTATTCCATAAGTGCTCAGCGCATTTCATGTAACTCCTGGAGGCCTCTGAGATAAGACTGGAAAAGTGCCCTGTGCCCTTCTGAGTGGTGGGTGATCTATTTTCGACTTGGAGACTGGTGACAAAGCTGTCTTCTGTCAGGTCAGACTCGCAGGGACTTTCTTGTTTTCTGTTCCTCTGTTGACAGCTGTGCCTATGTTCAGAATGGTCATGGGGTAGCTGGAAGATAGCTCTGGCATTTAAACACCTAGATAGGAAGGAGACGACGGAATGTATTTTTCTTTGCTATTTTGGTTAGCAAGTCCCTAGTAGTCCATACTAAGAGGGGAAGAAGCAGAGAGATCATTGGGAGGGCAGGCAGGAAAAGATGTCCAACTTCAGGTTTGGAAGGCTCAGAGGAAGTTCTACCATTGGTATTCGGTATTGGTATTTTTAATGCCTAGAAAGGAAATGGCTGGAAGGAACATGAATAATAAAGGTTGGAATTGAGGTAGCCTTGGGCAGGAGAGTCCGGAGGTGGGTTTGGGATAATGTGACTAACAAGATCAGGGCAGGACTTCTTTTTTCCGTATGCTTTGTGAAAAAAATGGAAACTAACACACTGAAAATTGCATTTCTATAATGCTTTTACGTAATGTGAGATCTTTGTTTTAAAAGAACAATGATGCAGGCTGACATGATAGGAGAACTTTTAAGAGACCGTTTAAATCCTCACAGATATTTAACGTAAGCCTGAGCGTATAGCTCGGATGGGGATCAGTTTAAATGCTATATGTATTCCCAGCATCTTGCATCCACATTGAATAGCTCTGGAGCTTTGACAAGTTCTTTAATCTCATGGGCCTTACTTTTCTCATCTGCAAGATGGAGCCCAGTCCATTCCTGCTTCACAGGGCTTTTGTGAGGGCCCTAGATACAGCGCTACATGACAATGTCATCATGACTCTTTAAATATCCTATCAAACTTGTGATAGAAACTTGGGCTCTCACTCCCAGATCTTACTTTCCTTACTCTTTATTTATTATTACTATTTATTTATTGTAGCTAGTCACTAATGATGAATGATTGTTTCCCTTGGCCCTCCTATAGTTAAGGTCATGGCTTCCTTCAAGAATCTGATGGAAGTATGAGCCTCCTTCCCCTGATCCCATCCCCACATAATTTAGCACAGAATGCCAATAATTCAGTCTGAAGCCCAATTTAAAGCCTCTGATTTTAAAGTGCTTTTTAAAAATGGAAATTACTCATGGTAGCGCACGCCTGTAGTCCCAGCTACTTGGGAGGCTGAGACGGGAAGATTGCTTGAGCCCAGGAGTTCAAAGGCTGCAGTGAGCTAGGATCGCACCACTGGATCCAGCCTGGGTGATGGAGCCAGATGCTGTCTCTAAAAAAGAATAATAAATAAAATATAAATGGAAATTACAATTTTATTTAAGAAAGATATTTTTACAAATGTCTGGAATTTGGAAATTTCTGCTTGTAGGCATTTTTATCCATCATTTATTTTTACAGTAAAAGAAATAGGCCAGGCGCGGTGGCTCACGCCTGTAATCCCAGCACTTTGGGAGGCTGAGGCGGGCAGATCATTTGACGTCAGGAGTTTGAGACCAGCCTGACCAGCATGGTGAAACCGCGTCTCTAATAAAAATATAAAAATTAGCTGGGTATGGTGGTTCATGCCTGTAGTCCCAGCTACTCGGGAGGCTGAGGCAGGAGAATTGCTTGAACCCGGGAGGCGGAGGTTGTAGGGAGCCGAGATCATGCCGCTGCACTCCAGCCTGGGTGACAGAGCGAGACTCAAAAAGAAGAAAAAAAAAAGGAAAATATTGTGTTCCTTGTATAAGCACAGTGCTTTTTCTAGTACTGTCCCAGTTCAGCTGCCTATGGCAAGATTATAAACTATGAAAAAAAAGAATATAAATTAAACACAATGAAAAGCTGAGTCATATGGTAATGTCTAGAAAAGTAGTAAGATACTAAAAGTATGTAAGTCAAAGAGGCACAAATTATGTTTTCCTTTCCATCCTTAAAATGTCATAGCTAACTAGAGGGTTAACATTTTTTAAGTGATGAGTCCAATCAGTGTGATTTAAATCATCCATGATATATTCATAGCTGAATGATTAAGTTGGATGATGTGACAAAACACTTAAATTGTATTTATGGTCATTGATGGTTTTACGCATTATTAGAGAGAAGCATAGTTACACCCAATTAAATGTAGACATCTGATCCAGACATCAGTTCTGTAATTTCATGGGAAAAAGTAAATCTAAACGAGCAAAAAATGTTTGGGTATTAACTCCAGTCTGATGGTATTACAAGTTTTCCCAGTTAATTAGTAACACATATTATAGAACAAATGTTTGAAACAGAAATCTCATGATTTTGCATAACAGACCAGGAGTTGAACTGGAAGTCTCTGTTCTCCCACTGCATTGCTGTGTGACCTTGGGCAAATCACTTGACCATTGTCCACCTGTGAAATACAGGGGATGTGACTACGCATCTCGAATGAGAAAAGACTTCTTCCTGTGTTAACATGTTGTGACTTTAAATCAATTGTGTCATTGCTGCTTTTTAAAAAATGTTACATCAACATTTAAGATGCATATAAAAAAGTTACACAAATTTTAAGTGCATAGCTCATTGAATATTTACCCTTCTAACCAGCTCCTAGATTAAGAAATAAAACATCAACATCCTAGAAGTCCCCCTTGTCCTTCCTCTGGGTCATGAGTGCTACTCCTAAATGTCGTGTGTGTGTGTGTGTGTGTGTGTGTGTGTGTGTGTGTGTGTGTGTGTTTAAAAGGAGAGAGAGAAATATTGAGGTGATAATTTTTAGAAATTTGGTGATTTAACAAATTAAAAATCAAATATTATTCATTTGGAATCCTAATAATCCAGTCCACAATTCCTTATCTGCAATTTTGAAATCCAAATAGCTCTGAAAACAGAAAGGTTTTTCTTAAAGTTTTGAGCAAAAGTATTTGGCAGCAAAATCTGACTTGATAGAATGAGAGGCTGTTTGCAGTCTTTATTTTTAATCTCACATAGTGTGACTTTATGCATTTTGCTCAAGAAATGTGCATGTGTTTAATGATATGGTTCTGGCCTGGACTGTACTGGGTTCAAAGGCTAGTACATCCATCATACTTGTTTTTTGAAATAAAAAAGATTCTAAATTTTACCAAATTTGGCCCCAAGGATTTTGGATTCATATCACAACGTAATTGTTTATGCATTGATGTCCCAGCATTTTTACTGCTTAGATTTGTATGATTTTTATCTGAAAAGTAAAGTAGGTATAGTTCTAGTTAACTGCTTGGTCATTATCAAACATCCTTCTTTCAATCCTGTTTCAAAAAAAAAAAACACTGTTACTTTGCAATTTTAGATTTACTAAAAAAGCTACAAATCAAGTATATAGAGTTTCCCTAACTTGCCCTAATGTTAATACCTTACATAACCATGTTACATTTGTCAAAACTAAGACATTATTAATGTTGGTACAATACTATTAACAAACTATAGACATTATTCAGATTTCTTCAGTTTTCCCACCAATGTCCTTTTTCTGTTTCATGATCCTACCCAGGATTCAACATGGCATTTAGTTATCATTTCTTCTTAGTCTTCCCCAGCCTATAATAGCTTCTCAGTCTTTCCTTGTTTTTTATTTTTTAAATCACCTTTACAGTTTTGAAGAATAATAGGTATCTTATAGAATGGCTTTTAGGCATTTTTTGTTTGTTTGCGTGTATTTTAAAGGTTTTAAAAATTAAACTTTGTATTTTGAAATAATTCTAGATTCACATGCTGTTGTATGAAATAATACAGAAGAAATTCTAGATTCACATGCTGTTGTATGAAATAATACAGAAGAAATTCTAGATTCACATGCTGTTGTATGAAATAATACAGAAGTAAAACCAGAGGGTACATAACCTGTGTAACCTTTATTCAGTTTCCCCCAGTGGCAACATCTTGAAAACTATCACCTGATATCATAACCAGGATATTGACATTGATAGAATCAAGGTCAGTAGATCCTCCAACCATCTCAACTCTTGCACTCCCTTGGTTCAGCACATGCTGATTGAGGCTTCCCATGAGTCAGTCTCTGCTGGAGGCCTGGGGAGACAGGAGTGAGTGGGAGACAAAACCTGCCCTCATGGAGCTTAGCTTCTAGGAAACAGACATAGCAAGTAAACACCTGCACAAACAGTATAATGTCAGCTAATAAGTGCTATGAAGAAAAATCAATCAGACTAAGGACTCAGAGAAGGTTGGAAATCCATGGGCCAGCCTTCCCTTTCAGCTCTGTTGGCCGGAGCTCAGGGGCAGGTGCTTGCTTTTGATGGGAGAAAATATCAGTAACAGTTTAATCGGTGTTTTACAGTTCCATCATGTATAACTATTTTATATCTTTGTTCGAAATCCACAGGGTTGTTCTGTGCTGGTAGTGTGGGTCTTTAAAAATCTAGGGAGTTTGTTTGTTGAGAAATTCCATGGAAAGCCTTGTTTCCATTGCTTCTAGTCCCACAGTGTAGAGTCCCTCCTGTTGGTGGCATTTTTTGCATTTAGTGACAATGGACATAGAGTATAAAGCCTTTTGCAAGTCTGAAGTAGCAGTGTTTCTATTTCTTGGTGTTCTTCATATCATCAAGAAGCTGTGACAAAATCAGAGAGGTAGAGGCCAGGGAAGATTCTGGATTGCATATATTTAGATGGGCTTTTCATCTGATTGTCAATTTGTGTCACTCATAAAAGAGATTTCTTAATTTTAAATGCTTCCAGAAAATGGGAATGAAACAATGCTTAAATAGGGCCTTCAGACCAATATATGGAATGGTATGAGTTATCTTAAAATCCTGGAAATGAGAGATTTAAAATAAAAAACTATGGCCATTTTTTATTGTAGTTAAATAGATATATAGCCTATTTCCAGTTGTACAATTTGGCCAGGCATGGTGGCTCACGCCTGCAATCCCAGCACTTTGGGAAGCTGAGGCTGGAGGATTGCTTGAGGCTGGGAGTTTAAGACCAGCCTGGGCAACACAGTGAGCCCTCCTGTCTACCAAAACATTTAAAGTTAGCTGGGTGTATGGTGTGTGCCTGTAGTTCCAGGTACTTGAGAGGCTGAGGCAGAAGGATCACTTGAGCCTAGAAATTTGAGGTTGCAGTGAGCTGTGATAGTGCCACTGCATTCCAGTTTGTGTGACAGAACAAGACCCTGTCTAAAAAAAAAAAATTGTACAATTCATTGACATTAAATAGGTTCACAAAGTTGTTTAACCACCCACACTATTTCCTGAACTTTCTCATCACCCAAACAGAAACTCTCTACCCATTAAACAAAACTCCCCGTGTACCTCTTCCCCCAGCTCCTGCTAACCTCTAGGCTACTTTCTGTCTCTATGAATTTGCCTATTTTAGGTATCTCATATAAGTAAAACCATACAATATTTGTCCTTTTTATCTGGCTTATTTCACTTAGCATCATGTTTTCAAGGATCATTCATACTGTAGCATGTATCAAAATTGTATTCCTTTTCATGGCTGAATAAAATGTACTTTGTAAGTACAATACATGTATATATCACATTTTACTTATCTATTCATCTGTTGATGGCCAGAAGCATTGTTTTCACCTTTTGGCTATTGTGAGTAATGCTTCCATGAATATTGGTGTACAAATATTTGAGTCCTTCCTGGACTTGAAAGACCTGAGTCAATTCTTTTGTGTATATACCTACGAACAGAATTGCTAGATCTTATGTGTTATGGACTGAATGTTTGTGTCCCCTCAAAATTCATATGTTGAGATGCTAACCCCCCATGTGATGGTATTAGGAGACAAGGTCTTTGGGAGGCTGCGGAGCCCTCTTGAATAGGATTAGTATCCTTATGAGAAGAGACATGAAAGAGTTTGCGCTTGCTCTCTATCCATACCATGTGAGGATAGTAGGAGAATACAGTCCCAAGCTAGAAGGAGTGCTTTCACCAGACACCAGATCTGCCAGTGCCCTGATCTTGGACTTCCCAGCCTTCAGAACTGTGAGAAGTAAATGTGCACGTTCAAGCAACCTGGTCTATGGCAATTTGTTATAGCACCTCAAATTGACAAAGAAAATATGATAATTCTGTGTTTCGCTTTTTGAGGAACTGCCAAACTGTTTCCAACAGTGGCTGAACCATTTTATGTTCCCACCAGCAATGCAAGAGGATTCTAATATCTCTACATTCTCAAACACACTTATTATTTTGTTTGTTTTTATTGTGGCCATCCTAGTAGGTGTGAAGTGGTATCTCATTGTGGTTTTGATTTGCATTGCTCTAATGACTAATGAGATTGATTATCTTTTCATGTGCTTATTGGACACTTGTATTTCTTCTTTAGAGAAATATCTGTTCAAGTCCTTTACCTGTTTTTGAATTGAATTTTTTGTTGTTGTTGAACTGTAGAATTTCTTTATGCATTCAGAATATAATCTTTTACCAGGCATATGATTTGCATGTATTTTCTTCCACTCTGTGTGTTGTCTTTTTACTCTCTTGATAGTGTCCCTTAATGCATGAAAGTTTTTAATTTTTATGAACTTCAATTTATTTCTTTTTTCTTTTATTGCTTGTGCTTTTTGTGTCACACCCAAGAAGTCATTGCCAAATCCAATGTTACGAAGCATTTCCCATGTTTTCTTCTAAGAGTTTTATAGTGTAAACTATAGTTTATAATCTCAAGTTCCGGTCTTTGGTTCCTTTCTGCATATTGTGTAAGGGTCCAACTTCATTATTTTGCATGTGGATACCCAGTTTTCCCAGCACCATTTGTTGAAAAGACTATGCTTTCCCCATTTAATGGCCTTGGTACACCTGTTGAGTATCAAGTGATCATATATGTAAATATTTTTTTTCTGGATTCTCTATTGTATTCTACTGCTCTATATGTCTGTCCTTATGCCAGTACCACACTATTTTGATTACTGTAGCTTTGTAGTTAGTTTTGAAATCAGGATACATTCCCCAACTTTATTCCTCTTTTTCAAGATTTCTTTGACTATTTGGGATTTGTCCCTTAAGATTCCATGTGAAGTTTAGGATAAATTTTTCTATTTCTGAAAATAATGTTATTGGGATTTTGATAGAAATTACATTCAATTTGTAGGTCACTTAACGATATTAAGTCTACCAATCCATGAACATGGAATGTCTTTCCACTTATTTATATCTTCTTTGATTTTATTCAACAATGCTTTGTAGTTTTCAGTGTACAAGCCTTTCATCTCCTTGCTTTATTCCTAGTTTATTCTTTTTGATGCTATTATAAATGAAATTGTTTTCATAATTTTCTTTATGGATTGTTAATTACTAGTGTGTAAAAATGCAACTGATTTTATGAGTTGATTTTGTATCCTGCATCTTTCCTGTTTGTTTATAAGCTATAACCATTGTTTGTGTGTGTGTAACTTGAGGGTTTTCTACATATAAAATCATGTCATTTGCAAACAGAAATAGTTTTACTTCTTCCTTCCCAATCTGAATGCTTTTCATTTCTTTGTCTCGCCTAATTGCCCTGGTTCGAACCTCTAGTATTATGTTGAATAGAAGTAGAGAAAGCAAGCATTCTTGTATTGCTTCTAGTATTAGGAGAAAACTTGCAGTTTTTTGTTTTGTTTTGTTTTACCATTGAGTATGATGTTAGCTGTGGGTTTGTTGTATCTAACCTTTATCATGCTGAGGAAGTTTTTTTTCCATTCCTAGTTTACTGAGTGTTATTGTCACAAAAGGTGTTGAATTTTGTCAAATGCTTTTTTGACATCAATTAGATGCTCATGAGGTTTTCCTTTTTATTTTGTTAATGTGGTATGTTACGTTGACTAATTTTTTTATGTTGAACTATCTTTGCATTCTGTGAATGAATCCCATTTGGTCATAGTGTATAATTCTTTAAATATGCTGCTGAATTTGATTTGCAAGTATTTTGTTGAGGATTTTTGCATCATATTCATAGTGGATGTTGTTCTATGATTTTATTTTCTTGTACTGTTTTTGTCTTGCTTTGGTATCAGGATTATATTGGCCTCATAGAATATGTAGGAAATGTTTTCTTCTCATCAAATTTTTGGAAGAGTTTGGGAAAGATTGGTGTTAATTCTTCTTTAAATGTTTGGTAGAATTTGCCAGTGAAGCCGTCTGGTCCAGGAATTTTCTTTGTTAGGAGGTTTTTAATTACTGATTCAGTCTCCTTACTTGTTATAGGTCTTTTCATATTTTCTACTTCTTCATGGGTCAGTTTTGGTAGATTGTATCTTTCTAGGCATTCGTCCATTTCAAACATGACCATTCTAAACTAAACTGTTGGCAAATTTGTTACTACTGTCTGTTTTATTGAATTACTTTCTTGTCTTAGAGTGAAACTCTCATTTTAAATGACATGGTATTTCCTTCCAAGGTAAAGTACCAAGGAACATGAGGCTTTTGCTTGTATATATTATTATTAATGTGTATTCGATTTTTGCCAAATATTTAATAAAATATTTTACTGTGTGTCTTGTGACTCATTGAAAGTGGGAAATCTCATTTGTATATAAGATTATCAGGCTATATAAAAATGATTCCAATATACCAGTGACATAGTTTAGATTATAGGGCCTCTGTGGAGTTTTTGGTAAAATATCATTATTGACTCACAATTATCTTCACTCTTGGTAAACTGACTGCTTTTTTATGGTTCTTAGTCTATTTAATTTGTATAGCAGGATAAACCAGTGTTATACTTGGCTCAAGTTTAAATTTCTCCATTTTCTTATCAGACACTGGGTCAGACAGAGCTAAGAGAAGCAACCAGCATCAGTGGGGCACAAGAGCTTTGTGACTTTCCTGTGTGCTTCTACCTGGTCTTCAGGGTGGGTGTTTCCTGGTAGACAATCATTCATGCAACAAGTGTTTGCTGTGTACTGCCCTCTGCCAAGCACCGTTGTAACCATAGGTATCCCAACCATGCAGAGCACAGAAGCACACAAAGCAGACAGCTCCCTGTGCTTTGGGAGAACCAGTGAACCCAATGAACCGAATGAAACCAAAGCCAAAAGGCAGCCTTGATCCTCCAAAAGAAATTGATTCTGTAATCCAAATTGTAAAGTTTAGAGGCTTTTTATCCTGGTCCTATTAAAGAAGTGAACCCATTCTCAGGCACTGCCATCTTTGTTGGGACTGGGCTAGCTCTTATGCCAAAAGCTTGAGCAGTGATGATGCAGTCAGTAAATTTGTGCATGGCCTTGGAAACCTTCCAGAATTATATGTGAAAGCTGATATTCTCTCCACAGAAGAAAATATAGCAAAATGAGAATCTAATCATTTCATTGGAACAAGAGATTAGACTCAAGTTACTAATGCAGGAAAAGGCAAGTAGAGAAGGGTTGAGGTTTGAATTCTAAGCAGCTCTGCTTGAGGTGCAGAGCTGATGATGGTTTGGGTTAAGATAACAATTTCCAAACCACAGCCCTGTTGATAACAGGAAACTGGATTATACCATAAGAAGGCAACTAGTTCAGTTAGAACATACCTTAGTATTACATTTTAATCAGACACCACAAGGAGCTGACTGACATTTAACTCCAGAGTTCTAACAATTTTGAATTGTTGAATTCAACAGTTGCCTCCTACAGCAAGTCAGGAAAGATATACTAGCAGAGTATAGTATCATGACTGTGGTTCAAAGGTTGTGCCCTTACCTCTTGAGTTACATTTTGATTGAGAGGGCAGAACTGACTTTTTCAGGTATTGTCACTTCAAAGGATTCTTAAAACTCTTCCACAGGATTGATTTTTATTAGGATATCCTCAGGCAGTGAGTGAGATGACATTCTGGGGTGCTGAAATCCTTCAGTTTTCTGACCCCTGATGAGTGGTGACCCAAAGTCCCCTGCAGTTTAACTGAGGTGTTTATTCATCTGCAGACTGGAAGCCAAGGATTGGAAATTTAACATGAAATAAATAATTAAACCTCACTTCCACAGGTGCAGAGGGCATAAATAATCTAACTGCATGCTGCCCAGGCATTCCATAGCATGGGCCATTTAGATTTAATGCCCAGGCAGTCACTTGTAACTGAATATGTCAGAAGGCGGCCCCTGCCTGGGACGGGAACGGGTGCTATTTCAGAGCAGTGTGTTTGTCTGTCTGCTGGAAAGCTGCCTCCACCCTCAGACTCTTCTGGAGACCCTTTGCTGGCTTGGACTGCAGGGGAAATGTATCCGCCCCCTGCCCAGCCCAGAGTACAAAATCTACAACCAGCTCCTCTTCTGGTTAAACAAAGGAGGTGATGTATTGAAGAGAGGCCCAAGAGAAGTGATTCATTTCATCAGAAACGTTTGGAGAAACAGATGAGTTCACTGATGGGAGTGGACTTCAAACACTTTGTTCTCCGAGTCATGAGTTTGAACCTGAGACCATTTGAGCATTGGGGTGTGGTTGAAAGTGGGTGTCATTTTCTGCTTTAACAGCAAAACTTGTGATAGGCACTGAGAGGTAGCAATCCATTTTCTGGTGACCAAGGGTAAGGGTTCAAGTACTAGTTCTAATTATGTCTGCATCATTTACATGGCTTTGCACACAGTACAAATGTAATAAAAATTTGTTCAACGAGTCAATGAAAGACCTCTGATGCATTGCGATATTTTGTTCTTCCTAATAGTGGTCTTGCCTGAGCCAGTGCCACTCACAGCGGGGGTCCCTGGACCAGCAGCATCAGCATCTACTTAGGAATGCAAATTCTCAGGCCCTGTTTCAGAGTCAGTCATTCTCCTGGGTGGGCCCAGGAATCTGTTTTTAACAAAGCCTCTGGTGATTCTGATGCCTGCGGAAGCGTGAGCCGCACTGGCCTAGAGTTTCTTTGGCCAGGGAGGTGATTTAAGAATTGTACCCATCCTTATTTCCTCTCCTTAGTAAGAAGTCACCATAGCTGGTTGCAAGAGGATCACATTTTACATCTTTAGATGCACATGTCCCCAACCCTGCTCCCCCAGGACTTCTTACCCAGGACTCAGCTAGTCCCCTGGCTTTTTTTTCTCTCCAGATCTCATGTTTCCAGATTCTGTGCTCAGTCACTTCTCAGGAAATAGAGATGGGGCTGGGGAGGGAGGCATCCTCCCCTTTGCTGATTGCTGGAGGAGATTAAGCTGTCACGTCAGACCTCTGCTGAATGCCCACTGTTTGCGAGGCCTGCACCACAGTGGGCGGTGCACAGTCCTCATCCCCGGTACCTCAGAAACTCCAAGGGTGGCAGACCTGGGAAGTGATGAAGGTGGGGGTGAAGGTGGTACTCACTGGGCTGGATCTGGGAGCACCCGGATGGGCCAAGCACAGTCCTGGGCCAGGGTGGAGTAGGAGGGCTTCCTGGAGGAAGTACTGCCTGGGCCGTGGCTGACAGGGCAAGTGAGTGGCAGCGGGGTAAAGAGAGGGAGGGCCAAAGGGGATTTGAGACCAAAGGAGCAGCACATCTTAAAGCACACTCTGGAGAGGGTTTCATCCAACTCTGGGGGACCTTTTTTGCTTTTTGCTTTACTAGATATAGTAAAGTGTACAACTCTTACGTTTACAGCTTGATGAATTCTCAGATGTGCGCTCATCCCTGTTACCACCACACAGACCAAAAGACAGGAGATTTCCAGCCTCCCAAAAGGGAGCCAGTCCACAGCCACCTGCCACCAAAGGCAACTCCCATTCTTACCTCTATCATCATAGATTAGTTTTGTTGGGGACTTTTTTAGACTATCCACTTCTTAAGCAAAAAAACTGATCCTGTATAGCCAAAGATGGCTCCCAGGCTGGATATGACTTTGGGTTATGTGTCTTGTTTGGTCTATGCAGAATTTTTTTTTTTTAAGTTCATTGCTCATATTTAAAAGTTGGGAGATTTCACATAACAAAAGCCCAACAACACTCGGCTTGTGAACCTTAGCAGCAGCGCTGGGCTGCAGTCAGGTGGAAACCGTCCCCCTGAAGATGGGTGTCCACGCGTCAGTATCCCTGGTGTTCCCCACTGCTAACTCCTAGCCAGCTGCACTTTTGTTACTTGCCTGGCCCATGTGGGCATTGAGTTTTCAATCCTCACCTTTAAATATGGTTTTGTGTTTTGGTTTGGGGCCTCCTGCCTGACTGAGGGTGCTTAGTAATTTCCTTGGTTCATTCATCAGTGTGTATTGAGCACTAACTATGAGCCAGGCCCATGCCAAGCGCTGGGATACAGAGGTGTGCTCAGGCAGAAGGACTGAGGCATTGTTTGTTGCTTGCCATGCAGGCAGCCAGAAATGTGGCACAGTCCTGCCTGCATGAGTTCACGTCTCACCACCTCCTTGGATGCCACCCATGTTGGTTGTTTCCTGGCCCCTGAGCCCACCTTGTCTCATAATCGTCACACGTCTGCCATCACTATCCTTTCATTTCCTCCTTGTCTGGCCCTCATCCCTCCCTCAAGCCTTTGCTCAAGTCTCACCTCTTCCAAGAAGTCTTCGCTAACCAGCCCTTTCTCTTGTGATACCTCGCTCCCCTGATTTTATCAGCGCGTTCCCCACACCACGGTCCCATCAATTCCTCTCAATTATTGATTCCCTCACATGGAAGAAACAGGGGCCTTATTTCTCATATTAGTTATCATAGACCCTATGGGCAAAGACTTCCCCTATACTTCTCGGCATTGCTGCAGCATGCCCTGCACAGTTCTGAGCTTACGGCAGACACCCAGGACACACAGGAGGTGGGCTGGGAAGGGCAGGGAAGCACCAGAAAAAAAGGCTGCGATGGTGGCTCCTGAGAAGGCCAGAAGGAGAACACCAGGAGTTGCCCTCACTGGCAGGAGCCTGGCAGGAACCCTGCCTGTCCTTGAGGGCCCATCTTCCTTGCAAGAGTGTTGACACCCTGTGAGGAGGGTTCAGAAACTCCAGCCGCAGGGCCACAGACATTCCGAGCAGTGTCATGTGAGGTGGCACTGGAGCTTCTCCCCTTACAGCCTGACAGAATGTCCCTTGGGGTGGCAGGTTTGTTGAAGACAGCATGGAACTGGAAATAAAAGGTGTCATTTTGATGGCCATTCCCTCAGCTTTATGCCATGCTCCGTAGACAGCCTAGGGCACCCCTCTCTGTCCTACTTTTAGTTCCTGACTCAGTGATACAGGTTGCTAAAGACAACTCAATTGCAAATAGCCCCACACCGTGTGACACTGGCTCCTTGAAAAGTACCTCAGATGCTGGCAGAGGATGGTGACCTTTCAGTGGTGTATGCCTGCTCTCAGCCCAGCCAGCCAGACCACTGCCACAGAGGTGGGAGAGGCAAGAAGAGCCTTTAACGTAAGGGCACTTGGCAAAGGGCAGTCTCATTTGCTAGGGTTCTGTTATATGTCACTTGGTGTGCAAGGTTCCAAGAACTACTTGGCTTCTTGACAGGGAACATGATAGAATGTCAGGACCTAAGCTAATGTAAAATATGCTTTGGTCAGCCAAGTCATGCACAGGCAATGCAAGAAGCCATTGGTTGTTCACACATCTGCGCCATGTGAGACGGGGCTCCACTGATGGACTTAACCTTTCCAGATCCACGTGATGATGGAGATCCGGCAGGCAGTGGCTTCTTACTCAGGGCATGCTGATTTTGAAAAGCATGAGGGCACCTTTAAAAAAAACCAACCCATTCTTTTTTTTTTCTGAGACGGAGTCTTGCTGTTGCTCTGTCTCCCAAGCTGGAGTGCAGTGGCGCAATCTTGGCTCACTGCAACCTCTGCCTCCTAGGTTCAAATGATTCTCATGCCTCAGTCTCCCAAATAGCTGGGATTACAGGCGCCCACCACCATGCCTGGCTAAGTTTTGTATTTTTAGTAGAGACGGAGTTTCACCATGTTGGCCAGGCTGATTCTCAACTCCTGACCTCAGATGATCTGCCTGCCTCAGTCACAAAAAGTACTGAGATTACAGGTGTAAGCCACCGCACAGAGCCGTTAAAAAAACCAAAAACCAAAAACCAACATTCTTAAACTTGTTTCCTGTCTCTTTTTTTTCCCTTACACAGTGGTCCCCCCTTATCCATGGGGGATATGTTCCAAGACCCTCAGTGGATACCTGAAAATGCAAATAGTACTTGAACCCTATATATATACACTATGTTTTTTCCTATACATAACATGCGTATGATAAGGTTTAATTTATAAATTAGGCACAGTACTCTTGTGCGTTGGGGCCATTATGAAGTGAAATAAGGATGACTTGACCACAAGAACTGCCGTATTGTCACCGTTTATCCGATCATTGAGACGGCTACTAAATGACTCAAGGGCGGGAAGTATACACAGCATGGATATGCTGGATAAAAGGGTGATTCACATCCCGGGTGGACAGAGCGAGATGGCCCAAGACTTCGTCACACTACTCAGATGAGTGTGTAATTTAAAACTTACAAATTATTTATTTCTGGAATTTTTCATTTAATATTTTTTGGACTACGTTTGACTGTGGGTAAAGCGAAGCGGTGGGTAAGGGGGGACTGCTGTACTCCTCCTTCCTATTTTTCCCCTCTCCCATGCCTCCCCCTAGTCCCTGCCTTTTCTGTGTGTTTGTGTTTATCTGTTGCGCTTTGGCATGAACACCAGACTTCCAGGTGACAAGGTTGGCTGGGTTTATAGGTGCTACATTTTTTCACTTGGGCGCTTCAGATTTAGATAATAGGATAAAGAGACCTAGAGGTTTCATCCAAGTTTCAGCCTTGGGCCAGTTAGGGAGTGTGGAATTGGCAACCTTTTATGATTGTTAAGCAAAATCTTTGCAGAGGAGCTTACCAATTAAGAAATGCTTGGCTGCCAACAGGAACCCCAACAGTGGCTTAAAGCGGAAGGACATTTCTCCTCTCAACGTGAAACCTGGAGGCAGAGGCCTAGGTTTGATTTGGTGGTTCAACAGAGTTTTTAGGGACCCAAGGTCTTTCCATCCCCTACCTTGCCAAGTTCCACGACGTTTTGTTCTTATGTCTGTGGCCTCCTCTTCACAGGACAGTGACAGAGGCCCCAGGATTACCTACTTACATGCCAGTAACCAAAGCAGGAAATGGGATGGGCAACAAATAAAAACCCTCTTTGGGCCAGGCGCGGTGGCTCACCCTTGTAATCCTAGCACTTTGGGAGGCTGAAGCGGGCGGATCACCTGAGGTCAGGAGTTCAAGACCAGCCTGGCCAACATGGTGAAACCCCGTCTCTACTAAAATACAAATATTAGCTGGGCATGATGATGGGTGCCTATAGTCCCAGCTACTTGGGAGGCTGAGATGGGAGAATCACTTGAACCTGGGAGACGGAGGTTGCAGTGAACCGAGATCATGCCATTGCATTCCAGCCTGGGTGGCTGAGAGAGACTCCATCTCAAGAAAACAAAACAAACAAACAAACACCCCTCTTTGCTTCTGCCTTATCTGGGAGGGGAAATTTTCAGACTCATTGCAAAGGAAATGTCATTTAAATGTGAAAACTGATAAACAGAGCTGAGTCATTTTGGGATACCTGTGTGAGCTGGGGGTTCCATTTTCCTGGTGACCTTTCTCAGCTCCGTTCCCAGTGGTTCTTTCTCAAAATTACAGATTGTAAAGAACTTTTTTGTTTTTTTTCCTCTTAGTTTCTTCCAGCCTGGAGTTCACAGTGGGGCTTACTTCTCACCTGGTCAACCAAAACTTAACTGAAAATCTCCAAGAGTTCCTGTCTTTAGAAACCCATAAAGTCCAGTCCTACTCCGTGGTACCGATTCTCCTTTTTTTTCTGAATGATACTCGCATCAGCCTGGACCACGGGGAACATGCTGTTCCCATCATTTACCCCATGTGTGAGCCGGAGATCTCACTATTAGTGTTCAGTTACAGTGCCTTACTGGTTGGGAGCTTGCCTTTTGAAAAGTTCAGGTCTAGCCCTCCTTTGCCTTGTCTTGGGAAATGACTTTCTGCTAAAATAATTTCGGTTTGTACATATGCATGTCCATGAACACACCCCAGCTCCACACCATCCAGTGGGAAAGGGAGACGGGGATTTCATGGTAGCTGTCATTTTGATGAATGTCCCTGTGTCCACCCACAGAGGCCGTGACATTCCTGCCTTTCCCACTTGATAATCTGAAAATCTCCCAAGCCACATTGCCTTGCTATAGGCCTGCAACCTGGAATGCTGCATAGGTTCTGAGTTTCAGTCCCCAGGGTCTGCACTGGCTAACATCTGTAAGAGGCTGTGGGCTTGATGCTGATAAGGAAGAGAGCTAATGGGGGATTATCAGAGAGAGAGTGCCAGACAAGGTGCATTCCTCTGGGGATAGAGCAGCAGGACTTTGAGGGCTGGGACAATTGTGTGAGGCAGGATGTGATTGCATAGTCTCTTTCAGCCAGCCTCAGCCTTCCCCTTTTATCTGCCCCCAGATGCACTGTGCTTTTTAGGCCTCCTCACCTTCCCTCTGAAATGTGCTTCCCAACGTGCCCACCTCTTCTTTCTGTTTGCCAATCTCTGCTGGGCAAAAGTGGGAAGTTGCTCTCAAGTGTTAAACGTGTTCACTCCCACCAAGTGGAAGATTTTACATTAGAATTCAATCATTCTGTTTACTTTCTTCAAAGTGAGAGCATATCAGCTGAGTGTGGTGGCTCACACCTGTAATCCCAACATTTTGCTAGGCCTAGGTGGGAGGATCGCTTGAGGGCAGGAGTTCAAAAGTGAGACCCATATCTCTACCAAACAAACAAACAAACAAACTAATTTGCTGAGTGAGACGGTGCACGCCTGTAGTCCCAGCTAGCCTGGAGGCTGAGGCAGGAAGATCGCTTGAGCCCAGGAGTTTAAGACTGTAATGGGCTAGGATGACGACCATGCACTACAGCCCAGGTGACACAGCGAGGCCCTGTCTCTAAAAAATTCATAAATGAAGTTGAAAGCATGTGAAGTTTATGATTGGCTTTATGAATGGAAGGATGTGCCATGCTTTCCCCTGGGTGTTGGGAATCTTCTAAAATAACTGCCATCGGGATTCAGGGTCTTCTGTGCCTGTCCACCCACAAGCCCTCACGGGCATAATGCAGAGATCTCAGAAGGGAGAGCTCTGGATCCAGACTGCTTGTGTTGGAATCAGCTTCCACCCACTTACTCACTGTGTGCCCTTTGGACAGCTGTTTAACCGCTCTGCATCTCAGTTTCTTCATCTGTAAAATGGGAATTATGATGGTGCATACCACATGTGATTGTTAGGAGGAGTCAGTGAGTTAACTAATCATTAAGTGCTTAAAATGGTATCTGGCAATTAGTGAGCACCATGTAAGTGTTTGCTTAATAAATATTAAGAATTTGGGATGGGTTTTTTTTTTTTTTTTTTTTTTCTGGTTGGCTTAATACTTTTCTAACTGAAATTTTGTTGATATAATTGTAGATTCAGATGCAGTTGTAAGAAATAATTTAGGCCAGGCATGGTGGCTCATGCCTGCAATAAGGCCTCACTTTGGGAGGCTGAGGCGGGTGGATCACCTGAGCTCAGGAGTTCGAGACCAGCCTGGTCAACATGGTGAAACACCATCTCTACTAAAAATACAAAAAATTAGCCAGGCATGGTGGCAGGCACCTGTAATCCCAGCTACTCGGGAGGCTGAGGCAGGAGAATTGCTTGAACCCAGGAGGCGGAAGTTGTGGTGAGCCGAGATCTCCCCACTGCACTCCAGCCTGGGCGACAACAGCAAAACTCCGTCTCAAAAAATAAATAAATAAATAAATAAAAGAAAAGAAAAGAAAGAATTTAGAATGTATCAATTAAAAATAAAACTTAAAAAAGGAAATAATGATGAGAGTTCCCATGTACCATTTATCTAGTGATAACAATTTGCAAAACCGTAGAACAGTATTACAGCCGGGATATTAACATTGTTACAATCTACCTCTCTTAATAAGATTTCCCATTTTACTTCTACTCATTTGTATGTGTGCATGTGTTTAGCCCTATACAATTTTATCACACATGTAGGTTCATGTTTACAGCACTACAGTTGGGATACTAAACAGTTCCATCACAAGGATCTCTTGCTTTGCCTTTTACAACCACATCCACCTCCCTCCCTTTGACGAAACACCTGGCAAGGACTAATCTGTTCTCCATTTCGAAAATTTTGTCATTTCAAATATGTTATATAAATGGAATCAGGCCAGGCACGGTGGCTCACGCCTATAATCCCAGCACTTTGGGAGGCCAAGATGGGCGGATCACTTGAGGCCAGGAGTTGGAGACTAGCTTGGCCAGTATGGCGAAACCCCATCTCTACTGAAGATACAAAAATTAGCCAGGTGTGGTGGTGTGCACCTGTAGTCCCAGCTCCTCAGGAGGCTGAGGCAGGAGAACCACTTGAACTGGGGAGGTGGAGGTTGCAGTAAGCTGAGATCACACTACCACACTCCAGCCTGGGCGACACAGCAAGACTCTGTCTCAAAAAATAAAATAAAATAAAATAAAAGCACTAATACAGTGTGTAACCTTTTGGGACGAGCCTTTTCACTCGGCATAATTTCCTGGAGATTTATCCAAATTGTCGAGCGTATCAGTGGTGCATTGTTTTTCCTTGCTGAATACTATTCCAGGGTATGTATGTACCACAGTTCGTTTCACCATTCACTTATTGAAGGATATCTGGCATCTTTCCAGTTTTTGGCTATTACAAAGAAACCTGCTATGAACATTTGTGTACAGGTTTTTGTGTGAACGTAAGTTTTCATTTCTCTGGGAAAAATACCTAAAATGCCTAACAGTGCAATTGCTGGGTTATATGGTAATTACATGTTTAGGTTAGTACTTTAATAATTACAAAAGAACACTTTGTTATTTAAATTTGTACCTCCCAACAGTAAATGGATGTTCTACTTTTTGACTTGCAGCTAGCATTGTGTTAGTATTTGTTAAATAAATTAAAACAGGCCACTGGCTTTTACAATGTATCCAGGACTGTGTAAGAGAAAAGAGAGAGGAGGGGATTCAGATGGTATGGTGACAGTTCTCGTCTTCTTGTCTTCAAGACGTGTCGAATCTTAGCTCTGGGAATTGAGTGACTGGAAAGAAGAGCCATTAGATTGTGTGCAGGCAAATTACAGCAGGCCTGAAAAAGCCCAGGGGGCAGCCATGTGGGAGGTGGGAGATGAGGACAGACTGGAGGTTTGGGAAAGGCTTGTCAATGTTGGTGCCACCGATACCTGAGATTGGGAATTTGATGGTCTTTTGTATTTGACAAAAAATTGGAAATATTTGAATTTGAAGAAAAGCTATCGATTTTGCATGGAATATTATATTTTTAGTTAAAGATAAGGATTATCGTAGTGATAAATCCCTTAGAAAGGGTACACTTTTCTTACAAGAAGAAAACAGAAGCATGGCATTGCTGGAAAACGGCTGGTTTTAGTGATTCACCATCGTGAACAAAAAGTTCGATTGTTGGCCAAGTCACACAGTGGTTTTCCCAGACTCCAGCAGGATGCTGGTTCTTTCTGTGGATTGGGTCATTTTGATGGAGTGCAGTGAAAATTCACAGAGTATGTTTGACACCTGGAACAGATGACTTTTCACATTACTGTCCTCTATATGACAACATTATTTTCAATAAAAATCATGCAGTCAGCAGTACTTTTCTTGATTTTTTTCTTTAGTTTGTAAACATTGAATGGCTGAAGAAGAATGGATGTAAGTTTTAAATATACTACTCAGATTCAATAAAATATTTCACATCTGAATTAAAATCTAATTTTTCATTTTTATAATCACTGTGCTATCACTGTTTATACCAAATCTGTTTTAACCAGAGAATCAGTAATACTGCAGGGATTGGAGATACAAACTGTGTTGGAAATGGAATGAAAATGAATTGATTCTAAACTAGTATGAATTTATTTTCTAAATCTATGTGTGTAGGTGAGTCTGGATTTGCATGAGCAGCTACAAATCTGAGAGTTCCCCAAATAAATTCATGTAAATACCATGCTTATGAAAGCATAAGTAATACACATGTGCTAATTTGAAACTTACATATATGTTAATCTCAACAGTAGTTGCAATAATTGTTTAGAACCTAAACCAACAAAATAATTGTTTTTGTGAAGGAGTAGCTTCTTATAGACATTGTTTAGAACTACTGATGCTTGGCCACATGCAGTGGCTCATGCTTGTAATCCCAGCACTTTGGGAAGCCAAGGTGGGTGGATCGCTTGAGGTCAGGAGTTCTAGACCATCCTGGCCAACACGGTGAAACCACATCTCCACTAAAAATACAAAAATTAGCAGGATATGATGGTGGAGTCTTGTGATCCCAGCTACTTGAAAGGAGAATCACTTGAACCTGGGAGGTGGAGTTTGCAGTGAGCCAAAATCACACCAGTGCACTCCAGCCTAGGTGACAGAGTGAGACTCCATCGCAAAAACAAAAACAAAACAAAACAAAACTGCTGATGCTTAGTAATAAGAAAAAGCAGATGACTTTTAATGGTTTTATTCCTGTTGTAAAAGTCTCTAGCGACAACATCCTACCTTATTTCCTGCACTGGAGTAGCAGTTTGGTTGCCACTGTGTAGCTGTGTGACTTTGAACAAGTCACCTTCATAGCTATAGTCATCTTCCTTATCTGCAAAATGGTAGAGCTTTGTGTGCGTTAATAATATGATCCACACAAAGTGTCTGGAGTGGCACTGGCATACAGTAGGTTCTTAAGAAATGTGAGTTGTCTTCCCTTCTCCATCTGGAATGGGCAATATCTGTGTGTCTCTGGGACAGCCCTGGACCTTGAGGATGGAGCTCAGGGTGACCAGTCACAGAGCTGCCTCCCTTTTCTCTTTCTGATGTCCACCAGGAAATGCAATGGTTCTGTTTAAGCAGCATTCATTGAGTGACCACATTGAACTCCAAAGGAAGCTTGAGTAAATTCTAGAGGTTCTGAGCTGTGTCCATGCAAGCGTGGATGGGAGAGCTATTCTGGTCTCTCTTGGGATGAAAGGGTGGGAAATTTCAGGACAATGTGTTGGGCTGTCTGTCTGGAGGGTGAACCTCAAAACCAACAGTGTTTCTCCTTGGCTTGAGGGTAAAGAGGCTCCGCAGCTGTTTCTCCTAATCAAAGAGGGTTGGCTGTAGTCAGGCCATTTACAAATCACTTTCCTTCTCTTTCTCTGTCTTTGTCTTGCCTTCTCCTCATACTGATAATTGCCAAAGAATGTGGTCCAGGCCTTTCTGTGGCTTTTGTGAGCCTTTTATAGCAGTAAGAAGGAATTCTCGGTATTCTCATCGTGTATAAAAGATCAAGCTATTCTTATGCATGACATAGCTCATGTTGAACGTGGAAAAACGCTTAAATGACCCAGGGAGGCTCTAGGATGGCTACTTTACATAGCAATTGTGTGTTGTAAAATGAACCTGTTGCATTTTAAAGGGGCTAAAGAGAATTCTTAATTTTGTACAGTTTAATCTGCCAAGTGATAAGGCTTTCTTTTCCCCTTTTTAAGGGAAATCTATTTAGTGACAGCTACAGAGAATATTGGGAAGGAAGCTCATATTTTTAATTTAAACAATTAGAAGCGTATTAGAAAGTCTATCCTAGAAAAACATCTCTTGTTGTAAATAATCTCAGATGTAGATTGTTGGATATAAAATGGAGCTTAAGATTTTGTTTTTGCTAACCTGATATTCCAGAATGTATATTGTATTTTTACAATATTAGCTGCATAGCCAATTCATTTCAACGGAAAATACATCAAAAAACATATAAGTTAATCAAGATCAAGCTAAAATACACTTTAAAAAAAATGTTTTTCCTGGTTTTATTGCCTGCCATTCTGCTGATTTATTTCCTAGAGAAAGTTAAACATTTTTAAAACACAGAATGAATGGTTTTAAAAGGCTAACAGGATAGATCTGAAGCCTTAAAAATATTACTAAGCCATAAAAAGCAGTGAAATCCTGCCATTTGCAATAACATGGATGAAACTGGAAGACATTATTTATGTTAAGTGAAATAAGCTGGCACAGAAAGACAAATTTTGCATGTTTTCGCTCATATGTGGGAGCTAAAAATTAAAACAACTGAACTCATAGAGATAGAGAGTAAAATGATAGTTACCAGAGGCTGGGAAGAGAGGGCGGAAAGAGGGGATGATTAATGGGTACAAAATATAGTAAGATAGAATGAATAGGACCCAGTACTGGATAGTGCAGCGGGATGACGATAGTCAACAATAACTTATTGTGTGTGTGTGTGTGTGTGTGTGTGTGTGTGTGTGTGTGTGTGTGTGTGTGTATATATATATATATATTTTTTTTTTTTTTTTTGAGACGGAGTCTCGCTCTGTCGCCCAGGCTGGAGTGCAGTGGCCGGATCTCGGCTCACTGCAAGCTCCGCCTCCCGGGTTTATGCCATTCTCCTGCCTCAGACTCCCGAGTAGCTGGGACTACAGGCACCCGCCACCTTGCCCGGCTAGTTCTTTTGTATTTTTTAGTAGAGACGGGGTTTCACCGTGTTAGCCAGGATGGTCTCGATCTCCTGACCTCGTGATCCACCCGTCTCGCCCTCTCAAAGTGCTGGGATTACAGGCTTGAGCCACCGCACCCGGCCAACTTATTGTATATTTAAAAATAACCAGAAGAGTGGAATTGTAATGTTCCTAACACAAATAAATGATAAATGCTTGAGTTGCCTGATATGATTATTATACTTTGTACCTCTGTGTCAAGACACCACATGTACCCCACAAAGAGATACATCTATTATGTACCTATAACAATAAAAAATTAAAGAAAATATATGAATTAAATGCTTGGTTATAAAATGGTTGAATGAATGAGCGTTGGCAGGGCCAGCTTCACTGGCAGGTGATCTGTGCGGTCACATAGGACCCCAGGCTTAAAGGGGTTCTGTGCTTTGTGTGATGCTCTGGTAATCATCATTTTGAAATTCTTGCTAATTTCTGAACAAGGGCCCCACATGTTCATTTTGCAGCGTGCCCTGCCAATTATGAAGCTGGTCCTATGCATCAGCTACCCAATAGTTCAGCTCAAGCTAGCGTTGGACTTTTGAACTTTAATCCTAATCTTAACTAACATTTATCAGATTATTTTTTTCCGTATGTGAATTTGTGAGGACCAGCCTGATGAACTTTCATGTAGATAATTTTTTTTTCAACTATTTTCAAAGTGCTACGTATTAGAGAAGTGGTGTTTTAAAACATTTTTATCTTGTTTCATACAGTATAAAACTAAATCCCATTTATTTACTAGTTTTTAGTAAAATATGTAGGTTCATATATATTTTTGTTAGATAAAAACAGGTGAAATAAAACCTTGTTCCTCAAATTATTAATAAATTATTAATAGTGGCTATTGCTGGAAGCTGGGATTTCAAATGAGTTTCACTTTCTAAGTTTTATAGCTCTGAGTTCAAGTTTTTACAACAAGGAGGAATTATTTTTGTGTTTCAGGGGAAACAAGAAACAATGAAGAATTTTTTGAAAGTCTGTTAATTGTTTCCCATTCTGGAAGGCGCTGTTGGGGCGTTGAGGATCCTGGGGTTCCTATTACTGAGGGAAACCACAGAAAATTTAGTGAAGTTCAAGAAATGGCTCAGAGTGATTGAGAATGTGGCTGGGGTGGCGGGACTGTTTGTGGCAGAAACGTCCAGTGGGAGTTTGTAAACTTAGGAATAATCTGGGCCTGGCATCCAATTTCACATGAGGCAGTGATGGAATTTTATTTCATTTTGAGTCCTTGGCTCTCAGTTGTAGTGTGTCTTTGTTTCTCATTTCTTTTTCTTTTTTAATGTTCTCCTCACCTCATCCCTCAATAGCAGGTCAGACATGTTGCTGTTAGCCAAAGCTGCATCTCACCTTTGAACCAGGACGGAGCTGTCCTTCTGATGCAGGGTCAGGTTCAATGTGAGCTAAACAGCTTTGGATTCTAAACCCCTGTTGACATCTCATCCTCGCTGTACAATGTGGCATGGCTAATACCCTCCTGCTGCTTGTGAAATGGCCAGGATTTAAATGCTGGGATCAAGAGTGAAAGAACCAGGGGATGACCCTGGCATTTTGATGCTGGACACTTGCCTAGGAGAGGGCAACCCCGCAGGCGTGCTGGGAACACTGGAGTAGACAGCAGGCCGTTCTGGGAGCAGCCCACACTGGCCGGCATTGCTGCCCCTCTGCTAGAGGGAGTGTCTGCCCTGACCCTGGAGGAGGGACCATCTCTTACTTTTCTGTTTGTGGGCAGAAATGTTTTCACTAAAGGCCCTGGCACATCTTAAACATGATTTTAAAGATCAATCATAATTTATTTTGTTTTTGTTTTTTTTTAATTGGGATGGGATCTTGCTCTGTTGCCCAGGCTGGAGTGTAGTGTTATGATCATAGCTCACTGCAGCCTCGAACTCCTGTGCTCAGGTGATCCTCCCCTCTCAGCTTCCTGAATAGCTGAGACTACAGGCATGTGCCACCGTGTCTGGCATTTAAAAAAAAATTTTGTAGAGATGGGGGTCTCGTTTTGTTGCCAGGCTGGTCTTAAACTCCTGGACTCAAGCAATCCTCCCACCTTGGCCTCCCAAAGTTGGGATTACAGGCATGAGCTGTGGTACCCAGCCTCAATTATGATTTCAAAAATCATAAAGCTCAAATAAAAAAGTCAAAACCCATTAGAGATTAACAGATTTTTTTTTTTAAACCTTTGTCCCTTGGAACCCCAGGGACTCCAAGACATGTGCCCTCCTACACATCTTCCAGACCAGCTTTGCTCACATCAGCATTCTGTTTTAGGCTTTCACCTAGTATTTCACACGAAGAAAGAGTTCATTTCTAGAAAGCAGTAAGTGTGAAAACCACTGAATTCGATCAACTTTTTTATCATGCTATTTGATCCTTGGTGTCCAAGGTCTCTTTAGTGCTGATGAGTGAAAACAGATACCGGTAGTTGGACCATGACCATATTGAGCAGTTCCCTTTGTATTTGAGGTGGGTTTTAGTGCAACAAGCTGGTGGTCATGCTGAACTGGATATTCCCCAATACTCTGGAAATGTAGCCAAGACTCCAGATTATGATGACAAGAATCAGACACTTCTGTAGCATATACTGTGTGCTCCCACTTGCCTGAGCACTTCCCATGTGATTGCTATTTAATCCTCTCAACAGCCAGGAGGTAGGTCCTGCTGCCGGCCCCATCTCATGGTGCCTCCAGTTCTAAGGTTGGAGAACAACTGAATATTGGGGCTGCCTCACTGGGCCTCCTCAGAGAGCCGCTTTTCCATCTTCAGTTCTCTGCCTCCCAGTTAAACTCCCAGCACCAGTAGGAAGGACTGAGGTGGGAGAAGGAGCTCACATTTTGGAGAATGCAGTTTTCTTGGAGAGAAGTTGGTCCTTCCCTCCACCTTCCCCTTTGGGGCATGAATCATGGGGCTTCCTTTTTCCAAAGTTTCTTATGAAGATAGGGCACCCTGGCATCCAGTTTTCCAGCTAAACACGTGTGTCATCAGGAACTGCTGCCTGCCCTGGGCTCCTGGCACAGGAGAAGGAGAAGTGAGGTCAGGAACCCTCATCCCAAAGACAGGCTTCGTGTGAGCCCCGGGCTCTGGACTTGTGGAGGCAGGCAGGTGATGTGAAGGCCACGGTTGGCTGGGACTGCTTTTGCTTGGGGAACCAGAAGGCTCCTACATGTGGAGGTTGTCATGAGGCGCACTCTTATAGGGGAATCCAGATTTCTCCAGCGTCATCTAGAGGAATGGTTTAGGAGGAGGCTCTTGTTACCGTCCCCCAGCCCAAGACCATGGAGGACTTGTGGGGTGCGTGTGTGATTAGACTCCAGCCAGGCGATCGTGGCCGCCCCTATCCAGTAGTGCAGGAAAGAGGCCAGGAAAACCAGCCTGGCCAACATGGTGAAACCCCGTCTCTACTAAAAATACAAAAATTAGCCGGACGTGGTGGCAGGTACAGTAATCCCAGCTGCTCGGGAGGCTGAGATAGGAGAATTGCTTGAACCCGGTAGGCGGAGGCCGCAGTGAGCCAAGACTATGCCACTTCACTCCAGTCTGGGAGACAGAGTGAGACTCCATCTCAAAAAAAAAAAAAAAAAAAGAAAAGAAAAGAAAAGAAAAGAAAAGAAAAGAGTCCAGGAGAGGGGAGCTGTGGGAAGGGCAGGCTACCGCCACCTTTACTCCAAGCTACCACCACTGCAATAGCTCTTGCCTGGCTGAGGGGACGAAAAGAATGTGGAATCAGCTGTGAGACTGAAGTTTTGAAATGAACTGAGCTGAGTCTTAGAAATCTAAATGAGACTGGATAATTGCAAGTGACTGAAAAGTCAAGGGATGACTTTAAGGTTAAGATGACTTTAAGGAAGTCCCCACTCATGGGGAAAGACAGAGAAGGGATTGACATTGCCCAGATGGGGTAGTTATGTAAAAAATGAAGGCATTATATGTTTGTACCTTGTGAACTGAGACTCCCGCATAAGCCAGCCTCCTTTATCTATCAGTCTGATCCAGAAGGATTATTGATTTATTCATGCATTTATCCCACAATGCTTAGTATCACCTGCATACAATGCTAGGTACTAGGAAAACAGGACTTCAGAGTTTTACAAATGTGCTCTCTTCCTACCTACTAGGATTCTGAATTCCTACAGGGATTGTATCCCTTTTATTCCTCTGTCCCTCACCTCTGTTTATTATTGTTACTCATTTAATATTGTAAAGTAATATGTTGTTGATCTATAGTGGGAAAGTGCTAGCATTGCTTCAGATTCAGGAAGCTTATTAACATTAGTAATGGTAATCTCTTATTAGTATCAGTAATAGTAAGAAGTGATAGGATCCAAGTATGGAAGTAGCATTTTATTTTCTTTTTTCTCCAATTGAATTATATGTTTTAATTAAGATCACGTTTTATATTATTTTGTGTCATTCTTCAGTAGGAAATGATGCATCAAACCAAACAAGGTGCTCAGTTACAGTTAGTTAATTGTGAGTTCATGTATGGTTTACAGGTAAGTCATATGCCAGCTCTGGTCCTCATTTTTGTCATCCCTAAGATATTGTGTATGTTTGTATGTGTGGTTGTGTATAGCAGTAGCAATAATAGTGGTGGTAGTAGTAGTAATCATTGTGAACAGAGATGAGTCTTAAAATTAAAAGCTACTGCAATTTAGTAGCTACTGCCATAGTCTAGGCTTGACAGGAAGAGGTTCGCTAGAATATTTCAATCTTTATCGATTGAGGGCAATAAAAGCTGATCTAGAGGCTGGGCACTGTGGCTCACCCTTGTAATCCCAGCATTTTGGGAGGCCAAGGCGGGTGGATCACTTGAGGTCAGGAGTTTGAGACCAGCCTGGCCAAAATGGTGAAACCCTGTCTCTACTGAAAATACAAAAATTAGCGGGGCGTGGTGGTGCCCACCTTTAATCCCAGCTACTCGGGAGGCTGAGGCAGGAGAATCACTTGAACCTGGGAAGCAGAGATTTTGGTGAACTGAGATCGCACACTGCACTCCAGCCTGGGTGACAGAACAAGATTCTATGCCCCGCCCCCCAAAAACTGATCTGGAGACCCCAATAATTACCTTTCAGTTATGTCATGAGTGTGTACTTCATCACCTGGACTCCACTATATAATTCTGTTTGGCATAAACTGTTTTTGGTCTTTTCTGTAATTCCCCAGCACATCTATTACACCCTCTATAGAGTATCTTAAAATGGTTGCTGTCATCCTGGGTCACCTCTCACTTTGGCTTCCATATTTTTAAAGTGTCTTTTGCTTCCTCTTTGAGTACCTCATTTTCCCCCAGGATACCTCTTGTGATGCTTCTTTTGTTCTGTCCACTCTCTCAGTGCTTGCTCTATTCCTCTGCTCTTTAGGGCTTTTAGTGTGAGAATCACAGAAGATAAGTAGTTGACATACAGGTTTGACTAACGGGGCAGATGCAGAGAAGGGGATTTATATGGAAAATATATGGAAAGAGCCCTGGCCAAAGAGCCAACACTAGGATTCCAGGCCTGGCTTGGCCACAGATCTGCTGTGTGGTCCTAAACAAGTCTCCAATGGAGAATAACGTGCACTAGGCTTAGCTAGTATTATAACCGTTGCTGGTTATTAGATAATCTTTCCTGGCCTCAGTTTCCTCACTGTTAAGTAAGGAACATGGCTTGGATGATATCCTGAGTCCCCTCCACTCTCATTTTAGGTGCAATAAAATTATAACCCTGACTAGGGTAAATCACTAGGGAACAAAGATGAGGCCCTAAATCTCCTGTGTCCCTTGTGACACTTTGCATGCTAAAGGGGCAGACTAGTCATTTAATAATTCAATACTACTACTGGGCATTTAGGGCATTGCTGAGGAATTTTTTATTATCTAAATATATGCATTACTGGCAAATTAAAGAATAAATGGACAAATTCTACTCAGCATTTGTATAGTGTTTTGAAAGAGACACACATTCATCAATTTAATGTCAGCCTTGCAACCATTCCCTAAAGTAGGTAGAGCAGGTCTGACCTCAATTTGTGGATAAAGAAGTAGAAGCTTAGGGAGGGGATTATTTTTTCAGGTTTCCCAGCTAGTAAGTGGCAAGTCTGGAACCACAATCCCAGGCTTCTTATCCCTGTGCCAGTGCGTTTTCCGGACCACTAAGGACTACCTTTTTGGGCTAGTTTGGAACAGTAAGAAATACTTCGTTGTGAAGACTGATAATATTCAAACATATTAATCCCTAGAAGATACATGGCCCAAAGGATCATCATCCAGGAATGTTATTAGAATGAAACTTACAGATCTACTGTGAGGACGTGGCTAAGCAGATCTGTGCCTGGAGTTACAGTCATGGCAGTGCTCCTAATTCTGAAGATGGGCTATGGGAAGAGGACTTTAGGACATGCTAAGCCTACTGAATAGACACTTGAGCCTTGGCATAGTCGGGATTAGGGAATGGTAGGAGACCCTCTTGAGAAAGAAGAGAGTGTTCCCTGACTCAAGAGCTCATGAACCTGGGTCTTGCCCATGCTGGGTAGCTAGAAATGTAACCATATTTGCAGTTCTTGGAGGGCAATGAAAAGGTTGTGTAAAGGAGTATTCTTTGCCAGATTTCTCTAGTACCATTGCTGCAACAAATAAAGCTGGCCTAGCACTGGCCTGTCTGAAGCTGTGCTCTGCAGTGGTTGTAGTCATACTGAACTGACCATGTGGCCATCTAGGCTCCTAGGAACTGCTAGAGGGGCCAGACAAGGAGGACCTAAGAGCTTCCAACCCAAGGTACTCCTAGAAGATCCTATTACTTGACAACAGCAACTTCTGCTTCCAGGACTTGCCGAGAGACCTGCTGATGAGAGCAGCTGCTGTCAGCTATCAGGAGGAGCTACTGCCCCAAGAGGGCAGGAACAGCCTCTGGCAGCTGTGGGTGGCCCATGCCCAACAGAAGTCACCAGTAGGAGTAGCAGATAGAATGCCAGGTGAGGCAGTCCTTCCTCGTTGTCCTCAGCCCCTTAGAATTCTTGAGAAGGGGCAACATGGTCCACCTTCCAAGAAAAATCCTTCTCTAGTGGTTGATCTGGTTGGAGACCCAGCAGCTCAGGGTAGAGGCTCCAGCTGGCTTGAATTGTCACCTGGTCTTCAAGTCACTTGTTGGAGGGGTGTCCCAGGGAAAAAGGATTGCCTTCCCAAATGATGTTGATGAAAATAATAACAGTAATCCAATAGGTTTTTAAAATGTAATTTATTGGCTGGGAGCAGTGATTCAAGCCTGTAATCCCAGCACTTTGGGAGGTTGAGGTGGGCGGATCACTTGAGATCAGGAGTTCGAGACCAGCCTGGTCAACATGGTGAAACCCCAACTCTACTAAAAATACAAAAATTAGCTGGGCATGGTGGCAGACTCCTGTAATCCCAGCTACTTGGGAGGCTGAGGCAGGAGAATCGCTTGAACCGGGGAGGCAGAGGCTGCAGTGAGCCAAGATCATGCCACTGCGAGCCAAGATCGTGCCACTGCACTCCAGCCTGTGTGACACAGTGAGACTCTGTCCAACAACAACAACAACAACAACAAACAAATAAAAAACCCGTAATTTGTTAATATTTGTATTTCTATACTCCATCACTCTTTACTGATTAACTCCAAGTGGAAGTGAATGTTTCCATCTCATATCATCACACTGTCTGCAGCACCTTCATGTAAACCATGCGTACACTCCTTCCTCAGACATTGGTTGAGTACTGTAGATGGTTCAGGCCATCAAATGTCAGTTTTCCTTTGCTGCATTGTACTTACTTATGTACATATCTTAGGCCTCCGCTAGACTAAAGGCTTTTTTATTAAGTCATGGTAGGTTAGGTTTATGCCGTAGCCACAAAACCCCAGAGGTTTAACACAACAAAAATTTTATTTCTCACTCATTCACAAATCCTACATGATTTGGTTGGGTGAATATTGAGGGGCTGCTCCATATGATTCCTCAGGGGCTCAGGATGACTGGGGTTCTACCATCTTACAGCTGAGCTAACTGGAACACGTGGCCTTGATCACTGAGACAGGGAAGAGAGTACGGAAGGGTCTCACCCCGGCAATTACATTACAATCACAATTACAGTACTGAAGGGTAGCACCCCAGCCTGGAGATAGCATCATATCTACTCACAGCCCATTGGCCAGAACTAATGGCATGGTCCTCACTTAACTACAAGGGAGGCTGAAAGTATAATCCTCCTGTGTGCCCAGAAGAAAAGAACTAGATGAAGGTGAGCACTAGAAGTCTCTCCACAGCTTTTGATTATGTTCTTGACTCTCTAAATCACTTGCAGCAAAGTTGTCTCGGAAAGTATCACATTCTTCATTTGTTAAAAGGGGATAATGTAAGTGGTGAAAAGTGGAGTCTGTATTGCCAATTTTCCAGTTTGGAAAAGACTAATCAATAATTTAGGCATCCTCTCTGTGAAGGTCTTGGTCTTTTCTCTTTCCTAGTAATGGGGAGGTAGAATGGTAGGTGTGTGATTAGGGGCAGAAGCAGTCCCCTTAGAAGGCCCCAGATGCTTCCCTCCAGGGCAAGACAGCCTTATTTCCTGCCATGGAATAAGTCCTACAACTGCATACCACCCTCATCCCAGAGTGCCCGGGCATCTTGCTTCTCCTGCTCTGTGGGCCTAGATGGAGGCCCATTGACCAGGTCTCAATTATGTAACATCTGGCACAATTAAAAATGTACTGTTTACCTTTATTCACGCAATTGTCTTTGAAAGAGTAGGATTTGGGATTGGGGTGATCTGGGTGATCTAATATTGCAAGTTATTATGTCCTAACTTGGAGTGAGAGTACAAGAAACGGTGATCAGAGTTCAGAAGACAGTGGGTATTTCAGTATGCATATTCATGGAGAATAAATGACTGGAGTATAGAGTAAAATAGTTAAGGCCAGGCGTGGTGGCTCATGCCTGTAATCCCAGGACTTTGGGAGGCCAAGGCAGGCAGATCACAAGGTCAGGAGATCGAGATCATCCTGGCTAACACAGTGAAACCCTATCTTTACTAAAAATACAAAAAAAAATTAGCCGGGCGTGGTAGCGGGTGCCTGTAGTCCCAGCTACTCGGGAGGCTGAGGCAGAAGAGTGGCGTGAACCCGGGAGGTGGAACTTGCAGTGAGCTGAGATTGTGCCATTGCACTCCAGCCTGGGTAACAGAGTGAGACTCCATCTCAAAAAAAAAAAAAGATTAAAACATGGAAATTTTGAATTTACAACTGTGCTTGTTATCCTTCCTGTAATTGTGTTTTTAAACATCGGTTGATTTCTTTTCATTGTTTGTTTGGTTTTTGCATAAAGAAATGTTTAATGTCACATTTGTCTTATCTGTGTTTCCTGTGATAGGCCCCTGCACTAGTGTGGCAATCCTCGGCTGCAGGCTTCTGAGGACACTACTGTGTGCTGCCTGCTTCATTCTCTATCCAAGCTCCTTCTGCAATGCAAAATAAGGTGTTTAATAAATGATGAGGTTGGTGAAGGTGGTCTACAGGGACAGCCTTCATATTTAATTCACTACACCCTCATTCTTTCCTATTCTTTAGAAGTACTGTTGGGACCTTCAAGTCTCGTAAATATTCTACTGCCCTCCTCCCCCTCCATCTCCCTCCCTCTCTCCAGAAAAATGCCATCCGTGCAAATCCCATTTTGTTCCAAGGATGATAATCTTCAGGGAAACTTATGGAATGTGATGGGTTTACTGGAGTTCCTGGGTGACAGACCCCCAAGAACCCCCTTCACTTCTGCAGGGCTTACTGTAGAGATGACATCGATGTCCCCTGGCCATCTGGAGTGAACTGAGTGTGAAGCGGAGAGAGTGTGGGCTTTGAAGTCTCTCCCACCTGATTTGAATCCCACCCCTGTCGTTGACTAGCTGTGCGACACTGGGTCTCACATCAGATCTTGTTCACTTGTGGTCTGTAGTGGATCATGGTGTCTGTTGCTCCATCTGCCTGCCCCAGTTTCCCATCCCTCTTCCTCTGGTTTTGATTCCTTGAGGGGAACTCCTCATCCGTCCCACGTGGTCCTACTGTGGCTGTCAGTCATGGAATCACAAAGGGGCCTTCCTCGCTCACTGGAGTGGGCAGGTGACCCAAAGCACTCCGTTGCACTGGCCCCACTCACTGTGCAAGGGAGGAGCCTCATTCTCAAACAACCCCAGTTAGCATTTCCCCTGGGACTAGCGAATAGAGAGAAACAATCCCTTTTGCACACGGGCTGCTCAGAAAGAATGTGAGTCTGGGGCTTCAGGCATCTGTTTTGTGTGACATGTGGCAATATCCTCTGAGAATGAAGAAAAACAGACAAGCAGCCTGAGAGCTAGGGCAGGGGACAGAGGCTTGGCCACATGGCCTCCTCCCTTGCATGCAGTGGACCTGGAGTGAGCACCACCCCTGACTTCCCAAGGACAGAAGCCAGCACTTCCCCTTTTTGTTTCAGCAGCTTTGGGTTGGGTTTCTGTTACATGCACTTAAAAGAGTTTGAATACAAATACCATTATCATCCTCTAGTTTTTAAAACATATTCCATTTTATAAGCAATATATAAATTCATAATGACAGACATTCAGACATCTTAGTTTTTCCTTAGAAGACCAAGTACTTAGAGGAGGGCCCCATGCTTCCCCACTTCTATCCAGTTGGACTCTCCTTTGCAAAAAAAGTGTTACCACTGAGAGCTGTTTGGGGTACAAACTTCCAGCCCGTTTTTATTATTTCTATCTGTATGTTTGTGTACATGCATAGTTTGTTTTATTTTTTAGCATATACAGTAGGATATCACATGTATTCTTCTATAACTTTTTTTAGGTTTTTTTTTTTTTTTTTTTGAGATCTTTGATGTTAATACATATAGTTCTACTCCTTTTTTTTTTTTTTTTTTTTTTAGTCTCACTCTGTTGCCCGGGCTGGAATGCAGCGATGTGATCTCTACTCACTACAACATCCACCTCCCACGTTCAAGCTATTCTGCCTCAGCTTCCTGAATAGCTGGGATTACAGGCACCTGCCACCACGCCTGGCTAATTTTTGAATTTTTTTTTAGTAGAGACAGGGTTTCACCACGTTGGCCAGGCTGGTCTTGAACTCCTGACTTCAAGTTATCTGCTCATCTCGGCCTCCCAAAGTGTTGGGATTACAGGCATGAGCTACCATACCCGGCCTAATTCTGCTTCATTCTTATTAAAGACTTCATAGATTTGATAGCATAGTTAATCTGCTTAAATAATACCCTGTTGATGGATGTCGAGTTATCATCATCCTGTCTTTTTCTGTAGAGGGAAAGTTTGTGTTTGTTTTTGTACATACATTTGGAGGCATATCTGTAGGTAGAGTCTTCTAATAGAATGGCTGAGTTGCAGGGCATATATGTGACACATTTTGGTAGATTCTGCCGAATGGTGTTCCAAAAAGGCTGTTTGGATTCAGACTCCCACCTGCAGAGCAGGAAATATTTGTTTTCCCACATCCTCACCAACAATGAAGGTGAGCCAGTTTCAGTTTTCCTAGTCCTGAAGATGAAAACACATGAGGTTGTTGTTCCTGTTCGTTCTTCTGAACACTGGCAGGGTGGGCACCCTTCACAGAGGTCTTGGTCTCTTGCATTTCCCCTTCTGTTAATTGATACTCATCGATTTCACTTTCTAAACACATGATTGTGTGTCTTTCTTATTGACTTGACAAATTCCTAATTCCTAACAGATCTCACTGCCATGCTATTGATGTTGTAAATATTGCTTTTAGTTTTGTTTATAAATGGGTTTTATTTTGTTTTTGTTTTTGTCTCACGGGTATATGTATGTATAGTTTTAGGTTTTGTTTTTGTTTTTCTTTCATCAGGCCAATACTTTCAATTTTTAGGACTTTGAACCTGTTCATCTTTTTCTTTATGGCTTCTGAGTTTTGTGTCTTTCTTGGGAAGGCCTTTCCCATCCCAGATTACAAAGCATCTCTCCTATGTGTATTTTTTACTAAAGTTGGAGATTTCATCCAGTGTTGTCGTCTTTGTCTTAGTTTCTTCATCTGTAAACAAGGATTGTAATATGTGCCTCTTAAGGATTCAACGAGATAATGTGTGTAAAGGGTTCCTCCTCCCTCCCCCACCCGTGTCTTATTCTGTTTGGGCTGTTATATTGGGCAGCTTAAATAAACATTTATTTCTCATGGCTCTGGAGGCTGGGGCATCCAAGATCAAGGCACCAGCAAATTTGATGTCTGGTGAGAGACAGTTTCCTGGTTCTTGGAGATGCCTTCTTGCTGTACCCTCCTATGGCAAGAGGGGCAAAGCAGCACCCTGGCGGTGATCTCTTTTATAAGGGCACTAATCCCATTTATGAGGGCTCTGTCCTCATGACCTAATCACCTCCTGAAGGCCCCACTTCCTGATACCATCACAGTGGGGGTGAGATGCCAACATATGGGTTTTGGGAGAACTCCAGTGTTCAGTCCACCCTCTCACCTTTCCAGTCACTGCACTAACAAGCCTGCCTCTTTCCTGGTGGAGTCCTCAGGGCTGTTTCTTTGATGCCAAGGAGGTGGGCACCCGGCCACCAGCAGGGGACTAGCTGCTTCCTGGGAGTGCTCAGGCCCTCACACCACCTTTGCTCTCCTGGAAAGTGACATTCTTCTCCTATCTACTTTCTAGTCCACATTTTGCTGTGCAACCGCAGGACTGGAACATATAGCCTTGGGCCAGAAGCCTTGGTGTCATCTTGGACTCATCTTTCTTTTCTCCCCACATCCAGTCCATCAGCAGATCCTCTCAGCTCTACCTTAAGACACAGTCAGAATCACTTCTCCACCCCTCCTCTGCTACCACCTGGGCCAGGCCACGTGACCTCCCACTTGGATCCCTGCGGTGCCCGTCCCACCCTGCCCTTGCAGCCTGCTCTCCTAACCTGCATCCCTGTGGTGCCCGTCCTACCCTGCCTGTGCAGCCTGCTCTCCCACAGCAGCTGGAGTGACTGTTTAAAATGCAAGTCCAGTCATTTCCCTCCCGTACTCAAAACGCTCCAGACCCTTCCCACATTATCAGAATAAAAGCCAGAGGTCCCACTGTGGCCTGGCAGGCCCTCCATGGCCTTCACCTTCGTTTTCTCTCACTTCATTTCCCCTCACTTCATTTCCCATGCTTTCCCTGACATTTCTCTCACTGGCTACCTTGCTCTTCCTCAGGTATGGCCTTCGCTCCCTGCTGCCTGGAACCCTCTCCTTCTGGATTCTACAGGTCTGGCTTCCTTATTTCCTGCAGGCACCTGCTGAGTTGCCGCCACATGGAGAGGCCTTCCCTGGCCCTATCTCAAGCACCCCCTAATCCCCCTTCACTCTCTGTCCCCCTTTCCTTCCTCAGTCTTCCTCTTAGCACTAAGCATTGTCTGATACATTATACATTTACTTGTCCTCTACTGGAATGTCATTTCCATGAGAAGAGAGACTTTGTCTTGTTCCCTGCTGAGTGAATCTCCAGCTCCTAGAGCAATGCCTGCCATATTGCAGCCCCTCACCTGTTTGTTGAATGAATATAGAAATGTCGAACCTGGACTGTTTCTAATGAGGGCCCTGCCTGCTGTTAGAACCTTGGCTACCTTCCCTCTAGTGGGCCTCAGAGTGGGCAGTGTGAACATTTGCTCTTGTGAATTCCATTTCCCGTGGGCCTTGATAAGTTCTGCCATGGAGGGACGGGACTGGTGAGTGTATGCGTGTCTGTCCATGTTTGGGTCTGTCCAGGCATCGTCCTCCCAGTGGTAAATCATCAGAGCACTGACTGTGCCTTTTCACATGACCAAAGGGCAAATCAGCACACTCTTCTGCAGCCTCCCTAATTGGTGTCATCTTCAAAAACAACCTGTGGCTTCCGACTCTGGTTTTGCTTGTGAAAGTGTCTCCCTATTTCTCATGGAATATCTTAATGTAGCTGGGTACTCGGATCTCTCTGCACCTTCTCATTTTACCAAGCTATAAAATGAAGGCCTAAAAATAGGTGTGATAAGCAGATAAAGGCCATTTATTGCAGAGTCTTCCTCCTCACTTCACCTACAGCCCTGAGCATGTGCGGGCAGAGCAGCCAGTCTCCGGGGAGATGCATCTAGGACTTTGGGTGTTAGAACGAGGCATACTGGGGTGTCAGGGTGCAGATATTTATCTCCTCTTCCAGTTGTGGAGGGGAGGGCTCCCTCCTTAGGCACCTACTCCTTCTCCCTCTCTCTGCCCCTGCCTTTTCTCTGCCTTTGATTAATTTTTTGGAGGGGATGATGTAGTTTAGAGCAATTAAGTTAATTGTCTTAGAAATCATGATTTCTTTTGGTGCATTGTTTCCTCTACAGAGACTTCCTGGCTCTTAGTTGCTGTCAGTGTTTAATTATGGTTGTCAGGCAAGATGATTTGAAATGATTAATGGGAAGATGCGTTTCAAGAACAACGGCAGGCATTTTAAAAATAATTTTTAAATAGACTTTATTTTTTAGAGAAGTTTTAAGTTCACAACGAAGTTGAGAGGAAGGTGCAGAGATTTCCCATCTACCCCCTCTCTCACACATGCACAGCCTCCCCCATTATCAGCATCCCCCAGCAGAGTGGTACAGTTATTACAGTTGATGAACCTGCATGAAGCATTGTGATCACTCCGAGTCCATAGTTTACAGTGGGGAGCATCCTTGGCGTTGTGTATTCTGTGGGTTCGAACAAATGTGTAATGACATGTGTCTACCATTATAATATCCTACAGAGTAGTTTCACTACCCTAAGTGAAAATTAAAATTTGATCACACAAATAATAGATGAATGCATGCTACTTTAAAATATTAAAGCATTATATATAAAGCTAAAGTCTCTTTTTTCCGCCACTCTCATCTCAGATCTTGCCCCAGAATTAATCACTGTTATCAGCTTGTTTGTATGCTTCTATTTGTGCCCCAGGTAACCTTGGAGGATAGAGTGATAATACTAATGACATCTCTGATACCATTGGCAAAGGAGCTCGAGGGCTGGGACATGTACAGGGGACTTCACATAATTCTCCCAGCCGGCCGAGTGCGGTGGCTCATGCCTGTAATCCCAGCACTTTGAGAGGCTGAGGCGGGCAGATCACTTGAGGTCAGGAGTTTGAGATCAGCCTGGCCAACAAGGCAACACCCTGTCTCTATTAAAAATATAAAAATTAGCTAGGTGTTGTGGCATGCACTTGTAATCCCAGCTACTCGGGAGGCTGAGGCAGGAGAATTGCTTGAACCCAGTAGGCAGAGGTTGCAGTGAGCCGAGATTGCCTCACTGCACTCCATTCTGGGCGCCAGAGTGAGATTCCATCTTAAAAAAAAAAAAATTCCTCTCAGCAACCCTATAAGGTAGGAGGTGGGTACCGTTTTGTTAATAACAGCTTTGTTGAGATGTAAGTCACACACCATAAAATTCACCATTTAAAAATATACAAGTAAGTGGTTATATATTCACAGAGCTGTAATTCATCACCACTAATTCCAGAATATTTTTATACCCCCAAAAGAAACTGCATGCCCATTAGTAGTCACTCCCTATCCCTTTCCTTTCCCCTTCCCTCATCCTCTGGCAACCACTAATCTACTTCCTGTCTCCGTGGATTTGCCTCATCTGGACATTTCATATACACGGGATAATGTAGGAGTGGAATCGCTGGATCATATGGTAACTTCCGGTGTAACATTTTGAGGAGCATACAAACTATTTTTCAATGTGGCTACACCATTTTACACCAATGCCACTAACAGTGAAGGAGGATTCCAATTTTTCCACATTCTTGCAACGCTTATTATCGTCTTTTTGATATTAGCCGTTCTGGTGGGTATGAAGGGGAAATTTATTGTGGTTTTGATTTGCATTTCCTTAGTGACTAACGATGTTGAACATCTTCTCCTGTGCTTAATGGCCATTTGCATATCTTCTTTGGAGACGCATTCAAATCCTTCACCCATTTTTAATTGGCTTATGTGTCTTTATTGTTGAGGTTTTTTAAACCTGTTGTACAGATGAGCACGGCCCTTCCTCTGTGGCGGTGCACAGGGAAGGCAGAATTATTGCGATTCTCAGTTCATAATGAAATTTCTTAAGTGTTGGGCTGAGTTTTACTTCGATTATAGGCTTATCGTTTCTTCCGCGTATAAATAATAATAGTATTCATTTGTTAGTACATGACGGACATTGTATTCTAAACACTCTACTATTCTAAACAGCTCTGCAGAAACTGAGGCTCAGAAAGGTTACATTACTAGCCGAAAATTACCAGGTAAGAGACCAAGCCAGGGTCCAAGTCAGGTCTATTGACTTCAGGGCTTGTATTCTGAAGTCAATAGTTAGCCATCAAAAGAGACAAACAAATCCCATCTGCCAGTGTGTGTGCAGAACCCGTTTGTCTCTGTGGCAGTGGTAAAACAAATGAACAAACAAAACTGATGCCGTGATGCTGGGCCTTCAAGCTAGTGATGCTTCAGAATACACCACACCAGACTACCTGTAAAACATCTGCTCCGACAGGTTGCAGGCTGCTCAGGTTGAAATTGCTCCAAGCTGGGAGCTGCAGAACTGAAGTAGCCTTTCAGCAAAATTGCAACTTACTTGTTGAGAGAGGAAGTCTGAAGATGTTTCCTGGGGCCTCACCTCTTACCTGCTATTTCCTGAGAGTGCTTTGTTAAGATTTTCTCAGTTCTGTTTCTGGAGACAGAGCAAGAACCATTGACTTGAATCACGTTAGCACTGTGAGTGGGGAGAAGCATTGACTCCCTGGCTTCTCCCCACAAAGAGTCACCTTGACAGGCCCAGTAACATCCCTGTAGCTGTGGATGTGCTGGGTCACATCGTTGACCTGTAGAGGTCTGGCACAAGACTCAGGGAGGAGACAGTCCTTCTCTGAAGCCAAAGCAGATGTTTTCACTTCATGTGAATCATCTGGGGAATGAGAACAGTAGGCAAGGAAGGCAAGATCACCATTATCACAGGAAATGCTTTATTTGGCACCGCACCGGCTTTCCTAAGGCAGTGCCTGGAAACCTTGATCCTGATCTGCCTGCATCCCCCTCAGGAACTTGACTGCTCGGGCTCTGACTGCATGTCTAGCATATGCTGGGACTTCGAGGAGGAGGCCCAGTCCTCAAGAAGTTTAAAGTTTTGGGTAGAGAAACATGTGTGGATCGCAGTTACTGCAAGGTAGACTGTGATAAACACTCTCACTGAACTCTACTGAGCAAATGACACCATTCCATGAACTTGGATGATCATAGCTCTTTCCCATCTGCACAGCAGGTTAATCATTCTCACCCCGTGTAATTCACAAGAATGACTTGCGAGTAAATGAGACCAAGAATGTGCCAGAGTTGAGTGTACTAGTAGTGCTAACATTTTGGAATCAGAGATCCCTTTCAAGGGCTGATGAAAGCTTTGGACTTTCACCTCAGAAAAATTACTCTGGAGCGTGCACTTAGATGACTTTGCAAACAATTTCAATTTCATGGTTTTTATGAACATCCTGAAACCCATTCATGGACCCCTGTGGGGACCCATAGGTCAATAACACCTGTTTCAGTGCTTATTCCCTGAGGGGTGCTTTTAAAGTCCCAGGTAAATTCACATTACTATTATTAAGAATCTTATGTTTCTCAGTTACTTCTATGTTAAAAATCTTTCTCCTAAACAATTATTTGCTAAATATCCCTTATAACTAGGTATTATTTAGATTGATGAACTTTAAGGATAAAGCAAAAGCAAGACAATGAGACAATCTGATTGGCTAGATTTGTCTTCTGTTTTGTGTACATGTATAACACAAAATGGAAAACAATTGCAGAGGTGCGGGCTTTAAAAAAAAATACAGAAATAGAGCACATCAACCTGGATTTTCGGTATGACATCTTGTTTGGTTGTGCATTTCAGGGGCTGCAGAGCCCACGGAGCTATTGCAGGGAGGCAGCGTTAAATCTGCTGCTCTTGTAAAACTAATTGTATGGCATATAGCTGGGGTGGCGTGTGTATAGGAAGCTGAGAGCATTGGTCACGCCAGGTTCCCTGAGACGGGAGGCAGGATTGACAGCCACAGCTTGGTCTCTGTGCTGGGGGTGGAATCTGCTGCATGTGCAGCCTCCTTCCTTCCCCCCGCCACCCCATCCTGGCAGGCAGTGGTGCTGGGCAGATGGACCCCATCCTCATCTTGGGGCAGATGTGCTACTGGCTGCCCCATCTGCCCACTCCTGCTTTGACTCTCCCTCTCTCTGGGCACCCGCCTCCCTGCTCCCCTGACGCAGCCCCTCTGCCGGCCTCTCCCTCTCAGTGGAATGTTCTGTCCCAGGAGGCATTGCATCACTGCTGACCAGCCTCCTGCTCCTGATGACTGGTTTGGCTCTGACCATGAAAGGGCTCAGGTTTGGGTTTCAGGGCTGCTGTGGGTGTCTCTGTCCTAGGTGGCCTGTCTCAGAGTTGGAGATGGTAAGGTCATGATAGCACCCAGCATCTCTACAGCATCATATTTTTCCCTACTAGAGCACTTTCTAAGGTCTTCCCTATCCTCTCATGGCATGGGTTACTGTTCCAAGCATCAGCAATGGGCGACGCCCTCTATTCACTTGCCTGTCACTCTCAGGTAGCAGATGGAGGCAGGAGTACTCTGCACCCAATGAGAGTTTCACTGGTGCATAGCTTGGTGATTAACCCCAGTTCCTCCACCCACTGGATATGGGATCATGAACGAGTCACGGCCCTCTAAACTACTTAGTGTCATTGTCTGTGAGGTGGGACCAACACTCACCTCTTTGGTTTTTGAGGATTAAATGACACTGGAGAAAAACTACAAAGTTTGGGGTCCTCAAAACCACTTTCACTTCTGATACCAGTTGCAGGTTCAAGGGTCTCCAAGACCTCATTCAGGTGCAATAATTTGTTAGAAAGTCCTACAGCACTTACTGAAAGTGGTTATAATCAAAGTTATGGTTTATTGCAGCAAAAAGATACAAATTAAAATAAGCTGAGGGCAGAGGTGCACAGGAAAGCTCACTTCAGCCTGTTTTTTTTTTTGTTGTTGTTGTTTGTTTGTTTTTTTGAGACAGTATTTCGCTCTTATTGTCCAGGCTGGAGTGCAATGGCGTGACCTTGGCTCACTGCAACCTCCAGCTCACAGGTTCAAGTGATTCTCCTGCCTCAGCCTCCTAAGTAGCTGGGATCACAGGTGCCCGCCACCCTGCCCGGCTAATTTTTTGTGTTTTTAGTAGAGACAGGGTTTCGCCATGTTGGCCATGCTGGTCTCAAATTCCTGACCTCAAGTGATCTGCCTGCCTTGACCTCCCAAAGTGTTGGAATTACACATGTGAGTCACTGTGCCCAGGCTTTTTTTTTTTTTTTTTTTTTTAATAATAAGAAATTCCCCCTTTTATCTTTAGTTGACACATAATGTATGTATTTCTGGGATATAGCATCGTATTTCAATATGTGTACCTAATTCATTTTTTCAGTTTTTGGGTTTCTGATTCATGCACGGTTTATTCTGGTGTTTGGTGTCAGATGTGGGCTGCAATTGTATCTTTTTCCAAACGGCTGTCGAGTTGTCACAATACTATTTATTAAAAAGTCCATCCTGTTCTCACAGATGTGAGACACTATCTCAATTATATTTTAAATTTTTGTATATGGTTGGGTTTACCTTTAAACTTTCTGTTCTGTTTTAGTTGTCTGGTTGTTTACTCATATGCAACATTTTGATATAGAGAAGACCAAATCACTTCCCTCTTGGCTCTTATTTATAAGGGGCTTATCAGTTAATTTTGTATATTTTTCTTTTTTAAAATTTTACTTTAAGTTCTGGGATACGTGTGCTGAATGTGCAGGTTTGTTACATAGGTTTGTGCCGTGGTGGTTTGCTGCACTCATCAACCCGTCATCTAGGTGTTAAGCCCCGCATGCATTAGGTATTTGTCCTAATGCTTTCTTTCCTCTTTCCCCCATCCCCCGACAGGCCCCAGTGTGTGATGTTCCCCTCCCTGTGTCCATGTGTTCTCATTGTTTAACTCCCAGTTATGAGTGAGAACATGCAGTGTTTGGTTTTCTGTTCCTGTGTTAGTTTGCTAAGGATGATGGTTTCCAGCTTCATCCATGTCCCTGCAAAGGACATGAACTCATTCTTTTTTGTAGCTGCATAGTATTTCATGGTGTATATGTGCCACATTTTCTTTATCCAGTCTATCATTGATGGGCATTTGGGTTGATTCCAACTCTTTGCTATTGTGAATAGTGCCGTAATAAGCATACCTGTGCATGTGTCTTTATAGTAGAAGGATTTGTAATCCTTTAGGTATATACCCAGTAATGGGATTGCTGGGTGAAATGCGATTTTTTGAACCTGGTTTTTACTGGGGCTCACTCATGTAGCTGACAGCTGTGTGGCTGGCCCAGGTCTCCAGCCTCTCTGGAGATTGAGTTGATGCTGCATGGCCCAGAGCCCCTGCCATAAATCATGTTATTAGACTATCTGGGTAGCCCAAGGTCCCCACTCTTCTCAGGCAGTCCAATCTAAGGGTGTAGAGGTTACCTCTCAGAGTCCAGGGAAGGGGAAAAGCCAGACTTCTTTTTGGATAATGTTGATTCTTTACTAGACAGGTAGACTTTGGTAAATTGCTGTTGGTGCTCATTTTTATGCCTAAGGTCAAGGTGAGGGGGAGTGACTTCAATTTTCTCTCTTTTTCCTTTCTCTTTAATTATGTCTGTGGTCTTGGGAGGGTGTCATTTATTGTGCCTACTTGAAGTTATTATCAGGGCGTGTTTTTGCCCAATCATAATGCTTCTCGTTTGTGTGGTGCTCTCAACCTGTCAGGCTCACATGTACTTGGTTAAGTCTCACAACAACCCAAGGAGGTGGGTGGGCAGGTGTCATTATCCCAGTTTTACAGGTGAGGCGGGTGATGTCATAGGAGGCTTGCCAAGTCGCCAGGGCTCAGGACTGACAGCAGGCTGTCCCTGCGTATCTTTCTGCCTTCTCTGCTGACCCCCTGAGCGATACTGCTCTGTTTATGCACACAGCCTTGAACTGGTTGGGCCTGGGTTCAGATCTGGTCCCTGTCACACCCAGGCTGTGTGATCTTGGGCAGAATTTCTTCACTGCTCCCCTGCCCATAGGGTTGTTGTCAGAATCATGTGCACTGAAGCATGTAAAGTATGGGCTTTTAATACTGTTTGCTGAGACAGAATATTGGTTACTGTTGCTGCAACCATTGGTTACTGTTGCCGCAATAATTTCTTCAAGCCTTGTGCTAGGTGTATAAGAAATTCAGCATGAGAAAGTATCTTGGATACAGAGAAGGCAATTTATGGCACAAAATTTAAGAACATGCAAATTAAAGGCTCCCAATTTTAACCTCAATAATCCTTTTCACGTAACTACCAGGTAATTATTTAAATAGTCAATAAAATAATATGTGGTGTTCCCAAAGCTCTCTCCTGCGAGGCGTTGTCTCTTCCTTCAGTCCTGGTGCCTGGGCCTCTCTTTTCTGCCCTTCCTGCCTCTCCTTCTCACCTAGTAAACCTTACGCTTTTTTCAAATCCCAACAACTTTCCAACTCCAGGTGAGGTTCGCACCCTCTGATGTACCCTTTCCTTTGATGCACTGATCAACCCACAGTTTCACAATTATTTGACAGTTTGATTAATATCTATCTCTTCTGCTAGGCTATGAGCCCCAGGAGGGCAGAAGCTGAGATCGTATCTCCCAGATTTGGCAGATGCAAACCTAAAAGTCAGGTGTGATAACTTAGAGGCTCCGGGGGTGATTCCTAGCCGTCCCTTATCACTGTAGAGAACACTGGCCCTTGTACCCTGGCTGCAGGGCAGACAGGCCTGAGGGGGACCGCATCCACCTGCGCCCTAGATAGGATGTTGGAATGCTGGAGAGGCCCTCTCCTGACCCCCTCTCTCAGGAACATTAATGTCATTTCTTCCCTATTTATTTATTTATTTATTTATTGAGACAGAGTCTTGCTCTTGTTGATAGCCAGGCTGGAGTGCGACCTCGGCTCACTGCAACCTCCACCTCCCAGGTTCAGGTGATTCTCCTGCCTCAGCCTCCCGAGTAGCTGGGACTACAGGCATGTGCAACCATGCCTGGCTAATTTTGTATTTTTAATAGAGACGGGGTTTCTCTATGTTTCTCAGACTGGTCTCAAACTCCCAACCTCAGGTGATCCGCCTGCCTTGGCCTCCCAAAGTGCTGGGATTACAGGCATGAGCCACCACGCTCAGCCCCTCTTTTTAAGACTGGTCCCAAGCACCAGGTGCTCATCTGCCTTGTTAGCTCTGCATGCTTCCTGGGAGAAGCAGACCCCTGGATAAATGACAGCAGCTAATTGGTTGCTTAAAACACATTCGAGATGGTTTCCTCGGACTTCGGTTCTCCTGACTGTGCATTAACACAGCAATGCCAAGGCAAAGTTTCCATGGCAAAGGTTTAAGAACATGCAAATTGAATGTGCCCGATTTTAACCTCATTAATCCTGGCTTGGAGATCCCCCAACCTCCTTTCTTGGGTGTCCCACTCCAGAATGCTCCTCCCGCCTGTCACAGGTCCTCCAGCAGAAATGAACACAGCTCCAGTCCCGAGGATTCCTCTAGCCTAGAAGAAGGAGGCAGCATTGTGCAGACTCTGGAGTCAGACAGGGTGAGGTTCTCCTCCTGGTTGTGCTGTTGACATTGTGGCCTTGAACAAGCTTTAAGTTGCTAGGAACTTCATCTGTAAAATGGCCCTCAGACCATGCCAGCGTGTCCTCCTCTCCAAAGCTCATTGCAGTGGGATTGAGTGCTCCCTTTATAATCTCTCCTGGATTCCTGAGTGAGGACGAGAAGCTCTGAGACCCCATGCCCAGCTCCTCCTTCCTCTGTGTTTCCCAATCAAATAACTGCAAGAGCAAAGTCATGTGGGAGAGGCCAGCAGGCAGGGAATCAGGAAGAAGCAGGAGGGAGGCATCCTTCCTGGTTTCTTTCTACCTCCCCACCCTCCTCCTTGAAGTGCCAAGCCGCCCCCCATCCTGCTTAGAGCATGCACACTGCACCAGTCGCTTCACACTGGCCCCATTAGAAACCAGTGGGTTAGAACTCTTTAGCCTTGTGTAACTTACATGCTTTGTCTAGAACTCCATCTGATAAGTATTTCCAGTGGTTCACTCGCTGGCCAGAGTGAGTGTGCGGTGTGAAACTGTTTTATCTTTTCTCAGTATGAAAGGCAGTCTTTGCTCTAGGTACTCTGCATGAGGCCAATTCTCGATATTTGGGGGCTGGTTGTTATCCATGTTGGGAAATCACCAGATTCCTCCCTGCTTTCTTATTTCCTCTCACCTCCTCCATGTCTGCCCACAAATTCAAACAAAAAACAAGGAAGCAAAGAAGCTGCTAATTTCCCTGCTTTATTCCTTTCCTTGAGAGAATGAAACAAGGAAGATGGCAATTCATTTGCTTCCTTGGTAAATAATAAAAGAATGGGCTCAATGAAGAGAGAAGCTAAAATTGTGTTTTGGATTTCCACGAGTTCAGTAATGTGCTATCCATAGGGTCTTACGCCTGTACCCTGGGTCACAAGTTCCCTCTGCCATATCCCATTTCTTTCTGAAAAACTCAGGAATCCACCTCCTTCAGCTGAATTCATAAATCTAGCCTTAGTTACAATTCTATCATTTTCTACGTGTGCTGCCATCTTTATCTTGATCTTTAAAAAATAATTTTTCAGAAGCCTTTTATATTATAGTTTGTAGAAATTATCATTTCTCCCTGTCTTGTTATTTAGGCTGATTCACCTTAGAATTTTCTGAGAGTGTGCTAATGAAAATAGACATTCTTATGTTAGAATGGCTCCCAAAGGCAAAAGCTGCATTTCTTTGTCCACTTCAGGTTTAGGCTTCTTCAGGTGTTTTCCTTAGTTGTATGCTGAGAGTGTTCTTTTCAGCTTAGTTTGCAAAATGCCCTTTTTTGTACTAAGTTTACCGTTGTAGTAAGATTCGAGATATAAATCTGGTCTTTTAAAATCCTTACCCTTGCATTTGGCATTAGATGCCTCTTCATCTCACATTCATGGACCTTCAGGTCCGTCTTCTCAGCACATCTAGAGCTCTTTCTTGTCTCCTCAATCTTCTCACCTATATTTTTCTAAAAGGACTGTGCATCTCAAACAGTGCCACTTTTTATCTTAATAACCATACTTTTGATAGTGACATTGTTCCCTCCCCTGCTTTTTGCCTTTTCTCCAGAGTATTTCTTATACACAGCATCCTTCAGTATTCCCATGTTGCAGTTCTCATTGGTTTATCTGTTTCGTGGTCATCTCCACTGTTTCCTATTCTCCTGTCCCCTCGCCCCTGCTATTTCTGTGGAGAGCCTGGCATTGATTTTCTTTCTGTGACGCGCTGTCAGTCATGGTTATTTCCCAGTTCCTCCATGCTCTTTCCTATGAGAATTATTTTTTATGAAGATGGGCATCCCTTCTCCAGCTTCCTCTCAGATTCCTTTTAAAGATTTAGGGGAAATGTTTCCTTTCTCCATCAGATGATTTCAGTTGCCCACCTATCCTGACTTCTGACAGAGGCAAAACCAGGTTTCCAAGGGCAAATTCAATTCACTGCTCTGTCTCCAGCAGTTAGGGTTCATTCTTAGGTTCTGAAATCAATCCCTAAATTTCTTTTCTTTCTCAAACTCAAATTTTGCCTTTCTGGGGTACAGGGTCCTTCTGGGCTGAGTGTGAGTCACCGCCACATAAATTCTGCCTTTGCTGGCCACGCACACCCATCGTTGGGTTCCAGAGTAAAAACTCTTCAGGGAGCCTCGCTCTTTCTCCTACTCTGAGAAGACTGAGATCATGTCAAGGGTGAGAACTTGGTCCCCTGAGTCTAGAAGTTTTGAAGACCTCACTGGAAATCATTGACTGTGTTGACCTCTGGAACCATCAGCATCCCTCCTCATTCCCCATAACAGACCCCATGAAACCCTAGGAAATCTTCCCAGGCTGCAGAACCTGAAAATAAGAATGACTACTCTCAGTGACCCATATCATCAGGGCTACTCACCAGGCTCAGAAAATGTCCTTTTGTTCTTCTATTTTCCATATGGAATCAATTCTTGTAAGTACCAGGATCCCTGCTGGACATCCTACTTCTGTCAGGATTTTTTGCTTCCTTCCCTTTCTGTCTCTGTCTCAGCATCGTCACCACCGTATTGCAGGAGGGAAGCTTGTAAGGCTCTGGAAGGATCCCTACAGCCAGCAACAAACAATGCTCTTTCAGAAAACGGAGTTTCTTTACTACTTACTTGAAGTTGTTCTTGGGATCTCTTTCTGCCCTTCTTGCTCCAGAGCTGGTTCATGGTGTCTCAATTCAGTTCATCCCTGTCCCCAACCCTGATATTTCTTCTAGGGCAGAATCAGTGACCCCTTCCCTGCCTTCACCCCTGACTGGGGATGTGTAATGTTGAGAGGGAGGATGAGGTGAAACCACACGGTACAGAGCCGGATGTATGGCGGGGAGAATTGACGACGTGGCTTCCAAATACCTACCCAAACAAATGTCTTTTGGAGGACGACGCTGCCTCTGGATAAATGATCTCCGGGTACACAGAGGAGGCATGCAGTGATTTGTGGTTACTATGAATAGAATTGCCCATGCAGGGCTAGCTCCTTGGGGTTCTGCACCCTGATTGAGGTCACGGTTGATCAGGGGTGCATTCCCTTTCATAATCCCTGGGGATCTTGCCTGGCATTTTTGTTTAGCTGGAGAAATATTGGCTTCACTTTGGCCACGCATTTCCCACACTGGCGTGGCTCGGCGCTTTCTGGCTGCCTTTGACATCCTGATGCCTGTGACTTTGCAGAATGCCCAGGAACTGCTCGCTCAGCTACTTTCGCTCTCTCTCTAAAGATAATCATCTCTGAAGCAAGGTAATGGACATGCTTTATCCCCAACAATTCGGTTTGCTCATCTGGGGTGCTTCTCAAAAGAACAGCCTCAGAGATGCTGACACATGACTTCAGCTAACCAGCTTGTGTGGGTGTGATGTTTAATCATGCCTGTCTTTTTCTTGTCTTTTCATTATACCTGCGAATGTCTGTTAACCACATTCACCAGATGCATTTCTTCTCTTCTTTTGTAAAAATAAATCAACCCCTCCCTTCCATTGGATGAGGAGATAATTATCATCATTCACTGAAGGTCGACATTCTGTCTTGAATTATTTGTCTTTGGGCTAGAGCTTGAAAGAAGCATTCTAATTCCAACATATCTTCTTGATTAAATCTGGTTTTTAGAATGTCATAGCGTGTGATAAGAGGGTCTCGTTTGTGTCCTGGGAGAAAATGATTTGTGCTTCCTTGGATGAGATGTTGAGCAAAAGGATGGTGAGATTGTAGGAGCAGAAAGAGGGATGGAGAAGAGACTAGAACATGGAAAGTCAGTTCCACAAATACTGCTATGTCAGTAGAGAAATGGCCCCTCAAGATTGGCTCTGGGCACTCATATGCATTCATGAGTCATTTACTTTCAGATATGGTTTTGAGTATTCTTTGAACTACAGGTGTCACTGGAAATGATTCCCTCTGCTCAATATGGATTTGCATCTGTGTTGAATTTCATGTTGTTACCTACCCTATTAAATCCTGTGGGTGAACTCATTTTTTTCTATAAGCCAAGATGCTGTCTTTTTTTTTTTTCTATCAAGGAACCAATACAAAAATTCCCTCTAACTTTTTTTTTTTTCCGAGTGTCCTTAATATGCCCAGACCCCCCAACCCACTGAGATCAGTAATTTTAATCTTAAGAGTAGATATTTTCTCATTTGTAAAATAGGGCTCCTGACTCAGTTTCTTGGGTATCTTCCCAGAGATATTCTTTACCTATACACAGTACCTCCCCACCCATGTCCCCTGAATCTGCGACTTTACTTTCCACAGTTTTAGTGACTCTTGGTCAACTGCAATCTGAAAACATTAAATGGGAAATTCCAGAAATAAACAATTCCTAAATTTTAATTTGTGAGCTGTTCTGAGTGGCATGATGAAATCTCCTACTGTCCCACTCTGTTCTTCCCATGACATTAATCATCCTTTTGCCAGTGTATCCACAGTGTATACACCACCCACCCTAGCATCACTTAGGAGCCATCTCAGTGAGCAGGTCCACTGTTGAGGTATCACAGGGCTTGTGTTCAAGTAACCGTTATTTTCCTTAATAACAATCTCAAAGCACAAGAGTAGTGATGCCGGTGATTCAGATATGCCCAAGAGAAGCCATAAAGTGCTTCCTTTAAGTGAAAAGGTGAATGTTTATTACAGGTGTATATAGAAAAAAAACATAGTATATATAGAGTTTGGTACTGTCCAAGGTTTCTGGCATCCAGTAGGGGTCTTGGAACATATCCCCCATCGCAGATAAGGGATAACTACCATAAACATGTATCTGCATGTATATCTTTTTTATGTGGAAAGGAACATGTCATACATACCTTCTAGCCACCATACTTAACTTCGTTTTGACAATGTATCTCTGAAGAGATTGTAGCCTGTTTGCACACAAGCCCGTACCTTGTGCTTTCGTCCTGATTGAATAGTATTCCATTGTATAAATTATTATAATGTGTTTTCCCAGCCCCCTATTAATCTAGGTTGTTTCTGATAGGTTACTGTTACTGACAGTGCTGCAGTGAGGATCCTTGCACACCCATCTTGGCATGTACGTATGAATCCATCGGAAGGATACATTTCTGTAAATAAGATTGCTGGGTGAAAGGTATATTTGCTTTTATTTTGATGAAAAACAGTCACCTAGGGCATGAGCATGCCTGTTTGCCCCACCAGTCTGCCATCATCTCAAGGTTTTATGCCTTCTAGTTAAGCATCAGCTACTACGTGTAGAGCTCAGGACACTGACTCACGCACAAAAGGTACCTAAGTCAAAGTTGCTAATTAACATGCATCTTAGTAGGAGTTTGGGGTATTTGTTCAGGACTGCTGGTTTCATGGCTAGATTAGTGAACATTCACCCCAAGAGTGAAAGGCTCTGGAATTTAACCACAAGCTTAGGCTTTGAGGAAATGGTATCTCCCACCCATCTCCCTTTTATGGCAGATTAACCAGGCGGTGGGCAGAACCGACCCTTCCACACACCAGCCTGTCTTCCTCAGAGAGCACAAGTGCATTTGCTGAGAACATTCACACTTTCAGACCTGGAGAGGGTGACACACAATTTTTTGGCAGCAAATCCCAAATAACATATATTTAGGATTACAGAGTCACAGTTTTGCAACCAGCGGGCTTGGAAAGGAGTTGCTTAAAGCAAGAAAACTGCAATGCAGTTTTTACAAAAATTAAAATATAAACTCCATCTTCCCAAATTATATTCCATCACGTTTACTTCTCTACAAATGCCGTTTGCACACAATATACCCAGTTTTCACTGAGTTCCATTCCTTGCTTCTTTCTTCCTTCTCAATCACACACTATCTGTGCATGTCAACACGCTGTCATATAGAACTTCTGCATAGAATAAAGTATTTTATTTTGTTTTGTCTTTGCTTTCAATTTTATACACTTTTGGGATTAGGTCATTGAATACTGATCCTGTTTTCATCTGAAGTTTCTTGGGAGAGGAAGTTTAAATATTTACCTTCATCTTAAAAAAAAAAAAAAAAGAAAGAAAGAAACCCACCCAGATGACAGAAACTGAGAGGGACATGGTGGTTGCAGGTGTCCACGTGTGCTGGGAATGCAGAAACATGCCTGGAGCAGTGGAGGCTGTGCTCTGGCTCTGCCAAAACACCCTGTGGGCCTATTGAGATCCACTACCTAATGGAGGAATTGCCTTCTTTCCTTTTTTCAGCAAATCTTTATTGAATGCTATGGTTTGAATGTTTGTATCCCTCCAAAATGCATATTTTGAAACCTGATCCCCAAGATGATGGTATTGAGAGGTGGAGCCTTTGGGAAGCAATTAAGTCATGCAGGCATGAGTGGGATTAGTGCTTTTATAAAAAAGACCCGGCTGGGCACAGTGGCTCACACCTGTAATCCCAGCACTTTGGGAGGCCGAGGTGAGCAGATCTCCTGAGGTCAGGAATTCGATACCAGCCCGGCCAACATGGTGAAACCCCGTCTCTACTAAAAATACAAAAAAATTAGCCGGGCGTGGTATCGCGCGCCTGTAATCCCAGCTACTCAGGAGGCTGAGGCGGGAGAATCGCTTGTACCTGAGAGGCAGAAGTTGCAGTGAGCCGAGATCGCGCCATTACACTCCAGTCTGGGCACGAAGAGTGAAACTCTGTCTCAAAAAAAAAAAAAAAAAAAAGAAAGAAAAAAAACAGCACAGACAAAAACACAACAGAGCTTGTTCACCCCTTCCACCATGTGAGTGGAGGTAGCAAGAAGGCACCATCTATGAGGAAGCGGGTCATCACCAGGCACCAAATCTGCTGGTGCCTTGATTGTGGACTTCCCAGCCTCCAAAACTTTGAGCAATACATTTCTATTGCTTTTAAGTTACCCAGTCTAAGGTCTTTTTGTTATAGCAATCTGAAATGACTAAGGCGCTAAAGTATAATGTATAGAAATAATGTGTGAACAGCTTGATAAATTTTTATACAGTTAACATATCCCTAAAATCCTGCATCCAGATCAAGCAACAGAACACTACCAGCACCCCGGAAACAAGTGGCTACCTTTTGAGTCACTCTCCAGCATCTGACGATCTTTAACAATGTTGACCTCTCTGAACATAGATTAGTTTGCATTTTTTTTGAGTTTAACATAATTGGAATGATATGGCATATACTCTTTTGTGTCTAACTTCCTTTTACGCAGTTTTATGTTTGTAACATTCATCCATGTTGTAGCAAGTAATTGTACCTGGTTAGTGTTCACTGCTGTGTAGTATTCCACTACAGGAACACACCGCTATTTATTCATTCTACTCTTGATGGATATAGGTTGTTTCTAGTTTCCGGCTATTGCAAAGAATGTTGCTGTCAACATTTTTGTGTACATACGTACACATTTCTGTCAGGTATACACCTGGGGTAGAATTGCTGGGTTGTTAAATTGCCTTAGCAGGGTTATAGGACCAGGTCTTGCCTACTGCTAGATTCTTGTCATCATTAATCATCATTCATATGCCAGGCACTGTGCAAGGCATTGGGAATAGTAAGGAGCAGAAGCAGATGTGGTTTCTGCTTTTGTGCCAACGTTAATTAAGCAAACACCAAGGTGCGGTGGTATGATTGCCATGGAGGTAAGTGCTAAAGAGGAAAGAGACAGGATCCCAGGACAGCTTGCCGTTAGGTTTTTTAAAGGGAAGGTGAGGGTTAAAGAAAAATAGAGAGAGAGTTGGCGGCCCTACAGCAAAACGTAGGCTTTTTGTCCAACATAAAACCTCCAGAGGTAGGGGACCAGCTTAACACCAGTGCCCACCACTGCTTATAGGCTGGGGCAATTATAGGCCTGAGCAGGAGGGGTCTGGGGGGGCATGGCCTACTGCCTGGGAAAATGTTGATAACGTGTTCCCACGATGAGGTGGTTTGGCCCTTGTTCCAGCGGAATGTGATGTTCCTTGCCCTTTCTCCCAGCAAAATGTGACAAAGTCAGGCAGTTGGTCAGGCTGTTTCTCACGGCCTGAACCCCCCGTGGAATGTTTCACTTTGACCAAGGTCTGCGAAATGACAGGGAGCTTACAAAATGGTGCAGTTTGGATTAACACTTGTGACATAGGAAGTGGATCTGGGCTGGGGGAGAGGGTGGCATGGAAGGGGGGCTTTCCTGAAACAGTGACACAGCTGAGATTGGAGGGATGAGGAGAGTATATCAGGGTATGGTGAGGGAGAAGCTTTCCAAGAAGTTGGAAGAGCATGTGGGGCATGTTCCTGAGCTGAAGGAGTGCCAAGGTGCCAGAGCATGGAGGCGGGATTGAGGATGGGGAGGTGGTGAGGCTGAGATTGGTGTGAGGGCTGCAGCCTTTATGCCTGTGATGGGAGCTCAGACTTACAGCCATGAGGTGTGTGGGTCTGAGAACTCTCCAGACCTCGCATTCCTTGCAGCTTCATGTCACAGCAGAGCAGGAAGGGCCTATTCAGCTACAGGAATTAGTAGGAAGCATTTGAAATGGTCCACAACTGCTCACAATCCTTCAGGGAGTTTATGTATAACTGAGAGAGTGTGGGGAGGTGTCTGGACAGTCAGGAAGTGACTGTCACAGGTGGCATTTTCTGGCTGGGCACAGGATCCGATGGATGTCTTTCTGTCTGTTGAGTGGAGCGTGGTCTCCTGAGGAACAAGGCCTGCATAGTCTGAGTTATGCAATACATGTGTAACTACTTTAGTATAGTTGAGGACTCTTGAAGTCATGCTGTGTCTTTAGGAAGTGATTTGAGCAGGAGATCATGAAAATTTTGCAAGAATCTGCAATCTGGAAGAGTGTTGATTCAATATACATTGATTGGGTGCCCACTCTGGGTTAGTATGTGTCTGGCACTGCCCTGGACACTAGGGATTCAGCAGTGAACAAAGATAGACAAAATTCCCCAACCTCATAATGTTTATATTCATCCAAAATGTTCTCTCAAAATAGTATTGTTTTGATGAGCTGTTGGATCTCTTGACCGTTCAGAGAATTTTACATTAGGGGAAAGTGCTTGTGTGTAGGCTTAAGAAAGAAAGTCTAGGATTGGAAAGTTGGAAACCAGTTTTCTACCGCCTTCCAGAAAGAACTGGAGGACTGACGTGGTGGTGGAAGGCAGAGGGGCAGGGGAAAGAGCACCAGCATCAGTGTGAACATTCTGGCTGGGACGCTTCCTCATGGTACAACTTGGGGCAACTTTGATCTTCTAAATGGGTATTAACAATTCCCACCTGCAGGACTGAACCTTGAAAATGCACTGAGATCCAGCACATGCAGGACTGAACTGCGGAAGTGCACTGAGATCCAGCAGGCCAAACCCCTGGCCTGAGTATTGGGTGCAGGACTGAACTGCGGAAATGTACTGAGATCCAGCAGGTCAAACCCCTGGCCTGAGTACTGGGTGGCTGTTGTGGCCATGAAGGCATGAGGCTTCTGTGTAACCTGGGTGACTAACACAGCCCACAAGCAGTGAAGAAGCCACTCCCAGCGGCCCTGCCTGTCTGGGTCCTCCTGTCCTCACTGGGTGTTCCCAGCCCCCCTGTGCTGTCTCCCTCTCCTTCTCCAAGTGCCCAGACCTGCTCCAGCTGCCCCTGATCCTCAGCAATGCAGACTTGTCTGGAAACGTGGGCACTAAGGCAACCTTGGCATTTCCAGGCCAACTGCTGAGATGAAACAGGTTCATTGTCAAGGCCAAGGCCAGGGCAGGAAGTCTAGTTGGAGGCCCCAGGGTAGCTCGCCCCAGAGTTCTGAAAGAGCGCTGTTTTGAATTTTGTAAACATCTGTTGGCTTGGGTGTGTGTTTGATGACTGTGGCTGTGGGTTGAGGTGGAGTAATGTTGACCTTGGAAGGTTAGGATGCTTTTGTTTCTGATGACACCATCTAGTGTAGGTCAAAAGGACTGTGTCGTAGACAGAAAACATTTTTTTTAAAGTTGGGTGTTTTTGAATCAGCCACACCTTAATGGACTGGGCAGAACTGGCGCCTGGGGTAGTACCAGCTTGGTCTGAGCGTTCATGGGTAAGGGTGGGGGCTGGGAAGAGAAGCTTGCGCAAGGCCCTGCTGCAGAGGGAGGGGCAGGGGAGCTAGTGGGAGCCAGGTGTGGGGAACTGCCTTTCACAGAGCTGGGTTATGGATCCACCAGAGAAATGGAGCCCTTTCTCTCCTTCCCACCCCCCACGTCTCCCTCTCCCACCAGGGCTGGATAGGGGTGGAGAAAGCAAGTTTATGGCCACCTTGACATTCACTAAGTGGCCTGAGGACTCCTTTTTGAGTTAAAGTGACTTGTTTTTTTTCTTACCTTTATTCATCCCCTTAGTAGGATGGCAGCAGATATAATATCATTATGTATGTGAAAACATATAAAGACATTCGCTCTAGGGGACATTGTCCAGCAGATGCATGGATGTCCATGTTAGCTCTTGTGAGTGCAGAGAGAGGATGCAGAAGTCAGCTGGATCCAGCGTGGGGGAAATATCCTTGGAGATATGTGGTGTTGGATGCTTCTGTCCAGGGTGACGTGGCTCTTATTACCCAGGTTTTGGAGCCTTCTCTACTTTACTATCTGCATTTGTCTTTTCTTTTTTATTGGGTGGCATTCAACTGGGTTTTCCTTCACTTCCTGACCATTCAAGATGTCAACTCTATTCTCTCATCAGTCTGAGCTTCTCTCAGCAGCTCCTGACATTTCCTCCAGCTTGTCTTACCTTCTCAGTTTTCTCCCATTCCCACCAGCACATCCTTTGACCTTCCCTTCCATACCCTTCTGCACCTAGGACCTCTTCTACTCCTTCCCAGACAAGAAGCTCCTGTGAATAAGCACAGGTATTCAATATATGTTAGGGTGGATACAGGTAAAATAAGAAATCACCTATAGAGGTAACATAGAAAGCACAAATAATAGAGAAATAACAGGTGTCTGCACCTGTCATCTTTCCTGAGCCCCACATGTCGGTATTTAGGGAACTGCAGGTATTTCCACATTATATCTTCTGGCACCAACAACTTCATGTGTCCGAACTTGAGCTCATGCAAACTCAGCCCTTGTCTTCCACATGACTCCTCCATCAACTCAGAAAGCCAAAGAGACCCACAGGTCATCCTTGACTCCTTCCTTTCCCTCACCTCTACCCTAGCCCCTCCATGTCCACTCACCAAGTTCTTCCAGCTTTCAGTCCTGAATTTTTCCCGAATCTCTATCTTCTCTCCAAGACTGCCCCACCAAGCCTTCTGCCATTTGTCAATTCAACTCTGTGGCAGCCTGAAATTGTTTTCAACTCCCAGTAGCTATGTACCTGAAGGCTGCCCCCTGCCCCCTATCACCTGGCTTTGTCCTACTCTTTCACCAAGGCTGAGCTCAGACCTCACCTCCTCCAGGAACCGCTCCAGGACCAGAGTACATGACCCACCTCCCTCCCCAGGAGAGCCCTGCAGTACCTCTTCTAGGGTCCTGCCCCTCTAGAATGCCTACTTCCCATCTAGTGTGAGGATGATCAGTTTACATGCCTGTCTCCCCATGGATGTACACTTCTCTAGGGCAGAACCCAAAAGCTGCTGAAATTATCTCTGCCCAATTTGACAGAGGGAGGGAAATGTAGTGGACTAAGAGTTGAGACACCAGGTTCTGCCTGACCCCAATTAGTGCACCACCCTTTTTTGTAGATTAAATAAACCTAGGAGCTAGTTTATTATGTAGTTCCTGTAAAAGACAAGTCAATAAAGAAACCTAGGAGCCTCAAAGTCCCTTCCTGCCCTGATGTTCTGCGATTCTGCCAGAGGAATCTGCTGTCTCCAGCCTAACTTTTCTATCTGCACTGCCTCATCAGAGGAGCCCTCTGCACTACTGCCCTCTCCCAAGTCAGGGGCTGGGGACAAGGAAGACTTTCACTTTTCAGTAGCTTCAGCCATTTCTTTCTCAGCTCCCAGGCTGGAGGCCTTTCCCAGATCTCTAATGGACAAACTTTCCACGCATGACTTAAGAGAAGAAGACACAGGACTTGGACTTGGACAGTTTTGCTGCATGAGCCACTGAAGTCTCTGGAACCTTAGCAACATGCACCCATGGACCTTGGTCTTGAGTGTGGGGCCTGGGACAGTCCCCTGGCAGTGTGCTCATCTTGGACTTTTTCTGGAGCTACTAAAGGCAAGAAACCCGGTTGAGCCCAAGATTTTTTTCTTTACCCCCAAACTTCTTTGTACAGAAGTTTCACTTTCTCATAACGTGATTTCTTTCTTTTACAAAAGACAAAATAAAACAGAACCCAAACTTGACACACAAATCCAACCACTACTGCTACTATTCAGGCAGCTGGTCTATATTTTAGTAGCTCATCTATTTCAAAAGCATCTAGGCAGTAGCTGGGAGGCTTGGTTAATATTTCAAACCTCCCAAAGCTGCAAAAAGCAGAGGCTCGGGTTTTTGAGTAGAGGGCTGATGCTAGAAACGTGAAGAGATTCATCTGCATCTTCTTCAACAGTGTGCTTCACCTCCACCTCTCACTAGGAAAGATCTGCTTTCTGCTGAGCATGGACCTGGGAAAGATGTGTTCCCTGGAAGGTGGCCTGGGCTGTCACCAAGTCAGTTGCAAAGGAACTGTGTGAAGCCTTCTCACTGTGGCATAAGCCATCACTCTCAGAGTACCTCAAGCCTGGCAGGGTTCTGAGAACCTCAGGGTTTAATCACTCCCGTGTTTAAGGAACTCAGACACAATGTATTTTACAAATTAGTTTTGAAAGGTTTATATAAAGTGGTAATTTTATGAAATGTATATTTTACCAACAATGAGGAAAAAGGCTTATGAGCCTAAATAGAGGCTTTCACATTCATTATTTCACTTAATTCTCTAAACCTCCAATGGGGTAAATAAATTTCTGTTTTGCAGATCATTAAACCAAGGCACAGAGAGATTAAGTGGCTTGCCAAAAGGGGTAAGAGTATTCATGGACTAACTGGGGTTATTTTTTTCACAGTTCATTCAAATGATAAGTTTAACATGGTATGTCTTATTTTATGTTGTACGTGATAAATATGTACACTTTTATTTGTTAATTACTACGTTTTAATGGTCAACTTTAGCCCAAAGCTTGTCCCTCTTCTCAACTTCTCACAGCCTTCTGATTCAGTTTACACACACACACACACACACACACACACACACACACACACACAAACATATAGAGGCACATACACGCATGATGCATGCAATGCCCACATTGTCCTTTATTATTATTATTATTTGAGACAATGTTTTCCTCTGTTGCCCAGGCTGGAGTGCAGTGGCACAATCTCAGCTCACTGCAACCTCTGCCTCCCAGGTTCAAGCGACTCTCATGCCTCAGTCTCCTGAGTAGCTGGGACCACAGACGCACACCACCACACCCGGCTAATTTTTGTATTTTTAGTAGAGATGGGATTTCACCATGTTGGCCAGGCTGGTCTAGAACTCCTGACCTCAGGTGATCCGACTACCTCAGCCTCCCAGAGTGCTGGGATTACAGATGTGAGCCACAGCGCCCAGCTGTCCTTTTATTTTTATTTGGTGTTCCTTGTTGGAAGAGATCAGCTTCTCTTCACTCGAGAAATTTGTCAGTGATCCTGGCAGGGGCTCCAGGCCCCTTTTCATTAGGAAGAAATAGAGCAGAATGATTGGGAGTACAGGGACAGGGTGGTGTCACATTTCCTGAGTTTGAGCCTCAGCTCTTCCACTTGCTGGCTGTGTGGCTTTGGGGGCAAACTCCTTCACCTCTCAGAGCCTCAGATACCTCTCCCTACAGAGGAAATGCAAGTAGAAGTGTAAAGAAGATCCACACAAAATAGCACCCGTCAATCACTGTCAAGCACAATGCCTGGCACACAGTAGGTTTGCAGGGTGCCTGTGGTTTCTGTCGCCCTGATGTGCCTCACCTGGGGCCCTTGAAGGTAGCATTCCAGGCCCTCAGAATCTCCAGGGGAGTGACTGGGAGCTGTAGTTTCACCAGCACCAGGCTGATGCTTGTGGCTGGGAAACACCACTACCAAGGTGATGAAAAGGGGAAGGTGGGGTGATATATAAAATAAAAGAACTTGGAGGAAAGTTAATACCTTTGAATATTGGTTCCCAAAGTGTGGTCCTGCACCAGCAGCAATATCCACCTGGCAACTTGGTGGAAATGCAGATTCTCGAACCTTCCTCCAGACTTACTGAACAAAAACTCTGGGGGTGGATGCTAGTGATATTGTGTTTGAACAAGCCCTGCAGGTGTGTCTGAGGCCTGCTGAAGTTTGCGAACCATACTTTAGAATGTTAAAGAGCCAGTCCGTATTTCATTTTAAATGAGTTTAGATGTATATTTAGCCACTGAAACAAGAAATCTAAAGATATGTACACTTGTACTAAAAAGAGAAGGAAAGAAATCCGCTGATATGAAGACTCAGTTGTATTTTGAACATCCTGGTCCTTTGCTTGGCTCGTGGTGAAATACAGCGACCACCATGTGGGTCAAGAGGCTTGTGTTCAGGACAACTGAACGGATTGAGGCCTTGACCTCACGTCCTCCCAGCACCAAAAGGAGCCAAGAGTGGGAGGTTACTTCTGCCTCTCCGGAGCTCCAGCACTTCCTCCCTGGGGGTGCTGGCATCTTTCTTATGCACAGTCACTCTCCTCGTGGTTACTGTTGTTTGGGTAAATGTTGTAAGCAATTGCTTGAATACAAACCCTCCGCTTTTTCATCCCTGTTTCTCCTGGGCAAACCCAAATGTGACTGCAAAACATCTCCAAATAGAATTCGATTCTTCTAAGTGTCAAGGCTTGGCCCAGCCACTGCCTCTGCTGTAAAGGCTTTCCAGCCTGAATACCACCATGGCAAGTCATAAGTGTTGTTCTTCCCCTGCTGTGCTTCACATCCCAGGGGGCTGATCCCTGCAGGCTGCATTTCCAGGCGCCTGCTGGGTTTGAACAGTGCAAGCGACTGGGGTGAGATTGCAGGATGGCAGGAGGGGGCTTCCAGGGTATTTCTCCCCTTCCTCTGTGGCTGGCTGTCCGACAGTGGCTGGGGATCTTCCAGGGCTCTATGGCTACTCCTGTCCCCACTAGTTTTTGTTTACCTTCTTGCCTGTATGATAAATTCCCTGGATTAAATTCCCCAAGGGATTTGGAGTGGTTTCTCTCTTCTTAATTGGGTCCTGACTAATGTAGCCCCTTTCCTTGCTTCCACTGGGAGTGGTCACTCAGTTGTGATGATGCATTTGCACACGTATCTTCTCCAATAGCCATGAGCTTCTCAAGAGTAGCCGTCATATCCAATTCAATGTCACATCCTTAGTGCCTACTCCAGGAGCTGTCACTTTCAACATGCTTGGTGTTTGATGAATGAATGCATGATAACATGTGGCAAGGGCTGAAAATGCAAAGGAAGATCAAAGTATGCCATGTATTCAAAATGCATGCAATGAGCAAGGTTTACCATATGGAAATAGTGATGTATGCCCTGCCTAGTAATCCAGCTTAAAATAGTAATAATAAACCTCAAGCTTGTGCACAGGAGAGATTTTTAAAACAATAATTTGAGAATGCTGAAATCTACTGCTCCATTATAAACCACCCCAGAACTTAGTGGTTTAGAACCCTTTATTATTTCTCATGATTGGTGGGTTATGACTTGAGTTGCCTTCAGCTGTTCTTGCCTGGGCTCGCTCATCACTACGTTTGGTAGCAATTTGGCTGGAATTCATATGCTTGGGACCTCAGAAGAAATGGAGATTCTCTCTCCACTAGAATCTCATGCTGAAGGAGGCTGGCGCGGGCTTGTTCACCAAGTGGCAGTCTTCCAAGAGGGTAAAGAGCAAGCTCTGAGGCCAACTGAGGTGGAGGCTTGGAAGTTACACAGCATCACCTCCTGTGCATTCTGCTTCAAAGCAAGTCAGGAGCCCAGCCCAGATTCAAAGGATGGGGAAATAGACTCACCTCTTAATGGGAGGGGCTTCCAGGAATTTGTGGCCATATTTAAGCCACTGTAGAGTGGTTATTCTCATTGCGAAACATTCTTTATTACAATATTATTATGGCTATACCTTAAGTAGAGCCTCCTGGAGTAGATTTAAAAGGTGGCTCAAGTGATAAGACCCACAAACGGGGAGCTGTCACTGCTTTCCTTAGTTCTTTGTCTGACCACCAGATGGTGGCATTGCTCAGTCGACCTGGAGTATTTCAAGGCTGGCACCAAATTCCACCTGGAGATGCCCTTAAAGCTGTGGGAATTCTATGATTTTGCATGACTGGATTGGGAGCAGGCAGCGCTAACTATGGAGAGGGTCTGGAATTAGGACTGCAATGGGCACTGGATGCCCAACTGTCTCTCCCTGACTCTTCTAGAACTGTTGTGGGAGATTTCTTCACCTCCCCAGATGGGGGACTGGAGTAAGATGCTGCAAATATCATCCCGTCACAATGGACTCAATCATGAAGAAAAACATTGTTTGTAATAAAAAATATTGTTTGCATACTCATGAACTGCCTGTCGAAATTACATTGTATTGATTTCATCCCAGTGATGTAAATAATTCTATACCACTTCTTTTTTTTTTCTACCCTCTGCACCATTATAGTTGTTTGTCTAACAGTGTCTGCAAAAACTGATAACATTTGATTAAGGTCTGCAGTCTAGTCCATTGTATTGTGCCAATGTCAATTTCCTGGTTTTGATCATGTAATATAGTGATATAAGATGTTATCATTGGGGAAGATAGGTGATAAGGACATAGACCTTTCTGTACTATTTTTGCAAATTCTTGCAAGTCTATAAGTATTTCAGAATAGAAAGTTAAAAAATACCCTCACTAAAAATCACCACCACCTGCTTGTGTATTACTGGTATTTGCATTATCATTTGGGAGAAAAGTTGAGCATTCATTTAAAAAAATTTTTTTTTTTTTTTTTTTTGGTCATTCTGGCAGAGTAGCACTGGCTTCTCAACCCCCTTCAGATCCACTGGCGACTTCCACAGACCCCGCCCAGGCTCAGAGCCCCTGCTATACCAGCTGATCAGTGATTCATAGACCTAGAGCCAAGGATGGAGAGAGACAGTCATCGCCACCTCCTTTCTTCCCTTTCTGGACTCAGAGATCTTCTGTCCCAAGTTTCTCCCTTATAGTCAGGGCTCTGCCCTTTACTACCCACTTTCTTGTTTGTTGTCTTAATTGCAGCTTACAGTGCTCCTCTAAGACTAACAGGAAGGCACTTTTATTTCCATTTTGTGAATAAGAAAACTAACACCCAGGGTTTGAGGAGCTTGCCTGGGGCCAAAAGTAAGCGCTGCATCCAAGGCTAGAAGGTAGATTAAATGACTTTTTAATCTGGGTTTTCCTTGCTAATTTCTAAATACACTAAAAAGAGAAAACTTTTTAGAAAGTTTTCTTTCTAAAAGAGAAAACTTTTTCAAGTGAAGTAAAACTTGTTTAAAACATTACATGTTTAAACTCCTAAGCTGTAATTACATATGCTTTTATTTACTGTCTTGCTCTATTAAAATGCAACCTATAGCACCTTTTAATGTTCACACAGTGTGTGAAGTAGAGAAATGAAACTTTTATGAGTAAATGGAGAAAGTAGTGTTAACTTTTTTTTTTCATTAATGAGAAAACAATAGGCAGCAATGGGTTTAGGAGTTCTGTGGCAAAAAGGCATTTCCTGAGATTGAATCAGTGGCAAAAGGAGAGCCTGTTATGTTTTGCTAACCAAAAGAACGTGGGAACATTTTAGCTAAAATGCAAGTTAAAACTGTGAAACATATAAATAAGCAATTGGTATGCTTTTCCTCAAGCCAGTGAGCCCTGTGGGGAGGGCTCTTGGGTCCTGGACTCAAAGAGCTCAGAGTATGTCTACCTGGGGAACTAAACCGGTGTGCATGAAACAACCAGAGAGTGATATGGGGCAGATAGCATTTCATGCCAGGGTGTGTACCATGTGTGTGTCTGGAAACAAGGGCTACTGAGGCCTGGATCACTCAGAGGAGGCATCAGGGAGAATGTACTGGACTTGGGCACAATGTAGAGATGTAGGGGGTAGCTCTCTTTTGACTCCTAAAATTACAGTGAAAAACTGGGTTCTTATAATCACATTTACTAGTTGTGTGTCCCTGGACTAGTTATATCTTCTCTCTATCTCCTTCTCTCTCTCTCTCTCTCTCTCTCTCTCTCTCTCTGTCTCTGTGTGTGTGTGTGTGTGTGTGTGTGTGTGTGTGACAAAGCACTCATACCACAAAATTTACCATTTTGATTATTTTAAGGTATACAGTTCAGTGCCACTAAGTACATTTACAATGCCGTGCAATCATCATGACTATTTAGTTCCAGAGCTTTTTCATTACCCACAAAGGAGACCCTGTGCCCATTAAGCAGTAACTCTCTCCCTGGCAATCACTTATGTGGTTTTCGTCTCTATGGATTTGCCACAGTGTTTTGTGGTGGATGGGAAAATGTATGAGATTTAGGCCTTACTCTCAAGGAGCTTACTAATTGGTAAGATGTAATCTGAGAACATGAAAAAGACAGTTACATCCTATGACCAACATCTTGCTTGCTGGGAAAACCTTAGAAGCATTCCCAATTACAGTCAGAAATAAGATAGAGATGCTAAATATCACCACCGTGATTCAGCATTGTGCTGAAGAACCTAGCCAATGCAGTAAGACAAGAAAAACAAATGAAGCACAAGGATGGAAAGTAAGAGACAAATTCTTGTTATGTGAAGATGGTATGGTTGTGTACCTTCAACGAGTTGCTTACCTCTTTTATTACACGTAATACTTTTGAAAATCCAGCATCCACGTACAGAAAGCAATAGCATTTCTGCCAAACTACAATAACCTATAGGAAATGTTATAGAAAAAAGATACAGTTCACAATAGCAATAAAACTGTAGGGTACCAAGAAATAAATTAAATAAAATGTGCCTAGTTCTTTAATAGAAAAATCATAAAACATAAAGTATATAATAAGTAGAATGTGATATGTTCATAGATAGGATAGCTCATTTGTGTAAAAGTGTCTCATTGAAGACAATTCCAATAAGTATCCCAACAGGATTTCTCTTGCAAGTACAGAAACCAGTTCTAAAATTGATTTGGAAGAGTAAGGTACATTCGTAGGTCTGATACGTCTAAAAAAGAACAAAAGGGTCAAGAAAGCAGATGAAAGAGCAGAGAAACAGACCTAAGAATCACTGTGAATTTAGCATGAGGTAACAGTGCATGATGAACCAGTGGGAAAGGCTGAGCACATCATTGACTCATCTTGAGACAACTAGCTTTCTATAAAAAAATTACTAGATCTGCATCTTCCAACACACACCAAGATACATCTCAGCTAAACCAGCCTGTGAAAATCAGAACATTAACACTGTCAGAAGCCAACCCTGGGAGAATATCTTTATGACCTCAGAGGTTAAAAAGAATTCCTTAGAAAAGACCCAAAAAACACAACTCTGAAGTGAAAAAAATGATACATTTGACTAGGTTAAAGTATTATGATTTACAGGTGTATAGGAATAAGATTATGGCCTAGAAGTATACACATAGATGTTGCCTCTGGACAGAGAGGGGAGAGGATGGGACGGGGGACATCAGCTTTATCTGTCATTTGAAAAATGATAAAAATGTTAACATTGGTTAATCCTGGTTGGTGGGGACACAGGGCTTGTTATACTTAGAAATAGTTCCATGTTTAAAAACATTTTAAGAAAACACAGAGCAACTACCAACCTCAGCATGAAAGGTGGAAGCTATCGTTGCATAGGTGGAAATTGCCAGACCCAAAATCCTGATTGATCTTATCACTGCCATCAGCAAGCTGCGTCCGTGGGTGAGGACCTTCCTCCCAGAGGCTGTGCGCTCTGGAAAACAAGAGGATTGGACTGATTACTAGCTTAGGTCCTCCTCCCTTGCCAGCACTCACATTTTCTCTGCTCTCTGTGGGGCAGGTTACAACTGCTAGAGGAGCAGAGAAGGAAGAATGCGTGGGGAAGAGCATCGTCACAAGCATAAAGTTCTATCCAAGTGTAGGGAAATTGTTTTCATTGCATTCACTTCCTACTTACCTGACCTCTTAATTCATAGGCCCTGCTTGATTTCTTTTAATCTCTAGACCTTGCTGTTTTCCTTAACAGGGTGGAACTGGGTGTTCTGTAGTGGAATGTGTGTTCCCTGACAAGTGGCAGAGATTCTGAATTTTCTGGGACTGAGAAGGAGCAGCATGCTGCTGACATCACTGTACCAGCTTAATTGGGCTTCATTATTGGTCTTTCAGGAGCCAAGAAATATACCCGGGTATGGTGGGGTGAAGGAAGGGTGTGATAGGTCCCTAGGGAGGTACCAGTGTTTTAAGCAAGGTGGTCATTTGTGGGCTGGTAATTTGAAAATGGGAGTTGTGGAATTCTGCTTTACCTGCAGACCTGCTGACCTGTTCTGCCTGAGTTTTCTCATCTGTGAAGTGGGGCAGATGCAATTAGACTAGAGTGACGTAGGGCATGCTTTCCTTTTTGCCAGCAGAGAGAGGGCTTTGAAGATAAGAGGAGGGTAGCGTGGTTTTCCACTGGGGCTGCGTACTTATAGCTATCACTGCTATCAATCTAAGCAGGGAGTGTAACCAGTGTCTCAATCATCTTAAATTATTTGTGTGTGTGTGGACAGATTCTTCAGACCTTAACAGCATATCTCTGTAAAACCTGTCTGGGTGCTAGATGACAAGAAAGTCAGAGATGAAAGGCAAGACATTCTCTAAGGGCCCCTCTTGACTACAGAAATGAATTTTAAGAGACTGTGAGATAAAGTGACAAACATAAAAAGCGACGTTTACTCATCTCCACAGCATCATTTCACAAAGCCTATAATTCTGTGATGACATACAACTCTCCAAAAAGATACTTTAAAGACAAAAGAAAATAAAAAACATGCCCCCACCGTGTCTTTTGCCTAAGTCACTATATTTCCTAAAAGAAAAATGACCCCAATCCTTGCCTTTCCTACACACAAAATAATGTCTGACAAAATCATAATTATGCCTCTATAATCTATAACCAAATACATTCTTGCACCTAAACCGTCATGGCAACCACACTTTGGATAAATCATTTAACTTCATTAGACTTCAATTGCATCATCCATAAATGAGGTATAATAGTAATTTACTTGCCTTTAGACAGGGACTGGACGAAACCGTTTTTGGAGAACCCATCTATGGGTTTTTTGTTAAATAACATTAAAGTTTATTTGGTAAAGGACCAAAATTGTAAAATAGAAATTTAAAAAATCTATTGATGTTGGGTTTTGGGAAGGAACTTAGGGGAGATAGAGCAGATCCTCTGCTCAGGCACACTTTTTTTTTTTTTTTTCTGAAAGACTGTTTTTTCAGAGTAGGTTCACTGCAAAATTGAGAGGAAAGTACAGAGATTTCTCATATATCCCCTGCCTCCACACATGCACAGCCTCCCCTATGATCAACATCCCCCACCAGACTAGTACTTTTGTTACAATTGATGACCCTACATTGACTCATCATAATGACCCAAAGTCTGTCCTTTACACGGGGGTTCACTCTTAGTGGTGTACATTCTGTGGGTCTGGATAAATGCGTGATGTCGTGTATCCATCATTATTGCACCATACAGAATAGTTTCACTGCTCTAAACACCGTCTGTGCTCCTCCTATACATCCCTTCTCCTCGCTAACCCCTGGCGATCACTGACCTTTTTACTGTCTCTGTAGTTTTGCCTTTTCCAGAATGTCACATAGTTAAAATCATACAGTATGTGGCCTTTTCAGACTGGTCTCTTTCACCTAGTAATGTGTATTTAAGTTTACTCCATGGGTTTTCATGACTTGATAGTTCATTTCCTTTTAGCGCTGAGTAATATCCCATTATCTGAATGTACTACAGTTTATTTAGCCATTCACCTGCTGGAAGACATCTCGGTTTCTTTCACGTTTTGACAATTTTGAATAAAGGTGCTATAAACATCAGTGTGCAGGTTTTTATGTGAACACGTGTATGGATTTTTGATCTGCTAAGCACTGAACTAAGAAGATTCCTAGATATAGAATGTAGTTGAAATGGAGAGTATGTGCTTATTTTTTTCAATCATTTTTCATTGTAAAATTTTGCATGCACACCAAAAAAATACTTAAGGCATCTATGCAAAGTTTAACAAATAAAGCAAACACCTATGTATCTATCACTGGGTCAATAAATGGGATGCCCCTGGCATCCAGAAGCCCTTGAGGGTCCCTCAGCCATCCCAGCCTCCTTCCTCACTTATACCTTTGTGTAATTTCCTTGCTTTTCTCTATAATTTCTATAATTTTACCACTTGTGTTTCTATTAGTTTGAGAATTATATGCTCTATTCTAGAAATTATATATATATATTTTTTTTTATTATTATTATTATTTTTTTTTAATGGAATCTCCCTCTGTTGCCCAGGCTGGAGTGCAGCAGTGAGATCTTGGCTCACTGCAACCTCTGCCTCCCGGGTTCAAGTGATTCTCCTGCCTCATCCTCCCAAGCAGCTGGGATTGTAGGCATGCGCCACCACACCTGGCTAATTTTTGTATTTTTAGTAGAGACGCGGTTTCACCATGTTGGTCAGGCTGGTCTCAAACTCCTGACCTCGTGATCCACCGGCCTTGACCTCCCAAAGTTTTGGGATTACAGGCAGCCACCGTGTAGGGCGAAATTATAATATTTATACTGACAGTCTAAAGTTTATCGAAACTTTCATTTCCCATAGAGTAACTCAAGGTCCTTGGAACACTCAAAATGTTTAACCACTCCCCACTTATTTTCTCTCATTGTTTTGTATTTTAATTCTATATTTTTAAAGAACTCAAACAAAATACATTGTTCTACATGGTGGAAGTTCATTTTGATTTACTCATCATGCATCTGTCACTTTCTTTGCTCTTCATTCCTTTTTGTGTTTCTGATCTTCCATCTGGGATCACTTCCTTTCTGCCTGAAATGTAGCCTTTAGAATTTCCTTTGCTGGTGATGAACTCTTTGTGTGCCTGAAAACTCCTGGATTTCACTTCATTGTGGCAGGGTATTTGTGGCAGTTGTCTTAGTTTTCTCCGGTTGCTGTAACAAATTACTACAAACCTGGTGACTCAAAACGACACAAATTCATTTTCCTTTGATTCTGGAAGGCAGAAGAAGCCCATCATCAGTTTTTCCCTGGGCTAAAGTTAAAGTGCCTGCAGAGCTGCACTCCGTCTGCAGGTTCTAGGGGGAAATCTTTTCCTTTCCCAGCATTGCAATGCTGCATTCCTTGCACTGCTTGATTCATGGCCACCTTCTCCATTCTCAAAGCCAGCAGCCATTGTAGCATCTCCAAATCTCTCTCCTGTCACATCACCTCCTCTGTGTCAAATCCCTCTTTATCTTACATAAATTCTGAGATCCTCAACTTAATCACACCTGCAGAGTCTTTTTGCCATGTGAGGTAACACTCACAGCTTCCAGGGACTATGACCTGAATATCTTTGGGGGTCATTCATCTTTCCACATCAGAATTATAGATTGGTCATTATTTTATTTCAGTGTATTAAAGATATTATTCAACTGTCTTTTGGCTTCCAGTTTTTATGTTCAGTTTGTTTTTTTTTTTTTTTTGAGACGGAGTCGTGCTCTGTTGCCCAGGCTGGAGTGCAGTGACATAATCTCACCTCGCTGCAAGCTCTGCCTCCGAGGTTCACGCCATTCTCCTGCCTCAGCCTCCTGAGTAGCTGGGACTACAGGCGCCCACCACTACACCTGGCTAATTTTTTATATTTTTAGTGGAGACAGGGTTTCACTGTGTTAGCCAGGATGGTCTCGATCTCCTGACCTCGTGATCCGCCCACCTCGGCTTCCCAAAGTGGTGGGATTACAGGCGTCAGCCACCGCGCCCGGCTGATGTTGAAATATTTGTTAGTCTAAGTATCATTCCTTTTAAGGTAATCTGTATATTTATTTTTCTCTAAGCTTTTCTCTTGGTTTTAATCACTGTGATCACGGATAACTATGATGGGTCTAAGTGTACATTCCTTTATATTTACTTTGCTTGGGATTCTCTGGTCTTTTGACCCCTTAGTGTCTTTCAATAGTCCTGGAAATTTTTCAGCTTTTATCTTTTCCATATTACCTCATTCCCATCCTCATTGTCTTCTTTTGGGACTCCAATCAAATATATGTTGGGCCTTCTGACTTATCCCCATAGTCTAAATCTACTCTTCTGTGCTTTCCATATTTTTGCTTTTAATGCTGTATTTTGAACAATTTCCTGTGATCTAACCTCTGGTTCTTAATTCTCTCTTCTATTGTTTTTAATCTTTTGCCAAACACTTCAATAAGATTTTCATTTGTTATTAAATTTTTCCTTTCTAGAAGTTCTGTTTGATTCTTTTCCAAATCTACTAAGTCAGTTTTTACAGTTTTTGGTGCCCTGCAGATATTTGCAAGCTTGTTTACTTTTTCATGTGGTTAGCACATATAAACTTAATGAGTTTGCATCTGAAGCGTGTCCAGGTCTGTTTCTGCTCTCTGTCGTTTATGCTAGTTCTCACTCATGTTGCCTTATTTCCTTCTATGCCTGATTATCTTTTTTCTGATATGCCTGACAATTTCACTAGTTATTGCCCTTAAAGAAATTATTTGTGGAGATTCCCTGAGGTTTAGAATGAGTGTACTCTCCTTCTGGTTGCCTTTTGGATTTACTACAAACAAAATTCATGGCCGGGCGCGGTGGCTCAAGCCTGTAATCCCAGCACTTTGGGAGGCCGAGACGGGCGGATCACAAGGTCAGATCGAGACCATCCTGGCGAACCCGGTGAAACCCCATCTCTACTAAAAAATACAAAAAACTAGCCGGGCGAGGTGGCGGGCGCCTGTAGTCCCAGCTACTCCGGAGGCTGAGGCAGGAGAATGGCGTGAACCCGGGAGGCGGAGCTTGTAGTGAGCTGAGATCCGGCCACTGCACTCCAGCCTGGGTGACAGAGCAAGAGCCCGTCTCAAAAAAAAAAAAAAAAAAAAAATTCATTGTCCATGTATGATATAGAACCCGGGGGTGCAAATCTGGATGAGGGCAGGCCTCTGGTCACATCTCAGGGGTAAATTTATCCTCTTCCTACTTCCTGTCTTGCTTTGCTCAGGTTTCTCTCTGGGACCATGGGTTTGGGGGGAACAGGAAATGACAGATTAGTCCTGGTTCATCTTAATCCTGAGGGTGTGGCCCCTTGGGACCCAGCTTCCTGTAGATAAAGGTCTCCTGTAAGAGTCTGCATCAGATGTCCTCTGGGCTCTGACATCTGTCATCCTTACCCCTTTGATGTCTGCAAGGCAAAAGCAGCTTTGGCACTCGAATCATCCTCGAGTGTCTTTAGGGTCAAGCTTTCTCCCTAAATCAGCCTGGTAGGGATGTGGTATCATTCAGCTCTTCAGTGTTTTTATGGTTACTTACTCAGAGTTGTTTTTAGCTGAAGGCTCATCCAATAATTCAATCACCTAACCTTCCCTCGTAGGAAATAGCTATTACATTTCTATTGTGTGTAATTATGCAATTGTGTTTAATATCTGTGTTATGTGTCTTTAGGAAATTTAGAAATTTATGGTGCAGAAAAAAAATCAAGCGAATGTAGGGCCACAAGTTTGTATTTGCTTTAAGATATTAGTAGCCACTTGGGAGATTGACCTGGTGTCGACGTCTTGGGGGAAAAAGGTGAGAGACTTTTACTGGTTGCACATTAACCCTGGGGAATGGAAAAACCCATCTTGCTGGATGCCATCTAATGTTTCCTCAGGGGGTAACTTTAATTCGTTGGCCAATAAGTTTCATCCTTGCCTTAAAAAAAATGGCCACCAAGGCAAAACTACTCTTAGCTGGCTTCCCAGTCACCTCTGCCTGGTCCTGAGCTGCCCTGGAGTGGCCATCATCCAGCCTCTTCAAGTTAGGGCGGCTGGCTTTGATTCAGGCTGTGGAGACAGCATTAGTCAGCAGCCTCTTCTCCCATGCATGCCCTGATCTTTAATGCTTCAACCTGCGTCTGTGACAATGACTGCGGATTCCTGACTGTGGCCACGGCTCAGGATACTTCAGTGGATAAATTTGGGCCAGGTTTGTGAGTCCAGTCCTTGGGCTCCCCTCAACATCACGCTTTAGCCAGTTGGTGTTGGATCACGCTTTTAAAACTTTAAACCTCGAGTGTTAAGAATGAATTCTTGACTGTTCAGTCCTCATATCCCAGATTTGGATGGAAACCTCTGATGTTATAACCAACATGAGGAAAAGCCTGTAAATCATTTACAGATTCAGAAAACACTTAATGGGCTTCTCCTCTGTGAAAAGCACCATGCTGGGTATTGTGGAGTCCTTGCCCTCAGAACGCTTCTAGTCTTTCTTTTCCTATGCAGAGAACACAAGTGTGCCCACCTAAGAGAGAAACTGAGATTTAGAGGAGCCACTGAGGATGGCTGTGAGAGTGATCTGGCTAGGATGTTTGTCATCCCATTGCTCATGAGGTTTGATGTGGCTGATCCGCCTAGCTGGCATCTCTTCCCTCCTCATACCTCAATGCACATTCCTCCCACATCTGGGCTCATGGCAGTGAATGTGACCTTTCTGTCCAGAGGAGTTCTATCATTTGGTCAAGGTAGGGAGGCGATTGTGCTTCTCTGTTTAAGACTCAGCAAAAGACAAAATGCAGAAAGCCTGAAGGTGGGAGCTAATCTTTCTGGCTGTCACCAGGTCTCGTACAACCATATGGTTGTCATGATGTATGCATCAGAGTAGACCCCATTTCCTGGAAATCATTTCAGAATGGATACTGGAATTTGAATTAATAAAACTTAGATGGACCCAAACTTGGTATCTCTTTGCCAATTCTCTCAAAATTCAGTGTTCTGCAGTGTTCCTACACAAGTGAGGTTGGTGCACTTATTAATGTCACTAAGAGATCAGTTAAAGCCTCAGCAAACAATTGCCATGTGCTCTTTCAGGGGAAAACAACTTACAATCAGATTTGTTTCCTCAGCAAGAATTAGAGGATATACTGCCAGAGTTTCTCCAAGCTGCCCCCTCTTTTCTTTGGCAAGCTATTGGACTGTTAGCTTCCAGTCCCCAGCTTCCTTGACTATGAAGATTCCTTCCTAGTTTGGTTCAGAGCACAGATTCCACTTGCTTTTATTTTGCTTTCTAATTGCTTATTATTCTCCCAAGCACATACTTTTTCTTTGCTCTACTCCTCTATGTTGCTGAATATTTTGATCCTAAACAAAGGTTACTTTTGTACTCAGCTTGTTATGAGAGATCAGTAATATGTGACATGTGATATGTTTTCCAACTTTTATATCTTTATACTCCCCGGGTGTTTGGCCATGGAGATCATGTTTTGCTGAGTGTAATATCCTTGCCATTCAAATTTTAATTGAAGTAAATAGTAAAGCAAAGCTGGAGTAGAGTGGGTCTTTCTCCTTCTCCTGTCCCAGAGGAGGCATCCAAAAGTACTCACAGAATATGCAAAGTATTAAGATACTAACTTCTTAAACTTAGGATACATTCCATCGTATTACTTGTTTTTGTATGTGCATGTGGACTAAAAGTGATACCATGTTGAAGACTGTCTAATGCTATATTACAGGATATTTTGCTCTTTTGCAAAAGTAGAGAATGAAGACAGTGCAAAGTGCTACACACAGCACTGGGCGTTGACTGTTGGGAGGTAAAAGGCAACTGGTGTTCTTAGAGGAGAATTGGACAAAGTTGGACTTTGGCTACTCTGCTACTGCGTCAGCACCCTCTCAACACTCAGCCTCCCAGATGCTCCTCATGGGACCCATGCTTAGACATTATGTTGGCCCATGGGAGGATTAGCTGCAGCTCTTTTGCGTGGCTTGTGTTCTCTAACCCCAGAGTCATGGAATAGACCCTACTGTGAGTTGTTTATTCATGATATTGAGCTCTGCTTGTGGCAGGTGCTGTCATAGGCATAGGGCATACAGCAATAGAAAAGACAACAAGATTGTCTTTGTTTTTTTATTTGTTTGTTTGTTTTGTTTTTGAGACAGGGATCACCTCTTGCCCAGGCTAGAGTGCAGTGGTGTGATCTCGGCTCACTGCAATCTCTGGCCCCCAGGCTTAAGCAATCCTCCTGTCTCAGCCTCCCAAGTAGCTGGGACTACAGGTGTGCATCACCACACCTGGCTAATTTTTATATTTTTTGTAGAGATGGGTTTTACCATGTTGCCCAGGCTGGTCTCAGACTCCTGGCTTAAGCAATCCACCTGCCTCAGCCTCCCAAAGTGTTGAGATTACATGCATGAGCCACTGTGCCTGCCCTAAGATCCCTGTCCTTATGGAGCTAATATTCCAGGGAAGGGACAAGCAATAAAGCACAAGATAAGGTAATTTTATAGTGGTAAAGGTAGGATAAGGGAGGAGGACAGAGAGTAAACCATATGTCCTGCTTTAGAGGAATCCACATGCACATACAAAATCCAGTAATAGGATGGGAGGTATCCTAAGTTTAAGGCATCACATATGGTTCACTGTCTGTGAGGTGGCCTCTTTGAGAAGATGACAGTAGCACTGGGACCTGAGGTTGAGACTCAGTCACATGAAAACATAAAGCGACGCTGCCCAGAAGAACCCTCCACCTGCCACTGATGACATGTACTGTGCTGTCCAGCATGGTAACCACTGGTCATATGTGGCTGTTGAGCCCTTGAAATATGGCTAATGCAACTGAGGAGCTGTGTTTTAAATGAAATACTAATAATTTAAATTTAAATAATGAAATGTGGTAAATAACTATCCTATTGGACAGTGCCGATGAGGGGAAGGACATTTCAGGTAGGGAGGGCAGCTTGTGCGAAGGTCCTGAGGCTATGTCACCCTGCGGATCCAACGTGAGATCTCTGCCTGGAAGCTCTGGTCAGTTTTTAAAGAGCAAATCTGGAACATTTAATGACGCTTCCTGCTTCTGTTTTATGGGCCTCTGGAGAACCTACAAAGGAATAACAGTTAACCAGACAGGAGTTAAAATCCCTGCTCAACAAAGAACCTATTTCCTTTCCTAGGAAGGACTCATTCCCACATTGGCTGACTCACAACCCTTAACTGGTTTCCTCTGCTAATGGCTGTGGCCGGCCTTTGTCTGTGCAGGATGTAGCCTTTTCGTCACTGAACTTGTTCGTTCTGGGAACGAATCCTGCCTTTGTTCTGGACTTGCATCTTCTGGTAACAAGAGGCTGGAACCCCTACCATGGCTCCTTCAAGGGGTCGCTTTGTATTCCACATACAGTCCTCCATTCATCCTACGGGGCTGAGACCTCATCTTTTCTGGCATAGCTTTTCTATTTTCCTCCATTGCAATGATAGAGTAGTCAGTCCTGGTTTTAAAGAGAAATTGGTGTTTAGAGAGGATTTCACCTTTAATTGCCACTTTAGGTTGAAAGGATTAAGAAAGAAAAGGAAAGAAGAAATAAGAGAAAAAGAAAGGCCCCAGGAATGTTTCCAGTGGTTTTCTCACATGCCATGCGTGCATTGGGATCTCTCAGACCACGGAAGCCTCTCTACCTCCTGGGCAAGAATTGGGCTATTCGAAGCAGCCACTGGTTAATCCCAGCAGGGGCAGAGGGAGGGGCAATGGCAGGGACCAGCTCTGTCCATCCAGCATGGGTGGAGATTCGGCTCCAGTGAGATTCCCAGGCGAAAATAGAGATGAGGTAGCCAATGCTGGCTCAATGTGCTGAGGATTAGAGGAGGCTCTGCTGCAGAGTCTGTAATCCTGGACTAGCCTGGATTTGTCATTGGTTTAACGATGAATCTACTCCTCTCTTTGTACTTACATAGCCCAAGAAAAAACAATGACCTAGTACCACCCTGAAAGGTATATGAAACCAAGCGAAGAGGATCCAAATGTTAAATTGGAGGCCACAGAGCCAAGCCCACCTCCATGGGTTGACCAGTTACTCTGCCTTCTTCCTTTGGTCTTACCTGACTGTCTGCAATTAGCTCAGTGGTGGTAGGGGGCACAGGGGAAGGCTGTGAGCTTTAAGCCGTGGCATGTACCAAGAAGCTGTCTCGATGTTGATGACCTTGATCCCTCCGATGGAGAAGTTTGAGATCATAAAATGAGTACCTGTGATGCCTCAACAATGTGCTGGCATGTTCCATCTCGTTTTGCAAAGAACCTTCCCAGAACATCGTGTGAAAACCCACCTGAATTGGGTGCTTTGGCTTCATGTGTAACCGCGGCAGTGCTTCACGAAGATCCCTCCCATGCACATGTGCCTTGCCCTTACTTTTAGCATGTGGTTCTCCAGGAGAGAAATCCCTTCTTGGGAAAGGGGCTGTGTTAGACACCTTCATCTGAGGGGTTCATTGGAAGACTCTATAAGCTACATGGGTCAATATTAGCCCAGTTGAATTCCTTCGTCTTGTGTGTGTGTGTGTGTGTGTGTGTGTGTGTGTGTGTGTGTGTGTGTGTCAGGGTCTCACTCTGTTGCCTAGGCTGGAGTACAGTGGTGTGATCTCGGCTCACTGCAACCTCTGCCTCCTGGGTTCAAGCAATTCTCCTGCCTCAGCCTCTCAAGTAACTGGGATTACAGACACTAGCCACCATGCATGGCTAATTTTTGTATTTTTGGTAGAGACAGGGTTTCAACATGTTGGTCAGACTGGTCTCAAACTCCTCACCTTGTGATCTGCCTGCCTTGGCCTTCCAAAGTGCTGCAAGTACAGGTGTGAGCCACTGAGCCTGGCCAGGAATTCCTTTGTCTTATAAAAATTATTTTTAATTTAAAAATAGGTGTGTTTATTAAAGAAAAATTAGTTGGCTGGGTGCAGTGGCTCATGCCTGTAATCCCAGCACTTTGGGAGGCTGAGGCGGGCAGATCATGAGGTCAGGAGTTTGAGACCAGCCTGGATAATATGGTGAAAACTCATCTCTACTAAAAATACAAAAAAAAAAAAAATTAGCTGGGCGTGGTGGTGGGCGCCTGTAACCCCAGCTACTCAGGAGGCTGAGCCAGGAGAATCACTTGAACCCAGAAAGGTGGAGGTTGCAGTGAGCCAAGATGATGCCACTGCACTCCAGCCTGGGCAACAAGAGTAAGACTCCATCTCAAAAAAAAAAAAAAAAAAAAAGAAAGAAAAGAAAAGAAAAATTAGCCTACAGCCATACTACCTTGAACATGTCTGATCTCATCTGATCTCAGAAGCAAAGCAGGGTCAGGTCTGGTTAGTACTTGCATGGGAGAAAATTTCGAAAACTTACAAGAAGAAAGAGGAGAAAAAAATTACGTATGATTCTACCATCTAAACACAGCAACTCCTGTTAACAGTTTGGTATGTTCTCCAATAGGATTTCTTTCCTACAAAAGGGTTATTTTGCCTTTTACATGGCTGTAACTGTAATATACATACAATTTTGTGCACTGGCTTTAGATTTAACATTAAATAGTAAATGAATAGTAAATATCACTTGTTAATGGCAGCATAGTATGTCCTTAAGTTCCGTGTACTTGGCACTTGGGCGACTTGAACCACAAGGACTCAGTAACGGCTGAATGTCACACAGTGAGTGGGTGATGCAGCCAGCCATAGCCACCCCACCTCCCAGGTGAATTCTCATTATATTCACTGAGATCACTGGATCTCAGTCTTTCCCTGCCTTTGTACCCACACGCGGGATGTATATCACTGCCAGTTGCCTCCTTACATTATTGTGTTTTAACGCCCTCGTCTACTCCAGTGAGGACCACTATACCACCTGCTACAGGACACGTCCCCGGTGTGGAGGTCAGATTATCCCTGTCTATCCTGGTACCGGAAGAGACCCATAGTATCATAATAAATAACAGTATTCATGGGGGCCAGGTGTGCCATGTGCTTCTCCCAACCCAACTTCCACCTCTTGCCTTAATACTAGTTTTGGAGTAAAAGAAAGGATTAACTGACCTGGCACACTGGCTCATGCCTGTAAAATCCCAACACTTTGGGAGGTCGAGGCAGGCAGATCACATGAGGTCAGGAGTTCGAGACCAGACTGACTGACCAACATGGTGAAACCCTGTCTCTACTAGAAATACACCTTGCATATTGGGAAGTGTGTTAGTGGAAATACAAAGTCTTTGGAATCCAACAAACATTGTTTCAAATGACCACATACTAGGCTTTGACACTTTAGGTGAGGTACTCAGCCATTTGGAGCTTCAATGTTCTCATCTGTGAAATGGGGATAGTGATCTTAATTTGTCTTAAGACTTGTGAAGATCAACAGAATGTGTGAAGCAGGTAGCATAATGCCTTGTGCACCCAGACTTACTACCTACCACATGTTCACCCCTCCTTCCTTGCCTGGCACAGTGCTAGTATACAGTAGGTACTCAATACATCCTATGACATTGAACTGAATTTTCATTTGGGATGTTTAATTTGTGCCTCTTCATTTCCAGATTGGAACTGGAGTTGTGTCCTGGTCTCTGGGTAGGAGCTAGGACCATACAATTAGAAGGGCTTATTCTAAGTATCGACATTTATTCTCCTGGGAGTTGCATTCCAGGCCATGTCTGAGGGTTCCTTTTATTTTAATAATCAAGCTCACATTCAGTGTGTCATGTTATGGAGCTCGCAGTAGCAGATACACAGCTCTGGCTGCACCACAGGACACATGGCTTCTACCATAATCCTGAAGGTAGGTGTGGTCCTCATCCTTCTTTCCTGTGGCTGGCTGTGGGTGGCAGGTTTCAGGCATTTGTTTTTAACCACTGCACATCACTGCTTCTCCCTCAATGGCAGACAGGAGCAGAGCCTTCTATGTGGATTTGGAATGATGTGTGTGGTGGGGCACTTTTCAGTAAACTCTTAGTCTAAGAAAGTTCTGGGCATAATGAAAGAAGACAGAGAGAGGAAGGGCCAAACCTGCTCACTGGAGTAGAACCTTGCAGTTTGGGGAAACCTAGTAGACCATGGGAAGCACTCAAGGCCAGAAGAGAAAGGCAGCCGCGGCCAGGCTGTCTGGTTCCCTCAGGCCAGGAGCTGGGACTGGCGCTTTTAGGTGTCTGTGACTGAGTCAGCAGCTGAGGCCAACAGAGCCTGAGGCAGCCTGTGGGCTGTGACTAAATTAGGAAGAAAAAGCCCTTGGGCTCTCCTGGGAGCTCACTGGGGCAGGTGGGCCATGGAAGGGCCTCTGGTGGGCAGCTAGAAACAGACTGGTCAAACTGACTTTCACTTTGATTTTTCAGCGTAACTGTAGAAATGTCACACACTGGGTCTGAGTTCAGTCCCAGCAGGAGGGAAGACCCCCGATGCCAGGGTACCCCAAGCCCCATCTCCTCCAAGGGGCTAAGTAAAATAGGAGAATCTGGTAAGCTTCAATCACTAAGTCATTTATAAGCTCACTGGGGAGTTGTGACCTTTTAAAAGGAATATACCCTTTTGACTGTTTTGGGTAGGAGATTATAGTGGACACCAGGCATCGCAGGTAGACACCAGCCTGTCCCAGACAGGACAAATTGGAATGATGGTTGCTTTGCATCCATCATTTTAAAATCTGTGACAACAGATTTTGATTTTAGAAAATCACAAGAAGGTTCAGTTTGGTTTGAGTGTTTAAGGATTGCAGTGTGAGATTTGGAAGGAGGAAAGTAAAAAAAAAAAGTTGGCAGGAGAACGGTGGCTCCTAGGAAGAAAAGTTACATTTCTAAGTAATCAATCAAACTCTGAATGAGGCCAGCCAGGGCCTTTAGCCACTTCCTCACAGAGAGGGGCTTCTTGGTTTGTTTGGTTGGTTTTTTTTGTTTATTTGTTTGTTTGTTTGGTGTTGTACTTTCTGCAAGATTGGTTGAAGGCATTAGCCTGAGAGCACAGTTTCTCAACTGCAACACTATTGATATCTTGGGCCAAAGAATTCTTTTGTGGTGGTTGTCTTGAGCATTGTAGGATTTTGGCAGCATCCCTGGTCTCTGCCCAGTAGATGCCAGTTGCATCCCATCAACCCCCTCAGTTCTGACAACAACCTGTTTCCAGCATTACCCTGGGGGCCAAAATCGTCCCCAGCCACTGCTTAGAGCAAAGGAGAACTCACCTTTCCTACTGAAAGGAATTGCAGTTACCATTGGGTAGGTGAGATGATGGGTCGTCTCCGTTCATCTCCTGTTCCACAAAAATAAAGAAGGGCAAGTGTTTCTGGAGCTTTGCTGGTTGGGTGTCAGTTGGGATTGTCTGATGTAGCTGTATTGCTAAGGATTTTTAGGGTATCTTCAGGACCAAATTTTCACCCGTGAAAACCCAGAGTAAAAAGCAAGCAAACAAACAAGCAGACCACCACCCACAGCAGCAACAACAAAAAACAGAGAAGTAAACCAGGTGAGACTTTGGAATTTTATTAAAAATGGTCAGCGCGATCAGCCCTAGATCTCTCCGTCAGAAGTGCTCTCAGGAGGCCTGTCTGCATAGAGCTGGCTTGGGTGTTGATACGTGAAGAGGCTGAGAACATGTGGCATAAACATCGACTGATATTGTTTGCCATTGCCATTTACACTCAGCGTGTGTAATGCAGCAGGAATGGCTCCCAGTGGCATGTGACTGCCCTTCCAGGCGGGCATGCCATGCTCAGGCACTGCTCTTTCTCTTTCGCTCTCTTCCTCCCTTGCTTGCATACCCCCTCCGCTGCCCCTTTCCGGACTCGGGAGAGTTTGAGTGAAGGCTTGTCATGATTGGCATGCAGAAAGCTGGTAGAATGTCATTGGAATTTTCTAGGGAGGCACATGCGCGACACCCAAAATGACTCCTGGCTTCGGTGGCCACAGGTCAGCGCGTCGTGCCAGGCACCCTGGTCTGTTTCAGAAAGGTAAGGTTGCATGACGTCATCCTACCTTTCCCCAGCACAGGGGAGAAATCAAGGTTTATTTGTTTCTTTTTTAATTCTCCAGTTCAGGCAGTACCTCTGAACATGTTCTCGGCGCTGAGCGTTTGTGCATGAGTGTGCGATTTGTCTGTGTCCCCACCCCCTCCGTTTAAAAAAAAATTAACAAATGATTCACAACGGCGGTTTAACATGTGACCTAAAACAGCTCCTCATGACCTCAGTGAAATCAGCGATCCTAATGTCAGGAAGTCTCGATGCTCTTTTTACGCCGGTTACTAAACTCTTCTATAAAGAAAAGTCGCGAGGCTACTGGAAAACAGATTGCGTTATCACCAGATCTGGGAGAATGGAAGGGGATGCATTCAGAATCCCAAAACTTTATAAATGATGGACATCTCTTAAGGGTGAGGTGTTTTGTGTTAATTGCTGGAATTTGGCAGTGATGGAAAGTGAACTTAAAGGTGTTTGAAACATCTCGTATCTGTTGAGTGTTGACTCATTCTGGACCAGGAGGGGAGTGCCGTGATAAAATTCATGAGCAGGGGATATTTCGCCAAGAAACAAGCTTGAGAATGGCTTCTGAGCACCCCTGAAGTAGCTGGAATATGAATTTCAGCACCTCTTAGAGATCTTTAAGTAAAGTTAAGTTTTTAAACAAAACTATTTTCATTGTCGCCAAGCAAGCAAGCAAGTCTATAAACTTCTGTCGTGTGGTTCAGGGCACAAATTTGGACATGGACATGATGGTCTGTTAGCAGACTCAAGCACAACCAAACATGACTCACCTCATTTCTCTATCTGATGCAATTACAAGTAGCTTCAACACACGTGGTAGAGGAATACTAGTTTTCTGCTTGCAAGTGTGTAAAAGCAAATCCACACTCATAAAACAGCATGGACAGGGTATCTTATATCACGGAGTTTTTTTTTTTTAACCTTAAAAATATCTTTTATGTAGCTTTGCCATTGGTGCCATTGGTTTCTGCCTTATATGCACTGGAATCTTTTCTTTCTTGCAATTCTGAGATGTGAGAAAACTGAAGGGGAGAGGGTTAATATGTTCACACACTTGCCCCTCCCCCACGTGCTTATGCTAACAGCTGCCATGTATGATTTTTGTGGAATTTGATATTTCAAATGAAATGACTTCCTTATTTTCCATAGTCATATAATAATCAATTTTACCATAGAGAACAGTGTACATGTCAAGCCTTGGCTGCTTCTAATTAGCAATGGATGGGGTAGCTGGGGAAAGCGCAGGAGAGCAGTTTCAAGGAAAAAAAAAAATCAGTCTTCAAGCTTTAACCATTCTTTCTGGCCTCAGCCAAGGCAGTTTTCAATCTGCTTGGATCTTAACTGACCACAAGTTTAGTTTGTGGTGTTCTGAGAAAATATGTAGAATGGCGCGTGCAAATGTGATGAAGATGGGTCTGTGTATCTAACCGTTGTGAGGTTGTCTTTTATCTCTATTCCACAGTAACTTTCTTATGGCCACAGCTTTGTAAGATAGAGGCAAAAGCCAGAAGTAAGGCACATATAATATTCTCTGCCTTGGGCGACATCTATGTTTTGTTGGCTGTAGTCAGAAAGGTATGTGTCTTAAGGTACCAGAAACTTCCATCCATTTTGGGAAAGGGATATTTTTCTCAATAAATAGTTATATGGCTTATTTACAAAGCCCCAATCTTAATGTTCTCATTTAATCTAAGGAATGTAAAGGAATGAAACTGTGCACATTCCCAAAACACACACGGAAACATATACCACGTCCTTCACAAGGAAACAGAGTATTTGGGTAAGACCTACATTCCCACAAGCTTAAGACGGTCATAATTTCAAGTCGGTTGAACGACTATTTGTTCAGTGCCTCTAATTTGCCCAGTGCTGAGCCACGTAGGCACTTGGGAGTTTGAAAGATTCTAGGATGTGGATGATGTCCTCAAGGTGCTTATAATTTAGAAGGCAAAACTCCTCCCCTGGCAAACCTCACCTGGCTTTCTGCAGCAGAAACTATATGTGTTCTCTGGGGGAAATCTTATTGCAAAAAATAGTTATTGAATTGCATGGGAAGGTGCATCAATAGAGCTAAGAAATATTTTTAGCTCGATTGTGTTTGACTCTTTGTGGACTTGTGACCCTTTGTGGACTTGTAAAAGTTTCAGTATTTATTCTTCAGGGTCAGTTAAGACAAAAGGCCATGCTGTTTGGAGTGACAAAAAATGGCTTATGGAACCCAAAGTAATAAAGAACAGATTGATTCTATTCTTTTATAGATTGGTAATTCTTAGACTTTGCTGCACGATTGTTCTCCTGGGGAGTTATTAATATTACAAATTCCAATGCCTTGGTTGAGTCAATCTCTGAAAGTGGGACTCAAGCCCCAGTACTTTTTAAAACTTCCCAAGTAATTCCTAAATGCCACCAAGTTTGAGATCTAGTGATAGAAATGACTTTATCAACAACCTTTTTTTGGTTGTTTATTTGGTTTTTTTAGCCTAAGCCTTCTAGGGTGAGTTTTGGAACAGGCTTTTTATAATGATGGGGGTGGGTGTTGACTAAACAACTTTCAGCCTTCTGGAAGCTCACCTTCTGTTCTCTGCACTAGTGAACTCAGTGTGGATGGAGGTATGCTTTCTCCCTTTCCCACAAACCTGGTAATATGACGCCAAGTCAATCACTCAACCATCTACGTTACCTAAGGTTTCCTGAACCTTGAATGTTTTTATTACAGGAGCCCAAATGTTCTGAAAATCTTGATTATGTCTCTTAAGGGAGGGTAGTTATACGATTAATTACATGTGCCTCTTGAAATTATTTTTGCATTGTCTGAAACCCCCATGGAAAAGGAAGTCCATTCTTGGTGTACTTGCAGCTAGTAGAAGTAGCTCATTAAAATACAGGGGTTACTCAATTCCTGATAACTCACTATAGATTTTTTTTTTTTTTTTTCAGACAGGGTCTTGCTCACTCACCCAGGCTGGAGTGCAGTGGTGCTATCATAGCTCACTGTAACCTCAAAACCCAGGGCTCAAGTGATCCTCCCACCTGAGCCTCCCAAGTAGCTGGGATTACAGTTGTGCACCACCATGCCTGGCCACTTTAAAGACTTTTTTTAGAGACAGGATCTCTCTATGTTGCCCAGGCTGGTCTCAAACTCCTGGCCTCAAGTGATCCTTCTGCCATGGCCTCCCAAAGCGCTAGGATTACAGGTGTGAGGCCACTGTCCCCAGCCACCTCACCACAGATTCTTACAGTTGGAAAGTATTTTCAAAATATTCTAGTGCTGTGGTTCTCAAAGTGCAGCATCAGCCTCACCTGGACTTGTTAGAAATGTACATGTTCAAGCTCCACCCCCAGATCTTCTGAGTCAGACACAGAGATGAGGGTGTGGGTGGTGGTGAGGGGCGGGCCCAGCATCTGTGTTTTAGGAAGTTCTTCTCTCTGGCTGCCCACCAAAATTTGAATTACTGCTGTTATTTCACCTTGTCAGAAACTGAGATACCTCAGTCCTGGCATCTGTCTCTGCATCATGGCCAGATCATCCTAACTTTTCTATGTGTCATGAATAACTGCCTTAAGAAAACACCCACCATCCTAAAATCATAAGGTATAAAGAAACCTTAAATGTTGTCTCATCTGACTCTCCCATTTCACAGATGAGAAAACTAAGGTCAATAGGGTGACATGAAGTCAATAAGATGTAGAGTCATTGGTGACATTGCTTTTGGTCTACTTATAACCAAACACTCCTCCTCCCACACTGGCCCACATCGCCTCTCCAGTTTCATGTGGACTTCTAGTGTTTGGCATAAATCACATCAGTTAAAATGTCTAGGTTAATCGACAGGCAACTCTAGAAAAAGACCAACTATTTAAGAATTTTAATTCTTTAAAATTATTCCAAAATTCTTTAATTTCAAATTGGCTTGAATTTTATAACCATCTTTGTACATTTAATAGAAAAAAATCTCAGTGGTGTAAACTGCTGAAAAGAAAATTCACAGAACATGGGGAGTACTCCTGGAACATAGGTTTCATCCCAACATCATGTAGATTAGGCACTAACAGTGCCTCAGAGGCACACACTGAAATTACATTTTCTTCAGATTTAGTTAAAAGGAAAAATGTGACAAGAAGCCTGTTTGTTGAATACTTTAAAATTTTATACTTGATGTAGTTGGTGATATTTACGTAATTTTGTCAGTGTTCAAAGACTGAATCTAATCCACATTTTCTGCAGAGCTTCATCTTTCAAAACATTGTAGCAATACACAGGGAACATTTAGCCAAGAAAACGAATGGAGAATGCACAGCTATTATCTACATACCCACATACATGGAGCAGGCGTGTCCATGGATAATTTTTTTTTGTTTTTTTGTGGATTTTTTTGAGACGGAGTCTGGCTCTGTTGCCCAGGCTGGAGTGCAGTGGTGTGATCTCAGGGATTCTCCTGCCTCAGCCTCCCGAGTAGGTGGGACTACAGGTGTGCACCACTATGCCTGGCTAATTTTTGTATTTTTTTTCAATAGAGACCAGGTTTCGCCATGTTGGTCAGGCTGCTCTAGAACTCCTGACCTCAAGTGATCCTCCTGCCTCACCGTCCCAAAGTGCTGGGATTACATGCGTGAGCCACCATGCCTAGCCCATTGGATAGAAGTGTTTATTGGTTCCACACACCTACCATGTGCCAGGTATTACGGTATGGTATGGGACACATATAGTTCCTATCTTCGAATGATCATGGAACAGTGGGGAAGTCAGGCAAGTGCTTCAGTAGACAATTATAAGAGCAGGTGGTGGAGTTAGAAGAGAGTACAATTGAGGTTAATGGAGCAGAAGGGCATTCTGAAGATCATGAAAGGGACATCAGTGCACACTAGATGGGAGCAGAAACCAGAGAAGGCTGCCTGGAGGAGGTGTCCTGTAAGCTACATTTCAAAGGATGGTAGATGTCTAGGTGAAGGGGAGTAGGGAGGAGGTTGTGCAGGGAGAGGGGCCAGTATATGCCAGGACATCAATGCTCATGTGCACATTGTTGATCACTGGGGCAGGACTGATCTATAAATCCCTATATATTTCCTTTGTGTGTATAAACATTAGCAATTTGGTTTCTTAGAGAATTTTGTATAGCAGTTTTAAAATATACATTTCGAAAAGCTCATTTTTTCCATTACAAAAGACTCAGATGTTTCCAAGAAAAGTTTCTCAGCTGAGCGGTCACCAGATCTTATGTTACCGAGAAAATGGAAAGATTTCCCCTAACCCCAGAAGTCAAACCAGCTTCCTCAATTTGAGACTGCACAAAACCAATTAATTTTTGCCCAGTGTGGATTTTCTTAATAATCGTATCTCAGACAAACCAATTCCTGTCCTAAGTGGATTCGAGCCACATTTCACTCTGAAAGTTGTGGGTCCATCTGGGAAATGTCTTTGTAGAGGAGAGAATTTTATAATAAGGTATTTTTGGTATTTCATTTACTAAATCTTCAGGGATATAGGTAAGAGAGCCTCTGTGCTGAACTGACTGCCCAACAGAATAAGGTTAGAGGGAATGAAATTATTTCATGCTGGCTGGCCTGCAACACATGCCTCTGAACGAAGCCATATACAGTCATGGGTTGCATAACGATGTTCTGGTCAACAACAGATAGCATATACAATGGTCATCCCATAAGATTATAATACTTCATTTTTACTGTACTTGTCTAGGTTTAAACATATTTAGATATGCACAAATACTCACCATTGTGTTCCAGTTGCCTTCAGCATTCAGTACAGGAACATGCTGTGCAAGTTTGTAGACTAGGAGCAATAGGGTATATCATATAGCTTGGGTGTGTAGTAGGCTACACCATTTGGTTTGTGTATGTACACTCTATGATGTTCACATGACAAATTGCCTAACAACACATTTCTCAAGGCATGTCTCCATTGTTATATATGGATATATATAATCTCCATTGTTATATATACATGACTGTATATATAACGATGTTTTCTTTAAAAGCATTTTCAGGAGCAGCCAGGCGCAGAAATAGCTTAATTTGTGAGCAATGATAATGATAGCTAATATCATGATCATACTTTCCAGAGCCCCTGCACATCATGTTTGATCTTCACAGTGAGTGGAACAGACACTACGATCTTCATTTGACAGATGAGGAAATTAAACCTTAGAGCTATCAGATTTCAAAGGTGAAGAGACCTTGAAGATCCTTTCATCCAGCTTTCTCATTTTACAAAAAAAAAACTCCCTGAGATCCAGGGAAACGGACTGACCTAGGATCCCACAGGGAGTAAATAAGGGCTGTTGGGCCAGGCCTGGGTTTTCTGATTTCTAGCTCCCTGATTTTGTACTCCATCATACTGTTCTCCATCTTCAGTGTGTTAGAGGAAACTTGGTAGGTTATGCATTCGTTCTTAAGGAGAAATCTTGTTGATATCAGTCCTATGCGCTATTTTATAAACACACACACGTGGAAAAAGTCCCTTATTTTCCTGTTTTTTTTCTATATGTAGATACAGACGGACACATACAGACAGATACACACACCGCATGTGGATGTCGCTGGGGAGATGAGGGTGGGATTGGACTTAGCAGAGTCTCAAAGGGGACTTCAACTTTGTCTGTCAAATATTCTTTTATTAAAAATTTTTGAAGCAAAATGCCATCACAGTAGCATTTGTTCATTTTGGATAATGGGCACTGAATTCATAGGTGTTTGTTTTCCTCTTCATATTTCTGTATTTTACAATTTTCAAAAGAAAACCAAATATGGATATTAAAAATAAATTCTCACCTATAATACCATACCCTTATTTTATAAAAATAAAGCATATTTTAAAGAAAGAAAAATGGTTCAGAAGGAAGGAAAGAAAACTATACTATGGTTCTCATTAGTTAAGTTGACATTAATCCGCTCTTTGCTTTAAGTCTTTCCTGGGATGACACTAGCAGAACGTGTATCATTTTCTCTGCATTTGCTGCAGGATCAGTTCTTTTTGGCAGGTTTTGAGTCCTTCTAATAAGTCCAGCAGGAAAGGCAGGCCTCTTGTGTCGGTTCTAAACCCACCAGCTGCCCCATTGTGACTGCATAGTCCCCTGGCTGTGAGAATATGCTCTGCCTGATAAACAACGTACGCAGCATGATGGACTGAAAGCCCAGGGATCTGGTACCAAACATGTTAGTTAAACTCATGCCCGAAGGAAGTAGGCCCAGAAACGTGGTTTGTGGAGCTCCCTTTAATGAATGTGTAAACAGAGAATAGAATATTGACCTTACAGTTTAAAAACCCTCCTTCAAGTCCCAGTCAAGTCCCTTATTCACTGGATGACCTCACACGGTTCATCTGATCTTTCTTGGTTTCAGTCTTCGTACTATAGACTGGAAATGGTCATATTTGACTTAGCTGTCCATATGGCTGTTCTGGAGATGAGACAGCTAATGAAGTGAGAACACTTATTAACACACCGACTGAAAAACACAAAACAAAAGAGAGATGATAGGATTATTATTGCTGTTATGAATCAGTCCAAGAGGTGTCATGGTGATATGAATCATCATATGGTAATGTCATGGCTAAGGGCCAAACACAGAATAGCAGTACTGACCCAGCAGTCTCAAAATTAGTCACAGAGGCCAAGCTACTGAAGACCCAGCAGGCCTATTGTTATCAAGAAAGAGCACTATCCAAAAAGTGTGTGGCCTCATCTTCTCCTTGCAAAGAGGAAATTCATCTGGTATATGTTGATAGGCATGTATCCCACCACTGCCACTCCATCAGTCCTGAGGACAGAGGCAGCCTGCATTCTAGTCCCAGCTCTTCTCTGTCTCGGTGTGTGACTTGGGCTGATTCACAGAGGATGCCAACTTCTTTGGCTTTTGCAGTTTTTTGTTTGGGTTTGTTTTGTGTGTTTGTTTTTTGTTTTATTTTGTTTTGTTTTTGTCTGTAGAATGAGTGAGTTAAACTAAATTGTCTCTAAGGCCTCACCTTGCTCTTCAAATTTGTGATCACTAGCTGGAGTTTGAACTTTAGCCCCAGTATGACTGTTGTGTTATCATTGTCATCTTTGTAACCTGGCATTCAGGGACGTCCCTCTCTAGTTCATATTCTGACCTAGCTTCTGAAAGCATTATAGCGGAGTTGAGAATTTTTGATCTAGGAAAGATAAATATTAAAAGGAAATTCCCACCTACAATACCATAAATAAGGAATATTTTAAAGAAAAATGGTTCAGAAGGAAGGAAAACTATAATGTAGGTCTTGTTAGTTAAGTTGACATTAATCCTCTCTTTGCTTTAAGTCTCTCCTGTGTTGACACTAGCGGAATGTGTCATAAAGGCATGGAAAGATCATAAATTCTCAACTCTACTCTAAAGATGTGACCGTGAGCATTGCATTTTTTTGGCCACATCTTTTTAGTGTTGTCATACCTAGAAAACATTTTCTTGCCTGGTCATGAGCTCTCTCACCTCGATTACTTTCTATATTTTAGCACAAAAGAAGAAATGGCACATTCGCCACTCAGCCAGTTGCGCTGGAAGTGAATTTAAATTCCTGCACTGGTTATCTTGGAAGATACTGTGCTTATTGCAAATGTGGCCGGTTGCATGAGTTTAGGCACTACCGTGCTCTGGGCTGTGGTTCTTGGTTCCTGCTTCTGGGTGACTGGACAGTAGCAGGAGAGAGTCTGCTAATACATCTACACACATTCACTCTACTGCGTTTCAGCTGTGCCCTTGTTATTCCACAGCCCCTTAAGTCCTGGTTCACCAAGCAGATGTTAAGACTCTCTTGGATCCCTCAAACCCCATCCCCCATGCCTGCTCCCTCCTCTCTCAGCAGTTATCCACTCCTTATCTTCTAATCCTCTTTTCTCCCTACGATGATGATAGTGACCCTGTAGCTCCAACTACTGGGTCCTCACAGTCAGTCCACTCCTGCAGAGGAAACTGGAGGGTGACCAGGAACCTTCAAGTCAATGTGGGCCACAGAAAGAAACTGTCTTTAAAAGCTGGTTAAATGCTGGTGGTTTATGTAGACTGGCTTTCTTTAAGCAAATAAAGGAAATGCATTGCCTCATGTCCAGCAAAGTCCAGGGTGGATTCAGGAGAAGCTGGCTCAAGGCATTCCTAGGAGGTCATCAAGGAGCTGCCTGTACCTCTGTCTTCAGGCCAGCATCTTCTGACTTGGCTTTATTCTCAAGCAGGCTGTCATTAAGTGATGGCTTAACAACAATTTAGCAACCATGGCATGACAGAGAATCATGCCTGATAGCTCCAGCAAAGTATCAGAGAGTCTTCCCCCTTGAGCCAGTCACTGCAGCCAGAGGGATGTGGTTCTTGGACTAGCCAGATCTGAGACATACTGCATGGGCCCCTATTTGTGCAGAATTTGCCCCTGACTACATTCCCAGAGGGTCTTTGGATGTTTGGTTAGATGGTCTGTACTCTGGGGGGATCAATTCATACCAGCAAGATCCAATTAGCCCCTACACCTACCACCGCCTCTCTAGTGGAAGCTCCTTTTGCATCTAATTGTCTTGGGAACTGTGCTGGTTTTCTCTTGCTGCTGTAAGAAATTGCCACAAATTTAGTGGCTTATAATAACATACATTTATTATCTTACAGTTCTTGAGGTCAGAAGTCCAAAACCAGCCTCACTGGACTACAGTCAAGGTGTTAGTTCCTTCTGGAGGCTTAAAGGGACAATCTGTTTCCTTGTCTTTTCTAGTTTCTAAGAGGCTACCTGCATTTCTTTGGCTCATGTCCCCTTCCTCCATCTTCAAAGCCAGCGGCAAAGCATCTTCTCTCCTCTCTGACTTCTGTTTCCATCCTTATATCTTCTCACTGACTCTGATCCTCCTGTTTCCATCTTAGAAGGACTCTTGTGATTACATTGGGCATACCAAATTCAGAAATTCAGATAATCAAGATCTTTAATTCAATCACATCTCCAAAGTCCCCTTTACCATGTAAGACAACATATTCACAGCCTCTGTGGGTTAGAATGTGGACATTTTCAGGGCATCATTATTCAGCCTACTGCAGGGATTATCCACTCTATTTAAAAACCTGGACTTAGACAGAGAAAGAGTAGACTGAAGCTCCTGCACCGGAGTGGGGAATTGTAGATAGTCCTCTAGGAAGGTGACTTTGTACCTGCTTATAGGTTGAGTTATTCACAACAGCAATATTTATTTGCTTCTTGGGTGTATTTAGATTGTCCTTTTTGAGCTTTTTGTGGGTTTTTCTCCACAGAATTGTGTACTCATAAAAGAGGTATCCATATTGCCTCAAAGCCACCAGGTTCTGATGAGCCATACCCATTATCTTCTTTCTCCATTTTGTTCACAGCAATTACTTTGTGCCCATCAAGTGGGAGGCAGTGTGCTGAGGAAATACAAGATTCTCCAAGACATACTCCTTTCTCTTGTGGAACTTATGTCTAATGGAGTAGAAAGGCACGCACGCAATTATTTTTAACCCAAGGCGCAGGATGTGCTAAGTGATATAAAAGTGACAAACTAAGGAGTGTGGGAAGACAGCAGGAGACATCAGTTCCAGCTTCCAGGGGTGTCAGATCATGCACCCCAATTCTTGGTTCAGAAATATGATCACTATATGCACCTGAATTTCAGGTTATTAACTATTGCAGGCTAAGAATTTTAGGGCTTTAAAACATAGTATGATGTGTTTTTTCTTCTTTGTCTAGGGTGTTTGGATCAAAACAGGTGCTCAGCTCTGATGATTCATGTGAAATCACTTCTACTCAAGGTTGGCTAAAGTTGAGAATGATGAAAATTTTCCAGTCAAAGCAAAAGTTAGGAAGAAAACCTGGTTAGTTTTCTTACTTTTTGCAGAATCTGAATGGGTTAACTTCCGTAACCTGGGTCATACTCTGAAAAGGACAGGTTTCCCATGGCTGACCTGCAAATACCCAGTGTGGCTGGCTTTCCTAGTCGAAAAGCTATAGCTCTTCCTCACATGTCCTTTCAGGGGCAAAGGGGAATCTCTACTAAGAGCTCTCTCCTGCCCAGAATGCAATTTTAGAAAATACAGCTGACTTCTCTGGGAAAAACAAAACCAACCTTGTCTTACTCTGGTCATGGAAACCAACTTGGCACCTCATTATCGCCTTGTTAGCAAGAACAGGCTGCATGATGGACAAACCTGGGAGGAAGAGTTGGCCCAGCGTGGCCAGGGTTTTCAGTTAAGCTTAATTGCTCTTCTAAAGCTCAGCTACTTAATATTACACAAGTCGAAATTTATCGTCAGACTCTCGATCATCCATCCTCCTCTTCCTTCCATATTCCTGCCTACATAGATATCGGTGCCTCCCCATTCTGCTGCTGTTGAATTTGTGGTGGGTCACCAAAGGGCCCCCAAGGCTTGTTTGCAACCAGCTCGACTCCCCAAAGGAGAACAGGGCTGTAACTACCTTTAGCTTTGAGCGCCCTCTTCCCCCATATTTTAAAATGCAGCTAGCTGGTGCTGCCCTTGGAGCATAGCAGGGCTGCTGGCTGGGGAAGGTGGTGCCTTTTTAACATCTTATAGGCAATTTTTGATTTTTCATACAAATGGGAAAGAATAACAAAGGTATTTTATCTGGCTCTCAAATGTGCTTTGTACTTACATTTAAATGTGGGTGTGCCTGACGTTCTGGGAACTCCCTGCCAACAAGACAGTGTGGCAGCTTATGTCACTTGCCCTTTTCCTCCTCACCTGAGCTAGTCCCCCACCTAAGTGTCCAACAACAGATGAACAGATCTCCTTTTTGTTTCATTATCGTTGGATTTTTACTGTACAGAACCTGTGACAGTAGAGACTAAGGTGTCCCAGTTATGCAATGTCTACCCTGTACTGCCTAAGCATGCTTATTGTACAGCATGCATTGTCCATGGCAACCCCAATTTCCAATTTTCCAGTCCCCTTCTCCCCATTCAGATGTCCTAGAATTCCAGTTTATCAACATCCTGAACATATTTCCTGATGACACCCACTTTTCAGAGGGGAATCTAAAACCTGGAAAATATGGTCTTAACCAAAGATTCCCTGCCTGCCTGTGGTAACCACATATCCCAGACGTTCTGGGAAAGTCTTTCCAGTTTCCAGATCATGCACACTGATTTTTGGTCCAGAAACCACTATAACCAACCAATATAGGTCACATGAAAGACACATGTCAGACAGACACCCTTTGTGCAGTAACATTCGGTGAGAGTCTACCGTTGCCCACTACTTCAAATTCAGATTTTTTTACTTGTAATTTTTTGGTTATTCCTTATGCTAGTTGAGTTTGAGAGCTCAGTTGAAGGGAACTGTGATATTGTGAGATTTGGTCTTCATCAGGTTTCCTAGCATACAACTCCAAAAGTCTTTGGAATCACATAAATATCTTTTTGTATGCTAATGAGTTGACAAATGTCTGGCAGCCCCTTAGGTATCGTTAGGATGGGATCTGGTTACTGGAAAGCCCACGGCAGCATGGAAGGATTGGGACTTTCAGCCCCACCCCCAACCTCAGGGAAGGTGAATGCCGCTGAAGGTAGAGTTAATCACCAATGGCCAATGATTTAATCAATTATGCCTGTGCAATGAAACCTCCATAAAAACTCAGAAAGGACTGGGACATGTGGAGGTTCCTGGAGAGGGGGGTGCCTGAGAGGTCGTGGGAGTTCTGCACCCCTTCCCACACACTTTGCCCCGTGCACCTCTTCCATCTGGTATTCACTGGCATCCTTTGTCATTTATCCTTTCTAATAAACCAGTAAAACCAAGCAAGTCCCTGAGTTCTGGGAGCCTCTTTAGCAAGTTAGTCTAACTCCGATTTACAGCCAGTTGGTCAGAAGTACAACTAAAACAACCTGGGGCTTGTGATTGACATCCAAAGTGGGGGACAGTCTTGTGGGGCTGAGCCATCAACCTGTGGGATCTGACACTTTCTCCAGGTAGTGTCAGAATTGAACTGGAGGACACCCAGCTGGGGTCCACAGCAGAACTGGTTGCTTGCTTGGTGTGTGGAGAAAACCTCCCACACATCTAGTGTCAGAAATGATTCGTGTTGTGAGAGTATAGGAGATGCTGAATTTGTTTGTGCCTGTATTCAGACAGGAAGACAATTCATGTTGCTTTTGGATGTGAAATGAGGACAAGGATGAAATAGTGTTTGGCACAAATGTAAACACGATCCACTCTGTAGGCAATTGTGAAGCCTGCCTTTTTCACTTAACATTAGAGCATATAGATTTTCTCATGTCATTAATGTGGTTTTGTTTTTGTTTTTTGTAACAGAGACTTTGGCAAATTCAAGATAATGTTTACCATTGGCTATGATGGGGAAGGGTGAGGTGGGGAAAGCAGGTAACCAAGGGAGATTTATCGTGTTGGAATGTTCTCTGTCTTAAACTTGGTGCTGGGTACTCTTTTTTGAATGTCCTAAATGTTACATAATAAAGTAGAAATTTAAACACCAAGTTTAATGATTACTTAATATTTTATTATGTTGGTGTACCATAATTTCCTCAGTTCAAATCCCATCTCCCTATTGTTGGATATTTGTAATTTTCAACTTTGGACTCTTAAATAATATAGTATTAAGCATCTTTGGGTATCAAATTTTATCTTCATTTGAGCTCCTTTTCTCAGTTTAGATTTATATAATTGAATGCCAGGGTCAAAGAATATGTCTATAATAAATGCATTTTGTTAGACTATCTTTTAACAAAGCTATATGCGTTGATTATCACTGACATTGTGCCTATTCTACTCTCTCTCCAACACAGTGTCATTTTTAAAAAATTGCTATTTTGCTAGACGAATATTTATTTCGAATGGTTTTAGTTTATGTTTCTACTTGCCAGTGAAATTGAACGTTCTGTCATATAATTTTTCCATTGGAGTTTTTTTCAAATGAGTATGTGTGAGCACAGGTTTTTGCAGATTCACTTGTATGTGGGACCTGTGTGGGAAGGTCTTGTTTATGTGGGGGCGGGGACCACAGATAACAAACAACAGCCCCTTGCCCCCCTCACTGAAAACGAGCTGTGCATCTAGACCTCTGTCTTCCTGCAGTGCCGCCAAGCTCCTGGACAAGAACCCGTTCTCGGTCAGTAACCCGAACCCTCTGCTTCCTTCACCTGCCAGTCTCCAACTGGCTCAACTGCAGGCCCAGCTCACCCTCCACCGGCTGAAGCTGGCACAGACAGCAGTCACCAACAACACTGCGGCCGCCACAGTCCTGAACCAAGTCCTCTCCAAAGTGGCCATGTCCCAGCCTCTCTTCAATCAACTGAGGCATCCGTCTGTGATCAACGCCCCCCACGGCCATGCTGGGGTGCCCCAACATGCTGCAACCATACCCAGTACCCGGTTTCCCTCTAATGCAATTGCCTTTTCACCCCCCAGCCAGACACGAGGTCCTGGACCCTCCATGAACCTTCCCAACCAGCCCCCCAATGCCATGGTGATGCATCCTTTCACTGGGGTAATGCCTCAGACCCCTGGCCAGCCAGCAGTCATCTTGGGCATTGGCAAGACTGGGCCTGCTCCAGCTACAACAGGATTCTATGAGTATGGCAAAGCCAGCTCTGGCCAGACATATGGCCCTGAAACAGATGGTCAGCCCGGCTTCCTGGCAGCCTCGGCCTCAACCTCGGGCAGCATGACCTATGAAGGGCACTACAGTCACACAGGGCAGGATGGTCAAGCTGCCTTTTCCAAAGATTTTTACGGACCCAACTCCCAAGGTTCACATGTGGCTGGCGGATTTCCAGCTGAACAGGCTGGGGGCCTGAAAAGCGAGGTCGGGCCACTGCTGCAGGGCACAAACAGCCAATGGGAGAGCCCCCATGGATTCTCTGGCCAAAGCAAGCCTGATCTCACAGCAGGTCCCATGTGGCCTCCACCCCCCAACCAGCCCTATGAGCTGTATGACCCCGAGGAACCAACCTCAGACAGGACACCTCCTTCCTTCGGGGGTCGGCTTAACAATAGCAAACAGGGTTTTATCGGTGCTGGGCGGAGGGCCAAGGAGGAACAAGCGTTGCTCTCTGTGCGGCCCCTGCAGGCTCACGAGCTGAACGACTTTCACGGTGTGGCCCCCCTCCACTTGCCACATATCTGTAGCATCTGTGACAAGAAGGTGTTTGATTTGAAGGTAAGTTGTCCAAGACAGGCTGGGAGCCACAGCTAGAAGCCTGGGCAGGCCTTTCCCCACGACCCAACTCACGCTGCCAGTGGGCAAGGAACTTTTGCATTGGGGTAACAGAATTTTGCCATCAGTATTCTTGACTAAAATCATAGGTATTAGGACCCAAAGGAATTTCAGAAATGTATCAGGACCAGTCCCTTGCTTGAAGGTGAGTCAGAAATTCTTACACACTTTTTATAGATGAGAAAGCTGAGACTGAGTAGGGGAGCAAAGGACCCCATCTGGGTTGCTGAGAAGGGGCTCAGGAACTCGAGTTTCCTGCCCTCTTATGGAGCGCTTCTCCCCTGTGGTATACCTAGAAGCTACTGCCCCTTGAGTACCCATACTGTAGTGAGTTAGAAAGGAAATAAACCAGAATTTTGAATTAGGGGAAATAGGTTAATTCCCCCTTGGAACCGAGACAAATTATTATAGAGAGCCTCAGGTTCCTCATCAGCAAAGTGGAGATAGAGCCTCATGACACCTTCCCGGTGGTTGGAAAATGCCTTGAGTTGCTGCACACAGAGCTGTATGATAGTATAATTTCCCCCCAAAAAATGTATTGCAGGTGCAGTGAAATATTTTGAAGCAACAAAAATTATAACAATTACCATATATTAAACCCTTTCTGTGTGCCAACAGTAACTCTTATGAGGCAGATATTATTATGATTTTCATTTTACAGATGAGAAAACTGAGGCCCAGAGAGATGAAATGACTTTCTCAGCCCCTTCCCCCTGCCACCTCCCCAGCTTAAAAGTGGCAGAGTGGAGATTCAAATGTGGGCCTGACCCTTCCAGAGCCTGCACCATTTAAGCACTGAGCTGCCCCGCCTCCCATCCCTTATCCTGTCCAAAAGCATAATAATGTCCTTGCAGAGTGTGAGTGACACTGCAGCATGTCATTCACCTCTATTTGGGTCACATCATCCAAATGCATCCCTGTGACCCAGATGGGACATGCCCTCTGACCTCCAGTCTTGGGAGGGGGCTAGCTGACACTGGGAGGTGCTCAAGGATTTTGTCTCTCATGAACCTTTTCTAAGGCTTTGTAAATCACTGTGAGTCTACCTGCCAGATTCTCCCAACTGGATATGAAATAGATGGGGTCTTCCTGGGGGAAAGGAGAAGGGGTGGGAGGTGGGAGGTAGGTTGTGGGTGCAAGGGTCCATTGAGAGGGGTAGAGGGAATCCAACTTGTGAGTCCGGGCTCCTATTCAAGATGGGCATGAGATGGGTGGATGAGGAGCCGATGGAGCAAAGGCTGGATGGGGAGGCAGGAACAATGGGAGGAGCCTGGGAGGGAGAGCAGGAGGGTGGGGGATGTGTCCGCAGGGGTGGTCTAGCCTCTGGGAGCTCTGTGCTCCCTGCCTGGCCAGTGACTCTGTGCTCATCCTTTGCCTTCCCATGGACTCAGTTCTACTTTGGTCACTTTTTTTTCTTTCTGACCTAGGACTGGGAGCTGCATGTGAAAGGCAAGCTGCACGCTCAGAAATGCCTGGTCTTCTCTGAAAAGTAAGTGCAGTTCAGGAGGACAGGCTCATGCATCGGCTCAACACATATTCACTGAGCATTTACTGTGTGTCATACGCTGTTTTGAGTCCTGGGGCAATAGCAGAGACCAGAACAGGCAAAGTTCCTGCCCTCAAGGAGCTTATGCTTCACAGGGGCCAGAGAGATGATAAACAAAATGAACAAGAAAATTACAGCATCCCTGGTGGTAAATGCTAAGCAGAAAACACCGGGTAGAGGCGGGAAGTGTGTGTGCGCACGTGTGGAGGCGGGAAGTGTGTGTGTGCGCGCGTGTGCCTCCCTTTTCTGGCTTTCATATTTTTTCATTGTAGTCAAGTTCACATAGGACTTACTATTTTAAATACTTTGAAGTATACAATTCAGTGGCATTTAGCACATTCACAAGATTGTGCAAATGTTACCACTCTCTAGTTCCAGAATATTTTCATTACTCCAAAAGGAAACCTCATACCCATTAAGCAATCACTCCCTATTCTCTCTAAGCCAGCCCCTGGCAACCACCAATCTGCTTTCTGTCTCTATGGATTTGCCTGTTCTGTACATTTCTGTAAATGGAATCATATAATATGTGGCCTTTTGTGACTGGCTTTTTTTTTTTACTTAGCATAATATTTTCAAGGTATATCCATCCATGTTGTAATATGTACAACCTTTCTATGGCTGAACAATATTCTATTACATGTATTATCACATTCTTGTTTATCTATTCATCTTTTGATGGACATTTGGATTGTTTCCACCTTTTGACTATTGTGAATAGTGCTGCTAGGAACATTTGGGTATAGTTTTTGTTTTAACACCTGTTTTCAACTATTTGGGGGTCTGTACCTAGGAGTGGAATTTCTGGGTCACATGCTAATTCTTTGTTTAACTTATTGGGGAGCCGGTTTCCCTTTCTCGCCCTCTCCAGTGCTGGCATCCGGTGTATACTTGGTTCGGCAGAGGGAACATTGTGTGCTTCTCCTAACAGCACAGCTGTTTATAGCCCTGCTGGGAATGAAGGTGAGCGAGGCCCTACAGGTCAGCAGCTTGAAGCAGAAATGGGCTTCCCACAGGCACATTATGTCCCATCTTCAATAACCAGGACTTCCCTGATGTCCCCTTCTTATGCATATAGAAAGCAAACAGATCCCAAGACACTAAAATGCACTGGGCCTGCTGTCTGGAGTCATCAGTATTCTCTGAGATACTTTAGGCATAAAGCTTTGCTGATTATCAGCATGTCCAGAGGTATAGTCATGTCAATCACTAATAATATGTGAAGGGGAAAGGTTTGGTTTTCTATGCCTGCTTATGTCCTAATAATGACTTTTGATGTTAAGTTCTGGGTTTTCATCGAGTTTGTGTAATTCGTCATTTAGATTATGCCTCAAATCTTGGAACATCATACGTGCCCATTCCAGCAAGGTCATTTGCTCAGTCAAGCCCCACATTTCCTTTGGCTTCTGCGGGGACAACTGTGAGTACAGAAACATTTTCTCCAGAAATTAATGAAAATGATTATTAGTTTATTTATTTGTTTGTTTATTTATTTGAGACAGCCAGGCTGGAATGTCGTGGTGCAATAATATGTCACTGCAGCCTTGAACTCCTGTCCCCAAGTGATCTTCCTGCTTCGGTCACCTAAAGTGCTGGAATTACAGGTGGCCAAAGTGCTAGGATTACAGGTGTGAGCCACCATGCCCTGCCTCAAATACCTCTCTGTGTGCTGGTCACCCTGAAATGCTTGTTGCTTTCCCCAGCACTGTGTTCTTCATGCTCAGTATGCACCTGACATGCCACAGACTGTGAGGATGTTAACATCTTTTTCACTTAAAGAATAGAGAGTTGGCTGGCTTTTGAGGTCTAGACTCATTTATACCTTGTACCCTTCAATTTACCACTCTGGGAATCACACTCTCTAGTTTCCAAGATGATATCACCACTAGTGAGGTGAGCATGTGACTCAGGCAGCCCGGGAGATCATCATACTTGCTGGCCATAGATTGGTTCATGAATGGTGTGCACCTGTAATCCCAGCTACTTGGGAGCCTGAGGCAGGAGAATCACTTGAACCTGGGAGGCAGAGGTTGCAGTGAGCCGAGATCATGCCACTGCACTCCAGCCCAGGTGACAGCGGGACTCCGTCTCAAAACAAACAAACAAAAAACCATTTTCTCCATTGTCATTGTTATCCTCAAGCATTTGTATGGGCCTAGAGGTGCTGATCTGGCTTTGTGTCATTCAGAAAAACATCCCCAGACAGAAGTTAAGAGCTGTTTAATCTAGTTCATCTAGTATGGAAACACATGACTTAAGAAGCTGACATAAATCCTTAAAATTGAAGGCATTCCTGGACTTTCTAGCATTCAGCGCTGGCTTAGAAAAAAATAAGTTTGAGCTTTTTATGTTTTTTTAAAGACTATTTGATGTTTTATTGAAGTGGGTTATTTCCTAGGAGAAGGTAATTTTGAAGCTTGAACCAGAAAACGTGTGAAAATAAGGACTATGCGCTGAGCATTTGTTGGCCCCTTGAGGAACCAGTTAGTGCTGTATAATGTTTTTGTTTGTTCGTTTTTAGTTTTGCTGTCTCTACAATACACACTTTAGTCCTCCAAAGCTCCTAAGCTTCGTCTCTCCTTTTTCACCAATGGTGACAGCTCCTCTTCTCTCTGGGGTTTCAGTTGTTTTGTGCCACCACCCTACCCACCATCTGACTTCTCTTCTTCTTCCCTGGGCAGGAGAAAGGGGAGTGGGAGGAAAGCTGACTGTAAAACAAATGTGTTTGTCTGAACCCTCTGGAGGGTACCTGTTTGTATGCCTTAGCCTGTGCCTGTGTTTTTGTGGTGTGAGTTGCTGCAGCCTTTCTCTCTTGTCCTGCGAGTGAACACAAACTCACAAGAGCATGTCTCCACGTGCTGTCCCTTCTATGTGTTGGCATGCAAAACATCAGGCCAGTAAGCCATGAAGTGCAGCTCTCAGGCTCTGGGGAGTGAGTAAGTGGAAAAGCGGTGGTTCGTGATGAGATGTGAGGCCTGCCTGAGCCCAGGCTTCTGTTTATTCGTGTGCATTGATCTGTAATGTTGAATAGGAGAAGCGCTTTGAGAGAGTCCCTGTCTAGAAGCCCACATTTTGGTGAAAGAGAATTTTATGGTTTCCTTCTTTGCACTCTGCTCACTCAGAGCCACGCCCAGGTCAATGGCAGCTTCGGGTCAGTCCCAGGAGCCTGCAATGGCTAGATTCAGTGAGGCCTGTCCTCTGAGGTCAGATTCCTGGTGACATGACCTCTTGTCCTGATGGAGGTGTGGGCCATGGAGGAACTTCTGTGCTCACAACCCTGCCCTGAGACCCCACTCCAGGCACTGAAGGGGAGGGACTGTGACCACGATGGGGGAGGCTGGATTGGGTGTCAGGTGGGCAGGGGCCAGGGCTTGTAAATTGACTCCAACCTGGGATATGGGTACGGGGAAGAGATGGCATCAACTGAGCCCCTCTGTAAACCGGGGTGGATAGGGAGAGAAGAGACACAGGCAGGACATTCTGCAGTCTGTCCCAGGCCTCTTCCCCACGCTCCAGTGCTGCCCATTGAGCCAGAGACCCTTTCCTATGGACTTGGCTCTAGGGACCTAAGTTCAAGTCCTACTTCTGGAGCCACTTGCTGTGTGTCTCCAGGCAAGTCACGTTACTTCTCCGAGGCTCTGTTTCCTTAAGTGGGAACAATAATGCCTTTGGAAGATAAAGTAAACAACTGGATTTTCATCCAGCTTGTGTAATTTATTGTTTTGATTATTCCTCGAATCTCAGAACATCCCATGCAGCCCTGCAGCCCAGGCTTCTGGTTCAGTGGCCAGCACCAGACAGTGGGAGCAAGGCTTGGCATAGACCCAGTATTGTCTTGCCCTTGTGAGGATCAAATGAGATAATATAAGGGACAATGATTTGGGAACTGTCAAGTACATATGAAGTAACCATGGCTGCTGTTGAGTAACGAGCGCTTTTAACCCATTTTGGCTGTGAAGAGTGGAGGGGAACCCACCCTGTCTAAGGCTGGCTCTGTCTGCTGGCCACAGGATTTTGGCTGTGAAGAGTGGTGGGGAAACTCACCCTGTCTAAGGCTGGCTCTGTCTGCTGGCCACAGGATTTTGTCCAAGTCTTGGTATCAGTGTTCCCCTTATACAAATCTGTCTAGTAATACCCAGGGTCACCGTTGCTCCACCTTAGAGATGTTTTGAGGTTCCCATGAATGTATTTTTAAATTATGCACCAGTGGGCAAGCACAAGCAATCTGATGATTTGTGTGTTGATTCTAATTAATTCCTAGGAGCTCTGAGTGCAACTTCCTCCAAACGCCTAGAGATGGGGAATTTATCTGACTTGAGCCTGGTGAGAAGCAACACAAGAAACATTTTGCTAGGAGCTAGGAGGTGACAGAGACCTAGGGGACAGCTCTCTGCTAGAGCTAGGAGGGGACAGAGAGCTAACATTTTGGGAGCTAGGAGGGGACAGAGAGCCCCAGACATTGTAGGATGATAATAACAACAATAGCCAACATTTATGTAGTGCTCAATATGTTCTTAGCATTTTTGTTTTGTATTAGCTCATTTAATCCTCTAGACAACCCTGTGAGGTGAATACTATTATTATCCTTATTGTACAGTTGGGAAACTGAGGCCTAGAGAAGCTGAGTACCTTATCTAAGGCCGCATAGCTGGTAATTGGAGGTGGTGGGATTTAAACCTAGGCAGCCTAGCTCTGGAAGTCTTATTTGAAACCACTAAGCCCTGCAGCCTCTCTGCAAGGATCTGAGGGGTCTCTTCCTTGCTGTGATCCTTCTCTTTAGTAAGCGCCTCTCACCTCCTCCTCCCCCCGCCCCACAAGCCGCTTGGGAGGTTCCGAGGCTGCGTTGGAGGTGACAGGGACTTCTCTGGCCTTGGCCACTCAAGGATCAACCTGAAGAGGCCAGCCACACCTGGTATCCACATTCTTCTGCACTCGGACAGCATCTGCCAAGATGAACTCAGATGTTTGGAGGCTTTTTCTACAGACCCTGTGGAAGGGGAGAATCAGCATTTGTCTGGTTTTATCATTATAACTTTTGTGACATCTTGCTGGTCACATGAGCCTCCCCAAGGCTACCTGAGGGACAAGGACAAAGCCTGCCACAGCCAATCCCTACATTGTCAGTGGCTTGATGTTCATTCACATCCTTCTGTCAGATGCTGGTCCCCCGGTTTGCCATTGCCAGCAAATAGAATTGAATGCAGGTGTATCTGTCTTGAGGAAAACCTGAAACGCAAGAACATTGACATTTGAAGACAAGCTCAGAAATGGATAAATGATTAATCCACTCTTGAAAAATACTTTGCAAGGCTCCTTTAAGTAGCAGGAGAGTCTCTCAGAGAAACTATTGATTTTCTTTCTGCCTACAAACACCGACCTCCAAAGATATTACCTCAAAGATAAGGGGTGATTACTCTGTTGCCAAAGGATATTTTTCCAGGTTCCAATGAGTGCCCAGTGAGTTGTTTTTGCATATACATTTCTATTGTTTTTCTGCTTACAAAACTTATGCTTATTGTGAAAATGCAAACAGAAAAGAAATAATGAGGGGAATGAAATTCCCCGGTTATCTCCCTTTCAGCCCCCATAGAGATCCCATTTTCCTCCACAAGTGAGGTCTGGTCCTGTGCCAGCACTTTTTATGTCTGATTCCATTTACATACATCTTTTCAGAAACACATTTTGTTGAGTGAAACCAGGAACAGCCAGGACCCCGCCACTATCTGATCAGATCGCTAATGTCTGTGGAGCGAAGAGCAGTTACTGCCTCTAAAGCTCCCTGTTTTTAAGCAAGAGAAAATCAAAGTGACACGGAGCTCTGGAAATGAGCCTTCAGAATATATCCGAACTGCCACAAAATCTAAAAGGACCGCAAAGACCATCTGCCCCTGCCACCAAGCCCTTCTGGGGACAGACTTGGCTGCATTTAAACTTCTCCCACCTCTGTTGGAGTCTGAGTGTTTCATTGCCTTGTTTGTTTGTTTATTTTTGTTTGGGCTTTTTTCTCATTTTCTTTTCTTTTCCTTTTTATTGTTATTTATATATGTATTTATTTATTGAGATAGGGTCTCGCCGTGTCACCCAGGCTGGAGTGCAGTGGCGTGATCACGGCTTACTGCAACCTCCACCTCCTGGCCTCGAGTGATCCTCCTACTTTAGCCTCCAAGTAACTGGAACTACAGGCATGCGCCACCAGGCTCAGCTAATTTTTGAAGAGACAGGGTGTCGCCATGTTGCCCAGGCTGGCGTGTTTAGTTTTGACAAAGATGGGACACTGCACTGACAGTTGTATGCTGTGTTTGCTAGTGGTGGGGTGATTTGTGTCTGTCCCCCGCCCCTCCCATCCCACCCCAGGGTCCCCAGAGATGGGTGTTCACTTTCACTTAAGCTTCTGCCCTTTGAGGCCAGGCACTTTCCCCTTGGCTGCCTGAATTGACATAAACAGTAATCAGGTTTCTGGAAGGGGCCTCGGGGCCTTCTCAGCCTGTTAATAGTTTTCTTGTGCCTGCCCGAGGTGCACTTTCTCTGTGACCGTCCCTGTAAAGCCACCCTGCGGTTTTCACAGCCACTTTGGAGTTTATTTAGTGCCACTGTCACACATGGGCCACCCTGACCTGGGATGGTACACCGTGTTTTTATTATTTCTTTCTCGCCAAGACCCTGCACATTGGGGAACTTGTATAAATAAGGAAATGGAGGCTCAGGAAAGTAGAAATGTCTGTGGAAGGCCAGAGGTGTAAGTCACAGGCTGCACCCCAGATTACTTTCTGTTTCTAGAGCATGCATCTGTCTGTCCTGGCCCTCTGAACACATGGCTCAGAGCACTCTGGTCTCCTGACTTCTTTGAGCATGAGGACTAGTAATTGATGTGGCGTATGCTACCAGCCCCCTCAGCCACCATTCCAGCTCTGTCATTGCTCCTGTCCCTCCAGCAGGGGCCACCTTGTGCTTTTTCAAAGAGAACAAAGATGAGGATACAGGAGCCCTGGGTAGGTTTTGCTTCGGAATTTGTTCTTTTTACAAGTCTTACTTTTTCTTGTTGGAAAAGCAGTATGAACATTGTATAAACAATCTTTAACAGTAACAGAAATACAAAAGTCAACTTTGCAGAGAAAACCGAAGCTAAATGCTTTTATTATAAGTATATATCTCTCTAGCTAGTGTATGTGTACATGTTTCATTAGTAAAAGTAATTTTTTGGGCACAAATCAGATAATGTCATATAATCTGTTTTTTTTTTTCACTTAACATAAGCTTTCAATACATATTTAAATTGATTTCTAGACATCTTTCCACATCAGAACATAAATAGTTCCTATTTTATTTTTTAACTTCACTTTTGTATTTACCTTAATTTGTCAAGTCTGCAATTGATAGGTTTTTCCAGTGACATCTGAGTTTTAATCACAAATCTGCCACCGTTTAATTGACCACAGATTAAGGTCCTTAACTTCTCTCAGGTTTCAGTGTCCTCATATACAGAGTGGACCAGATGACCTCCCGATTTTAACGTTTTGTGACTCTACAGTTTCCAGGGATGTTAAAGTTGCTAAACAGGTGAATCGTCCAAGATCCATAGGCAATCCTGTGGATTTACCAGTAAAAGTTAATTCACTCTAAGTCAAAGCTAATATGCTCTATAAAATATTTGAAAGTATTAGTAAAGGCAATGTCTACCCTCCAAGTTAAGCCAAGATCCATAGCTATGGAATTCACAGCCATTTGCTATCTGCATAATAGGTTCAAAATCAACATCTTGCTCTCTGCATAACAGGTAATAAATCAACATCATGAGAGATAAATATTTGCCATGTCTGTTCTTAGGCATGTTTAGAACAAAACCAGCAAAGGCCCACAGACTCTGTGCCAGATAAAATTAGGTCACATCTAAGAGAGATCAGGCTGGAGCACAGAAGTCGTTTACTGAAGATGGAATCTACACTCCGCAGCTCTAGGAAGCAGTCTGAGAGACCTCTCACCCTGCAGGCCTGTTGCCGTAAGCCATATTTTTATTGCAACTCTAAGTTATTTGAAGTTGGGCCTCTTATTTGAACTCATCTGTGAAGCCTGTTTCTACCTGCACCAAGGGGAAATGAAAGGTCTCAGAATCTTCATATACAAGTCTGTTTGCTTCTTTTGCATTTCTCCCCAGCTATAAAAGAGTTGAGGGTCAGTTGAGAGGTCTGGGGCCCAGCCATATGAACCATCAGGAGCACCATCTGGTTTTAAAAGTGCAGCCCCAGCTTGTGAAAATGCACAGCCCAGGCCCCTGATCCCATGTGGGGGTACTCAAGGTCAGTGCTGGCTTGCAGGCAAGCTAAAGCCTCCCTGAGGCTGCAAAAGGATGATTGTCCCTTTAGCTTGGTAATTAGGGCTTTGGTCACTCCCCTGCAACTTAGCTGTCTTAGAGATGTGACCTCTGCTAGAAAGTTTTCAATGCACCTGTCTTATGTGTGGCTCCTGGGCGCTCAGCAGACAGAGCCCAGCAACACCTTGACCTGCCCTTCTCCCTACAGTATGTCTTTTAAAATTTATTTTTGATAACTTTTAATATATTTCAAACTTACAGAAAAGTTACAAAAAAGGTATAAGGAACTCCCATATAACTTTTGTCCAGATTAACTTCACTCCTCCTTTATATTTTGCCCCATTTGCTTTGTCATTTTCTCTGTATCTTCCTCTATCTATCCATCCATCTATCTATCCATCCATCTATCTATCTATCCATCCTCTGATCAGCTATGCATTTTCCCCTAAATCATTATTTTTAGAGTAGGTTGGTGACATTGTATCTCTTCGCTTCTTTTTAAGCTTGAATTTCCTAAGAATACAGACCTTGTCTTACATAATCACACCAATATTTTTCCCAATCCAGAATCATTGTGACATATCCTTTAACTGTTGAGGGGAGGAAGGAGATAAACATTATTTATAGGAGCCTACATAATGCCAGGTATTGCAGCAAAGCACCATACATTCATGGTGGCATTTCATCTTCCCAGCAGTCCTGTGGAATCTGTTTTTATCACCCCTGTTTTACAGACAAGCCAACTCGGGCATGGAGAAATTCAGTACAGACTCAGGTCTGTCTGATTCTCCCACTTCCCTGACTCTGGTACTTGGTGACTATAAAACTCACACTTGACGTGAGTCTGTTCTCAGAGAGGCCCCAGGCCCAGGTGTCTGTAGTTCATTTGTGTATCATCTCAACTCTTTCTAGCCACTGTGGCAGCACAATTATTCAGGGAGCTGCAGGGTTCATAAACAAGGTGCTCACTGCTTGGAGCTTATCTTCAGTCCTATAAAGATGAGACCACTACTAACGCAGACAAACATGTCTGAAAGATGAACATGCTTGGAAATGGATGCATGGTTAAACAGCCGATTACATGGAGAGAGAGGACAAACATTACATTCATTGGGACAGGGAGTGGGAAAGACATGGGTTTCCTGTTTATACTGAGCACATTTGGAGAAAGCTATCATTATCCTGGTTCTTGGGGTTTAGCTTGCCAAGGCGTCTGGGAGGAGTAGAATTTTAGAACTTAGAGCCACATAAGCATATATATTTTTTACATCTGGAAAGGACTTTAGACCTACAGGTCACCTCCCTCATTCCAGACATGGGGAAACTAAGGCTCAGAAAAGGAAACTAGTTTGTCTCTGTCATGCACCTAATCAGTGGCTGAGCTGGGGATTGAACCCAGATCCTCTGTTTTCTAGCAGGATGTTCTTTCCACTGGAAAGTTCCAAGCTTTTTATAGCTCAAGTCCCCTTTCATTATTTACTTCCACCCCCAGCAGCCACTGTCCCACATTTTCAGATTTGGAAAGATTTTGTCTGCCAAAGTACTTGTATTAATAAGTAACTAACTAGTGACCCATTTTTATTAATCAAAGACAGAGACACACCAATTAGACTTTCTGATTAGCCTAAGAGCTAACCAGTGTTAAAAGACAAATTTTAAATGAATTACATTTAACAGAGTTTAATTTAATTGGGCAGCCCTCAGAACCAGAAGAGGTTCAGAGAGCTCCTCTGCACCACGTGGGCAGGCAGCATTTATGGGCAGAAAACTGAAGCGAGGTACAGAAACAGCTTGATTGGTTACAGCTCCGTATTTGCCTAATTGGAACATGGTCTGATCAGTCGGCTGCCTGTGATTAACTGAAGTTTGGCTGCTGTGATTGGCTGAGACTCAGCTATTTGTTACAAAAGTACACTACTTCAGGCTTTCACCTAGTTGATGTGCTAAACTGCAGTTCCTTACATAAGAACTCAAAGTATGGAGGCATCCTCAGGCCTAATTGAATTTAACACCAGATTACCATATCGATAAAGAAACTCAAAGTATGACCTCAACTCGCATTTTTCAATGTCAAAAATAATGTTTAGCCCCCTGCTTCCTGTAGTATCACTACCTTCGAAGACCTTTAAGGGCTTATAAGAGAGCCCAGGTTGAGAATTAGTGCACAGCATGGTGATGCTTGCTCAAGGGCACTCAGGATTGCCAGTGCCTCTGATGTACAAACTATACTTTTGATGTACCACTCAGGGACCTCACTCCCCCTGTTTCCCTTCTCACTTTCCTCCCTACCTCCCTCCCTTTTTCCCTCATCATTCAGATCTCCCACAGGGCATAGGGCAAATATGCCCTGTGGCATATAGCAATGTTTATGTGAAGTGTAATGAGAGTAGAATAGAGTGATAATACTTACTATTCTACATCTCGTATGAATCATAGATGGTTTTGAACCTAAATGGACTTTAACAACAACCAAAAGACATTTCAGATCAATGGCAGAAAAGAACTTGATGAAGCATCCTAAATAAAATATTGACAAAAGAATAGAACACATAAAAATTAATTTATCTTTCTAACTGGATAGGATTTACCACATGCCCTGAAGCCAGACACCACACAAAAGCAAACTGTTAACCCAGAGATTCTCAAGATTTTCATTTCATGGCTCACTTAGAAAATAATCTGCTGAAGTAAATGGTTTAACTGAAGAAGCCGTTCATGGTTACTGGAGGAACTTGGCCTTCAGCCTGAGGGATCAATATCTTGGCACTCCCATAACCATTTGCAGTTGATGTAGCTCATAATTGGAAAGCTCCAAATCACTATTATCTGGAAGAATCTAAAAATCTCATTCGTATCTTAATAAATGACGACAAGGGAATTGGTAAAATCCGGCTCCTATTTCTGATTAAAATCTTGGAAGAGAAGGAACTCAGATGTCTTTTTAAAATTTGAGTGGAAATTTTAATTGCGGCCCATTCACTTTAGTGCCTTTGGGAACGACATCTACAGCATGAATACTTCTCTCTGGTGACCGGCAGCCACGAGGTTGTTTTTTCTACTACCCAGCAGCCGCAGTTGCTGTGCTGTGTTCCAATAAAAGCCTCTCGAGTTGTCCTTTCAGTCTGGAGGAGACAATGAGAGAGGCACTGGCCCTCATGCCTGTTCACTAGGCAACTGGATGGGCCAGGAGCAGGATAGGCCCGGAACTGCCTTGGGTGTCTGCTCCGTTGTCCAAGCATGCATTAGCACAGGCCAAGCACAGCAAAGTCACATGGGGCAGAAACGTGCCTCGCTAAGAGGAGACCAGGCAGAGCGCCCAGCCTCAGCCCTCCTTGTGATAAGCTCAGAGGACCAGCTACTCTGCCCTGCTTGAAAGCTCAGCTGTGTCTGCATCTTTATGTGAACACTCACACTAATGGGAGGCAAAGATTCTGCTTCTTAATAGCACTCCTCCTTTCATCTCTGCAGAAGGGTTCAGTCCTCACTAGCCACAGACTCAAAGTCTCCTAGCTGATGGAGAGTGCATTTGCACTTTAGGGAGATGAGGAGCTGCTCTGGGAGCTGCCTGAATCCTTGCTCCCCTTTGGGAAAGTGCTTGACCTCTGGACATTGCAGAGTGGGAGGTCGGAAAGAGGCACTTGGGCTTCTACAATTCAGGGCTGAACCATAAAAGGAAATTCTTATGGACTGTAATTGTTTTCAGCTCAAATGAGACAAACGAGGGCTTTTCATGGTAGAATTACCCAAGTATTAGCCCTTGTTAGGGATGATATCTTAGACTTTCCCCCTATATTACCTTAGCAGAGTCGGACCCACATCAAATGTAATTAGATGTTGAAGTTCAGTTTAACATAGAAAATTGTGATTATGCAAATGGAGACTATGCTATTAGAATGTGTTTCAGGTTTGGAAAATTATATCCTTCTCTTCCACATTGGGTTGGCTTATGGTTACTAATTCTTGACCCTCCCAGAGACTCTAGGCTGATTAAGGTTTGCACAAAACAGACAGACACACTTCCTCCCTCAAGGAGCTTTGATTAGGGCCAAATGGTGGCTTCCAAACTGTATTCCTTAAAGGTGCCTTTGAGACTGCCAGGTGGGGGTGGCGCCAGGGTGCCAGACCCCAAAGTTTGACCCGAATAGCTCTTTTATTTGTTGAATACATTGGTATAAATCAGTTTTATCTGAAGAAAGGATTCCAAGCTGAAAATATTTTGAAAACCACTGCCCTAAACCACAGGTTGTTGCTGTGAATGTCAATGCATATATATTACATTCTCATAAACTTTTCTGTGTTCTTTTTTCTTTATTGGAATTGTAAGTCAAGCAATATGAGGTATATATGAAGAAGGTTCAGCATGTCTCATCTTACTGCCTTCCTCTGAAGATAACCAGCACTGACAGGTTGATATGTATGCTCCACATCTTTGTCTGTTTGTGCTGACATTCTTTAAGCATTTTTTATTGCAAAAAATTTTAAATATACAGAACAGTAGAGACCAGTATAATTAATCCTTGTATACCCATCACCCAATTCCAGTAATTATCAAAATTTTACAACACTTGCTTCATCTTTTTTCATATATTTTTGTTTTGTTTTCCAAAAATGGCATCATGGTACACATACCCCTTGGTAGCCTGCTTTTAACTTAACAATCTGTCTTAAAAAGTATTCCATATCACCAAGGTGAGAGAATCACTTGAGGTCAGGATTTCGAGACTAGCCTGAGCAATACAGCAAGACCCTGTTTATACAAAAAATAAAAATAAAAAAATTAGCTGGGTGTGATGGCTCAAGCCATCAGTAGTCCCAGCTGTTCGGGAGGGCGAGTCGGGAGGATGGCTTGAGCCTAGGAGTTCAAAGCTGCAGTAAGCTATGTTTGTGCCACTGCATTCTAGTCCGAGTGGTCCAGGAAGATTCTGACTTCTTAAAAAATTATTCTATGTCAGCACATTTACCTCCTTCTTGTCATGGGTTTGTAGTTTTCCATTGTATGATTAAACCATCATTTACTCAAACATTTCCCTATTGTTGGACATTCAGGCTGTTCCCAAAATTTTTTGCCACCTAGTAAATTACTGTAATAAATGTTCTTGCACATAAGCCATCACATATTGGGGTGCTATTATTTCTATAGGGTACATTTCTAAGAGGGGAATGGCAGGATCATGGGCTCTGTATACTTTGTTTTATTTAATATTGCTAAAGTGTATTCTCAAAAGTTTATCGATACTCAACCTCCCACTAGCAACATACGGATATGCTCATTTCCTCATATCCTCCACAGCCCTGGTTGTTACTGCTTATAAAAAACATTATTGCCAGGCGCGGGGCTCACGCCTGTAATTCCAGCACTATGGGAGGCCGAGGCAGGCAGATCACGAGGTCAAGAGATCAAGATCATCCTGGCTAACATGGTGAAACCCCGTCTCTACTAAAAATACAAAAAAATTAGCCGGGTCATGGGCGCCTGTAGTCCCAGCTACTGGGGAGGCTGAGGCAGGAGAATGGCGTGAACCCAGGAGGCGGAGCTTGCAGTGAGCTGAGATTGCGCCACTTCACTCTAGCCTGGGCGACAGAGCGAGACTCTGTCTCAAAAAAAACAAAACAAAACAAAACAAAACAAAAACATTACTGTGACATGGTGGTGGACGCCTGTGGTCCCAGCTACTTGGGAGGCTGAGATGGGAGAATCACCTGAGTCCAGAAGTCAAGGCTGCAGTAAGCCGTGTTTGCACCACTGCCCTCTAGCCTGGGCGATGGGAGTGAGTCCCCGTCTCAAAAATATATATATATTATGAATCCTTTTGTAAAGAGATAGAATACAATTGATATTTTATGTGTGTCTGTGAATGGATTTTTTCTGCACTAATTTTGTAAATTATAGTTTTACAATCATTGTTTGGGGGAAAGATAGCCATTAGGAATGTCTGGAAGAGAGGGGAAAAGGGAACCGTCTTCTGAAGACCGCGACTGATCCTTGTTGCTATTAGTTTGCACAGCGGAAAGGGGCTGGCCGCGTGGTGCACATCTGCAATCTCCCTGAAGGAAGCTGCACTGAGAATGACGTCATTAACCTGGGGCTGCCCTTCGGAAAGGTCACTAATTACATCCTCATGAAGTCGACTAATCAGGTAGGTCTGGGTATTTTCACTCCAGTGTAATACCACACATTAGTGAAAGGGAACGATATAATTTTTGAAAGAAGTCATTCTTAACATAAAAAGCTGTTGCATAGCTGGCCTTCTGTTGGCATGGCATAGACGTTTTTGCTGGTGTTGTTTTTTTGTTTCCCCTAGTTTCACTCTATCCTTCTAGTGATGGATACAGGCCTTTGTGAATTGCCTAGAGGTGAGAGGAGGTGCTTTGGAATGAGGTGCTCATTCACCTAGAAAGGGTAATTGGCACACCCAAAATAAAAATCTATGGATTTTAATCTCTTCACTGTGTTGTCAACCCCCTGAGCTAATGCTATAGTCTTATCTTCTAAGCCTATCCTATCTTATGACCTGGATTTGGAGCCAGCCAAGAACCTGGGACTAGGTATTTTTCCTGGTCCTTGATGTCAGCAGGAGAGTAGGAGTGTAAGAATGGATGGATGCTTAGTAAATCTAAGGAACTAAGAATCCTTAACCTGTAGGAGTTGACTGAGCCCTTTGGGATGGAGTACCTTTGTCTTCATTTCTAAAGTCAGGTGGGGAGTTTATGCTCCCAACAGTCAAAAATCAGAATATTTTATCTTTTAATGAATATTTTTACTTTATTAATCAGAGGAACAGGAATAGGAAAAATTCTTTTCTTAAAGAAGGCTGAACTTTGGAGACTCATAGCCACATCAGGTCATCAGCGATCTCTCTCCATCAACCTGGCGTGAGACTACTCACTTGTCTCTGTTCCTACTTCTCAGAAATTCTATTTTGGGTAAATGCACAGAATTCAGCTTGTAACATTGATGTAGTAAGAGTCCCTATATTAGTATTATTCCCATTTGACAAGTGAGAGCTAGAGGTGCTAAAATGTTTATCAAGAAAGAGGCACTTAGAAAGCTGGGTGGCAGAATGTGAAATAAAACCCTAAAGAATCTTGACTTCTTAGTCGCCCACGCTAATGTCATAGACTATGACAGCATGGAGAAAAGCCGTGCATCTGAAATTCAGAAATAAATATGAGAGAAGGAAGGGAATGAGCTTATTTAGACCATTTAGTTTAAGGAAACGAGAGAGTTAGGGGCTCACAGTGAGGGCTTCCCTGTCACTGACCCCTTTTCCCCTGTAGCACTGAGAAATCAGGATCAGTATATTGTCAGTATAGTACAAACCAAACAAATCCAAGAAACAATAGCAGCAACAAATTCACCACACCAGCTACTGGGGTAAACTGATGCACAGTCAAGACAGTCTCTTTGGAACTCTCAGTAGACACAGATTGAGTGGAAAAGCCCATTTCTCTGTGGTTTATCAGAGCAGTTAAATAAAGAAGAAAGATGCTGTGGAAACATAATTGGGGAATTTTCCTTTTTCTGTAACTCACGACAACATGGCCTTCCTTCAAGCCCAGGGGTTCGTGAATTTTGAATATGTTTCTGTCTTTATAAGGAAAGTAAGAGCTCAAGTAACCAAAGCTTGTGTCTCTTGCTGTCACCATCACCACCAAATAGCACGTTTTATAGGGATCAGCTCAAGGCCACATATGCAACTGCCCCTCCAGGGAAATGTGGGTTAGTGAACTCTCCCATCTCAGAGGGATTCTATGGCATGATGTAGCCCGGGACAGACACACATAATTAAGAACAATGTCTGGTAACCCTGGGGATCAGGAAAGGGCCATCTTATAATGAGCTCTTTTGGTGATGTTTATAAAAAGGTCTCTTTGAACAGATGGGATCAAAGAGATCTCTTCTTTATACTGACTTTTTTTTTCCTTTTAAGTGAGGTATAAAACACATACTCTACAGTGTGTAATGTACACTCATCCTACATGCACAATTCCATTAGTTACACGTGTACACCCATATAGTTAACACCCAGGTAAAGATATAGAGCATTTCCAGAATGTCAGGTTTCTTCATGCTTCTTCTCCATCAGTTCCCCATCCCCACCTGAGAGAGAAGCTCAATGCTAACTCCTGTCACCATTGATTAGTTTTGTCTGTTTTTGAACTTCATAGACATGGAATCATGCCTTGTACTGAATCTTGTTTAAGACCATTAAAGTCAAGTCCAATGAGTGTCCTTCCTTTCTTTCTTAGGCCTTTTTAGAGATGGCTTACACAGAAGCCGCACAGGCCATGGTCCAGTATTATCAAGAAAAATCTGCTGTGATCAATGGTGAGAAGTTGCTCATTCGGATGTCCAAGAGATACAAGGAATTGCAGCTCAAGGTAAAGCATTATCTTGTTCATTCAGTCATTCAACAAGCACCAGATGAGTTTCTCCTCCTTGTTAGGCACTGACCTAAATGCTGGTGGAAAGGAGAGGATAGGAAAAGATTCAGAAATGACACACTGCCTTTGAGGATCTTGAGGCAAACCATTGCAGCATGGCGAGAAAAGTGCTTTTGAGGTAAATACAAAGTGCAAAGAGGCATTTAAGTCTACCTGGGAGCCAAGGAAAGTTTTCCAGAAGAAGATGTTTACAGGGGAACTAAGTCAGAAGGGAAAGGTTCTGGGAGTTCCAGGCATAAACGCTTGAATACAACCTTCTCTACCTATACAGACCTTCAGTAACTTTTTCTTCCTCTGTCACCCCCTTGATCTCTTGCTCTCTTCTCTCTCCTTCATATTTACGTCTTAAGCCTCATAGAAGCCCTTCTAAGCAGTCCTTGGCTGAATTGGCCACTGTCGGAACTCGGGAATGCATTCAAATAGTTCCAAACCAGGGTTTGCTTTTGTTTTAGCTGATCTACATTTCTTTCTTTTCTTTCCCTTCTTTTTTGTTTTATTGTGAAGTATAACAGAACACACAGAAAAATGGCTGATTATACATTGTGCGGTTTAAAAAGTAATAATGGGTGAGATCTCATAAACCCCATAAAACCACCACCAAAGTCAAGAAGTAGAATATAGACACACCCAGAAGCTCCTGTGAGTCCCTCCTCATGTTCAACCCCTCCCTGTCTACTCTCCTGACTTCAACGATAATCATATCTGTGCTTTTCCTTGTAGTTCTACCACCTGTATATGCCTCCCTAAATATCATGGTTTAGTTTTGCCTGTTTTTGAACTTTACATAAATGGAATCATGCTGTGTTCTTACAGATCTTGCTTCTTTCATTCAACATGATGCCATCCATGTTGTTGGGTGTGTCTATTTATTTTCATTGTTATATACATTTCCATTGTATGGCTATACAATTTGTCCATTCTACTGTTGATGGACATTTGAGTTGTTTTAGGGACAAGGCTAATCTGAACCTTCTCAAACATGTCATCCTGGTATATATGCACTTGAGCAGACAACTAGAGGTACATACATAACTAGGATTGAGATAGCTGCATCATAAGGCATGCTTACCTCAACTTTCCTAGATGACAGCAAGCTCTTTCCAAAATTAGTTGTCTCACATTTATACTCCTCCTAGTAGTGTATTAGAGTTTTCGGCTGGGCGTGGTGGCTTATGCCAGTATTCCCAGCACTTTGGGAGGCTGAGGTGGGCAGATCATGAGGTCAGGAGTTCGAGACCAGCCTGGCCAACATGGTGAAACCCCATCTCTACTAAAAATACAAAAATTAGCCAAGCATGGTGGCAGGCGCCTGTAATCCCAGCTACTCGGGAGGCTGAGGCAGGAGAATTGCTTGAACCTGGGAGGTGGAGGTTGCAGCGAGCTGAGATTGTGCCACTGCACTCCAGCTTGGGCAACAAGAGTGAAATTCTATCTCAAAAAGAAAAAAAAAGAGTTTTCAGTGATCTACATTCTTGCTAACACATTGTCTTGTCCAACTCTTAAATTTTTGCCTATCTTGGAGAGTATCATGGTTTATCAGAGTTTTGTTTTGTTTTGTTTTTGAGACGGAATCTTGCTCTGTTACCAGACTGGAGTGCAGTGGTGCGATCTCCGCTCACTGCAATCTCCACCTCCCAGGTTCAAGCGATTCTCCTGCCTCACCTCCGAGTAGCTGGGACTACAAGCATACACCACCACACCTGGCTTTTTTTTTTTTTTTTTTTTTTTTTTTGTATTTTAATAGAGACAGGGTTTCACCATGTTGGCCAGGATGGTCTCAATGTCCTGACCTCATGATCCACCCACCTCGGCCTCCCAAAGTGCTGGGATTACAGGTGTGAGCCACTGCACCTGGCTGGTTTATCACAGTTTTGTATTTTATCCTCCTAATTGTGCATGGAAGTTGAGCACTTTTTCATTGTTTGTTGGCTGTTCCATCTGGATCTTCTTTGATGGGATGTTTCTTTTCAAGTCATTTGCCCATGCTTTTCTTTTGCATTGTGTCTTCTTATTGGTTTGCAGGAGTTCTCTTAACTGGAGCACCAAGTCTATTTGGATTTCTTGTAATTATTGCTATATTTGTGTTTAAATCTACCCTCTTATTTTGTACTTTCTACTGTTCCATTTAATAGGGATTTTCCTGTTCACTTTAGCTCATTCCACATTGACTTAGGATCCATTTTGTCCAAGACCCACAGGCCTTAATCCACCTTCAAGGTTGAAGTCAGAAGACAAAGGCTCAGTGGCTAGGACTGGCATTCTGACAAGTCTCCATATGTAGATGGGTACTGTGTCAACCAGCTTCCAGAGTCCTGAATCTGCTTTGCTTGCATCATTGCCTCTAAAGTTCCTTCGCTAACAGTTCTCCTTCCGGCAGAACTTGGCTTTTTTTTCCCCCCGCCAATGAAAGTATATTGCTTCTTTCAGACAAGTAAGGATCCCACCCCATTCTGTATCCAGCCAAAGTTCCTGTTCTCCTGGATTCTCCCCCTCGGGGCTAGAATTGAATTTCTACACTAAGTTCCCAGTGGAACTTTGGTCTCCAAATGAGAGGTTGTCATAAGTTTCTGATTAAGATTAACGGCAGTAATCGGTTTCTTAAAGTACCAAAGCATAGTAATACCTTCCTGAGGGAGATAGTTTGGGGTGGTGCAAAAAACACGGGTTAAAGAGGTCAGATGGTCAAGTTTTGCTTTCAGCAAATGTGCACTGAGTGCTCACCGTGGGTGGAACTGGGCCAGGTGCCATGGAGGTAGAAGTAGCAAGCGGGCGAGGAGCTCAGTCTGGTGGGAGTAAAAGCAAATAAACAAAGAACCACTGACAACCATGTGACCTATCCCAGATTGGAAGATGGTGATGTCAGCCTGGGCTCTACCACTTCCTGCTTTGGTGAGTTTAGAAGAGTTGCTTAACCTCTGTGAACCTCAGTTTACAGATCAGGAAAGGATTATACTTTGAGTAATTTGGCTTTAAGCATTTTTTTCATATATTATCTTTTGAGTCTCATAATTCACCATACCCTGTGAGGTGTGTAGGGTGGATAATAGCAGTAATTATAAGAGTAAAACAATAACAATAATATATACCTTTAATTGAGTCCTGGTACTCTGGAGCAAGTAATGTACCAAGCACTTTACATACATTATTTAATCCTGACATCAGTCCTGTTAGACAGCTATTATTATCTCAGTTTTACAGATGAGGTATCTGAAGCTAATAGAAGTTCAGTAAGTTGCCCAGGATTGTATTTAGCTACTGGAAGAGCTATGATTAAAACTTAGTACTGTTTTGGTTTTGCACTAAAGCTGCATTGTTATAGTGTGTTATTATGATCTCTGTTGTCTGCATGAAAAAAACCCTGAGAAATCACGTAATTTGCTTATAGTCACCCAGCCAAGAAGCAGCAGAGATAGTATTATAACAGAGCTTCTCGAGCTTCAGTGTGCTACAAATCACTCGGTGATGTTGTTAAAACGCACTTTGATTCAGCGTGTCTAGGGTAGTGCTGTTATTGCGTATTTTTAACAAGGTCCCAAGAGATGCTGCTGCTGGTGGTCCTCGGAGCATAGTTTGAATGGAAAGGGCCCAGAACACATTGTTTTCTGATCTTTAGTAGGGCTTTTCTGCTCCCCAAGCTGCCATATTCCCTCTTAAGGTCATTGTGAAGGTCGCATGGAATCATAGATGTGAAAACAACTTAATGTATGTTTCAACTACATAGTAATGCATGCTTTATGGTCCCTATGTTGATATGAATCTCTCTCTGCAAGTAACAGAAATTCATCTCCATTAAGCCTGTTGGCTTAAGTAAAAAAAAAAAAAAAGAAAGAATTTATGGATTCATGTAAATGAAAAGTCCAGGAGTAGCTCTGGCTGCAGATACGGCTGGATTCAGGACCCAGAGACCCTCATTAGGACTTGGTTTCTCTCCACTCTGCCTTCTGCTCTTTTGGCCTTGTTTACTGGGGGCTCCCTGGGGTGGGCCGTTGCAGCCCAGGCTCTCTCCTCTAGGTGGCATGATAGCTACAGTGACCTCAGCAGTTCTTACTCCCCCTTCCATTTCCTTCAACAAGAAAAGCCAAGAGTTTTTTTCCTAGAAGCTCCCACAAAAGTCCTGAGACTTTTGAGAAAGTAGCTCTGACTGGACTAGCTTAGCACAGGGGCACATCCCTAAATTGATCTCAGGCCAGGGCTAGGTCATTCTGTGATTGGCTGGACCTGTGTCATCTGCTACATCCTCAGAGCTGGGGCAGAGACCCACCCAGAGCTCTGGAGCAAGATGAGGGAGGAACAGCTGCTATCAGGAGGAAGGACAGTGGCTACTGGGAAGGTACAGGGCAAACACTGTATCCCTGTGTTTCTCTGGGCCAAAGGGGCTGCCTGTGAGGTCCCACCAGGGTTTGCAGAGGTGGAGAGAAATTCTGATTGCTCTTTCTCCTCTAACTGTATCTTTTGCTCACCAGGCAAAGTATAGGGAGAGAAAGGAGAGATTTTAAGGTATTTTTCATTTCCTCTCTTGAATATTTCCTCATGCACCTATCTTATCTCCCCATATACTTCCTGTGGCAAAGGTTCTGTTCCTCAGCTTATTTGAGGCAGAACCTTTCCCTTGATAGATGTTTAATAAATATGCAAAATGAATAAGAAAGAGAAAATCTGAAGGAACAATAAAAAGTGAGTAGCCTTCTTCCTACAGACCTGGACAAGACGATTGGAATATTTTCTGGGTTGTTCTATAGAAACTTCGTCAATAAGTATGGAATCATAATCTCTTTGATGCAGAAGTGAACTTGGAATAATGTAAACCAGTGTCTCCCAGTCACTTCATCAGAGAGTCATCAGGGGATTTTTTGTCGGAGGAGTCCTCTTGCCCAGAGATTCTCTTTAGTAGGCTTGGGGTGGGAATGAGACTCCAAGGTGCTTTTGAGGGCAGAGGGCCTGGTTTCAGAGCCACTGGTCTTGCCAGCCTCCTCACTACAGAGAGGGCTTCTGGCCCTAGGAAGCAGTCTTATGAATGGTCCATGGTGCTCTCAGTTGGGAAGATGATTGAGAGTCTTCTCTATGTACTGATAGTTACAAAGCATACAAGGCATGGTTCTCACTTAGGGAAGAGTTCACTCTCCAACTGGGAGACAAATTATTCTCGTGCAAAATTACACAAGATTTAAACATGAATGCATAAGTACAGGGGCGACCAGAAGTTCCATGGCAAAAGGCAGTATGACTGAGGGGTGTAAAAAAGGGAAGAGATTCCTAAATGAGGCCTTGAAGAAAGGGAGAATTAGCTAAAGAGAGACAGGGCTTCCAGGTAGGAGTCAGGCGAATGACGATATCAAGCCTAGAAAGCCTGGTAATGTTGAAACAGTCGGGGCTGCCTTGACAGGATCTGGCTTAGATGAGTTCTGGGCTCATCTAGAAGGTTTCAGTGTCTTCCTAGGACTCTTGAAGTGTGTGAAACAGCTGTGGAGTTGTCAGAGGGCATGAAACTCTCCAGCAGCTCCCTTCATGTTGGCCAAGCACTCTGTGACTTTTACAGGTGTAGCCTGCCATGCCCTGAGGCTTTTGGTGGATGCCAGATGGGCCTCATTAACCCATCTTTACAGGTAGAGAAAGTGAGTTTCCCATAGGCAATAAGCCTTGACCCAGGGTGACCCAGCCAGGTGCGGGCACAGCTGGGGCTACTCTTCCTGGGTTGAGGTTCCAAGTGGTGGTGCCTCCCTCTTAATATGCCAGCACTTTTCTGGAACTGCATGGGGCTTGGAATCTCAACCTTGTCTTAAAAGCAGCAAGATGTGTTAACTCTGAGCACTGTAGATGGTCCCTTGTGGGACTGTTGAGCGAGATCATTGTCATCGCAGAATGGATGTAAAGATAACAATGTCTGACATTTGCTTCAAAATAATATAGGAGGTGGGGAAGGAAGGTGGTGAGTACGGATGTATATTAGTCCATTCTCACACTGCTATAAAGAACTGCCTGAGTCCAGGCCGGGGTGGCTCACGCCTGTAATCCCAGCACTTTGGAAGGCCGAGGTGGGTGGATCACTTGAGGTCAGGAGTTCAAGACTAGCCTGACCAACATGGTGAAACCTAAACTAAAAATACAAAAATTAGCCAGGTATGGTGGCAGGTACCTGTAATCTCAGATACTCAGGAAGCTGAGGCAGGAGAATCGCTTGAACCCAGAAGGCAGAGGTTGCACTGCACTCCAGCCTGGGCCCACAGAGTGAGACTCCGTTGCAAAAAAAAAAAAAAAAAAAAACTACCTGAGACTGGATAATTTATAAAGAAAAGAGCTTGAATTGGCTCATGGTTCCTCAGGCTGTACAGGAAACATGGCTGTGGAGGCCTCAGAAAACTTACGGTCATGGCGGAAGGCAAAGGGGAAGCAGGCATGTTTTTTGTGGCCAGAGCAGGAGTTAGAGTGGGAGCAGGGAGGTGCTACACACTTTTAAGCAGCCAGATCTTGTGAGAACTCTATCACGAGAGTAGTACTAGGGGGATGGTGCTAAACCATTAAAAACCACCCGCATGATCCAATCACCTCCCACCAGGCCCCACCTTCAACATCTGGGATTACAATTGAATATGAGATTTGGGTGGGAACGCAGAACCAAACCATATCAAGATGCAACAAGATTGGTCAGCATCATTGACTGAAGATGGGTAATAGATTCTTCGGGGTTCAAAAACCATTCTCTCTACTTTTGTGTATGTTTGAAATTTTCTATAATAAAAAGGTAACCAAAATTTTATCATAGACCTACTCTTTTCTCTCCCATTTCATTTTTTGATTACAAAGCTGTAATCACCTTTGTTTCACCTGCCCTCTTTATGCCTTTACCCACAGGATACAGAAGCTGGTCAAAGAGGAAGGTTGAGAGAATTTTCTTAGGGCTTTCAGAAGTCAACTCTCTTATTTGAAAATCTTTGGCTACTTCTGTCCCCTTTTCAGATGGCAGCTGACAGCTGGTCCACAGAGCACCAAACAATTTGCAATTACCACCTAAAATAGCAGAACCAATGCTCTGATCCTCGGGAGAGATCACAATACCTGTGACCGCTAGCCCCAGCATGTAGTATTTGCAGATTCATATTCATTCTCTGCAGCCACCTCCTTCCATCTCTCCAGCCACGCATCTTGAGATGGGTGTTAGGCAGCGCCTGCTCCATGCCAGGCTCTGTGCTGGTTCTGGCTGTGTGAAGACTGTCAGCGCAGGAGGCCCCTCACGGGGGACCTGCGATCCGGATAGAAGTAACTCCAGGAGGTATGGGCTGAAAGCGACCCCAGGAGGACGTTCTGTCGTTAAGAAAATAAGGGACAGAGGAAGGTTTAAGCCAAGGAGAGGCTCTTCTAAGTCCACTCTAACTGCACCTCTTTGACTCCTGGGAAACTGCATGGGCCACTAGAGGATGTTTTCGTCTGCAGTGTCTGATCAGCCTGTTCTGCCCCTCATTGGGGGCACCCCTGAGGGGAAGGGCCTGGGGGTGCCATCTGTGATAACCAAGGTGCAGAAGGGACCGAGAGCTTGTGGAATGCCTCTGGCCCTGACATTGGCCTGACCTGCTCCTGCCCCCATGCGCCTGAGCCCCACCCTCATAGTCACTCTGCCGTGGGTAATCTGCAAAACCTCAGCCGCTCCCTGCCAAGACCATCCTCCTCCCACGTCGGCCTTTCTTGGATCTGAGCTGGAAGGAATAACCAGGAGAATATGAAGTTCCAGAAGAGCAGAAGAAAACTGGAACCTTGGGGACTCTTTTTACAACAGAAAGCTCCCCATCCAATTCCCATGGGGAATTTTATTTTTATGTTCTGAAGAGTTGCCAGATACATTTATCCCAGTTTGGGGACACATTCTTTAGCCTTTGTCCATTCTAAAGTGGCAATGCAAACCACAGATTTGGGAGGGACCTGGGGTGTGGCCTCCCCGGTGATGGCAGATCTCATGACATGATCTTGGTCCTGATGGCTCCCACCAGCTTTCCCAAGCTCCGCTGCTCCCTTGGTGCCTGCTGTGACAGGTCCTTTCGGGGACTAGCCATCCCAGTTGGCTTTCCCTTGATGATACAGTAGCCGGAGTCACTTGTGTGGCCCAAGGTGGGCAGGCAGGAAGAAGACCCACTTGGTGGGATCCACATTAAGTTCTATCAGCTTCAAGTGAGCCTTCTTCTTCTACCCCAAGTGACAGCCGACCCTGGCTGAAGGACCGGTGGTCTCTAGCCACACGGCGGGGTGGGAGGAGACATCCTGGACAGCAACTTTCTTCTTGGCCAATGCCAACAGCCTTGGCTTCTATCCTTGTTTGGCCTTGGTCTGAACAAGGTCCAGTTTAAGCAGCTGAGGTGCTGGAGGCCAGTGCGAGTCTTGGGTGATCTGGTTATTTGTAGGTGGCACTTTCAGGTGCTTTATAAAGGGTCGATCTCTGCAGCTTCAGTTTGACATAAGGGACCATTTGCCAAAGTTGTGGTGCCTTTTCTGGTGGACATCCTGCCCAGTGCTGAGTTCCTGGGCCTTTTCTTGAATGGGGGATTGGCTGACTTCTAAAACCTCTGACTTATTCACGAGCACAGATGAAGGAGTCACTGCCTTCTCTTTGACATTCTTTCACTTTGCATCTCCGTATGACAAGAGGTGAGGTCCCTCCCTCACTTGAACATTTTATGTCTCTTTTCTGTGTACTAGCCCTGACCTCTCTCCCTGAAACTGCAGGCAGCTCCTCCTTCATTGTCACCTTTACTCTGTTTTTCCCAGCCCAACCCTCTATCTCAACAATAACAGATAATCAGCCACGCCACTTAGAGCACTCATACTGTGCTAGTCCAGCTAGATCACATCTCTGGACCTGAGTTTCCCATCTGTCAAATGAGATACATGATGCTTTTTAACATTTGTATGGCTCTTATTGCATGATTTAGCTGGGCGTGGTGGTTCATGCCTGTAATCCCTGCACTTTGAGAGGCCAAGGCAGGAGGATTGCTTGAGCCCAGGAGTTCAAGACCAGTCCTGGCAACATAGCTAGACCTTGTCTTTTATAAAAACTGAAAAAATTAGCCTGATGTGGTGATGAGCCCCTATAGTCCCAACTGCTTGGGAGGCTGAAGTGGGAGAATCACTTGAGCCTGGAAAGTTGAGGCTTTCAGTGAGCTGTGATTGTGCCACTGCATTCCAGCCTGAGTGACAGAGCAGGACCTCGTTTCTTTAAAAAAAAATTTTAAAAAGATGCATGATTCCTTGCAAATTACATAGAAAAAATCAAGGATAAAAAGCAGTTGATTAAATTTAATAAAACTCATTATCAAAAGTTTACATAGACTGAGGGTTATTAGCCTTGGTCTTTAAAAAATCAGCTTTTTTTTGAGATATAACTCATATTCCATAAAATTCGCTCTGCTTGATACATTTGTATTTAAAGGATGAATTTTGCATCATCTTTAGGAAGATGCTCCTGACTTGCCTTTTGTGCTTGTGAATTTTTTTTTAATCGTTTATTATTTATTTATTTTGGTTATCGTGTGTCCATTCTGGGTTTAGGAAAGGGCTTTGGTTGGGAATGGGGGGCTGGGGTTAGTCCTGTCCTGGCATAGCCACCGTCTGATGATTTCAGGGAAGGATGGAGCCCTGGTTGCCTACTATTCTCAGCTGTGGAGCCCGACTCCCAGCTTATGCCACCCTCCTCACAGATTTACTTTGAGCATCAGCTGATGCCTGTGCATGAGGTGTTGAAGGGGGCACAGGGCATGGAAAGCATGGAAAGGAACTTGGAGTTAAAATACCTGGTGTCAGGTCCTGATTCTTTTCACTATCTGCGTGACCTTGAAGTGTTCCTTAACCCAACACAACTCCAAGAGTCACCAACTGCACGGAACACAAGGTGGCTGGTGACCCTGGAGCTGTGAAGAGCAGAGACCCTGCCTCAACTTCTCTGGCTCTAAGTTTCCATAGATATTAAAGGTGGAGGCTGCAGTCGATGATCTTCAAGTCTCTCCAAGTTTACAATGCATGCTTGCCTTCCTTCCTTCCCTCCTTCCATCCCTCTCTCCTTTTCTTTCTTACACATTTTATTTTATTTTTTTAATTCAGGCAGAGGTGGGTATTAACAAATGCTGCTTGTCTCCAGCACATGGATGTGAACACCAGGCTCCTTCCTTCCCCAGTTCGATGGACCACCACTCAGTGTTCTCTGGGCCACTCGGCCCTACCCAGTTTAGCATTATACTCACACTCATCCATTGGATTATACCTTTTGTCTTCTCCACACAAGGCACTTTTTCCCTTTTGGTGGACCAGGCAGTGAATGACCCAGGTCAGAGCTGCTTCCCTCTGGTGTTTGCAAGGCCATCTCTGATCTGATGGTGATCTCTCTGACTTTGCTAGAAACCCGGGAAGGCTGTGGCTGCCATCATCCAGGACATCCATTCTCAGAGGGAGAGGGACCTGTTCCGGGAAGCAGACAGGTGAGGCCCCAAGCCCTAAGTCTCCAGGCAGGTTCTGGGCAGTGGGAACACACTCCCGTTTCTCATTCTTAGGGGCATTTGAGTCATGCTGTGCCCTGCTCTTGCCCCTACCCCATCCATCTGCTTTTCTGGGCCCCACCTTTCCATGTTCCCTATGAAAAACACCAGTCCAGAAGTCTAAACTGGCTTCTGTTTAGAACCAGCTCTTGGTTTTTCATGAGTTGAATGTAGGTGTAGGAAGTAGAATGTAGATGGTTTAAAAAAATCAGTTATTTGAACAGTCACTTTCTCTGAACATTGAATATATTCAGTTTTCCAACCCATTTCTTCCAGCCGAAGTTTGTGATCAGGTCAAGCTGGGGCTACAATTTGACCACTGTCACTCCCCTACAAAGATAGTTCCTGCAGAGAACCGAGGTAGAAAACTGCAGGAGCAGGCACCTGGCTGGCACATCTTGGGATTCTTGCTGCAGTGGCCGTAGGCGGTGCTGTCACTTCCCAGTAGAGGACACAAGCCCAGGCTGTTTCCCCCATGATGGTCAAGGCAGCCTGGTCCTAGCGAGATGCACCTCGGTGTCCCCTGGTCAGTGAGGGCTGCGTGGTTTTCCTGTATTTGGGAACTTAATGAAAAAATGCCCATCCTTTTAGAGTATCGGATATATGACTCAGTTGACCTGCTTAATAACCAAACAGTCTTCAAAGTGTATGTGTATATGTGTGTGTATATCTTTGTATGTAACTGTTCAGGCTTGCTATCTTTATTTGTTTATTAGTTTATCTGTTTTTTTAAAAAATTATGATTATTTGGGTTTATAAAAGACGTGTAAAATCCCATCCTGCCACCTGCAATTCTGCAGCAGAGCGGAGGGAGCTTAGGGAGTCTTGCTCTGAACCTTACACAGGTTGGGGTCCTTGTCTGGGTTTCAGTTTCTTCATCTCAAATGTGTAGGTTGGAGTTCTAGAGTCTCTTCCAACCCTAAAATACCTTCCTAATTCTTTTTTTTTTTTAACCTCTGAGCCTACCCTCCCCAATAATTAGCATCCCTTTTCCATGCATAAATTGAGCTGAGAAATAAATGAGAAAAGTGGAGGCTAAGAGGTTGGCTTTATTCTGATACAGCCCAAATGTAGAAGTGGCTTCAAGTCTTCTGGCTAAGAGGCCGGCCAACAGCACCCAGGGTTGGGCAGCCTTACCCACTAGGCTGGACTAGGGCAATCTTGCCCCCCAGTGCCCACCCTGCACACCCCCAGGAGGAGAGTCAGAGGTCCGCTCCCTGAGCATAGCTCCCTTCTAAGAGAAGGCAAGCTGGAGCTGAGCCAAAGCAACCTAGTTCTTCTTCCTAGTTCCCAGGAGCAGGATGAGTAAAGGGATAGAGAGTGGCCAGTACTGTGCTTAGGAGAAGTCCCCTGCACAGAAGCCAGAAGGGAGGAAAAGGCTTTCTCCCGAACCACTCTATGTGGTTGTGTAGAGTTGGGAGTTAAGAGCGTACACAGTATATCTAAGAGAGAGATTGTATCTGTGTGTGGGTGGGGTGGGATGGGAGGCGTGAAGATTCTAAATCCTGCTCCTTGGTTCCCTCACAGATATGGCCCAGAAAGGCCACGGTCTCGTAGTCCAGTGAGCCGGTCACTCTCCCCGAGGTCCCACACTCCCAGCTTCACTTCCTGCAGCTCTTCCCACAGCCCTCCGGGCCCCTCCCGGGCTGACTGGGGCAATAGCCGGGACTCCTGGGAGCACTCTCCCTATGCCAGGAGGGAGGAAGAACGAGACCCGGCTCCCTGGAGGGAGAACGGGGATGACAAGAGGGACAGGATGGACCCCTGGGCACATGATCGCAAACACCACCCCCGGCAACTGGACAAGGCTGAGTTGGACGAGCGACCGGAAGGAGGGAGGTCCCACCGAGAGAAGTACCTGAGGTCTGGATCTCCCAACCCGCCCCATTCTGTGTCCAGCTACAAAAGCCGCGAAGATGGCTACTACCGGAAAGAGCCCAAAGTCAAGTTGGACAAGTATCTGAAGCAGCAGCAGGATGGCCCTGGGAGGTCCAGGAGGAAGGATGAGGCCAGGCTGCGGGAAAGCAGACACCCCCATCCCGATGACTCAGGCAAGGAAGATGGGCTGGGGCCAAAGGTCACTAGGGCCCCTGAGGGCGCCAAGTCCAAGCAGAATGAGAAAAATAAAACCAAGAGACCTGATAGAGACCAAGAAGGAGCTGATGATAGAAAAGAAAACACAGTGGCAGAGAATGAGGTAATGATCAATCTCTTCCCCAGGTAAGGCGAGGCAGGCCCTGAAGGAGAATAATCGTAATAATATAATGAGGATGAATGTTTATTGAATGAATGAACATTTACTGGCTATTTACTATGTGCTAGGCATTGTGCAAGACACTATCTCAATGAACTCATTTAATCCTCACAGGTTTTGAGTGCCAACCTTTGAGCTTGGTACTATTGTTACTGCAGATGAGGAAACTGAGGCTCAGAGAACTTACGTTATTTGTCCAAGAACACACAGTGAGGAAATGGCAGACCCGGAATTATACCCAGGAGATCTGGCCCCAAATCCCACGGCACCTGTTGCCTTTACTAGAAGTTAGGGTGGGACTTGATGGAAAGACCTGTAGTCCTATTTGTCCAGTAGGGAGTGGCCCTGAGGTGTTTGTATCCAAAGAGCCTCCCAAGGGAGATTAGATCTTTGGTTCATTCTGTCCTCCCTCCTGCCAAAAGCATTTACCAATCCTAGAGCTCTGATGAGAGGTGGTGAAAGAGAAGCCGCCACCACCCACTAAATTAAACTGGGTGCCCAGAGCTGTCCACAGTGTTTTACCTCCACTCTAATAAAAATGCACGGCGACCAGGCCCAGTGGCTCATGCCTGTAATCCCAGCACTTTGGGAGGCTGAGGCAGGCAGATCACCTGAGGTCAGGAGTTTGAGACCAGCCTGGCCAATATGGTGAAACCCCGTCTCTACTAAAAGTATAAAAATTGTCCAGGCAAGGTGATGCACCCCTGTAGTCCCAGCTACTCAGGAGGCTGAGGCAGGAGAATCACTTTAACCCGGGAGGCGGAGGTTGCAGTGAGCCAAGATGATGCCATTGCACTCCAGCCTGGATGACAAGAACAAAACTCTGTTTCAAAAAAAAAAAAAAAAATGCATGGCAATTGGCTGGCACCTTCATTCCAGCATCTGAAAGGTCTGAGGGCTTGCAGCAGTGCTTCAGTTCACAAAGGGGCATCACAAGGAGGGTTCTGGTTACCAGGTTTATATTCCAACTTGGCTTACACTTCCTTCTTGCCAGAGCCTTCTATATTTAAGTAGGGGTAGGATAAGTAAGGTTTGGCAATATGCATAAGAAGCCTAATTTTTAAAATCCTCCACACATATCTTCTAGTCATTCTGACCTGGGAGTTGGTGACAATACTAAGTGCAAATAAGGAGCCCAAATCTCAACTCCATGAACACCGAAGAGTCACCCTTTTGGATGCTACTTCAGCATTCGTTCCCACATGTATAGATGGAGTGCCACTTTGCCAGGTGTTGTGCTAGGTATAGGCGAGCCAAAGGTGAATAGGACATAGTCCATGTTATAGCAGAGACTGAAGTCCAATGGTGGAAACAGACCTATTAATATAAAAATAATTTGTATACAATGGGACTCATGCCAGCATTTACAGCGAATGAGCTGCTCTGTGGGCAATTATTAACTCTGCGCAGGAACAGGAAAAGAGCTACTCAGAGAGGGTGATATTTGAGCTGAGTATTAAAAGTAGAAAAAAGCAGTTTGGGTTTTTTGTGTTTTTTTTTTTGAGATGGAGTCTCGCTCTGTTGCCCAGGCTGCAGTGCAGTGGTGCAATCTCAGCTCACTGCAACCTCTGCCTCCCAGGTTCAAGTGATTCTCCTGCCTCAGCCTCCTTAGTATTTGGGATTACAGGTGTGCACCACCACACCTGGCTAGTTTTTATATTTTTAGTAGAGACAAGGTTTCACCATGTTGGTCAGGCTGGTCTCGAACTCCTGACCTCGTGATCCTCCTGTCTCGGCCTCCCAAAGTGCTGGATTACAGGCGCGAACCACTGTGCCCCACCAGGGTTCTTGATGGAAGCAGAAGCAAGGGCAAAAGTGAAAAAGAAAGACTGTTTTGAAAAACCTGGAGATACTTGGCACGGCTGCATCTTTAGGACATAGTAGGGATAATGTTTTTAAAGAGTAACATCATGACTCTGATGGAGATATATAATGAATACATGTCAAAGGTTTTATTCAACTCATTAATTAATGAGGGCATCATAAGATGCAAAAACCAACTCGAAAGAGAATCCAAAGAGCAGGCAACATATACAGGCAATCAGGAATGCTAAAATGAATTTGCTAATAGGTGTAAAAGTGGCCCCTTCCACAGGGGGCAGGGAATCGGTTACATCTCCAGCAGAGACAATTCTTGTGTATCTCTAGGAACAAGAATCCTTTGTATTAGGATCTGATTTCTGCAACTTATATGGTTGTAAAATAGCTCAGTTCGAGACAATGAAAGGTGCAGTCTTCTATAGAATCAGATGCCCTGAAGGGATGTGCTAGACAAATGCCCAGCATTCCAGTGAAAGGACACCCAGTAGTCTTTTTTTGCCCATTACAAAGTCTGCCACAATTTTTCCTAACTGGCATAGCAGGGGGAAGCACAGGAGATGAGATTAGGGAAGAGGGTGAGGTGGGCTCATGGAAGACATTGTGTGCCTCACCAAGGACTTGAACTGCATCCCAAAGACCTGGTGAACCAGTGGATATTTTTAAAAGTATATCTGCTTGGAAGGGTCCCAGTTGCTGGTGATGGATGATGGGCAGAGAGCAAGAGTTGGCAGGGGCTCAAGGAAAGCCTGGGCTTCATGTGGATACCACCAGCCTGCCAACCCTCTCTCCCCCTAGGCTGAGAGGTAGAACTGCTCCCTGCACTTCTACTCACACTCCTGAGACTCTGCTCTGACGACCCCATTTCTCCTACTGTTTTACCACCCTGCTCTCATCGGTTTGTATAACATTGCTCATTTAAGGTGACACTATGTGTCAGCCAAAGAGCCCAGATGGAAAAAGAGTCTCAGAAAGCCCCAAGAGTTTCCCTACAGTTCTGTCCCTCAAGTTGGTTCTGCCTTTTACAGCCTTGGGGTGGAGTCAGTAGGGACTTACTGGGGCCCCTCACAGATTGTTTCTTTAGGTTGGAGCCAGGCAGTCCAACACTGTGTTGGAATGACAGCAGAACAGAGAGTATTTTGCACTGTCCTCAAACTCTGTATGATGAACTTGAGAAAAGCCCAGACCCCACAGGGCTGCCCCAGGAGTCAGATAACAGGTGGCAACTGAACTTTGGCATGAAGGCAGCAGGGCTTGCTGTTCTTCCAGTGTACCAGGCACCTCCCGCCCTCAGTGCCTTTACAGGTGTTGCTGCTGCCAAGGAGTCACAAGTCTTTCTGGCTTGCTCCTCGCCTCCTTTGTCTTTACTCATGGCCACATTCTCTATTCTCCCTGGCCACTGCGTACGATTTCAACACCCCAACCTGCTCCTCCCACTCCCACCACTGCAGACTATCTCAACACCTCAACCCATTCCTCTCCCATCCCACCACTGCAGACCATTTCAACACCACAACCTACTCTTCTCCCACCCCACCACTGCAGACCATTTCAACACCCCAAACCCCTCCTCTCCCACCCCACCACTGCAGACCATTTCGACACCCCAACCCATTCCCCTCCCTCCCACTACTGCAAACCATCTCAACACCCCAACCCATTCCTCTCCCACCCCACCACTGCATACCATCTCAACACCCCAACCCACTCCCCTCCCTCCCACTACTGCAAACCATCTCAACACCCCAACCCATTCCTCTCCCTCCCCACCACTGCAGACCATCTCAACACCCCAACCCGCTCCCCTCCCTTCCACCACTGCAGACCATCTCAACACCCCAACCCCCTCTTCTCCCTCCCACCACTGCAGACCATCTCAACACCACAACCCATTCCTCTCCCATCCCACCACTGCAGACCATCTCAACACCCCAACCCCCTCTTCTCCCTCCCCACCTCTGCAGACCATCTCAACACCCCAACCCACTCTTCTCCCTCCCCACCACTGCAGACCATCTCAACACCCCAACCCCCTCCTCTACCTCCCTACTTTCCTGTTTTTGGTGGCATTTACCACCTTCAAACCTATCACTTAATGTCTTTATTTTACTTAGTGTCTATTGTCACCCCCGGCTCCCAGGTGTAACCTTCACAAGGCAGGGAGTTTTGTCTGTTGTGTTCACTGCTGTGTTCCCAGTCCCTAGAGGAGGGCTTAGCACAGAGCGGGTGTCCAGTGGGTATCTGTTGAAGGTATGAAGGATGGAACCCAGACTCTGGAGAAAAAGGCCTGGCTTCTGAGAACCAGGTCACACCCTGTTTTCTTCTGCCTCAGTTTTCTTGTTTGTAAAATGGGTGTGATCACAAGGCTGTTGTACTACCTTAAAGAGCTCACACTCATTAAAAAATCCTGAGCTCTCTGGAGAAAGTGCCCATGGTTGAGAAGCCAGTGTGCGTGCTGCTCCGTGGTGATAGGTGGCCACATCCATACCTGAGACCCAATCCTGGCCACAGGACCATAAAGAGGAGGAAATAAATCAAGTCACAGATAAGGAAAACATGGGGAAGAAACACTGCTACATGCTACTGGGAGGGGGGTTCGAGAGTGGCAAGCCCAGGTGCCTAGGGAAGGGAAGCCAGGCTAATGATAATTGGAGCCAGGCCAGCGTGATGGGACCATGGTTGACTGAGGAAGTGGTGCCATCTGTGGGGCTGGAGCCACTGCTCAGCTCCATTCTACAGCTGTCATGCAGGAATGCATGCCACACTGTCAAATCTCCCTTTTCTTAGAGCAAGACAAATGCCTAGTATAAACCAAAACAAAGCTGTGGGCTGGATGCCATCTAGAAGCCCCAGAGTGTAACCCCTGGTATAACCAATCCATAACAGGAGAAGATTTTAAAACCCTTATGCTCGCTTCAGAGCCTAGACAAGACCCAACCATGTGGAAAGACAGGTGAGAACTTGTTATTCACCCCACCCCCTTCTACCAATTTCATTCTTTTATTGACCAATATTTGTGGAGCACCTGGCACTGAGACCACAGTTAGTGACACTGAAATGACCCCTGGGCTCGCGGAGCTCATAGTCCAGTGAGAGAAATGCTAATCCAGTGATTTCTCAAATGAACAGAAGAGCTTGACTATTAAGTGCTAAGAAGGAGATGAAGGTACACAATGCTGAGTGCCTGTGATAAATCCGAGCCTTCTCAGAGTTAGGCTGTGACTATTGAGATTTGGAGGCATGGTGAGTATTGACTGGGTGAAAAGAAAGCGAAAAGACAGAGGGAGCAGCGTGCACAAGGGCCTCCAGCAGCTCCAGGGCTCCACCGTTGCCGTAGCAGAGAGCTGGCATTAGAGTAACGGGAGGTGAGGCCGACTTATAAACAGGGCCTACACTATGCAGGGCCTTGTAGGCAGGTCGAAGATTTTTGCCTTTATCCTAAGTACCAGGGGACGCAAATGAAGTATTTAAGCAAGAAAATACAGTGAGGAGGCTGGACAGAGTGGCTCATGCCTGTAATCCCAGCACTTTGTGAGGCCGAGGCAGGCAGATCACTTGAGGTCAGGAGTTCGAGACTAGCCTTGCCAACATGGTGAAACCCCGTCTCTGCTAAAAATAAAAATAAAATAAAATAAAATAAAATTAGCCAGGTGTGGTGGCGGGACCTGTAATCCCAGCTACTCGGGAGGCTGAGGCAGCAGAATTGCTTGAACCCAGGAGGCAGAGGTTGCGGTGAGCCAAGATCATGCCATTGCACTCCAGACTGGGCAACAAGAGGAAAACTCCATCTCAAAAAAAAAAAAAAAAAAAAAAAAAAAAGACAATATGGTGAGGATGTGATCATTTTTGCATTTTGGAATGATCATTCTTGATTGCCTTGGCAAGAATAGATTTTGGGGGAGGGTACAGAGCAGAGGTGGGAGACCAGTTTGGAAGTGGTTCAGTAGCCCATGCCCTGTGGTGGCAGAGCCCTGCTTGCAAGAGTTGGCGTTTCAGTCTCAGTCTGTGAGCTGGTGTGGGCAGCTGGGGGCACCCGTTGCACCCATTGCACCCATCTGTTCCCCTTGAGCTGCTGCCTTCTCCTGGAAGTGATCCCAGAGCAAAGGGAAGCTCTGAAAGGTTGTTTCCTTTGCCTGCAGGGAGGAAGAGCAGGGGTCTGCTTGGTGGAGGGCTTTCAGCCCGGCTGGCAAGACTGTCCCTGCCTCTCCCAACTTGAACTGAAGGGGGTTCCTTTACTGTGTTGATCTGGGAGTGCGGCTGCAGGAGCTGCTTGGGAAGGGTAAGGATTATTCATTTTGACAAGAGAGGGCCATGCATAGTTGATTCGGGAGATAAAAATAAAGTCACCTGTTGGTAGAAGCTGTAATAGCTAAAAAGGTATTTGTAGCTGCTTTACATTCAGGCTAGTGCGGTAGACTTCAGCAAAGCTTTTGGTGGAATCTTCACAGCAAACACTGGAAACAGAAAGGACTTGAGGATTTGAACCATGCGTCCCTGTCTGGTAATAACTGGTGAAACCAGTCAGCCCTGAGCTTCTGCTCCAGCTGGCTCCTAGTCAGCTCAAGGAGGTATGTCTGATTGTAAGAAATCAGAACTAGAGTGGTTTACTTCGAACCAACCTCAGCCAAGAATGTCCTAGAACTGCAACTTGCCCCTGAGAAAACCCAGGAGTAGTCATTGATTTGGTGGACAAAGTTTAAGTCATGGGAGAATATCCCCCAGAAACTTCTAACATGGGGGTTGGCAAAGTTTTCTACAAAGGACCAGATAGTAAATATTTTAGCCTATGTGGGCCAAGAGGCAAAACTGCGGATTTTATGTAGGCACTTCTATAATCACTTAAAATGTGATTATGTGAACATGTACAATTCATTCTTAGCTCACAAGCTATACAAAAACAGGCTGCAGGTCAGATTTGGTCTGCAGACTATAGTTTGCTGATCCCCTGTCTTAAAGGTTGGTTAGAGGCCCTAATTCTCAAACCAAACGCCTGCTTTCAATTATTTAGTTTCACAGACATGGGCATTAGTGTGAGGGCCCTGATTTGGGGGAAAGGAATACAAGGAGGGAAGAAAGGGAGTGCTAGTTTGGGCTGTCACTCTAGGACAGAGAGCAAAAGAAAGGTGCGAGGGCACTCTGACTGGGTGACAACGCCCTTTCTACCTATAAGTGTCCTGAATGATTTAACCCCAGGGTCTTGGCCGGCCCAGTAGTTTGGCTGCTTCTACTCTGCAAAAAATACCCAGTTTGCCAGGGATTTCTGCCCCCTAAAGACATCGGGCCAGGCTTCAAGACATTTCTCTGCCTCCATTTGTCTGTGTGACTGTGAGCAAATTACTTAACCTCTCTGAACCTCAGTTTTCTGATCTATAAAATGAAGATGCTAATAGCAGCCGCCTCCGAGGGATTCCGGGAGGATAAAGAAAATGCTGTATGTGAAACCCCTCTGAGAGCTGGGACCTGCATTCAATATCATTCTTTTTTTCTTCTCCCTGTCACTGCTCACTGTTGATTTGGTTTGCTCTGTCCTTCCTTTGGTAAGGCTGGAAAAGAGGAACAGGAGGGCATGGAAGAAAGCCCTCAATCAGTGGGCAGACAAGAGAAAGAAGCAGAGTTCTCTGATCCGGAAGACACAAGGACAAAGAAGGTAAAGTTTATTTCAGATTCTGCACTTCTGCCATGAGGGACTGAGTCACAGGAGTCCCCCTGTTGCCTGGTGATGTCCTGCTAGATGGAATATGGCTGAGACCCCACCATTAGTTACATGAATGAACCAGTCCTCCTAGCACTACTTTGGAGGAGTGGCTGTGCCTGGAATCTTCGGATAGTTTTTATTGAAGCGATCTTTACCCACATGTCTGAGCTCTGCTCACTCTCCAGCAACTTGGCTGTGTTCCCATGAGAAAACATGTGCCCAAAAAAAGACTCAGGCTTCAGAGCCAGGCTCCCAAAATAGACAAGTCCCTTGGCGGGGATAGGGCGAGAAGCTGCTTTAGGCACTCAAGCTGGGGCCCTGACTTCAGCAGGCCCAGACCCTAGGATTAACAAGACATCTACTGTGCTTGTACAGATTGTTTTACTTAATTAAAATGAAAAATCCAGTTACAGTTCTCCTGGGCTGGGGCTGCCACAACAAAAAGAAATGTCCTTGGAACGGGGCCATCTTCGTGCCTTTCCAGTCAGGAGAGGCAGGAGAGATGAGTATCGCTGGCAGGAAAGCTGATCTCCTAGATCTTTCTGTGGAGTCAGGAGTCCATGGGCTGCTGCAGATGCCAAGGGGAAAGTTCTAGAAGGGGCCAAGTAGGAGCTTTGACTGTGGAAGTGTATGTACCCCTGCTGGGAGAGGGTGCTTGGGGGAATTTTGTGAGGGGCTTTGCTGCAGTTACATTTAGTGGTGACCCAGATGCAAGAAAGATGTTCCAGTAAGTATTTAGAGTTTATAACTTCATTATTCATGCATTCAAAAACTGTATATTGAGACCTGTTATCTACTAGGGCTTGAAATTCTTTGTGTCACTTTAAATACGGTGGATTAAGCATTAAGGGCTTATTCCAAACTTTGAGCATCACCCTAAGGATGAGTTGGTGCTGTTGGACTTGAGTGGTTCACAGTAATTGTACCGGGTAGAGGTAAGAATGCTCAGGTTCTTCCTGTTTGGAGGGGTCCTCATGGCCAAGTCTTATGCCTTCCGGTTGAATGCTCTCAACCACCCTCTGACCTCCTTCTGCATTTTTGTACAGGAACAAGATTGGGAGAGTGGAAGTGAGGCAGAGGGGGAGAGCTGGTATCCCACTAACATGGAGGAGCTGGTGACAGTGGACGAGGTTGGGGAAGAAGAAGATTTTATCATGGAACCAGACATCCCAGAGCTGGAAGAAATTGTGCCCATTGACCAGAAAGACAAAATCTGCCCGGAAACATGTTCATGTGTGACAACCACCTTAGACCTAGACCTGGCCCAGGATTTCCCCAAGGAGGGAGTCAAGGCCGTAGGGAATGGGGCTGCAGAAATCAGCCTCAAGTCACCCAGAGAACTGCCTTGTGCTTCCACAAGCTGTCCCAGTGACATGGACGTGGAAATGCCTGGCCTAAATCTGGATGCTGAGCGGAAGCCAGCTGAAAGTGAGACAGGCCTCTCCCTGGAGGATTCAGATTGCTACGAGAAGGAGGTAAAGGGAGTGGAGAGCTCAGATGTTCATCCAGCCCCTACAGTCCAGCAAATGTCTTCCCCTAAGCCAGCAGAGGAGAGGGCCCGGCAGCCAAGCCCATTTGTCGATGATTGCAAGACCAGGGGGACCCCGGAAGATGGGGCTTGCGAAGGCAGCCCCCTGGAGGAGAAAACCAGCCCCCCCATCGAAACCGACCTCCAAAGCCAAGCTTGCCAAGGAGTGTTGACCCCGGGTAACTACCTCCCCTTTCCTCATGGGTGGTCGGGTTGATTGGACCCCTGCTCACCTGATAAAGTATGAGCATGTGCAGGCTGGAATGAACATAAGTAAGGTTTCAACTAGCATTAAAGTGGGTGCAGAAAGTGATTTAGTAACAGAGGCAAGCCTCTAAAAGCCTGGCTAAACTGTTAGCGATTTTAGGCAAGTGGTATAAAGGAAGTCAGATCGGAGGCTGCATGTTTTCTGACAAGCAAACTCAGGGCAGACTTCTCTGCATTTACAGGAGCCCAGATGGACTTGGATAACTAAAATTAGATTGAGTTATCAGCAAAAGGAGATCAGGAGGAGCCTCATGCCTGCACAGCAGAGGGCCACCCAGGCTGTTATTTGTGTGATGGGGGCAGGAATAGGGGAGGCAAGAAAGGAGTGGAAGGGGAAGGAACAGGGGATCCCTAAAGGGTACAGCTGTTCCCCTTCTTACTACCTCAGACCCATTTTTTGCTAGGGTCTGACGGTGATACAAGACTCGTTTTAGGATCTTCTCTTACTCCATTGGAGGTGACGTTTTGTGCCTATGCCCGGCACTGTGACATCATGAAAGAGAGAGTTTAAAATAGGCTAAGCCCTGTCTTCTCTGCCAAGTGGAACCTCAGATCCATCAAGGGGTTTGGGGGAAGGGAGGGAGAGTAGCCTTTAAGGTTCTCACTGTGAAAATAATTAGGGATTTGCTTTACAGAAAGCCTGCAGCACACCAGGCTTTGAAGTGAGAGTCGGGGACAGAAAATACAGAGGAAAGGCTTAAAAATGAACATTTCACCCCAGAGCCCTGTGGGTGGCATGAACTATTAGGTAACTGGGAGGCTTGGGATTTTTTCCATGTCAAGATGACCTGAGCTGTTTTTTACCTGCATGGATCTGAGTTTCCATGGAAACCCCGCCGTGAAATGCCGCCTTGTTGCTAGAGAAACCCTGAGGCCCAGCCTCTGTCTAGAGAAGGCAAGAATAAAGGAGCAGTGAAATCTTCACTTCACTCCAGTCAAACCCCTTTTATTTTGCAGTATAGGTCTTAACATGTGCCAGTGTTAGAGGCTCATTAGCTGACCCAGTGTTTGGGGTTCATATTTAATAACAGCTTGACAAGCTTGGGGAGAGAATGGTATTGCCTGTTTTGCTAGCCTCGGTGGACGTCAGCACAATTTTTGCCCGTCAGTAATTCCCCTGCCTGCAGAGATGGAATGATACTGAGATGGGAGGCATGGGGGGTGGATCTTCTCAACTGAAGCCATCAGTAGCCCATCCCCCTGGGCCAAATGCAAAGATTTGCCAAGTTTTATTGTGTGTGGCATTCTTTTGGCAGTGGAAAAAGCTCCTAATGACAGTGCTTTGGTTCTAATTAGCAGCCGTTGCCCTAGCCTTACGTGATTAAGCAGTCCAACGGACAATTCCCAATCATACTATGCAGGGATAGAATTTCAGGGACTCATTGAGGCGTGTTGTATTTCATTTCTTTTCTTTTCTTTTTGCCTTGGTTCATGTTTTGCAGAAAACTCCAGGTATGTGGAAATGAAATCTCTGGAGGTGAGGTCACCAGAGTACGCTGAAGTGGAACTGAAACAGCCCCTTTCTTTGCCTTCTTGGGAACCAGAGGATGTGTTCAGTGAACTTAGCATTCCTCTAGGTAAGCAAAACACACAGTCCTTACTGAAATTCAGGTCTAGGAAATAACAGTTCCATAGCCACCTCTAAGAACTTGAGAGGGCTTTTTGTCATTTTGTTGTTGTCATCGTTTTTTGTCCTTTTGAGACAAGATCTTGCTCTGTCACCCAGGTTGCAGTGCAGTGGCATGATCTCAGCTCACTGCAGCCTCAAATTCCTGCTCTCAAGTGATCCTCCCTCCACAGCCTCCCGAGTAGCTGGGACCACAGGTGCACACCACCAGGCCCGGCTAATTTTTTTATTTTTGTTTTTTATAGAGATGGGGTCTCCATATGTGGCCCAGGCTGGTCTTCAACTCCTGGGCTTAAGTGATCCTCCTGCCTCAGCTTCCCAAAGTGCCAGGATTACAGGCGTGAGCCACTTCACCTGGCCAGCCTATCATTATTTTAAATGTATGATGCAATAACCTAGATTTGCAAGGGGCAGCTGTAAAGCTTCTTGCAATTTCAGTCTCCTATAGTAGACCAGATACTCCGTGAACACACGCCTTGAATAGCACTGCCCTGGGACCCAGAGCTAAGAAGCCTTGTCTTTCCTGTCAGGGAATGCTTTATTCTTGATGACATGGAGGCTTTAAGCCTAGCCCTTATTCAGGCAGGAAAGCAAATGCCCAGCAGCCTCCATAAAGTCAATAGAAATGAACCTCTTCTGCTATTGTTCATTGCTCCAGCCCTTCCCAGAACAATGCTACATTTTTTTTCTTCTTAGAGGACAAACTTTTTTGAGGCAATGATGCTGAATAGACTGTGTTTAGGACAGACTCCCCCTAGTTCATAGAAAGGGTATTGAGCAGAGAGACCTGGGTTTCTGTCCTTCCTACTTAAGGGTGACTGTGTGTCCTTAGATAAGTCATACCCCTTCTTGAGTCTTAGTTTTCTCACTGTAATTTGGACAGTGATTTTTTCAATGGTGGAAGTGTTGGGAATGAAGTGGGGAGGGAGTTTACTGATGGAATCACCTAGGAGTGAATCCCTTTTCAAAGAGGAGAGTTAAGCAGAGTCTCGGGGAGGGAGTGAAGGCACTTTAGTATAATTCCCTGGGAGATTCTGACATAACTATTAACCCAGCAACTCCAGCCTGTATCATCTTTGAGTCCTCGCATTAGCTCTGAAAGGTCGGAAAGTAATTAGGTAAAGCAGTAGTAGCAGCTGCTCAGAAGGAGAGCTCGGGAAAGTGTCATCTGGGAAAGTGTCACACAGAAGCATGAGAAGCACGGGTCATCTGATGCCTGATGACCGCGTGTCTGATCATGCAGGGAGGGGCTGGTCAGTGTGGAGGCTCATCCTTTCCATCCACCTTGCTGTTTTTTTCCCTTCTCCTTTAAAAAAATGTCTTACTATTTCTTCCCTCCAGATGTACCATTTTTTTAGTCAGATCTGGAGAGCAAACTTCCTTTTTTTTTTTTAAGGGATAAATTTGCTGCACAGCATCTCCCAAGACAAAAACATAAGAAAGAAGGAAAAAGAAATACTAACCTTAGAATAAACTGAGATGACCCTAGTATTTTAGCTGTAGAAAACAGCTGCAAAGGCCACCCTACAGGAGAAGAGAGGCTCCTTCATGCATTCAGCCAGTCAGCAGATACTTACTGGATAACATGGTACTGTGCTAGACACTCTGGGGTAACCAAGAAATATAACGCAAGTCTCTTGTCATCCAAGAACTTGGAACCTAATTGACACTAGCAAAAATTAAGAATAAATTCTGCTACCTTGTCATTTGTGTCTTTTTATTACTGTTTTTCATTACAGAAAGTGTGAAAGACTATTGTAACAAATTCAAAAAATAAGAACCATATCAAGTCAATATTAAAGGTCTGATCTCTTCCCTTCAGTCTCTCCCCAGTCTCCAGAGGTAGCCTACCACTGTCATGCCCACGGTTTTTCTCTCACAAAAATAGGATCACACTACACACATAATGTTCTACAAGTTCACTTAGTAGCGGGTCTTAGAGATTTCTTCATGTCGGTACATAGAGAACACATTCTTTGTAACCACTGCAAATATTCCATCGTAAAAACTATGCTGTAAATGACTGATCTTTCCTCTGCTGGTGAACATGTAGGCTGTCTGCTCTTTTTCCCATTTTAATAGCTAAGATTTTATTGTTAACATTCCCCATGCAGGCACCATTCCTAGTGATCTGCATGCATTATCACATTTAACCCTCTCAAAACACCTATGAGGTAGGTACTGTTTTTATCCTTATTTAACAGATAAAAAATCTGAGATCGAGAGTCACACAGCTAAGGACAGGCAAAAACCAGAGTCACGTTCAAACCCCAGTCATCTGACTCTAGAGCCATATTCTTAGCCTTTGTTCTCTGCTGCCTTTCAGATGTGCTTATTCAGTGGTATGTGTGTGCCAGTATTCCTGCGGGATAGCATCCTAGCCAGGGGGTTGTAGGGTCATATGTATTTGCATTTTAAATTTTCATAATTGCTACTAAATTGCACTCCAAAAAGATGGTATCAGTTTTCACTGTGACCTTGAGTGAGAGTTCCCAATATCCACCTCCCATTGGATTTTATCAGTTTTTAATCTTTCCCAACCAGTTAGGAGGAAACTAGTATCTCGCCTTTTTAAAATTGGCTGTATTGAGGTATAATTGATATGTAGTAAGTGCACATAAGGTGCATAGTTTGATCAGTTTTCACCTATAAATATACCCGTGAGACCATCACCACAGTCAAGACTGGGAACAATGTTCATCATATCTCAAATTTCCTGTCTCCTATGTAACCCCTCCCTCCCCACAGTGCAACCCCCAGGTAAAGGATCTCCTTTCTGTCACTAAATATTAGTTTGCACTTTCTAGAGTTTTACATAAAGGAATCATATTGTATGTGCTAGTTTGGCTTCTTTTGCTCAACATCATTGAGATTCATCTGTACTGTTGGGTGGATCAGTAATCTGTTTCTTTCTTTCTTTCTTTCTTTTTGAGACAAAGTTTTGTTCTTGTTGCCCAGGCTGGAGTACGGTGGTGTGATCTCGGCTCACTGCAACCTCCACCTCCCAGGTTCAAGCAATTCTCCTGCCTCAGCCTCCAGAGTAGCTGGGATTACAGGGACCTGCCACCACACCTGGCTAGTTTTTTTGTCTTTTTTAGTAGAGATGGTGTTTCACCATATTGGCCAGGCTGGTCTTCAACTCCTGATCTCAGGTGATCCACCTGCCTCAGCTTCCCAAAGTGCTAGGATTACAGGTGTGAGCCACTGTACCCGGCCAGTCTGTTTCTTTTTATTGTTGAGGAGTATTGCATTGCAGATATGGATACATCACATTATTTATTCATCTGTCGACAAATATTTGGGTTGTTTTCAGATCGGGGCTTTTACAGATTGTACTTGTTACTAGTCTTCAGTTAGCTTTGAGACTCATTATCTCATTGGTCCCCCAAGGAAGAGTATGGGATGAGGTTCTGCATTTGACAGGTGAGGAACCTGAAGTTCAGAGACTTACCCAAGATGACATTAGCAAATGCAGGTTAGAACTCAGGATTTCTCAGCCTGGGCAACATAGGGAGACCCCGTCTCTACAAAAAATAAAATAAAATAAAAACTAGCCAGGAGTGGTGGTGCACATCTGCAGTCCCAGCTACTCGGGAGACTGAGGTAGGAGGATTGCTTGAGCCTGGGAGGAGATCCAGGGTGCAGTGAGCCATTATTGTGCCACTGCACTCCAGCCTGGGCAGCAGAGTTAGACCCTGTCTCAAGAAAAGGAAAAGAAAAAAAAAAAAGAACTCAGGATTTCTGATCTCAGATCACTCTGTTCTCTGGGTTCTTCCAGTTCAGGCAGCAGCACAGTGTAGGAAAGGCAGTTTTTGCGCAGAAACTACGAACACAGTGTGTGGAATCTGATTCCCTGAGTTTAAATCCCTTGTCTACTACTTACTGGCTGGATGACAAAGAGCAACTGATTTAACCTCTCTGCTTGGATTTCTTCATCTGTGAATCAGCCATAGTAATAGGAGCCTACTATGCAGAGTTATTTTGAGGATTAAATGAACAAATACTGGTAAGGTCTGAGTGGCTTCTAGTGGGAGGTACTTAATAAGGGTTGTCTATTATTATTATTCACTCAAGAAATATTTAAGACCTATTATGGCTCCTCTCACTGGGGCTGCATAACCCTTTACCCTCCAGGGCTGGTCACTACTGGCATGGAGACTTCTAGGGAGGTGAGAGACAATTTTTTGGCTTTGTCCCTGTGGAAAGCATAGCATTGAAATAAGGGATGTCAAGGACTGGGCTTCCAGTTGGGAGGAAAGGGAGGCCAGTCCCGTTGCTCAGGACCCGTTGCTCAGTCCCGTTGCTCAGGGTGGGCATGGCTGGGGGAGTACACTGCACTTGAAATCCAGGCCAGCTCTGCATGACCCTGGCCAGTGCGAGCCTGCCAAGGCCTGCTCTCAGTAGAAACAAACAGCTTTGCCTGCAAAGTGCAAGTTCCCTCCTCTATCCATCCCAGCTTTACTAGGATGACAGAGTTATAATTACCCGTGCCATGAGCTATTATTAGAAGCCAAATGGAGCTTTCATGATCCTAGTAGAGGCTGAAAAATGGAGGATTGAGTGGCTCCAGAACACATCAGGGCCGGGGCAGTGTGTCCTGATGCTGCCTCTTCACGTCCCCCTCACATTCCAGAAGTGTCCTGAGTTGTGCAGTGGGATTTGTGGTGTCTGCAGCAACCCCGTTATTCTGGTCCAAGTTAGCAGCTGTTGGGATTTCTCCCAACCCAGGCTTCTCTTCTCTGCCTGGTGGCTGCCTGGTACTGCCCGAACCTGCGGAGCCGGGGCCAGGGAAGAAAGTTGCCACCAAACTGTGGAGCCGGGTTCCCCAGGTGGCCTTGGGGAGAGGTTGGGGTTCAGATGAGAAGGCCAACATTTAGGCACTTATTAACAGCTTCTGTGATGAAATATTTAACACGTGTCTCCAAACCAGTATTATCTGAGCACCAGGCAAAATGATAGGTGCTTCCCCTAAACATCACTTGTAGCATTATTATTCCTATTTCGCAGATGAGGAAACTAATCTCAGAGAGGGTAAAGAGTGTGCCTGAGGTCACACAGCATAAGTAAGAGTTGGGTTTGACTCTACATTCTATTTTCTCTTCATGACACTGTGGCTTCCAAGGGTTTTTTGTTTGTTTGTTTGTTTGTTTGACAGTAGAAGTCTTTGTTCAGGTGCAATCTCTCCCAGAACTTACAGAGGATAACTCCAGCTATACTGCCAGGGGCTTTGGCTCCAGCTCAATCCCTGCTTCAGGGTCTGTGGTAGCTCCTAGGGCAGCTGTACCCCTTCTGGGGGTCCCTCCGACAGGGACTCAGAGGACTCAACAGAGGGCTTAATAAAAATCCCAGGGCTTCTTTCTTGGTACCACCCAGCTGGCTCAGAGGCTGGGACGGGACTGAGAGTGTGGCTCCGATCAAAGCCCTCCTTTTATCCCCGCTGCCCCTCTCCTGTGTTGTGGGGGTCTCGGCTCCCTGCAGAGCAGCAGCAAACGGAAAACTATTTTGTAACAACAGAGGAAGGAGGCAGACCTTGCTGAATGCGCCTCTGCCAGCACCAACAGCCAGGAACCAGGACCTGTTTGCGAGGTGGAGGGGAGAACTGGCCCCCACAGCCCAAGCTGGGGCCACTTTTCCATCCTTTGCACAGAGGAAGGGAAGGACACTCAACCTCCTTCCGGGCACCTGGGCCTGAGTGAGGCCCCCTCGCTTCTGGGGGCCACTGCTGAGGGCATGGCGTGTAGCCTGCGACGTGGCAGTTAGAGAAAGCCAGGCTGAGGAGGACACCTCAGGCCCCGGACTGCAGCCTCACTGTCAGTCTGGGCAGGCCTCCTGGGCTCCCTCCTTCCCTCCCATCTCCCTCCCTCAGAGCTGCCCTTCACACTGATAAGTGGCTATTTTGAAATGGAAAAAAAGTTCTAGTGACAAGTGTAGGCTGCTTGCCTCTGACAGGGTCTCCTAAGCACTTAGCTCAGTGTCCTGGGAGGTGGGAGGAGGAAAGTGAAGCCACCCAAGCAGCTGGGCTTGCAGTCAGCCACGCTGTGCCTTGGAGCGGTTGTCATAAGTGGAGACCTTTCCTGTCCCCACCCCTGCAAGAAATTGCTGTTCCCCTGCCTCTGCCGTTCCCAGGCCCCTTCCCCCCTTCTACCCAGGATGGCCGGACCTGAAACCATTGCCCAGCCCCAGAAAAGAGAGGCTTGCCCCCAAACCTGCAGGTGGGATTGGGTGTTCCAAGCATTACCCCTCTTTCTTAGTTCCCTGATGGGTCCTGCTTCTCCCGGTCCTCACACCCTGCCCTTTGGCTGGCACTGCACAGTCAGGGGCCTGGTAAACAGTACATGTGTTCCTACCTCCATTCTCAGGTGAGGAAACTGAGTCCCAGGAGCAGTTTGGCTAACTCTCCCCAGGTCACATGGGTTCTTAGCATCTGACCTCAACCCTCTTAGAGCTGGGCTCTTTCCACTCCGCTGATTGACTGTGTCTTCAAGAGGAGAACTGTGACCTGCAGAACACCTTCGTGGAGGCTGGAGCAGCCACCATCCCTTCAAGGATGAATCCCCTGGCTGTGACATTGTCACCCCTCTGTGGTGGTGGTGCCATTTTTTTCCTTTGCTTGGAATCAAAAGGCCTCCCAGAATTCTGGGACCTATATTTAATAAATCACAAATGAAATGCTAATTGATGGTTCAGATGTAAAGACTGGAGGAAGTGGGAAAGTGTTAATGATATACAATTGCATGAAAAAAAAAGGACAGAGAATTGTAATTAGGGTATGACTAAAACGGTCCCACAAAAAGAGGCCTACATATAGGTTAATCATGTGGAGGAAAATATTTGGATTGGAGTGACTCTGGGTGATTTTTTCCTTCTGTTTATTTACTTTTTTTCTGTAAAGAACATAATTCTAAAATAAACAAACAAAAATGAGAGAATTCTTCGAGAGTCCTGGTCACAGCAGCTGCAGAGAGAGGTACAGTGTGGAGAATGAAATCCAACAAGTGAAATATCAGAAATATCAGAAATCACCTTCATTGTTCTTGGAAGGAGGCTGATAGTAGGAGAACAGGCCAGTGGCAGGCCGTGGAATGGCTAAGTGCTTACGACACTGCCAAGTCCATCCCTTATATTCACAACCACCTGTGAATGGAGTGGGTGTGAGTCTCTTTGTGACTGTTCTGCAAATGAGGAAACTGAGGCTTGGCGAAGCTTGTTAACAGCCAAGGTCAACAGCAAGTGTTGGGTGGAGCTCGTGGCTCCCATTTCTACCTGATGGCTGCCAGGACACAGGGGCCTGCCTCCCACGCCATCCTAACCCTGTCTGTCTATCCCCCATCCTTCCCCAGGGGTGGAGTTCGTGGTTCCCAGGACTGGCTTTTATTGCAAGCTGTGTGGGCTGTTCTACACGAGTGAGGAGACAGCAAAGATGAGCCACTGCCGCAGTGCTGTCCACTACAGGAACTTACAGGTAACCATCCACCCTCCTTGCCCAGCAGGCCAGGGGCTCCCCAGTCTCCATAACCCGGCCAGGTGTCTGGGGTCCTCGGCCTTGCTTGCCCCTGAGTCTAGCTCCCACCTGCAAGGCCTACTCCAGGCCACAGGTTACTTACCATTCCCCAAGCACACAAAGCTGTTTCCTGCTTCTGTGTCTGTCTCCTTCCACTACCCGGAGAACTCCTGATCTTCCCATAGACTTGATTCCATCAGGCTGCTCTCCACATGGTGGCTACCTCCCATGTTGCTCCTAGCACATGTCTCTACTTTAGTACTTAAAACATCCTGTTTGGATTGGCTTTGGCAATATCCGCCTCTCCCTCTATACTGTGAGTAACTCAAGTTAGGCCAGTGTTCCTCCGGCCTGTGACTGGGGCTGACCCCTTCCCACAAGACTCGAATGTTCCAGTTTTTCTCTGTTTCTGTTCCCCTATGCAGGTATCCCTGCTTCCTAGAATAAAAAACCACTGCTTTGTTCTTTTTAGCTGTTCATCCATACAGCAAATACTTACCACAGGCATGCTAGGTACCAGACACTATTCTAGGGACTGGGGATACTGTAACAACAACAGTAAAGTGGACAAAATCCCTGTTCTCATGGAGTTTTCATCCTAATGTAGGTGACAAGCAATAAATAAAATAAATGGTGTAGTATGTTAAAAGACGACATATAAAAGATACTGTATACACCGTATTTCACCCAGTCTAAGGTGCCATCATTTGTAAGGCACCATTATTTTTTCATACCAACTAGAAAAAAAAATGTTGCAAATCAAGTGATGAGACTCCACCAACTGTAAAATGCATTTTTATTTCAGAGATATTAATGTGTATTAATATTAATATTAAGGTGTATCTCAAGACACCTGCTGTTTTTACTACAAGGAATCACACTAGTTATTTGAACCACAAGGCTTTGACTCAAGGAGTCCTCACAGTGGCTGTGCCCAAGTCCCAGGCTAGGCATTACTATTATCATTAAATTGTTTAAAAGTGACTGATCTAGCCATTCTTAACCAGGGACATGATCCAGACTCATCTGAACAGTATTTCTTTTTTTTTTTTTTTTTTTTTTTTTTTGAGACGGAGTCTCGCTGTGTCTCCCAGGCTGGAGTGCAGTGGCGTGATCTTGGCTCACTGCAAGCTCCGCCTCCCAGGTTCACGCCATTCTCCCGCCTCAGCCTCCCAAGTAGCTGAGACTACAGGCGCCCGCCACCACGCCCGGCTAGTTTTTTGTATTTTTAGTAGAGACAGGGTTTCACCATGTTAGCCAGGATGGTTTCAATCTCCTGACCTCGTGATCCACCCGCCTCGGCCTCCCAAAGTGCTAGGATTACAGGCTTGAGCCACCGCGCCCGGCCCTGAACAGTATTTCTAAAATACAGGTACTAAGTTAGATATTTAGTAAAATTTGGGGGTGGAAGGCAGGTTGCAGGGAGATGTAATTTAAGAAAGTTCTCCAAAAGATTCAAATGTGCATGCCTAGTTAAAACAACAACAACAACAACAACAACAAAAAAAAACACAACAACAAAAACTGAGATATGGGCCAACTTTCTTGTTTAATGATTGAGAAAATTGAGGCCCAGAGAAGCTATGTAATTTGTCCAAGGCCACGCAGATAGTGAGTTACTGGGCCTAGGATCAAATCGCCTGATTCAGAATCACTTTCGTCTTTTCACTCTACTATACTAGTCTTGGAAACTGAGACCCAGAATGTCATGGCCTGGGTCACCATCTGCAGAGGACTCTCATAGGCTATGCCCAAACTCAGGTCATTTAAGCCTTTTGATTTCCCTCTGGAGAGCAGCTGCTCTGTGACTGAGGCAGCCACAGGGCCTGTGGCCCAGGGCTAGGCCTCTCCAGGGGCAAGGCAAGAAAGGCCTGACTTGGCCAGATCAGGAGGGTCAGACTGGGTCCCACAAAGCCAGCTGAGGGAAGTCATCTAGCTTGAAGACATAATCATCCCTTTTCCCGACAAGATGAAACCTACACAATGGCAAGGATGGAAGGGGTCTTGGAAATCATCTGGTCCTGATTTTCCCAAACCTTCGTCTTTGTACCAGCTGGCATCTTTTTGAAATACAGCTTTCTGGGCCAGGCACAGTGGCTCACGCCTGTAATCCCAGCACTTTGGGAGGCCGAGGTGGGTGAATCACGAGGTCAGGAGTTCGAGACCAGCCTGACCAACATTGTGAAACCCCGTCTCTACTAAAAATACAAAAATTAGCTGGGCGTGGTGGCGCATGCCTGTAATCCAAGCTACCCAGGAGGCTGAGGCAGAAGAATCACTTGAACCTGGGAGGTGGAGCTTGCAGTAAGCTGAGATTGCGCCACCGCACTCCAACCTGGGCAACAGAGCGAGACTCTGTCTCAAAAAAAAAAAAAAAAAAAAAAAAAGAAAGAAATGCAGCTTCCTGGATCTCACCCTACACTTGTTTTCTCTAGGGCTGGGCCTGAGAGTCTGTATTGTAGACCATCCTTATGTCAGGCTCTGCTATGTTGGCGTGAGAACCTTTTCTCTCATCCAGCATTTGCAGTGGTATTGTGCAGCCCTTCAGGGGGCCACACAGTTCAAGGTCACCTTGGAAGTTAGGAAGAGTTCAGACTTGCCAGGGCCTCTAATTCTAATTCATGTATGTTTCCCAGGGCAGTGGACTGCACTGTGTTCTGAGCCTCTGGGCCACGCCCCCAGGCAGATTCCCCTGCCCACAGCAGGCCAGAGCCATTCTTGTGGCCTTGGGGTGCCTTGGGGTAGACACTGGCTAAGCCCCTCGTGCCAGCCAGCAGCAGTGCAGCTTTACCTGGTGCACCGGCTGGGGAGCTGGGAGTTTCCAACCACAGGCTTCCCAGGTAGGATTTCTGTCAGTGGCTTTGACAGAATGCCTCTGTCCACACAGTCTCCCCGACCTCAAGCAGCAGGTGATGACTGACACTTGAATCAGGCAACTTTTAAACTTAACACAACTGAGAGGCCTTGAGTTGAGGACCAGAGATTGCTCCTAAAGGCAGGAAGCAGGTTGAAGGAGCCTCTGTTCTCTCTGAGCAGCCTGTGCTGTGCCCCACGGCTGGTCACGGCTCTGCAAGAACCCACCCAGAGTGATTCAGAACAACAGGTGGAGCCAGCGCTCGATAGGAAAACTAGATACCTGCTTGGCTCCAGGCCCTGGAGCGGAATGTGTCCATGTACTGGACGCTCATTCACTTGCCTTCCTCAGCACATGGTTTACCCTCCCTGAGCCAAGGCAGAGGAGAACCCAGGCCCTCCATCAGCAGCTTTGCCTGCTGCCATCCACCGTTTGCTCTTCTCCCAGTCAGGCTGCACCCATTTCTGGAAGCCAACTGCAGTCTCTTCTATGGAGAGAGCAGGCAGACCTGGTCATCTCACACACACCCTGTCATCTGACCCTCAAACCATCCCAGAAGGGAGGGTGAGGACAACTGTTCCTCCCATTTAGCAGATTAGTAGTCTGAGGCTGGGAGAAGAGGAGTGGATTTCTCCAACTCATATGGCTGGTGCTGTGCTAATAAGAAAAGCCCACATGACTGAGTGTTTATTCTGTGTCAAACGCTGTGCTGAACGCCTTGTGTTGCCTCTCTTCAACTTCACAGCAACCTTATGCGGTAGTTACTGTTATTCCCCTCCCTTCACAGATGTCAGAGATATTTGATAACTTGCCTGCTGAGGGCTAGGATTTGAACCCAGGTCATCTGACTTCAAAGTGCACACACTTAACCACCGTACTGGTCTGCACCCTTCGGTCTCCTAATCCAGTGCCCTTTGCCTTTTCCTTGCTGCCCTGTCAGAGAACCCCAGCTGGGGCCTCAAACCTGTCCTAGTGTCCTGCCTCACTGTGTTGACTCCAGATAGCCCAAGAAAGGCCCGACCTGGCTCACAGTGTTGGGCCGAGGCCAGTCATAGCAGTGAGTGTTCTGGGGTCATGCAGAGGCAGCCCTCAGCGATGGAACAGACAGGCCCATTTTCAAATCCGCCAAAAGACCTCCAAGGCTCCCCACCCACTAGCCTGCCCTGACAGGAAACAGGTTGTTAAGAGTCTCAAATGTCAGGCCGTGGTGCTGTTTTGCACAGCTGCCATAGGCCAGCGCTCATTTACCCTGCCTTCCAGCTTCCCTCCCTCTGCCTTTTAGGCATAGATATGTTGCCTAGAGCTTGGGTTGTTTCTGGAAAACAGAGTTGTTTTGGGAGTTAAATGAGCTTATTTAAGTCAAGAAGTTAGAACAGCACTTCACACTAGATAAGGGCTTTGGAAGTGTTTGCTATTATAGCTCTACTTTCTACTCTCTTTCTCTTTCTTTCTTGTTTCTTTTTTTTTTTTTTAGACAGAGTTTCGCTCTAGTTACCCAGGCTGGAGTGCAATGGCGTGATCTCGGTTCACAGCAACCTCTGCTTCCCAGGTTCAAGCGATTCTCCTGCCTCAGCCTCCTGAGTAGCTGGGATTACAGGCATGCACCACCACACCCAGCTAATTTTTTGTATTTTTAGTAGAGATGGGGTTTCTCCATGTTGGTCAGGCTGGTCTCAACTCCCGACCTCAGGTGATCCACCCGCCTCGGCCTCCCAAAGCGCTGGGATTACAGGTGTGAGACACCCACACCCAGCCTGTACTTTCTACTTTTTCTACAGGAGACATGTATTACTTGTAACCTAACATAATGAGGTACTTAGCATAAGTTCTGTAGCCTAGGGGGATCTATGAACCAGGAAGAGGGTAAACCCCACAGCTGGGCACGGATGCCAGGAGAGGGATGATCGAGGCATGTCCCCTCCTCTCCTCTCCTTCTAGGTCCCTACTAATGTGTCCCTTCCTCCACTTCCCCTCTTCTTTCCACAGAAATATTTGTCCCAGCTGGCCGAGGAGGGCCTCAAGGAGACGGAGGGGGCAGGTAGCCCGAGGCCGGAGGACAGTGGAATCGTGCCACGCTTCGAAAGGAAAAAGCTCTGATGCTTCTGCTTCTACTGCTGCTGCAAGGTTGGAAAGGAGAGCTTGCCGAAGGAAGCGGGGCCTTCCTGATTCTGGGGACAGGACTAAAGCCTGAGAGGAAGGGAAACCAAGCAGGGCACATTGCTTGCGTTTGCTCCCAGAGACTCAGGGAAATCCCCATGAAATGTCTCCAGGAGCCAAGTCACCCAGGTGTGTCCAGCCCACTGAGGGTCACCAACTCTCTCCCTGTTGACTCTTGTTTCTCTCAAACCATCTTTCAATTCGTTTTTCTCTCTTTTCCTCTTGTTCTCTCTCTCCCTCTCTCCTTATGTGCCAAGAATCATTTCCTTTTCACAAAACCCAACTTCTCAGGGATTTTCACAGTGTTTAAATTCTTGATAGGATCTAATACGTCAGGCCTGGCTGAGTCACGCAAGGAAAAGGTTTAATGGAAACTCCTGGGTCAGGCAAACCCCTGCAGTGAGTCTACAGCAGTATCTCTGTCTGGTGTCCCGTGTATCCCCTGCGTTGGGGAGCCGAGTCGGGTCTGCAGTCCCGGTGAGGGGACATCACGGACAATCTGTTGGCAGAGCTGGGAGGGACTTCATTAACCTCTTCCTCCAGCTGGGCCACCCTTTTGAAAAGCCCCTGTTTTTAATAACTCTTTCATCCTGTCAGTTCTTCTAGAAGTCTGCCAGACCTATGCCTTAAAGTAAAATAAAATGAATTTTAGAGAAGATGAAAAGAGCCCTTCATTGTGGAAGCTCTGATAAGTTTCCTCCAAACTTACTTCCCTCCTCTTGATTTCAGGAGATGTCAGGGTTTGTTCTATTCTGGACAATGAATTTGGTACAAATTCACTATAATTAAAAATAAAAACAGAAGCATCTTCCTCCAGCTAAAGCAGCAGTTGGCGTGGGTTTAGGTGGAATGCTGGCCTTTCTGCAATGTGTAGCATTGGCTTGAGACACAGTTCCAGGCTGTGGAAAACAGAGTTGTTTGGGGGGTTCAATGAGCTTATTTAAGTCAAGGAAACATCATCTGTCCTTCACTCAGCCGTGGTGCCTGCACTCTGGGGTACAACCTCCTCTCAATGGGATGGTTTTTAAATGGCCCCCCAGTTGGGGGAGAAGCTAAGGAAAGAGAAGGCTGCAGAGCCAAAGAGTGGCATTGAAGTTTGCTGGGTGTCTGTAGGTGGACCCTTTCCAGCTGGGCAGATAGTTGAGGGCTCCTTGGGTTTGACTGCCTGTGCAGACTTTGATGCCAAAATGTTATGAAAAGTCCTGATTCCCACTGCTCTTTCTGGTACTGGAGGGTGGGTACCTTCAGGCTGTGGGGTCTGTAGTCTGATATTCCATTGAAAGGGTATGGGATAAGGTGCTGGGGGAAATGAGGCTCGGCCACAGCCATAGAGAGGCCCTCGGGCAGGTAAGAAGGGGGGCGTGGAGCTGTTTTCCTGAGCTGAGATACTCTCCTGAAAGCACCCTTCATAGCTTAGCCCAGGAAAAATAAAACAAGGAAGACAGGTCACTCTCCCCTAGGCAGTTCCTGTTGTTTCATTCCTGACCTTGGGCAGGCAGACTGAGAAGGGACTGTGTAGGGTTTTGTTTTGTTTTGTTTTCATTTTCCTTTTTATGGCATGTGAGATCATACTGCACATTCTGTCCTCTGTACTAATAGAGGAAGGGCAGAGAGATTAGTTCAAGGCTGACATTTTATATCAGGTAACTGAGGCACACAAAGGGAACAAATGAAGAACATAAAATGATCAGTGTAAACCTGAAAGCATGCAGTCATTGGCAAGGGACGTACTCCTGGGAGCTGGTGAGAGAGAACAGTTAAGGCAAGCACCGGGTGAAAGCGGACCAGCTCGAACAGGTGTGATGCGGAGAGGTTGGAAGAAGCAAGAAACCTGAACTCATCATCATCATCAGACTATTAAATAAAATTTATAGGAGGCTGTTGGTTTGAACTGAGCTCCTGCACTAGGCCCAACAGACCAAAACAAAAGGGAGTCACTCATGTTAAAGTTCTGTCTTCCAAGAAATCAGGAGAGAGAGAGAGAGAGAATAGCCAAATCCCCAAACAGGCCAGTTTTAACCAGCATGATGAAGAAGTGTCCTTAGTTCTAACCTTTATAAGGAAAGCAACTTTGAGATGACCAGTCTGGTTTTTGTTCTTTGTGTCTGCTTTCCTCAGCCCTTTTCTGTCTATAAAGCCAACCTCCTCCGCTCAGCTCCTGGGAACACTCATTCTATTTTATAGAATGACGTGTTGCCCAATTCTAGAATCAAAAATAAAAGCCAGCTAAAATCTTTAAAGTAAATTTGTTGTAATTTTATCTTTTGAGAAGACCATATGGGGGCTGCTGAAAAGTTGGTATCTCAAATAAAGCCTGAAGATCGTGGCTCAGCCCAGATTGTTCCCCTGGAACTCCACAGGTTTGAACCTGGCATTCTGGACACCAGCTCTGCCTCCTCCATTTCTCAGAAAACCTTTGATCTTGTGTGTCTTTCTTGCCACTGAAGGGAATTCTGGGGGCAGTTCTTTGGCCTTCTTGCTGAACTTTGCTGGAAATAGCATACAATTTTTATCAGAGGCTAGAACTGTACATTATCAGAGAGACTGGACACTTTATCCCCTAGCAAAGTGGGAGCAGACTTCACCAGCTCATTCTGCTCCACCCCTGCCTTCCCCCACCCCCCATCCCCAGCAGCATTTCCGGAAATCCAGATGGTCGTGTAGTGTTATGGCTCCCATGTGATAGACTGGCCTTCATATTGGAAAGCTAGGGAGGGCCCCTGGGAGGGAAAGAGATAAGGCACTATCTGCATTCAATCAGAACCTTCAGTTTAAAATCATCTAAGAGTCTATACTTGTGTACATATGTATTTATTTTTATTTATTTTTATACAATTCCATTGGCATGGTCCTTCACCGACCCTATGATTTGCACTTTTTATTCCTACGTGTGCCATACACAATGCAGTATTAAAGGCAACCAGGAAAATATTGATTTGTTTTTTAAAGCTTTTTTTCAGTGTTTTGTCAGCCATTTCAAAGTGTCTCCCAGAAAAGGATGCTGAAGAGCAATTGCTACCTTGAGCAACAGATTCATATTTACCCCAGGTTAATATAACAAAAGGCCTGTATAATTTTCTTTTCATTGTTAACACCCAAAATAGCATCTATCTAGACAGTATCCCCAAAGAATTTGGAAAATTTGATGGTGTGAGCAGCAGCCATTAGTATCGGGGTTTCCCATTCTTGGACAGTCCAAGGCTGTGACCTGTTAGATAATTAGATTATACTTGAACTGGACCAGAGTTTGTTTTTTGAATTTATGAGAAAAACAAAAACACTAAATTAATTTAAGTTTGAACTTGTAAAGTATTGAAATTTGTTGAGTGTCCTATAAATTGTCACGACTTTTCCTGATCTGTATAACTGACTGCAAAGTGTTTGTTTTTACAAAAGAGAAAAGATTTTTAATAAAGAGAATTTGAAAGCTGTGAGTGAGTGACTCTGTGTCATGCAGGGGTCCCTGGCATTTGGCTGGGGAAGGCTCACCAAGCAGAAAGGCTGACATTTGGTCCCTTTGAATTATGAATTATTTTCAAGGGTTGAACAGAAAGGACAAAACAGGTTTTCTTAGGGCTCCAGTTAGGCTACCAGATAGAAACAGAGATTCTCAGGGGTGATCCTTGGAGAATGAGTCTGACTAGGTGGGGGCTGCTGTCCTTTTGGAGGCTCAGATATGAACATTTCTTGGCCTCTTATAAACTCCTAGCTTTGCTACCCAGTGTCCCGCACCAGGGTTAGGCCATTTCTGGCAGTTCCATCCCCTGTGAAGATGAATATCTGGTGGTCAGTGCTGCAGTGGAAATAGCAGGCCCAAGCAGAGGCCTGGCCCTGCCCCTGTTAGCCCATGACTTCCTAAGGCCCGCTTCCTTGGGTGTAAAAGAAGATAAGAATATTAATCGCTCTGGGTGCGGTGGCTCCCAGCACTTTGGGAGGCCGAGGTGGGTGGATCATGAAGTCAGGAGATTGAGACCATCCTGGCCAACACGGTGAAAACCCATCTCTACTAAAAATACAAACATTAGCCGGGCGTGGTGGTGTGCACCAGTAGTCCCAGCTACTCAGGAGGCTGAGGCAGGAGAAGGGCTTGAACCCAGTAGGCGGGGGTTGCAGTGAGCCGGGATCGCGCCACCGCACTCCAGCCTGGGTGACAGAGCAAGACTTCTGTCTCAAAAAACAAAAAAGAATGTGAATCGCCTCCCAGGGTTGTTTCAGGGTTAAGATAATTGCTGGTGGAAGCACTTGGTGTGCTGCAGGTCACCAAATCTTGTTTGTTTTTGCAATCTGGACAGCAGCCCTCCAAATTTCAGGAGTTCTTAAGTTGTTTCTCAACCGTTTATTCTAGCAAAACAATGCCAGTCTTCTGGGACCGGTTGGCCAGTCCTTTGAATGGCCTGGAACCTTCTCTGGGCCCTTCCCTTTTGTTGGCAGTGCTCCTGAGTCAACAGGGAGGGGCTGGGCAGCCTGGACCCAGAGGGCAAAGTGAGGGGGCCGCCTGCAATTCCTGGGAGCAGATTGCAGGTCTGAGGAAAGTTCCTGCTGAACCTGTTGCTGTCTGCACCCCACCCCCACCTCCTGTGGTCATCCCTGGACCAAGCTCAGGCCTCCAGTTTCCAACCAGGAGGGGTAGGGAAACCTCCTTTTCTGCAACTGCTATCTATGTCCCAGATGGTCAAAGCAGTGAATGGGCTTGGACTGGTTCTGTTGCCCTAAGTTCAGGATCCAGGATGCTTGGGGGTACCCCTGGTGCCTAGTCCTAGCTTGTTGTTCTACGTGGCACAACTCTAGAGAGGGCGTCCACGTTGTATCCTATAGGATAGCACCCCCTGGAGTTGTGCAATGCAGATACCCAGCCAGGGACACCCCCTTCCCTCGAGTTGCAGTTGTTCACCCAAGCCCGGGTGTTCCCATTTGCTCTCTGATATCTCTGTGGGCCCTAGAGCCTGATTCTGAGCCAGTCCACCGGGCTGGACCACTGCCACTCAGACCTACTCCCTGTATCATACCTATCCCCAGGGATCAACTCCAGGCTGCCCCTGCCTGACTCTGCCACAGCCTAGACACTGGGTTCACTCCTCATAATGCCTTACTAGGTCAGGGCACTTGGATACTAACCTTGTTTGCTTTTCTTTGTTTGTTTATTCGAGACAGGCTCTCACTCTGTCACCCAGGATGGAGGGCAGTGGCACACGATCTCAGCTTGCTATGGCCTCTATTTCCTGGACCCAAGCCATCCTCCTGCCTCAGCCTCCCTAGTAGCTGGGACTACAGACATGTGCCACCACATCTGGCTAATTTTTTTGTAGCGATAGGGTTTCACCATGTTGCCCAGGCTAGTTTCAAACTGCTGGGCTCAAGCAATCTGCCTACCTCAGCCTCCCAAAATGTTGGGATTACAGGCATGAACCACCGAACCTGGCAACAGCAACTGTTAACTACCCTCTTAGGCAGTGGTTGGACATCTGGGCTCAACCCTGTAGACTCCCTGTTCTCTTTTCCCACCATGACGATCCTACAAGGGTGCCTATCCTGAGTGAAATTCCAAGCATGTTAGAGAAGGATGGCCCAAGAGACCTCCAAGTCTCTGCTTTTATAAGTGAGAAAACAGGCCCAGAGAAGAGACATGACTTGTTTGAGGCAACACAGCTTATTGGTATAGGATCAAGACTAGAATCCAGATCCCCTGAGTAGTTTTGCTGGGGCTACTTGGAGAGATTACGATATTTCAATTACATTATCTTGTGAATTTTCCAGGTCTAGTCCTAGCTGGACTCTGGCATGCAGCAAGGGACTCAAGAGAAATCATGGATTCTCATGCTTCGGGTGCATCAGCCACACCTGGTGAGCTTGCTAAAAATGCAGATTCTTGGCCCCTCCCATGGAGATTCTGACTCACTAGGTCGTGGGGAGGGCCCAGGCATTTGCATCAGCAAGCCTGGGGGGTAATTCAATGCAGGTGCAGATCACCGATCACACTTAGAGTAACACTGCCCTAGATGTCAACCAGGGACTTCCCCAGCAGCTCCTAGAATAGAAGCGGCATTTATTTTACTGGGTGGTAGGTCAGGAGAGATATGAATGGAGACCGTTCAAGGTAGGGACGCTCTAGTGTGAAAAAGGCTTGACAGTAGGAGGCAGAGAAAAGGAGACCAGCATGGCCATGGCAGAAGCGGCTGGTGGCAGCTGGTGGGTGGGGAGCCAGCGAAGGATGGGGGTGGGAGCGTGTCATAGTCATCAAACTGGGTTTGGGAGCATGTGTTATGATTTTTAGTTGGGTTCGTACTTACTGTGCTTAGGCATAAGTCAATTTTCCAGCGCTCTCTTTATCTTTGTTAATGGCTAGAAGTGTTGTGGTTATTAAACGGCTCCTCGAGATCTGATGGAATTCCTGCCGCTGAGGACAGAGAGCTGTGTGGAGTCAGCAATCCTTTCTCAGAGGAGAGAAAACGAACAGGGCCGCTGCCCAGAGCCATGTCACTGTCAGCGAGGAACTCTGGGGTCACACACACTTTCTCTTCCTCTTCCATGAGCCACTACTACTGTCAGCTCAGCCCTGCTGATTCCTGAGTCCATGTGCATGGCACACTCAGTGTACTCCATAGGGGCACTGTCTCTTGGCTTCTTCACAACCGGAGAAGCAGGTGCTGTTATTCTCCCCATTTCATAGATGGAAAATGAGGCTCTGAGAGACAAAGTGGTTTGTCAAGGGTCAGACGACCAATAAGTGGCAGAGTTGGGATTCAAACCCAAGTCCACATGACTGTCAAACCACACTCTTAGCCACTATTCTCCACTGCCTACCTCCTGTTCCTGCATCTCCCTAAAGCCTCTAGACTCTGGGTCTGCTCAGAGCTGCTTGGATGATTTAGAAAGTCTAATTTAGCAATACTTCAGTTGCCTATGACTGAATTCCTGATTGTTAAATTCCAGAAACTGATTTCTCCAGTACCTCTCCTCCCTAGAAAGGAGATAAAGAAAGGCCTCCACCCACAGCACTGTACCCAAATAAATACTGTTTCTTCCTTCTTCTCACTTAGGAGAATTTGCCAGGGGAGCTGAGTCTGAGGGCAAGAGAGGAAGGAGGGCCCCAGGAGCTCTTCAAGTTCCTCCTGTTTCAGGGAGGAGAAGAAAGAGAAGCGGCTTGTTCTGCTCTCAGGGGACTTGGGGACAAAGAGGAGTGATCAAAAGGGGATTTCCCACAGCCCCAAAATGCTAGCCACATTGCACTTGTGACCTCTCCTTCCTGAGTGAAACTTAATTGTTGATTTGCCTGACACCTGTTTCCAACATGGAGCTGAGATGATGCACTCATTAAGACAACAAAAAAATTATAAACAAGGATTGAAGAAAGTTGGAGGCAGCAAATATATGGTCTGTAAGGGTCCATACAGCAAGAGATGTGACTGGAAGCCTCCTGGGAGCCAAGGCAGAAAGAAAAAACAAAAAAACAAAAAAACAAAACATGCTCTGTCCTTAGGCTGGAGAGAGCATTCCAGGTTATCTGGGGAGATTGTTCTACCTGACTCTATATCCTGGAATAATTCTCCTGAGGGATGGCACAGAGGTACTGAGAGGTGTTGGAAAAATCCTTAGGGAGCTCACAGCCCAACATTGGAGAAGAGCATAGTGGGAGTCCCTTTGGAGGGGACATTGGGATGGCTCCTGGTCTGTGTGAAGTAGTTCCTGATGTCAGGGCAATACCTCCCAGTGTCCGAAGGCCTGATCCTTGCTCACACCTGCCCAACCCACCTGAGAGTGAGTATGCTGGCTGGAGTTCATGAATTTTTGTTTGGGCTTTTTTCAAGCTCTGTTTTTCAAATATCTCTGTTAAGTGGCTGAACTTCCAGGAACCACTGTTCACAGGCCAAGGAGGAGGTCACCATCATCTCTACTACCTGACTGCCCTGCCACACCCACCCAACATTAGAGAGCTCTAGGGTGGGGCCCCTGCTGTCTGGATTGTTGGGGGAAAATAAACCTTTCCAGCGTTTATTCTTCGGGGTTACCCCAAAGGGATGACCACAGCCAGGAGGGAACCCAGCCTGACTAGGAAGTGCTGACTCCTTCTGGCAGAGTTTGGGAACTGCCCTTCATATCTGTCTGATAAGGAGCGGCCTAGGGAGGAGGGGTGCAAAAGGTGTGCCCCGTTTGCCTATGAGATCTCTCACCATCACTGTATACAAGCCTAGGAAGAAGAGAGCTTGCTGGCTCAGGGACAGATTTCCATGCTGGGAATCAGGACCTTAAGTTCCTGGGTCAAATCTACAGTGAACTCATTCTGAGATGTAGACAAATGTTTACCTTCTGTTGCTTCAGTTTTCCCGTCTGTGCATTTGATGTGTGCCTTGTGCGTGCCAGAGGTTTTGAAGGAGAAAATAAGATAGGAGTGGAGACTTGCTGTCAATCACAATAAGATAGGAGTGGAGACTTGCTGTCAATCACAATAAGATAGGAGCGGAGACTTGCTGTCAATCACAATAAGATGGGAGTGGAGACTTGCTTCTCTACCCGAACTGTCCCACATGGGCCTGTGGGGGAGCTACGGTCCTTGTTACTATCCTCCCACCCCCAGCAGAGGAATCTACCCATGAGGCAGGCTTGCTTGGGGTCGGCCAGCCTGGTCTTTGTGGTTTTTGCCTCCTGTGCTCCTCATATGCCTTAGCTTGGCCTTCTACAGACACTACTTAACTCTGCCTCCTCTCCACCCACCTCACCCCCACAGCCTCCATTTGTGGTTCAGCCATGCTCAGTGCCTCAGGGGTTCCCAGATAGCCCCTTCCAGCTCCTTGATTTTGCACATGGTTTTCCCACTGCTGGGAATATCTTTTGGCCCTTTCTGTCTACCTGGAAACTATGACTTTTTTTTTTTAACATTCTACTTAGGTGTTATCTTCTTTACGAAGCCTTCCTTGGCTTCTCTGACCTCCCTGCAGGTATTACTGGACCCCACTGTGTCCCAGAACACTTTGTACCCCTAGCCCAGACACACACAGAAGCCCCTCTTTTTTTTTTTTTTTTTTTTTTTTTTTTTTTTTTTTTTTTGAGACGGAGTCTCGCTCTGTCGCCCAGGCTGGAGTGTGGTGGCGCGATCTCGGCTCACTGCAAGTTCCGCCTCCCAAGTTCACGCCATTCTCCTGCCCCAGCCTCCCGAGTAGCTGGGACTACAGGTGCCCACCACCATGCCCGGCTAATTTTTTTGTAGTTTTAGTAGAGATGGGGTTTCACCATGTTAGCCAGGATGGTCTCAATCTCCTGACCTCATGATCCGCCCGCCTGGGCCTCCCAAGAGGCCCCTCTTTTATAGCCCTTATCATGTTGCCTTGTTATCTGTTTCTAGATTTGCCTCTGCAGTAGTCATTGAGTCTCCAAGGGTAAGAAGTGTATCCTGCTTCCCCTGTGCACACTGGTATCCCCACCACAGAGCAGATACCAGTGAATGTTAGTTGAAGGACTAAGTTATCCCTTGCTCACCTCTGGGACGTGCTGCAGCAACAGAGACCTGAGTCCTAAGTCTCTGCCCAGTCACACTCTGCCCAGGTGCCATGAGGACTGGCACAGCTGGCTGGCTCATAGGAGAAGGGTGGGTTCTTGGAGCAGTGCCAGGGAGCACCCTACCCACCCACCACCTTCCTTTCCCCTGCCATCCTTCCCTTCCCTGGTCCCCCTCTCCTAGGGCTGGCGGTTGGCTCTGACAGTGGATAAGAGAGCCCTGCTTACGTTGCCCAAAGCTTGGCCTTTTAACAGCTGGCTTCTTCTATAGCCACAGAGCCAGGCCTCCTATGTAGGCCGCATCTCTCTCTATCCCCAGGGGCATCTCCTCCCCAAACCTGTCTGTCCTCACGCTGCACCTCCACCTAGCCAGGCCCACCCAGTTCTCCAGAACCTTCCCAGGCAAAGCTGAGAACAAAGCAGGGTTTATGACAGTTCTGTCAACACTGGGTGGATGGCCTTGGTTCACCCTGCACTTTGCAAGCCACGCCTGCCTGCATGCCTGATGCCCACACCTAATCAATGCCTCCAAAGACCCAAGGGCTGCAGGGAGGCTCCTGGCACCTTCTTCTCTTCATGTCTAAAAAGCACTGGGAGACTTGGGTCAGTGAGTGGGAATTTCACAGCCCTGGAAGAGAGAGATCTTGGTCTAGATTGATTAGGCCAGCCAGATGATTAATAATTAAACTTGACCTGTTCCCAGCCACACACATACCCTGCAGCGAGGAATTACCAGAGAGCAGGGCCTGAGAAGGAGGCTTTGAAGCTTGGCATGGGACCAGCTCTGAAAGCCCCCAGGGAACTAGGCCTCTTAGTCTCTGGGGTTCCTGCCTACCTATCCCAGGTCTACAAATCCACCTCCTAATAAAACCTTACTGACTTTTTCCACAGGCTCTGAGCTCAGAGCAGGCCTTTGGCAATTCCTAGGGTGCAGGCAGCCTTGGCAGCTCTGCTCCGGGGTGGGATTTGCAGAGCAGATTGGACTTCAGCTGCATCTGTGTTGACACACAATTTCCTCCTGAGCCCCTCCTGAGCACAGCCTCTCCCCTTTCTTATTTATACTCCCACTGCTCAGCACCCGGCAAAGGGCATGGCACACTCAGCATACCCAGGACTGGCTTCTTGCATGATCCTGTCACAGCAACAGTGTTCAGCTCAGAGAGGTGGGAACTGGCCAGTCAGGGCGCAGCCCACTCATATATCAGCAGGAGTCTCCTAAGCTCTCGCAGGGGTCTTCCCCAACCAAGAGAACACTGAGACTCCACAGCTGGTTGCTGGACACCATAGAGGCTGAGGACCCAAATACTAGGGTGCAGCTAGGTGGCCAAAGTGGGGCTCCCTTCCTCCCTCTCTCTGTAGACTCATCCTCCCAGCTTTTCCCTTGTTTTTTCTAAGGTCCTGGGGAAGCATGATCTTCTCCCCGTAGGCTGCCTTCCTGCCGCCCCTTCCTCCTTCCAGCTCCACATTTCCCCAGTTATGGGGCTTCTTCATCTGGGGGAGGCCACTCATCAGCATGTTGTCCAGTCTTTTGTGGCTGGTTTTTACTTCAGGTGTGGGGGTAGGAGTATGACTTCAGCCCCTCTGATGCCTTGGTCTCAAGCCAGTTAGGCTAATGCAACCCTTCTGCTTTGGGATGAGATAAATCCCCCAAGCTCTCTACAGCCCAGATTTCCCATCTGAGACAGCCCAGCCAGCCCAGGAAAGCCATATGAACCCTGTGCTGCCCATCCTGCTTCTTCCACTGAATGGCAGAGTGACTTCATTGGGTCACTTCCTTTTCCCCCTACCTCCCCTCCTCACTCCCAGGCCTTTTCCTCCCTGGAAATGAGACCATTATCCTGGCCCAGCCTCCTTCCTTCCTGGTGTGAAGTAGCAGAGAAAGACATCAACCTATTATTTAAGCACGTGTGTGCAAGTGCATGTGTCTGTCCACACGTGCATGTGTGCAAGTGTGCATGCGTGCATATGAAGCTCCTGAGAGCAGTCACGGTTGGCAGTTTCAAATCTGAGCCTTCCCAGGATGCCTTGTCATAGGTAACACTCACATCCATCCTGGCCCTGGGCTGCAACCCCTCTATCTGCCTGTTTCTCTTGGCTCCTGGTTCAACAAGTATTCCTGTGGGACTATGCAAACCCTCTATCTCTTTCCCTTTTCTTGCTAAAGAAAATTTTAACTGCCAAGCATTTACTCCTCTCTCTCTTTTTCTTATTAAGTAGAGCAGCTCAATCATCTGGGTTGGGGAAGTTCTTTTAGATTCTTTAGTACACAACAACGTGCTGGGACTGGACTGCATGGGGCTCTTAAATTTCTTCTGTTGACAGTCGTGCATCTGGGTCAGTCCTCTCCTCCTCACCCTGTTTTCACCCTGTAGCCCTCATAGCACCTACTCCATGTGCCTGCACATAAGATGAACTCATTTAAACAGTTAAATGTTGAGCAATCACATATTCTCAAGGGGCTATAGTCAAGTCCTCTCCTAGTCTTCATAGATTTTGTTTCATTTTAATGACAACTTGAAAGATGAATAGAAAAATAGGTACATGTAGGCAGGCACAGTGGCTCATATCTGTAATCCCAGCACTTTGGGAGGCCGAGGCAGGTGGATCACTTGATGTCAGGAGTTCAAGACCAGCCTGGCCAACATGGTGAAACCCTGTCTCTACTAAAATACAAAACAGCTGGGCGTGGTGGTGTGCACCTGTAATCCCAGCTACTTGGGAGACTGAGGCAAGGGAATCGCTTGAACCCGGGAGGCAGAGGAATCGCTTGATTCTGGGAGGCAGAGGTTGCGTTGAGCTGAGATTGTACCACTGCACTCCAGCCTCAGTGACAGAGCAAGGCTCCATCTCAAAAAAGGAAAAAGAAAAATAGGCACATGCACAGAACCACATCCACACATCCCCCCACACCCATACCATAGTCTGGACATCTGGATGGTCAAATGACTTGACCCCTCCACCCCCCACACCCACCCATGTATGTTTGGGTTTATGATAGTGTTGGTGCCAATAGCGTACCGATTGCTCTGATTATCCCAGGCTCTTGAGGAGAGTATTGATGGAGACTTAGTACACAAAGGACGTATTTGTGCATGTAGAAGGCAGTGTGGTTTGCAGTGGTCTAAGAAAGAAATGTCTTTAGTAATTGAGAGCCTGGGGACAGATCAGATTGCCTGGAGGGAAGAAAAGAGGTTTTATGGCAGAGCCCTTAAAGACTTCCCTCATCTAAGGGATGTGCAAAGAGTCTGAGAAGCAGCAGCCAGAGAATTAGGAGGAAATCTGGGAAAGTATGGCATCGAGGACATCTGAGAATGAGAATATTTCAGGAGTGAAGAGTTTTGTTTACTAGAGTTGAATGCTCCTGATCGATTGTATTAGTTCAGTGCACCAGTAATTCTGAGTGTAAGTAAGTAGAAGATTCAGAGTGTTAAACAGCAAAAGTGAAAAAGCTCAGACAGGTCAAATTGTATTAGAATGAATGCCATTTTTAAACTGCAATGGCTGGCGTGACATAACAAATTTCTATCAACTTATGAATGGCCCAGAGAATCATTCTCCATCCCCAGCTTCTAATATCTGAATCCCTTTTGCCTTGCTCTATCAGCCACTCCTGAAGACCCACTGGATTCCAATTCCTGAATCAAGTCTGGCTAAGATAGGAAACATATAAACAGTCATACCCCAACATTGTTGATAGGAGCCACAGAGAGAAGCACCTGCCCTTGCAAACACACATAGTACCCACCGCTGCAGCCACACACACAACCTGAACAAACCTGGGTCTGGTTGCCTCATCCTGCCTGCTGGACTGAGCTAAACTGGCTGCAGGACCTGGTGCCCTCAGGGGCAGGGCTCCTGCCTAAGAATCTTCTCATCACCTATAATTCACTCTCCTGCCTGGTGCTGGCCTCGGGCTCTCCCAGGAACAGGCCCAGCCACTAGTCTAGGCACCAACTTCTTTTACCCTATTGAATTGATGTTGTACATAAGTTATTTTTGCCTGTGCAATATCCCTTCCCTCTTGTTCCTGCAAGAAAACCACTGCTTCTTGCAGGAACCCATTCCCTGTGATTTGCATGGGCCCATCTGTCCTGTCCTTCTCAGAGAGGTGTGATTAATCAGAGATCCTCATCCTCCCATCACAGCAATTGATTCAGGATGAGGAACATGATCCAAATGGACCAATCAAAATCTTCCCTGTGATTTTGTCAGTACCATCAAAAAGACACAGTCTAATTCTGGGGTTGCTAGCTGTAAGTCAATGGTTCTCGAAGTGTGGTCTGCAGATCCCCGCATGAGGTCAAACCTATTTTTATAACCACATTGAGATTTTATTTACCTTTCTCACTGTGTTGACATTCACACTGATGGGGCAAAAACAATGCTGGGTAAAATTACTAGCACCTTTGCTGTTCTGTGGGAAAAAGCAAGAGGCTAGGAGCTGAGCAGTAGTCCTATGAACCCTGTGCTGCCCATGCTCTGCTCTGTAGTTACAGAGATCATGACCACTCTCATACAGCTCCAGGGCACCATGGATATGGTAGTCTATGAGAGTGGTCCCACCAGAGATGTTCAGTTCACAACCCACACTGGGTGTGCCCAGTGGTCCTGAGAGCTCTACTCTCCAAACTATGTTGCATGTGACTCTGGTGCCACAAAATGCAACTCACAAAAGAATGCCATAGTTAAATAAGCTTGGGAAGGCTGCATTCTATATTCTTCTCTCTTGAGACTCTCAGTGGAAATCTGCACAGAAAGGTTTCACAACCAAGTAACCTGTTTTCCCCAACTATTTCACCATGCAATCATTTTAATTCAAGGAATATTTATAATGTACCACAGAACACTGGGCTTTAGCAAATACTCTTGAACACTATTACAAACTTCATGACAGCAGAGACTGTCTTCTTTTCTGCAGTATGCAGTATGGTCATGGCCTGATATGGTGCCTGGCACATGAGAGACCCTTGAAAAATTTGTTGAATAAATTAATGAGTCCATGAATGATTGATGCTTTCACAAGTATCTGATCTCCTTAGTATTCTCTATATTTACAAAAGGTGAGGTCCTTGTAGTGCATTATTTATGTCATTTTGCCAACACTGAACTCTGTGCTGTGGTCTACTGTCTTCCCAAAATGATACGTTTTTCAGGATGCAATGAGATTTTATGCATTTGAATATGTTCCCCCTGTGAGCAGAGCTGGGCAAGCACAACTGTTTCCCATTACCCAGCCTCTCTGAGGCCAACCTTCTTCTGTGGTTTGAGCTGGAGAAGAAGCACAGGCAAGCCCTTCCCAGCGGTTTCTGTGTGGTTGACAAAGAGCTAATGCCAGCCTTGGAAAAGGAAGCCTGCAGCAGTTCTGACTCTGCTCAGTTGAGAAATAACGAAGCCCCCGGGACCTCTTCTCTGGAGTTGTCAGGCTCGGACTTGTGTTTCCTTCTTTTTTTTTTTTTTTTTTTTTTTTTTTTTTCAGACGGAGTCTCGCTCTGTCGCCCAGGCTGGAGTGCAGTGGCTGGATCTCAGCTCACTGCAAGCTCCGCCTCCCGGGTTCACGCCATTCTCCTGCCTCAGCCTCCCGAGTAGCCGGGACTACAGGCGCCCGCCACCTCGCCCGGCTAGGTTTTTGTATTTTTTTTTAGTAGAGACGGGGTTTCACCGTGTTAGCCAGGATGGTTTCGATCTCCTGACCTCGTGATCCGCCCGTCTCGGCCTCCCAAAGTGCTGGGATTACAGGCTTGAGCCACCGCGCCCCGCCGTGTTTCCTTCTTTGAGAAGGAAGAGGCACCAAGAACAGGAGTGAAAGTGTCTTGGAAACCCCAAGGTTTTAGAAAGTGCAGGACTTGGGAGATTGAGGCCAGAAAGAGAGAGACAGAGAGAATGAGAATATTTTACTCTTTAGTATCCTCAATTGCAGGGGTTGACAAACTACAGCCTGAAGCCAAATCCAGTCCACTGTCTATTTTTGTGCTGCCCTCAAGCTAAGAATCAATAAAAAAAATTAAAAGAATATTTTATGACATATGCGAATTGTGTGAAAATCAACTTTCATTTTCAAATATGAAATACATAAAATCTCTTTACCCATCAGCATTAACAGATGAACATTTGAAATTGATTTTAATGATAGAATACTTTGAACCCCAACTAAGGAAAATGCTATTTCTGAAAAAAGAATTTTAATCTTCTTATTAGGAGACCTGTTCTATCTAAAAACTATACTCATTATTATATTTTGAATTTCACTAATAAAAATATCATAGGAATTTGTTTTCTCTTCTGCTTTATAAGTACCTATATCATAGCCTCGATTTTGCCTCTTGCCTGGGAACCTAGATTTTTTTTGAGACAGAGTCTCACTGTGTTGCCAAGGTTGGAGTGCAGTGGTGCCATCAGGCTTATTGCAGCCTTTATCCCACCAGGCTCAAGCCATCCTCCCACCTCTGCCTCCCAAACAGCTGGGCTATAGGTACTTGCCACCATGCCCAGCTGATTTTTAATTTATTTTGTAGAGGTGAGGTCTCACTATGTTGCCCAGACTTACTACCTGATTGCTTACAGAAAATGTCTGCCAATCCCTGCTCAAGTGGATTATCTGCAATGACTTAAGCTGTTATATATGGCAGGGGAAAAGGGAGTCTAAGTGGATTCTTCCTATATTCATTTAGTCACCAGGTTCTTCTAGGAGTCTTCTATGGTCTTGAGTGTGCAGTTGGTGAACAAAGTGGACACATGGACATGGTCACTGTCCTCAGGGACTTTACTATTCAGAGGCAGGTCACTGGAAATTGATCAGCCTGCATGTACATGTCAATAGGATGATGAGTCAAAGTGAACCCTGACAGCTTTGGAATTTGAAGTGTGTCAGCTGGTCAGTGAGTCACATTGCCCGGGGCATGGCTACCTAGAAGTGCTCTGTGTGAAACGGTCCGGGAGGAAGGATCAGGTGAGCGCCATGAGAACGGCAGGGGAGAAGCCAAGCCCAGGAATGTCAACCAGGATAGGGCTGCTCTGTCATATTGATTCAGGCAGTTGGTCAGAGAGTTAGCCAAAAGCAGCACCAGCACATGAAAAACAAGGTGGAAAGCGGCATCCCAGGGCAAAGCTGCCTGCTAAGGCCTTTTTCACATTTTCACTCTAAGAGATCCTTAGCCTCTAAGAACTCCTGAGCACAGCAAGGGTGCAGGGATGGTCCTCTCAGGAGGCTAAGTACTTCTTTCTAACTTTGTTTCATTTGTAACTTTGTTTCATTTCTTCAGATTAGAAATTTCTCTTTCCTTATGGCTGCAGCCTTTAGAGGAGTCCACAGTAATCTCCTTTTGTCCTCTCAGAAAATCTGTGGATAAGACAACAGGCACATCATCTTTCTCACAACTCACCACTGAGGAAACGGTACAGAGAGGAAGAAAAAAAGCATCCCAGAAAGGCAATCCAGGCCACTCAGTGACCACCGCCTAGCACCGCCAGGAACAGAGGCAAAGGTTGGAAGCAGGGTGTGTCCCCAGGATATCCCTGCAATTCACCCTTTCTCCTCTGCTTCCAGAAACATCCAAGCAATGCCTCCAGGGCTAGTCATAGACTTAATCTTGTCTGCCTGGGTCCTTAAGATCCCAGGTAGAATCCTATAAGCTATTCTTCCTAACCCCATACCTCGGGAGCAGCCTACCAATGTGAAATGAACATGGGCTTTGGGGCCAAATGAACCTCACCCAGAGCCTGGTTCTGCTACGCAGTAGCTCCATTATTTGACCTTGGCAATGACAACTTCTATAAGCCTCAGTAAACTTATATACAAAGCAGAGAGAATACGTTCACCTATAAAAAAATACATGTAAAGAGAAGAGTCTCCTTCCTCACCAATCCAATACCCTTCCCAGGAATGTATCAATAATACTTTGCTTCAAATGCCTCCAGATTTTCCCTAGGCTTATACTGACACCACAAATATATATAGATATAGATACACATGCATATTTTCACTAACTAAATATTAGTGTACATATTGATCTGACACTCGCTTTGTTTCTATCCAACAATATGTGTATATCATTTCAAGTCCACACAGATAAAATATCATACTATTCAGTGACTGTATAATATTCCCTAATATGCATAAGTGATAATTAACACAACCTACTGATGGATGTTTTTCTTGGTTTAAATGTTTTTGTATTACAAATCTTGCTGCAATGGATGTGCAGGTTTATGAATCTGTGTTATTATTTCTGTAAGACAGAGTACTGAACATGGAATTGCTGGGTCAAAAAGGACACACATTTAACATTTTAGTAGATTCTATGAAATCACCTTCCTCCCAAAGTTGTGCCAATCTACACTTGCATTAGCAGTGCGTGAGAGAACTTCAGATATCCTTGCAAGCACTTTGTACTATCAAGTTTTTAATTATTGCATTTCCCTGACAACAGAGAACATCTTTTTATGTTTATGGGTCATTTGCCTTTCTTCTGTGAATTCTGTGTTTATATTTCTTTCCTATTAATCTATTTGGATGTTTGAGTTGTTCTTACTTATAGGCACTTTTTGTACATTAAGCATGGACATCTGTTGGCAGAGAGAAAAGACACTGTGTTTTGAAGCTCCCAGGGGTGAGTATCAGCGTCTAAAGCAGGTACTGAGGTGCCAGAGCTCTGTGTTTGATATTAGGAATATTAATCTTTCACGTTTTAAGTGTTGTAAATATTTTACTTAGGTCTGTCTTTTTTTTAACTTTGTGCTGTCTTTTATCATGTAGAAGTTTAAAATGTTTCAATATTCAAATCTGTAATATTCTTCATGGCTTCTGGGTTTCCTGTCTTGCATAAGCAGTCTCCCCATGCTAATGTCATGTAATTATTTTCATCTGTTTTCTTATAATACTTTTATAGCTCCATATATTTATAATCGCATCTTTAATATTTCAGAAATTTATATTTGGAATAGATGAAGAATTTATATTCTCAGCATACAGGATGTGTTTCTGAGGTTGTCTTCTCTCATCACTCTAAATGCACTGGGGGGGGCTCATTTTTGAGTAAAAGAGGTCAATGTCAAATATGATCCCATTATTGTACTCACTTATATAAACAATTCTATAATTTGTTAATATTGATTATTAACTAGAATGTTAATACCGGTTATTTCCATGTGATGGGTTGCAGATGTCAATTTTTTCATCTTATCATCTATATTTTCTTTTTCTACATAAACAATTATGATCTGTGTAGTCAAATGTATTTAAAGAAAAAAGTGTCAGGAGGGCTGTTATTCAGTCAATATCTCATATTGGGCAGCCACCTTGGTAGCCCTGAAAAGCACTAGACCGTAAGCTTCTTGAGGGCAGCCCCATGCTTCTTGGGTGCCTTTCCTTATCCTAGGGCACAGTGAGTCCCAGAAAGAGGTGTGTAACTCAATGGGTTGCATTTCTCTACAAGCCCGCAGTGTTTACCCCGACGTGAAGACAACAGCTCTACTCACTGAACAAGGACATTTCTTCTGGTCACAAATTTTATTTCCTGATTCCCCCTTTTATTGCCTCCCACAGTGGGTGTGGCATCTGTGTTGGGAAAAGTTCACACTCGAAATTCAAGTGAAGGCAAAATGAATTTACATTCCAGGCCAACTCATCAACAAACATGTTTGTTAGTATCATTTCTTTTTTTTTTTTTTTTTTTTTGAGACGGAGTCTCGCTGTGTCGCCCAGGCTGGAGTACAGTGGCCGGATCTCAGCTCACTGCAAGCCCCACCTCCCGGGTTTACGCCATTCTCCTGCCTCAGCCTCCCGAGTAGCTGGGACTACAGGCGCCCGCCACCTCGCCCGGCTAGTTTTTTGTATTTTTTAGTAGAGACGGGGTTTCACCGTGTTAGCCAGGATGGTCTCGATCTCCTGACCTCGTGATCCGCCCGTCTCGGCCTCCCAAAGTGCTGGGATTGCAGGCTTGAGCCACCGCGCCCGGCCTGTTAGTATCATTTCTAAGTCTTCAAGAATAATTCAAGACCAGCTGGGCATGGTGGCTCACGCCTGTAATCCCAGCACTTTGGGAGGCCAAGGCCAGTGGATAACCTGAGGTCAGGAGTTCGAGACCAACCATGGCCAACATGGTGAAACCCTGTCTCTACTAAAAGTACAACATTCTTCGGGTATGTTGGTGCATGCCTGTAATTCCAGCTATTTGGGAGGCTGAGTGAGGAGAATAGCTTGAACCCGGGAGGCAGAGGTTGCAGTGAGCCAAGATCACACCACTGCACTCTAGCCGGATGACAAGAGCAAAACTCTTGTCTCCAAAAAAAAAAAAAAAAAAAAAAAAAAAAAAAAAAAAAAACCACACACACACAAAAAGAAGAAGAAGAATTCAAGACCAAAGTGATTGCTCCTCACTGTCCTAGTGGTTAATTTGGGTAGTGTTTTATACATTTTCAGTACAATAGCATCTCTATTATTTGATTTGATCCTCGGATCAAACTCTGGCATGCAGAGAACAGCTATAACTGTGCCCTCCAGAGCACTCGTGAAAGATTTACATCTTTTCCAATATCTGAAGTTTCAAGATATTGAAAAGTTTCCCACTTAAGCACCAAAACTTTATTTACTAGAAACATTTGTAAGAAAATTTTCCTAAAATAACATTTGGTAAAAGCCCTGCCTTATTAAACAGTAGTTACAGAGTACAATCATTTGAAATGTCCTTGGAAAGCCTTTGTAAGTATCAACCGTCATACTAGTCTCCTAGGCAGATGGCTTTGTAGATACTGCCACATGTAAATGCGTTTGCCCCAGTACCAAACCGTTCCCATTGCTTTGGAAAATCTTGCTTCTGCCCTACAGTTTTTCTTTCCATTTCCTTGCTCTCTCTCTGTTTTTTATGTTTCTGTCAGCAATCAGTGTGCCTATCTCTAGCAGCTGAACTTCCTGCTCTTGAATTGTTTGTCATGTACGATAGGCTTAGAAGCCAGAAAACCAATCATATTCTCAACACGTAAACCAAGGACACACAGGCTCCAGGAGGAACTCTAAGGGACTTTTCTCTGAGTAAAAGGGAGAGACTGACAAGCAGAGTCATTTCTTCTGCTTATTCACAGGTCTTTTGAGATTTTCTTCTTTGTTTTCACACTGATGAGGTTTTACTGCACTAGCCCTATTTTACGGATGGGGACATGGATGCCAATGAGACAAGATGACTCAGTCAAGGCCACACGGCAAGTGAGTGGGTGTCTTTCTCCATCCATGGACCTGTCAGTTTTGGCTTGGATGAGTCAAGTGGTGGAAGCGTGGCTGGGCAGAGCTCACTAGCACCTCTCCTGGATTTTTCTTCAGAAGAGTGGGTCAGCTGTAGCCTCTCTGGGAGGTTTAAACAACTCCATCATACACCTGGATCCCTTCTGCTAATGCAGCAGGCCCCTTCATTTCCAGAAATTAGAGCTTGCTAAACAGCTGTGTTTACATTCAGAGCCCTAGTTTATCGCTGCGGGTCCTGGAAGGGATTGTTGAAGCTTATCTTCTCTAGATAGCAACATGCTGAGGGTTGCACAATTCTGACCCAGATTGAAATCAGCTGCAAAACACCTAGCCCTGAACACACACACACGCATGCTTCTCAGGAGACTCAAGCCACTGCAACTCACTGACACATTCTCTCCTCAACAGGCCGACTCCCTCCCATAATGCTGGGACCTGGGCCAAGGCAAGGCGGTAGGGCAGCAAAGGTCCCAGGGGACTCTGTTGAGGCAGGACTGTTTCCCTGAGCTGGGTCCCTGCCTCCTGCCCCATGTGCCTCATTCTCCTGTCTTTCATGCAGGGAGACAGCTGGATGAGAGGGCACAGAGAAGAAAGACAGTAGGCATCATGCTGCAGAAGATTCAGGGCCAGAACAAAGGGCAGCCATTGACAGCTGCACATTTTATGCAAATCTTGAACTGTTTCATCCAGGGAACAAAACCCTTGTGAAAATGGTGGAAAAGGGCCCTTTCCCTTTTAGAAATTCTATGGTCTGACTACTCCAGATGGTAGAAGACTAACAAAAGACTCCAGCCCCCATGGCTCTGATCAGCCCACTGCCTGGTCAGAAACCTTTAAGAGCTTTCAACAGTTGGCCCTATAAAGTCTAAACTCATTCAAGATTCTTTATGGACTGGCCACATCTTTAGCTCCCTCCCAGCCCAGAATCACCCTCTGCCTGCTCTCAACATTCCTAGCCTTTTATCTGTACCCCTCCTAGTGCGCTTATCACTTTCCACTATGTACAATACTTGTTTTTATGAGTCTTATCATTCCTGCTGGCCTAGTCTATCAGTTCTTTAAGGGCAGGGCCTATGTTTGTTTATCTTTGTACGTTGAAGCTTTAGTATGGCATGCATTATCGGGTGCCCAATAAAATTTATTGAATTAAAACAGGGACTCTCCCACAGGGATGAACTTACCTTGTGAAAGACATCTAAATTCCTCACTGTACCCAGGAGCAGGAAGGACACCTTCACCCCAGCCTGCACAGGGCATGTTTCAGATAGTAACCTCAAGGTCATGTGGTCTAACTCTTCTATTTCAGGAGATGAAGAAACTGAGATCCAAGTGTTGGGCTAGGAACAGTAGATGTTATGAGTTTCATTTATAGCTGAGGGAGCTGAGGCTCTGGCAGCAGAAGTCACTTTCTTTCTTTCTTTCTTTTTTTTTTTTTTTTTGAGATGGCCTCTTGCTCTGTTGCCCAAGCTGGAGTACAGTAAAATGTAACCTCAGCTCACTGTAACCTTCGCCTCCCAGGTTCAAGCAATTCTCCTACCTCAGCCTCCTGAGTAGCTGGGATTACAGGCGTATGCCACCATGCCCAGCTAATTTTTGTATTTTTAGTAGAGACAAGGTTTCACCATGTTGGCCAGACTGGTCTTGAACTCCTGACCTCGTGATCCACCCACCTTGGCCTCCCAAAGTGCTGGGATTACAGGCGTGAGGCACCATGCCTGGTAGAAGCCACTTTCCTAATGTCAGGCAGGTAGAAGGTGGTAGAGCTGGGATTTAAAGCAGGGTCTGCCTGACTCAGAAGTTTATTTTCTGTTGTGAAAAAGCCCACCCACAGCCTCAGCCCCTGAACATCCAGTTGCCCTGCTGGTTTCCCAGAACAGGGCTCTGGCTGGCCATGGCCTGGGACCAGTTGGGCACTGAGGTAGGCAGCACCTGGCTTGGGTGCATTTGGAGCTCCATGACTGGAGAAGCTGTTTATGAACTCTGCCCATCCAAGGCCTGGCAGCACAGCCACTCCAGCTGGGTCTTTTCAGAGAAGGCCTGTTGGGCAGGTCCTAGAACATCACACAGAGCCTTTGTCCAGAGGGCATGGTGTTTTCCAGTGAGAAGTCTGCATTGCCTACACTGGCAGGGGGCAAGGGAAGTGGAGGCCACCAGCCTTTTGCCAGCAGGAATCTGCTCCAAGAGGGAAAAGGGGAGGAGAGGGAGCTCGGGCCAAGAAGGATCCACGTGGAAACTTGAGAGAGAGATGGCCTGGGCAGTATTTAGGGCAGTAGATTGAGAACTCCTCAAGAGCTCGAATTGAGTTTTGTGTTGAAACGGCTCAGGCTAATAGATCACTTAGGTTCAAATCTCAAGCCTGCCCTTTACTGCTTGTGAGGCCTTGGGCAATTTTTTTGACCTTTCTGAACTTTAATTTCCTCATCTGTTGTGTGAGGAGGATAATAGCAGTATCTTACTGGATGTGATGAGGATCAGAGACCAAGGAGGATACAGGCACACAGCAGTCACTCAATAAATGGTGGAGTCCACATACATTTTTGTAAGCATTCCTTCTGTTTCTGGATTTATGAACTGATAAAAGGCCAGGGCTGCAGAGGACACCCAGGCAATGGTGTCGCATGACTGTTAACTGAGAAAAGGAAACGAAATTACCAGGAGTAGACCCACATTTAGAGGAACTTTGGCCCAGAAACAGCTGAGGGTAAGGCAATCTGTTTCTAGTTAGGAAGCAGCCAATGGAAGAACCGTGAAATTCTTCAGTTGTTGCTTCATAAATGTTCTAAACTTAGCATGTGTATGGGGGTGTGTGTGTATCTATGTGGTGTGTATGGGGGTGTATGTGTGTGGTGTATGGCATGTGTGTATCTGTGTGTGTGGTGTATGTGTATTATGTGTATATATGTGTGGGGTACATGCTTCTCTATGGTAAGATTGTGGAAGCCTTGTCTTTCTCACTTTCAACAGAGCTCAAGAGTACAGGAAGGACAGACACATATTTATTTTATAAATGCTTGATCCTTTAGTATATAGTTTTTTTCTATAATTCTCCCATGGCTCTCAGACAAGGAAAGTGAGGCTCAGAGAGGCTTCGTGTTTAAACTCAACCTGCTGGTTAGTGGCAGAGGTCCATCCTGGGCTTAGGTCTGCTTGGCAACAGTAGGCATTGTTGGCTTGACTTCTAAAAGAAGAAAGCCACAAATGCAAATACAGTCGGGGTTTTGTTCTATGGTCTGCTCTTCAGGCAACTTTTATTGTGGTATGTCACCCAGGTACCTGTGTTCTGTTCTGGCTCTCAGACTTGCAACTTCCTGCACAGCACCTTGTCACTCTGGTTTTATTTTTGTCAGCTCTTCCTCTGAACCAGGCCTCACCCCGGAGGAGCAGACTCAGGGAGGGCAGGAACAGCTCTGGGGCTATTAGGCCTAGCCCCCGGGCTGATGTAGAAGCATCAGTTCTGCCCCAGGCTGGGACAGCTGGAGTGTCAGCCTGCAAGTTCTGCCTGGGATCCAGCATGGCTGCAGTCCCTAGAGAGCTTCAGCTTCCTGCCATTCCTGGGAGGCCTCTACAGATGGCCACAGTTCACCTCCTGGCAAATTCACAGCAAACTCAAGTGTGAGCTGCAAGTGCTGAGGGCTGCTTATTGCAGTTCATTCTCTTGAGCAGCTCCACGCACACCTAGAAAATGACAGGCAGGCATCTGCCAGGCTAAACCAGGAAGTAAAACTCCATGGACAGCCTCAGACAGGCTTTTGTACAGAAAACAGAAATCCTATTAGTTCCTTTAGTCTTTCACCAAACATGTATTGACAACCACCTACCTACAATAAGCCTCATGCAGCGGCAAGGTTTTTGCCTTTCAGAGGGCCACAGTCCAGTGGGGAGTTGATGTCAAAACAAGCAGCTGAGCTTGGGGAGCAGCATGATAACAGATAGGCATATCATGGCAGGAACGGAGGAAGAGGCTGTTCACTCTGCCCTGGCCTGGGGAAAATTTCTCATGGGAAGCATTACTTTACCTAAGGCTGAAGGCTCAGTTAGATTTCAATAAGTAAAAATAATAGCAATAGCAATTAAAGTATTATTATTATTTATTAGATACTTGCAATATATCAAGCATCCTACTAAGTACTTTACAAACATAATTTCATTTAATTTGAATAACATCCCTAATTCAACAGATACTGTATGTATCCCCATTTTACAGGTGAGGAAACTGAGGATCAGAAAATGTGAAATAACTCACTCAAAACTAGGAAATAGAAGGGCAAGTAGTCAAACCAAGTTCTGCTGATTCCACAGCCCAGGCTTTTATGCTTTTTAATATGTTCAAAAAATACAATAATATAAATAGATACATGTCTTGTTCCCCTCCTGGCATCTCCTACTGGTCTCTGTACATCCCATATACACCAACTGCCTACTGCCCTTATAGATGTAAACAGTTACATTCGCTTTTTAAATGTTATTCAGTGTTTATGTCAATATAAATGAGTCTGAATATTCTTATTTACCCCTCTTTCTCATCCAAAAGTGGCATATATTAACACTGATTTGTACTTAATGTAGTCTTGGAGAGATTTTTATTGGAGTATATAGCAATCTTCCTTATTCTTTTATACAGTTGTATAGAACTCCGTTTGCTGAGCCCAGGCTTTCAAACACAAGGTAAAGTTCAGCTGGAAAGGTACAGGCATGCTTTGCTAAACTGTCTAAATTTCATGAGGCACCAAGGAGCAAAGGGGTAATGATATGGATTTATTTTTAGAAGATTCCTTATGTTAGGTAGGAAGCTGCACGCAGCACAGCCTGCCTAAACATGTAGCCCCACCTCAATACAAAGACATGATGTACTGCCGCAGTGGTGGCTGGAGAAAAGCCCTTCCATGGAACAAGTTCCGACTTATCTCTGGCCCTGTTGCCTGCAGCCCCACGGCCTCTGCTCTTTAAGATGTCTTCCCCATGATCTGCCTGTGGAAATTTTATAGTGCTTCCTATGCCTAGGATGCAGAAAGCACGTGTAGTCTTAATGTGTCACCCCAGGCTACTTCTCTGGGTGACGCATTAAGACGACATATAATAATTGTGCAAGAGCTCAAGACGCTTCACAGGTGGTACTTAAAGTATTCCCAGGCCTCTAGTATTCCCTGGGAAAGCTTGCTGTCAGGGCTGTTACTGACTCAAATGCCTTTGAAGGTAAGCTGGAGTCAGCACTCCTTTTCTCTGAGATAGGGGGTTCTCCCACAGAGCAACAATACCTGCAGTAATAACTTTGGTTCTTTGAAAAGAGGAGTTTCTCTTTAAGGTTATGTGATCACAGTTGCTAAAACCTTGCTGGCTTCAAAGAGGTTGCATAGTTTCCAAAAAACCAGCCCCATCAAATGCACATGGCCACCAGTCAGCTGCCTTTGTGTTTGCTGAGGTCTATGGCTATGGACCTACCACACATACTCATCACAGTGAATAAAGCTGACCCAGCTTTACAGCACTGGTTACATTCTGTTCTGGTGCCTCGACATTTGCCTTATCTCTCCAAAGAGTTCTTAAGAGAAGGTTGCTTATAAGCGAAATCATTGCACCACGCAGTCTCCTGGAAGAAAATATGCATAATCATGGAAAATGGCTATAAGCAGAATCTTAGACCAGATCTCAGCCAACTCACAGATCATATTGGATAGACTACAGCCCCAGAAAGAATCTGGGAAACGTTTTAAGTTCTACACCCTTGGAGCAGTCAAATTACCCAAGGTCATACATCCGATTAGTAGCACAACTAGGATCGGAATCCAAACCTCTTGCCTTCTAGTCCAGATCTCAGTCCATTGAATGTGTTTTCCAATATGTATTCCATAAGATGTTAATAGACAACATGTACAAAAGAGTGTTATGGTCAGATAAGAACAGCAAACATGGGGTTAAAGAAAATTGAATGGGTTACTAATGACAGAACTTCTCAGAGCCTTTAAAACACCATTATTTATTGTGATTTTCTAAGAGGGGAGATGATTAGCAGTTTTCCTAAATTTACTTCATCCTAAAACCCTTTTGTGGTAGAACATCTGTGGAGCATATTTTGAGAGACATCATGTAATACTTCCTCTCTTAAATAAGTTCAAGAGTTTTTTAAAGATATACTCATGGATAACAGGGCTGACTTTTGTTTAGGAAATGTTGGGAGGTTCGGCTTATATTTTTGGCCCACTGAAGTCATCATAATGGGAGGTAGGTGCCAGGCCTGACTAGAATTACTATTGGGTGTTCCAAGATGACAATCCATCTCTTTTTAGGACCACTGCCGTCTTAAAAACCAATTTTGTTTTGTTTTCCTACTGTTACTTTGAAGTACTTTGACACTGCACCTGTTTGACATATAGAGGAAAGGTAAGTCTGGTGGCCTCTCTTGATGAAACACTGTTGTATCAAACCCCTATCTACTCCAATGGGGATGGCACCAGGGTCAAGAGGAGGAAGAAGAGACCTAGAGCCAGCAAATGAGATATGGGGTTTGGCTGGGGGCTTACATACAGGAGACAGAGTCTAGTGGTGGTGGGCTGGACAGGATAACTGCATGGTGCAGTGATGGCTGGCTGGACAGGAGAACCACAACTGCTTGCAAAAGGCATGCAGTTTTTATATCATTTTCACTTAGCATCCTTTCCCTAATAACCTCCGCCTGGCAACCTTCACTCAACCCAAAACTCAGGACCTCAAGCCGCTGTACAGCCCATGTTTCAGAGGATGGTCTGGGAACTCAGATGTTCCTAATAGACAAGGAACGAATCTCCTGGTTGGCCACTTCCAGATTCCCTAGCTCGGAACACACATTCAGGTGCATTTGTCATACAGGTTCATTCTCAGGGTATGCTTTAGTTATTACTATCAGATGCATTTACCATACAAACACCCAATCTGAAAATGGGCCCAAACGTAGTAAGATGTAATAACATAAATGTAGTAATATACTCCAGATGTTCTTGATCTTTTCTGGGACATGATTCTTTTGGGGGTCTTATGGGAAAAAGTTATTGACCCATTGTGGCATCAAATGCATATTCATAATAAAACTCGCATAAAATTTTAGGGTGTTCTTGCACCCTCTGAAGCCAACCAATAAAGCACTGGGCTAGATTTACTGTCCTCAAAGAGGGCTCTCTGAAAACAAAACGTATCATAGACCTGTGTAACACAAGAAACGGTAGTAAGACTCTCAGTTGTCCGCTGAGCAGTTATTTTTTTCTTTCTTTTGAACTCTTGGTTCTTGGAGGGTGGCCTGTTGTTTGCTAGTTCCTGTTTCGATGTTGGCTTTGTCAATCGTGCTGCTGAATGACTGTCAATCATGTTACTTCAACTGCCGAACTTGGGGACTTCCTGGAGCTGTTGTTTACAAATGCCAGTCCTAGTTTTTCTTTCTGGACGCTGTCCTCCTAGCTTTTTGGAAAGAAAGAAAAAAAAAAAAACAGGGCAGAAGGACAAGATACATGCAGAGAACCATATGGAAAAGGAAGGCAGCTGTTGGCAGTGGAATGAGGGCCTATGGCTCTGTCTGTGACTTGCTGGGAGCCGCACCACTTCTGTCTGGGCCTTGGTTTGCTCATTTGTTAACCGAGCAAATTGTCCTCACCGGGTCATCTCCTGGGACTTTCTTCTTTTCTCTGACCTTCCAGGGGGCTAAGCTTCATTTTTATTATACACATGTAATAACAAAAAGCAACATCTTTCTTGGGTTTCCCTTGTTTTCCTGTTGCCAGTACTTTCATTTATTTATTTTTGCTCAAAATAAATAGAGGTTCGATTAGTTCCATTAATTAACTTCTACCCAGCATTTGTCTCTTGAGCCACCCCCCTCCCTCAACCCTGCATTATCCCTGCCCTTCTCTAGCCTTCTCTGTTTGTACTTCCTTGTAGATCTGGCTGTCTTAATCACAACCCAAGATCATTCATTTCATTTATTTTCCAGAATGAAAGTTCCTCATTTTTATACGAGGCTCTCTGGGCTCTATCTCCTTGTCTGGGAAGCAAGCCGACACTGCAGACATAGAGGGGAGGAGGGCACGATGGCAGCTATGTGCACTCAGGGCAGCTGGAGAAAAGAGGATTAATTCTGAGACATGTGAAGCCTAGCCCAGGACCCAGTGTTCCAGAAGAATGCAAATAAAGCCCCCAGAGATACAACTGGAGGAGCACTTCTCTACCCTGACTCAACACTATTAAATGCAGGGCGTGGCAGTTATAAAAACGCTGAAAAGCATCGGGTGGAATGGTCTGTGATTGCAAAAGCCTAATGAGCTGGAGTTTTCAAAGGCTTATAACTTAGGCCAAGTATAGGAGATGTGGTAAAATTTGTGTTTTGACGGGGGTTATGGTAGGGGAACGATTTCTTGCTAGAGTTCCTCAACGTTAATTGAGCTTTTTTCTAAATCTCAGGTGGTAGGAGTGATTTGAGCGGGGGAAAACCCTACAAAAGACAAATGTACTAAGAAAATCTTTCGAAACCTGAATTGAGGAAATAAAATCTTAGTAGTCTTTCAGTTTTTCTTGGTACATACTACAGTAAAATATTGCATCTGTTTTTTGAACTATGCTTCACATTACTCTATGCTTGCTTTTTACCCCAGGAAAGACATGCTAGAAATGCCCCTGAAGGGTTTCTAAACATTGTAAAACCCTTACTACCCTTTCCCTCTCCCCACTTTCAGGCCCCTCAGATGGATTCATCTGATACCAGGAGCCTCTAGGGCTTAGAAATTTAGCTTTCAATCAAGAGGCATGTGAGAGAAAGTCCATCGCAGCCTGGGTGCCAGAAGGTCCGGATTCCCGGTCTGCATATTCCCTACAATGCTGGGCACTGAGATCTCATATGCACTTCTGGCTCAGCTACTAACTTAGCTGTGTGGCTGTAGGTGACTCACTTAACTTCTCCGGGTCTGTTTCTTCATTTGTAAAATAAAAGATTTGGACTACGGAATCCCCAAATTTCCTTTCAGGATAAAAGTCCCATGATTACCAGTGACCTGCTCAAGTTTCATTATTTCCCTCCTGTTTAAAGCACAGAATCTTGTCCACTTCATAGGGAGGTGGTAAAAGTCTATGCAAATGTGCTCAGTAAACCTTAAGGCAACACAAGTGTCAGCTGTCATCATTATTATAAGTATTCTTTATGCAGCTCTCTCTTCAAAACATGTTTTATGTCTTTTACCATTTGTGCTAAAGTGCAATTTCTGCCTTACAGGAATTCTCAAAATTCAGGCTTTGGTTTGACAAAAGGAGACGAGACATCAGTTCAGGTAGATGAAGTTGCTGCAAATGGCAGCAGCATCTAAAATTTCTTAGGAAGCAAGTGGGCTAAGACCTACTCTTACTCCCCAGAAAGACAAATTCTTCTCAATTTCACTTAGGGGCATGAATGTTGCTTATTAAGAAACAGAACTCTCAAATAAGACTTTACCCAAAGAATGAAAAAGCCTTGGAGAGTTCCAAAGGCAATAATAGTAAATCTAGGTGCTTATCTTTTGCCTTCAACTGTGCATTTTCAAGTACTTTACCCAAATTAATTCATTAGTGCTCCTAAACCCACACCAGCCATCACTTTGCCTTTGGGATGGAGGGAGGTGATATTATCTGAGCTGTGCATTAGGAGAAAGCCCCTGGGTTGACAGTCCCTCTGTCCACACCCAGTGGAATCCTCTCCTGCCAACAGTGGCAAACTCCTTTCTTTGTTTGTTTTGAGGTGGAGTCTCTCTCTGTTGCCCAGGCTGGAATGCAATAGCGCTCTCAGCTCACTGCAACCTTCGCCTCCTGGGTTCAAGAGATTCTCCTGCCTCAGCCTCCCGAATAGCTGGGACTACAGGCATGCACCACCATGCCCAGCTATTTTTTTTTTTTTTTTGTATTTTTAGTAGAGATGGGGTTTCATCGTGTTGGTCAGGCTGGTCTTGAACTCCTGGCCTCAAATGATCCTCCCACCTTAGCCTCCTAAAGTGCTGGGATTACAGGCATGAGCCACCGCACCCAGTCAGCAAACTCTTATCTCTTGTTCTCCATTCCCAGGACTCCCATGGTACCAACTCAGTACCTTGCTCAGCATCCCACGGTATTAGAACTGAATGACTGCTTATGAACTCCCTGCGGTGGGCACCTCCTTCTTTTACAGCACAGAAAATCGAAGCATTCAATTCACCCAGGGAGAGGAAGCGAAACACCCAAAGCAACACAACTAGTTAGGGACAGGGTCACTACCTTGTCTTAAGAGGCAAAAAATAGAAACTATCTCCCACCCTCTCCCCTAACAAAACCAAACACTTGCACCCCTCCAAGTATCTCAATATTGCTTAAGCCTGAGTAGTACGGGAAAATGAGGTATATAACGTTTATCTGCTCACACAGCACAGAGCTTCTGTTGCCATCTCTGAACAGCTGTCTTGTTCTGGGCAACTGTGATCTCCCTTCCTCTCCTAAACTCTTGGAATGAATCATTCTCAAGGGAAATGGACGTTGCAATTCCATTATTCTGTATAGAGTGAGTTCAGGGGAAGGACCCTCTCCTTTTCTGTCATCTAATAGCTAAATTAACATAAGCCCATAGGCACAGGGATTCAGGTAACAGAAACCTAGTTTGTGACAATTACAACGTGAAATGAAAATGTACGTTGTGGCCCAGAAGCCTGGGCAGCTCTAGGCTTCAGATATTACCTACCCTAAAGTAGTACAATGCCTTTTACCAAGAACATAGCTGAATCAACTGTGCTTTTCACAGAATAGGCACACACCAAAATATTTCTGGATTGATTTGGTAGGCAAAAATTCTTGGCACTTGGATACTTTTCTATTTTCAGCTTATTCTTAAAAACATTTTTTTAAAAAAAATGTTTAGCTGCAAAGGCACAGGTGACTAGTGTTCAACACAGTTGGAAGGAATGTTGGTGATAGTGGCTATCATCCATATTTCCCAAGTTGGTTTCTAAGTAACACTGCTTCTGGGGTATCTTGAGAAAAAAAATGTTCTGTGTTCAAACAAGGTAGGAAGCATTACTAATCTTCCTACCTTGGTCTCCCAAGATGCTAAAGGCACATAGTTTATTAAAAACACTGAGAAGGCCGGGCACGGTGGCTCATGCCTGTAATCCCAGCACTTTGGGAGGCCGAGGCGGGCAGATCACTTGAGATCAGGAGTTCGAGACCAGCCTGGCCAACATGGTGAAACCCCATCTCTACTAAAAATGTAAAAATTAGCCAGGCGTGGTGGCAGGCGCCTAGAATCCCAGCTACTGGGGAGGCTGAGGCAGGAGAATCACTTGAACCCGGAAGGCAGAGGTTGTAGTGAGCCAAGATAGTGCCATTGCACTCCAGCCTGGGCGACAAGAGCAAAACTCCATCTCAAAAAGCAAACAAACAAAACACTGAGAAGAGTTGTGGGTAAAGAAACAGTTTTATCTTTGTTTAAACGAGTTATTTCCAAGAGCATTTGACCATGGAACAATCCCTCCCGCATTTTTTTTTTTTTGCATGATATCAAAGTTCCACAAAATTCGTGTTCTTTGGAAAATACTTTGGGAATTAGTGATTGAGCCCAATTTCTGAATTTTATTGGTAAAGAAAAAGGTCCTGAGAGGGACTGAAGTTCTTACAGGAAGTTAGTGGGGGAGGTAGGGCTACAACCCCATTTCCTGAGTGTCTGGCCCAACCTTGTCAACCACACGCAAATATGGCAGCATTCTCAAAGGTGGGTTCTGGGATCCCCATGATCCCCCCCCCAGCCATCATGGGTACTGCTTGAGATAATATGCAAAAAGGACACGAACATTTTCCTCCCTAATGGGTCCTTTGGGGGCAATTTGCTAAAACATAACAGGTTGTTTTAGATGCTTTGTAAAATTGGTAATCATATTCCATTCTTTCCTTATCTCATAGATCTTGGGATGCTTATCCAACACAGCCTGATTATGCTATAGGTGCTGAGTAAGTACATTCAATGAATGACTAAATGGAAGACAGGGAGGAAGAAGGAAAGGGTTGGGAACTGAAAGGAATGAGAAGAGAAAAAATGTGGAGAAAGAGAAGGATGGTAACAAAGGACCAGCAGTCACTGATCAGTAGAGTATAGGTGAGAGAGGGGAAAGGAGACAGCTGCAGATAATGGAAAAAAACAAACTGAGGTCTGGGAAGCTGTGATTTTAAAAAGTGAACATGAATTATGAGACTAATTCAGATACTGGCCAGGCCAGGAGGCCACTGCCCAGGAGATGAGGATGACCACCAACTGCTGAGAATCTTTGTAAACTCAAATCAAGGTGTATTTTGCACAGGCACAATAAATGAACAAGGTATCTTAAGTACTACAATAACGGGTGAGTGGGTCATGCACAGTGGCTCACGCCTGTAATCCCAGCACTTTGGGAGGCCGAGGCAGGCAGATCCCTTGAGCTCAGGAATTCAAGAGAAGCCTAGGCAACATGGCAAAACCCCGTCTCCACTAAAAGTACAAAAAACTAGCTGGGTGTTGTGGCACACGCCTGTAGTCTCAGCTACTTGGAAGGCTGAGGTGGGAGGATGGCTTAAGCCCGATAGGTCCAGGCTGCAGTGCGCAGAGATTGCACCACTGCTTCCAGCCTGGGCAACAGGGCAAGACCCTGTCTCAACAACAACAAAACCCAGATGAGTAAGACACAGGTCTTCCCCTAAACAAGGTTACAGTCTAATGGGCAGAAGGGCTAGACAGGGACTCAGATAAAATAATGCCAGGTAGAATGTGATCAGTGCCTCTGGAGGTGTGACAAGCCAATACGGTGAAGAACCAGGGGCAGGAAGATCATATCAAATCACGAGGCTCCAGAAAAACTACCAGCGTCCAGGAACGGTGGCTCACGCTTGTAATCTCAAAGCTTTGGGAGGCTCAGGTGGGCTGATTGCTTGAGCCCAGGAGTTCAAGACCAGCCTGGACGACATGATGAAACCCCGTGCATACAGAAAATACAAAAATTAGCTAGGCATAGTGAGGGGCACCTGTAGTCCCAGTTACTCAGGAGGCTGAGGTGAGAGGATCGCTTGAACCAGGGAAGTTGAGGGAGGTCGAGACAGCAGTGAGCTGTGATCATGCCACTGCATTCTCCTGGGCTACAGGGCAAGCCCCTGCCTCAATTAAATAAAACAACAACAACAACAAAATAAAAAACTACTAGGGAGGGCCATGAGGCACAGAAGGATTGCACCAGGCAGAGATAGGAGATGAGAAGAGAGACATTTCAAGGTGATATATAAAGAATTACCAGGGGTTGAGGAGGCATATAGGGATATGTGTGGAGACACAGCTTGAAAGTCTTTAAGTCACATTGTGGAGCCTTGAACGACCGACCGTGGCGCTGACACTCAAGAGAGGCAGTGGGAAGCCAGTGAAGGTGTGTGTGTGTGTGTGTGTGTGTGTGTGTGTGTGTGCAGAGAAATAGCAGCATTAGAGATGATTCCCAGGCAGGGTGACTGGGCAGCCAAGGGAAGGCGCTGGCCTGCGCGGGATGAGGCAGTTGGGTTCTGGAGGGACCAAGCAATCATTCAGGTGCTGCCCATCAGACAACTGAAAAATCTTATGAGAGGTAGTGGCTAAGTCCCCTCCTGGGAGCACAGAGGAAGCATAAGGTTCTGGTTATCACCCTCAGGGGACCGTGACGTTGAAATAAGGACAGGACCAGGCAAAACGAATGCAGCCAAGAGGAAAAGTCAGAGAGAACAGCGAGGGGAGGTGGAAGTTTCAATAGAGAAATTGTAGCCATGGCTGAGATTCCCAGCACCGGAGTCCGGAATTAGTGCGTTCGAACGCCAGAGGCTTGGCAAGTCATGATTAGCAAAGGGACTTCAAAGAGTTTTGGGGCCTGTTTTATATCTGTGAAATGGGAATTATTTCTATCTCAAAGGTTTGAGGGGATTCGCTGAGAGAAACTTCTTAGCATGGGATCTGCAGAAACTAGAAGTCATGGAGAAAGCAGGGGTCAGAGGGAGGAGGAATCGGGCAGGCTGATCACTTGGAGTGTTCACCTAAGGAGTGTCTAGAAATGGAGGCAGCGACGTCAGGAAGCTCAAAACCTGTGCTTCAGCCCAGTTTGCAGAACGCCCTGTAAGGAGAATGGGTGAGCTGGGACTAGGCAGCTTCATCCTCGTTCCCATCCCCCAGCACTGCCCTTTTCCCGACGCTCCCATCTCGCCACGCTTCCCAACACACCCCCACCCCGGCTTCCCGCTCCGCTCCCGCTCCAGCCAGTCTCAGGAACCACAAGCGCATGCGCTCTCCGCGCCCCTCTCCAACTTTCCACGTTTCACTCCTCTCCCCTTTCCGCCTCAGCTCCGGCTCCACCGCCACGATTGGCCAGCCGACCACCCGGCCTTGGCCAATAAGCGCCGCCCTCTCGCCCCCGTGTTACTGGGTAGAAGAAAACAAAAACAAACAGAGCGAGAGGGGCCAGAGACTCTCCGAGGCGGCGGCAGAGCCAGAAGAGCGGGGTCGGGGCCGGCTGACCAGGGACCTGGGCGAGCAGCGGCAGGGGCCGGAGGGGTCAGTACCAGTAGGCGCGGCTCACACGCTCGGGAAGACTGCGCCCTCTCCCCCATCCCCCCTCGGAGGCAGCCGCACGATGGGAGGGGGCGGGGGCGTGGGGGCCGCGGCCCTGTCAGGTCCGGGCCAGCGGTGCGGGGCCCCGGCTGCCTCCTCGTAGCCCCACAGGTCCAGCCGCGCCCGCCCCAACGCCCCGGACTGCGGGCAGCCGGCCCGGTTCCCTCTTTCTGGGCCCAGCCTGGAGCGTGGTGGCGCGGGCCCGCCCCCTCCCGGAGCCCTCTTCCCACTGAGAGGGGCGCGCGGGACGCTTGCCCTCGAAGGTCTCCCTCAACCCACCTCCCCCTCTGGCGGAGGTTGAATTCAGGGGCCGGGATTGGAAGGCGTGTTTCCGGCTGGACTGAAATCCTGTGAGGAAGATTCGCGCCCTCCCCGCCCCCTGCTCTCCCTGGGAATTCTCTGAAGATGCGCCCCCCTGCTCGGCGTGACCCTGGAGCTCCGTTCCTGGCCCCGGCCCAGCCCCTTCCGGGGGCCGACCCGGGCTGGGGACTTCGGGGGTCCTGGCCTGAGCCCGCTGCGGGAGAAAGGGTCCGGCCGCTGTGGGGAGGGGCCGCGCGCTAGCCTCACTGGGGGGGCCCTAGGAGGCGAACACGTGCCGGCCGCCCGAGCCCCGCGCGAACTTCGCCGAGCCAGTCCTCCGGCAAAGGGTCTCTTTTTTTTTTAGTTCAGGTAAAATATAATCTCCCAGAGAAAACAAAGCTGGGAAGGGAGCCCCCTTTCTGTGAAACGCATGCCGTCTGCTGCATTTGTCAGTTTGATGCTGTAACGTACATGGAGTTTTGCAAGAGCTTCAAAACTGTCTGCAGACGTCAATGTCGCCCACCTACCCCTTTTGAGAACTCGCTACATAGCCAGCGACTGTGTAGTGTCTACAAATGATGAAAACGATCAGAAATGCGACTACATGTCTGGCAAAAAAGGGTTTCCCTTGTTTTTTAACTTGTATTTTTACTTTAATTTTTATGATTTTGATAACGTGACTTTTTTTGGGAAACCACCAAGTGCTTTTTAAGCAAGGAGTTACTGGCATTTATACCCTTAATATTCCTTCATTATAGGCTTATTGAATACCTTAATATTTCAGTAAGTGTCTTGGAATTATAATTGATTGGCTTTTTCTGTGGTACTAATGTGAAAGGAAAAATAATTGTTAGGACTGCAAAAATAAATGCCACTTGAATATTATCTGTAGTGCTCACTTTTGCATTACTGTAGTAGAATGCTTTTAGCTGGTTTTAAGCTGCTAATTAGCTGTTTGTAGCCGGAGAATGAATACAAGTAATCCTAGTTAATAAATGGCCAAAGCTTGACTCCCCAAAATGCCAGAGCAATTTATGAGGTATAGTTCAGGAAATACATATATATTTCGTGGGAGAGTGGAGGGTCTCTTAGGGAATGTTTTGGCAATTGAATACTTCTGATTGCTTGTTTCATGTAACACTGAAGAAAAGGACAGTGTTTAATGTCAGCCTTCATTTTCTTCTAACTTGTATGTATAGTTTTCTCATCGAAAATTCATTTTTGTAGGTTAGTATGAAGGAAATAGGGTTTGGATTTTTTGCTTTATATTTTCTTGTTTGGGCCAAGTAAGGGTGGTTAAATAAATTGGAAAAAATCCTACTACTTTAAAGAGAAGAAAAACGTAGAACGTGTCTTATGCTTATCTAAACTCTTAAAACGTGTTTGTTGCTCTCAAATATGACTTGAGTTCTTGATCAGGTTATCATTGCCTAACGACACAGGACTATTAAGATAACTTTGTTTTTATCTTAATAAAAGAGATGATAGTCATTTCCTGACAGTTTTCTTTGTTTGACGGAATGCCTTCTGTATAATAGTTTAAAATAATTATTTTTAGTGTTTGGAAAACAGCATTTAAAAGTTTGATTTAACAGCAGAAGTCTGTTTTAATAAGCTTCTGGTAACCCTTGAAAATAATCTTCCTGTGGGTTATTAAAATCTTGGATTGAACTTGTGCAAACAGTACTGGATTTGGAAGGTCTGAATTCTCGTCCTGGCTGTTTCACTAAGCAGCTGGCTGTCGTTGGACATATCACCTATCCTCTCTGAATCTGTTTAGTTGTGTGTAAGGTACTTACCTGAAGATTGTTCTGTAAGGTACATTAAATAATACATGTACAATTCTTTTTGAATTGTAAAGGGCTTTATAAACATTAGTTATAATCATTTCACTTATTGGGCTCTGCAGAAAATATTCTCTCAAAGGTTATGCTTTCATCAAGAATGAAAAAGACTTTGTAATGGAACTCTAAAAAACTGAAACACATATGACATTATTCCTTTTCTATATGTAATTCATGCATGGAATTAAAACAGAATGTGGCCTTTTCAGCCATGAAGGATGCTGAATGTTTAGATTTGCAAATCATTTTTGTTCATGTATTTATATGAATCTCTACATATATTTAAGATTTTTTTCATATCTAAAGTTGGCGGGAGTTGTATTAAAAAGTGATTTTAAAGATTCACATTATTTTATTCTAAATAGAATTAGAGAATGATTTCACCGTTTTGTTAAGTTCCCAAGCAATATGATAGCATGTTAGTCTGAGGATTATGCCATAGCAAGAAGCTTATAGGCCGGGTAGTGGCTCACGCCTGTAATCCCAGCACTTTGGGAGGCCGAGGCGGGCGGATCATGAGGTCAGGAGATCGAGACCATCCTGGCTAACACGGTGAAACCCCGTCTCTACTAAAAATACAAAAAATTAGTCGGGCGTGGTGGTTGGCACCTGTAGTGCCAGCCACTCAGGAGGCTGAGGCAGGAGAATGGTGTGAACCTGGGAGGCGGAGCTTGCAGTGAGCCAGAGATCACACCACTGCACTCTAGCCTGGGCAACAGAGCAAGACTCCATCTCAAAAAAAAAAAAAAACCTTACAATTTTAACACAAGGTCCATTTGTTTTTGCTTTGCAAAATAGTACCCTTTTCTGAAGAAAAGGGCTATAAACTTGTGTTAGCAAATAATAGTATATAATGTGGAATTTAAAAGTCAGTTTCACCTTTGAGTCCCAGGAGGCTCTGCATATATCATTGTTATCCTTAAATGACATCTAACAGTAGGTTACGTTATATGGAAAAAAATGTGCTTTTCTGTAATTATTAGGCATTTCCATTAATTTGTGCATTTTATATCTCTGAAGAGCACACTGCTAGCAGCCTGATTGTAAATGACTGGAAGGACTTATAACCAACCTATGTGACTTAAACATACACTTAAGTACTCTAAACCACTATTTAAAAAATACTTCTAGAGAGATTCTGAAATCTTAATTTGGTTGCACTTTTTCTGGTAATATATTTTTTGAAAACTATTTTGATATTTCTTTCATATAACATTGGATCTGTATCACTAAGTTAATTGTCTAAAAGGTAACTGATTTCATCACACCTTCCAGGATTAATAATTTTTAAGCCATTTTGAAACTGAGGCCTAAAATACTGAGATGCTTATCTTGTTGTACTTACTCCTTTCTGAAATGATCAGATTTTTAAAAAATGGATTTCTCATATAAGTAATATTATCAAAAAAGCTGATTTTAAAAGTTTCTCCCAATCTCAAAGTCTTATTCTGGTAATTATAGACCTAGGTAATGAGTGGCAGATATATCTGCCTTTCAGATATGCCGTAATGTGAAAAATAACACAGTCATGTGATATTCTTTATTAACTAAAACTGTGTTGTTTTTATTTTGGAGTAGTTCTCATAATTCATTGGTAGGGAACTATCCAGTATTTATATTCCTATATATGTATATCAGATTAATTTTGAGGCTTAGTATTCCTAAAAGATTTGGATGTGTGTATTTTTTTTAACTTGACATAACCACATATCGCAAACATATCTTTTAATTCCAATTAAAGGGGTGCTTTGGCACATGCTGAAATCTGGAATTTTTTTTGACTTAGATAAATTTATCAAGAAGATTGGAACCAAATGTTAATTAGGGTAAGTTGTCTTTGAAAGTAAAGTGAACTCTTTTATTTAATGGAATTATGTTTTTTTTTGTTGGTTGTTTGTTTTTACAGTGTGCTTAAGTAAGTTTAATTCAGCTTAATTACATCAGTTTAAAAGATGTTGAAGCTTTCTTTTTTTGTTTTAAAAAAACAGATTCTGAAGGAAGACTTCCATTTGGTAATTTGTTTAATCAGTGCAAGTGAAATTAAGGAAAAATGGATGTAGAAAGTGAGCAGATACTGAATGTAAACCCTGCAGGTAAGTAAGAATTTCCTTTTTTTTTTTTTTCTTTTTTTCTTCGTCTTGGGATGAGATCTTGCTCTGTCACCCAGGTTGGAGTGCAGTGGTGTGATCATGGCTCGCTGCAGTTTCCACTTTCCTAGGCTTAAGAGATCCTCCCCTATCTCAGCTTCCTCAGCAGCTGGGACAACAGGCATGTGCCACCACACCAGGCTAATTTTTTATTTTTTGTAGAGAGAGAATTTCACTATGTTGCCCGGGCTGAATATCTTGAACCTTGACTATGTTGTGAGTAAGCTTCAGACCATTCCATATTTTATAAAAACATGATAGAAAAACTATCTTTAAATACTGCTTTATTCATGCTATAAGAAAACGGGCTATATTATTTTTAAAGTCAGGTTTGTGATTTTTATTTTCATGGGAATTCATTACACGTCCTATTTTTCTGCGTATCCTTTCACATTCCACACATTCCTATCCTGCATTATGTAGTACAGAACAGAGAAGAATAGTGAGCCTGCTTATTTTCACATGGGCTAGTTAGTGATTTCTGTAATATTAACTTACTGGTATCTTTTGATATCTTTCTTAACGAATAATTTTTATATTCTGAATTACCTAGGGTATTTTCCCTAATTCTCCATGGTGCTTCAATAGTATGTTATTATCATAAAAATGAACAAAGTTTTGTGGAATAGATGACCAAATGTGAGTAGCTCAAGACGATTTGAAATGTATTTATAGTTTTCAAAATCATCTCCACAAAAAGGTAATTAGAATTGTATAATATCTGAATAGTGAGAACAGTTCATATTGGTATACTTTAGATAATTCTTTGCCTTATAATTTTATTAATATTGAAAGCTGTGTATTTTCTGTCATTTTAAGTGTATTTCATTACTACATCTTTATTTCTTCAATGACAACTCAGTATTGTTTACAACATACATAGTTTTCTTTGATCTGAACAAACATGTTGAATTTGAAGCTTCTTTACCATTGTTTATTTACAGATCTTTTTAAAGTGTGGTAAAAAATTGAAAAAATTTTTATGTAATTAATGATCATTTCTGTGCTGCTATGTACAGAAGCTGTATGAGTATGCTTTAGGGTTATAAATGGGTAATATATACCTACTTAATTGAGATGGGGATGGTAATAGAGTTTAAGAATATATTTTACATATAGGTAATTGCTACTTTTCTGCACTGTCCAGTATAGTAACCACTAGCTACATGTGATTATTATTACTCCTGGGCTCAAGTGATCCTCCCTCTTCAGCCTCCTCAGTAGCTGGATTACAGGTGTGTGCACCACTGCGCTTCGCCACGTGTGTTTGTTGAGTACTTGAAATGTGGCTACTCTGAGTTGAGATGAAGGTCAACTATCTCAATAATTTTTTACATTGCTTGCATGTTGAGATGATATTATGGTTATATTAGATTAAATAAAATTTATTTAAATTAATTTCACCTGGTTTTACTTTTTAATGTGGTTACTGGAAAATTTAAAATTTCTTATGTGACTTGCATTCTATTTCTATTAGAAATAGAAACATAGCTTTAAAATGTATACTTTTTGTTCCTAACTACAATAAGACCTAGTTTTAACCCTGTTCTTGGTGCTTCTGTCCAGCACTGCCTTAAAATAAAAAACTTGTTCTTCAATATTTGGATAGGCGTAAGACAGACCCTCTTTGTAGTAAGTTCTTTCTATAGCAATCCAAGTCACACTCTTACTCTTTTACTTGGAGGAAGTAGGTTATTTATTCTGACCTTCAGTTTCTTAGTGTATAAAATTGGGATATAAACACCCTCTGTATAGATTTATAATTAGGATTTAGTGAGATACTGTATATGTGTGTTAAGTCTGTGAAGCACATAGTAGGTATGTAATACATGAAAATGTGGTAATATTCTAATTATGCCACTCATTGGACACCACTAATTGAAAATGTGATTTTCGGGTGCTGTGGTCATATACAATTAGAGTGGTTACTATTGAGATGTCAGAATTCAGAAAGAGGGAATTAGTACACAATAGAAAACAGTTTTGAAGTCATCACATTCTGTACTCAGGTTATCATTTTAATTTTGGTTTTCTTAAAGTCAGCTCAATAGGGGCTATGGAACTCCAACACTTAGGTTAGTATGAATAACAAAATATAAAGCAATTAATATAAACATAGGTTAAAAATTATAAGGTCAAATATATAAATTATACTGAGAGAGAATGTTTACTGCTGCAAAGACATAAACATACTTGAAAGAATATTAAAATGGTTGAAGAAAAGAAAACTTGATTATGGGAAATAGATACATTTAAATTGAATACTCCAAGGGACAGTTTAAGACATTTTATTATAGTTCTGAGTCCTGTGTCTTCTGGACTAGTTTTGTGGTTCACCTTAATAGTGCAACGATGAAAGCGCTATGTTACAGGTAGATATTTAATGTTTTTCTCAACCATCCACTCTTACATGAAAATGTCATCTAATTTATCTGATCCTGGTCTTTCTGCCCCTTCTACTTAATCATTTTTGTTTATCTCTCTTTACTTTCACTCCCTTGTCCATTTTTCTTTAGCTGTCAATACTCTGCGATATTCCAGTTTTGTATTTTCTGTAGTTATAGTCATATGGGATTAAAAATATGGGTTTGAATCCTAGCCATAATCCTTTCTAGATATGTAACTTCTTGTGAAACACATTCCTTCTGTAAAATGAGGATAAACAGTTTCTTTCTACAGCTTTTGAGGCTTACAGACCACATATGTAAAGTGCCTAGCATAGAACCTGGTATCTAATAGGTACCATGTAGTGTGGAACCTGGAATCTAATAGTTGACAATAGTAGTGGTAATGATGAAAGAAACAGTACTACGGCTGCTTCCACTAAGACTGTAATTACTGCTGATGGTTGTGGTGATGTCCCAAACACACCATCCTAACACCGGCTTCTCACCAGTTCGAAAACTTTTAAGGCATTGTTCCACTTCTCTTTAATCGTAGATACATTCTGCTTAAAAGCCTTTATTATTTTCTTTAAAAGTATAACATTATTATTTTCCCACAGTTACTACCCTTGCTCTTTACCAGTTAGCTTGTGACTGAATTACTGAAACATTTTCTTAGTGGTTTCCCACTTTATACATACTCTTTTTGTAATATACTCAATATTCTTCTGCCAAATGAATCCCTCCCATCTCCTTCCTATGATATCTAACTTAAGCTCTGACAATTTTAGTGTGGGAGTAGTTAGCAGTGATTCTGGTGAGGTAAGCAAGGGCAAGATCAAGTTACAAGGTAAAGAGTTTACATTTTGCCCGGCTGCGGTGGCTCACGCCTGTAATCCCAGCACTTTGGGAGACCGAGGCGGGCGGATCACGAGGTCAGGAGATCAAGACCATCCTGGCTAACACAGTGAAACCCTGTCTCTGCTAACAACACAAAAAAATTTGCCGGGCGTGGTGGCGGGAGCCTGTAGTCCCAGCTACTTGGGAGGGAGAGGCAGGAGAATGGCGTGAACCTGGGAGGCGGAGCTTGCAGTGAGCTGAGATTGCGCCACTGCACTCCAGCCTGGGCGACAGAGCGAGACTCCGTCTCAAAAAAAAAAAAAAGAGTTTACATGTTTTGTGACATAATGGGATTACTTTTAAAGGATCTTCAGTGAGGGCATGCATGAGAAAATCAGTCTTCATTCAGTATAGTTTGAAGACTGCAGGCAGGGAGACTACTTAGGAGACTAGTGAAATAATTTGGCTCTAATAGATGATTTTGTTTACAATAAAACATTCCCACCTTCCTAAGTATGTCAAGAATTGTAAAGATTTAAACACATGTAGGCTTTTTATAGGTTGATGAAAATTTTTGGTTTGAATATATCTTAAAACGTTAAAGTCCATGCACATAGACCTGACATGTTATAATTATCTTTAGGCATATAGAAAATGATTTGAGTGATTCAGCTCTGATTTGAGTTAACAATAATGAACAAAACTCTGGCCCAGTGGTAGCTAATTCAGTAGCCTTTCTGACTTAAAGAGCTTTCAGGGCAAAGCCAAGTGCCTCCACTTGATCTCCATGGAATTTGAGTATGAAGGACACTCTGCTAGGTGATGGGGATACAGAGAAGGACATACAGTCTAGTTGTGGTTTCTCATTTGAAGCGTATGACTTAGTTGGAAGAAAAAGACTGTTATATAAAAAGAAAGTGCTTTCCATGACGTGTTGAATGAATAGTATGTGAGCAATTAGTGTTACTGTAGCTAGAGTTGTAAGGGAAGTTTTAATGGAGGGAGTAAGACTTGGGCTATATCCTAAAGGATTTTGATAACTGAAAATAACAAAGAGGGTGACATTCTAAGTAGGGGAACCACTGGAAACTCCAGTATGTTGATCTCTTTTAGAAGAATCAATTTTATATAGGCTGGAAGATTTTCAGGATGGTAAGTAATATGAGAACAGTTTAGGGAGATGAATTAGGACTTTGAGATGATGGCTTTTCTTGAAAGCAAACTTTATCTTGAGGCAGTAAAGCATCAGCAGTTCAGCTTAACAATCATATGGATTATTTGCTAAATTCCTTTCGTTCTTTTTTGGATTACTAATAGATCTTAAGTATTTATACCTAGTTACGGGATGTTTGGCAAATCATTTAAACATTCTCAGCCTTAGTTTCCTTATCTGTCCTCAATGTTATAATAACTAACTGCCAAACTTGTGCATAAATAAATGATAGAGTGTCTAGTACAGTGCCTGATAAATAATAGTAGGCATTCTATAAATATTAGTTTGTGTCTCTTCTCAAGATGCTTTGTCTTTTCTTAATATCTCCAATTGCTTAACTCTTAGCTCATAAAAGTCTAAGGGTTTTATATTTGGTGTTGCTGTTAGCATAGATTTTATGATCTAAACACGTGAAATAACATGCTTCTTTTGGTAAACTGTTAAAATTCAGTGCCTTGGTTTACTTTCCTTGATAATGTGAAAAATAATCTTATTTAGTTGTTATTAGATTGAAGTAGATGAAATTCCCAATATGCGACTGTAATTTACCCGCAAAAATGGTCGTGTCATGTGATTCAACCTAATCTAACTTACCACTATGTCTGTAAAACAGTAGATACTTAAAATACTTAGAATTTTCTTTCACCCCGTCTCTACTAAAATACAAAAAAAAAAAAATTAGCCGGGCGTGGTGGCGGGCGCCTGTAGTCCCAGCCACTTGGGAGGCTGAGGCAGGAGAATGGCGTGAACCCGGGAGGCGGAGCTTGCAGTGAGCTGAGATCCGGCCACTGCACTCCAGCCTGGGCGACAGAGCGAGACTCCGTCTCAAAAAAAAAAAAAAAAAAAAAAAAAAAAAGAATTTTCTTTCTTCATTTTTCTCTTTAAGATCCTGATAATTTAAGTGACTGTCTCTTTTCTGGTGATGAAGAAAACCCTGGGACTGAGGAAATAAAGAATGAAATAAATGGAAATTGGATTTCAGCATCCTCCATTAATGAAGCTAGAATTAATGCCAAGGCAAAAAGACGACTAAGGAAAAACTCATCCCGGGACTCTGGCAGAGGCGATTCGGTCAGCGACAATGGGAGTGACGCCCTTAGAAGTGGAGTAACTGTGCCAACCAGTCCAAAGGGAAGGTTGCTGGATAGGCGATCCAGATCTGGGAAAGGAAGGGGACTACCAAAGAAAGGTTGGTATATATCATGTCCAACAAATGGAAGATAAACAAGTGGAAAAAAATTGTCTGGTTCTTGTACTACAATTTCCTTGTTCTAGGAATGAGAGAAATTAAAACAGTGATAATATAAGGCTTTACAGTTTGTATATATTTTTACTTAGTAATAAGGTGAGGACCATCTCACTTTTTCTTTAGGTTGATCTTTTTTCTTGTTTGAGTAGATTTAATTTTCTTTAGCAAAATGTTAACGGTTTATTTCCAGCAAAATATGCACTGATGTTTTTCACTGTTACGAGTTTTGCATATGTTCTTTAAGTTTGAAAGGAGTCAGAAATCCATCATACTTATTTAATTAATATAATTATGTCCATTACTACTACTAGTAAACATAAATTTGATTGATACCATCTGGATCTGAATTTTAATGTTTTCCGAGATCTGGTTGTGAGTTCTCATTAGCTCTTTATTTTGGGTTCTGTAGTGCATTGGTCTGTTTCACTGCTGTATCTCTAGTACCTGAAATAGTGACTAGCACGTCATAGACAAATATTTGTTGATTAAGAGTTTTCTGATGATTTCATCATCTTTTGAATGGTGGGAACTTCAATTTATAGTGTAGGTTTCTTGTAAAATGTTTTTGTGGTGTCAAAAATTATTTTTGTTGAATGGCTCTGCAATCATGGTTTATATCAAAATGAAACCTGGTTATCAGATTCTGTTTTGGTCTGATGGCAAGGATATAGTTGGTACAAAATAAAACCCTCCAAAAACAGAAATGTTGGTGACATTGTAAAGATTCTTTAAAAAATAATGTAGTGCATTGGTCCTTAAAACATTTCAGTAAGTTGATGTAGAAAAGCAACTTCGAAAATTGGAATTGTTAAGCTTCTATTGGTTGTTTTGTATTTAGAAAATAGAATTTTCAGGGCTGTTAATGCTTAAAAGCAATTAGTATTGTTTTCTATATTTGTAATATATTGCTTAATAGTGTGGTTTAATGTGTACTTTTATATTTAAAGAGTACTGTATTTGACTTTAAAATATTTGATGGTGGTTACTGTCCTTTTTTGTCAAATAATTTTTCCCTTGTTGAGTTTTCTATGCTACGCTTTACTGGCCCAGCATGTTTCTTTTTGTCTTGGTCCCAAAGAAATGTCGAATAAAATTTAGAGCTCAGCTGCAATATCATACCCTTTGAGGTCCTCAGTATAGCTATTTTTTATCTTTATTTGTTTTTGCTTTTATTTTAAAGTATCTGCTTTTTTAGTTTTTAACTTCATAAGCTATTTGAACTTAATGTTTTCAGAAATATTGAAAGAGTGGTCTGAACAAAAAGGAAACCAATAGGGAAAGAAAACTGGAAAAAAAACTAACATAGACATTAAATACAAATTTTTTTAGCTGTTATTTAACATCGGAACATTTAGGATTATTTTAGATTTCAACAAATTGATGAATTTTATGTGTTTTCTTTCTCAATTCTAAACTTTTTCAGGTGGTGCAGGAGGCAAAGGTGTCTGGGGTACACCTGGACAGGTGTATGATGTGGAGGAGGTAGATGTGAAAGATCCTAACTATGATGATGACCAGGTATCAGTGCTTTGCTTTTTCATAATATTTAAAATGTTTATGAACTTTTTTGACTTCATGTTTGTAGTTTACTCATACATGTGTCAAATCATATATATATATGTTTTGGATTAGGAAACCAAGTAAACTGACAGTAATATATGCATAACTTTCACTTGGTTTCCATAGTGAGTCAAAAATAGCTCTTTACAAATTCACTTAGGATTATTAAGTTGACCATTTTTCAGTAAATTCTGTTAATATAGTTTGTTTCTATAGTAATTATAATTGAGAATATCTTCTTTTGAATATTATGAGTTAGAGATACTAGGTTGCTTTTAAATATTACCGTTTAGAATGGTAACTAATTTTGTTTTGGGGACGTGCATCTTTTAGGGATAATGCTGAAAATGTAAATTTTTAATAAGATTGTGTAGTGAATTTTTAATATTTTTTTAATGGAAATTTTAAAGTAGAATAGTATAATCTGCTTGTACTCTTCTCTTAGCTTTACAAACTTAAATAATTACAAACTCATAGGCAGTCTTGTTTCATTCCATTTACTCTCTGTCTTCTCTTGGCCTGTTTGCCCTACCCTGTTTTGGATTATTTTGAAGCACATCCCAAACATTTTGATTATGTTTTTTGAAAATCGTGTCTTTGCATAAGGTAAGACACGGTGATGGAAATTTTAGACAGGAAAATGTTAAAGAGTATATGTTACATTGTTTTTATTGTGTGTTGTATGTATGTATTTAACTGTTTTAAGTAATAGTTGGACATGGAAATATTTCTAAGAGAATATGACAAATATGAAACTAGTAGGATTCAAGTACTGTAGAATCTTTGCTAAAAATGTCTTAATCTTTCAAGTATATGTTTTTAGGCTGAAGCCAGTCACAGGTTGCAAATATAGCAGTCTCTTCTTATCCGTGGTTTCACTTTCCACAGTTTCAGTTATCCATGGTTCGGTGTGGTTTGAAAATACTGATTGGAAACTTTCAGAAGTAATTCATAAGTTTTAAATTGCATGCCATTCTGAGTAGTGTGATGAGATCTCCCGCTGTCCAGCTTCATCCACCTCATCCTGCCTAGGATGTGAGCCATTCCGTTGTCCAGTGTGTATCTGCAATGTATACACTACTCATGCATTCGTCACATGGTAGCTGTCTAGGTTATCAGATTGAAAAAACAGTATTTATTGGGTTTGGTACTATCTGTGGTTTCAGGCATCCTCTGACAGGGCTTGGAACATACACCCTGTAGATAAGGGGGGGCACTACATTTCAGAGCTTGTTTTGCATGGGGAGAGAGGAGTGGTTCGATGATGTATGTTAATCTTCTTTTTGAAATTTCAATTGAACAGTGCTTTTTTCCTTAGAGATTTTTTTCTGTCACTACAACCTTGATCTTTGTGTTATACTTTTTATTATAATAATGCTAATCGTGAAGGCTTTGGTTTCTGCTTCATTTTTTCTAAAAGTGAAGTTTTAATTAAAATACCATATATGATAGGAAGCCATCATGAAGCTTTTTGGTTACCGAAAGATTGGTTTTGAGAGAGACATAAACATTTTGAGAGAAAAAATTAAGACATGGGGGTTGGGAGCAAATTATGTATTTGCTATGGTTAATGGCTCTAATCTATATATTGGCTTATTCTGATTTTGTAAAAGAGCAGTGACATACACATTCTACTATTTTTATTATTATTTTATTACTATTTTCTAGCTTTGTTGTCCATGCTGGAGTACAGTGATGAATTAATTATAGCTCACTGCAGCCTCAAACTCTTGGGCTTAAGAGAGCCTTCTGCCTCAGCTTCCTGAGTAGCTAGGACTACAGGTGCAGGCTACCATGCCTGGCTAATTTTTAAAATTTTTTTGTAGAGATAGGGTTTTGCTATGTTGCCCAGGCTAGTATTGAACTCCTGGCCTCAAGTGAACCTCCTGCTTTTGCTTCCCAAAGTGTTGGGATTGTAGGTGTGAGTCTCCTTGCCTGGCCTAGATTCTGTTTTTATGTGATGAATGTATGTAGCATATCTTTGTCTTGTGCTAAGTGGGGATTATTAACTACTTAGAATATAAAATTATACAACAATTTCATTTGTTTATTTGCATTTTGTTTTTTATAACTCTTACTCCCTTTTCCCCTCACAGGAGAACTGTGTTTATGAAACTGTAGTTTTGCCTTTGGATGAAAGGGCATTTGAGAAGACTTTAACACCAATCATACAGGAATATTTTGAGCATGGAGATACTAATGAAGTTGCGGTAGGTTTAAAGTTGCAAGTGTAATTTATTTAATATAGGAGAGAAGACATCTTTTATAAGCAAAATACATCTGGAATGATCTTGGGTCACTGAATAAATTTAATCATTTTCTTTTGCATGAGTGAATTTCTAAGAAATGGAATAAAATCTCATTACATTAAAATAGTTATATATTTGGGATGTGATGAGAGCTATATGCCATTTTCTTCTCTGAAAAATGACAATATTTTAATAATTTTTATAATGATAATTTGTAATGTATATGAATTTATAAAATCTGTTTTTATAATTTATAAGATATAATTTTAGCAGTTTGAGGGCACTTATAGACCCCCCTGAAACCTCTTCAGGGACCTCAGACAAGAATGCCTGACATAGTTTCATTTTTTTGACATTTATTTCAAGTATATTCAGAAGTAGGATAAAATTTCTTTGTACTTTGTCCAAAAAAAAAAACCCCACAAATAATAAAGATTTGAAAAAGAATTAGAAACCATGAGAATAATTATGAATTGTTCATAAAGTAAATTTAGGATAAAATAAAACTATTGGTCAGTTAGGATTATTGAATTAAAGTAATATAATTGTAACCCTTAGAAGACTTTGATCATTTAGATTCTTAAAATTTAGACTAGACTTTTATGATTTGTCTGGTACTGTGAGGTTTGTTATCTTTGGATTTGTAGGATTTGAATATAAGACAAATATTTGTTCTGTGCATACCATCTGGAGGAATTTGTAATAGGTGATTCTTGCCCTTTTGAAGCCCAGTCAAGTGAAAGAAATGATATGTAAACAGATTATTAAAGTATGTGAAACATTCTGTTATAGAGGAAAAGTTTCCATGAGTCTGTGAGGGCAGGGACTGTTGAAATCTTGTTATCTACCTCGCATAAGACCATCTGTATACTACATATCTATTAACTGAGTAGGTTTGGAAAGCATAAAATAGAGAGTAATAGTAGAGATGATTCTCTGCTGTTCTGAAGGATGGTGAGGAGTTCGCCAGTTAAGATAGTTTTCCAGGAAAGAGGAGTATCGTGTTTGAGGGTAATGGATTAGTTGTTAAAGTGCAGTCAATGAAGATGAACTGTAGTGAGTGAGAAGAGATTACTAACAAGGACACCAGTTAGGTGGCTGTAAAATAGTTCTGGCACTCTCTTAGTAGTGTATCATGATTTAAAGATTCTAAGAAAACTTTCATTAAAGAGGAGGGCACTCTAACTGAATTAGAACTTAGCTTCTAGAGTCAGTCTACCTTTATTCCGCTTTCAGTTTGGCTACTCCAGCTGTGTGCCCTCTCTGCTTTGAGTATGATAGGTATAATAATTTAATACTCAAAGGGCTATTTGAGTATTAAATAAGATAATATAAATAAAGAGGCTATTATAATGCCGGATACATTAGTCAATAAGTATTAGCTGCAGCTATTATATTTCTAGTAGGAAATTTTAAATTTACCCCAGAATTTTAAACCAATAATCCTATTTAAAAACAGTTGTTTAAGATCTAATTTTAAACTTGATACAGAAGTGTAAAGTGAATTTTTATTTCAAGAGAAGGCTTTGAAGAAAAGTAGTATATAAATAGCTTATGATAATGTAAAATGAATTTCTCCACAAATTCTCATAAAACAGTATTTATAGAAATAATAGATTGTAAGGCAGGTTAGTTACTCCTAATACCAATCTTAGCAATATTATGTGGTTTAATGAACTAGCCATGAGCTGCATAATGATGTTTCCATGACAGACTGCATATATACCTGTGGTCTCAAATAATACTCTTTACTATATCTTTTCTGTGTTTAGATAGGTAACCATTGTGTTATAGTTGTCTACAGTATTCAGTATAGTAACATACTATACAGGTTTGTAGCCCAGGAGCAATAGGTTATACCATATAGCCTACATGTAGGCTATGCCATTTAGGTTTGTGTAAGTACACTCTATAATGATTGCACACTGATGAAATCACCTAAATGGTGAATTTCTCAGAATGTATCCATGTCGTTAAGTGACCCATGACAGTATTTTAAATGTATTTCACATTTTTGAATTTAGCGATGTTAAGGCAGTTAAAGCTTGACAAAGTGGATCAATGTCTAATTTATGCACAGGGAAAAAAGGTGTATTTATCCTATCTCCTAAAACATGACTGTGTCTTTTGATTATTTCCAAAGAGTGAGAGGTAAAGACATATAGATAAAAGCTTGATTTTTCAAATATAAAATTTTATTGAACTGTAGGTAGTGATACACGTTAAAAATGTTTTTAAATTATTTTTTTGAACAGGAAATGTTAAGAGATTTAAATCTTGGTGAAATGAAAAGTGGAGTACCGGTGTTGGCAGTGTCCTTAGCATTGGAGGGGAAGGCTAGTCATAGAGAGATGACATCTAAGCTTCTTTCTGACCTTTGTGGGACAGTAATGAGCACAAGTGATGTGGAAAAATCATTTGATAAATTGTTGAAAGATCTACCTGAATTAGCATTGGATACTCCTAGAGCACCACAGGTTTGTATGATTCTTCTTTTTGTTCATTCCCTCCCACGACTATACTCCTAATTGTGGAAGTAATGTATACTCCTAGGAAATTTTAGTAGATGGAAGGGGATGGCCCACATTTCCTACCACACCGAACTACCCCTCTAACATTTCGGTGTATTTTTTCCTAGTTCTTTTGTTTTTTAAACATGGTCTTCATCATGCTATAAATTTAATGTTACGTTGTACTTTTCCCCCATGATCTGTGTAGTTTTTAGTTCTTTTTTTTTTGTTTTGCCATATATATAGTCTTTATTATATGTAATTGTTTTATTAACTAAGATTTTTAAAAAATGTAGGTTACGATTGCTTCACTAATGTTTATTATAAAAAGTCAGGAATAAGACTCTTCCCTTTTGTAGCTTTAAAAACATGTGAAATTGTTATTGTCAAAAGTTTTTAATCAAGGTAAAATCATTTTACCTAAAACATTAATTTAGAAATAGAATATAGGCATGTCAGTTCCTAAATGCTGTTTCTGTTATACTTATGACAGACAGTAGTCTGTATGAGATATTGAGTGGTGATTCTAATGCAGACATTTTTTCCTTTTATACCAATACACGTACTGTAACAAAATGATTATATAAGTTTATATTTATTGTAGAATTTTTGAAAAATAAAAGCCGGAAAGAAGAAAGGCCAGCAAAAACTGCTACTGGTGTTAAGTTTTCCATTCTCCTTTCTGTGGGTATATATCAGTGTATGACTTCTATAAATCCTTAATTTTTTTAAATTAAAAAAATGGAATCATACCATGTATGCTATTTTGTAAACTTGATTTTTCTCATACCATGAAATATGGTAAATATCTTTCCCTGTGGCCACATAATATACCATTTTACATATATACCATTGAACCATAGCTTTATTTTTGGACACTAATTTCCATTTTTTATAATAAGTAATGCTGTGAACATACTTCCAGCTATTTCTATACAACTTTTCTTTCTCCACAAGATAAATTCCTTTGATTAGTTTTTGAGAGAACCTAGTCTTTTTTTTTTTTTTTTTTTTTTTTTTGAGACAGAGTCTTGCTCTGTCGCCCAGGCTGGGGTGCAGTGGCCGGATCTCAGCTCACTGCAAGCTCTGCCTCCTGGGTTTAGGCCATTCTCCTGCCTCAGCCTCCCGAGTAGCTGGGACTACAGGCGCCCACCACCTTGCCCGGCTAGTTTTTTGTATTTTTTAGTAGAGACGGGGTTTCACCGTGTTAGCCAGGATGGTCTCGATCTCCTGGCCTCGTGATCCGCCCGTCTCGGCCTCCCCAAGTGCTGGGATTACAGGCTTGAGCCACCGCGCCCGGCCTCCTCTTTTTTTTTTTTTAAGAAGACTTCACTTGACCTTAAATCATTCATTTAACCCCAGCACTTTGCGAGGCTGAGGCAGGCAAATCACGAGGTCAGGAGTTTGAGACCAGCCTGGCCAAGATGGTGACACCCCGTCTCTACTAGAAATGTGAAAATTAGCCAGGCATGGTGGCGTGCGCCTGTAGTCCCAGCCACTTGGGAGGCTGAGGCCGAAGAATTACTTGAACCCGGGAGGTGGAGGTTGCAGTGAGCTGAGATCACGCCACTGCACTCCAGCCTGGGTGACAGAGCGAGACTCTGTCTCAAAAAAAAAAAAAAAAAAATCATGTACTATGTATTCAGGCAGTGTGCAAGGTGGTAGGAATTCATTAGTGAGCACAACAGAGGTGGCCCCCACTCTGGCACTTAACTTGAAGGTTAAGATGTGGGAGTGTATGCCAGGCATAACAGGTACTACATAGGCTTTTTTTTTAAAAAAACTTCCAGCATCTTTCAGGTACTGACTGTGTACTTCAGCCAATCATCATCATTTATGTATTTAGAAATTGTGTCCTATAAAAGTTATTTAAGATTTTTTTATATAGCTCTTTTTTTTTTTCCTTATTACAGTTGGTGGGCCAGTTTATTGCTAGAGCTGTTGGAGATGGAATTTTATGTAATACCTATATTGATAGTTACAAAGGAACTGTAGATTGTGTGCAGGCTAGGTAAGTAAATCACTTTTCCTGCTTAGAATTTCAAAATAGGGGAAAATTCTACAGGATCATATTGAAATGACACTTGGCATTAATCAAACACTCTGTACATCTGTTTGTCACTTCTCTATATTCTCCACTGTTAAAATGGAGAGAATGTTGACGTGACATACCAGGAAGAGGACAGTACTATAATGCAAAAGTTCTGGAGTTTAGCTAAATCATTAATTACCTTCATGTCAAGCCACTCTTCTTTGGGCCTCAGTTTCTTTATGAAACAAAGCCATTGGACAGATCTTTTAAGTTCTGTTTTCAGGTTCTAGCATTCTGTAGTAGTTTAATATTCTAATAAGATGGATAACATTAACAAGAGAGGCCTCATTTATAGTTTTATTTTGTATTTATCTACTGTAGGAATTTTAGTCAGAAAATGTCTTTTTCACTCTTGTGATTTAGTATAATTAATATGATATTTGGAATAACTAAATGTGATATTTGGGAGTTATGCTATATGATTTTTCTTGACTTCTTGGAGACTTGGACTCAGCCATGTCTTAGTTTTCCTTAGGTCTGTATATTAATTTTCTAGGGCTACTTCACATCATAGTGAAATGGTCTTCCTGGGTAGGAAGACATGGATCTAGGTGAAAGTTAATTATATATGAAGTGCTTCTTCTCAGTGTAGATCAGTTATTTTGTAATGTGTTTTGATTTTTCTTGAAGGAGAAATGAAATAAAGCATGAGAATATTAACATGAGGATCAACTTTTTTTGCTCCTTTTTGTTTTGAAAAAGTGTTTTGAATTTTATTTTGCTTTTATGTTTTGTGAAAGATTTAGGGCATATAGGATTTTGTAAGCTTTATCCATAATTTGGTAAACTTTAGGTATGTCCAGCTACCAAACTTAAATTTTTTTTCTTTCTCTGTAGAGCTGCTCTGGATAAGGCTACTGTGCTTCTGAGCATGTCTAAAGGTGGAAAGCGTAAAGATAGTGTGTGGGGCTCTGGAGGTGGGCAGCAATCTGTCAATCACCTTGTTAAAGAGGTAATGATTGGGTATTGTCTTTAACTTAATTTACATGTATTCCTCTGAGTGAAATAAATTGTGGCTACTAGCTGTTATTTTTATGGACAAAAATTAAGTTCGGTCTTACAGCTGTAATTGGAAAATGAAATAATTCTTTTATATTTGACTTTATGAGCTTTTATTATAAATTATATGATAAAAAATGAGTCTGTTAAAAGGGCTTTCATGAATAATTATAAGCAAGCCATCTATGAACTTCAAAGGAATGCCTGAAATCTTTCTCTCATATTATTATTTAATAATTTTCAAATGCTGTTGAAATGAGATTTTCTGTCTTTTAGCTATTCAATAAATATGCTTTTATATAAGTAAATTAAAACTAGATAGTCTTAAATAATGAGTTAGGAATTATGAGCACTAGAGTAGATCAGAGTGTTAGATTTTTGTGAGGACGTTCACTACCCATATGCGTGTTTTAAAAGAAAATTGATAGTAATCCCAGTACTTTGAGAGGCTGAGGCAGGTGGATTGCTTGAGGCCAGGAGTTCGAGACCAGCCTTGTCAACATGGTGAAACCCCATTTCTACTAAAAGTACATAATAATTAGTCAGGCATGGTGGTGCGCACCTGTAATCCCAGCTACTCAGGAGGCCGAGGCACCAGTATTGCTTGAACCCAGGAGGCGGAGGTTGCAGTGAGCCAAGATCACGCCACTGTACTCCAGCATGGGTGACAGAACAAGATTGTGTCTCAGAAAAAAAAAAAAAAAAGCGATTTATTGCATTAAAATGCCAGATTTATTTCCTGTGGATTTTTTTTTTTCTGGCTGTATTGTGGTATTCTGTAACAAGAAACCAAAAAACAAAAAAAACTCCTTATCTGCAGATCTCTTTAAGAAAAGGCATGCAACTAGAAGATTTGTAGTTCATGTGCTTCTGATTTTTGAGTATAATCTTTTCATGTAACTGTAATTTTGATTTTTAGTAAATCTTTTAATGAGGGGTGTGTGTGTGTATGTGTATCTAGCTTAAGTGTTAAGGAGTTCAAAATGTAGTTAGAGCCCTTGACCATTTTTGCTTTTATATATGTTAAAAGAGATGAGTCAGTGTTTGTAATGTTGTGATTTAGTATCTGTTTTTAAAAATTAAATAATAATTAGAAAAATTGAGGTATAAAAATAGTAAAGATGCCAGGGCAGTTAGGCAGGAAAGATAAAAGGCATCCAGATTGGAAAGGAGGAGATAAAACTAGTTGTATTCCCAGGTAACATGATCTGTATTCAGAAAATTTGAATGAATCCACATTTTTTTAACTCCCCAAGACTGAAACCAAACTATTAACTAAAAAATGAGTTCAGAAAGGTTGCAAGATACAAGATTAGTACACAAAATTCAATTCTATATACAGTAGGAATGAATGATCTGAAATGAAATTATTGCATTTATGATAGCATCAAAAATAAAATACTTAGGAATAAATTTAACAAGAGAAATGCAAGTCTTGTACACTGAAAACTGTAAAACTTGTTGAAAGAAATTAAAGAAGACCTAAATAAATAGAATGATATCCCATGGTTATGGATTAGGATATTTAATATTGTTAAGATGGTAATACTCTCCAAAATTAATATTTTTGGAAACTGGACAAGATGTTTTATGGTGTATGAATTCTCTCTCAAGAAAGAAAATTGACAAGATAAAAAAGGAAATAAAACTACCAGTATATGAGTTTGAGGTTGACATTATTTGGATATTTGCTTACATGGAAGGGTTGGATCAAAGAAGACTTTTAGAAATGTATAAATGTATTTGTAATTTATTCTCAGAAGTGCATGGAATTTGATGGGGTATATTTTTAATACTTTTAAAGTTATGTAACAAATGTTAAAAATAAGTAATATGATTTGAATAACAAGTACAGTCATGTGCCACATAATGATGTTTTGGTCAGTGATGAACTGCATGGGATGGTGGTGGTCCCACAAGGTTCTAATGGAGCTGAAATATTCCTATCCTCCAGTGATATGGAGACAGTTGTAATGTTGTAGCACAGTTACTTTGTTTTTTCATAAATTTAGTGTAGCCTAAGTATACAGTGTTTATAAAGTGCATAGCAGTGTATGGGTAATGTCTTAGGCCTTTACATTCACTAACCACTCACTCATTGAATCACCCAGAGTAACTTCCATCCTGAAAGCTCTATTCATATTGAGTGCTCTATACAGGTGTATCATTTAAAAAATCATTTATACTGTATTTTTACTGTACCTTTTCTATGTTTAGATACACAAATACCATTGTGTTCCAATTGCCTATATCATTCAATATACTGACCTGCTGTACAGATTTGTAGCCTAGGAGCAATAGGCTATATCTTATAGCACTGGTGTGTAGTAGGCTATACCATCTAGGTTTCTGTGAGTATACTGTATGATGTTTGCACCATGACAGTCATGTAACACACTTTTCAGAATGTATCCCTATTAAACGATGCATGATTATGTATTAGTTTGTAATTATAAAGTAAATATATTCAAATGCTGTGCTTTAAATATTTACTTACATGTAAATATTTAAATACATATTTACTTACATGTAAATATTACATCCTAAGGCATGACAGCAATTAAATTTTACTTTACCTTTTATGAAAATACATTATAAAAGTTGGAAGGATACTTAAATACGATTTTTTTAAATTCAGTCAGCCAGCATTCAACATTCAGACAACTAGATATGTGCCCACCAAATACAAAGAGGATTTTAACAAAGAACATATAGGCAAAAATATTCCTAGCTGAAGCTCTTGTGCTGAAAAAGTTCTCCCACTTTTTTGAGATGTTCAAGTTTGAGCAGGAAAATCAAGACTTGTTTCTTTACAGCTGGAAACTGAATTATTGAACATTTTAGATAATGAGTTTCAAATTCTCAGTTGTAGAGAAAAGAGAAACTGTGTGGAAATCTTTGCCCTGTCTAGTAATACCCCATTATCATCTCTCATTTTTTGGCTCTCAGTGCACTATTAAGAGCATCTTGATAGAAGTGAAATATTTATGCCACTTTATGTTGAAACTTTGTTAGTGCCCTCTAGTGGTATTTAAAATCCCTTATTTTTAGTGGCACACTAAAGCATTATGGTCACAACCCAGGACACGTCCATTATAAACCTACTCGTAGATCTCAGTGATTCAGACACACTGAAGCATTGCATTTGAGTCATAATTATGAACCATTTAAAAATTGGGGATTTATTTTTTAATTATGAAAAATTCTGTGATAATAGTACCATGTCCAGTCTATATGTTACTAGCTGTTACCCATTATTTCATTATATTGGAATGAGGGCAAATAATCCTGTAGGCAAGCACGATATTTTAAAAGTTAGGAATTCTAACACATCTCAACTTTTAAATCTAATAGATTGATATGCTGCTGAAAGAATATTTACTCTCTGGAGACATATCTGAAGCTGAACATTGCCTTAAGGAACTGGAAGTACCTCATTTTCACCATGAGCTTGTATATGAAGTAAGATTACCTTGCCATGTCAAAGAGAATTATTAAGTGTTCCTTTTTGTAGCATAGTGACTTATGCTTTTTAAATAATGTACATCCTTTTTTTAATATCAAAGGAGGAAGTGGTTTTTAAATTTTCACTATTACAAAAGGCATCTGATACATTTAGGAGCGGTTTCATATATAAATTAACCAAAAATTCACTCATTGATTCAATTTTTAGGCTGTTATAATGGTTTTAGAGTCAACTGGAGAAAGTACATTTAAGATGATTTTGGATTTATTAAAGTCCCTTTGGAAGTCTTCTACCATTACTGTAGACCAAATGAAAAGAGTAAGTATACCATTATTTTTGAACAACTTTTAGGATTATGCCTTAAATATATGATTGAATACAGATTATGAATTGTCAGTGACTTTTCTTTAGGTATGTTTAGTGTTATTATGCCTATATGTTTTATTTTTTCTTAATGGTAATGTTTGAGGTTTGAACCTTTTGCAACCATTTCTTGGAAAGTAACACTGCAGTGGGTTTTTTGTTTTTTTTTTAACCTACTTTGACAAATGTGATTATGTATTCTACCTCAAGGGTTCGGTTTCTAAGATGTGACAATTTCTATTTTATATCTAGCGAGAAACATGAACCTTTAACTTTTAACAAATTATAAAGTACTTTTTTCCTATTTAAAATTTTATGATTCTTGTTTTAAATGTTTGTGAGGTTTGTGTTTGGCCTGTATTTTTTAAAAGAACATACTAAGTGTATATAGAGAAGTAGATGGGAAAGGAGTTTGCCCAATGTCTGGTGTCTGCCTACAGCTCTTTTAAGAGAACAGTATTTAAAAAAATTTTTTTAGCTATGTAACCAATTTTACTTATTTTTTAAATTTACATTTTAAATTTTAGATATCAGAGGGGTACATGTACAGGTTTGTTAGATGGGTATATTGAGTGATGCTGAGGTTTGGGCTTCTAATTAATGATCTTGTCTCTAAGGTAAATACAGTACCTGATAGGTAGTTTTTCAACTCTTGTCCTCTTTCCCACCTCCCTACTTTTGAAATTCCCAGTGTTTATTGTTCCTATCTTCATGTCTGTGTGTACCCAATGTTTAGCTCCCACTTACAAGTGAGAACATGCATTATTTGGTTTTATGTTTGTGATAATTTTCTTAGGATAATGGCCTCCACCTGCATCTACGTTGCTGCAGAGGACATGATTTTGTTCTTTTTTATGGCTATGTAGCATTCCATGGACGTATATGTACCACATTTTCTTTGTCTAATCCACCATTGATGGGCACTTGGGTTGATTCCATGTCTTTGCTATTGTGAATAGTACCCGATAAATATACAAATGCAGGTGTCATTTTGGTAGAATGATTTATTTTCCTTTGGACATACACCCAGTAATGGGATTGTTGGGTTGAATGGTAATTCTATTTTGAGTTCTTTGAGAAATCTCCGAACCACTTTCTACGGGGGCTGAACTAATTTGCATTCCCACCAACAGCATATAAACCTTCCCTTTTCTCCTCAACCTTGCCAGTGTCTGTTATTTCCTGACTCTAATAAAAGAGAGCAGTTGTAAAACACTGTAACAAATCTACTTTCTGTGCTTCTCACTATTCAAATCAGACTTCAGTTTAACCACTTGAACATTTGGTCTTAAATATAGATTGATGACATAGTGATGGATCGATTGTGTTTTATGACATATATTTTATATTGGCTAACAATTCTGTGTGTAATTTCATTGTTGTAGGGTTATGAGAGAATTTACAACGAAATTCCAGACATTAATCTGGATGTCCCACATTCGTACTCTGTGCTGGAGCGGTTTGTAGAAGAATGTTTTCAGTCTGGAATAATTTCCAAACAACTCAGAGATCTTTGTCCTTCAAGGTACTTTATTTAAATACTACTTTCTCAATATAAAATAGTGGATGAGGTCTTTGGGGAAGTTAAGTGCTAAGTTAGTTTATCATTCCCTGAAGTCACTGAAGAACATGACTCTTGTGAGTTCATGGAGAAAGAAGGGCGAAGCTTGTTTTAGCCCCCTTGTAAATCTGTACAGGACTGCCTCATGAAGTCCCAGTTCATTTGAAAGAAACTAATCTTGTGGAGCAGTTGCTTTGTTGTAAGTAGTTTCAGTGTTATTTTAGAGTAGGTATTATCAGTGATAAGATGAGAAAATTGAGGCTTAGGGAGGTACACTTTTTCTAAGGTCACATGGCTAGTACATGGTAGAAGCCAAGTATGAATCCAGGACTTTTCTGGCTTCAAAGATCTAGGCTCTTACCTGTACTGGACATGGCTTCCTTGACTTTTTTACAGGTTGGAGAACTGGGTCTAATTGGATGTTCTCATTGGAAAGTGTGTGTGTTGGGGGGTGTGTGGAGGATGTTCTCACTGGAAAGTGTATGTGTGTGGGTGATTTTCCTTGGAGCTATTTTTTTGCTACTAGGATGTAACTCTTAAGGAGTTGCTAAGTTTTTTGTTGTTGTTAAAGCTAATAATGAAGCTTATAATGTAATAATATAAATGTTTAGTAATAGCCAAACTTACTGCTTGTGTGGGTCAGTTTTATATAATCTTAAGTTCTTACAATTTTTTATCTGGAAAATTTCTTAAGCTTTGATATTTTTATTTAAGTGCATTGTAAGAATTAAAACTCAGAAAAATATTTCCTAGTAGGGGCTTTTGCTTTAGAATTTTAGAAGCCATTAAAAGAGAGGGAAAAGAAAGTGATGAAAGATAGTTTAATAGCTTTACTAGAAATATTTGGAAATATAGACATTAGTTTGGTGATGGCAGGATTTATGTATGGATGTGCCAAGTGGTATACATTAGTAAAAACTCTGAACTTTGGCAGGCCTTATTATTATTGACTGCTTCTTCATTCCCTACCTTGGTCTCAATACGTAGTCTGAAGCCTTTATGTTCAAGATGATGTAGCTGTTTTCCACTTAGACTTGATATGAAAAGGGGCCAGTACCCTGGCATTGACTTTTTGAAAGTTTTTCAGCCTCTGTTTGAAAGTCTGAATGTTTCTGTGTGGCTTTATTCTCAAGGGTCATGTGAGGCAATAAACTTTCTGTGTATACATACCATATAGCTTTGACTTGGGTCCTTTATCTTTTAGCCTATTTGGGTGAGGTGCACATTTGTGTGTGGTTTTGCATGCTTGTGCCTGTAGGCCTGGGGTCAGAGAGTAAGGGCTAATGTTGCCCAACTTCTATTTCCCACTTACTGCTTTAGGCCACTGGCCAGCTGTTCCTTCTGGGCTATTGCCACTAGCTAGAGTGTGGTTACGTTATAGAGCTGGGCTTCTTGAGTTTGACAAAGCACAAATCCCAACATGGGGCATAGGCTATGATTCTGATTTCTTTTTCCACATTCAAGTTATGGCTTTTCTACAGTTGATAAAACTTTTTATTTTTTTTAATTGTCAAACATGGATATTTTGATAGGTTCCACAGCTCCAGTTTGCATAATTCTGAATTATGTTAGTGTTTCCTATTTGGCTCACTGTTAAGCTTACAAATAATAATTAGAAATAAATTTAAATTTCTAAATAAAATGCTTTAGTTTGAGTCAACTTTTTTTTAATATGACTGTTTGGATAGTGAACTTACTAAAACAAAAACTCAGATTTGATATTGATGTTTTATGGTAAGATACATAGTAGGGAGTCTTTGCCAAAGGAATTAGAGGCATGCTTTTTTTTTTTTTTTTAAATGGAAAACCCTTTAAAAGCTAACATGTAACAAAAAAATACCAAGTTTTTAATTTTTTTTGTTGACTATAGTCAGAATCTGTATCTGTTTTCATGTCTTTTTTTTTTTTCTTCATTACAGGGGCAGAAAGCGTTTTGTAAGCGAAGGAGATGGAGGTCGTCTTAAACCAGAGAGCTACTGAATATAAGAACTCTTGCAGTCTTAGATGTTTTAAAAATATATATCTGAATTGTAAGAGTTGTTAGCACAAGTTTTTTTTTTTTTTTTTAAGCACTTGTTTTGGGTACAAGGCATTTCTGACATTTTATAAACCTACATTTAAGGGGAATTTTTAAAGGAAATGTTTTTTCTTTTTTTTTTTTTTTTGTTTTTCGAGGGGGCAAAGGAGGGACAGAAAAGTAACCTCTTCTTAAGTGGAATATTCTAATAAGCTACCTTTTGTAAGTGCCATGTTTATGACCTAATCATTCCAAGTTTTGCATTGATGTCTGACTGCCACTCCTTTCTTTCAAGGACAGTGTTTTTTGTAGTAAAATCACTGGTTTATACAAAGCTTTATTTAGGGGGTAAAGTTAAGCTGCTAAAACCCCATGTTGGCTGCTGCTGTTGAGATACTGTGCTTTGGGAGTAAAAAAAGAAAGTTGTTTCTTTGTCTTAAAGAATTTTTTAAAAATTAGTCATGAGACTTATTCATCTTTCCAGGGAACATACTGATTGGTCTTAAAAGACTAGACAGTTAAGTAAATGGTGGCTGGAACATCTATTTTTCTACAAAACTGGAAAAATGAACCTGGTTCTAGAAGAATGTACACCAAAATAAAACATGTGAAGCAGTGTTGATTCCTTATTGGGGGTACATTATTTTAGGTCTCTTAAACTTTAATTTCACACAGTAAAGTTTAAATCTCATAAGGAAGCATATTTGAACCTAGTGAATTTAATCTTAGTGTTCCTTGAAAACTTTTTCCCTACAAAATTTCAAGTGAAAAGTACAATAGTAAATTAAGATTACACTGGGGAAAAAAATGCAGGTATCACTTTACTCCATTATTATCTGACCTAGAGCTTAATTAAGTTTTAGAAATATGTTATACCTTCCATCATTCCATCATCCTTAAATTCTGTTACCAAATAATGGCTAGTGTTACAAAAAGTTATACTCCAAAGACCCAAAGCTTGACATTTACCCAATGTATGAGAAAATATTACCAATTAGTAACACAGAATTATCATATTTTTAACCTCTTTTACATAGCCTAATAACTCAGCAAGGCCTCAAGGTCTATGCTAATTTAAACTGCCAAATATTGACTGTAGCAAACAAGAATTATATTCAGAATTTATGAGGGTACTGTTAGGAGTATACTAATTACAGGTTTAGATACAGTCCGTTAGAATTAAAACCAAGTTTAATGTTCATATTTACCTCATGGGTTTTATCCAAGCCCATATTTCCTCGGCTTATATAAATATAGTTACCATTTTTAGGTTTTTTATTGTTTGACACTTGGATGATAAATGCAGTCATTTTATTCTCAAGTCCTTAAAATTAATGTAATTAAAAGTTAGCTGCCCACAGAATAGGTGAGGGTTTCTTAAAAATGAGATTTAAGGGCTGGGGCGTGGTGGCTCATGCCTGTAATTCCAGCACTTTGGGAGGCCGAGGTGAGCAGATCACCTGAGGCTGCGAGTTTGTGACCAGCCTGACCAACATGGAGAAACCCCATCTCTACTAAAAATACAAAATTAGCCAGGCGTGGTGGTGCATGCCTGTAGTCCCAGCTACTTGGGAGGCTGTGGCAGGAGAATAGCTTGAACCTAGGAGGCGGAGGTTGCAGTGAGCTGAGATGGTGCCATTGCACTTGTTTGGGCAACAAGAGCAAAACTCTGTCTTAAAAAAAAAAAAGAGGAGGTTTAAGACAGTTTTGTTATTACTGGTAGGATCTGGTCACACAAGATAGCATTAAACGTGACACAGCACATAAAATTGGTTTAAAAATTTCGTTTTTTATGTAATGTGAAAGCTCATTGAACACTTTATGCAAGATTGGAATGTATCTTCAGATTTAATAAACATAAAGATCCTCTGTATATAAAAGTTGTATTTAGTCCCTTGTGCCCAAGAATGTTATCTATAAGAGATCCCAAGCAAGTTACCTATAAAAGAGAGCAATAGCAATGGTGAACAAATAATGTAATTTGCAATTCTAAAAACATGACTTAAACCCCATAAAACTTTGTTCATAGTTCAACTGTTTATGTTCAATACAAACCAGTGTGTTTATATTCATAATACAAATTTCATCAATCTTGGATATTTTTGTATTTATATGAATACTCTCAATTTTATTGATAATATTAACACATACTACTTTCAGCACACAGAAGCATATTTTCTAGTTATTGTTAAATAGTAGATAATGTAGGTTGTTCCCTAAAGCGCTCAGTTATTCAGTGGGTTATTTGCCGTTGATCCTTTTCTGCCATTTCTTGTTGGTGAATTGTATTCTGTGCTGCTTGATGCATTTTCTCTAGTTTTTCCAGAGTCAGAGATTTTAAGGGTAAAAGTTTGGGTTTACACAGCACCATTGTGGTTATATCTTCCACAAACAATGGCCCTAAGTTTAAGAAGAAATAAGAATTAATTCAAGAAAGATAACCCAGTTGTTTGGTAGTTAGATTTGCAGCTAGAATGAAGGTCTAAAAAATTAATCTGTTGTCAGTGAAAAACTCTTGTACCTAAACTGAGTTTTGCTGTGGGACCAGAAAGATCATTGTCACTCTAAGCAGCATTTCTTACTACTAGGGTGTTTCTGAGGAAGACAAGTTTTGAGCTTTCTACCCAAGCTATGCTACCATAAGACACAACTTTTTGTGTCAGAAGTTTAATTTTAAAATAAGATTTGGCAGAATATATATACATAGTGCAAAAAATATAGCAAAGTATGATATTTAACATAAATATTCAAATAACTGAATGTTTAAACCTTTGGCTTTTCTTACTGTTGCTTTAGGTTTCTCTTTTTCCACTTTCAGACCTTATTTAACATTACAGTAAATTCTATTATTTCTTTCATTGAAGTTTCATATTGAGCCGGGCATGGTAGCTCATACCTGTAATCCCAGCACTTTGGGATGCCAAAGGGGTTGGATTGTTTGAGACCAGCCTAGGCAACACATTGAGATCCCATCTCTACAAAAATAAAAACAAATTAGCCAGGCATGGTAGCACATGCCTGGCTAGTACTAGCATATCAGTAGGCTAGGGCAGGAGCCCAGTAGTTCAAGGCTGCAGTGAGCTATGATTGTGCCAACTGTACCCAAGCCTGGGTGACACAGTGAGAACCTGTTTCTTTAAAAAAAAAAATTCATATTGTAATTAGCAATTTTAGGAATTAATTAGCTAATTGGCAATTTTAGGTATAAGAAACAATGTTTTATTTGTTATCCTTTTACTGGATATCATGAAAAAGCATATAGTACAAGTAGACAGTAAATGGGATAATACGGAACACAATAGCTATAGATGTTTAGCTGTTAAGCCTCCTATGTGACACTGCCTATCACTTGTTTAGTCCCTATAATAATGACTTCAATATTTTGTGATGTACATACCTTGTTTTGGAAGAACTTCCCGGAACATTGACTTCAATTCTGCCATATCTGAGTTGTTGGATACAGTATTTTTTCCTTCAATGAGAAATCAGTATTATTCAAGAATAAATTCCCAAAGCAGATTGCCTGAGACATTTCCGTTGTAGTTTAAGAAGTAAAATCCAAATTCCTATAGAAAGTGAACTACCCTAACCTTGTATAATATTGCCATTAATTTCCTGTGACCTTGGGATAGTTCGCATAAACATTTAGATCTTGTCAACTTCCATTATTCAGTTGTGGTGTTAACTACAAGGCTAGGTGTTACAATTTTTTTTTCTCTCATAGTGAAAACTTGGAAGAGCTTCAGTTTTTAAGGCAAAGATGATTAATATCATCTGAGGAAAAGGCATTTGTGTGTAGCCAGCATGGTTCATTGATAGCATCTCCCCTGAATGGTGAGTGACAAAAAACATGACCACCATTTGAGACGGGGGGTGAGGCAGGTAGGTAGGAAAAGGAGGAACTGGCAGGCTAACATAAGATTCCTACTTGTCTCAACAGCTGGTTTCTACTTTGTGCCTAACAAAAAGAATCCTATGGCTCACTGGCTACACAGCTGCAATTGGTAATGAAGTAATACAATAGGTGAAACTGGCTCGTAAAGAACAGAAATAAGGTAGAGTTTCAGTTTACTATTTTCCTCTAATACTGAGATTCTATATGCGAAAGGACCAGCAATACTTAACTATGAGTATTTCTTATGAACATCCCAGCATATATGCCATTTTTGCCAGTGACATTTGCTCCAAGTATTACAGCCAAGATTCTGCTATGCTGTGTTCAAGGTGTTCTGGACTAAGCTGTAGAATGATCCCTTTCCAAACACAGATGCTTTTCTAGACGGTCCCACCTACTCAAGTGATTCACCTTGCTGATGCAACCTTACCATGCATCTTTCACATCACCCCCGCAGATTTATTATTTATAAAGTGGTGAATCTGGCTTGGTGCCTGCCTTTACCAACCACTGCAAATTAATTATAATCAAGTGAAGCTTCTTCTGGTCTTTGTTATTCCCGCTCCACTACTTTGACATTCCTCATAAAAGCTTCCTACTCTGTATTCAAGTCTCTTCCTCTTTCTTGCTCAGATTCTTATTCTGGAACGTCTAAGTTCCTGAAAACCTCTATCTGCTTTCCAGAACTTTGTCATCAAACTTTACCCCTATACTGCTCTAGCTGGGAGAGATGATGAAATAAGTAATGGACCAAGAATAAAGCAACTCATCACTAAATGGAATGTGAAGTAAATAAATATACAATTTCCTTAGCCTGCACAGCTTCTCCTACAATATTCTTTTCTTTTTAGGCCTGCCAGTGGTACCTAGTGATCACTGCCTTTTTTTTTTTTTCCTCCAGGTTAGGATGAAGGTTACTAGCATTGCAGACCCCCTGATTAGCCTTGAATTAAAGTATCAAAAATACCACCTAGCCTCTCCATTAAATATATCACAGTGAAAATATTCATTATGATCACGTTTCCTTATTTGAAGCAAACCTGACATGATATGCCACTGAAAGGGAGGACATTATAGATGTTGATAAATGTGAAGGAAATACATAGGAGCTAAGGAGTTTTATATGTATCACCAAAATCCTAAAGTGGTAGATGAACAACTCTTAGCTGTTATATAGCGTAAGCAACTCCAGCTACTCTGAATTGTCACTATCCTTTGTTTCCTCTTAGTCTGATACCTTTTTCACATCCAAAATCTGACCTGACAAAAACAATGAAACTTGGTGCTCTACCAAACCTCAGTTCTCTGTTTGACTAAGGTGCCATTGTTACTGTAAATGGTGTGGAGCCAAAGGGATGGTAGGGAGTGGGTTGTGCCTAGTGTGGGGCAGATCAGTGCCAGTCACTTGCCTGGATAGAATGTCTGTTTTAATAGGGTTGGTTCTTGTTTCTAGGCCCCCTTAGGCATTGGCAGGAAAGAAACAGGAAGGGAAGGGCTAAAATAAGCAAGGTGGTGGTTGGATGGCCAGCACTGGCTGGGCTCTACTTTGATAATCAACTGCCCTGGGAGTCCAGAGTAGGAAGGAGTACAGTCATGTGTTTCTTAATGATGGGATATGTTCTGAGAAATGCATCATTAGGTGGTTCTGTCATGGTGCAAACATCCTAAGAGTGTACTTACACAAATCTAGATGGTATAGCCTAACATAAATCTAGGCTATATGGTACAGTCTACTGGGCCTAGGCTATAAATGTGTACATGTTACTGTACTGAATACAGTAGGCAACTGTAACACAATGGTAAGTATTTGTGTATCAACATAGAAAAAGTAAAGTGTTCTGCCATAATATCATGAGCATTACAACGGGTATGACATCATTAGGCAACAGGAATTTTTCAGCTTCATTATAATCTTATAGAACCACTGTTGTATATGCAGCCTATTGTTGACTACATGTTGCTATACAGACAGTATTTCCTTCTCCCACACGGCCTGCTAATAGCCAGACATGGGTGATTTGCTTAGAGTAATGCACTCTAAGCAGTTGTGGCTACTTTTAAGAGAACTTTCTTGTCAGGTGAGATGTATTTAAACCAGGGACAGATGGGCCAAAGGAGAAACATAACAGCTATGGCTGAAATTGACGTGTATTCTACAACTGCCATGGCCATTTAATTCAATAAATATGCGAGTTTTTTAAATCATATGCCAAGCATTGTTCATAATGAACAGGACAAAAACTCAAAACTTTGCCTTTTTGGAGACTACAGTCTCGAGTAAGAAGAGAGAAACAACACCATGCCAGAGGGTCTACAGAAAATAGTGTAAAGGGGATTAAGGAATGCTGAGGGGGGTGGTGGTTCAATTTTAAGAGGAAAATTATGATGACCTCATTAAGAAGGTGACATTTAAACAAAGACTGCTTTTGTGTGTATGAGTGCATGTGTAATGTCTTTTTAAACAGCAAAAAGTTAAAAGTCTGATAGTATCCACAGGTAGGGACGGTATAGGGAAATTAGCACTATTAAGCTTTTTTAGAGGGATTTTGCAGTACTGTATCTACTAAAACTAAATATGCATATTTTCTTTGACATGGTAATTGGCTGTAAAGAAACAACACAAATGTAAAAAAGAATGTTCATTAAAGCATCGTGTTGAATAGCAAAATGTTCAGCAATAGATAAAGCTAACTAAATGTTCACCAGCAGATCAAAGGTTAAATAAATCATGGAACATCCATAGAACGGAATACTATGCCAAATTAAAAAATGATGCAGATTGTCAAGGCATATTTTAAGAGAAAACATTAAATTACAGAAAATGAAATTTTTCTTACATTAATAGAACCAAACTTACAATGCTCACAGAATACAGTGTCAATTCATCATTTTTTGAAGGCCTTGGTCTAGGTAAATGGAAAATAATCTGCTGCTTCCTTTACTTACGTAGATTCTAAAGTTTGTAATTTCTCCCAGAGATAATAGTTTTGATGAACAGTGCATTCCAAAATCATGATAAGGTATGCAAACCTGTTGTAGCTATTTGGGCTGGATGTCTAAAATTAATGCTGAAAAACTTGAAGGAAAACCAAATCTTTGTTATGAAATATTTTACTCTGCTGTAGGAGTGAGAGTTAAAAGGCATGTCTAGGATGGATTATTGCCTTCAAATCAATCATACACATTTGGCAAGTTAAAAATCCCTGGTGCGGGGGCTGGGCGCAGTGGCTCACACCTGTAATCCCAGCACTTTGGGAGGCCGAGGCAGGCGGATCATGAGGTCAGGAGATCGAGACCATCCTGGCTAACACAGTGAAACCCTGTCTCTACCAAAAATACAAAAAATTTGCCGGGTGTGGTGGCGGGTACCTGTAGTCCCAGCTACTCGGGAGGCTGAGGCAGGAGAATGGCGTGAACCCGGGAGGTGGAGCTTGCAGTGAGCCGAGATTGCGCCCCTGCACTCCAGCCTGGGCAACAGAGTGAGACTCCGTCTCAAAAAAAAAAAAAAAAAAAAAAAAAAAAAAAAATCCCTGGTGTGATTTAGCTGGATAACCAAACTAAATAATGGGTGTGAGACCAGACTAGATCACTGAAGCTTCCTTCTGAACCTGGAGAATATATTATCAGTGGTCTTCAAATTTTCTACTTGCATACTCCCAAAGAGATTTGGGAAAACTAGGCATCACTTCATACACTGATACTTAAATTTATTATCATAAATTTAAATTATAAAGGATATAATTTCCAGCATATTAAAAATAACTGTTACCTCAGTCTTTTAAAAACATCCAATATAATCTAAACGTAACAGCAAGTTGATAGCTACCATCATCCATTAATAAAAAGAAGCTAATTTTTAAGTTAGAAGTTTTATATCATCTTTTTTTCTTCCTGGACCTCTATTTCCAACCCACTTTATTCTAGTGCAACATATTTTCATGCCTTTTTTTTTTTTTTTTGAGATGGAGTCTCGCTCTGTCGCCCAGGCTGGAGTGCGGTGGCGCGATCTCGGCTCACTGCAGGCTCTGCCTTCCGGGTTCACGCCATTCTCCTGCCTCAGCCTCCCGAGTAGCTGGGACTACAGGTACCCATCACCACGCCCGGCTAATTTGTTTTTTGTATTTCTAGTAGAGGCGGGGTTTCACCGTGTTAGCCAGGATGGTCTTGATCTCCTGACCTTGTGATCCACCTGCCACGGCCTCCCGAAGTGCTGGGATTACAGGTGTGAGCCACTGCGCCTGGCCTCATGCCTGATATTTTAATGATCATCCTATCATACTTCTTTGCTACAAAAATGTTTATAAACTTCAAAATATTTTGGATTCAGTTATTACAATTGGTACGAAATTGGTCAAAATGCATTACACATTGATAAAGCAATTGTTGAACATAAAAATAAAGTTATTGGCCATGTATGTTAATAAGAACATAGCTTTATTTTCTCAATTAGTTCATGTATATACATGGCTGAAAATTTACTTATTGCTACAATTCTGTTGTTGTTCTTTTTTTTTTTTTGAGATGGAATCTTGCTCTGTTGCCCAGGCTGGGGTGCGGTGGCAAGATCTCAGCTCACTGCAACCTCTGCCACCTGGGTTCAAGTGATTCTCCTGCTTCAGACTCTTGAGTAGTTGGGATTACAGGTGCGTGCCACCATACCCGGCTAATTTTTGTATTTTCAGTAGAGATGGGGTTTCATCATGTTGGCCAGGCTGGTCTCGAACTTCTGACCTCAAGTGATCCGCCCTCCCTTGACCTCCCAAAGTGCTGGGATTACAGGTGTGAGCCACCGTGCCCAGCCCTATTCTTCATTTTTGTAGATGTAAACACTGAGATGAGAATGGGAAAATTTTTTTCAATCTTTGAACCTAAGTTATATGCTAACAATCATGTAGTGACCTATCATCAAGAAATAATTTTAAATGACTAGCAGACTACTCAATTAGGTATTCCTTCAGTATTGCTGAAAGCTGAGAACAGTCTCTTGACTTGCAAAAGCACTACTTAATAATTAGCAAAGCCCTTAGTCTTTCTTACTAGAGTTACCAATGTTTCCTTGTCTCTGTGTTTAGCTCCTAAGAGATGTTTATTCCCTTGAGCATTTTGTCATAGTAAGATTCTACCAGGCTAGAGAGATGCCTTTCCTTCATACATTCTTAGAAAAATAATTGTGGGACTGGTATGGTGGCTCGCATCTGGAATCCCAGCACTTTGGAAGGCCAAAGTGGGAGGATTGCTTAAGCCCAGGAGTTCAAGACCAGCCTGGACAACAAAGCAAGACCTCATCTCTACAAAAAATTTAAAAAAAAGTTAGCCGGGCATGATGGAGTGTGCCTGTTAGTCTCAGCTACTTGGGAGGCTGAGGTGAGGGTACTGCTTGAGCCCGAGTTTTAGGTTGCACTGAGATATGATCACGCCACTGCATTCTAGCTTAGGTGAGAGTAAGAGCTTGTCTCAAGACAAAAAAAAAAAAAAAAAGAAAGAAAGAAAAATGGTGAAAGGGGAGACAGGAAATGAGATGAAGCATGATGGTTTATCCACAGGTCCATTTTCTCAGGGAATGCATTATCAGCAGACATCACATATAAAAGTTTAGGATCTGAAAATTGATTGTTCTTAACCTCGCTTGCTTGTATACCCCTCCGATTGTCTTCAGGCATCTTGAGGGATATGCATATCCTGGTATATAGACTGATGATCAATACAATAACCACGTTGTTCTTTGAGATGTTTATGGACTTTCTGAGAAGATTCCATAGTATTAAATTTGAGAAGCCCTGGGAAGGAAAAAAGTTAAACTTTCTTTTTAACAGCAGGACTCTTTAGAAACTTTAATATGCTAACGTATGTGATACATTTCAAACAGGAGAATTGAGTATATATTGTTTCCTAAAGTTATGTGATTCTGGAATTCTTTAAAAGTGCAATTATGGGACCAGTATTGCCTAGAACACACTTTGTATTCCTAGGGCAATGTCGCTTTCAATATGGCATATGTAGTAATACGCACATTTAAGGAAAATACCAGTATTTACAAATAACTAATTTTGAAATTAGTAAAAACTGTATTTCTTTTGAATGTAACATTTATTAAAATCAAGTGAAGAATGACTTTTTTCTCTGTTAAGTGAAAAGTTTAGACCATCCTGGACAAAGCTGTTTTTTTAAAAAGGAATTATTTAAATATGAAAAGATAAAATCTTGCAAAAGACTTGTAGAGTTGGCAAAAATGACATCTTTTTCTCCTATCACAAGGATATTCTGATATGGGGGTTTCTAGTGACACAAGTACAATATTTTGTGCCAAAATGCTAACTAATGGTTATTTATGGGCCTTATTTCTACTTTCTATTACATGAACATCCATTACTAAGAAAAGGTTAAGAACAAAATTGAAGTATTCAAATGGCAAGTCGTCTTATATTGAAATTTTAATTCAGCGTCAGACTTACTAAGGCACAGTCTCTAGGCTTGAGGATCCTGAAGGATGGGGGTGGAGGGAGAAGAAATAGGCACATAAGCGAAGAAGCATAATGCAATATAAGTTCTATACTTAGAAGTATTTGTAAAAATGCCATGGGAACACAGAATAGGGAGAAACTGTGTCAGGTACAAATGGTGGGGGAGGAACTTTAGGTGCAGGTAACAACAGTTTGTGGAGAGGCATGAAGATGGGCAACACAAAGCACATGGTGCATTATGGGAGAGGCAAGGAATGCTATAAAAAAAAAAAAGTTACGAGCAACCTGTCTGGAAACAAACCCAAACCAAACTGCAGTCAAATTGATTTTGAAGGAAATAAGGAGAACCACTGAAATATTTTAAGAATGAGAATGACCTGAACAGATTTAAATGTATTCAGGAGGACAATTACAGGGGTATTTCAAATAGTTTAGGTGCAGGTGAAAAATGGGTGCTTCAATTGAGCAACTAGCTACACTGTGAAATCATAAAGCTAGGGAAAGACAAGAGTTCAACTTTGGAATCTAATGACTCAGATATGCTTATGAGACTTTTCAGAACAAGTGTCCAATAGGCAAAGGGAAGTATATGAAGCAGTGATTTAAGTAAAAGCCATGATAGGGTGGTGGTTAACTCAAGCCAGCAAAACAATGATACCCTCAATAGATTTTCCATTAGGCAAGTATCTTCATAGAAACAAAAGCAATCAACAGCAGGACCCTTCAAACTGTAAAGACTAAGATTTATATAATTTTGTTATGAAAAGGTTGGCCTTTTTTTTTTTTTTTTTTTTTTTTTTTTTGAGACAGAGTCTTGCTCTGGCACCAGGTTGGAGTGCAGTCGTGCAATCTCGGCTCACTGCAACCCCCACCTCCTGGGTTCAAGTGATTCTCCAGCCTCAGCCTCCCGAGTAGCTGGGATTACAGGCATGCGCCACTACACCCAGCTAATTTTTGTATTTTTAGTAGAGACGGTGCTTCACCACGTTGGCCAGGCTGGTCTCGATCTCCTGACCTCATGAGCCACCCACCTCAGCCTCCCAAAGTGCTGGGATTAAAGGCATGAGCCACTGTGCCCGGCCAGAAAAGGTTGGCTCTTACGTCATCTCTTGAACTTAAATGTTGTAGACTTGCAGGAGACCTACAAATGAAAGTCTTAGAGAAAGACAGAATCCTTCACGAAGATCTTCCCTGCATACCTATTACATATTTGGGAAAAGAGCCTAGCTCCTAGTTCTTTGTTCAAGAAAGTATAAATCTCTACAGTGGACAGAAATTATGAGTTGATAGGTCAAATTAATGCTGTACCTTGTATTCTATTTGGAAATAAACACTGGACAGTAAAGACTAGAGTGATAAACATGAGAATGTCATTGTTTTAGGTGACAACAAAAGCATTACTCTTTCAGAGTAGAAAACTAACAAATGTAACGTGAAAAGAATTTGGAATGATAAAGTGCCTATACGAACAGATTTTTTCTTTCAACAAACATACTAAATGTCTATAATGTACCAGCCGTAGCTAAGTGAGGGAGACAGAGTAGGTAAGAACCAGTTCCTTTCTTTGGTGGAGGTGAGGTAGGGAATGAGACACACGTAAATAAGTAATTATAATTGAATACAATGTACTTTAATAAAAGCATGCCTATTGTGCCTTAAGAAATGAAAACTACTAAAAACTTGGCCAAGGATAGGGGACAATGGGTGGTCTCTGAAAAAGAATCATTAAACATGACATTGGAGCTAGTCCCAGAAAGTTGAATGGGGGTTTACTAGGCAGAGAAGGAGATGTATAGCAAAGGGTAGATGTTGTAGACAAAGTGAACAATATGTTCAAATGAAGAAGCATTAAAAAAATAAGTGTTCTGTTGGGGGACATGGCTAGAGGGCAGTGCATGTACCGTGTGCAACAGGTATTGTGGTGGGAGTGACCAGGTAGAGGCCAGTTCACACTCAGTCTGCAATGCTGAATTTGGACTTTGTATCCTATAGTCAGAAGGGAGCTAATTGGATGGTTCTAAACAGTTATGTGACATGATTCATGTTTTGGAAACACATATTCTAGACAAAATGAAGGAAAAATGAGAAGAGACACTAGAGGAAAGATTAGTAAGGAAGCTGTAATTGTTTAGGTAAGATGATGAAAGTATGAATTAAAGCAGTGATAACAGACACTAAGAGGAGAAGATATAAGAGGTAATTAAGGGTACAAGAAGTTGAGATTCAAACATCCTCCACCTTCCCACCCCCCACCGCCAGTGGGTGATAATGAAATGACCACGGACGACTAAAGTGAGCTAACATGATTGTGGATATACCCGTATTAATTAATATTGGAAACACAGAGGAGAAGGTTAAGAAGGAAGAGTAAAGACCATAAGTTCGGTTTAGATTCACAGAGTGTGGAAGTCCAAGAGGAAGGTAAAAAGGACTGGAGGCCCAGAGTCAACTGTACAGTAGTGCAAGCTACAGAGGTGGACATAATCATTCAAGAAAGATATGGCAAGATGGTGAGTGGTGGGGTGATGGTAAAAAGAGACAAGAGTATAATATGGTGGTTGAAAGAAGCAGCTGAAGTCAGATTAGTCGCTTAAACAAATTACTTGATTTTCTAAGCCTTTGTTTCAACTGCAAGATAAAGCTTACAATGGCATCAACTTGAGATGGCTGGTGCATTAAAGATATAATTCATATAAAGCCATCAGACCAAACCCTGCATGAGAGCTCAATGAATGTCAGCAATTCTTACCATACTGTACCATTATAATGTTGGCATAAAATTACATTTTCAGAAAAAATAAGCTTATTAACATGTATTAGTTATAGAGGCTTGTTACTAAAAAAGCATGATGAAAACCCTATGGGCAAGCAAAAATATTTTAGAATTCTCCACCTCTTCTCTCAATACCTATACTCTTAAGAGTTACATGAAAGGCAGAATCGTTTAAATGTCAAGACATTTACCTTAGCTTCTTTTCTTTAGTTAGCTTAGTGGCTCTTAAATTTTAGTTTGCTTAAGAATAACAATAGCAACACAGTGTTTAGTATGAAGTCACGCATGTATTTCAACTAAGTAGATATTTTTAAGGAATTTTCTGCAGTAATTTTGAAAATAACTTTTATCACCATAACGGGTGATTTTATAATCGAATTACCCATGTGCCCATCCACTTCCCACTGCATCTCCCAACTGCAGCGGGAGGTGAATGGGCACATGGGTAAAATTATATATTGGGTACACATATATATGATGAAATTTAACAGACTAAAACAAGGTTTAAGAAAAGTTATCTTGTCCAACATCATATAGTTGACAAGTGAAGAAATGGGATTTGAACTCGGGTCTGCCTTACTCAAAGGCAAGGTCTCTTTTCAGTTTTCTCTATGCTGCATCTGTAGGACTGACAGGGAGGTCCCCTGCAGGTTTAGTATGGTGCTTCACTGAAGGAATATCAACATTTAAGAAGACGGTGGAGAGATAATCGTAGACTATGGTGTGCAGAAGCCAACAAAGGCTGAAGTAACATACAATCTTAAATTTCTACTGAAATGGGAAATTTTGAAGACACTAATAACCCTTACAAAGGACGGTGAAAATAAAATATGAGGCAAACAGTAAATCTCAGGAATGAGGTAGATGAAAAAGTAAGTGCAGCATATTGACTAAAGCACACTTCTTCCTCCTTAGTTTAGGGGAGCTGTGCCACAGTCAGACCAATATATGGCTCTAACCAACATGTAGCTTTTCTTTTTTTTTTTGTCTTCTTAATTTGAGGATTTAGCATTCCAGTTGTCATGTTTGATGCTTTCTGAAGTAAATCTCTTAGGAAAAAAAACTGGTTTTTGACTCTAGATTTTGTTTACAGCATTATATATTATTTAAACACTATGTCACTGAAACTTTCAAATCCCAAGCTTAATTAGAAATATACAACACTTTAAAAGCTTACAAATTTTGCATTTTTAAATTATCTTCATCATATCACAAATTATATGACAGCTTATATCACAGCTCATATGAGAAGATACTGATCCTGGGTTGAATAGCTGAAGAGGGCAATTAGCTTTACACTGCACCTATCTTCATCTAGCCATCTGGAAAATGTAAGCTGTGGCCACACAGGGGACAGACAGAGAAGGAGACTAAATTACTAAAATTCAAACTCCAATTCCTGATTACTCACAACGTGTACATATGGATCAGAAACATCAAAATGAAAACATATTGTGGATGCCAAAGTCAAGTCTTGGTTTCTAAAAATGTTCAGGATGGGATTTGGATGTTTTTAAACCTGTCCTCCCCACACTAAATCTCCTTAATCTAGTATTTGATCTTTGCTGGGAGCCCCAAGGAGCCATTCCATGCGTCTATGTGTTTATTCTCCATAATATATGCCTACTACTTCTCACTTGTCACTACATCTTCATTGTAATTCCTTTTTCCCTGTATTAATGTATCTAAACTTATCAGCTTATGCTTATTGTACAAGACCCCAGTTTTAAAGTTAGAAATAGAATGCTTGAGCATATCCTAGGATTCCATGTGTTTTAAATACTATGACAGTAAAATCCAATGTGTGACTTAAATAAAACAGAAGCTTATACTAGAGTCTGTCATTTTTTTTCTAATCAATCGATTTCACCTTTATATTTTAAATGAAGTACAGGGTTGCTCTCTGGTGCTAACTAGTTGTACTCTATTTCACATTTATACTTTGAATGGGGTACATGGTTGTACTCTGGTCATAGCTGCTAACTAGCTGTGTGACCTTGAATACATTTCTTAGCTAACTAGAGGTTTGATTTTCTCATACAAAATATGTTTATTATCTGTCCTGGGTTGTAAGGTTCAAGTGATAAGTGGATGTAAAAGTCCTTAGAAATACAGTATGACATTTATTATTCCAGGACTAATTTTCATATTGCTATAATAAAGGGCTTGTTCTAGATTACCATACGGTATCTTCTGTCTCTAAAAATCTTTGAATCTTCATAAATATCATGGTATAAGACAGCATGATCTATTTAGAGGTGCTTTTCTTTAAAAACCTGTTTCACTTACTTTTGAAGCACTATGTGCTGCCAAATTGTGTTCTTAAATGTTTTAAAAAGTATGATAATAAAGCAAACCTATTTCATAATAGAACTCAAAGTTGAGAAAATATGAACAAACTTTCAAAAGGGCAGCAAAGGTTAAAACCTTTAAAATTATAATCAAGGGAACAGAGGCTTGTTGTATAAAATAATCTATCTTGAATTTTTGATGGAGATGACAGTGACTTGTTGCCTAACCTATAGAAGTAAATGCAGTTGACATATGGCAAAAAGAAAAAATTTCTAAAGCATTTTGAGATTCTCAACAAAAGCACCACTTATGTTTTCATGTTAAGAAACATACATGTCATAAACTGGTAACCCTGGATGCTATCCACTTAAATATTTTGTTGGTTTACAGGTATTTAAAAAGTATTTGAGCCGATGTTTAAAAATCAGGAAATTTCACGAAAAATCCAAATTTTAGCTCCACTTGACAAATCTGGCAACATCAAGCCTACATTTCAATATGGCAAAATTTGGCTAGGGCTGGGAAGTGATGCTTCACTTAGGTAAGCACATGCTCTGGAATTCTCCAGTCCTTCCTACTGCCTATTGTTTCCTCTTACTACTTGCCCATCCATTGTACGCATTTGACTTTGCAACTACAGTAAAACACAGAGCCACTGTGAACATATGCCAAGCTAATTTTATTAATGGGCATTGAGATACAAAAATACAATCTCTGGGAACTGAAGGAGTAGTCAGGAGCAATCATGGCCATGGACTGTAAAGGATACTTTATGTAAAGAATATTTTTCTTCTGTGAATATTTATTAAGTTGGGTTCCTTAAAGTAAATTCAACCTGCCTACTGTGGGGGTTCTGAGTGGGGGTGGTGACAATAGTAGAATAACAAAATTTTTATCTTTTGTCTTATCCAAGACTTGTGGTTAACTGATAGGTGAATTTTCAAAAACATACTAGATTTCTGAATGTAAATATAAGAAAAAGGTGAAAAGGGAAGCCTAGAAAGAATGCATTTTTCAGCAAACATAAAGTAGTAATACTCACTCAAGCAACTGCCCACATGCTAGCAGAATGCTTAATTTGGATTGATAATGTTTATCTGGAGATGCCAAGTAACATCATATGTCATATACTGGAGACTACAGTAGATTCTACTGTTTTGCTATCTGGCATCTGCTGGTAGAAAAATGTTCCAACATGTTCGATTTAGCTAATTAATTCAAGCTCATGTGAATAAAATGTGTGGTGTCTAGCTTCTGAAATGTGCCTAGGCCTAAGAACGGGAATTCTTCTTGGGTGAACTTGGATGATGCCACTGGCTCTGGGAAAATCCAGTAGCAGACACTACTATTAAGTTAGTAATGATACATCCTACTCACGTAAAATGTCTTTTTCTAATAACCCTTCCTATTTCAAAATTCAATACTAGACAGTGGTCCTAAAAATGTTAGCTATTAACCTTTTTTTTTTTTTTTTTTTTGAGACGGAGTCTCGCTCTGTCACCCAGGCTGGAGTGCAGTGGCCAGATCTCAGCTCACTGCAAGCTCCGCCTCCCGGGTTCCCGCCATTCTCCTGCTTCAGCCTCCGGAGTAGCTGGGACCACAGGCGCCGCCACCTCGCCCGGCTAATTTTTTGTGTTTTCAGTAGAGACGGGGTTTCGCCGTGTTAGCCAGGATGGTCTCGACCTCCTGACCTCGTGATCCACCCGTCTCGGCCTCCCAAAGTGCTGGGATTACAGGCTTGAGCCACCGCGCCCGGCCAGCTATTAACCTTTTAAAAAAGTATTTGCTCACACCTGAGATATTTAGTTAGCTATTTCAACAGTGTGCAAGGAAAGAGAAAAGTTGTTTGATACTCTACAGAGTGCTTCTCAAAGCCCAGTCCCCAAATCATCTGCATCAAAACTCCCTGTACAATTATTAAAAATACAGATTTTTCTGGAGCTCTCCAGAAATCAGAATTGCTGAATCAGAATACTTTTTCTTTCTTTTTTTTTTAGACAGGATCTCACTCTGTTGCTCAGGTTAGAGTGCAGTCATGTGATCATGGCTCACCACAGCCTTGACCTTCTGGGCTCAAGTGATCCTCCAGCCTCAGCCTCCCAAGTAGCTGTGACTACAGGCACATGCCACCCTGCCCGGCTAATATTTTGTATTTTTTGAGACAGGGTGGTCTCAAACTCCTGGGCTCAAGTGATCTGCCCACCTGAGCTTCCCAAATTGTTAGGATTACAGGCATAATCCACGGCAGCTGGACCCTAACTTTTAATCAAGTCCCCCACATTAAACTTAAGAGAACTACTGCCATAGATTCATTCCTTCACTCACTAAATAGTCAATGTCAATATGTGCCCGAATTCAATACGTCCCCTAACTGGACTGCTTTAGAAGTTATTAACTACCATACACCGACTGCACTCCATGTGCTATATAAACTGAGGTAAAGCACTTTATATATATTTGAATTAATTCTGTACAACAATCCCTAACGGTTTTAAGGCTCTTTTTTAAAAATGTTACTTATTTTTTTCTTTTTCGAGACAGGGTCTTGCTCTGTTGCCCAGGCTGGAGTGCAGTGCCGTGATCTTGGCTCGCTGCAACCTCTGCCTCCCAAGCTCAAGCGTTTCTGATGCCTCAGCCTCTTGAGTAGCTGGGACTACAGGTGTGTGAGACCAAACCCGGCCAATTTCTGCATTTTTAGTAGAGACAGGGTTTTGCCATGTTGGCCAGGCTGGTCTCAAACTCCAGGCTTCAAGTGATACACCTGCCTCAGCATCCCAAAGTGCTGGGATTATAGGTGTGAGCCACACCTGGCAAGGCACCGTTTAATAGATAATAGAGTGAGTAGACTGTCCAAGGTCATCCAGTTATTGAATAGTCTTATTCCTGAAACCCAGGTCTGATGCTAAAACCTGTGATCTTAATTGGTATATTATTTTGCCTCACTTAAATCTGGAGTATTCCCACACAAGCAAATTCCCTTCTACCCAAAGGAAGCAACTAATGGAACGCATTACGTAATTTTCAATATGATGGCTAAAAACATTCTATACCAATCTAAGAGATTCTGTCCTCCCAGAGCATTTTCTTCCGCTCCCTTATGTGCAGTTTTTTCCTTTCACTTATCTTTCATAATCAAATATAAGTCTAGGCTAGGAGTATATGAGGTTGGCAGTCTTGAGAATTTTCCTTTTGTGATTATGAAGTAAATTCCACAAACACTTATCTATCCATTAGACAGAGGATGTATCTAATGTACTAAGTATAATCTTGATTTTGTAATTTTTAATAGGCTCTGCTTAATGCTACCAAAAAGCTATCACAAAAACACCAGGACCAATTAAGACTTGCATGAGAATTTCAGTGAGAAAAATAACAATGCCTAAATTGGAATGTGACCAGATGGCCAACAGTTGCCTTGGTATTTGCTTTGATAACATCAAGATTCATCTGTATTTGAATAGCAGGGCCCACACATCTTCCAACAATGTCTGCAGGGTGCCAGGAGTTGAAACTCATAAACTATGCTGACATCAGTACACTTTACTGCAGAAATACATTGCATCAGCTCCAAGAATAGGCAAAGTAGCAGCAACACTTTATTAAAGGTAGTCAGTCTATGTTGCCAACCCAAGGCACTAACACATACTCTATACACACATGATTAAATGCTACCCTCCTCTTTGTAGGACACCGGAGAGGGGTAAGCAGGCTGAGAAGTGAGATGGATTTAACCAGCAAATCATGGAAAAGGTGCGTATACTTGGCGTTTGAGAAGGCTTAGTCATGACTGGAAAAGTATGAACACTGTGACATATCCTTGCAAAAAAAAAAAATGTTCAACTTAAGCCTCTAGACTAATTTCTGGTTTACAAGAAGAAAAAAGGGGGGCCCATTTCCAAAAAGACTCCTGGCTTGAACTCTTCAAAATGCCAATATCACAGGGGGAAAAAGATGGGGGAACTCCACTACATTAAAGCTGAAGAAAAATTTTGACTGGATCCTGATTTCTTTTTTTTGCAAGAATGGGAAGGAGAAGGTATAAAGGATATTCCTGGGTAAATTAGGAAAATTAGCACTTGGGCTAGATTTTAAACATTACAAAACAGCTGTAATAATGATATTGTGTTTTGCTAGAGAACTTCAAAATTCTCAGGAAATTCATGCTCAAAGTCTTAAGGGTGTCTGCCTAACAATAAGTGTCTGCAACTTTTTACAACAATGAAAAAATGAGGAGGAATGAAAAAAATATGGCAAAATGTTAACTGCTGCATCTAGATGACGGGTATATGAATATTCATTAAATTATTTAATTCTTTCAGCTTTTAAATATATGAACACTTTCATAATAAAACATTGGGGAAAAAAATCATGTCAGAAAGACTTCACAGGGGAAACGTCAAAAAAGGCTGAGTAGCAGGCGCTCAGTTGAATTTCTGATAAATTGAAGATCTCTAAAACTTGGCTGGAACTGTCTTGGGCATCCAAGAGACACCCGAGATATTCAAACTTTCAGTAAGTATTTACCAAAATAATATCATGTGCAGGGTGAAAATGACAGGAAGACGAATCTGATACAAACCATTCTATTTAGGTGCAGACATGGTAGTGAAGTTAAAAACATAAGCGGCTATTATATATATATAACATACTGATTGTCATAAAAGACGTGCAAAAAATGCTAAACTCAGAGGAATTACTTTCTGCTGGGGAGAATCTGGAAACACATCTCCGCGAATAACAGAATCAGACAGAATCACAAAAGGTGAGTGCTACAACAGATTTCAGTAATTAACCGCCAAGAAACAAGAGTAGTTCATTTTGGCTGGCGTGTAAGTACCAGGGAAGTAGAAATTAAGTCGAGAAGGTAGGTTTTGTTGACTGGCTGGATATTAACAATTTTCAATTTTACCTGAAAGTTCTGGTCTTTTTGCTGCAGCTTTAAGCATCCAACCCGGTATTACCAAGATGACTGAGAGTTCTTGACTCAAGCATACAGAAGAAACTACAAGATAATGTATGATAACTTTGTAAAGGGCCATATTAAAGCAATACAGCATTTTCAAAAATATTCAACACGTTAAGAATCTGTAGACCTGCAGGATTAGGATAGTATATCCCACCACAAGAACCGCAGTCAAAGCTTACAAAGGACAAACGCGGAAAGGGGGGAAAACTCAGAATGAGAAGGCAGGTGGCAGGGGAAAAAGATAGAGGTCTTGCCCTGATTGTAGGGGCTCATCTTTTTCTTTTATAGCTGAAGGTGGAAAATTATTTTCTCAAGTTCCCGAATTCTCTTCCCTCTAAAGGCCAGAGAGTGAAAGTACTTAATAGGAACTTGCGGAGGCGTGGTCAGGAGCTCCATTTTGCCGGAGTTAGGAGCTCCGCCCGAGGTCCGCGCCCATTCCCCGCTGGGGCCCTCCCAGCCAGCCTGGCTCTGGCTGGGCTAGGGCGGCCTGTAGCGCTGCCTCACCCCACAGGGAGCCTCAGGGGGGCGGAGGGAGGGCGGGCCGCCGCTAGGCCAGCCCGGAAAGAAAAGCAGCTTCTAACGGAAGGGGCCCTGAGCCCCGCTCTCCATTTCAGCGCTCCGTCCCACAGGGACCGTCCGGCTCGGGTCCGGCCCACTTGTTGGGGCCCAGGGACTCACCTCACTTTGCAACTGAGGTCAAGAATGGGCATTCCCTAGGGCACGGGCGGCGAGGCTATTTACCCCCTTACCCCCTTCCGCCATGACCCTATTCGGAAGTGCCAAATGCAACTTCCGGGCAGGAGAGGGATTTTCGGAGCCCTAAACTATAGTCCATCTACGTATGTGACCAGATGTCTCAGTAAAATAAGGGCCGGGAAACTGGACGTGTAGTCCAGAGTATGAATTAACTTGTCTAACATGGGATGTCTGGTCACCCACGGTACCTCTTTGGGCTTACTTACAGATGCATCCCTTCCCAGACTGCTCAGCTGTTGCCCCGGGTAACGGTGAGACTGGCGAAGGAAAAAAATCTACGTCACCCTGGAAACAGGAAGCCAGGAAACTCCTGTTGCCATTATCAGTTATGGCCGCCTTAGCTTCAACAGTAACTTCCGATCGGAGAGTTGTCACTCTACCCTGCAGGAGGCTTACTCTGTAGCCCGGCTAGCCAGCGGCGCCCAGTGGGCGGGAGACGGCGTAGAGGAACTGAGGAAAGGAAAAGGGCGGAGAGAGAGAGAAGCAGGCGCCACTGCCCTTCTCTGATTGGGCAGCTTCGCTTGCCCCGGCTCCGCCCATTTTTCTTGCCTAGCGAGTGACGGGCCCACGCCGGAGGGGTGGGGCGGGGAGGCTGGAGCGAGAGTAGTGGAGGGGCGGGTGGGGCGGGGCGAGTGGGGGAGGGGCGGGCGGGGGGCGGCGGTTGGGCAGCGTCGCTTCTTAGGAGGAGGAGGAGGAAGAGGAGGAAGCAGGGCGAGCGAGGAGGATGGCGGAGTCGGGGCTCCTGACGGTAACCCGGGGCCGATGAGGCGGAGGGTGTCTGTTGGTCGGTTCTTCCTGCCTGCCTTCCTGTCCGTCGGGCTGTCGGGCTGGCTGTCGGTAGGGGGAGGCCCCGCGCGCCCTGACAGGCGCGAGCCGGCAACGCCGGGGCGAGGCCCGAGGGGCCGGGGCCCTGGGAGGCGCCGCCGCCGCCGCCGCTTTCCTGGGTGCTGTCTCCGGGAGTGCGGGGCCCTCGGAGCCTGCTCGCGTGGGAGCCCGCAGCTCGGCGCGGAGAGGAAGGCGGTCGGGTCTGACAGCGGCCGGGGCCGGGCCTGCGGCGGCGGCGGGCGGCCAGGACAGCGCCTGGGCGAGGGCGAGCCGGCGCGAGGGCGCGGGCCGGGGGCGCCCGGCGGACAGTCTCGCTCTTCTCGGTTCCCGGGGGCCCCGGGCCCAGTCCGCAGGGCGCCCAAGTCGTGTAAATCGTTGGCGAGGGCCCGGGCGCAGCGGCGGTCATACAGGGTGGGGTCTCTTCGCGCCCCCTCCCTAGAGCCCACCTTGCTTTCCCGTTCTCCTCTCCCTGAAAACCCTTTGAGTGAAGAGTGCTGGATCGGCTCTGGGTGTGTTGCCTGGCGAAGCGAGTTGTAGCCCTTCGAGACCGCCTCGTAGAACATGCCGGATGGCAACCTCTCCCCGTGATAGCACAGCTTTTAGGGAGAGAGGAAAAGTAGTCTCACTCTCCCCCGACTCCCCCAGGCTTATAACACAAGAGGCTTCGGGGCAAGACGATTTTTTCCCCCAGCCCCTCAATATCCATTGTTTTTGTACCATCCCCCTCCCCCCATGCCTAGGTGGAAGAGTAATGACTCCAAAGCATTAATTTGCCTTTCTTTCTCTTTATTTCTTTTCTTTCTTTTTCCTCTTTCTTTGTTTTTCTCTTCTTCCCTCCTTTCTTTCAGCAGGCAGTTTGTGTTATTGTGGAATTATGGATTTACAAACAGGTGGGATAACTACCGATTCGGGAGCTAGAAAGAAGATGCTTTGTGTGTGTGTTTAAGCCCTTATAGTTGGCTGTTTAATTTTCTTGTCTGTTGCTTTGTATCGTAATGGGGGTGATGAGAATAAAAGAGGAAGCACTGTTTTGCAACCTACCCAAAGAAATATTTTCGAAGTCTCTGGGGATGCTGAAGCAAAATTAGGTTGCAAATGTGGACTGTATAGTATTTGCCTCCAGCGTGGTAACTACCAGCAGTGTCTAGGCTTACACCTGTGTCATTTCGTATACTTTTCGTCGATACCGAGTGCGTCTAGTTTCTAGTCAAGAGGGACTACTATATCAAAAGCTTTTTGTTATGTTTTTCAGAATCCTAAGGTACACTTGTGTAACCAAGTGTTTTTTGTAACTAAATGCAGCAAAAACTGAAAACTAGTTTTAATTTTAAAGACCTCAGTTTATTAGTGTACTTACTAATCTTTACTCTCATCCTCCATGCCATGGGCTGTAGAACTGTTACTGTGTACTTGAAGAGACTTAGCTATGTCATCCAATTTGTAACATTCAGTAAGGTTATATTTATAATTTGAATTTATCAAGTGTTGATGTTTTGCTATGTGACAGTGAAAAGAATTTTAGGAATAAAGCATGCAAATGACCATTCTCATATGAAACTTACATTGAGTATGATAAACCTTTTATCTATTTGGACATAAAGTATACTGTAAACTTTTTATGTAATTATAAATACCCATTTGAAAAATAGACAAAAATAAAGACAAAACTAAATAAAAGCTTTGTCTAAGATTTGTAACTTTCAAATGGCTGAAATTTAATATAAAGCCAACATATAAAACAATATTGAAATCCCAGTTTCAAATTATGGACAAGTCTTTAAGGGTACGGCATTTTCCCAAGGTGCTTGTTCAGTTTTATTTTTAGTTTTTAATTTTTATGGGTACATAGTAGGTGTTTATGGGTTATATGAGATATTTTGATACAGGCATACAATGCATAATCACATTAGAGTAAATGAGGTATCCCATCATCTCAAGCATCTACCCTTTGTGATGCAAATATCCAATTATACTCTTAGTTATTTTAAAATGTACAATTAAATATATTGAGCATGGTCACCCTGTTGTGCTATCAAATACTAGATCGTATTCTTTGTGTTTTTTATATCCGTTAACCATCCCCACATTCCCCCTTCAGTTTTTGAAGAAACAGCTACATTAAAAGTTGACATTTCTGATTACTCATTATTAATATAATTTTTAAGTTTAAAAATTTTCTCATAAATTATTATGGATTAAAGAGTGATATTAAAATATACATTAGTAGTTTGCAGCTAGATCTTTTTTTTAGTTTTTAAACTACCGTATTCAGAAAGTTCATCAGAAAGATCAGAAAAACATCATCAGAGGTGTTTTTCTGGTAGTTGTAGCAAGTAAAGGTCATGCATCAACTTGTGAAATACAAGCCAGTTGGAAATTTGAAACATTTCATGTTTAAGTAGAAACATGAAAATTACAAATTCCTATGTCATACTGGCTGGAATTAGGCTTTTAAAATGATACTATTTTTTTTCTGTGACTTGGGTCAGGGAAGAATGACTTTTCTCTCTCCACATCAGAGAGACATAAACTGGAATTGTATGTGGAATATTTCCAAAGATGGTTTCCGAATAGTGGTTGGTATAGTTATTGCTTTGACTTACCTGTATGAATTATGGAGGATGAGTGAATAAAGCTGAAATTCTTTATTATACAGGTGGATAAATTATAGTCATATTTGCCTTAAAAATACTCATTTTCAATATTTGTTGTATAATTTAATATTTCTGGAAGACTGTTCTTTAAACTGTTCAGATATTTTGATTTTTTTGTAAAAATATTTAAATACAAAAATCTGTGTTTTGACTAAAAGATATAAACTCTATATGTAGATATAAGGATGCATATTTTTGGAGGCTGCAGATTAAGTGAAATATATCTTTAGAATTTGGTTTACTATATCATTCATGTATCTTTCATGTTTGGAAAAGCATAAGATTTATGCTTATAACAAAATAAGATTTAAAAAAACCCCAAACGATAACAACAAAACAAGTTAACTCACAAATCCTTCAGTGAGTTCTGAGATTTGTAGCTTGGACTTGGGAGAATTCTGCTACTTGTTTATAAAATGTCAATTGATAGAGGAAATTTAAATATAAATTGGATATTTTGACATTTCTTAAGATTAGTAGGGATTGGTATTTTGCTATAGATGAATAGATGGAAACTGTAATTTAGAAGTAGAATTATACATTAAGTACTTTTATGTGATACTTAAATGAGTACTTCAAATAGTAAGTGAGTTGTATTTTTGCTTGTTGGTAGACCTTTATTTCATGCTTTATAGGTTATGCATTAGACATAAAAGTTGGCTGAATCTTGGACTAATTTATGGACATATATCATCATCTGCTATTCTTGTAATCCCCTATTTTAACTGCTTGGCCTTCTGAATTTTGTTTCATTTACTTGTTACACTGCATCAAAGTCATGCCCTGTAGCTCTTTTTTGAAATATTTTCTCTTAATAACAAATTTTTATGTTTTCTGACTGTCTAAACTGACTTTTAAAATCTGAATAATTTCTAAATTACAGATGACCTGTGGTATGCTTGAACTTCATATATTATAGAGTGTTTTTAAAAGTGTTTGTTATTGCAGGTTGAAACATACATACATAAGTCTGAGAAACTTTTATGTTCTAAAATATGTAATTGAATTATTTTAATATAAATCAGTGTTCATTCTGGTTTTGTTTGGTATTTTCCCCTGGGTCTCAACTTTTTAACACAGCATCTTTAATTCAGCAAAGCAAAGTTTATACACACAAAAGGATATTCTGATTACCAAAGTTTATACACACAAAGCAAAGTTTATACACACAAAAGGATCCTTAAGCTTTTGAGATGATGGTAGCATATGTGCTTCTTGAGAAAGCATGCAGTCCCATTATCAAGACTTAAAAGAACACTAATTCATTTTCACACTGTATATCTCATTCCAACTTCTCCAAAGGTCAGAACTGCAAAAAGTAGTACATGCTCTGAAAGCTAAGGATTCATTTATAAGAGTGAACATACTGCTTGTAGCTAAAACATTACAGGAGACCTTTAAAAAGGGTATAATTGGTCTCTGTGTGAAATGAACCTGAAATATTTTTATAAATTATTTCTGCATGACTATCTTTTGTTTATAGCACTAGGAAGACTTCTAATGTTTAAATACTTTATTTGCCCTCAATTATTATTTAAAATTCCTGTAATTTTAAGTAATTTTACAGCTGACAAAGATAAATCTTCTTTTCTTTTAGTTTTTCTAATGTCTTGGAGGTAAAGTGGAAATCGCCTGTTCTGACACATAATTTCTACAACTTGGAGTTAATTTGATCAGTTAAATTTGTTTTTTTCAGTTTCCAGTTTTGTGTTGTATAACACTTCTTCCTGCTTTCAGTACTTTCTCAGTCTTGCAAATAGTCTTTAACTTTTCAATTTTGTTCTATAAATATTTCTCAGTAACTACAGTTTCACATTCACCAATGTCATGGAACTTCTGCTGAATGCCATGTGTGTCCCAGGCTCTCTGGATACAGAGATAAATATGTTTCCTTCTTTCAGTAAGTTCAGAGTTTGTTGCATGAACTGGACAAGTCAATAGTTAATTGTTAAACAATGTGACACATGCTTTTAACAGCAGTATACACTGGCAAACTCAGATGAGTTAAGACTCAGACTGCACATATAACTGGCAATGCCTACTGGAGGACAGGACTGCAACAAACACTTGAGGAATAAGTAGGATAGAGGAGGGTAGTAAAAGCGCAAAGGTTAGATATGTTTAGGTCCATTTGGACAATTGGAGAAGAATAACAGTTTGGATTCTAATAATAATATTGGTTATACGGTAATATTAGGTTACATGGTAATATAAGCTTCGGTTACAGCTTATATTATTGTTAATAATAATATTTCTTATGTTCCTAATTTTATTTGGGCTTTGAACTGCAGATCTGTATTAATGTTGACCATACTATTAAAGCTTTACCTTCAACACCTGTGAAAAGAAGGGAAACATTTTCACTTATTTTTAATTAATATTTTAATTAAATACAAGGAGAATATATCAGTGTAACGTGGGTAATAATTCCCAGGTTTAGAACTTGGATAATGATAATGTTTCAAAATCATACTTAAGGCTGGGCGTGGTGGCTTACACCTGTAATCCCTGCACTTTGAGAGGCTGAGGCGGGTGGATCGCTTGAGGTCAGGAGTTTGAGACCAGCCTGGCCAACATAACGAAACCCCGTCTCTACTAAAAATACAAAAAATTAGCTGGGCGTGGTGGCAGGCACCTGTAATCCCAGCTATTCCAGAGGCTGAGGCAGGAGAATCTCTTGAACCCTGGAGATGGAGGTTGCAGTGAGCCAAGAATGTGCTACTGCACTCCAGCCTAGGTGACAGAGTGAGACTCTGTCTCAAAAAAATAAAAAAAAACATACTTAAATATCTTTTGTCAGCATTTATGTTTCATGTTAAGAGTAACATTTATTAACTTTCTTAGAATTCTTAGTAAAGTTTTATTTTTGTATAATCATTTAAAATGTACTCTTTTTTGAGTATACGTTAAAAAATACCTTCCATACTTACTTGACAGTACCTCTCTTTAGGTAAGTCATACTGTATGGTCAACAGTTATATCCTAGAAGCAGACTTTGTAATTGTCTTGTATGATTTAAAAGTTTTCTGAACTTGAGAATTGAGTAATTTTTCATGCAGTATTTTTTGGGTTTTTTTGTTTTTGAGACAGGGTCTCTTTTTCATGCAGTATTTTTTTGTTGTTTTTGTGGGGTTTTTTTTGTTTTGTTTTCAAGACAGGGTCTCGCTCTGTCATCCAGACTAGAGTGCGGTGGCACAATCATGGGGCTCATTGCAGCCCTGACCTCCTTGGCCTCAAGTGATCCTCCCACTTTAACCTCTCGTGTAACGAGGACTACAGGTGTGTGCCACCATGCCTGGATAATTTTTCTATTTTTTGTAGAGACTAGGTTTTGCCGTGTTGCCCAGGCTGGTCTCAAACTCCTGAGTTCAAACAGTCCACCTGCCTTGCCCTCCCAAAGTGCTGGAATTACAAATGTGAGCCACCACGCCTGACCTTTCATGCAATATAATTTAATACTTCTTCCAGGGCATAGTGAGGCCTAATTTTGATGTCCCAAACTCCATTCCCTGCAAAGTGCCATAGTTTTCTATGTTGAAACACTCATTTGCATTTCTTGATCCTTGTAATTATTTTTATTATAGAAATTTGAGAAATTTCTTTTTAAAATACTCATATTTTAGCAATTGCCTTAAACATGTTGTTACACCTCATTTATCTTGAGATTACTTACTAGGAAACTAAAACTATCTGGTGTCATCTGCTTGGTTACTACCTCATGAACTCTTCATGTGGCTAAACTCTAATCACCCTTCAGGCTTCAATTTTGTATCCCATCCTTTGGGAGACCTTCCTTTGATCCCTAGTTAGGTTCTTCTGTTTTAAGGTGTCCTAGTGCTTGTACTTCCTTTTTTGTAACACTATTTTTGTAATGATATGTTTGATGTCTGTCTTTACTGCTAGACTGTAAGCCTCAAGATGAGCATTGAGTATGTCTGTCTGTCTTACTGTTCCACCAGTATACAATGTCTAGACTTTGTAGGCTCCAAGTGGAAAAATTAGTTTTAGATGAATAGTCTACAGCTCCAAAACAAACTGAACAGGCCCAAAGGAAGGACAAAGAGATGTCATAATGTTCTTGTTTTTAAACACACATTTTCTGTTCTTAGAGTCCGTCAAACCTTAATTCAGGCATTTTTATTCTCACATAGTGTACAATTTTTAAAAGTTTGGTAACCAAATGTAAAAAGGACTGAAATTACTCCTAGAGGCATAACAGAGTTGAAAATAAGAGCAGAAGAAAAACACTCAAAAAGCAGATGCAAGACATTTTGTAAAAACAGCAGTTTATAGCAACTTAGTGTTATGACAAATAGAATATTTCAAGACACAATTTGTTTTATACATAAAATAGTATAAAAATAATAATCTAGGATCATGAAGAAGAGATTATTAGATATTAGTAAATTTTGTTAATGATAACATAAGATCATGTATTTTGGAAAAATTCCATTCAAAATGATACAATTTAAAACTTACTGTGTTAAGCTTTTCTTACTGGAAAGGCTTGCTTAATGAGGTAAAACATACTAGGTAACAGTATTTATTGAACAAAATTAAGTTGAAACAAATTATCTGAAAGTACTGAATCAGTGCAGTATAATATACCACCTTATAATTTGTAGAGGTAGATGTTATACTTATTATGTGTTTATTTATTTACTTTGCTATGAAATATGTAAAATTGAGTAGCAACATGTTTTTCTTGATCCACTTCTAATGAAAACATAACCTGTTGCATTGATAAGACAAAATAGCTAAGTATTTCTTCCACTTTTATTCTGTTAAAGAAAATAAGCTTAATTCCTTGGCATTTCCTGGTTACCTGGACTGGGAAAATTAGGTTGAAAGTCATAGTTCTTTGCTAAAAGTATGTGGTGTCTGACAGATTGGGTGACCTGAAATAGATTATATTTAATTCAGTTTGGGTTTGTATATATCTGGGAGATATATATATATATATGGTGAATTCAAAATTTATATTCATATATATATAATATATATGGTGAATTCAGAATTTCACCAGAGCTTTATATCTGGTTCAAATAAATTATGTTTTATTTAAATATTGCGACTCTTGAAGTCTGTGACTATAAGGGTAGGTGGGAGAGCTAGTTATTTTGCTCCTAAAAGAAATACTGGTTTATCTACCTTGTGCTAATTGCAACTCTAAACTCATAGAAATGGGATGCTTATATACTAGGCGGCTTAAAATAGTAAGGTTTTATGATTTAATCTTGAAGACATTTATTTCTGTACTTGGGAAGTAGTGATTTGAAATTCTTAATACTAGAAAATGGCCTAGTTTCAGAACACCCACTAAGCAACTGTGGGAACTCAGTATGCTAAATGGCTGGTAGTGTTGCAGTATTTTTTAAAATTTCCCCACCTCCTGTTATGTAATAGCTTATAGTAGTACAACAGAATATGAGTATTTGGGACAAGAACAAAGCATATCGAAACCTCAAAATGATGTGAGATTGTGTCAGGCTTTGTGTTGGGCACCAAGCACCTTAAGATAGTCAGATATAATGATGGTTAGTGAATGTTTGAATAAATCAGGTGGTAATGTTTTAGGTTGCAAATAAGGTTTATGAAAATAATTATTTGGAGGCTTGAGAAAAATGACTTTTAAAATGGAGTCACTATTTTTAAAACACAACACTCTTTTATTAGGAAAAGTTTGATAACTCTGATATAAATATTCCGATGATGCTTGTGTACAATACTTAAAGCTTTTAGTGAAAATAATTTTTTAAAAAATATTTCCCCTGGCTGAGTGTGGTGGCTCACACCTGTAGTCCCAGCACTTTGGGAGGCTGAGGTGGGTGGGTCACCTGAGGTCGGGAGTTAGAGAACAGCTTGGGCAACATGGTAGAACTTCGTCTTTACTAAAAATACAAAAATTAGCTGGGCGCAGTGATGCATGCATGTAATCCCAGCTACTTGGGAGGCTGAGGCAGGAGAATCGCTTGAACCCGAGAGGCAGAGGTTGCAGTGAGCTGAGATCGCACTACTGCACTCCAGCCTGGGCAACAAACAAAAAAAATATTTTCCCCAGACTGTTGTGCAACCCAGTCATTGTAGCATTGTTTCAGCCCATGAGAACCAGATACTGAAATTGATTAGAAACTATTAAAAAAAAGTTCAGTAGTTTTTATTTACTTTTTTATTCAGGAAAATATGTTTATAAAGGAATTTGATGAAACATACTTTTACCAGCTTATTTTGTTAATTTATAAAGGGACCAAGTTGAGCCTGCACTAGTTGTAAAAGATAGATTAATATTAAATGTTTCAGATAAAAGATTTTGTGATATGAAAAAGGATGGACTTAAATTTGTTTTAAACGTCAGCTGTATGGCAGGTGCAGTAGCTCATATCTGTAATCCCAGGAGTTTGGGAGGCTGAGGCAGATGGATCACTTGAGCTCACGAGTTTGAGATCAGCCTGGGCAACATGGTGAAACCCCGTCTCTACCAAAAATACAAAAATTAACAGGGTGTGGTGGCATGCATCTGTAGTCCCAGCTACTTGGGAGACTGAGGTGGGAGGATGGCTTGAGCCTAGGAGATGGAGGTTGCAGTGCGCTAGATCTTGCCACTGTACTCCAGCCTGGGCAACAGATCCAGACCCTGTCTCAAAAAAAGTCAGCTGTGTAACTCTTGTAGCGTTAGCTCTGTGAATAATACCTTAATGCATAGGAAAAAACTTGCCAGGCTTTTTCTCAGTTGGAACTCAATTGTACCTGATACTTGCATGTATATATGCGTATATATAAAAATTCCATAATATAGCAACAATGATCCTGTGCCAAGATCTTGAAGATTTTTATTTTATCAAAGAAAGCTGAAATTGTTTAATATAATTGAAGTTTTCTTTTATTTTGTCATATTCAAATTCTTTGCAAATTGATAATCTGTAAATAGTAGATTCATGTGGTAAAAATAAAAATTGTTCATTAGCACATCTTATGGCCATTATCCAGTTTTTATAACTAATTATGCAAATTGATAATAGTTGAGTTGCTTCCAAGAGCAACTAAGAATCACTAATATCAACATTTTTTTCTTCCTGGCATGATTTAAATAGTATATCACTTGCTACTTGCAAATTACTGTATGATTTACATGTTTGTGGTATGGAAATTTTTTCATATCAAAGCTTCTTTAGCCTATGTGGGAATCTTATTTTGAGATTTTCTTAATCTGCTTGAACTGCTATAATAAAATACCATAGACTGCGTGGCTTAAATGACAGTATATATTCTCACAGTTCTGAAGGCTAGAAAGTCCAAGATTGAGGTGCCAGCCGTTTCTGTTCAGAGCAAATGAAGAGTCTCTTACAGATGGTGGTCTTCCTGCTGTATCCTCAGTTGGCAGAAAGTGAGAGAGCAAGTTCTCTGGTCTCCTCTTACAAGGGCATTAATCCCATTATGAAAACCCCACCCTTGTGACCTCATCTAAACCTAACTACCTCCCAAAGGTCCCATCTTCAAATACTATCACATTGGAGGTTATAGCTTCAGCATAAGAATTTGGGAAGGACACAATTCAGGACATAGCAGGATTATATTCACAAGATAGTAGATAATACATACCAGTTGGGAATTGTAGGGTTGTGTTTAATGTGTTAAATTACAAAAATAAAGTATCCCTTTATGTATATTTAAAAATACAAGCAAGAGCTGCCTTTCAGTATCTTGAGTAACTTCTGATGGGAGAAATTCCTTATTACCCTTAAATTGAGTATGGCTGCTTATTATGTTTCTTTTGATCTTATATGAGGAAGATTTTTGCTTTGTGATATTTTTAAAAATGTAATACAGAGATAAATGAGATTATATTTTTAAAACCCAAACTATATAAGTTCTATTTAATAAACCAAATTGTTAGGACAGTATATAAATAGTTGAACGTAGAGGTCTTTCTCTAAGTCTCAAAAATGGACTAAGTGTAAGAAAGGCTAGCTGTTTTATAATCATGGCAACTTACTAAATACTGACTGATACTCGAATATAAGATACCTTGAGACCACACATTCCTAGTCTTGTTATTAATAGTGCATTTATTTTTGTTCATTTTTTTTCTGACAGTTTCTGATAGTTAATAGAGTGAGTAATGGAAAGGATTTATAATGAGATAGACCTAGTGAAGAAATGTATGGCTTTATATGTACAAAAAGGTAGTAGTTAAATTTAATTAACATTTTTTAGCTTAAAAGATCTGAAAATCTTTTTTTCTTTGAAAATACTATGTTGAATATTGTAGTCATCTTAGTGTATGTAGCAGTTAAATTTTCTTTTTTGCTTTACACTGGTAATTAAATAACTAGACTTTTTTTTTTTTAATTGCCAGTTTGCATGGGAAATGAGAAGTAAAGTATATCTTGGGAATACTTAAGTTGTGTATGACATGTTTGGAGTTCCTTGGCAAGAAAGGCAATTTAAGCAAATATTCACAAGTAAATCTTTGGTTTTTTTGGGTAGTGTTTGGCATTTAAAACCTTTCAGATAATGTTTGGTCTTTTACCATTTGACGTTTACCATTATATCTTAGTCTTAGTACTTTTGAGACTTTTAAATCCCCTCTTCCCTACCCTGCCTTTTAACTGTTAGACTTTGGTGGAGAATTTTGCAATTTATGCATATGGTGAGTTGAAGTGTTGTACAAGAGAGCTGTAATCCCAATTATGGTTTATATTGTGGATTGGGTAAACAGGAATTTTCAGTTCTTTGCTCTCTTGTTTTCCTAGAATATAAATTACACGTGAAGTCTTTTGCTTTCCCATAAGAAGTAATGCAGATTTCCTAAACAACTCCCATTTGCTACTATGTAAAATAAATCGGTCCCATGTCTCTCCATGTCTTTCCAAAGTATTTTATTTTGCTTCCTTACCAAGGAGAGAAAAAGTTGAATGAATGAATTTGAAGATATTATGAGTTGTGGACTCTTGACATAGTTCTAGTTAAATGGACAAGTGTAGAACATTTTCTTTTCGTGGACGGTGTTTAGCCATTGTCCTACCTCAGGTTTACTTGTGCTGCTTAAAGATGTGCTTTTCCATTTCTCTGTAAACAGTAACATTCTTTTGAACATGTTAATTTTGGTTGTTTTCTCATTCTTTGGACCAATCTTTTGGTCTTCTAATTTTGAAAGTTCCCTTTTAAACTCTTAAACTGCAAAAAGATATAGCTTTACATGATTTAAGTGGGAGAGCTCTTTCTTTATATTTAAAAGAATAAGAAGCCTTTACATCATAATAAATAATGGGAAATACAATTGAAATCTTGTCATTTTTAGGTATTCATGTTAACATTTGAGTGACCTGGAGTTAATTTTAAGTAGGATATAGGGGAACTCCATGCATGAGGTGAAACCTTGTTTATTGTTCATTTATCATGTTATTCAACCAGTATTTATTGGGCATTTATTTTGTGCTCGATGGGTTCATAATGTTGTAGAGTACTTTATAGAGTAAAAATTGCTGTCTAGAATGGCAGATAAAGTCAAATTAGCAAGTATTTATTGTTCTTTCAATAAATATAAGTGTTTTATGTGCTAAGTATTGTCGTAAGTACTAGAGTACAACTGTGAAAAAGGCAGAAGGGTTCCTATTTTCCCATTACCTTTAAATGAGAGAGTCGGACAACTAACCTGCCAAGTCTAATAATAGCATGGTAAGTGTTCTGTTAGGGGAAGTTTTAAGTGGGAACACAGAGGAGGTGATATGCAGAAAGGCTTTTGAATAATTAGGAAAAGGCTTCCCAGACCTCTAAGCTGAGGTCTGAAGAGTAAGTAGGAGTTAGCTCAGTGAAGAATTGTAAATCTGTGTTTCTGGCAGAAGAATATAGCTTGTGCAAAGTCCTGGAGACAGGAGATAGAAGGCTCTGCCATGGGATGTGAAAGAAGTTCATGTGACCATAGTGCAAGATGGGAAATATTAAGAGTTGTGGCAGGCCGGGCGCGGTGGCTCAAGCCTGTAATCCCAGTACTTTGGGAGGCCGCGGCGGGTGGATCACGAAGTCAGGAGATCGAGACCATCCTGGCTAACATGGTGAAACCCCGTCTCTACTAAAAATACAAAAAACTAGCCGGGCGTGGTGGCGGGCGCCTGTAGTCCCAGCTACTCGGAGGCTGAGGCAGGAGAATGGCGTAAACCCGGGAGGCGGAGCTTGCAGTGAGCCGAGATCACGCCACTGCACTCCAGCCTGGGTGACGCAGCGAGACTCCGTCTCAAAAAAAAAAAAAAAAAAAAAAAGACTTGTGGCAAAAGTACTCAAGGACCAGATCTTCAAGACATGTGAATTATTATTAAGAAATTTGGGTTTAATCCTGAGGGCTGCCCTCAGTTCTTTTAATTGGACATTAACCTGATTAGATTTCAGTGTTTGAAAGATCACTAATTACAACATAGTGATTAGGTTAAGAATAGGATGGGAAAGTGAATATGGTGAGACCAGTTAGAAGGCTATTAGAAGACAGAATTTGGTATACCTTGTAGCAGGGTAATAGCAGTGAGAATGAAGAGAAGCCAATGGCATTGAGAAATCTGGGGAGAAAAGTTGATAGGATTTGGTGATTGTCAGAATGTAAACATCGAAGGGGAGAGAGAAGTCAGGATGACACCACCTGAATTCCTGGCCCCCTTTCACCTTTTTTGGTTGATTCCTGCTTAGATGTTACATAATCTCTAAGGCTAACCTCCAAGGCTAACCTCCAAGGCTAACCTCCAATTCCCCTAACCTCCAAGGCTAATTCAAGTGCCTTCCCTTTGTGTTTCAGCAGCACTTACTCGACTTTTTTCTTGCTTTACTCACTTGTGTATAAGCTTTCAGGCAAGGATTGTGCTTTATTGTTATTGCATGGTTTGCACCTTGCAAAGTGCAAGGTGTACTAAGTGCATTACACTTAGTATAAATGTTGACCAAATGAAAATATACTTTTTATATTTTATCTTTATAAAAATTTAAATATAATTGGAGAAAATTGGTTTTCTGAACTGCTAATGTTCAAAAACTTGTTTTACAACTTTAGAGTGAGTCATATCATTCCATGTACTTCTGAATGCCACTTGTAAAAACAATTTATATTGTAATTCTGGCTGGAAGTAGTAAATCTATTAAGTTCTTTATGGGTAATCATAGACTAAATGATCTCTGATTATTATATAGGTCTCTTATGCAGTCAGGTTTTCCTTGTAGGTCAAGTTTTAATTGGCTTTATCCTTTATCAGTTTAAAAATTAACGTAATGATTAGTGTTACATATATTTTATTTCAAAATGAGAGTATTTTTTTTTTCTAATTATGAAAGGAGTGATTGCTCATTGTATATATTTAAAAGGTATACATACAGAGATAAAAAGTGAAAATCACCTGTAATTGAAGGATAGCATTGCTAACACTTTATGGATGTTCTTCTAGACTTTCAAAATTTTATATATATTTATGATTATATATGATTAAGTTAAAAGAAAATTAACAGTAAATACTTACGTTTGTGTAAGATAAGGTATTAATATCATTTATACAAAGAATCTTAATAGCCAGTATGTAGCCAAATTAAACCAATATAACTGGGATATTAAACTTCAATTATTACAGGAGACCAGGTGGGTAACATAAATGAGTGAACCCAGTAGGGGAAATATATGAGGTGGTTGAATTGGAGAACACTTGGAGAGGGCAGCTCCTTTTCAATACCAGTTGATTTTCGACATTAAGAAATACAGAGCTGGGCGCAGTGGCAAGCACCTGTAGTCCCACTACTGTGGAGGCTGTGGTGGGAGGATCTCTTGAGCACAGGAGTTCAAGGCTGCAGTGCACACTGATCACACCTGTGAACAGCCACTGCACTCTAGCCTAGACAATGTGGTAAGACCCTGTCTCTAAAAAAACAAACAAACAAAAGAAATGTGGATCCAGTCCAGTGATGCCCGTATCTTTTGTTTTTTTTTTTAATGAAAAGTTTGGATTTTTATGTGAGGCTCCCAAAGATTAAATTCTGGCAAATTAAAAAAGCCACAGTGTGTGTTAGGCACGATGTAGTTTTTAGCTGTGTTTTGTATGAATACCACAAATGGTGGAGGAATGGAAATATTTGTACACTTTTACTAATAATTACGTAGATGTAAATAATATATCATTTTTCATACATCAGATTGATGAAAATGATTACTAATTTACAAGACTGGAAGAGTATAAGTTGATGCAGGCTCTTTGGAAGAAGGCAGTTTGAAACTACATATAAAAATTTAAAATGCATATTAATTTGCACCTGACAGTTCTACTTTCAGGAATCTGCCTTACAGGAATATTAGTCCCTGTAGGGGAAGATTTATGTTCAGTGAAGCATTATATATCTTGGTGAAAACAAGATTAAAAAATGGAAAATAGAAACAACCTAATTATCAGTTGATAATAGGAATGATTAAATTATGATATAACCATATCACAAATCATTGTCAATGGAAAGATGAAATATGTCTGTATTCCCATGTGGAAAGAGTCTAGAATTTACTATTTCTTATTTATATACAAAAATTATAATTTATACACATAAAGTTATACTATACTGTCATTTTTAATATCCATACAATATTGCATAGTACCATAATTTAGTCTATTGATGTATATTAGGTTATTTCCAACATTTTGCTGTTTATATGCACATTGCAGTGAACACTCCCTTTACGTATGTCCTTGCAGTGTTGTCTCCTAAGATATGTTCCTTTTAAATTTCATATGGTGACAACATGAAATACCTGAACTCTGTGATATCTTGGGGATATACATTTACCTCTGAGAATTTGCTATTTGTATGACCCTTGAATTGAGTGAATGTAGCTTGGGCATGGTAGACAGAGAACTAACCAGAAAAGTGGCACTGTGTTTAGTCATCCTAGATTCTTTAAGAGTTTTAAAGGTAACTTAAGTAGTAGTTTTTATCTAGTCCATACATGCATGTGGTGTAAAATTCGAAAAGTGTAGAAAGGTTAAGTAAATCTTTCTCCCACTCTGAAACCTCTTCTACCTAGTTTCTGTTCCTGGGAAACTACTATGAGTGTATTCATCCTTCTGCACATATTTTATACATATATGTGTATTTTATGCACATATATGTATATTTTATGCACATATATGTATATATTTTAAGTTTTTTGTAAATGATAGCATACTATGCTGTTCTACAGTTCACTTTTTCTCACTTAACTGTAATAATATCTAACACTTACCTATGCTTTGTTCTAGGCTCTGTTCTAAAGTGTTGTTGTATTGATTACTAATCTTCATCACAAACGTGAGAAGTAGGTAAATATTATTCCCTTATCACAGAGGAACAAACTGAGGCACAGAAACTTTAAATGACATGCTAGTAAGTTGTCAGCTGGAAGGTGAACTCCAGCATCCGGCAGTTTGGCTCTGGAGTCTTTTAGCCCATTTGCTATACAAACTCAATTGCTGCCCTATTCTTTTTATTAACTACATAGTATTCCCTTGATAAACTTTAATGTATCTAACTAGGTCCTAGTAGGTGGACATTCAGGTGTTTCCATATATTGCTGTTACAGATTATGCTAGTGTGAATATCCTTGTGCTTATAAATGCCTGTGTCATTTTGAATATGTAAATCTCTATTTCATTTTCATCCATTCAGATTTGGGGGTTAGGGGAGTCTTGTGTTCATATAGTTACATTCTATTTTGAGATCTAATCTGAGACTTTTAAAAAATGAATTTATTTAGCTCATTTGTATTTATTATAGCATTATGGTTGTAGCCTCATCTTTTATAGCTAATGGACTAAGAGATAAGGTATATTAACAATGGAAATATACTTAAAGATGTAAAGCAGTACAGTATAAAGCTATTAGCATTCCTTTATTTACTCTCACGTTTTGTTGGTTATATAAAAACATTATCAGGAATTGTAACAATTACTTTATATTCTGTAGCCATTGCCATAGTTTTAGACCAATAGTTGAGTGCATTCAAATGCTCAAAGTTTGTTCTTTCGGATAGTTTTTTAAAAATCATCTTAGATGGCTGAACTTTATCGTCGAGTATTTTCTTAAAGTTTATGAAAACAATATTCCTTAGGGTTTTGTATATTTAGTGATGTTTAACTGTTGGTTTCATGCTGGGGATAAATTCTTGAATACTCTAGATATTGCTTCACTGATTTTTTTTTTTTTTTTTTTTGAGATGGGGTTTCGCTATTGTCACCCAGGCTGGAGTGCAATGGTGCGATTTTGGCTCACTGCAACCTCTACCTCCTGGGTTCAAGTGATTTTCCAGCCTCAGCCTCCTGAGTAGCTGGGATTACAGACACCTCTCACCCTGCCCAGCTAATTTTTGTGTGTGTGTTTTTTTTTAAGTTGAGACGGAGTTTCACCATGTTGGCCAGGCTGGTCTCAAACTCCTGACCTCAGGTGATCCGCCTGCCTCGGCCTCCCAAAGTGCTGGGATTACAGGTGTGAGCCACCACACCCAACCTGCTTCACTGATTTTTAAACATTGATTCCCTTCTCCTTCACATGTTAAGATAGTAATGTTTTTTGCATAGATTCTCAAAGGATTCTCTCTTTAAATCTTTGAGAAACAGTAATTTTACTATAGCAGTATTTATCTTGATTAGTCTGCATCATCTTTTCTTAGGAAAGGGCATGTCCTGTTTTTTTTTTTTTTTGGTCCAATCCTGACTCTGTTTTAGTGATGCCTAATGAGGTCTGTGAAAGCTTCAGATGTTTCAAGCAAGGGACTGTTGGGTTTGCTTTTCTGACTGTCATGTAATTTACAGAACTGAACTAATAGTTTTAGGATTTGAAGATGCAAGCCATTTCCCTCGCTTGAGCTCTTCTAGCATCCCTCTTTACCTTCACTGTATTTAGTAGACTTTCTCATATAGTGTGGTTAGGGATATGTCCTAGTTTGTTGAAGATGTAGTTTGTGTTTCTGTTTCTCACTCTCCTCTCCTAGTTGTTTTCAGATATTTTTAAGAGGAAAAGAGGGGACCATACTATCTTTCTCCTGCCATTTAAAATCAGAAATCCTAACAGCTATAGGTCAGTCCAGTTTTGTCAGAATTAAGATAACTTTAAGGAATAAAATGTTTTGATGCAGTTTTCTGAAAGCCAAAAATAGTTCATTTACAGAGGTTCTTTTGGATAAATTTTTTTTAATTAAACAAAATCACAATTTAACATATGAGTTTGATTATATCAGTTTGTAGTTAGGAAGTCTTGTGCATTAGAAAGCATTAAGAATGAAACTGTTAAGTCTAGAATTAAGAATTAAGCATGAGACCAGAGACTAATGCCTAAAGACTAATAACTAAAGTTAGAGTTTAGTTTTAGAGGGCTCATCAGTTCTACAGTTTGCCTTAGATGATGATGATTATTTCACCTGAATCTGAAAATTACACTTTCATGTGCTAAGTTCTGCTACTAGAATATTTTTAAGTCCTTTGGCTTAATGAATGTTAGTTCTGGAATAATCTGATATTCTAAATGGCATCTTGTTTTTCAAGGGTAATGTCCATTTAATTTCCTCACTTAATTGGCCCTATCTGTTAAAAGAAATACATTTAAAAAATTTTGATAGCTAGTGGGCAAGCCTTCTTCTGTTCTCTGATTTGAACATATTCTTATATTCACTTGCCTGAGTTTCATTTTACCTGTGGCACCTGAGAGAAGCTAAGTATTTTTTCCACCCTGTTTCTTTTATGTGACTGACTATATATTTCTTAGTCTCAAGTATAAAAACACATCCAATAGCTTCACAGAAAATTTTAATGCTTGGTAGATTATTGGAGCTTTCAGTTTTTAGCCTTTGTTACTTCAGTTATTGATCATTTCAGTATTTTTAAAATCTCAATTACATTTTTAATAATTTATAATAATAAAATTCAGTGTTTTAATTTGATGATAGTGCGTGTGTTTAGTACTAAATAAGTGTACTTTGAGCAGTTGAAACACTATGAGATATAGATAGATATTTCTCAAAAAGGGTTTTGTGACCCAAATAAATTTGGGGTATTTTCTATGTAATACAATAATGTACTTTGCGAAGAATGTATAGAACACTAATAATTTCTACTTAAAGAGTGTAATTACATTGGAAGCACATCTTATCCCAAACCTATTTGATAATGGAACTGAATGTTGTAGAAATACATTTTGAGAAATGCCAAGAATATATTATAGAATATTTTCAGATCAGTGTATTGTTATGGTATTTCAAAACATGTATTTGCATGTCAGTTGCTTTTTAATAGGGATAAATAATAATTGCTGTCCCAGGATGTAAATATAATAAGAACATTTAACTGTGGTAGTATGTTTTCTATAAATCTGAGAGTTTTTTGACTTGGAAATTTTGTTACAGTTGATTTTCCAGACTAAAAGTAATTCTTGAGTGCCTCCTATGTATTAAACATCAAAAATTGATCTCCTTTGGAACTACTTTCTGTTAAGTCCTAGTAGGAGGAATTTTAGAAATCTTGTAGCCCTCCTGACTTATTTTTCAGTTGTAAAAACTGAAGCCTAGAAATGTAGCTTTTGCCTAAGTCACATTGGAACCAAATCCTGTAACTCTAGATTTTTTTTTTGCTGTTTTTTTTACTGCCTTAAAAGTTTTATTTATTTATTTTTTTGAGACTCGGTCTCCCTGTGTCACCCAGAGTGGAGCGCAGTGGCACGATTGTGGCTCACTGTAGCCCCTATCTCTTGGGCTCAAGCCATCCTCTTACCTTAGCCTCCTGAGTAGCTGGGACCATAAGCACATGCCACCATGCCTGGCAATTTTTTTTAATTTATTGTAGAAATAGGGTTTCTGTATGTTGCCCAGGCTGGTCTCGAACTTCTGGCCTCAACCAGTCCCCCTACCTTGGCTTCCAAAAGTTCTGAGATTACTTTTGAGTACATTACTTTTGAGATGGAAAGCTAGGTGGTATCTCCACTTAACATGAGAATTGAGGTGAGATATCGAGTCATCTCTGATGTTAGATTATGCAGTCTGTCAACTTTAATATATGTAGAACTCAAGTTTCTAGACATCTAGTTTCCCCCTCACTTCTCTGAATTATTTTTCTGCTAGGCAAGAGAAAAAGTAGTTTTAAAATAAGCACGTACCCTTACCAGTATTATACTAAGGAATAATCAGTGCTAGTTTTTAAGAATTGGTGCACAGGCCAAGAATGGATGAGTCGGATTCTTTTCTCAGTTGAGCTACATCATCCCTTCTATTGGTCAATTGTGGAGATATTTTCCTACTATTAATGGAAAAGTGGACTTAAATGACTATGAAGTTAATCTCTAAGGTACTGAATTTAAATTTATAGAATATATTATTTTTTTAACATACTTTTCAGAAAGATACCTTTCTGTTGAAAATAATTGGCTTCTTGGTTATATGAATTATGCATTTAGACATAATGTATCATTGGAAGAAATTTCTCTTTTAACTACCAGAATGATAAAAATTATTAGTGCTTTCTATAGAATCAGGACTGAAATGATAGGAGAAAATTTTTTTTTGATAAAATTTTTTGAGATACATGTGGATTTTGTGTATTTTGTCGGCCACTCATTTTACTCAGTTTGCCAAGACTAGAAAGCAGTGCTGCCTTTCCTAATCTTGTTTTATCAAAGTTTCTTGGGGTTTATGTGTCTAATCTTTATATTAATTGTGGTGTATGTTCATCTATTTCTTCTGTGCTTCTTTCAGAGATGCATAACTCTGACATACTTTATATTTTTCTTAGAAAAGAAATGAATCATATTCGGAAGAAGGCACATCTTTAGGGTTAGGTTCAAAAGTCAGCATATATGTGAAAATAGTGTATATTGAAAATGTCCATTCAAAGTCCTGTAAATGCTGAAAGTATAATACATGTGATTTTGCATGTATCGTATATGTGAATTCAATTATTCATAGTTATACAATTTTATATGGAGGTTATATAAACAAATTATTCAGGTGCTGCTTAGGTATTACAGCACATTTATGAACATTTCAATTTACTGATTCTGTTTCTTGTCATCTTTATTTACTGTGATGATTTTATCAGTTCCTCTGTTATTTAATGGTTTTCTGTTGTCTTTAATTTAGATTTTTTCTTTTAACAAATTGAGGAACTGTCACCATCCACTCATCCTGGCCACTTGGATAATTGGTATACATTTTATAGAATGTTTGGATATGTTGAAAAATGATTCACACTCTTTCTATAGATTGACCACACACATTTGTCTTTCCTGAGGAAAAACAAAATAGTGGTATTTGTGTTGGTTGTTTTTTTGTTTTTTTTTGTTTTTTTTTTTTTTGTGACAGGGTCTAGCTCTGTTGCCCAGACTGGAGTGCAGTTAGCACAGTCTCTACTCACTGCAACCTCCACCTCCTGGGCTCAAGCAGTCCTTCCACCTCAGCCTCCCAAGTATCTGAGACTACAGGTACATGCCACCATACCCAACTAATTTTTAAAATAGTTGGTATTTAAATTATTTCTCTCTCCCCATCTCTCACTTCTTTTTTCTAAGTTCTGATAGGTGTGTAGTGATCTGTCATTGTGATTTTAATTTGCATTTGCCTATTGATTAGTGATACTGAACATCTTACTTGAACATACTTGTTCTCTGTATCTCCTCTTCCGTGAAATGTCTGCTTGAGTGTTTTGCCCATTTTCTACTTGTATTATTTCCTTTATTAATGTTGAGGGTTTTTTTTGTTGTTTTTTATTTTTTTGTTTTTTGTTTTTTGAGACAGCATTTTCCTCTGTCGCCCCAGCTGGAGTGTAGTGGTGCGATCTTATCTCACTGCAACCTCTGCCTCCCAGACTCAAGTGATTCTGGTGCCTCAGTCTCCCAGGTAGCTGGGATTACAGGTATGTACCACCATGCCCGGCTAATTTTTGTATTTTTAGTGGGGACGGGGTTTCACCATGTTGGCCAGGCCGGTCTTGAACTCCTGGCCTCAAGTGATCCACCTGCCTCAGCCTCCCAAAGTGAGGCATGAACCACTGTCCCTGGCCTAATGTTGAGTTTTGAGAGTTCTTTTTATGTTTAACTGTAAGACACTTGTCGAATACATGGTTTTCAAATATTTTCTCCCAGTCTTTATAGCTTGTGTTTTTCATTCTCTTAACAAGATCATTTGTGGTGCAAAACTTTTTAATTTTGATGAAGTGCAGTGTATTGATTTTTTCTTTTATGATTTTTTTCTTCATGTATATTTGAATTACTTTCTAGTGTCCTTCCATTTCAACCCAAAGTACTCACTTTAGTATTTCTAATAGGGCAGGTCTGTTAGCAATGAATTCTTTTGAGTTTTTGCTTATCTGGTAATGTCTTCATTTTACCTTCATTTTTGAAGGATAGTTTTTATGGATATAGAATTCCTGTTAGTTTAAAAAAATACTTTTAGAACTTTGAATATATCATCCCACTGCCTTTTGGCCTTTATATTTTCTGATGAGAAATTAAATGTTAATATTTAGTATCTCTTGTACATGATGAGTCACATCTCTTGTTGCCTTTGTTTTCAGTTTTTTCATCCTCAGTTTTCTAAGATAAAGAATTCTATCAGCAGTTTGATAATCATCTGACTTTCATGTGGATTCTCTTTGAATTTATCTTGCTTGGAGTTTGTTAAGCTTCTTAAATGTGTAGATTGATGCTTTTCTTCAGAATTGAGATGTTTTCAACCATTATTTCTTTTCCTTCTTTCCTTCTGGGACTCCCGTTGTGAGTATGTTAGTTCACTTAATGATATTCCACAGATCTCTGAGGCTCCATTTCTTTTTCTTTATTCTTTTTTTTTTCTTATGTTCCTCAGACTGGATAATATCAATTGACTTATCTTCAACTTTGCTGTTTCTTTCTTCTTCCTACTCATATCTGCTGTTGAACACTTCTAGTGAGTTTTCCAATTCAGTGATTGCACTTTCAACTCCACGTTATTTGGTTCTTTTAAAAACAGCTTATATCTCTGTATTGATATTCCCTATTTGGTGAGACATTGTCCTTGTGCCTTCCTTTGGTTCTATAGGCATGTTTTCCTTTAGTTCATTGAACATTTTTAAAATAGATAACTTACAGGAAATTTGATTTTAAATTTTCATTTACACCTTTCACCTAAGTGAACATGAGCTATCACAACCTTCTGTGAGCCTGTGTCTTCAACTCTATGGCTTGATCAGTAAGAAATGGCTGAGTTGTCCTGCTGGAACACTGAAACCTTGCTGACTCACTAGAGAACAAAAAGTAGTCTCACGGCCAGGCACGGTGGCTCACGCCTGTAATCCCAGCACTTTGGGAGGCCGAGGCGGGCGTATCACCTGAGGTCAGGAGTTCGAGACCAACCTGGCCAACATGGCGAAACCCCATCTCTAGTAAAAATACAAAAAAATTAGCTGGGCATGGTGGTGTACTCCTGTAATCGCAGCTATTCGGGAGGCTGAGGCAGGAGAATTGCTTAAATTTGGCAGGAGGAGTTTGCAGTAAGCTGAGATAGAGCCACTGCACTCCAGCCTGGATGAAAAGAATGAAACTCCATCTCATTAAAACAACAAGAACAACAACAACAACAACAAAAAGTAGTCTCACTATGTTAAATATTAAGAGTGAGTAACTTGTGTTTGTAAAATTGAGAACTTATTTTCCTATATCTAAACAAGGAAGTTAATCTTGAGGCAGTAGGAATGGAATTAAGAATTCTGGTCAGGGAAAGTCACATTGGCCTTTTATGGATCAATTTTAACAGTCTGCGTTCTCCTTTTCTTCTTGGCAACCCAGAATCTTTCTACCAATTCTTTCAGCACACTTCTTCCACCTATTATCATTTCAGATCCTCTTTTGCCCCAACTTTGCCCCATGTGTCTACGGATTGGATTTGATCTCACCAGTCTCCTCCTTCTTGCTCGTCTCAAAGGAAAACCTGCCTATTATCTCCCTGCCTTTTTGTTCTTATAGAAAAACTGAGAATGACAAAAACATACCGTGGAAAATTTATTATGAAATCTGAAATGTGACATGTTACAAAGTTCATAAGCTCCTTGTTCCATGATAAATTGTTATATCTATTCTTAGGATATTCCGTTGTGATACTATTTTCTGCTTTTTATTTTGAAGTTGGTACTTATCCAGGCCCTCTTACATTTTACCATTATCCAGTGAAAATCTATGGATCCTACCTTTATGTATGCCCCTTCTGCCTACAGTGGAAGATGAAGATAATCCAGATCACAAATAAAAAGTATGTATCTTTGAGCCAAAAAAAAGGCCAACTTAGAAGTGTTTAATAAGTCCAATATCTGGATTTCCTCAGGGACAGTTTCTGTTATTTGCTTTTCTTTCTGTGTATGGTTCATATTTTCTTGTTTCGTTGCCTATCTTATAATTTTTTGTTGAAAATTACGTTTGGACATTTTAAATAAATGATCTTTGAAATAATGTGGACATTCTAAATAGCATAAAAATATCAAAATAGTGGAGACTTAAAATAATTTGGCAACTATGAAAAGCACATTTTGCCTCTCTCCAGGGTTTGTTGGAGTACTTGTAGTTGGTTCTTCATTTAATTACTTTTGTGAATTAATTCTGCAAGCTCTATTTGATGTGTGTGACTACCTCAGTAGATCATTCAGTGTCTAGTTGGTTAGCTTAGTTGTTTCTAATGACTGGACAAAGATTTCTTTACATGACTGGAACCAGTAAATCTCCTAGTCTTTGCCAGAGGATTCTCTGTGTGTGTGTTGGGGCATGCCTTCAACATTCAGCTGGGTAGTTGGCAACTCTGCCTTGTCCTTATGTCCTGCTTGTGCAGAGCTTCAAAGCTTAGGGCCTTTTTAGGTCTTTATTGAGCATGCACACAGCCTTAAGCATGTGTATGATCTTCTAGATTCCCAGTAATATGTCAGAGCTTTTCAAAGTCCCTATGGGTATTTCATTCTCAGCTTTTCGTTTTAAGATTTTAGTCTGTTGCTCCAACTGTTATTCACTGCTTCAAGTAGATATGGTATAAAACACTTTCTTGTAATTTTTTTCAGTGAATATCTCCCTGGGGACAAGTCGTTTTGCATTGTGCAAGCTCTGAGTCAGGTCACATTGCAAATAGGGTCTTCCTGGAAACAAGATCAGTCAAGTAGTAATTTGGGGGGAAATGAAGCTTTGAATGAGCTACAACTCTTGCTGCTTTTTAAGGTAGCTTCTAGAGTGCACTGGGAATGTGACCTGTCATTTCTTCGAGACTACTGTGGATCTGGAGAGCAAGGGATGGGACTAGGGCAAGTTAAAATGTTAGAAAACTCATCATGTTTACTGAGATTAAGCTTTTTAAAAATAAATGCGACTTGGATGCAAGCTTTTTATTAATTTTTAGAGTTCTGATAAAGGTGATTCTGACTATATTTTCCAGTTTTCTTAGTGCTTTTGTTGAAGAGAGAGTTTTTAGAGATCCTTACTCTGCTGTTTTCTGTGATGTCGCCTCCACTTGGGCTTTGGCATCCCATACTGACAAACCTCCATGTTTGACTCTCCCTATCTCCACCCCAACCCCACTCAGACTCTGACTCTCCATGCTAGGCTTACCCTCTGTGTGAATGCCTTCTTCACCTTGCTTGAAGTCTTAACTGTTCATGATGTTCAGCCTCCCCTTTAACCATCAAGCCTATCATGTAGAAATCTTCCTCACTCTCCTAGACTCCAGTATCACACTCTGGTTCATCACTACCAAATCACTACCTGTGGATGTTCTTCTCACCCCGTCAGGTTCTGATTCTCTAGGTTGAGCTATTTTCCTATGAGCATACCCACCGTATCCCAGTTGGCCTCTTAAACCTCTTGTGGGTTACCATAATATGTCAGTGTTCATCTCTTCCTGTTCTGACTGATACCCTACACAGAACTGCATCTTTGTGGGATTGTCCTTTTCATCCTACTTAGGCCCTGAGTAGGATATTTTAATCAAATAAGAATCTCTTAAGTTTGAATAGTATAATCATGATATCACTCAGTGAAATCCTTGATATCTTATTATTGTAGTGGTAGCTTCTGATGGGTATGGGAATGGGAATGACATAATTCTATACTATGCCTTCTATATTTTTCATTTTAGTTTTTGTTTTACTGAGATATCAGATATTTTGAAGCTGATCATTTATATTTCTTAAAGAAGAAATTTATTCTAAAAAATTATATCTAGATATATTAATTTGTTGTTTTATTCATGTAGTAACCATTTCTTGGACATCTAGTATTGGCCATGTTCTAGGCTCTGAATATACAGCTGCAAACCAAATAGTCAGAAAGCCCCTGCTTTCACAGATTTCACTTTCATAGAGGAGAGGGAGATGATAGACAAAATAAATAAGTAAATATATTTTATCAGGTAGTAAATGTTGTGAAGAAAAATGAAGCAGGGTAAACATAATAGGAAAGATACATTTCTATTTTATATGTAGATTAAGAATGAGATATTTGAGCAGGGAACAAACAATGATATTTGAGAGAAAGGGCTATATATATGCAGATGGAATGGCTAGAACAAAGACCTAATGTGTGAGCTGTAGGTCTGCATTCAGAGAAAAGCAAGATTAATGTGAATGGAATGCAAGTACCTAGCAGGGAGAGTTGGAGAAAAGCTAGAGAAGTAGGGGCTAGATCATGTGGAGTCTTAGAGGTTGGAGTAAGGACCTGCCTTTTATTTTGAAAGATGGGATGGCATCAGACTTTTTAAGCAAGGGAGTGACTTCATCATACTTACAATAGGAAGAGCGATGTTAGCAAAATGTCAGAATAGTAGTTTTCAGCATTTGTTTCTTCACAGAAACATTTGGAATAACCATTCATAGACAAAAATACCTTCACAAGAGCTAAGGATTCCAAATGATAGATTGTAGCACCCGGGTGTAGCATAGATACAAAAATGATGCATTGAAGAGGTTAGGAAGGACAGTTTCACATTAATTGTTTCACCCCTTCCCAAGCCTGTGCAGCACAGTATAGAGAAAGATACCCTCCAAGTGCAGGAAGGAGAGTCAAGTGAGCACCCAACTTTACTGTGAACCCCAGCACTAGAACCATCTTAGTGAAACCCAGTGCCAGGCTGGCACCATGGACCCAGGGCACCAGGCCAGATCCCACAGAAGCAGTCTCCAGACCCACCCTTGCGAACCTGGTAACTGAGGCTAGCCTACTGGAGAAGTCAGGCAGCAAGCCTGCTCGTGGACAATGCTAGCCATACTGTCCAGAATCTCTGGACAGACTGACTGGTAAAGGGCTTCCTATGTTAAAGCTCCTCTTTAAAGACTGGAGAGGTGCCTACTTCTTCAAATATGTAGAAACCCGTGCAAGTCCATAAGGATCTCAAATGATCAGGGAAGCGTGACACCATCAAAGGAACAAAATAAAGCTTTAGCTATGATAATTTGTTGATAGCTATATAATATAAAAAGATATAAATTGTGTCCTCAATAATGTAAACTTGGAGAGGGTGTGGAGAAGTTAGAGTTTTTGTATGTGATTGAAATTAAATTTTTATCAGCCTAACAACAGACTATTATAACTATAAGATGTCTTATATACATCGTGTGGAGAAAAACCCCTGTAGTAAATACACAAAAGATAAAGAGAAAGCATATAACTACCAAAAAAAAAAAAAATCAAATCACAAAGGAAGACACTAAGAGGATGAAAAAATAGAGGAACTACAAGATAGTCAGAAAACAACAAAATGACATTGGTAAGTCTTTATCCACAATTACTTTAAATGTAAATGGATTAAGTTCTCTGATCAAGAGACAGTTTTTTTAAAAGTTTTTTTTTTCTTCAAAGATCCTACAGTATTATAGAAAGAGAAAAAACAATTCTAAAATTTGTATGTAACCATGAAAGACTCCAAGCAGCCATAGCAAGAACAATTTTGGAAGCATCGTACTACCCGATGCCTCCAGAATTGTTCCAAGTATACTACAAACCTGGCAATCCAAATGGTGTGGTACTGGCGTAAAGACTGGTAGAACAGAACAGAAAGCTTGTACCGTGTGTACCATCAGTCGATCTTTAACAAAGATGTCAAGAACACACAATGGGGAAGGGATAGTTTCTTCAATAAATGGTGTTGGAAAAACAATATCCATATGCAGAAGCATGGGCATAAAAATTTCATTCCTGTACTATATATAAAAACTCAAATGAAAATCATTACACCATATGCAAAAATCAACTGAAAATAGGTTAAAGACTTAAAGAGCTAAAACTGTAAAATTACTAGAAGAAAACAAAGGGAAAAGTTTCTTGACATTGGTCAGGGCAGTGATTTTTTGGATGTGACCCCAAAAGCATAAGGAATAAAAGCGGAAATAGAGAAATGGTATTGCATCAACTGAATAAGCTTTGACACAGCAAAGGAAATGATCAACAGAGTGAACGATAATTGACAGAATAGGAGAAAATATTTGCAAAGCATACATTTGATAAAGATTTAATATCCAAAATAGATTTAAGAACTCAGTGATATGAAAACAACCTAATTTTTTAAGATGGACAAAGGACTTGCGTGGATGGTCTTCAAAAGACAACATACAGTGTACATCAGGTATGTGAAAAAAATGCTCAACATCATTAATCATCAGGGAAATGCAAATAAAAACCACAATGAGATGTCACCTCACACCTGTTAGATGTTACCTCATACCTATTATCCAAAAGACGATAGTAAGACTGTAAGTGTTGGTGAGGATAAGAGAGAACAGAACTCTTTTACACTGTCATAACTTGGTACAGCCACATACTGAAAAATAGTATGGAGTTTCATCAAAAAATTAAAAAGATAACTTTCATATGATCCATCAATCTCATTTCTTTGAATTCTTGGTATATATCTAGAGGAAGTGAAATTATTATGTTGTGAGATATCTACATTCCCATGTTCATTGAAGCATTGTTTACAATAACCAAGATATGAAATCAACCTATGTCTTCACTGATGGAGGAATACACAGAGAAAATGTGACATTCAGCCTTCAAATCTAGGAAATCCTGATATTGGTGACAATGTGGATGAACCTGAAGGCTGATACGCTAAGTGAAATAAGCCAGGCACAGAAAGACAAATACTGTTTGATGTCACTTACATGTGGAATTTTAAAATGTGGAACTCATGGAAGCAGAGAGCAGAATAGTGGTTTCTGGGGATTGGAGATAATGGGGGAAATGTTGGTCAAAGGGTACAAAGTTTCCATTTTTTAGGATGGATAAGTTCTGGAGATCTGGTTTACAGCATGATTATAGTTAATGCTGTGTCTTTTAGTGGAAATTTGCTAAGAAAGTATATCAGTGTTCTCACACAAATAATTCTGTGTGTTAGTGGATATGTTAATTCAGTTGTGGTATTCATTTCACATTGTGTATGTGTATCAGAACATCACATTGTACACCTTAATATATTCACTTTTTATTTGTCAATTATAATTCATTAAAGTTAACATGGTGGCACCTAACTTTGGGAAAATACAAATACTTGTTCTTGAGTCTTGCAAATGATTTTAGTAACTTTTTTTGTATATTTATGAATGAGAGAATTTATAGTCACTCAAGTAATTTGATGTGTTATAAGTGGAAATAACATCATTTGGAGGAGGTAGGATGAGATAGCAGAGCACTGTGAAATTAGAATAATTTGGTTCATTCCTGCCTCTGCCACTAATTGACCCCATAACTGGGCACAGATCAGTTCATCTGTAGAACAGGTGGTTGTACTAGATACCAAAGGTCTTTTTATTTTTTAAGTTCTATGCATGACGTTGCTTCTAATTTTACTGTGGGAAATTTTTCTCTTCTGATAATCAGTAGTGAAAAAAAATAGCTCACCCAGGAAAACTGAATTTACAGAAATACCTAAGATCTTATGCAGACAGAATTGGGATTTGAACTCAGGCATAAAATACCAAAACCAGTAGAATGGAAAGGAACAGGTCATCTTATATTTTGTAGCAAGTCATTCAGAAAGGTTTCAGTCCTCTAGTTGCTGATGTCAGACTGTTTTAATTCTGATTTCACTTTGTAGTGATGAGATTTTAGGTAAAAGTTTTAACCCAAGTCTGTTACCTAATTAGAGATTTAGAACTTTTTAACAAGTTGTCTTCCTCCCTCTCCCTGATATTTTACATTTTTCTGTTCAGACATTTATAGGAATTATTTTGCAAAAAGAGAGGATTTCTGATACATAGGTATTCATAATATCTTTTTTCTTTTTCTTTCTTCTTCTGTTTTTTTAGATGGAGCCTTGCTCTGTCACTCAGGCTGGAGTGCGGTGGCATGATCTGATCTTGGCCCATTGCAACCTCCACCTCCTGGGTTCAAGCGATCCTCCCACCTCAGCCTCCCGAGTAACTAGGATTATTAGCCATGGCTAATTTTTCTGTATTTTTAGTAGAGATGGGATTTCACCATGTTGGCCAGGCTGGTCTTGAACTCCTGACCTCAAGTGATCCACCTGCCTCAGGCTCTTAAATTACTGGGATTACAGGTGTGAGCCACCCCACCTGGCCTAATAATGTTGTTTCAATTGATTAAAACTTATAGGCATAGGGTTGTTTTTATTCTTGAGTTAGGACAGGCTTAAGAGGTCCTCTGTAGATTGTTACAGACAATGAAACTACTAGTTTCTCTTAAATATTGCTCTCTTTCATACTAGTTTGTAAACCTTAATTTTTTGCCTTTACATTTTGGTTTTTCAACTTTTAATAAAGCAGTATTTTAAGTGATTTTTTCCAATTACATTTTTAAAATATAGACTTCACTTTTAGATAAATTTTAGGTTCATAGCAAAATTGAGTTGAAAGTACAGAGTTCCCATATATTCCCTTTTCCACCCTGCAAGCGCAGTCTTCCCCATTACCACCATCTTGCATCAGAGTAAGCACATTCATTATTATTGATAAACTTGCATTAACATATTATCATTATCACCAAAAGTGCATAGTTTACATTAGGGTTTTTACTGTTGTAGGTTCAATGGATTTTGACAAATGGTGTAATGACATACAGCTATCCCTATAGTATCATAGGGAATTGCTTTACTGCCTTGAGAATTCCTGTGTTCCACCTATTGATCTTTACTTCCCCAACCCCTAGCAATCACTGATTTTTTTTTTTTTTTTTTTTAAGTTTAAGTTCCAGGATACATGTGCAGAATGTGCAGATTTGTTACATAGGTATACATGTGCCATCATGGTTTGCTGCACCGATGAACCCATCATCTAGGTTTCGAGCCCTGGATGCATTAGGTGTTTATCTTAATGCCCTCCCTCCCCTTGCCCCTGACCCCGCAGCAGGCCTTGGTGTGTGTTGTTCCCCTCCCTGTGTTGTGTCCATGTGTTCTCATTGTTCAGTTCCCACTTATGAGTGACAACATGCAATGTTTGGTTTTCTGTATCTGTGTTAGTTTGTTGAAGATAATGGCTTCCAGCTTCATCCATGTTCCTGCAAAGGACGTGAGCTCATTCTTTTTTGTGGCTGCATAGTATTCCATGGTATATATGTACCACATTTGTTTATTCAGTCTGTCATTGATGGGCATTTGGGTTGGTTTCAAGTCTTTGCTATTGTAAATAGTGCTGCAATAAACATATATGTGTGTGTATCTTTATAGTAGAATGATTTATACTCCTTTGGCTATATACCCAGTAATGGGATTGCTGGGTCAGATGGTATTTCCTGAGATCCTTGAGGAATTGACACACTGTCTTCCACAATGGGTGAACTAAATTACATTCCCACCAACAGTTTAAATGTGTTCCTATTTCTTCACCGCCTTGCCAGCATCTATTTTTTCCTGACTTTTTAATAATCGCCATTCTGATTGGCATGAGATGGTGTCTCATTGTAGTTTTGATTTGTGTTTCTCTAATGATCAGAAACACTGATCTTTTTATTTTCTGTTTTATCTTTGCCAGAAAGTCTCATAGTTGGAATCATACAGTATGTAGCCTCTGCAGATTGGCTTCTTTCATTTAGAAATGTGCATTTAAAATTCTTTTAAAATGCATTTAAAATGTGTCTTTTTGTGGCTTGATAGCTCATTTCATTTTAGCGCTCATTAATATTGTATTTTTTATGATGTACCTCATTCACCCATTGAAAGACATCTTGGTTGCCTCTAAGTTTGGGCAATTATAAAGCTGCCGTAAACATCTGTGTACAAGTTTTTCTGTGAACATAGTTTTCATCTCATTGGGTAACACCAAGGAGCACAGTTGATGGATTGTATAACTTGTGTGTAGTTACAGTAAATCTTTGATATATGTATATATACACACACACATACACATATGTGTATATATATATTTTGATAGGTTTGATGTGTATATATATATATTTAAACCTACCATCTTATGCCACATATTTGATGGATTGGGGGGAATAGAAAAGGAAATATACTTTAAAAATGGATATCCAGTGATACCTCTTTTATAATATAAAAAGGAGAAACACATTTTTCATTATATATAATTATTACTTTTTAATGTATTTAACCTAAGTGAAGTCATCTGTCTTCATTCATTTTATTTTCTAATTTGGCTTGTCTATAAGCATTAATTTAGTTTTCGTTGACCAACAATTTGTTGAAAAATTATACTTTTATTCTAAATAATTTGGCTTCAGAAAAAGCTGCTGTTTGCTTCTTTTAAAGGAAAAAAGTCCATTGTTTTTATGTATAATTTGTTAATGTTTATATTCCAATTTAGTGTCACAGTATATACTATTAAGTTAAAATATTTACTTACATTAATATTAAATATTACAAATTCAATTTCTTTTTTACTAAATGATATTGTCCTAGAATAGAAATTGAAATATTTGAATTAAGTGCATGTTTTATTTTCTGATACTACATTTTTTAACATGAGAGAGGCAGCATGGTTAGGGTGGCAGGGGTATATTGACTATGGAATCAGAAGACTTGGTTATCTAGAATCATCTCATTCACTACCTAATTATATGATAAATGTTTATATTAGCATCAAAATAAAGGGGTAGTATCAGCTAGTTTCTTTGCAGCAGATTCTCAAATCACTTTGAAATTAAAAGTGCCTTTGAATTTAAAGTTTAAATATTTTGTTATTTTAATGTAGGTACTAATCAACTACTATAAAACAGGCACTGATACAGATGTTAACAATATATCTGTGAACAAGACAGACAAGGTCTCTTATCTTAGGGAAGGAAGTCTTACAGAGCTTACATTCTTGCAGGGAAATGGGATGTATCATAAGCAGATAAACATAAAAGAGTAAAGTAATTTCATATACTAATAAATGTTTTGAAGAAAATAAAACAGGGTAGATGGTCAGAGAAGGCTTTATTTAAGGGGTGAAGCTTGAGGTGAATCCTAAATATTAATAAAAGAGTCAGCCATGTGAAAATAGGGGAATAACATTCCAGGCAGAGGCAACAGGGACAAGTACTTGAGGTAGGAAAGAAATTGGTGTTTTCAAGGAACAGAAAGAGCAGTGTGACTGGGATAGTAAGCCAATGAGAGATTGATAAGAGATAAGTTTGAAGAGACAGGCAGGGAAACCTTTTCCTAAAATATGTTCATTTTGAGATTTAATGGAGCAACTCTAAGATGTCTTTTCTTCAATTAATATTTGAAAAATTAGCCATTTCTGGTCCTCTGTAACATTTTGTGCTGCTTACAGTGGAAAGCCATTAGAGAATTTGAGCAGGAGAGTAATTTGAACTATTTGGATAAAAAGTGCTTTGTTCACTTTTTGGAGAATGGATTTAAAGTATGTGGGAATCAGCAGGCCAAGGTAGTTCAAGAGAGAGATGATGAGAGCCTGGAGTACAGTGAAGGCAATGAATGTGGAGAGTAGACGATTTGTGATTCATTTTTACTAAAGTCCACCATGCTTGCCAAAGGTTTGGATATGGGAAATGAAGGAGGAATAGGAATAACTCTTTAAGTTTCTTAAGTTTCTTGCTTAACCGAATGTTGTCTTTTACTGAAATGGAGCAGTTTGGGATAAAGATCTGATTGGGAAGGAAATCAAGTCTGATGCAAATGAGGTAGGAGGTTTTTAGAGAGATTGGGGGGAAAATCTATTGATTATCTCAGTTCAGTTTAAAAGACATTTATTGAGGTCTCTGTATGCAGAATTTTGTGTAGACTCATTAACTGCTGACTTAATAAATTCTTACTTGCAATATCATGTGTGGGACATCTGTTAACCTGTAGTGTGAAAGGGAATTCAGGGGGAAAACAGAATCTTTTAACCAAGAAATACATAAATATGACTTTATGTCATTGCTCTGTTTTCTGTAATTTTTGTTTCAACCAAAATATTATAATTTCTTTTTTACTAAAGCACATTGTCCTAGAGTAGAAATGGAAATATGAGACTTAATTACATGTTTTATTTTCTGATATTACAATGTTCATTCAACACTGAACAAAGTTCCTGTTCTCATTGAAGAGTTAGGGGGAAGGAAGGGTATAAAGGCATAAGGAACAGTTAAGCAAATAAAATAATATCAGATAATTTAAAGGTCATTGTCATCAAAATTGGAAGATACGACAGAGTTGTAAATGATGGAAACCTTATTAAATATATGCTTTTTAAGTACATGGGTCAAGCAACCCAAATATATGGGTATGTATGGGTAGCACATGCACTGACACATGTAGAGAATTAAAGTGTAGGCTTTGCAGAGTCACCTGTAATAGCTTCCTCTGCTATCTGCATGTGCCTAACTGCCTGAAATGACTCCTGTGCATCCAACAGGTTTTTTACATTTAATTTTTTTTTTTGAAACAGAGTTTCACTCTTGTCACCCAGGCTGGAGTACAGTGGCGCTCACTGCACTCCACCTGGAGTGCCTGGAGTCTCCGCTCACTGCAGCCTCCACATCCAGGGTTCAAGTGATTCTCCAGCTCAGTCTCCCGAGTAGCTGGGATCACAGGTGTACGCCAGCGCACCCGGCTAATTTTTTTTTGTATTATTAGTAGAGACTGGGTGTCACCATGTTGGCCAGGCAGGTCTCAAACTCCTGACAACATTTTATACCTTAAGACCACTCCGCTTCTTTGGATATAACTGCTTGCAATTCTGCTTATTTGCCTAATGTCCTGTGATACTTTGCTGCTTTTTTAAAAATCTTTGTTTTTCACAGCAGCACTCCTTGTCCTAAAATATGTTGAAATTGTGGAATAAAAAGTTGAAAACTTTTCCAGTTTGAAAACTCTTCTTACATGTTAAAAAATGATAGTCTTGTATAACATGAATGTTTTAAATCTTACATTTATCTTGATCTGCTTGGGTTTAGATTGTCTGCTTCCGTTACCTTATATAATCATTATGTATTTCATGTTTATGAGAAATAAAAAATAAATGATTGGGCTGTGGGCAAAATCCTTTTTTTTAAATAACAAACTATGGCTCAAGCCTGTAATCCCAGCACTTTGGGAGGCCAAGATGGGCGGATCACAAGGTCAGGAGATCGAGACCATCCTGGCTGACGCGGTGAAACCCCATCTCTACTAAAAAATACAAAAAACTAGCCAGGTGTGGTGGTGGGCGCCTGTAGTCCCAGCTACTCGGGAGGCTGAGGTAGGAGAATGGTGTAAACCCGGGAGGCAGAGCTTGCAGTGAGCTGAGATCTGGCCACCGCAGTCCAGCCTGGGCGACGGGGAGAGACTCTGTCTCAAAAAAATAAAAAATAAAAAAATAAAGTATTCCTTTTAATGTGTATATATTGCCAGTGAAATATCTCATAAGTAGCTGCTTCTTGTAAGTAAGTTAGATATATTTGTAGCCTCTTTAATTGAAAGAAAAATTTTAGTTGACCTGCAGAATTAGACATCAGGGTACCTTTTCTGGTGAACCTGAAACTTTGTTCAGAGATCAAGAAAACAAGCTCTTTATTGGGCGTTTGTCCTAAGGCAACATTAACTTAATAGAGATTTTCTTTCTGTAATTTGCTGATCTTTGTATTTAAGTTTGGAAATAGCAATATTCATAAATGGGTACCTTTGGTTGTAGTATTGTTCCATGCTTTCATGCCATTCAAATGGTTCATCAGATAAGATACGTTATTGTAGTCAGCAAGATTGGTTAGAATAGTGCCCTGAATATCAATAGCTCTGTATTCTAGTTTCAGCAACTCAGTGCCTCCAATACGCGCTTGAGTAAATCAGCGCATTTCTTCTCAAATTCTTAGGACTGTTGTGATTGAAAGCTTATTGCTTTGTTTTGCCATAATTTACTGTCTTTTTAGCTTTTTAATGCTCGTCTGTTATACCAACTCTTTGACTTAATTGAACATAGTTTTTTACCTGGTGTGTATAATGCCGTGCTTATATGTTTGTGGATAAATGTAAATTCTCCTGCAGGAAGAACATCAGATTCTTAATCGGTAAGACATCCCCTCACCCCACCCCCACAATTTCCAAGTCACTCTTCCAGTTCCTTGATCTCTCCCTTTTCCTCTAATTATCTAAGAAACGAATAGCTTATTAGGTTCACTTTTTTCTCCTTGCCAGCCCAAACTGTACTGTCTGGTTCCTTATTGTTCTGCCACACTTGCTCTGTGAATCCCCTCAACTTTAAATTAATTTAGGAATACAATTTAGATTGCCAAATACAGTTTTGAAGATTGATGCCACTACAAATTAATGATATCAAAATTTATCAGACTCAGCAATTTTATTTATCTCTGGTCTATGTCCTCATCCATTCCCTTTTTACTTCTTTCATCAACCCCTTAGCAAACTTTGCCTTTCTTGCTCTCAACAGATTAATTTGCTTCTGTTTCACCAAACGAATATGATTCTGTATGTAACTGGAGATGATAATCTCACTTAACTCTCTCTTATTCCTCTTCCCTTCAAACAAAATTTGTTTGTAGCTGAATCCATTCTCATTTTTTAATTGAAAGGAAAAAAGATCCTTCTTCTCTAAGGCTAAGTTTTCTGCCAGTATGCTGTGTATTTTTGACTACTCCTTCCTTCTAAAATTTAAATAGATGAACTGGCTGCTGCTTTGACAATACCCTTTCCTAGTTTATGTGTACCTCTGTTTCTCTTTGAGGGCTTTGTCATCCATCCATTTCTTTCTTTCTTTTTTTTTTTTTTTGAGACGGAGTCTCGCTCTGTTGCCAGGCTGGAGTGCAGTGGCGTGATCTCGGCTCACTGCATCCTCTGCCTCCCGGTTCAAGCGATTCTTCTGCCTCAGCCTCCTGAGTAGCTGGGACTGCAGGTGTGCACCACCATGTCCAGCTAATTTTTGTATTTTTAGTAGAGACAGGGTTTCACCATATTGGCCAGGATGGTCTCGATCTCCTGATCCGTCCACCTCGGCCTCCCAAGGTGCTGGGATTACAGGCATGAGCCACTGCACTTGGCCCATCCATCCATTTCTAAATATTTATCTTCCGCAGAGTACCAGTATCATCTTCTACATGCATTTTGTGGATATTCTCATTTCAAACCTTTGCTGTTGACACCAAAGCTGTATCTTTATTTCTAGCCTAGACCTCCCTCCTTTATTCTAAAATCACATTTTCAAGTGTGGACTAGACTAGAATCTCAGTATAAATTTGTTCAAAATTTTACTAATTTTCTTTTTTTCTATGTTCCCTGTCTTGAATAATCATGCTGCATCTACCTGATTTAAGCTGTCAACTCAGACATTACCCTGAATCCCTTCCTTCTGTCTACTCCTGTTCATCCCCAGCTGCTTTCTGTCTCTAGAATTTTTCCTGTGTTTTCCTAGTACCTTTGTAGTTTAAACCAATTGTTCTCAAGTACATCAGACCTAATATCCCATTTATGCAACATTCTGTAACGGTTCCTTACTATTCTAAAATGATAGTAACCTACATTATTTTTAAAAATCTATGTAATTTCTTAAAGGAGATACATAAGAAAAATATTGTACATTTTGTATGTTATATAAATGCTTAGGCACAATGATATTAGAAAACAATGAAGAATTTATTATACATTTTATGTTTCAGTACTTAAGTGTTCAAGCACGATACCAGAAAGCAATGAAGAGCAAAAGTTTGTACATATGTCATGAATGTAATTGTTAGAAGTGCAAACTGATATGGATGTGTTATATTTGTGACTCGGATACCAAGATCAGTATGAGTATCAGTGATCATCAGAAATAAAAAATAACTCTTAAAGAATAGTGCAAAAGTACTGCAATTTTTGTGTAAAATGGAATTAGATTCAAGGTGCTCAAAATTATAAACAGGTATTTCACCTAGTTACACAGGTTGAATATTTGTAGGTATTTGAAGGTTGTACAGTATGCAAGGATAGTTCTTATCTCCAGACCTGGCCCATTAAATACCAGTAGCATTTCTCTAAACATTGAGACAACCTAAAGTGAACCTACAAAATTCCAAAATACTGTAGCTAAAAATAGTTAGATTGTACCTTTATCATGTTTGGCGTGGACTATTGCAGTGACTTCTAAATTTGCCTCTACATAGAATCACCTCGAAAACTCTTTAAACATACAGCTTACTGTTCCCTACCACAGATACTTATTTTGTTAGCATTCTTGGATTAGAGGCTAGGATTTCTAAGCTCCCCAGATGATTCTTGCTGAAAATGTCTGGCACTGATTGAACATTAGAGAATTCTTGCTGAAAATGTCTGGCACTGATTAAACACGAAATTATTAGCTTTTTAAATTTTCTGCCTTCCTTCTGAAGTCCTGTTTACAATCATTCTTAACAGTGTCAGGTAAATTTTGTTAAAATATGACCGTAATCATAGCCTCTTCTCCTTCAGGAGTCCTTTACTGGCTTTTTATATTTACTCTTGGCAGCCCCTGAGAGTATACTGCTGGAACATTAGAGTTGAAAGAATCATGATGTCTGCATGATAAAGTCCAAATTACTAAATTTGAATAACCAGCCTTTCCAAATTTGGCAGCCTACATTTTTTACTTCTTGTGTCCAATTTGCATAAAAATATAGTTCCTGAAAGGAATGATTTAAAACCTGACACTGACTTATGACAGGGCTTGGCAAACTATGGCCTGATGGCCAAATCCAGTTTGAGGTCTGTTTTTGGTAGAGTTTTATTGAAACACAGCCACTCTTACTCATTTGCATATTGTCTACTTTTCTGCTAAAATGACAGAATTGAGTACCTGTAGCAGAAAGCAATCTGTCTTGCAAAGCCTCGAGTGTTTAATATCTGACACTTTACAGAAAAAGTTTGCTCACCCTTGACTTAGAAGCTATTAGAAGCCTAAATGAATTGTAATCAACACCCTCCTAATCATGATTTGGATGTTTATCTCCGAAATCCAACATGGGATGGGGGAAGAATATATCTGGGCTTTCGAGTCCTTACCAGGCTGACCTGGTTTTGAATTTTTCGTTAGTCACTTAGTAGGTATCTGACTTTGGTGCCTCAGTTTTCTCATCTGTAAACTGGGACTAGAGGAACTCTTAGGAATTTGAAATTCAGAGTTTTCATAATTTGGAATATAGTTATGTACCAGAGAAAAATGGTATCAACTCAGAGCTCCACCAAGTTTGTAGTTTGTAGTTTTGTTTTTGGGGAATCTCTCTCTGTTGCCCAGGCTAGAGTGCAGTGGCGCAATCTTAGCTCACTGCAACCACTGCCTCTTGGGTTCAAGCGATTCTTCTGCCTCAGCCTCCCGATTAGCTGGGATTACAGGCGCCCGCCACCACGCTCGGCTAATTTTTGTATTTTTTAGTAGAGATGATGTTTCACCATGTCAGTCAGGTTGGTCTCGAACTCCTGACCTTAAGTGATCCACCTGTCTCAGCCTCCCAAAGTGCTAGGATTACAAACATGTAATCCTAGCAAATTTGCCACGCCTGCCAAATTTATAGTTTTTTTGTTTGAGGTCACTAATGGTTAAATGTATTCAAGGGAGCTAACATATCAAGTGCTTCATATGCGGTAGTTATTAGGTGGAGGTGAATAAGAGAGTCCTCTGGGGTAGTAAAGATCCCAGTATAAAAACCTCCTTGCCAGCCTCAGCTTAATTATTGATGTAGTTTTACGCTTTTATCACTAGATTTCAAGCATTTCGAGACTGGGTACTGTGTATTCTATTACCTAAGTGGGTACAAGATTCAAATTGTGTGCAAATATAGCCTTCCCCCAAAACATAGTGGAGTTGAAGTGATTAAAAAACAACTATTAAATAAATAACTTATTTCCAAGAAACATGAAAGATTACTCTCAATATGTTTTCTTATCTAAAATGTTTGACAGTGTCACCTGATTCAGGTCTGAACTAGATCCAGAACCTAATTTTTGACTGTCAGATAACTTGTTAGTTCTCTTGGCCAAAAATATTTTTACTGGATGTGAGAAATTTTTAGTTAATAGCTAAGTCTGGCTGGTGAGTTAATTCCCTTAAGTAAAGCATAGTGATTTTGTCAAGGTCAAAAGCTTTATTCTCTGACTAGTTACATTTCTTATGAGCTATTACTGAACTATATATATCTGCAAATCTCATTAGGTACAAGAACTACAGGATGAGTTTGTGGGTCACTAGTTCAAATTCATCACCACTGCAGTAAACCCATCAGACAGTTCAAGTATCAGTCTGAATTTCAGATACAGTGGATAGTATTATAGATTATGGGAAGTCCTTTTAGATTTCAATGGGAACTTTATTAATAACTTGTATTTCCATTAATACAGTTTCTTGACCCACCCATTACCTTCAACCTTCATTATTTTTTAATTATATTTGAAAACTATAATATTAAATATACTGGTGTTCAGATTTTACATTTGGTCATATCTTGTATTTCCCGAACTTGATAAGCTTTTGCTGAGGCATTTATTTTTATAAAATACCTAGACCCCTTCTCCCTAAAACTTTGATTCAGTGATTTGTGATGGAGCCTGGAAATTTGTATATCTCAGGTCATGTATTTTCTTTTTTCATTTTTATCATTAGAAAAGTTTACTTTTTATTTCTTTCTAAGTTTTCTTACCTTTTAATAGGGATAGTCTTGTTCTATCCTCTGTACTTAATATATGTGATTTTACGCCTTATATATCTCATTTGATCTTTATATAGGAGGTGTCCTTCTAAATTTAGGATATACATATCTTGCTAAATAGAAATTTGATTCCAGAAACTTGATATAGTGACATTTCTTAAATACAAATTGATAAGCAATGCCTGTAACCCTTTAGCTATGCATACTTCCCATTATTTACAGTTGTATGGTTTTAGTAAATGTATTTTCATATTGGCTTATCAGCATTCTTTTCTGAATCAGTATCTCTAGAGTTTTTCTTAGTCTCTCTCCATTGTAGTGCAAAATAATTCTTTTCTTTTTTTCGAAAGGGGTGGGTAGTAGTAGATAGAGCTCTCCTGGTGTGCTAGCAAATAATGACGTGTTTGTTTAATTGTAGAATCTTATATACCAGTAAAGTTCACACTGTGCAGTTTCAGATTTACAGATTATTCATCCTCTACCCCAGTTCCTGTTATTTCTGCACATTTGACCGTTTGCTTCAGCAAAGTGACACATTTTCAGTGTCCTGTGCAAACTAAGCTCCATTCCTTATTCTAGGCAAAACTTTCTTTTTCATGACACCCATCTGTAATGCTTTGCTGCCTCTCCTTTAGTTGCTTGAACGCAACCCGTTAATCTAGGACTAGTTAGCCTAAGTCCTTCCTGTATGCTTTTCTCAACCGTTCTCACTGATACCAATTTTCTCAAAAGTGCTATAGCATATGCCACTCATCTGAGGATTTAATAATATACTGTCTTATCAATTACTTGTTATATGTGAGTGTTTTGGCTGTCTAAACTGCAAGCTTGTATATAGAGTGGGGTTCACATCCTGTAAAAATAAATTATTAGCAGAATCCTTAGCACTTAACATTATCACATCCTTTTGGTAGTCTGACAAAATTCTAATAACTATTTTAACTGCTTAAGCTAGTCAGGTAAGAAGTTATTTTATCTTTAATCCCAAGTACCAAATAATTATTAGTTAGATAAATAGAGTTAACAATAGAGTCACAAAATAAGAATTACTAATTTTAAATTCCAAAATGTTTAGGGAGGACTGATTCCTTCCATAAATATTTTACTAATCTTTTTATCCTTTGCCAATCTTTTCGGCCTGTCATTTTACCAGCAAACTTTTTCTGCTTTTAAGAACTCTGTGCCATTGATCTTTCTCACTTTTTCAGTCCCTAGGATATTCACATCATCGGACATTGCCCTTTATCACTGGTTTTCAAAGATGATCCCCAGGTCTACCTCCATCAGAATCATATAGAGTGCTTATTAAAGTACGGATTCTTAATGCCCCTTTCCCTGAACTGTGCTGTTTTTCATACATATTTCACTTTGTTCATTTTTTTTCTTTTGCCAGACTGCTCTCCCTTCTATCTTCACCACCATTGAAATCCTTTCTATTATCTAAAGCTATCTGCCAATTGTAGATAGAACTGTTTTAGTGTAGTGGGTTAGGAATGTAGGCTGTGAGCACATACTACCTAATTTGGAATATTGGCTCCATCATGTTTCCAAGATCTCAAAGTTAGTTACTTAAAAATATTTCTGTGCTTTAGTGTTTCTTTATATAAAATGCGGATAACAATATATCTCATCGGGCTGTTGTATGTGTTATATTAATATATGTGAATTCCTCAGAATAATGCTAGTACATAGAAAGGACTTAATAAATATTAAGCTTATTGTTGTGGTTTCTTCCACTTTTTAGCTCTTACAAAATTTTATACTAAAGTAACTTACATTCTTACCTCTTCCTATGAGACTGCAAGTTTCTTAAAGGTAGAGCCAGCCTTATTAAGCTGTGTAGTTTTAAATGGATTTTTACATAATAAAGGATGTTCATAAATATTTAAGAATGAAATCAGAGGAAAATGACAAACTCTAATAAGATTGTTTTTCAGAGCCTATTTACTTAATATAAATTATCTAAAGTAATTTAATACTCTCTATATTATATTTCAGGAATTCTAATGAATCACTGATTGACCAGCACTATTTTACCAGTTGGAATGCATTATCAGAAATGGGCATAGTGCTTTTAGATCCAACATGTAACAGATGGATGTTACTGCATGCTGATTACTTCTTCGAGCCAGTACTTTTTTGATTGTGTAGGATCTTTGTCTCTTCATCTTTGAATTCAATTACTGGAAAATAAAAGGAGTTCATGTAGTTTTTGTCCTGGCTTGAGTCACCATGAGTAGTAGTTTAGGAAAAGAAAAAGACTCTAAAGAAAAAGATCCCAAAGTACCATCAGCCAAGGAAAGAGAAAAGGAGGCAAAAGCTTCTGGAGGTTTTGGGAAAGAGAGCAAAGAAAAAGAACCTAAGACCAAAGGGAAAGATGCCAAAGACGGAAAGAAGGACTCCAGTGCTGCCCAACCAGGGGTGGCATTTTCAGTTGACAATACGATCAAACGGCCAAACCCAGCACCTGGGACTAGAAAAAAATCCAGCAATGCAGAGGTGATTAAAGAACTCAACAAATGCCGGGAAGAGAATTCAATGCGTTTGGACTTATCCAAGAGATCTATACACATATTGCCATCATCAATCAAAGAGTTGACTCAATTAACAGAACTTTATTTATACAGTAACAAATTGCAGTCCCTCCCAGCAGAGGTGGGGTGTTTAGTAAATCTCATGACATTGGCTCTAAGTGAAAATTCACTTACCAGTTTGCCTGACTCTCTTGATAACTTGAAGAAGCTGCGGATGCTTGATTTACGGCATAATAAACTGAGAGAAATTCCTTCAGTGGTGTATAGGCTGGATTCTCTCACCACTCTTTACCTTCGCTTTAATCGTATAACTACTGTGGAAAAGGACATCAAAAACTTGTCAAAACTCAGCATGCTTAGCATTCGAGAGAACAAAATTAAACAACTACCTGCTGAAATTGGTAAGAGGCCTTGGATTATTATTATTTGTAGTGTTTGTTATGCTAAATAATTTTGAGTGCTTTTTCATATCAAAAAATGCCTGATACTTGCCTAAAAACAGCTTATTTCTAAATTACAACTTTTTAAATGGTTTACTTTATTCCATTTTCAGCACTGTTAATAGTACACAGCTTGAAATTGTTTCATAGACTTAAAAAGTGAATTAGAAAATAGATGTAATTAGATCTTTCCCACACAACCTAATCTTCTTTTACTTTCGTTGGAGAATAAATTTAAAGAAGAAAAGATGTTTGCCTAATTTTCATGTTGTTGTTACCTGTTTTTAAAGTATCTGTTGATACAATTTTATTAGATATATGAAAACTACATTTTCTCATTCTCTGACTTTTCCATCTTTTTCTGAAAGATGTTTAAATTCACATCACTTTCTACCTAATTTACCACAAAAGGTTGACAAATCAGAGCTTTATGAAAGAGCAGTGTCATAAGAAAATAGGAAAAAAATTTTTCTTGCATCTTGAAAGTACTTACATGTTTATTAAAAATAACACAAGAATTTAGAACGGTAGAAGAAACGTCACCTGTAGCAAATGCAACGCTGTTAGCATTTTGGTAATTTTCATTCCAGTCTTGTATATAAAGCTAACTTGTACTAAAACAAAGAAAATGTTTTTTAAAGCCTGGTAGTAGGAGAAAAACATAGGGAATATACACATGTGAACATGTCAGTAAAAAATTAAAAATTAGTTCTGGCATTTTTAATTATGGAAAAACATTCTGAAACATTTGGAATATAGTAATCCATTGACATCAGTTTTGAAAAATTGATAAAGGTATTGCCTTTGTGGGCCCTTTTTATAAGATTTATAAAAATCGTCATAAAATGTTGATTATGAAGCTTTTTAAAGGATGTTTTCTTTTTGTATTAAAGGTAGTTTATTTTATTCTGAAAAAAATAAAGATTACATTGTTGCTTTCAGTATTGGTCTTATAATGAGTGATAAACTTTCTGATTTTTAGGCTTTGCAGCTTTTCAAAGATATGATATTCTGTGGATGTTTTAATATTTTGTTTAGCTTTGAAAAAAGATGTGGTTTAAATTTTAAGTATGACTTGTTACATTTAACTCTTAACTAGACAATCCAAATGTTAATTAAATTTTGGTTTAATTTAATGTGTTTAGAAAATTTATGATAGGTTTTCTCAAGTAATGTACTACAGAGTATGACTTACTCATGAGATTTTAAAATATTCCCAGGAATTTCTGAGTGAAAATGCTCCATTCCATGTCTTCAGATAGAAATGTGGTTGTTGAAGGACTTGTTTTAGTGTCATATTTAGTCAAAATTTGACCTGCGTGTTATGGCTCGTGTTATGGAATAGAATTACAGGCAGTTGGAGAAATAAATGCTGAATTTCTACATAGAAATATAAAAGTTATTTCCTGTCTTTGTTCTTACTGTTTTGTGTAAGTGTTACACTCAGTACTAAAAGTCTGACTTTAATTCACAAATCTCTAAGGACTTTTTCCATAGAAATGCTATCATATTACCTAGGAATTAACATACATATATGTTCTTGAGCATATAGATAGCATTTTTATTAAAAAGTGAATGTATCTTTTAAAATTGGCATATTTTAAGTAATTATATGGCTTGTATTTGTGGCTACCTAGTCTTTTGACCTTTATTCCTAAATTGTAATTTTAAAAACAGCCATTGAATTTGTTAATGGGCTCCTTCCCATAATTAGTGACATTACTAAAGTTTGTGTTTTTGTAATTGCTGGACTTCTGTAAAAATGGTAATATCGTAAGTGTTGCTTGTTTCATTCTAAGCAGGGCATCAGAAAGTAAACTGCTTTTAAAAGTATAATTTAATGTTTCTCATAAGGAATTATGATTTATAAAGTTTAACTTAGATGCATGGATCTGGGGCAAACATGCAGAAGTCTGCGTCATCTGTTTCTTTATAGGGAATAAGAAAATAAATGTTAGTAAAAATAACATCATAATAATAAGAATGGCTGTTGTTTGAGCACATGAATCATAGTACTATACATTGTTCTGTCCGTGTATACGTTAAATATACTATCTTATATCCTTACGGTAACCCAATGAAATAGGTATTTTTCCCATTGTACTGAAGAAGGAACTGACAATGTAGGAAAATTAGGTAATTTACCGAAGATCGTGCTTCTAGGTTGGCAGAGTCAGAATTTGAAATGTAAGTCTTGGTCGTTTCCACTATACTGTCCCCACAATCTAGAAAAGTGGGTACCACCCCCATAGATTTTGATTCTCTGGTAGCTCCAGGGTCTGTACTTTTAAAGTGTATCCTGTGTTATTTTATGTGCAACTGCAGTTGAAAGCCATTGCACAAGATTTGGGGGGAGGATTGGGTTTAACAGTTTAATTAGAATATAATTCACATACCGTACAATTTACACATTAAAAATAAACAATTCAGTGATATTTAGAATATTCAGATTTATGTAACCATCAGAGATAATGTTAGAACATTTTCAGTACCTCCAAAAGAAACTCTGAACCCTTAAGCAATCACTCCTGATTTCTGCTAACTCATTAACCCTAGGCAAACACTAATCTACTTTCTGTCTCTATAGATTAGTGTTTTCTCTGGATGTTTCCTATAAATAGAATCGTATAATATGTGGTCTCTTATGACAGGTTTCTTTTAATTTGCATAATATTTTCAAGTCTCATCAAGGTTATAGCATGTATCAGTACTTCATTCCTTTTTATTGCTAAATAATAGTTCATTATATGAGCGTACCACATTTTATTTATCCATTTATCAGTTGTCAGACATTTGGGTTGTTTGTGCTTTCTGACTGTTATGAGTATAGTTACTGTATTTGTGTACAAGTTTTTGTGTGGACATTTGTTTTCACTTCTCTTGAGTATATACCTAGTAGAATTGTTGAGTCACATAGTAACTCTGTTTAACCTTTTGAGGGACTACTAGACTGTTTTCCAAAGGGACTGCAACATTTTACATTCCTACCAGTAGTGTTTGAGGATTCCAATTTCTCTGCATTCTCAGTATCCTTGTTGTTATCTGTCTTTTCTTATTATAACCATTCTATGGTGTGAATTCGTATCTCATTGTAGTTCTGATTTGCAGTTTCCTGATCACTATATATTTGTTTTTAATTCTTGAGAGCTATCTTTTATTGTAACAGAAAGACAGAAATAGTTATTTTCTGTGATGTAGATCTTGCTTTAATGGGTTTTTAATTTAAAAGAAGTTCTGAGCTCCTTGGAGAATGTTTATAAAATAAGACCTGTGCTCAATGATCAAATAAAATGGAAATTTGACATTTTTTAAAGTGTTAAACACCTTTAATATAATTTATTTGACTTACTGCAGAAACCCATAACAGGGAATTTTTAATTCAAAATATATGCTAATTATAGTTTTGTTAAACTTTCATTTATGCCTATTAGAGCTACATTATTTATAAATATATATTAGATTTATATTAGATGCTTATTCTTCATTGTTTGAATAAATATATCACTTTAAATCATGCCATCTAGTTTGTATTCAGCAGTATATTTGAGGAATATAAGTTTTCAGCTGGGCACTGTGACTCATGCCTCAAATCCCAACTACTGGGAAGGCTGAGGCAGGAGGATCCTTGAGCCCAGGAATTGGAGGGGCAGTCAGTGATGATTGCGCCACCGCACTTCAGCCTGTGCAACAGAGCTAGACCCTATCTCTAAAAAATAAAAATAAATTTTTTTAAATTAGGAGTTTTCGAAATAGAGCCTACTATTTAGTTTAAATAATATAATTGGAATTTAACCACTGCACAAGGTTGGGCTATGCTGTTGCTTTGATAGGAAAAAAATATTAAAATTAGAACATTTATCCTTTTAAGCATTAATGTAATGCGATTTGATACCAGTGGTACATATTACATGGGTAAAAATTGGCAGAAAACAGTAAAAAGATACTGGAACAGACTGTTTAGAGCCAGAGATAATATATCAGAAAGTAGTTAAGAAAACTTTTCATTTGGTAATGTTCACTTACTTTTCTCCTTTTGTATGTTAAGGCATGGACAAATAAAGTAAACGTCCCCTCTTTTTGGGTTAAGTAGATAAATTGAAACCTTAGTCATTGCTTTCTTTTATAGATCAGTGATCCATTCCTTTTTTCTCCATTTCTAATCTTGAAAAAGACTCTTCACTCTACACAAAGACAGTCAAGAACCCATGTTTTCAGAGGGAAAACAGGAAATAACCACTTTTTTAAACCTCCTTTCCCAACTGATTGGTTCCTTTGAGTTTCCTGTTAAAGATGTGCTTTTGTATATTCTCTGTTTATGAGTGGGTTAGAGCAGGGGCCACCAGATAGTCAGTTTGAATAATGAATCTGTTTATTCAGGCAACTGTAGACAGTGAAGTTTTAAAGGATTTTATTTTTTTGGGAAGGAAATTGTTGCTCATTGAAACCAGATATAAACTTCATTTTGTATTTTGCTAATATTCCTGTGATTTCTTTTCTCTCTGAATTGTGTGTTTAGGATTTCTTCTCTTTCTTTTAAGTTTCCCTTATTTATTATTCTTTATAAAAACAGAAGTTGGAGTATTTTTAAAAATGTGTTCTATCTACATTGTAGGTTCAATAAAATGCTACATATTTATGTAGTATACAATTTCATGTGGGTCTAGTTGTCAACCTTTTTGCTTAGGAAAATTATCTGATATATTAAAGTATATGCTTTTTGAGAACCCAGATCATCTTCATTTACAAAGCAATTCTCACAGCATTCATATGTATGAGAAATAATAATTGTACTTATTTATGGTTTACAATGGTTTACAATGTGATGTTTCCGTACATGTATACAATGTGTGATGATCAAATCATGGTAATTAGCACATCCATCCCTCAAACATTTATCATTTCTTTTCATTGGACACATTCAAAATCCTCCTTACTAGCTATTTGAAAATATCCAATAAATTGCTGAAGTCACCCGACAGTGTTATAGAATAGCAGAATTTAGAACAGATAGAATTCCTCCTATCTAGCTGTAGTTTTGTGTCCATTAACCAACCTCTCCCCATCCCGCTGCTCCCCAATGCCCGCCACCCTTCTCAGCCTCTAGCAACCACTATTCTATTCACTACTTTGAGATCAACTTTTTTAGCATGAGACAACATACAGTATTTATATTTCTGTGCCTGGCTCATTTAACTTAACATAATGTCCTTCAGGCTCATTCATGTTGCTGTGAATGACAGAATTTTATTCTTTTTTTGGCTGAATAGCATTTCATTGTGTATATATACCACATTTTCTTTCTTCATCTGTTGTTAGAGGTTGATTCCATATCTTGACTATTGTGAATAGTGTTGTAATAAATAAGAGAGTGAAGATAACTGTTTGATAAACTGATTTCCTTTCCTTTGGATATATACCCAGTAGTCGGATTATTTGGTCATATGGCAGGTTTTTGTTTAGTTTTTTGAGTAACCTTCATACTGTTTTCCATAGTGGCTGTACCAATTTATGGTACACCCGCCAACAGTGTATAAGAGTTCTTTTTCTGCATCCTCACCAGTATCTGTTGTTGTTGTTGTTGTTGTTGTTTTTGTCTTTTTGATGATAGCCATTCCAATAGGGTTGAGATACCTTCTCATTGTACTTACGATTTTCATTTCCCTGATGATTAGTGATGTTGAGCATTTTTTCATATACCTTTTGGCCATTTGTATGTCTTGAGAAATGTCTATTTAGATTGTTTGCCGGCCGGGCGCGGTGGCTCAAGCCTGTAATCCCAGCACTTTGGGAGGCCGAGACGGGCGGATCATGAGGTCAGGAGATCGAGACCATCCTGGCTAACACGGCGAAACCCCGTCTCTACTAAAAAAAAATACAAAAAACTAGCCGGGCGAGGTGGCGGGCGCCTGTAGTCCCAGCTACTCAGGAGGCTGAGGCAGGAGAATGGTGTGAACCCGGGAGGCGGAGTTTGCAGTGAGCTGAGATCCGGCCACTGCACTCCAGCCTGGGAGACAGAGCGAGACTCCGTCTCAAAAAAAAAAAAAAAAAAAAGATTGTTTGCCCATTTTTAAATCATAATGATGATTATTGTTTTGCTGTTGAGTTTCTTGTATATTAATCTATTATCAGATGAGTAGTTTGCATATATTTTCTTTCATTTTGCAGGTTGTCTCTTCAGTCTTTGTTTCCTTTGCTCTGCAGAAGTTTTTAGTTTGAAATAATTCAATTTGTCTATTTTTGCTTGGGTTTGCCCTACTTTTTGAGGTTTTACCCATAAAATCTTTGCCCAGACCATTGTCCTGAAGTGTTTCCCCTATGTTTCTTCTAGTAGTTTTATATTTTTGGTTCTTGACACGTAAGTCTTCAGTTTATTGAGTTGATTTTTTGTATATAGTGAGAGATAGGGATCTAGTTTCATTCTTCTGCATATATATATCCAGCTTTCTCAGCACCATTTCTTGAAGGGTTTGTCCTTTCTTCAGTGTATATTCTTGGCTCCTTTGTCAAATATCAGTTGGCTGTAAATATGTGGATTTATTTCTGGGTTCTCTATTCCATTGGTCTATTGTCTGTTTTTATTCAGTACTGTGCATTTTGGTTACCCTAACTTTGTGTATACTTTGAGGTCGTGCAGTGTGTTCCCTCCAGCTTTGTCCTTTTTGCTCAGTATTACTTTGGCTATTTAGAGTCGTCTGTGGTTCCACATGAACTTTAGGATATATATACATTTTTTTTTTTAAGAATATCATTGGCATTTTGATAGAGATTGCATTGAATCTGTAGATCACTTTGGGTGGTATGGTTATTGTAGCACTATTAATCCTTTCAATTCATGAGCGTGGAATGTCTTTCCATTTTTTGGTGCCTTTGAATTTCTTTCATTGTTTTCATCATAGAGCTTTTTCACCTCCTTAAATTTACATTTAAGAATCAGCATTTTAAAAATTACCTATTTGACTCAGTAACATTTATTGAAAACAAAATCAGTTTCTTACTATTCTGCGATATGGGGGTGTTAGACTTTATCATAAGTCAAATGATGTACATATAACCAACATATACATGTGTATATATTTAATATTTCTATATAAAAGCATATTGAACAGAGTCAGTAACTTTTTTCAAAAAGTTGACCTTAGAGATTTAGTTTAACTCCTATTATGTAATTTTTCTGTGAATTTTTTTAGACGTGAAGTGGTAGGCTTTCAATAAATGTGGCTTGAAGGAAATTTAATAAAGCTCAGTACTATTAACCTATTTTTATTTTATATTTTAGTATTATAGTATTATAATATGGTATTATTACTATAACTTTATAATATATAAAAACTAGTATTTTCAAGATTTTAGTATTGTATATTTTTATTTTAGTATAGCATTATAATATTTCAGTTACATTTTCAGTATTAACTAAAATTGTAACTTATGATCACTAAAATTCTTGAAATTCTCTCAGGACTGCCAGGAGTGATACAATTGCTTATATGGTCCAGGTAACATTATTTAATAATCTCATTTGAATGTTTGTACAAATGCTAATAAGTAACTTACTTTAGCAGGAAAGAGAAATCAGTAAAGGGAATTCATAGTTGTTAATAAATAACTCCTTTCGACTGGGAACCAGCATGAAACATTAGAAACCTATAAATGAACTGTTTACTTATTACTGTTATGAAATTGTCATGCTTTTCACTAAACAACAAAAACCCAGAGAAGTTATTATTGCTAAAGGAGGCAAAAAAAGAACACAGAATAGCACTTTGGGAGGCCAAGGCAGGTGGATTACTTGAGCCCAGGAGTTTGAAACCAGCCTGGGCAACATGGCAAAACCCCATCTCTACAAAAAAGTAGCTGGGCATGCTGGCACACACCCACAGTCCCAGCTACGCATGAGGTTGAGGTGGGAGAGTCAGAGTCACGTGAGCCGGCAGGTTGAAGCTGCAGTGAGCTGTGACCTCGCCACTGTAGTCCAGCCTGGGTGGCAGAGACCCTGTCTCAGGAGGAAAAAAAAAAAGAACACAGAAAAATAGCACTTGAACTGTTTTAGAAGGATTTGATAGGTTCAAAGGAGACAGTTTACTTTCCATTTGGCTGAGATACGGGAAAGAGAGGGGGACAGACATGGTACCCTAAAGACAGCATGTTACAAAGTCAGAGGAACATTGTCACTTGTCCATGTCCCTTAGTTGCAGAAACACTTGCTTAGAAGAGTCCCTGAAGTCGTCTTTGTAATGAAAAGGGATAATTAAGCTTTTAAGACAAGTATAAATAATGTTCTGTTATAAAATCTGACCTCTCTAAATCTGTTCAAACTTGTGGGATGAGTATTTCCAACTCTTTTTAATTACATAGTTTTACAAATGTATTTTATTAAGATTTGCTATGTTATAGAGCTAAACTCTGAATATTTGAAAAATATCCCTATAAAGAACAAGGGTTATTTTAGAATGTCAGAATCCTAAATGTGAGTCAAGTAAGAGTAAAGGAGAGTTTATAACCGTGAAAAAAACCTAAATTACTCATTTACCAATCTTTGATTGCCTACTAGGTACATTTTCAAAGGGCCTTTTTATATATTTCTAGATTTAATATACTAAAATTTTGTTAAGGATTTTAAAATCTGTATTTATCATTGATATTGATCTGTAATTTTACTTTCTTTTTTAAAAATTTTGGTCATGGTTTGGTATCAGGGTAATAATGTCCTCGTATCATAGAATGAGTTGAGACATGTTTCTTCCTCTTTTGTTTTATATTCTAGAAGGGTTTGTGCAGAATTAGTATTATTTCCTCCTTAAATGTTTGGTAGAATTTATCAGCCATACAATCTGGGAGTAGGGTTTTTTGTGTGTGTATGGACAAGTTTTGAATTTCAAATTCAGTTTATTTAATAGACACATAGTTATTCATGTTTTCTATTTGTTCTCTATTGAAAATTTGTGGTTTGATCTGTCAGGGCATTTGTCTATTTTGTGCAGTTTGTTGATTTTATTGGCTTAAAGTTCATATTTTTGTTAAGCTTTTAATGTTCCATATATATATATATATAGTGATGTTCCCTTTTCTATCTTGAAATTGGTAATTTGGGACTGCTCTCTTTGCTTATCAGTTTGGCTTGATGTGTATCAGTTTTGTTGATCTTTTAAAAAATCTTTTGTTTTTATGCTTTCTTGTTTTTAATTCCTTGGGCTTAATACGATTTTCTTTGTTTTCTTAAATTGGTGGTTTAGATTGATTTCAGGCCTTTATTCTTTCATTATATAACTATTTCATAGCTAGAAATTTCCCTCAAAGTACTTTTTTAGTAGCACACAAATTTTGGTAGGTTGTCTTTTCATTATTCAAAATATTTTCTAAATATCCCTTGTTATTCTCTGATCCATGGATTATTAAGAAGTTAATTGTTCAGTTTCCAAATATGTGAGAGAGGTTTTCAGATTTTTTTTTTTTTTTTTTGCTTTGATTTATAAAATAGGGCTTGTCTTGATAGGTGTTCTAAATGCAGTTGAAGAAAAGACTGTATATTCTGCTGTTTTTTGGAGGATTGTAAAATATCAGCAAGGTCAAGTTGGTTGTTAATGTTTTACATTCAGCGGTGTCATACAGTGCTTGCATTGTATACCTTTTTCTAGCTTTTTAAAATGGGTTTTGTAAACAGCATATAGTTAGGTCTTGTGTTTCTGTCCTGCCTGACAGCCACTTGTTGCTTTTTTCCCTTCCTCTCATGCTTTCTTTTGGATTAAGTATTTTTTAAATGTAAGTTTCATCTATCTAAACTTTTGGCATATTAGTTACACATCTTTGTGGGATGTTTTTTAGTGTTTCCTCTGGTGTTTACAATACATATCATAACTTGACACATTTTACATTGAAATAATATTGTATTATTTTGCATATATTCTAAGAACTTCACAACAGAACACCTTTATTTCCCTCTTTCCATTCTTCGTACAACTATTGTCATTTTACTTCTTCACTATCGTAAGTCCCATAATAATACATTGATCCTATTTTGCTTTAAGGTTTAAATTATGTTTTTAAACAATTTTTCAACAATTTTTATTTTGAACAAATTTTAGACTTACAGAAAAGTTTCAAAACCATTTTGGAAGGTTTCCTTATACCCTTCGCTCAGTTTCTTGATATTAATTAACATCCTATATAACCATTGTATAATGATCAGAACCAAGAAATTAACAGTGATACAGTACAATAAACTAAGTTACAAATTTTAGTTAATTTCACCAGTTTTTCCACTAATGTCCATTTTCTGTTCGCCCAGGCTGGAGTGCAGTGACGCGATCTTGGCTCACTGCAAGCTCCGCCTCCCGGGTTCATGCCATGCTCCTGCCTCAGCCTCCCAAGTAGCTGGGACTATAGGTGCCCGCGACCACACCCGGCTAATTTTTTGTGTTTTTAGTAGAGACGGGGTTTCACCGTGTTAGCCAGGATGGTCTCGATCTCCTGACCTCGAGATCCGCCCACCTCGGCCTCCCAAAGTGCTGGGATTACAGGCGTGAGCCACCGCGCCCGGCCCATGTGACATTTTTAATAGTCATGTATGTGTCCATGGTATCCTCTGATCTTTGACAATCTGAAAGCAAAGACTGAAAGGCTTTCCTTTAATGGCATTGATACTTTTGCAGAGTACCACTCAGATGTTTTATAGCATATCACTCATTTTTCGTTTAATTTTTTTTTTTCATGACTAGTTTGAGTTTGGTTTTTTTGTCAGGGATACCACAGTGGTGATTGTGATGCCTTTTCCAGTGAATTATATCAATTCATATTGATAAGTCTCATTACTGGTGATTTTGACCTTGACCAGTTGGTTAATGTGATTTCTGCTGTGCTTCTCCACTTTAAAGTTAATATTTTTTTCTTTTAAATTTATCTTGGGAGATGTTTTTAGACTATGCAGATACCTTGTTTTTCCCTAATCTTTTGCTCACTATTTTAGTATTCATTGCTGTATCTTCTCTTCTTTTTCTTCTTCTTCTTTTTTTTTTTTTTGTGAGAGGGGGTTTTGCTCTTGTTGCCAAGGCTGGAGTGCGATGGCGCCATCTTGGCTCCTTGCAACCTCTGCCTCCCGGGTTCAAGCGATTCTCCTGCTTCAGCCTCCTGGGTAGCTGGAATTACAGGTGTACGCTACCACACCCGGCTAATTTTTGTGTTAGTAGAGACGGGGTTTCACCACGTTAGCCAGGCTGGTCTTGAATTCTCCCCTCAGGTGATCCGCCCGCCTCGGCCTCTCAAAGTGTTGGGATTATAGGCGTGAGCTGCCGCACGCGGCCTCAAATCATTTTTTTTTTGCCCAAAGAACGTGCATTAACATATTGTAGTGTAGGTCTGCTCAAAATGAATTCGTTAAGCTTTATTTTAAAATCTTTATTTTGCTTTTTTTTTTTTTTTTTTTTTGAGACAGGGTCTCCCTTTGTTACCCAGGCTTGAGTGCAGTGGTGTGATTATGGCTCACTGCAGCCTCGACCTCCTGGGCTCTAGTGATCCTCCCTCCTCAGCCTCCCGAGTAGCTGGGACTACAGGTGTGTGCACCATACCCAGCTAGTTTTTGTATCTTTTGTAGAGGCAGGGTCTTACCATATTGCCCAGAGTGGTCTTCAAACTCCTGGGCACAAGCAATCCACCCACCTCAGCCTCCCAGAATGTTGGGATTAAGAGTGTGAGCCATCACACCTTGCTGCCTTCATTTTTGAAAGCTGTTTTTCCTAATATAGAATGCTAGTTTGAAAGTTTCCTTTTTTCCCCCCTCAGTGTTTTAGAGACACCTCTCCATTTTCTTATAGCTTGCCTAGTTTTTAACAAGAAGTCTGCTGTTATTCTTATCTCGGAGTTTATGAGCCTCTTGGATCTGTAGGTTTATGGTTTTCATCAAAATTGGAAAAATTTTGGCCATTATTTCTTGTAACTTTTCCCTTTCTTGGTCCTGTTTTTTTTTTTCTATTATCTGAGTCTCTAATTAAATATATATTAGACTTTACATTTTAGGTCATTGATGCTCTATTTGTCTGTGTGTGTCCCGTGTATATTTTAGATAGTTTTATAGCTATTTTTTTGTTGCTGCTGTATATCATTTCTTCTTCAGTGTCTAAATCTACTGTTCTATACAATGAAGTTTTCATCTCAGGTATTTTATTTCTCACTTCCATACATTCCATTGGGTGTCATTTTTATTCAAGTTTTCTTTTACCTTGAACATATGGAGCTCATTGTTTAATAGCTTTTTCACTGTCCTTGTCTTATAGTTTCATCTTTTATTTTTGTGTCTGTTGCTACAGAATGACTTTTCTCCTTGTGTGGGTCTTATTTTCCTGCATCTTGCATGTCTAGTAATTTTTTTTTTTTTTTTGAGACAGTTTTGCTCTTGTTGCCCACACTGGAGTGCAATGGTGTGATTTCGGCCCACCGCAACCTCCGCCTTCCGGGTTCAAGCAATTCTCCTGCCTCCTAAGTAGATGATATTACAGGCATGAACCACCACGCCTGGCTAATTTTGTGTTTTTAGTAGAGATGGGGTTTCTCCATGTTGGTCAGGCTGGTCTTGAACTCCCATCCTCAGGTGATCCTCTTGCCTCAGCCTCCCAAAGTGCTGGGTTTATAGGCATGAGCCACCATACCCATCCTACATGTTTAGTAATTTTTAATTGGATGTGAGCTTCATAAGATTTTCACATTGTTAAGTCTTGGATTTTGTTGTATTCTTTTAATAGTGCTGGACTTTGTCCTGGCATACAGTTAAATTTTTCTGTAGTCAGTTTAATCCTTTCTGGCTTGCTTTTAAGCTTTGTTATGGTAGTTTTAGTAGCCTTTTGTCTACATCTAATTTAGCCCCACTGCTAAGGTAATAAATTTTGATGACTCCCTGAAAATCTATATATTAGGAGGTCTGTTTTGTGACTGGTAGGAATTCAAACTATTCACAACCTTGTGTGACTGCTGGGAATTGTTTGGGTTGCTGCTGCTAGGTCTTTGCCTAGCCTTTGGTGGTTTGTTTGCACCTAATGCAGATAAGAATTTAGGCAAAGACTGAATAAGTCTTTCTTGCAGATTGCACAAATCTACTTGCTACTCTCTTCTGTCTCCAATTCTGCCTCACAAATTCTAACCATCTTGGCTTTCCTAGACTAAAATATTTTGCCCTAACAGTAATAACTATTGGCGCTTGTTCTGTATTCCTTCTCTGCTTTTTCTGTGACCTGGAACCTGCCTCCAGGCAGTAACCTGGGGCAATCATAGGACCTCCTATTGTTTTCCTTTGATACAAGGGAGCACAGTCATACATGGCTATTGTCTGCAGTCTGCAAACCATTTTCTCAAACATTTTTTTCATTTTCTAGTTGCATCCATGGTGGTAAATAGAAGACAGTCTAGTAATTCTTGATTGGCTAGTATAAATAGCTAGTACTGTAACTACTATGGATTCCGTTATCCTCTGAAAAGTATTACATTTTGTTCTGCTAGGCAGTTAAATTGCTGTTGAGTCACCTTGACCATAGAGACTTAGATTTAGCTCTTCTAAGGGTGATGCTATTTGGTTATATCCTTAAACCTAGGGTAAATTCCTTAGTTTTGAGATGTGGTCTTTACTCTCCTATGTTATAGCCCTCTTGGAATTTTGTTTTCTTACTCTCCAACAACTTGACAAGACTGAAAATCCAAACTCTTAAAGAACTTTGGCGACTGTTGAACTCTCTGCTCAGCTCCTTTAGCCTTTTAGCTGTGGTTCTCCCCTTGGACTCCTTGCAGTCTCCTCTCCCACATGCATTTTCGGAGTCAGGCAAACATTTGAGGAGTGTGTATTTGCAGATTTTAGGACTCTGCTCTTTGTGATTTCCTCCTTTACAGAGTATCCAACCTTGAATTCCAGTCACTCTTATAACCCTGAACCCTGTCCTTTGGCTTCTTGGCAGTAGGACTTTGGCTTTTGACTTGAGATTTACTTTTCACCTGCAGATTTTTTAGTAACTTCATGGTAAAAGCTTTATAAAAAGGCATTTATGAAGGTGAATCTCATGTGATTGCTGTACTAGTTGTCTATTGTCGTATAACAAATTACTCTGAAAGATAACTCTTAAAACAACAATCATTTGTTACCTTATAGTTTATTTGGTTTGGGTATCAGGCACAACTTAACTGGACCTTCTGATTTAGGGTCTCTCACAAGATTTTTCAGTCATAGTGTTAGCCAGGGCTTGAGAAGGCTCACCTGGGAAAAGATTCACATCCCAGCTCATGTAATTTTTGTTAGGATTTAGTTCCTAGCAGGTTGCTGGAGAGAGGGCTTCAATTTCTTGCTGACTGTTGGCTGGAGACTGCTCTTAGTTCCTTTTCACATGGGTCTTTTCAACATGGCAACTTGCCTTATCAAAGGGTGTAAGCTAAGAAATCATTAAAGTGCTAGCAAGATGGAAGTCACAATCTTTAGTAACTGAATCACAAATGTGACATCCCATCACCTTTGCCATATTCTATTGGTAAGAAGCAAGTCACTAAGTTTAGCCCACACTCAAGGGGAGGGGTAATTAGATAATGTATATAATTATTCATGAGGCAGGGCCATTGGGGGTTATCTTAGAAGTCTGCCTATTACAGTTCCCTTCTTTTTAAGGGTTAAATTCCCTCTAGTTTTAACTTTGGTATCCCTATATGCCTTTAAGTATTTTATCCACAGTTTTAAATTATCAACACGACTCCACCATTACCCTTAGCCAGAAGAGCTCAATGTTTGCAGATGTTAAATCCAACTTTCTCTTAGGACAAAAATGTTCTACCATGATAACATTTTCTTCATGTTTTTTCCCCCACAATTAACCACTAAATATTTTACGTAGATGTCACACTAGTATCTCAAATTCATCATGACCAAACTATAACTTCAGCTCAACTTTTCTTCTTTGTGGATTCCATTCCTCTCTCATAATTGCATCTTATCTTCTCTATCAACCCAGGCTCAATATCTTAGGATCAGAGAATTTTTTTGTTGTTGTTCTAGTTCTAGTCAAGGTGTAGCCTACTCACTAGACAAGTACTGGGCCACCAACTGTTTGTTACTAGTTTGCCCAAATTAAGAACAGAAACTGAAAGGAAGCATTTAGAATCTTTTTTAGTTTTTGGAGACAGAGTCTGACTCTGTCACCCAGGCTGGAGTGCAGTGGCACGATCTCAGCTCACTGCAAGCTCCGCCTCCCAGGTTCATGCCATTCTCCTGCCTCAGCCTTCCGAGTAGCTGGGACTACAGGCGCCCACTACCGCACCCGGCTAATTTTTTTTTTTTTGTATTTTTAGTAGAGACGGGGTTTCACCGTGGTCTCTATCTTCTGACCTCGTGATCCACCCGCCTCAGCCTCCCAAAGTGCTGGGATTACAGGCATGAGCCACCGCGCCCGGCCGCATTTAGAATCTTATGTAACAATTTGACATTGCTGAGACATCCAAGTGTGTGAGTTTGTGTTTTAAATATTCATCTACAACCACTTGGGAAAAGCAAAAGACAAAGAACCAGGCCTTCACCATATGTTGTCTGAAAAGCGTTATTCTACCACATTCCTGTCACTTTTTTTTTTTTTTTGAGACGGAGTCTCGCTCTGTAGCTCAGGCTGGAGTGCAGTGGCGCAATCTCGACTCACTGCAAGCTCTGCTTTCTAGGTTCATGCCATTCTCCTGCCTCAGCCTCCCGAGTAGCTGGGACTACAGGCACCCGCCACTATGCCTGGCTAATTTTTTGTATTTTTGGTAGAGACGGGTTTAACCGTTTTAGCCAGGATGGTCTTGATCTTCTGACCTTGTGATCCGCCCGCCTCGGGCTCCCAAAGTGTCTTGTCGCTTTTTCTGTCCCTCTTGATAGTAGGCCTGTTGTTCGTTCACTTGATTCCACTGCCATTGATGTAGTATAGACTTTCACACTATTTCTTGTGGCCTAATTGCAGTTGTGTCAACCTAGGCTCTGTATTTTTTCTCTTTCTCCAATCTATCCATTCAAATCTAGAGAAAACAGACTTTTTAGAGCAGTACTCTGATTATCATGGTTTGCTTAAAAACTTTAAATTGTGCTTTATTATCTGGTCAAAATGGTCTAGATTCCTTAGGGTGATATTTAAGACCCTAGATTTCTCACTTTCTTTCCCTCATCTCCTTTTCTGCCTATTTCCCCTCCCAACCCCCTGTGTCTCAGTTCAAACATGCTTTTTTTTTTTTCCCACCCCATCTTCCCCCAACAGTCACAGTTCCAACTTCCTTTCCTTGTGTGTTTTCTTCTTGTTGTTTACAGCAGTTATCACATCCTGACACTTTATTTCTTTATTTTATGATTCCCCACTCCATGCACACTACAGTGTAAGTTTCATGTGGATGGAACCTTGCTTTGTTTCCTGCACTGCTGAATCTTTCATGTAGATGGAAACTTGTTTCATTGCCTGCACTGCTGAATCTCCAGTAGGTGCACAGTAAGTTTTTCTTTCATGAATTAGTCAGTGAAAGGGTCACCACCTTAAAGATAAAGAACTTTGAGGTGAATGGCCATGAAGATCCAAAAGAATGGCTCTTTAATGGTGAAATTTTATAAGCAAGCAATGAAGGAGACCTAATTGGAGCAGAGACTCTTTGTAGCCTCCTTCAAATCACATTGTCTTTTTACGAGTTGTAAGTTTCATGAATATGAGCATTTGGTATATTGTAGTCTGTTTCTTCAGTGCCCAGTATTGGGCCTGAAAAAAGAGAATGTACATAGCAATAATTTTTTGTCTGAACGAATTAATTAGTTCAGTAAGTGTTCCTACCAAGCTCCCAGCTGTGGCTTCTACTCCTGGTAACTCTGTATCACATTTCTCTCCAGTTCTGGGGGCAGAGGTTTGTCCTCAGATCTCAAAAGGATATAAGAAGAGTTGATAATCTTCATTTTATTCAGCCTTTTTCTTGTTGTGAGGACAGGAGCAATGACTTCAAAATTTTTTATGTGTTAGATTGGAAACTGGAAGTCAGCTGTAAGTTTTTATAGAAGCTTTTTACTAAATGGAGGTAATTCCCCACTGTTTCTAAATTGGTGATGGTTTTTTAACATGAATGCATTTTGAATTTGTTAAAAGTTTTCCTTGTATGAATCATCAAATGACCTTACTTCCTTAGACTGTTGATATGGTAAATAACATTGATTGATTTTCAAATAGTAAACCCGCCTTGCATATCAAGAATTAATCCTAATCGTACTTGGTCATGATGTATAATCCCTTTTATATTGTTGAATTCAGTTTTCTAATATTTTGTTGAGAATTTTTGTGTCTGAGTTCCTGACACAGAAATCTCATGAGAGACATTGATTTATAGTTTTCTTTTTTGTACTGTCTTTGATTTTAATATCAAGGTAATACCTCATAAAATGAGTTTGAAATTGTTTCCTCTATTTTTTGGCAGACATTGCATAAAATCGGTGTTAATTCATTTCTAAGCATTTGGTAAAAGTCTGCAGTGAAGCCATCTGGGCCTAGAATTTCTTTTTTGAAAAACTTTTTAGTTACAAATATTTATTTAATGGTTATAGTACTATTCAGGTTTTCTGTTTCATCTTGATTGAGTTTTGGTAGTTTGGCTTTGGAATAATTAGGTTATATCTTCTAAGTTTTTGAATTTATGATTTATAATTACAAAGATTTTTGTAGTATGTCCATTTTCTCTTTTTAAACACCGTAGGATCTGTATTCCTTTTTTTCATTGCTAATATTTGAAATATGTGTCTTCTCCCTTTTTTATCTTTGTAAATCATGGCAGAGGGCTATAAGCATTGATTTTTTCCCCCAAAAAACCATCTTATATTTACATTAACTATTCTCTTTCTTCCTTGTTTTCATTTTTATTGATTTATACTCATTTTTATTAACTTCCTTTTGCTTGCTTGGACTTATTTTTATCTTTTTCTATTTTCTTGAGATGGACTTAGATTGCTGATTTGAGATCCTACCTCTTTTGTAATGTAAAAATTTAGTGTTATAAACTTCCCTCTTAGCACTGGCTTAGCTATGTCCCATAAGTTTTTTAATTATAAAATATGCATAACATGTAATTTATCATTTTAGCCATTTTTACTTGTAGAGTTCAGTGGCATTAAGCACATTGACATTGCTGTGCAATGATTACCATTATTAATCTCCAGAACGTTTTCATCGTCTGAGACTAAAACTCTGTACCTGTTGAACAATAAGTCCTCGTTCCCCTCTCTCCTCAGCACCTGCTAACCACCGTTCTGCTTTCTGTCTCTGTGAATTTGACTATTCCAGGTACCTCATATAAGAGGGATCATAAAATTGTTCTTTTGTGTGTGGCTTATTTCACTTGGTATATAATGTTTTCCAGGTTTATCCATGTTTAGCACCCATCAGAAATGTATTCCAGTCTGTAGAGTACTCCATTATATATATATACCACATTTTGGTTATTCATTCGTTAATAGACAGTTGGGTTGTTTCCACATTTTGACTATTGTGAATAATGCTGCTATGACCATTGGTGTACAAATACCTGTTTGTGTCCTTGTTTTCAGTTCTTTTGGATATATACCTTGAAGTTGAATTGCTGACTTGTATGGTAATTTTATGTTTAATTTTTTGAAGAACCACTGTGCAGTTTTTCACAGCAACTGTACCATTTTCCAACAGCAGTGCACAAAGGTTCCAATTTCTCCACATCCTTACTAGTACTTGTTATTTTCTATTTTTTGATAATAGCCATCCCAATGGGTATGAAGTGGTATCTTGTGATTTGCATTTCCCTAGTGATTACTGATGTTGAGCATCTTTTCATGTGTTTATTGCCCACTTGTATATCGTTAGAGAAATATCTATTGAAGTCCATTGCCCTTTTAAAAATCGGCTTCTTTGAGGATTTTTGTGATGGTCTTGTTTTATGGTAGTTCTTTATATATTCTGGATATCAATCCATTATGAGATATGTGATTTGCATATATTTTCTCCCACTGTATAGGTTGCCTTTTTACTCTTCATAGTATCCTCTGATGCACTAAAGTTTTTAATTTTGATAAAATCTAACATCGATTTTTCTTTTGTTGCCTGTGTTTATTATGTGTGGCTTAAAAATGTGTTACACACCCATTCTTCAGAGTTCTATAGTTTGTACTTTTCTGTATCTCCAACCTCTGCCTTAAAAAATAATAATAGAAAAACCTTGACAAGACCAATAAAAATGAAAAGGTTTTTTAAAACTCAGTAACACTGCAGGTAATTTAAATTGCCAATACAGACCTTTCAACCAGAATGGAAACAGAGAAATATACCTTATTTTCTGTCCTTTTAGAGTCCTAGTAAATTGAGAAGCAATTTTTACTTATAAATGTCAATTTATGCATTTATATAACATCAGAACACATGCATATTCGAAAGCATATATGAGATTTCATATTTGAAAGCTGGATGTAGTTCACAATCAACTTGAACACCTTCCAAGGGAGATTGGAAACAGTACACAGATAACCAACTTTGTTTGGCAACATAGTGAACTGCTAGACCTCCTAGATACTATAGGTGTGAGAGGAGAAAGAAGATACTGATAGCTATTAATAGCTAACTGGATATTAAGAAGACTATCTTGATCCATTTTGGTAATGAAAATTCAAGATTAAAATTCACAATTACCAAAGTTGTAAAACTTTTAAGATAATTATTTTAAAATTACTTTTCCATTTCCATTTATTTCCATATCTTGAGGTAGATTATGACCCTCAAACTGAACTCAAGGTGTATCTGATATTATTTATGCTGAATTTGGTTAACAAAATCAGTACTTCAAATTTTGGAATATATGTAAACATTTGTGACTGAATTGGTTACTTAAAGAGGTTGGAAAAGTAATCATTCACAAACAACATTTTATCAGATGTCATCTTGAAGTAATGGTTTCAGATTTGTGGTTGACTTAGTTTTTGAGAAAGAAAATGCAATTGTGATACAGAAAAAAGAAATTTTCATTTTCTTGCAATGCAAGTATGTTCACTAAATGATTTAAAATTTTAAAATAAAAGTTGCCTCTATAATGTGGTTTTGTTTCCAGTTGTTTTCAGAAATTATAAAATTTATTTTCTTGCTTACAAGTATTATCTGAGTATGTTTTTTAATAATGCTTATTGAATTTTTATGTTGGTCAATTTACAGGTGAATTATGTAACCTCATTACGCTGGATGTAGCTCACAATCAACTTGAACACCTTCCAAAGGAGATTGGAAACTGTACACAGATAACCAACCTTGACTTGCAGCACAATGAACTGCTAGATCTCCCAGATACTATAGGTATGAGAGGAGAAAGAAGATATTGATAGCTGTTAATAGCTAACTGGATATTAACAGGACTATTTTTGGTCCATTTGGTAATGAAAATTCAGGATTAAAATTCACAATTACCAAAGTTGTAAAACTTTTATGATAATATTTTAAAATCACTTTTCATTTCCTTTTCTTGACAAAGAAAATAGGTTTTAGGACATGAGCCCGATGGGATTATAAAAGAGAGAGAATATTGAGTTACATGTATATATATTCTGTCATAGTTTAAATTGCAAAATGGGTGGCTTTTTCTATTTCTGCTTGTTTCTGAGTTGCATGTTGTTATACTGGGTATGGTCCTTTCTTTGCTAAAGTATTCCATATTGAAAAATAAAACCATGTTGTTTAGTTTTTTAAACACGGCCAGTATACTTTAAAGTTTGTTTATTTGTAATACTAAAGGGATAAGCGAGGAGATGACTTGAAGTTCAAAATATGTTTTAGAGACTTAGCCAAATTGCAAAAAAATTGAATTGAGCTGTGATATGTTCTGTGTTTATGTAGTCTTGTTTATTTTTCTGATTGCCCATAAATTTATACCAGTAAAGGGAATTTAAAAAATTCTGATGCTTTTTTAGTTATTAATGTGGTATAAGGATACTATAATGTTTATTTAGAAAAATTACATCGCTACTTAATTTACATAATTTCAGTCATGAATATTTAGTATTTTACTTTTTTCATTTTTATTTTTTTTGAGACAAGTTTCACTCTGCCGCTCAGGCTGGAGTGCAGTGGTGCGATCTTGGCTCACTGCAGCCTCTGCCTCCTGGGTTTAAGCGATTCTCCTGCCTCAGCCTCCTGAGTAGCTGGGACTACAGGTACCCACCACTACACCTGGCTAATTTTTTTCTATTTTTAATTGAGATGAGGTTTCACTATGTTGGCCAGGCTGGTCTTGAACTCCTGACCTCAGGTGATCTGCCCACTTCTGCCTCCCCAAGTGCTGGGATTACAGGCCTTAGCCACCACGCTTGGTCCAGTCATGAATATTTCAGAGGCGTGATTACTAAATCATTTGAGGCCTGTGATGATGTTACCTTTCTCCAGAAGAGTTTTTGTCTGCCTCTGTTGGGTACCTAGTAGAGAGGGGATCACTTTAATCCATTTGTGTTCAAGGCTTGAGATTTTTTTGGTCCCCCAAGTGATTAAAAGGTTTTCTGCAGGCTAACTGGATGGCTGTTTTATTTCCAGTTCACCCTTACTGGTAGGGTGCAGCTCTAGAGGGTCCCACTTGAGGTTGATGACTAAGAGTCCTCACCCTTGGCAGACCCTAGATTTTGACTCTTGCTGGAAAAATGACTTAGCCTTTTAGCTGCGTCTTCCAGTTAGGGATGTGCTCTTAGGACGGAATTATCTCCATTGTTTTGCTTGTATCTGGGTTCCCAGCTTGTTTCTGGTCTGGCGCTTAGTCATTATGTTGTTAACTCTCTGATTTTGGTTTTGGAAGATGTTTTTATTTATTTATTTTTTTATTGGGAGAATTTATTTGAATTACCTACCATTACTTAAAACAAAGCAGTTTTAGGGAATTTCTTAGCAGGGTTGCGTAGACTGTCTTAGGTTATACAGGACAATTATTTACAGAAAAGCAAGCTGAAACATGGATGTAATAAGTAGCCATTAGAATCTATGTTTCCCTGATTTTTGGCCCATGACACTATCATATTACTATTTGTAGTGGAAAGAGATTATGTATTCTAGTTAACTGGTTTATGGTTTAGATGTCCCTCTGAAAGGCAAGATTGTCTGCAACACATACTGAATTATTCTATTAATATCCAAAATTAATATTCTACCGAATGTCCTGTATAAATAAGAGAATCAGATTTCTGATTCAAGATAATAAGGACCAAGCACAATTATTTCATGCTTTTTTTTCTCTTTAAAATCTATTAAAATGGCCAAGATGAACAAGGAGAAGTGATCCTAGGAGAAAAAGAACATAGAACGGATATTTAAACTGCATGTTTAAAATATGATCAGGCTGATACAAAAAGGAAACAAAGAATAAAATACAACTCTTAGAGATATGTTTGCCAAATCAAATTTAATGGAAAATTCCATATAACCAAATGAACACAGCCAGAGACTGGTCTCTAGGATAAACTGAAAGTCCCCTAGAATCTAGATCAAAAAGAAATGTGTAGAAAAGAAGTGAAAAAGTTACAAAGTCATGGCAGATAGGACTAGACGTTCTAGAAGGCCAAATAGTGCTGATACAGTTATAAAATCTAATTTTATAATGTTTCCCTGAACTTGATAAAAACCCAGATAATAAGACCAAAATTGCTTACCAAGAAGAAATAAATTAAGAAGTTACATTCTGGTAGAAGTTCTAAATATTAGATGTATTTGTTTTGAATAAACAATAAATTCACATGTAATATTATACAACCTATCTTTACCTAGTTTTTGGTTTCAGGGTAATGCTGGCTACATATGTTCAATTTTTGGAATAGTTGGTATGAAATTGCATTATTTCTTCCTTTAATATTTGATAAAATTCACCAGTGAAGCCATCCAGGACAGGACTTTTCTTTATAGGAATTTTTTTTAAAGCAATTTCAATTACTTTAATAGGTATAGGGCTATTCAGGTTATTACTTTCTTCTTCAGCAAACTTGGTCATATGGGTCTTTCAAGGAATATATTTATTTTATTTTAGTTATCACATTTAAAAGCTTTAAGTTGTTCAGTTATTACTTTCTTCTTCAGCAAACTTGGTCATAATGGGTCTTTCAAGAAATATATTTATTTTATTTCAGTTATCACATTTAAAAGCTTTAAGTTGTTCATAACATTCTTAACGTTATTTTAATATCTGTAGAATCTGTAGTAATGCCACCTCTCTAATTCCTGATATCAGGAACTTGTGCTTTTTCTTAATCATTCTGGCTAGAAGTATATCAATGTTATTGATCCTCTCTTAGTTTTATTGATTTTCCCTATTGTTTCTCTGGTTTTTATTTCATTGATTTCCATTTTGAACTTTATTATTTCTTTTCACCAGCTTACTTTGAGTTTTATTTGTTCTTTTTCTAGTTTCTTATGGTGGCACCTTGAGGTCATTAATTTGAGATCTTTCTATTATTCTCATAAAGACAGTTAGCACTATAAATTTCCCCTTCAGTACTGCTTCAGCAGCTTCCCACAAATTCTGATATATTGTATTTTCCTTTTAGAAGTATTTTCTAATTTACCTTTTTGTTTCTTCTGTGATCTATGGCTTATTTATTAGGTTGGTAAAAAAGTAATCGCGGTTTTTGCTATTATTTTTAAAGGCAAAAACCTTAGACTTTGACTTCTAGTTTACCTCCATTGTGGTCAAAAACATTCCTGATAGGACTTGAATTCTTTCATCATAGTAAAAGTATTCCATGTGCAGTTTAATATGTATTCTACTTTTGTTGGGTGGAGTGATCCATAAATATCAATTATGGTACAGATGAGGCAATCAATGAGTTTATTCTACTTTCTGCCCTTTCTGGAGGGGTCTCTTTTTCTTCTTAATTTTGTTAATTGCATTGTCAGCATAGGTAACACATACCTTGTTATACTAATTCCCATTTTTGTTTTAGTCTTAATGTTCATCAGCAGTCCTGTTGCCATAGTTGCCTCAGTCATTTCTTGGTTGGCTGAAGTCAATCTGGTTGGTAGTCATTTTCTCAAAAATGGTTCATGGGAACAGTATTCTCCTATAGTTCTTGTATGTGTGTAGCTTTTATAATTCAGGAACAGTTTAGATGGATATAAATAATTGGGTCAAACTTCCTTTCCTTGAGGATCTCAGTAGAACTAACAGATAGTTCTACCTTCTTCTGGAATTGAATGTACAAAGATGAGGCCAGTCCATTTTTTTTTTCCCCCTGTGATAAGTGACTTAGTCATTTTGCTTGGCCAGCCAAAGTATTATTTCTAGATTTCTGAAATATAAGAACTATATTTTATTTCTCACTGTTTATTTTTCAGGATCACATTTTCCTAGTATACTCTGGGCCAATTCAACATATAGGTTTAAGTTTTATTTCAGTACAGTGTTCTTCAGTATATTCAGTATATATTCAGTGTATATTATGCTTTCTCTGTTGGCCATATATATTCAGCGTATATTCAGTATAGTGTTCAGTATAGTAAATATGTCACACAGTGACATATTTAGTTTGTGTTGTATGTTTTTACATTGAAATATGTATCTGTAAGTTTGGTTAGTATGAACAACCAACTAATTAGAATGGTAAAGAAGAAAAGAAGGAATAATGTATAATCTCATCATAATCACTTTCAGTGAAACATCACCTAAAAGCACTTTCAAAAAATGACTTTTTATAAAATCCAAATTCTTAGTCTTAGAAAAACAAAATGTTGCTTTACTCTACTGCAAATCAGACAGGAGAACTAAAATTTAAGATACTTGAAATGTTATAAAGTGATTTTCTTATCCTTCTCATTGATGTTTAGTCACTGTGTATATCTTAGGATATTACACATGCTAGACATTTTATTGTTTCTTGAACATATCAGGTAAATTCTAGCCTTGAGATCTTTGTACTTCCCATCTCTCTGTTTAGAACTCTTTTCTCTTAAATATCTGTATAACTTTGCCTACTCCTTCAACTGATCAGATAGATATATAAAGCATGATTTTCATTCGACCTTCTTCTCTGTCTCAAATAGTCTAACAATATTTTATTATTTAATATTTTTATATGTGTCTGTATCTCAGTCTTGTTAAATAATAGTCAAAGGTGCATGCGATTAAAGTACTGAAATGAATAATCCTGGCAAACAGAGAAAGCATAGGTGGTGATATATGATACAGTCTTCTAGTAAGTAGGATTAGTGTCCTATTAGAGGTGATTCTTCTGTGTTTTAAGTGTGTTTACTAATATGAAAACATTTGATTTTAGTATTAATCTCTTGTAGTTTAGATGTTATCTCAGAATAACACATATGCCTCACCTCTAGCTTATTCTATAGGGTCAGATTACAGTATTACAAATTGGAAATCAATGAGAACTGAAACATTAACAAGAAAATTTTAAATAACATTGCATTTACTTTTATATAGCTTTGATAGTTGTTGCGAAGTATAGTACAGCTGTTACTCTGAGTAAATGGCAAAGCAAATTGGTAATATTTATTGAAACTTTTTATGACATTGTAGTCATTTATCAATTACCATGTTTATTAAAATAATTACTCTTGTCTTTCTCCATCCTTTCCAGTCCTAGTATTTTGATTATGTAGCAGAAGATTGAGGTTTGGTGGGCAACTTTGACCTTTGGGTCTTGGTCTCTTACAAATTTCAACAGTTTTAATTGACCTTTGAGATTTTCACTGTCATTTATTGAAGAACAACAATTTACCCTAAATAGTGGAAACTTAATTGAATTATGGTTCTCCTGATACTTTTCCTTTTTTAAATCCTACTCTAGTTCTGGGAAAGTATAACTTAAAATGAAAAACAGAAAGCCCAACACCTATTCTACAGAGTTGATGCTAGTCTGGAAGCAGCTGCCCACACTCTTTTCTCTGGACTAAAGAATCTTGCCCTAAATTCATAACTGAAAATAAAATCTTGTATCATCTTACAGTTACTTTCCAGAAATCACTGTATTTACTTGCCTTTTCCTTCTTTTCTTTTTTCTTATAAGTAGACCAGAATGTTTTTACTTTTTTCTTTATTTAACATGAACATTCCTGGAGTAACTATCACTCCCCTGTGATAATTGCTGCCATTTACTTCCAGGCTGAGTAGCTAGTGTTGCTGACAGCTCATAGGATGTGAGGAAGAGACAGAAGGAAATGGGTTGGGGTTTACCAAGTTGCAGTTAAGTAAGAGAGTGCTTAAATACATATTTATAGTTTTTCTGATTTAACTGTTAGTCTGCCTTCTTGAATTAAAAAATGTATTTTTATATGAATATTTTCTCATTCAGAAATTAGCTATGATCAGAAGAAAATATTAAGCTTCATTCCAACAGTTACTTTGTTTTAAAGTATGAACCTGATGTTTTTTAAAGCCTTCTGGTACCTCTAGTAGTTTTATGTCATCCAGGGAAGAAACGGTCTGAAGTAGGAAAAAATATTTTACTTTCTATTTCTTCTCAAAATGATATTAGGAGAGAACTATGCCACAAAACCTTGCCTTCAAGGCTGGAGCACAGAACAATTCACAGAGGCCTTTTTGTTGCACTGGGCTCTGAAGAAATGTTACAGTAATTATGGTTATACCAACAAGTAGCATTTTAGTCATTTTAGTAATTGGGTTTTAGGTAATTACAGTGCAGCGTATGTATAACAACTTTACTAGTTTTCTTTTTAATAGTGGTGTTCTTTGGGTTTTTAACATTCAGGAATTTCTGTGTTGCTTACTTTTCAGTTTGCTTTTAGTTTAATGTTTCTGAAAAAATAATTGTACCTTTGACATTTCATCCTTCGAACCCTGAGTCTTTCCTACTACTTTTTTGCTACTTTGTTAAAATAAGATTATGATCATTTAAATTAGTCTTACTCAAAAGTTATACTAAATTAACCTAAAGCTGCTGGTTATATTTGCTGAAATTGAAAGAATCTAATTTTAATTCATAGCCATTTGATTTTACCATATTTTTAAAATCTGACAGCATAAGAGAAAGCAAGCTGTCAAAGTGGAGCACAGAACAATTTATAGACAAAGTTAAGCACTTGAAAGCTAAATGCCAGTGATTGGCACTGATCAGCCTACGTTTATATACAGAAGCTCAGCAACAGTGATTTTATTTCTTAGTCAAGATGGCTCAACATTACAGCAAGCATGTGTTGATTTCTAGGTTGCAGTTTAGTTTGTGGTTAAAACCACTCATTGAGAGAGGTTAGAGTTGAAACCACTGCAGAGGGTGAATCACAATAAAAGCCAGACTTCTGATGTTTTCTTCTGGCATAAAAGAGTTTTGATATTTCATCCTTAATTTTCTTAACCTCTTTTATTTAGCTGAGAGTAATGGACTCTGGCAAAATGTGGATGACTCTGAATATGCCAGCAGTCTCAAGTGATAAGGCCTTTGCAAATGTGAAATTTCTTCATCAGAATAGCCTATTCTCATGGATTACAGTGTTAGAAATTCAACCCCTTCTGCCCCACCAAAAAGCAAAAAATTTAGATCCAACAAAGGTGGAGGTACCTCTTAATTTAAATTACCACTGGTTTTGGTACTAGATAATGTCATGTAGCAATTTAGCTACATTATTTTTATTTTGTAATTTTTAAATTCTAGGAAACTACTCTGGTTTTAAAAGTGAGAAACTTAAGAGTTATTTGGTTTTGGATGAGAAGTTTCAAGAATCTGGTTCTATTTACTAGGATTTGAGTTGACAAACATTTAGAATTTGGCTCTCTTACTAATCTTTGTTACCAGAGAAAGTTTTTTAGTTTTCAGTGAGAATAAAAAACATGTTTATTGTATTCCTCTACTATGATACTGTAAAGGGTTATTGAATGGGGCATGTCAGTTGATGGAGTAAGATCATGGAGACTTTCCTCTGTTAATAAATTCTCCACTCTTATGGCAGACTTCAAAGACCCCTTGGTGAACAAGTCAGCCATTTTGTTAAAATGGAACAACTTTCTTCCATAGGGAAAGCAGTGATGTAAAGGAGAAAAAGGGATGGTCTTGTTTACTTCCATTTTATTTTTAAAGGTTAGCTGCCTCTTTTTATCTGCAGCTGCATACAGGAAATTAAAATTTTATTGGAAGATTTCGAAGTTCTTTATAATCAGACATGATCACTACTCGCAGGAAAATTTTCACTTCTGCTGACCTTGCTATAGTGGTGGCCATAGGAATGGAATAGGCAAGGGATAAAATGTTGATACCATCCCTCCCCATTTTACAAGGATGTGAGTAAATGGGGCTATTCTTCACTCTTGGTAGAAGTAAAAATGATGTAACCTTTTGTTATTAAAATTTTAAACATCTATATCCTCTGACACATAAGAAATATTTTCACATGTACACAAAGATATATGTCTAAGGGTATTTATTACATAAATCTTATTTAAAAAATTAAACAAATGCCATCAGTTGAACAATGATTGGAGAGATAATGGCACACATACCATGAAACACTTTACAATGGTTAAATAGAATGAGGTATATCTGTGTTTACTCAGCATAAAAATATTTCTGTCACCTGTTACATGGGGGAGGGGAGAAGCAAATAGAATGATCTCATTTATATGAAAGCAAACACATAAACATAAGAAATCCCTGTATTATATGTATAAATAAGTGCTTAGAGACAGGCTCAATAGGTATGTAACAGACTATAAACCACGGTTATCTAAGGAAAATAGGAAGATACATTTATGTATTTTATAACTAAGAGTGATGCGGTGGGGTGGGAGGAATGCAGAAAGTTGGAATTGTTAGTAGTTCCTTCCCGGCTAATATCTAAGTATGGACTGCTCAGATGTTGGATATCTCAGAAAAATTCCTGCAAATATTTGTAGAATAATTAATTTATATTCAGATAGACCAGATGAGAATATATGTTTTTCAGTTATGTCCAATAAAGTCTATATTTCATAGACATGCTATTTTATAAAATAAGAATGAGTTGAAGAAAATAGATTTTTATGGACCTTTCATATAATTTTTTGTGTCTTGTTCCTAATGGAAAGGAGGACAAATAATGAAATGTTTTAGTTTTTGTAATTATTAAGAAAGTATGAATTAATGCCTATTGTATGCTTAGCACTGAAACAAATTCTGTGGAGAGAAATATCGCAAAGCTCCTCACTTACTGGGTTTTCAGTCTGGTGAGGGAGATAACTGATCCATGAAACAGTTAACATAAGACCAAATATAATTAATTGCCAACTTACGGTGAAAACAGTATGCTGGTATATTCAGTTTACGAGGAGGTCAGTAAGATCTTAATAAAAATGGCTAAGAATGACTTAATGAACAAATGCATTGGACTCAGTATGGAAGAAAAATGCAGTCTGAACACAGCAGTGAGGACAGTCAAACAGCATGGAGGTGAGAATGAGCACAGCATGGTTCTGTGTCAAGGAAACAAGCTAAGTGGAGCAAAGTCAGTGAAGATCTTGAAGGAAGATTTGTTGATAGGGAGCCAAGTTGGATTCACCAACTAGCTGGTGACTGTGACAAGTTATTTCACAAATGTTACGGTAAAGTCCCTGCTGATTACCCTCAGATGGCTCTTACTGCTGCTTCCTAGGTATCTTTTTCATTTCTTTTTATCAAATGTCACAGGATGGCTATCTAAAACTTAAAACCACCATACTCATTTTTTTTTTCCCACAATTTAGCTTATGTGTTCACTTTATGGAGAAGATGACCCTTACCATGTAAAGGGCCCAAACTTCTTACTTCTACATTTATTTTCCCTCTTTGCTCATCTTTTGTTCATTCTCTCCTGTTCCTAGAGACAGAGATGTTCCTTCTTTCTAAGATTAACTTTTTCACTTTCTTTATAAAGCCAGCTTTGATCCTTTGTGTTGGAAATTGTCTCCCCCATCTCTAAACATTCAAAGATTTTGTTCATACTTCTTTTAGGGTATTATCGTAGTCTACTAAGTATTATAGTTATTTGTGAAAATAAACCACTGTACTGTAAGCCTCTTGAGAGAAGAGACTATGTCTTGTGTGGCACTGTGCAGTTTTACAGCAGTTAAATAAGTAGCTTGATTGATGGGTGGAGGTATATCATGGGGACCCCTAGAAGCTAGCAAAGAGTGTTTACATTTGATACAATAGGAAATAGGTTGTTTTTAGTATAAATGTTTTTGGCCAGGTGCAGTGGCTTACGCCTGTAATCCCAGCATTTTGGGAGACTGAGGTGAGTGGATCACTTTAGCACAGAGATTGAGACCAGCCTGGGCAACATGGCGAAACTCTATCTCTACAAAAATACAAAAATTAGCTGGGTGTGGTGGCATATGCCTGTAGTCCCTGCTGCTCCAGAGGCTAAGGTAGGAGGATCACCTTAGACCAGGGAGTTTGAGGCTGCAGCGAGCCATGATTGTGCCACTGCACTTCACCGTGGTCGACAGAGTCAGACTCTTGTCTCTTAAAAATAAAAAAAATGATGAGGGTGGGATTGGAGAAGGGACAAACATGAGAAATGTATTTTGAGAATACAAATAGAATTTTGTGACTGACTTAGAAGGGATAAAACTGATAGTAGAAAACATTTTTAACTAGATAAATATATACTTACTCCCTTTCTATAAACACAGTTTTATAGAATACAGCCTACCCTTTTAATGTTTCTCAATTTTTGCTTTATTATAATAAACTCTCAGTAAACAGCAAATACATATTATCAGTGTCTGGCTCTGCACTAGGGTTCTGACAGTGGATAGCTCACTAAGTCTAAAAATGGACACAGACATGAAATAAACATTTATAATATGGTGTAATCATGACGATAGAGGTGTTGGCACAGTGCCGTGGGTGTGCCTGTGCACTTGTCAAGAGGTGGGTAGAGCTTTATCACAGAGCACAGAGTTAAGTGAGTTAAATATCAGGAAACTAGGAATTCTAAAATGAATTTTGGGCATTTTTATTTTGTTCTTTATTTGGCAAATGATGTATACTGTTTATTGGCATTTTCCCCCTTGGTCTTTGCATTGTTAAGATAGCACATTTTGAACTTTAAAACAAATTGACTTAGAAACCAGAATTAAGTGAAATAACCTGCAATATATTGTCTAATATACTATTAAAAACATGTACAGGCATATAATGCAAATTGGTCACATTATATAAAATATCTCTGTAATGTAAAATATTCATCCAAAAGAAAAAGGATGGTGGAAGGATGTCACAATTTTTAAAAAAATTAGGATGACTTTAGAATTATAGATCTATTCTTATCAAAATTTTTAAAAATTTTAAAATATAGAAAATTAGGAAAAATGCAGACAAAATGAAACAAATTTTTAATTGTTCTTCCGTAATTCTGCCATGCAGAGATAACGGTTAGTTTTGATACATTTTCTTTCCCTTTTTTTGCGTGCCTGTTTCTTACGTTGTTGAAATTATACAAAATACACAATTTTATCATGCTTTTTTCCCCCAACTTAACATCATACCTAAAGTCTTTCACATCTTAAAACTTTTTATAACAACTTTAATATGTACAAAATATTGCAGAATATAGACATACTATAGAATGAAAATTATATATTTGAACATCTATTATGTATCTATTAGTCATGGTGCTAAGTATCTTATGCGTGTTATATCTAACCCCTAGAGCTACCCTGTTAGGTGTGTGGCATTATTTCCACTTTATGGATAAGGAACTGACACAGAGAGGTTAAATAACTTGCCCATGGACATATAAATAATATAAAATACTTCGGTTTTTCTATTACATTGTGATGCTTCCAATTTAAATAATTATTTTTCTATTGTTGAATATTTAGATTGTCCCTATTTTTGCCATTATATGACTTAATTAACATATTTTGTCATAAAGCAAATTATTTTCTGCCAATCCAGCTTTTAAGTAACATTTTTATTGTCTTTTTTTTTTTTTTTTTAAATGAGATGGAGTCTTGCTGTGTCGCCCAGGCTGGAGTGCAATGGCGCAATCTCAGCTAATGGCAACCTCCTCCTCCCGGGTTCAAGCCATTCTCCTTCCTGAGCCTCCCAAGTAGCTGGGACTACAGGCGTGCACCACCATGCCCGGATAATTTTGTATTTTTAGTAGAGACGGGGTTTCACCATGTTGACCAGGCTGGTCTTGAACTCCTGACCTCAAGTGATCCACTTGCCTCGACCTCTGAAAGTGCTGGGATTACAGGTGTGAGCCACCACGCCTGGCCTAACGCAGTGATAGCAGTAGTGAATATTCTCGTTCATATTTCTAACCACTGAATTTTCTGAGGCTTTGGAAAGTCAATTTTTTTTTCTCCTGCAGAATTGACACGTCTCACCAGAGTGTCATCAGAAAGACGCTTCTGATGAAGTCACTAAGTGAAGCATTCTTAGTTAATTTACAAAGCATTTTAAAGACTAAATTAACTTGTCTTTGCTAAGTGGTGGTTTTTTATTGTTGCTTTTGTATTCAACTTTATGCCGGTTGGAATCTCACTTAATTAGATAGACCTAGTAAACTCTTGGCCCAGTTTCCAAACACTATTGTACAAAAGTGATGTATTAATAAATGAACATAGCATACCTATGGAATAGTTCTAATTGGAAGAATTGAAGTGGTTGTTACATTTTTCTGCATTATAGTTGACAACTGATGGCATAGAATTAGGAGTATTTTTTTATCAGTGACTGATTCTTATCTTGAAAATGTAAAGGCTAAAAATTAGCTCCAATTATTCATTATGTGTAACTTCACTCGCTTGATACTTTCCACAAGAAGGAAAGATGCAGATGATTGATGACCAGATAAGGATCATGAGGCATAATGAGTGCCCTCTTAAGGTGTCAAGGCTTAACTTATGCTATAGACTAATGTATGTTTTCTGTAAGTATTGTAATATTGCATCTAAGAAAGTTGATCATACGACAGCTTTTTGAACAATGATTAAAGCAAAAGGAAAGAAATGGACATCAAGAGGTTGCGAAGGCTGAAAGGCCTCAAAATACTTATCTCCAAGAAGTTAAGTGTTGACACAGGCATCCACTTCTGTAATTTCTAACACTGGAAATAACTGTTTAATTTAAAAGTAAAGGCTGCATTTGGCATTTTAACCTGGCCCATCCAAGTATCTCATAGCAACAGTTGTGATTTGAAGTGAAAAAAGAAATTAATCAGCCACAGCAAAATAGCATGTTGGACTAAATTCTTGTCTTGTTAGCTTTTTTTGTATCAAAATTAACTTATTTTTAATGTATATTATTTGCAGAATTGAATTTGAGTTGAACCATTTATGATAACAGAAGTCATTATATTCATCATTCATTATATATAGCTGGCCATGTAGTCTTGGCAAGAAAAATAGAAAATACCTAGAAAATAAAATGCTCAGCTGGGCGCAGTGGCTCATGCCTGTAATCCCAGCACTTTGGAGTTCCAGGCAGCAGATCACTTAAGGTCAGGAGTTCAAGACCAGCCTGGCCAACATGGTGAAACCCCGTCTGTACTAAAAATACAAAAATTAGCTGGGTGTGGTGGTGGGCGCCTGTAATCCCAGCTACTTGGGAGGCTGAGGCAGGAGAATCGCTTGAACCCAGGAGGTGGAGGTTGCAGTGAGCTGAGATTACACCACTGTACTCCAGCCTGGGCGATAGAGTGAGACTCAGTCTCAAAAAAGAAAAGAAAAGAAAATGCTCTGCTTTTTAAAAATTCAATAATGGCTATTTTGTGCTCAAGCTGGATATGCTTAGATAAAAGAGACTATAACTTTCACTTCAGTTTGTAAGTTTTGGGGAGGGGGTTGAGAAATTTTTTACCATCAGGCCAACTTTTCAGTATTGAAGCTTTCTGATCTCAGTAAATAATTTATGTTTTAAACAATACTATTTTAGAAATTTGGAAATTTCTTCTCCAAAATTACGTGTACATACTTATATATAACTACTTGTTCTAAATTGGATCATCATAACATAGAACAAATGGAATAATTATTGTAAGTTTAAAATATACACAGCTTTGATGCAGTTAAATTAGGCCTTATCTAAAGATTAACTTGTTAAAGTATGCCAATACTTTATCTAATTGTTCATTTAAAAACTAACTTATAGCTGTATATTTCCTTATTTCTCCAAGACAAGTGAGCATAAAAGTGATTTCAGTTTCATCCTAATCGATAGTGTAGTGTGGGTTCCTTGTGCTAGAAGTTAAGGATCTTGCTGAAACAGTACTTTAATTTTTAAATAGTTAGTACATAGCCTGTGACAGTGAGAGGCTCATCAGATTTTGTAAAAAATAAATTTCTTTTTTTGTGTATGTTTACAGGAAACCTGTCCAGTTTAAGTCGTCTTGGTCTGAGATATAACAGACTGTCAGCAATACCCAGATCATTATCAAAATGCAGTGCACTTGAAGAATTAAATTTAGAGAACAATAACATTTCTACTTTACCAGAGGTAAGAAGTGGATTAGAGAAAACAAGATTTGAAGTGAGTCTGCAAGATAATTCAAGGAAAGCTAGTAAATCTTTATAGCAGGGTAAATAATTTGGTCATTGAGATTGTTTAAATAATGAGTATGCTGTGGATGTACCACCACTGCTAAAGTAACTCCAAACAAGAAAGAATGGGTATATGAACCTATTAAGTTTTTATTTTTTTTAATGCAAAGAAAAAGGGAAAAACTAGGAGAAAAGTAAGTGTGCTGTATTCTACTTTAGCACCATGTAAATCTCATTTCATTTTGGGAACTGACAGTAAAGGTATTAAGGAAAAGCTATATGACTGGTTTTAAAATTCAACTACCCTATCCAGTTCAGTTATAAAAAGAAAGATGATAAGTGATACAGAATGCACTGTCTATCATCAAAATTAATATTAGCAGCAATTCTCCTGTGACTCAAATTATTACCTTGTTTATGCAATAATATTAAGGCCTATTTAGTATAAAACAATTGCCAGAATCTTTTTTTAAAACACATTTTTAGGTTTTGTTGATTCTATTAGAAAAGTATTTTCACTTATTTTGCTTAGGGATTAATTGGGTAAGATATAATACTTTTTTTTTTTTTTTTTTTTTTTTTTGAGGCAGAGTTTAGCTCCCGTTGCCCAGGCTGGAGTGCAATGGTGCGATCTCGGCTCAGCTGCAACCTCTGCCTCCCAGATTCAAGTGATTCTCCTGCCTCAGCCTCCCAAGTAATTGGGATAAAAGGCACTACCACACCAGGCTAATTTTGTATTTTTAGTAGAGATGGGGGTTTCACCATGTTGGCCAGGCTGATCTCGAGCTCTTGACCTCAAGTGGTCTACCTGCCTCGGCCTCCCAAAGTGCTGAGATTACAGGCGTAAGCCACCGTGGCCAGCCAATATAATACTCTTCTTTTAAAGTTGTCTTTATCAATATTATTATTAGTCTTTTACTATTGACTTTCCTTATTTTCCTACCTATTTTAGCATGTCAACAATGGATGTTTGCTTATAGTTGTTCAAGCATATCTTACTGTAGTAATGTAACAGAAGAATTGTGGACTTACTGATTGATTGAGCTTTGCAAAGTCTTTTTTTTGTAACAAAAAATGTCTTACGTAAGTGCTGCTACTATGTTTTGACTTGGTAGTTTTTCTGAGTGTGTGTGTGTAATCGAATTAAGAACAAAGATTCTTTAAGGCCAGGCGCTGTAGCTAATACTTGTAATCCCAGCACTTTGGGAGGCCGAGGCAGGTGGATCACTTGAGGTTAGGAGCTCAAGACCAGCCTGGCCAACTTGGCAAAACCCTGTCTCCATTAAAAATACAAAAAATTAACTGGGTGAGGTGGCGGGCACCTGTAATCCCAGCTACTCCGAAGGCTGAGGTAGGAGAATGACTTGAACCCAGGAGGCAGAGATTGCAGTGAGCTGAGGTCACGCCACTGCACTCCAGCCTGGGCAACAGAGGGAGACTTTGTCTCAAAAAAAAAAAAATAAGTGAAAAAATTTAAATTAATACATATCCAGTCTTATTGTCAGTGAAGTGAAACTAATAATTACTGGGTACCTGTTAGGAAATATGGATTTTCCTGGGAGCTTGTTAGAAATGTGGACTCTTGGGCCCCACTCCCAGTCCCACTGAATATGGGAAAGTATGAAATCTTAATTTAAAAGTAATCAGTGTGCTTTGGAAGCAGCATAGTCTCAATGCAAATGTGAAATTATCTGCATTTATAGTGAGGAAAACAATAAAATCCATTAGACAGCACTTATAAGATACCCAAGCTGGGTTAGGCAAGAAATCATGAAAGTGGTTTTCAATAAGGGCATATTAAATAGCTGAAATCAGAGCTGCTAAAATGACTATTTTGTCATTTGAAGACTGTCTGAAAATGGACTTATTTTAATGTAGATGTCTACATATAAGTAAAAGGAACTTAATAATTTGAACCACATAGTCCCAAGGCATGAGTCTAGGTACTCTACACGTACTATCTTGTTTAATCTTTGTCATAAACCTACTAGTTATTGGAGTATCCTCATCAAGCAGCAAAATAAGGCTTAAGAGAAGTTATATTTTTGGCCGAATTTGTTACCTTAGATATTTTTCTGGAAGTATGGTAAGAGGTGTATTGATTATCTAATTAATTCACCAAAGTTGACGAAACTTAGTAGAAGGTATAAAATAGGAGCCTAGATGTGTCTGATTCTAACCAAAAAAAAAGATAAGCAACCCCTGTTTCACAATGTGACTAAGAAATGAGAGCTCGAAGAGCTGCCTTCTTGTTGCCCCTTCTCAAATATATTCAGTATTAACATTTTATCATATGAGTCAATTCAATAAAGTAAGTCAGTTGTAAGAATAAAAAGAATCACATTTTTTGCCATGAGGCTCAGTAAAACTCCTTTATTTTCAATTGAGTAGCCCGTAGAGATTTTTCGTGAATCGACTGCCATGCAGTTTTCTGGCCACAGGTTTACCTCTGTTGTTCCTTTTGTTTGTGTATAACAATACACAGATTTTAAGGGTAGCTTCTTAAGATACAGTATAAAGAAACAAGTTTCAGTTCTCTGTATAGGTATATCCTCAATTATATAGTTACTTCATTCCTTCAGATGGCTTTGCCAATTACACTGTCACCTCAAGTACTAAGTTTTCAATTTGCTGATGGTAGACAGCTGAAGTTTGAATATTGTTTAAAAAACATACATACCTCACACAGTGCTTGCTTCTCCCTGCTTGTGCTTTTACTTTGAATCTAGAGTGTTTCTTCTATTTCTCTGAGTATTTTAAAATGTTTTCATCCTTCAAGATCTAGCTGTCAACTTTCATCCTATTTTTCCAGTTATTCCAGTATTCCTTGCTTTGAATTTAAATAGAGAAAGGATTTAAAATTTAAGCACTTACTCCCTGCTAGGTATTGTAAAGTTATTTATGTATTTTATCGCTTTTAGTCTTCCCTATGACCCATAAAATATTGTTATTTAAATAATGATACACTAGGTTCAGAAAAATAACTTGCCAAAGTCACAAGCTATTTAAAGATAGAGTCAAGATTCAAAACAATTTATAGCCTTTACTAGTATTTCTCAGATGTTAATGAGCATGCAGATCACCTGGGAATCTTGTTAAAATGCATATTATGATTCACTGGCAGTGGGGCCCAAGAGTCTGCATTTCTCACAAGCTCCCAGGGGATGCTGATACTGCTTTTCCTTGGCCCAGACTGAATAGCAAGAGCCTATTCTATGTAATTGATTATTGATTATATACAGTCATATATTATTTTCTAATTATTTCTTATCTATGTACTTCTTAACTGCAGAGATTCTTTGGTAATACCTGAATATTTAATACTTTGGTTAAATGGTGGGAGTCTAAAGTAGGGGAAGATGGGGTTATGTGCTAAGTAAATACTTGTTTAATGGGTACATATATGCCCTCAGAAATTTTACCATATAGAAAAGCGGTGTATTATACAGTATCAGGAAGCATAATTATCTCCTGAATTTAATGTTCCCTAAAAGGAATCATTATGTTAATCTCAATAATTTAGAGATAGGTATATAACTTAAGACTAGGTAGGATTTGTCACACAGCCAGTGGCAGAGGCAGGACTCAGACCTGGAACTGTCTGACACTCAAGTTTCTGCAATGTAGAAATTTCAAATTAGTCACCCATGAGGCACCTCTCCACACACAGACATGTTTTCCTTATTCCATACAGTGTTTTAAATAAATTGAAGCCAAAGAATAAAAATTGGAAAAATGTTCTGTTTCCTCCTATAAAATCTGGAAGTCTACATTGGTTCCACATTTCTGCAAGGTACCAATCTGCTAGAGCTATGTAGTGACTGTCCCTGTAAAGAGGTGTCACAGACTGCCCTAACCAGTCTTTGTCATTTGTCACCCCCAAAGCCCTTTGAGGCATTTGTGTTGAGACTGCTGTTCTATACAAAATGAGTCTCATCACAGTTCTAATTCTTATGTTTATTTAATTTTTTTTTTTTTTTTTTTTTACAGAGTCTTTTATCAAGTCTTGTGAAACTGAATAGTTTGACCTTAGCTAGGAATTGCTTCCAGTTATATCCAGTGGGTGGTCCATCTCAGTTTTCTACCATCTATTCCCTCAACATGGAACACAATCGAATCAATAAAATTCCATTTGGAATTTTCTCCAGAGCAAAAGTATTAAGTAAGCTGAATATGAAGGTAAGCATATATTTGTTTATTAGGGGAAGGAATTACTTTAACTGGTACTTCCACTAATATTTATGTTTTTTCTAATTGTGTGGGGAGTGGGTACTTGTACCTTGCTGATGGGTCTAAACTGATAATAAGACATTTCAGGGTACTTTGTATCAGATAACAAATATCTTAGAACTGTGCATACCCTTAGGAATTTGTCCTAAAGAAATAATCATTGTCCAGCTCAGTGGCTGATGCACCTGTAATCCCAGTGCTTTGGAAGGCTAAGGTGGGAGGATCCCTGGAGGCTAGGCGTTCAAGACCAGCTTGGGCAATATAGTGAGACCTTGTCTCGCAAAAAAATTTTTAAAAATTAGCTGGCCTGTAGTACCAGCTACATGGAAGGCTGGGGCAGGAGGATTGCTTGAGCCTGGGAGTTCAAGGCTGCAGTGAGTTATGGTGGCACCACTGCACTCCAGCCTGGTGTAGAAAGCAAGAACCTGTTCCCTATCCCCCACAAAATAGGAAATATGAATATCTGTAAAAGTATAGTTGTAGGGATATGTATTGCAGAGCCATCTATTTCATAGGTACCAACTTATTAATAGAGATTTAATTTTGTTAAGTAATTTGTCTTTAGTGGAATACTGTAGAGCCATTAAAAATGATATTTTGGTCTAAAAGAACACTACATACTAGTTGAAATATTCTCATTTTATCAAGTGGAAGAAAGTTAAAGCATGTAAAAAATCTTTTCCCACCCGGAGTTTTTGAAAGCTGTTTTTAATATGCTTAATTATATATTAAAGATCTTTATATTTATACATATAGCTGGTTTTTGCCAAAATGTTTAGAGATCAGAATTATTTATGGGTGAACGTTAGTTTCCTTTTGCTTACAGTGATCGAGTTTGACTTTTGTAATGCAATTTATTGCAAAAGGAGAAAACAAATGGAAAATTACCAAGTTTAGTGATTTAATTTGTACTGGACAAACTTTAGGCCCAAAGAAGATAACTGAATTGACCACATAGCTAATAGTATTCTTCCTGTCATGATGAACCATTTGAACATAGTTGTGGTTCTTTAAACTATAATCTTAGATGTACAATTTTTAAATTATATCCACACTTGCTCATAAATATGGTATATATCTTTTATGATGATTCTTTGGAAGTATATAATAAGTAAACTAATGGAAATTCAAGATACTCTTACAGTTTTAACAATTGTAAAATTTCTTGTTAATCAGTCTGGTTATATGAGATTTAGCAGTGGTAATGGTGTTGATTCTGAACATTCATTTTGTAGTAATAGGCTTAAAACACAGTGGTTCAGGGTTCATTAGTTTATGCATTTGCATGTAAGTACCAGTAGTAAATTTTTAAAAATGAAAATACCTTATAAATCATACTATAAGTGTCAGTAGTTTAGGCATACATAGGTAATAAGCTTAAATATTAAATAGATAACAAGTTTAAATATTACAATAAAAGAAAAAGTTGGTTTTCAAAAGAATGTTTGCTACTTGGGATTTCTTTTGTGGGTCATTTTGTGTGAAATGAGACAATCCATGTGCAATGCAGCTAATTTTAAAGATACAGATTGACATAAAGGATATAAAATAATACTGCCACTGAGGTAGCATCACTGTTAACATACTGGCATATATCGTTGGTATTGAGCTGGATGGGGTGTTGATTATCCTCTCCCAGGACCAATACCCCTAACACATAACAATGTGGTACAAGACATTATTGATGAAAGTGTACTTTGTAAGTGAATTAAAGTGGCATACTTTTTTTCTGTGAACAGCCGTGTCTAATTTTTAAACCAAATTAAGACCATATTTACTGTTTCCTCTGTTTCAGCGATGAATATATTTTACCATTTTTTTCTTATGGATTTTTAAAGTGAAATGGTAAATACCTGATTCATGTTTTAATTATTTAATTTGTTGTCTTTTTAAGACTATTTTCCTCCCCTACTTTACTGCTTAGCACCTCAAGAATTCCTGAGTTCATTCTGGTTTCCTCATGGGATGTGATTAGATGTGTCTTATTCTATTGTTTTCATATCTTTATTTGAGCATTTATATTTTATTCAGTGATTTCTACATATTGTGAAATGGTAAAAACATATTTATAGGATCTTTGAAATCTCCAGTGTTTCTCTGTATAATGTATTTTTCTATTTCCATTACAATCACATAAGGAACAAACTTCCAGTTTAACTCCCAAATAAAAGCCTCATTACTGTATAAAAAACTTTGGAGGCTTAGAGTTTTCTGTTGCTGATTTTTTTTTCTTTCTATATTTAAATATCAAAAAGGAGAGTAAGATTTTGTTTAGTTAAGAATTCTCTTTCTGAAGCAACAAGTGTATATGGAACTTTGTTTTTGTGGTTCTACCTTGGATGCTTCTTTTTGTCTTTGCCAGGACAATCAATTAACATCACTTCCCTTGGATTTTGGAACTTGGACCAGTATGGTAGAATTGAATTTAGCCACTAATCAGCTCACAAAGATCCCTGAGGATGTGTCTGGTCTCGTTTCTCTTGAGGTTAGTATAAATGAGCACCTCAGAACCTTCCATACTTATCTCATTTAAAAATTTCAAATTGAAATAAACAATTTCTGTTTGGGTGAAGATTATAATTAGAAATGTTAGAACTCACTTAAACATACAACCCTAATAGGATAACGAAGTGTTGACTTATGTAGTCTAGATTCAGTCCTTTTGAATTTCTCTTGCCTACTAAAAGTTGGTATGTTTGAGTGCCATAAAGTATTAATATCTCTAAAAGAAAAGTTCTGTAAAAGCATCTTTTAGAACAATTTTTTTCTTTAGTCTGTTTAAAAACTACACTATTGTCTACCAAAATAATTATCGATTCTCAGACTGTCATTTAGAATGCTTTATCATACTTTTTCATCCTAATTATCCACCTGCTATTTTATTTACTCATTGATTATTGTCTTTGTTGTAAATCTGGTATGCCAATTTCTAGCCCTCTAAGCTTAGTCCTATTGTTTTCTGTATCTAGAGTGCCCTCTTGTCATCCCCTTTTTTCTTTTAGTATGTTTTTCCATAATTAAAGATCCATTTTATTTTCACCTCTTCAGTTAAGGATGATTTCTCCTGCTTCTGAGTTCCTAGAGTTTTCATCCCTTGGTGAAAACACTTACTAAGAGTAAATATATTGTTTTTTAAAATTTCCTTCATATCCATGTTTTTTAAAGATCTAATTTTTAAATTATTTAATAAGGTGAAATAGTGTGGTTTAATGGCTAAAAACATGGGCTTTGAAGTCAAACAAAGCTGAGTGTAATTATCTCTGTATATTTATGTACTTAACTTGCCTAAGCTTCAGTTTCTTAAGCTGTGAAATGGGGATAATAAGAGTATTTATCTTGTAGAGTTGTAATTAGGATTAAATGCAATAATGCACATAATACATTTAGTGCAGTGCCTTGCAAATAGTAAAGTCACATGGTGACTGCTGTTATTATTTTCTCGGACTTATTGTATGTATTTATTATGGGTGATATAACATTAGGGAAAATAAATGAACATAAAAACTTACCCAGAACCTTAGGCATCTGTTTTACCTATTGCTCTTTCTCCCAACCCAGTATTGTCTCCTTCCTTTCTGCTAGTTTGTAACTTTATCGGAACAAAGGCTATCTTCCTCTGCCATTTTTCCCCTCTTCAGTATCTTCCAGGATGCTTTCAATATAATAAGTATACCACAGATAATAAATACAGTGGATTGATATAGCAAGTTTAGAAGTTAGTTTTTACCATCCTTTAGTAATGGTTTGTAAGGGTTTTGAATAAATAGTTTCCTATTAGATAAACATTTGTAACTATTCAGTAATTTTTTTGAAACGTAGTTAAAATTAAATTGCTTCTTTTGTTTTCATTAGTTTTGATATAATCAAGTAAAATCTCTTTTCTAATAACTATGGTGATTTTTTTTGAAAAGTAAGTTAAATATTTTATATGTTATATAATTGAACATTACCCTTAATATTCACTGTTTGGAAAATAAGCATTGCTTAATAGATTTTAAGCCACACAATGATAGTATATAATTTCATTTCATGATTTGCTAAAAATTATCAATAATTTCTCATTAGGTTCTTATCTTATCAAACAATCTTCTAAAGAAGCTTCCCCATGGTCTTGGAAACCTTAGGAAGTTAAGAGAGTTAGATCTGGAAGAGAACAAATTGGAATCCTTGCCAAATGAAATTGCATATCTTAAGGATTTACAGGTAAACATTATCCTAGTGGTTTTGTAGTTATATAAAGTTTTTGGAATCCATTCTAAACTGCACATTTTTCTTAAGATTTTGATGTAATTCTTGGATCAGAGAGACTTTCCTATTCTAGTATTAGGGCTGAGTTTTGTGTTCATATAACCTGGCTTTGTTTTCCTAACAAATGATATTTTGTGAAAGAAAAATATGTAAGTGATTCTCATTCTATCCAATCTAGTTTCCCTGTTAATTTATTTTATTGTTTAGACATATTATTTTAATTTACATTAAATGTAGGAAATATATTTGTAACTGTCTCTTATTTTGTTAATCTTCTAGAAATTAGTCTTGACAAACAACCAGTTGACCACTCTTCCCAGAGGCATTGGTCACCTTACTAATCTCACACATCTGGGTCTTGGAGAGAACCTACTTACTCACCTTCCTGAAGAAATTGGTATGAACCCTATGAATGCTTGACTCTGTACTAATAATTTGCTCTTGTGCATTCAAGCAGTATATCAGATAAATATGACAAATCTATTGTTTTTTAAACTGAGGTTATATCAGGCTTAAGATTTTTTTTTTAATAGAGCACTGATGGTTGATTGTTGATTGGTTTTGGTTAGGATTCCTAAAGGCTGTTAGGATTGGTTTTAAGATTAATACTGTATTTGAGAATGTTTTGGAATACCTACATTTCCAGTAGGTTTTATGTATAACCTCAATTTAGAAGTTATTTTATATTCCTTCTAAATTTAAAAATTACACAGGGTTGAATTAAATTAGTAATGTTTTATGCCAAAAGAACATTTCTTTATGAGATTTTAGAATTGATATTAATATTTAACCAATATTAACATTTGGGAATACTTAACATTTTCCAAGTGTTTTCATTTCCATTATTTTATGTAATATACATGACCACCTGGAATTTTAGACAGTGCAAGTTGTAATCTTGCTTTATAAAGAGAATTACTTGATTAAGGTCACATGGTAATTAAATATTAGCTTTTAAATTAGTAATTCTATGCATTATGTTCTTCCATCTGTAGTGCACCGTCCCACAGGAACTATAGGTTAGTAAACACCACATGTTCTCACTCATAGGTGGGAATTGAACAATGAGAACACTTGGAAACAGGGTGGGGAGCATCACACACTGAGGCCTGTCGTGGGGTGGGGGGAGGGGAGAGGGATAGCATTAGGAGATATACCTAATGTAAATGTTGAGTTAATGGGTGCAGCACAACAGCATGGCACATGTATACATATGTAACAAACCTGCACGTTGTGTACATGTACCCCAGAACTTAAAGTATAACAACAAAAAAAATGGTTTTGGAGATGGTTGACAATTCAAAATCTAGCGCTGCTGCTTATTGGCTTTGTGACTTTAGATAAGGTATGTAAACTCCCTAAGCCTCAAGTTTCTTACCTGTAAAATGATGATAATAGTAAGTTCTCATAGGGTTGTTCTGAAGCTTAAATATCTTACATGTAAACACATTGATTACATACTAGTTATTATTTCTGTTAGTTTTCTAATAAATACCACTGTCAAATATTCTGAATTTTGAAATTTAAAAATTGGAAACACATGAGGCAAATTTACACATATATTTCTAGTATATATATTCACCTGATCTCATTTAATTGCTTGAGACATTTTCCTAGAGAATACAAGTATCCTAAGATAGTCTAAGAAAAAAATTTTAAAGGTCTCATAAATCGAGTTTTGGCTTACTGCCATACATGTGATAACTCTCAGTGAAAGCTTCATATTAAGTAATAAAACTTTTGCACATAAGAAATCTATTTGAGAAAATTTTACATGTACAACAGAAAAGTGGTTATAGACATTGAATATATAATAAGCTCACTTTTGGAGTTTAAAAATATATATAAGTAAGTATTATATATGTGCCAAACTATCCCAAACAGAATCTCTGGAGATGGGGCATATGTATTTTCAAAATACAAAGCTCTCCAAGCTTGAAGACCTACCATAAAGGAAGGAGTTCTAATTTATTTAGTTTGTATGGAGTGTGAGCTGGACATCAGGAGTTTAAAAAGTCTTCCAAGTTGATTTGAATATGCAGCAAAATTTGAGATCCATGGTTGTAGAGTTTTAAAGCTAAGAAAGGAGAATTAAAGGAAATGTGTGTTCAGTATATGTAATGACCAGCATAGCATCATGCCCGGTTGAACTTTTAAAATAGCAACTAATTTTTAAAAAAATAATTGATTTGATTTTTTTTTTTTAACAGGTACACTGGAGAATCTAGAAGAACTGTATTTGAATGACAACCCTAACCTGCATAGCCTTCCCTTTGAGCTGGCACTCTGCAGCAAGCTTTCAATCATGAGTATTGAGAACTGTCCACTCAGTCACCTTCCACCTCAGATTGTTGCTGGGGGGCCTTCTTTCATCATTCAGTTCTTAAAGATGCAGGGTCCGTATCGTGCCATGGTCTGATACAAATCTGCTGGTCCCACACACTGTTCAAAAATAGACTGCCATTAATGTTTCTTATCTATATCTGTATCTATTTATGTAGATATTGGTATATGGCAGATTTATAAAAATTGCATTATGTGTTTATGCTAATAGAGGAATCATAGCCATTTAGAATTTTTTTTAAATTCTGTACAAAAGGCTTATATAAGTTTTCTTTGCTGAATATGATGGATGTTTTTCTGTTGTGTATTCTGATATGCCAGTTTGCTTAAAACATTTGCCAACAAATTATGAAGTTATTAAATTTAAGGGACAGAGGTAGTATAGTTAGATATACTTTCTCTTAGGAAAAATAATGGGCAAACAATTTTGTTGCAACTTTTCATATATATTTTCCCCTTACCAATTGTTGTATCTTTATAGTATTGTAGGCCCTGAAAGTAGAATTTTTCTTTAACTTATTTTGAGATTTGAGATTTAAATTTTATGTATTGTTTACAGTCAGAGTAAATCACTGGATTTTTTGTTTGTTTGTTTTGATTTGCTCTGTTTTATTCAGTCAAATCTAGAGTTTGAATCCTCTGCTAAAGAATTTGCATCAGCTGGTTTAAATAGTGAAAGGTATTTGCTTGTTAAAAAAAAAAAAACCAAAAACTGGCAAAGTGAAAAGTTACAGTCGAAAATCTAGAATTTCTTTAATTATGCTTCTCTGACGAGTTGTGAAGCGAAATACCTGAAGTGAATCTTTGAGTAGGAGAAAGGGTATTGAGACCTTTTCTAGTATGAATATTTTTTAAGTTTGGGGGAAGAGAAACTTGTAGTGAAAAGGAGTTTTTTCATTCCTGAAAGTTGCAGATCCACAAAAACTAACAGGATAATTTGGCAAATAAATTACATATAAACACACACAATCTATATATGTATATACAATGCTATATAGATATGTATTTATTATATCATAAACTACAGTAGGTAACTTTAAGGATTTCTTCCTATCCTTGTACAATGACATGAATGTCTTTCTTTGAAAACTGCAATATATGTATGTTTCAAGGTTATTTAACAGTGTACTATGGTTTTATATCTTGACTTGCCTTGTACATCTTTCAATTCTGGAATATCTGTGTCTAAGCACAATATCTTCACACTGTGCTGTATTGCTGCTGAACTAAATGCACTTTTCCCCACATGTGGGGCACTGGCTTCAAACAATTCAGTTCAGTATCATTACTTTTAATCTCATCTTTCCTTTCTTGGTATTTGTTAATACAGTTATGGAAAAGAGGCACATTGCATAGAAGCCATTGGGGAGTTCAGTGGAAGTTCTGTAAGATGTGCATGTACTATTTGATATATTTTCTTTTGCTTCACTGCTTTTAATACTTAGCAGTATTGTTGGTCTAAGTCAATTTGATTATTGAGGAGTCTCAGAGCAAGTTGCGTTCTGGATGTCATCCTATAAAACACTTCATATATAATTAATAACTATTTTGTATAATTACATATTGCTGCTTGTGTTTTTTTTTTTCCCATTTAGTTGGGCGTTGTGTTTTACACAAAACCATTTTTGAATTAAGGCTGTGATATTAAGATAGAAATTTGGACTGTTGTTCTGCTTTTCCTGGCACTCAAATTCATGACTAGGTTTTAGATCAAACCTATGTTTGTAATTAGAGATTTTATAAGGATCAACTAAGAAATGGAAGGCAGGTGAAGATATAAAACCCTAGAATGCTTAAATGTGCTGTAAAACTATTGTAGATGTCACTGGATTTTACCAAGTAATATCCTTTCTTCTTTTTTTTTCCCCCATCTACTGCTTTTCAGTTAAAATTTTGTTTATAAAAGGAATTTGTTTATTACAGCTCTACCTAGAGCTTGTGTGTATGTGTGGTTTTTTAAATTCCGTATCCAGGTATGTTTATGTATTAAGATGATGGAACTTGAACTTTAAAGGTAGTAACTAAATGTCTTTTCTTAAAAAAAAAATGGTTATTGTTTCTTAAAATGAAAATAGAGTTCTAAAAGCATTTTCGTTCCACCTTTATTTATGTTAATCTGTAACAGAAATGTAAAATGATCAGTCTTACATGTAGAAGTCATGCTGTGTGTAAGCAATATAATGACAAATTATAAAAAATTTTGAAGAAGTATAAAACATATATCCTCTGTAGTCTGTCACCTTGTAAGAGCCCACAAATTTCATTATTTCTACCAAGAAACTAAAATGAACTCTGATTAAGATATCCCTGTGAAATCAAGATATTTAATATTTAAATAGTTTGAATATAATAAGGGATATTGTTGAAGACTACATATGAGCTAATACTTTTTCCTGAAACTGCAATGGGACTAATTGGCATATCCAAAAATTTGCCTTTCTTTTAAAGAAATTATATTTAGTCTCTCCATGAGACTCAGCAAATAAGAATGTTCAAGGATGTTATATTATAAAAACATTGCTCTAAACTTTGCTTTTTGTTAATATGTAGCAGAAAAATGGCAATGGTAATGTCAGGCTGTCCTTTTGTGAGAGTTTAATACTTTCTAAATCCCACATGATTATTTTATACAGAAAGGGGGAGGTGCTAAATAATTTATGAACTTTATAGATATAAATGAAAACAGTAGATGATACAGGAAGGAAGGGAAAATACACTTAAAACATTTATTTTTACTTAAAATGTAGGTATTGCAATGGGAATGATCTCTAAAAAATGTAATGCAAATTTCTAATTTATCTGTGCAGCTTGAATCATTTAAAATAGATAACTTATTATACATTAAAATTTATCTAGGTTTTCTGTAAATCTTTGTTAAAACCTTTTGCTTTTCATCTGTTATTTCCTTTTTTTTCCTTTTTTTTTTTTTTTTTTTTGGAAACAGAGTCTCGCTCTGTCACCCAGGCTGGAGTGCAGTGGCGTGATCTCGGCTCACTGCAACTTCTGCCTCCCATGTTCAAGCGATTCTCCTGCCTCGGCCTCCCGAGTAGCTGGGACTACAGGCGCCTGCCACCATGGTCGGCTAATTTTTCGTATTTTTAGTAGAGACGAGGTTTTACCGTGTTAGCCAGGGTGGTCTCGATCTCCTGACCTCGTGATCCGCCCGCCTCGGCCTCTCAAAGTGCGGGGATTACAGGCGTGAACCACCACACCCAGCCTCATCTGTTATTTCTAAGCCATGTGCATTGAATCCAAATTTCACCTTGCAGAATTTATAATTGTTTATTAATAAGAATGTATAGTAACTAAGTATATAAAAGTAGACACTTCTGAAATGAAAAGGGGGCACTACCGATAGTTATATAGGGCCAACAGCGCAACAGTGGTCTCAGGAAATCAGAATATATGATCACTCTTGCATGATTAAAATTAGATGAAAGCAGATAGCATAATTCAAAATAAACTGGAGAAGTATACATTCCTGAAATCTATAAACTTGAACTAAAATGAATTATTTGTGAGGAAAGGTCTCCTTCTGCCTTGATCAGAAGATAAGATAGTATATCAAATGTCTTAGCTAAAACTTTTCTCTTGCGTTATTCTTTTGAGTAGTTTAGTCTTTAGGAGTCATTGGGAAACGCATGGCAAATCTTTAGTTGATTATGTAATCTTGGAGAATTTGAATGTGCAAGAGTTGTGACATTGACTTGGTATCTAAGGGAGTATCTTGAACATTGTTATATTAGGAAAATATGAGAATGTTTTATAAAATAGTTATCAGTACTTTGTTATTGAATAGAATGCCTTTCTGAGAAAAATTTCTGGGTTTATTTTTTCACTTTAAAAAATGACTTTAAAAATAAGGGATTTTTTAAATTTAAAAAAACTGGAGTTGGTTCTCATTACCCTTAAAAAATACTTTCTTTTGTATACACTTGTTAAATATCCCACTGACATATTATAAGTTCTTTATGTAAACGGTTTTGAATTTAAATACCTGTCTGTGATCAAGACTTTATCTGGATAGTAGTTTATAGTATTTCAGACTGGAAATGTTTCCAAGTTTGTTAGGAGGAGTAGCCTCTACTGTTGAGAGTAGTTGGGGCAGGGCATGCAGTATGTAGCTTTTGCAGTTTGTGCAGTATACAGCAGCATAATATACTGGGGGTGATGTTCATTCACATCATAGATTTGTATGTTATCACAGTTTTTTTTTTAGCAGGTGTTGGTAAAGTTTCTTGTTCTAACAAAATCAGTATATTATGTCACATTTCTGACTTAAGAACCTTAAGGAAGGAGCCTTTTTGTTTGTTTGTTTCTTGCACAATGTGCAAGTTTGGCTAGAGGGGAGATTCTGTCTTTGTGCAAATTGTTAGAGTTCCATCCTAGGAATCCTAATAATAATGTAATAATATTTAAATGGCATTAGAAGCATTTTATATGTTATAGGTACTCCAAAAAATCATCTTTCTTGGAAAATCTAATAAGAGTTTTGGGTGCTTTATCAGTGACCATCATCATTTAGATGTTCTGTGTTATCTAATTTGCTTTTTATAATTACTGATGTTTCTTTTCTTTTCTTTTTTTTTTTTTTGAGACAGAGTCTCACTCTGTTGCCCTGACTGGAGTGCAGTGGCGCAGTCTTGGCTCACTGCAAGCTCCACGTCCCGGGGTCACCATTCTCCTGCTTCAGCCTCCTGAGCAGCTGGGACTACAGGCGCCTGCCACCACGCCTGACTAATTTTTTTGCATTTTTAGTAGAGATTGGGTTTCACCATGTTAACCAGGATGGTCTCAATCTCCTGACCTTGTGATCTGCCTGCCTCGGCCTCCCAAAGTGCTGGGATTACAGGCGTGAGCCACTGCGCCCAGCCTGTGTTGTTTCTTAAAATGAAAATAGATAAAGTTTTTAAAGCATTATAGAGAATTTAACCTTCCGCTGGTCTGATTAAACAGTATACAAGTAGCATCTGCATCAGCCGTCTATGCCATTTTCTTTTTATGATTTCGAAGAAATTATTCAAGAAATCTGCCAATTTAGCTAGTACTTAAAACCTGATGTCCACTACTAAAAATGTTTTATGGGTGGATCAAATAATTTATTTTAATACTAGTCTTGAATAGAAAAATATACTAATACACACTTTTTTTACATTTGCTGTTTGTCTCTTCCACCTCAAAACTCATTTTTAACATAGTTCAGAAAGTTACCTTATAATTGCTAAATAAGAACATGATATATTTAACAGTTTGGATTTTTCTCCAGGTAAAGATTAGGTTTCCACTGATGTTTAACAGGGCTTGTACTGTGCTTAGAATACTTAGCTATTCTGAATTATGATTCAAGGCTAAAAGGTATAAACAGCCTTCACATAATATACTTTGAACCTGAATTATATTGTTGATTATTTCGACTTTATAAAAATTGCCATTTTAGTAAGTCATTCTGTATTGTTATTCAATGGAAATAATGTATTTGTAAACGTTCTGCCATAGAGTCTTTCAAAAGATTTCCAATGCTGTGTGTAACTGAAGCTGGACCTGAAATCAGTCTTTGCAGTGTCATGAAACCATAAAAATGTGGAACTGAGAGAAATGACTTTTTACTACTATGAAATTCTTCTGGAAAACTTGAAACAGCAAATGGCATGCAGAAGGTATACAGACATAAGTGCACAAAAACATGCAGCATAGTATTTGATATGGTCAGTGGTGTCCTTCAATATAGTTATGTTGTTTACATATTACTATTTTGAAAACCTTAAATTTCAGGATTTTGTTGTTGTTGTTATATCCTATAATGAAGACTGTGCTCTATAATGGAGAAATGAATTCTTAGAAGTAATTCTCCCATGCTCTGAGCCTTCTAGTCCTAATAGTATTTTTATCATGATCTCCATGTTATGTAAAGAAAATGTTTTTGTTTTCTTTTGTAAACTTTCATAAGAAAGTTTGCTCTGACTCAGCTGTTTAGGATGTCATGGTAACTAAAGGTGGAAATTGAGTGCAGGTTTCCTAGAAAAATAAGGTGTAATATTGGCTAATAAAGAAAACTATGTAAGTTTGTGTTTTAAAATGTTTCACAAGAACAAAAGCTACGAGGATAAAGGATAATGGTAACTATTGAATTGACTGAAGAAAACTTAAGGAAGACAACAAATTCTAGTCCTTTACACAATGTGATTAAATGTCATCTTTCCTGGTATCATTCTTTAATATGTATTTTTAAAAACCACTGTGGCTACCTGGAGAAGAATAGATTGAAGGATATCACAACTAGAGACCAAGAGGTCAGATGAGAGACTGTTAGAGTCATCCAGATGATGGATGACAGTGGCTTTGATTGGAATTTTAGTAATAGGGGTGGAAAGAATGACCCTTAAGGGACCCTTAGCAAGACATATTAGTAAGAAGTAATGATTGAATGGGTAAAATGGGTAAGGATCAAAGAATATTCCCAGGTTTGTGGCTTAAGCGTCTGAGTGTATTTACTAAACTAAGGAACCTTGTCAGAGGACCAGATTCTTTTGGTTTGTTTAGAGGTAGGAAGAGAATGTGTTTTAGAGCCCGTGGAAAATCAAGTGGAGATACCAGGTAAGCAATTGGATACATACATGTTAGGAAGTTAGGCCTGGAAACAGATGATCCAACATATAGATGGTAATTGAAACAAGGATTCCCTAGGGAGATTGTGTAGGATGGGAAAAAGATGGAATCCCTGATGAACTCCAAAAATCAAGAAGTAGCTGTAGTAGAGGTGAGAAATTTTATTTCCTTAAAGAATTGGGGTGGAGAATGTTAAGGGCAGTATAGGACTGCTTATACTCTTTATTTAGATTTAATTCCCTTAAATCTTCTCTTTAGAAATAACATGTAAAGATTGAGCTTATTTTTCTGCATTAAAAAAAAAATTTTATTGCTCTTTTCCAGACTTTTAATTATTTAATTAACCTGTTTATGCTGGTTTTTCCCTCTTCATTTTGCTCTTTAACTTTTCCTTTACTTTGTGGTTAACCTTGTGGAATAGATTAGGTTTGAGATAACTACTAGGTCTAGTTTTTAACTCATCTGTGACCCAGAGTGGCTTACCTGATCCAGTTAAAGAATTAAGATTTTTTTTCATAGTCTTAGCTTTGTTAGCAAAATTTAGGCCTAGGAAGAGAATGCCTGTATTTTGGAAGGGCCCAGTTCTAAAATAGACAGACAAAATATTCTGACTTGAAAAGAATACTGTTATAAAAATAAATTACATTTAAATGATTAGATTATTGGCTCTGTAATGCTTTAGTAGATTGAAGTGATTAGACTGTTAAACTTTTTTTTACTGGAATTTCTTAAAGACTGGGTAATCATTTATTCAAATTACAAGTGCATATATCTGAGAACATATATACAGCCAGATGCTCTACCCCTGAGTTATACCCCCTGAGAACATATATTATAAATATTATCTTCCAAATCAGGCATTGTAAATGTCCAGATCGTTTTAAAAAATATTTTATTTGATTGAATAATTTCCTTGTTGAGATTAGAGATAAGAATCTAAATGTTTGGATTTTTTTAGTTTAGATTGTATCACTAACTTTGAAAATTAGTTGGAAACTCCAGTTTTAATGAAATTTATTTTCTAGAGCAAGAAGGTGGTGGATTTTAATGCTCAGTGTTTTAGACTCTGAATGACCATATTTCTTATGGCAGAAGTGCACACAGTGTTTGGGATTCATTTTTCAGTTTCTGAAATGTAAAGATGTACCATGTGTATACACGTGTGTACATACATACGAATATATGAAAGAAGAGAAAAGGGATAAAATCACGAAGGTGAAAATACAAACAAAAGTGAACTTTATTTGTCTCAACTCAGGCAGGTGACCAGTTTGTCAAGAAGTTCTTCTCTGGTTTTCCCTGATTTGGGATCATTATATTTTGCTGAATTTTATTTATTATATATTCGATGTCTTTTAACTAGCACTGTTCATTAGTGCAAAATTAAATGTTTATCCTATATCTTCTGTTGTCAAACACACACTATGGACAGATAGAACATTTTTGCCCTTAGATTACAAACTAATGGAATTCACACCTATTTTGAGTAACCTACTTTTTTAAAAGTAAGAGTATCTGATTTAACTCAGAATTCGATTTTTCTAACCTCCAAAGCACCTCCTGTGACTGCGGAATAAAGTTCATCTTGGGGCAAGTGAGAACATTGATTGCCTTTATAGAGACTAAAATGTTAACAGTGAAGATTCATGGATGAACCTAGATTTGAGGTAATCACTGTTTTCTAATAAAATATTTGGAGATGACTTTTCTTTTTTCTGTGATCATCAACTTAGAGGCAAGTCATAAATTTACAGATTTTGGCCTTTGATGTGCACTTCAAAAAAATACTGTACATCCAGTAATTCTGGGTAACCCTTAATTTATTTGGATTGCAGGTGAGAACCGTAAAAGCAAACTTTTTCAAATTTTATGTTTTTGTACAATAATTTATCCAGTTAATTTTCTCAGGGCATGATCATTGTTACCATATTCATTGGGTGTTAGCATAGATGATATATCTAAGAATTAAGCATTACTGTTTTTCAGTTTATATGTGTATACCCATACATATGTATATTTGTTTCATTTACCACTCTTCATGGAAATTACATTTGTAGGACATTTGAATATTATTTACTACATACCCACTTAAAAAAATACTGTACTGTAAACCGTTCTTCCAAGGGAAGCCTTAAAACAATTTGAATTCAACAAGAGTTTGCTTGTGCCTGTGTGCCTTGGCAGTTATTTTATAGCTTTTCTCTATTATATACTATTGTTTGTCCAAGAGCAAATTTTTAAAAACAATTTGTATTACTAGCATTCCATTTGGGCTGCAAGTTAAATTGAGTGTTGTTAAGGACCTAGGTTTCTTTTAAACCTTTAAAAACTTGTCATGAAAATGTTGGTAATCATTTTTTTACACTTCTTTAGTTTTAGTTATGCTTAGTTTGTTTATTTAAGGATCAGTTGTGTATTATTTTAGACAAATAAGCTAATTTCATGTTTCCTTTCCTGATTCTTTGGTTTCTATGTAAATCTAACTTCATTTTCAGGGAATATCCAGGGAAAGTGAATGACTTATACATTGATGCAGTGTCATATCAGCATTGAAATTACAACCTTAGTCTTTCACTACTTAATCAGTATTCTTTCTACTCCACTGTATTGCCTCACCATCTAAACCATGACATCTGCACTGGCCTGATTGAAATAGGCTAGCCAGGTGAAAGCTGATAAAGTGGAGCCTTGACTAAAATAGGCTAACCAGGTGAAAGCCATATCAGACACAACTTTTCTCCCATTAATCTTTAACTTGAAAAAGCATATATTGTAATAGCCATAAATTTGATTAGTTTCACATTTCTTTCCTCCTCATCCTTTTAAACCAAATGCAAGATTAAAGCCACAAACAAAGTGCAAGACTTTAAGTGTATAATCTATAATTTGCATACTTAATTGCTGTTATTTTTGTTTGGGATCTTTCATGTTGTTTATAGGGAGAATATCAAATACAATTTTTGTCTTGGACAGTGACTTTACAGTTGTAGGTTCAAAAAAATCACATAGACTGCCCCCTTTCTCTCAGGAAGATAAGACATTATCCCATTTTAAACTAACCAAATCAAAAGGTTTTTAAGCCAACTGTCTGATAAGTAGTATAAGGATACTGGGGACCACCTGTCCTAGTATAGTATTCTTTTGATTCTATCACATTGACTGTGATTTTGTGAATTGGTGATGATGCTTTAGCCACGGTCACATTCTCTTTTCTAAAATTTCAGCTTTGGGAGAGATTGGAGCTGTGCGTGCAGCAGTAATTAAGAAAAAGGGCCTCCTGGCTAGCCAATCTGATTGGCTTAGATGAATCCAGGGGGAAGAAAGGAATGACAGGTATTGCAGCCAGATTGCATTTCTTCCAAGACCAAGGAAGCCAGGTGGCCTGCAATATATAAATGCAAATTAAAGTTATCACAGTTGTCTTTTGTAGTATGGTTGATATATGAGTCTACATTCAAGTTCATTTTTTTTCTATCTGATGACTTTCCTGGGAAAGTCTAAGATATATTTTTTCTTTATCTTTTTTTTTTTTTTTTTTTAAAGGTGTCTTGCTCTGTCACCCAGGCTGGAGTGCAGTGGCATGATCATAGCTCACTGCAGTCTCCAACTCCTGGGCTCAAGTGATCCTCCCACCTCTGCCTCCTGAGTAACAGGGTGACTACAAGCACACACTACCACACCCAGCTAATTTTATTATTATTATTGTTATTATTTTGTTGAGTCAAGGTCTTGCTATGTTGCTCAGGCTGTTCTCAAATTCCTGGGCTCAAGCGATCCTCCCACCTCAGTGGGAGGCAAGCAAAAGGTAAGTAAATTTTATGATTTATTAAAGGTTGATAAATACTATTTATAAAAAAGCAATGGACTTCTGGTTTCTGATGCAACATGTAAGGAGCTTGGAAGTTGTCACTCTGTCCTAACAAATAGAAAGCTAAACAAACTGAAAATCAACAACTTTTCTTAGATCCATCAGAGAATGGAGGTCACAGAGCAAACTGAAGCCACCCAAATTGGAGAAAGACACATGAATGCAGAGAATCAACAACTTACTGGATCAAAAACCCACAAGCAGAAACCTTTGTGGGAACCAAGGGCAGAGTAGGAAAAACCTAAGCTATAATTGACAAACTGCTGGAAGCTCAATGTGGACAAGTCTGAGAGTTAACTTGTGGGGGAAGGTGATGGATATGTTAATATGATTGTAGTAATTATCCCACAATATATGTATATTAAATCATGTTTGAATATATTAGGTCTTGACAAATAACTTTTAAAAACAAAACCTTGGAGGGGTATCAAAAAATGGATCCCCTCCCTTTTCTGAGTTTTACCTCTAGGAGCCCTACCCGGTTCTCATAGTGAAGATTGAGAAGAAAAAAACCAAAATCTCATGTTTCCAGCATGGGGAGAGAAAAAGGAACCATTTTGAAATACGCCAGAGCATTCTGTATTTCTTAAAAAAGCCTGGCCTCAAGAGAAATTATTTTATCAGAGCCTAACCTCCTGCCTACCCAATTCAGGGAAAGGGAAATACCCAACTTTAGTCACCTCTAGCTTTCCATGTGGGAGAAGGGAAATCTCCAATTCTATACTTCTTATCTGACTTAATTGGGAGTGGGGGAAGGGAGGCTAAGAGCATTTGTTTAGGTCACAGCACAGAAGCACAAGCTCACTAAAAGACTTGAGACCTAATCCTAGGACTGTAGAATGCTTCCCCTCCCGACCACAACTTAGCACTACACTACTAAAGGCCTATTTACCTCAGTTCCTTTTAACCAGCACATTGTGGTTAGCTTTCAACAAAAAAATTACAAGGCATACTAAAAAGATAAAAACACCATTTGAAGAGACAGCAACCATCAGAAGCAGACTCAGATATGACAGATGCTGGAATTATCAGACCAGGAATTTTAAATAAGTACGATTAATATGCTAAGGGCTCTAATGGAATAAGTAGACAGAATGTAGGAACAGGTGGGTAATATAGCAGAGAAATTCTACAAAAGATTTACAAATACTAGAAATAAACACTAACAATAAAGAATGATTGGCTAGTACACTGGACACAGCTGGGGAAGGAAGCTTGAAGATAATGTATCAGTAGAAACTTCCCAAATAAAAAGCAAAGAGGAGAAAAAGCAAAACTAACTGGAACCAAATATCCAAAAACTGGGACAACTACAAAAGATGTAATATACATTTAATGTGAAGACCAGAAGAATAAAGAGAAAGAAACAGAAGTACTTCAGGAGTAATGACTAAGAATTCACAAGATTAATGTCAACCTGCAAGACTGTTTAAACACCGAACAGTTAATGTAATCCATCACCTTAACAGGCAAAGAAGAAAAATCATGTATCAATAGATGCAGAAAAAACATTTGACAAAATCTAGCACTCCTTCATTACAACTCTCAGCAAACTAGGAACAGAGTAGAACTTACTCAACTTGATAAAGAACATCTACCTGAAACCTACAGCTAACATTATGTTTACTGGTAAAAACAACAACAAAAAAAAAACAAAAAAAAACTTGAAGCTTTCCCACGAAGACCAAGAACAAGGGAAGGATGTTCTCCCTCACAGTTTCTTTTCATTATCTTACTGGAAGTTATAGCTAATGCAGCAAGACAAGGAAAGGAAGTGAGAGTCATACAGACTGGGAAGGAAGAAATAAAACTCTTTGTTTACAGATGATATGATTGTCTATGGAAAACCCAAAGGAATTGACAAAAACAACTGATGATAGCAAGTGATTATAGCAAGGTTGCATAATACAAGGTTTATATACAAAAGCAAATTGCTTTCCCATACAGAGAAACGAATAATTGGAATTTGAAATTAAAGACATAATACCATTTATATTAGTACCTCTCTCCCAAAATGGAATACTTTGGTATCAATTAAACAAAATACAAAATACACATGAGGAAAAATACAGATCTCTAATGATAAGACTAAATGAAGAGAGATTCCATGTTCATGAACTGGAAGACTTGATATTGTCAAGAAGCCCATTCTTTACAACTTGATTTATAAATTCAACATAACATAATCTCAAAATCCCAGGAAGTTGTTTTGTGGATATTGACAAACTGATTCTGAAACCTATATGGAGAGGCAAAAGATTCAGAATAGCCAGTGAAATATTTAAAGAGAAGAAAGAGTCAAGAGGACTGACACCACCCAATTTCAAGACTTACGATAAAGCTATTGTAATTAATACTGTGGTATTACAAATGGATCAAAGTAACACTATAGAGTCCCCAAAAAGAGACCCACACACATATTGTCAACATTTTTGACAAGGAAGCAAAGGCAATTCAGTGGAGTAAGGATAGTTCTTTTCAACCTAACAGTGCTGGAACAACTGGGCATCCATATGCAAATATAAGCAAATCTAGGCCTTAAACTTTTCACAGAAATTAACTCAAAATTGGCCATACCTAAATGTAACATAGAAAATTATAAAACTCCTAGAAGGAAACCTAGGAGAAAGTCTAGATGCCTTTAGGTCTAGCAGTGACTTTTTAGATACAATACCAAACCCACAATTCATGAAAGACATCATTGGATTTTATTAAAATTTTTTGTTCTTCAGAAGACACTATCAAGAGAATGAGAACAACAGACTGGGAGAAAGTGTTTGCTGAAGACATACCTGATAAAGGACTCACCCAAAATAGACAAAAGAGCTCTTAAAACTCAGCATAAGAAATGGAACAACCCAATTAAAAAATGAGCAAAAGATCTAAACAGACACCTCACCAAGAAGATATACATATGGTAAGTAACCTCATGAAAAGATGGTCAGCAGCATCTATCATTAGGGAATTGCACATTACAACAATGAGATATCACTGCACAACCATTAGAATAGCTAAAATCCAAAACACCAACAGCACCAATGCTGGTGAGAATGTGGAATAACTGGAAATACCATTTATTTCCGGTGAAAATGCAAAAAGGTACAGTCACTTTGGAAGACAATTTGGCAGTATCTTACAAAACAAAACATACTCTTACCATATGATCATGCTTTTTAGTATTTACTCAAATATATTAAAACATCTGCTCAGAACCCTGCAATTAAATGTATACAGCAGCTTTACTCATAATTGGCTAACTTGCAGGCAATCAAGATGTCTTTCAATAAGTGAGTGGATAAACTGTGGTACATTCATACAATGGGATATTACTCTATAGGAGGAGGAGTGGCAAATACTGTAGGTATCACAACCAGACCCCTTGTATGCCTTTACCATTTTGATGCACTCTGACTGCCTCTCAGGGTCACATAGAGAGCCTGAGGTGTCTGGGAAATCCCTAAATAAATAAGTTATCAAGCCATAAAAAGACATGGAGAACTGAAATCCTTATTACTAAGTGAAGAAGCCAATCTGAAAGGATTTTATACTGTATGATTCTAACTAAATTCTGGAAAAGGCATATGTTTAGTGACAATAAAAAGATCAGTGGTTGACAAGAGTTTGGAGGAAGGGAGGAACGAATATGTAGAGCACAGAGGATTTTTCGGGTGGTGAAAGAACTCGGTATGATATTATGGGAGATACATGTCATTACACATTTGGCAAAACCTGTAGAATGTACACCACCAAAAGTGAACACTATGTGAACTATGGTCTTTGGGTCTTAATATGTATCAGTCGTCAGCAGGACATTGGCTGGGAAGGCTCTGGGTGTATATGGAATAGGTATATATGGGAGCGCTGTACTTTGCTCAATTTTGCTCTGAACGTAAAATTGCTCTTAAAACTTGTATTTGAAAAAATATGATGTTGCTATTTCAGATAGGGTGGTATGGGTAAGTCTGGCTAAGAAAGTGCCATTTGAGTCTTATAAGAGATGAAGTTTAGTTATATCTGAGTGAAGGGCATTTTGGGTAAAACAGCTGATGTTTAAGGAAAAATGAGGCCTGTGTGACTGGAGTGAGGAAAAACAAGTTGATTAAGAGTAGATCATAAAGTCAGAGAGATGGGGAAGAGAAAAGCAGATCACGAGGCTTTGTGTGTCATGCTAAGGATTTTAGTTTTTATCCTGAATGAAGTGAATAAATGTAGCTCTGCCACTACTAGTTCTGTGACCTTAGGCAAGTTATTTTTACCTCTCTGCTCCAAATTTACTCATATCTAAAATGGGTATAATAAGAATACCAAACGATTAGTGTTAGTAATATGAGCATTAAAAGGAGTTTTGTGTTTATATATTAGTATTTGCATCATTATTTTGAACAGGGGAATGACATTATTTGATTAGGTATTTAAAATGCTCCTGTTTGCTGTGTTGAACATATACAGAGGTAGTGATGAGGAGTAGAGGTTATTAGTGGCACAAGGGTGAAAGCAGGTAGACCAATTAGAAGGCAAGGTCAATAAACAAACAATAGCTTGGATAAGAGTGATTGCAGTAGAAATGGTGAGAAGTAGATTCTAGATATACCCTTAAATTCGTATTTCCTGAAAGATTGTATGGCAAGTGTGAGAAAAGGGGAGCGAAGGATGATTTTAAGGTTTTTAGCTTGAGTTCCTACAATTACAAGAATCCCACCAACTGTAAAAAAAAAAAGTAGTTGCACGTATCTATGGGATGCATGCAGTTATATAAGGATACAATGTGTAATGATCACATCTGGGCAATTGAGGTGATGTCCATCACCTCAAACATTTATAGTTTCTTTGTGTTGGGAACATTCCAAATCTAGCTATTTTGAAATATACAATAAATTGTTAACTATGATTGCCCTATTGTGCTACCAAACACTGTATCTTATTTCTTCTATCTAACCATATTTTTGTACCTATTAACCAACCCCTCTTTAACCCCCACTCTCACTGCCCTACCAAGCCTCTGGTAACCACCATTCTACTCACTGCCTTCATGAGATCAATTTTTTTTAGATGCCACTTATAAGTGAGAAGATGTGTTTGTTTTTTCGTGCCTGGCTTATTTCATAGTGTCCTCCAGTTCTATCCATGTTGCTTCAAATGACAGGATAACCTGTTTCATGGCTGAATAATACTCAGTTGTGTATATATACCACATTTTCTTTATCCATTCATCAGTTGATGGACACTTAGGTTGATTCCACATCTTGGCTATTGTGATTACTGCTATAATAAACATGGAAGTATGGCTATTTCTTTAATATACTGATTTCCTTTCTTTTGGATATGTACCCAGCAAAGAAGTTATTGAACCATATGGTAGTTCACTGTTTAGTGTTTTGAGAAACCTCCATATTGTTTTCCATAGTGGCTCTACTAATTTACATTCCCACCAACAGTGTATGAGGATTCTCATTTCTCCACATCCTCAGCAGCATTTATTATTTTCTGTCTTTTTGATAATAGCTGTTTTAATTGTGGTGAAATGATATCTCATTGTGGTTTTGATTTTTATTTCTCTGGTGACTAGTGATGTTGAGCATTTTTTCATATATCTGTTGGCCATTTGTATGTCTTCTTTTGAGAAATGTCTATGAAGATCTTTTGCCCATTTTTAAGTTGGAGTATTAGTATTTGCTATTGAATTGAGTTCCTTATATATCCTGGTTATTAATACTTTGTTGGATTAATAGTTTGCAAATATTTTCTCTCATTCTCTAGGTTATCTCTTCACTTTGTTGATTGTTTCCATGGCTGTGCAGAAGCTTTTTAGCTTGAGGTAATCCCATTTGTCAGTTTTTGCTTTCGTTGCCTGTGCTTTTGAGGCCTTATGAAATCTTTGCCCAGATCAATGGCCCAAAGTGTTTTCCCAGTGTTTTCTTCTAGTAGCTGCAGGTCATATATTTATGTCTTTAATCCATGTTGAGTTGATTTTTGTATGCAGTGAGAGAGATGCCTATTTTCATTCTGCACATGGATATCGTTTTCCCATCATGATTTATTGAAGAGATTATCCTTTCCTCAATATATGTTGGTGCCTTTGTCAAAAATCAGTTGACTGTAAATGTATGGATTTATTTCTGAGTTCTCTATGCTGTTCCATTGGTCTATGTTTCTTTTTATGCCACTACCATGCTGTTTTGGTACTATATTTTGAGGTCAGATATTGTGTCTCTAGGTTTGTCCTTTTTGCTCAGGGTTGCTTTGGCTATTCTGTTTGTTTTTTGTGATTCCATAAAAATTTTAGGAATTTTTTCCTATTTCTGTGAAAAATGTCATTGGTATTTTAATAGTGATTGCATTGAATGTGTAGATCACTTTGAGTAGTATGGACATTTTAACAATATTAATTCTTCCAAACAATGAACACAGAATGTATTTCCTTTTGGTATGTGTGTGTCCTTTTCAATTTCTTTCAGTAGTGTTTTATAGTTTTCATTGTAGAGATCTTTCATTTCTTTGGTTAAATTTGTTTCTAGGTGTGGCTTTTTTATAATTATTAGAAATGGCATTGCTCTCTTGATTTCCTTTTCAGTTTGTTTGCTCTTGGCATATAGAAATGCTACTGATTTTTTTTTTTTCAAGTGCACAACTAACATCATAGCTCCTGATTTTTGTATGTTGATTCTCTATCTTGTAACTACTAGTTTATCAGTTCTAGTAATGTTTTGGAAGAGTCTTTCATTTTTTCTAAATGTAAGATCAAGTCATCTGCAAACACAGACAATTTGACATCTTCCTTTCCAATTTGGATGCCCTTTATTTCTTTGTCTTCCCGTAGGAATGGACTCTGGATGGGACTTCCAGTACTATGTTAAATAGAAGTGTTGAACATGGGCATCCTCATTGTGTTCCAGATTTTAGAGGGAAGGTTTTCAATTTTTCACCTTTCAATATGATGCTAGCTGTGGGTGTGCCATATATGGCCTTTATTATGTTCCTTCTATACCCAGTTTGTTGAGAGTTTTTATGATGAAGGGGATGTTGGGTTTTATCAAATGCCTTTCCAGCATCTATTGAAATGATCGTATTTTTTTTGTCCTTGTTTCTATTAATGTGATGTCACACTTATTGATTTGCATATGTTAAACCATCCTTTTATCCCTAAGATGAATTCCACTTGATCATCATGATCTTTTTTATGTGTTGTTAGATTCAATTTACTAGGTTTTTGTTGAGGATTTTTGCATTTATGTTCATCAGAGATATTGGCCTGTACTCTTTTTTTAAAAATTATTATTGTATGATTTTGGTATCAGGGTAATGCTAGCTTTGTAGAATGAGTTTGGAAGTATTCCTTCCTCAGTTTTTGGAAACAGTTTGAGGAGAATTAGTTCTTTTAATATTTGCTAGAATTCAGCATGAAGTCATCGGGTCCTGGGGGTTTTTCTTTGATGTTAGACTTTATTACTTCTTCTTTCTTGGTACTTATTATTGATCTGTTCAGGTTTTCTATTTCTCATATTTCAATCCTAGTAGATTGTATGTGTTTAGAACTTTAAGCCCCAGTGGGCATGTGTTACAGTGTGCTTTTTCAGTTTTGCTGTCCACAAGCGGCTTGTGTTAATCAGCTCAGTTAGACCCTCTGCCTTATCGCAGGGACAGAGGGCTTTCTGTATCCCAGATTCTTGCCTTAGTATACCAGAAAAATTGGATCACATGTGGGCTTGGAGAATGAGTGCAAAGTTTTAATGAGTGGAGTAGCTCTCAGCGAGTTGAATGGGGAGGCCCTAAGAGGGATGGAGTGGGAAGGTGATCTTCCCCTGGAGTTGAGCTGCCCAGAGGTAGACTGTCCTGTGATCGCCCTGGCTGAATTCCATATTGTCCCGCATTGATGACCCGTCAGCATTTGCTGGTACCTGTCGGTGTGCTCTTCCACTCTGCCCCTCAAGAGGTTGACATTCAGGAACTTCTGTGTTCTTCCGCCAGTGTGTTCCTCTCTGCGTCCAGCCGCTTATCTCTGTGCCCGCTAGGGTCTTGGGGTCTCAGGGTTTTCATAGGCATAGGATGGGGGCATGGCGGGCCAGGGTGGTCTTGAAAAATGCAACATTTGGTTGCGAAAACTAGAGTGCCTGCCCACCTAGGTCCGCAGGCACAGGCCCGAGGGTAGAGCCCTTGCTGGGTACCCTTCGTGTCCCTACCCAGCACTTCCCTGCCCCCTCCCATATCATTTACATAATGACTTTGTCTTTTTATAATTTTTTACTAGAATTCTATTTTGTCTGATATAAATATAGCTGCTACTGCTCTGTTTTTGGTTTCCATTTGTGTGAAATATCTTTTTCCCATCCTTTCACTTTTAGTCTACGTGTGTCATTGCAGATAAAGTGAGTTTCTGATAGTCCGCATATAGTTGGGTCTTGCTTTTGTTTTTGTTTTTAAATCTATTCAGGCACTCTGTCTTTTGATTAGAGAATTTAGTCCTTTTACATTTACCGTTATTATTGATAGGTAAGGACTTACTACTGCCATTGTGTTGTTTTCTGGTTGTTTTGTAAGTCCTGTCTTCCTTCTTTGTCCTCCTTTGTGGATAAGTAGTATTCTCTGTATTCTCTGGTAGTATGTTTTAATTCCCTGCTTTTTATGTTTAGTGTATTTATTATAGGTTTTTTCCTTTGTGATTGCCATGAGAATACCACAACTTTGAATTTTCCCCCCAAACACTAAAAAGTATATTGTCTTTTTCCTTTTTTAGAGTTTGACATGATGAAATATGAAAGATCATGGAATTAGTCTGAGCTTTATTATTATTATATTAAACTATTAATCTGAGAATTTAATAATTTATAACTAATTATCACTGACATTTATCACTGTCACACCCGGGTACCATGAAGTTACCATCTGATTCATTCTTGGATGTGAATGTTACCTTTCTTTAAAATTCCTAAGAGGAAAAGACAAAATGCTTCCCAAGATATGAAACCAATGGGAAAGGCGACAAGTAACGTAAAGGCATTTGTCTTCATTAACCAAAGTGGAGAATACAGTGTGTGAACTAAACTTCCAAGACTTTTAATCTAGCTAATGCTAGAATTGTAATGTGCAATATCATCAAATGCTTCTTTTTGGGTAGCAGTCTTTAAATCTGGAAGAAAAAACTTCCCTTATTTTTTATATTTTTTCACAATTTCTGAAAAATTTAACTCTTTATTTTGTGAGTTACCGGTTTTTGTTTTTCCTTCTGATCTTAAATGCTCTGTGTGTATGAAGGGTATTACATTGTCAAGTAAGTCACATATATATTTTTCAGTTGTAGGTAGCTTTTTTATGTAAACTATAAAAGTAAAAATATATATAAAAGTACACAAAATACAAATGAAATTTATGATGCATATATAATTGTAGTTTGTTCATTTGCATTGCTATATAGTATTCCATCATGTGAATATACCACAATTTATATCACCATTCTGCTGCTGATGAATATTATGATTCCTTTTCAGTTTCAGGCTTCTATGACTAATGCTGCTATGAACATTTTTGAATGTGTCTTTTGATAAACATATGTATGTGTCTATGGTATATACCTAAAAATGGAATTACTTATAGAATATACAGATATTCAGATTTACTAGATACTATTTGTATTAGTCTGTTTTCATGCTGCTGATAAAGACATACTCGAGACTGGGAAAAAAAAAAGAGGTTCAATTGGACATACAGTTCCACATGGCTGGGGAGGCCTTAAAATCATGGCAGGAGGCGACAGGCACTTCTTACATGGTGACGGCAAGAGAAAATGAGGAAGAAGCAAAAGCAGAAACCCCTGGTAAACCCATCAGATCTCATGAGACTTACTATTATGAGAATAGCATGGAAAAGACTGGCCCCCATGATTCAGTTACCTCCCCCTGGGTCCCTCCCACAACATGGGGGAATACTGGGAGACACAATTCAAGTTGAGATTCGGGTGGGGACAGAGCCAAACCATATAATTGTGCCCTGGCCCCTCCAAATCTCATATCCTCACATTTCAAAACCAATCATGCCTTACCAACAGTCCCTCAAAGTTTTAACTCATTTCAGCATTAATCCAGAAGTCCCCAGTCCAAAGTCTCATCTGAGTCAAGGCAAGTCCCCTCTGCCTATGAGCCTGTAAAATCAAAATCTAGTTACTTCCCAGATACAATGGAGGCACAGGTATTGGGTAAATACAGCCATTCCAAGTGGGAGAAATTGACCAAAACAAAGGGGTTACAGGGTCCATGTAAGTCTGAAATCCAGCAGGGCAGTCAAATTGTAAAGCTCAGGAATGATCTCCTTTGACTCCAGGTCATGCTGATGCAAGAGCTGGGTTCCCATGGTCTTGGGCAGCTTTGCCCCTGTGGGGCTTTGCAGGGTATAGCCTCCCTCCTGGCTGCTTTCAGGGGCTGGTGTTGAGTGTCTGTGGCTTTTCCAGGTGCGCTGTGCAAGCTGTCAGTGGATCTACCATTCTGGGGTCTGGAGGATGATGGCCCTCTTCTCCCAGCTCCACTAGGCAGTACCCCATTAGAGACTCTGTATGGGGGCTCTAACCCCACATTTCCCTTCCACATTGCCCTAGCAGAGGTTCTCTGTGAGTGCCCTGCCCCTGCAGCAAACTTGCCTGGGCATCCAGGCATTTCCATACATCTGAAATCTAGGTGGAGGTTCCCAAACCTCAATTCTTGACTTCTGTGCACCTGCAGGCTCAAATACCACGTGGAAGCTGCCAAGACTTGGGGCTTCCACTCTCTGAAGCCACAGCCTGAGCTGTACATTGGCTGCTTTCAGGCAAGGCTGCGGCAGCTGGAACATAGGGCACCAAGTCCTTAGGCTGCACAATACAGGGACCATGGGCTTGGCCCACAAAACCACTTTTTCCTCCTGGGCCTCTGGGCCTGTGATGGGAAGGGCTGCCATGAAGGTCTCTGACATGGCCTGGAGACATTTTCCCTGTGGTCTTGGGGATTAACATTAGGCTCCTTGTTACTTATGCAAATTCCTTAAACCAGCTTGAATTTCTCCCCAGAAAATGAGTTTTTCTTTTCTATCACATAGGTGGCAAATTTTCCAAACTTTTATGCTCTGCTTCCCTTATAAAACTGGATGCCTTTAACAGCACCCAAGTTACATCCTGAATGCTTTGTTGCTTAGAAATTTCTTCTACCAGATATCCTGAATTATCTCAAGTTCAAAGTTCCATAAATTTCTAGGGCAGGGCAAAATGCCCCCAGTCTCTTTGCTAAAACACAACAAAAGTCACCTTTGTTCCAGTTCCCAACAAATTCCTCATCTACACCTGAGACTACCTCAGCCTGGATTTTATTGTCCGTATCACTGTCAGCAATTTGGGCAAAGCCATTCAACAAGTTTCTAGGGAGTTCCAAACTTTGCCACATTTTCCTGTCTTCTTCTGAGCCCTCCAAACTGTTCCAACCTCTGCCTGTTACCCAGTTCCAAAGTTGCTTCCACATTTTCTGTTATCGTTTCAGCAATGCCCACTCTACTGGTACTAATTTACTGTATTATCCCTTTTCATGCTGCTGATAAAGACATACTCGAGACTTGGACAAAAAAGAGGTTTAATTGGACTTATGGTTCCACATGACAGGGGAGGCCTCAGAATCATGGCAGGAGGTGAAAGGCACTTTTTACATGGTGGCAGCAAGAGAAAATGAAGAAGCAGAAGTGGAAACCCCTGATAAATGTATCAGATCTCGTGAGACTTACCATCACGAGAATAGCACAGGAAAGACTGGCCCCTGTGATTCAATTACCTCCCCTAGGTCCCTCCCACAACACAAGGGAATCCTGGGAACTACAGTTTAAGTTGAGATTTGGGTGAGGACACAGCCAAATGATCTCACTATTGAACAATTTTCCAAAGTGGTTGCATTAATTTACACTTCTACCAGTTGATATATAGGGTTCCATAGCTCCAAATCTTGCCTGACATTTACTATTGTTTGACGTTTTCATTTTAGTTATTCTATTGGATTTATAATGAGCCTCTCAAATTTTGAGAAACCGTCATTCTCAGAAATTCTCTGGTGGCTATCTCTTTTTGAGAGAAATCAACTCCTGTGCCCTCTTTATGAAATTATTATGGCAGTACCCTAATGCCCCAAGTATCAGTAGCCTCAAAATATCCTTTTAAAATCATTTTTTTTTGCGATTTTATCCTTATCTCTAAATATGACTTATAAAAGTCCTAGCATGCAGTTATTGTGCAACTCTCAGAATTACTCTTGATAACACACTGACCTCCCCCAGATACTGTATCTTGGATCCTACCATGGTAGTGAGCATGGTTAACTCCTCTTTAGCACATTTTTTCTAAAATCATTTTATTTTGCAATTAATATTGTCAAAAATCATGTCACTTTTAAGTTTTTTTTCTTTTGTTTGGTTAATGTTTGTTAAAAGCTTGTTCATTGCTTTCACAAAAAATGTAATCTTAAAATGGTGTTTCTGCATCTCTGATTTTTCTATTTTAAAACTTTCACTTCTCCCTACAAGTGACATTCTTCTGACTCGTTACATTCTAATGTTGGGAAGAACAGGAAATAAATATTTTGGTCATTTGAAATAAAATTGTGGAAAATAATGTAGTGAAGTCTTGTCACCAACCTAGGAGGATATTGAGGTGTTGATGGAAAAGCCATCAGCATTTGCCCAAGTTGGTGTGGTAAACTTTGTGTTGCTTCCACCGTTTTTGCTTAAACAAATTCACCCCAAAAAGAGAAAATTCAACATTAAATGCCAAAATACTGAATATAGGTTAGGACTTAGTATTTCACCATATTTGGCTACAGTGAAAATAACTTTCCAGAAATAAAAGAAGACCTGAATGTACACACTCAGAAGGAGTCTATTGATTCCCCAAGAAAATTGACTAGAACAGTTGACTTAGAGACACACTATAGTAAAACTATTAAAGATTCTTTTAAAAAATCCTCAAGTCCTTCAGGAAAAAAAATTTAAAAGGCAAGAGATTGAGAGACATTATACTTTCAAAAATAGGAAAGCACAAGCACAACTGTGGAACATTATTTTGAAGTTTAGTGTGAAGATTATATCCATCAAAGTTAACCTTCAAGTATTAAGGCTATAAGCAGTTTTGAATGTGCCAGATCTAAGGCAATGCTGTAAACATGTACCATTCCTGAAGAATCTACTAGATACTGAGTATTACTGAGCAAAAAGATGACTGCGAAAACAAACACCAACTGTGAGCATTTTGTATATTTGTGGAAATAACATTAAAACCAGGGTGGAATGAAGGGCAGATGAACACTAAATACTCTGACAAAGTAGAGAGAATGCAGTCTAAAAAGGAGAGGTATATAAATCAACACCACAAGAAGATGTCATTTCACACCCACTCAGATGCCTATAATTAGTAAGACAGATAAGAATACATATTGATGAGGATGTGGAGAAACTGGAACCTTCATAAATTGGTGGTGGGTATGTTAAAGGGTACAGCCACTTTAGAAAACAGTCTAGCAGTTACTCAAAATGTTAAACAGAGTTACCACATGACCCAGCAATTTCACCCCTAGATATATACCCAATATAGGTGAACACATTCATCTACACAAAATCTTGTACAAGAATATTCATACAACATTATTCATAATAGCAAAAAAGGCAAAAACCCAAGAATCCATCAGTTGATTAATGGATAGATAAATGTGGTATATCCACAGATTGGAATGTTATTTGGCAATGAAAACTGAGGAAATACTGATAATGCTACAACATGGATAAACCTTGAAAACATTATCTGAAAAAGCTAAGTAAAAGAAGCCAGTCACAAAAGGCCAAATATTGTATAATTTCATTTATATGAAATGTCCAGTATAGGCAAACATAGACATAACATAGATTAGTGGTTGCCTAAGGCTAGAAATCTTGGAGGAAAATGAAGAGTGACTACTAATGGCTACAGGGGTAATAAAATATTTTAAAATTGATTGTGGTGATGACTGCATAACTCTGAATATAATAAAATAGTATCTAATAAAACAGAATCTACTTTAGGTAGATGAATTGTGTGGTATATCAATTATATCTCAATAAAGCTGTTAAAAGGGAGAAGGCAGAGAGAAAGCTTAAATAAGATCTTAAATCACTGTATAGGTGAAACTTGAAAGATACATAAGAGCAACATACCATATAGTAAAAGGTTAATGAGAAGGGGACTAGGGCATTATTTTAAAACTATTAATGCAAAGATAACCTTCCAAATAGAAAGGCAAACCATTCTAATACCTAAATAAATTTTTAAAAAGCAAGACAGGACACAGCAAGTAGAGAAACACAATGAATACAACATAAAATAACAAAATCGAGACCAAACCTGAACAGAGATATAGTGTATTCTGCTTATGTACTGTGATCTTTTAGAGACCCACAAACTAGATTTTTATTCCACCAAACCAATTTTTGTCTTTGAGGAGCAATAATGCCACTATTGAGAATGTGTGTATACACAAGTAATAACCAGTTAGTTGATGCAGTGGATGAGAAAATTCCAATTATGTTAGCAAGAAAAACAAATTACCTAACAAGAAATGTTCAGAAACTACATACACATATATAGATATATATGTACACATACTATATATATATCATATGTACATGCACACAGTATAAAATGCACCTGAAAGACAAGTAGACTTGAACAATTTGAAAGATAATTCTTGTTCTTGCTTACACATCTCAGCATCATCCAGATATTCTCCCTAAGTTACAAATTTAGTGCAAAACAAAAAATGCCAATGAGTTTTCATGGGGCTAAACAAGTTGATAAAGTTTTTGTAAGAAGACTAATATGCAAGAATACCTAGGAAAACACTGAAAACAAAGCTGTGAGCATTTCCCTATCAGACAATAAAATATACTAAAATTAAAAATGGGATACTGGTACATGTATAGGCAGACCAATGGATTAGAGTAGAAAATTCAGAAATAGGCTCAATTACAGGTGGAAATCTATGTAATAAAGGTGATAAATCACTTGGGAAAAATATTCTAAATGGTATAAGGACAACTGGATAGCTCTTTGAAAAAATTAGATCCATTCTTCCCACCACACACAAGAATGAACCCCAAATGAATCAGAGACCTAAATGTAAAATTTAAAAAGCACAAGTAACTAGAAGATAACATCGGTGATTTACTTTTTAATATGGGTATAGGGAAAACCTTCTAAACTATGACCAAAGTAGCTAATTGAATAATAGAAAAATAAGCTAAATACATAAATAGATGTAAAATATGTAAAAAAGATATTCAGCTCTACTCATAACATAAATGTAAATTAATGCATTTTTCACCCACCAGCTTGACAACATGTAAAAGTTTGACCATATGCTCCATTTGCAAGGCTTTGTAGAGAACAGGCCCTGAGGTGAACCTTTGTTGCAGTGCCAGCCCTACTGGTGGGAAAGCAATATTGTACAACCACTGAAAAGGAAATTTAGCAATATCTAATATAACTAGGTATACATTTTCTTTTCACTCCAGCAGCCCCATTTGTAGTAATTTACCCTGAAGATACATCTCTAACAATATGAAAGCACATATGCATAAAGCTAGTCATTGAAGCATTATTTATAATGGCAAAATATTGAAAAATAATAGTTCAAGCAGATTTGGATATTAGTTGAATATGATGTATCCACAAAATGGAATACTATGCACCTATACAAAATATATGAAGGGAAGTCTTTATAACTGTTACGGAGTGATGTTTAGGAGACAGATTGTTCAGAAAATAAAAGCAAAATATAAACATATATACAATATTACCTGTTGTGTAGTAAAAGGAAATAAACACACATTTGCTTATCTTTATAGAAGGAAGACAAGTAAATTGGCTATGTACAAGTGGTGGTGATGCAATATGATGCAAGGGTGGTCCTTCCCACAGGACAAACAAACAACTCTGTCCTTCTGTGGACTTGTTTACAGCCCCATTTGGCCTTGGTCTTACCAATAGGACTGGCCACTGAGGAATCTGGGAGGAGCTATCCCTACCAATGTGTTGGTTTACAGGCCTTGTGATCATGGTCCAATTGCTGATTCTGAAGTGGCCCTATAACCCAATTCCAACCCCTCTCAATGATGGTCTGGGAGCAGTTCTGCCCACTCATGGACCCACACCTGTCTGTACACTTGGAGGCAGACCTGCAGACCTCAGTTTTGGCTGTGGCACCTGAAGAGTGACTCAGCCAAACTCAGTTCCAGCCCCTTTCAGCCACAGTCTGGGGCCAGTCCTGCCCACCCAGGAACCCACCCAGACACCTGATGGTAGCCCTCCCAGGGACCAATGTGGAATTTAAAACTGTCCAAGTAACTTGAAAGTATAGAAATCACTGGCAAAGATAAACATGTAGTCAAATTCAGTATATAGTCACACTCACCTATGCACCTGGCAAGAGTAGACACAACTACACACCCTGAAGTGAACTCTTGTTGCAGAGCCAGCCTTACTGACCAAAGTACCGGTGGCAGTCCCATTCACCAAGTAACTTGAAAGTATAGAAATCACTGGCAAAGATAAACATATAGTCAAATTCAGTATACAGTCACACTCACCTATGCACCTGGCAAGAGTAGACACAACTACACACCCTGAAGTGAACTCTTGTTGCGGAGCCAGCCTTACTGACCAAAGTACCGATGGCAGTCCCATTCACTCAGGGACCAAGAAGGATCCACACCTCTGGAAATAGGTTTGCCAACTGCAGACCTAACTGTGAACCGAGCAGCAGCCACATGACCCAGGTTCAAACTTTCTCAACTGTGATCCCAGAAGCAATCCTATCAGCCCAGGGACCCAACAGGAGATCTTTACCTACTGAGACCAGACTGTAAATGCCAGAAGAGGTGCTTGCTCCTTCAAATGCGCAGGCACCAGTGGAAGGCTACATGGATTATGAACAATCAGGCCAACATGACACTTCCAAAGGGAATCAATAACGTTCTAGTAACTGATCTCAAGGAAATGGAGATCTACAAATTGCCTGACAATTCAAAGTAATTATCTTAAGCTACATGAGATGCAAGAGAACAGAGGTAGACAAAGAATAAAATCAGGAAGACAGTGATTGAACAAAGAAGTTTAATAAAGAAATAGAACATATTGAAAAGAACCAAATAGAAAACCTAGAGCTGAAAAATACTTTGACAGAACTTAAAAAAAAAATCCAATAGAGAGTTTTAACAACAGACCTGATCGTGCAGAAGAAAGAATTAGTGAACTCAAAGGCAGATCATTTGAAATTAGCCAGTTAGAGGAACAAAAATGAAAGAGAAAGCATGTGAAGAAACCATATGGGATCTATGGGATACAATCACATGAACAAATGTATGCATTATGGGAGTTTAAGAAGGATAAGAGAGAGAGAGAGAAAGAAGGTAGAAAACTTACTTAATTTCCTGAATTATTTCCCACATCTGGTGAAAGAAATGTACATTCAGATCCAAGAAATCAAAGGACACCAAATAAGATGAACTAAAAAAAAAAAATCGACAGCAAAACACATTATTATCAAATTACTAAAAGTCAAAGATGAAGAATATTTTGCAACAGCAAGAGAAAAATGACTCATGTACAAACCAATTTCCATAATGCTATCAGCAGATTTCTCAGTAAACACTTGCAGACCAGGAGGAAGTGGAATAAAACATTTAAAATACTGAGAGGAGCTGGGCGCAGTGGCTCACGCCTGTAACCCCAGCACTTTGGGAGGCTGAGGTGGGCGGATCACGAGGTCAGGAGATTGAGACCATCCTGGTTAACACGGTGAAACCCTGTCTCTACTAAAAATGCAAAAAATTAGCCAGGCATGGTGGTGGGCACCTGTAGTCCCAGCTACACGGGAGGCTGAGGCAGGAGAATGGTGTGAACCCAGGAGGTGGAGCTTGCAGTGAGCCGAGATCATACCACTGCACTCCAGCCTGGGTGACACAGTGAGACTCCATCTCAAAAAAAAAAAAAAAATGCTAAGGGGAAAGAAAACTGTGAACCTAAAATATTATACCCAGAAAATATGTCCTTTACAAATGAAGGAAAGATAAAGACATTCCCAAACAAAAGCTGAGAGAATTAATCACCATTAGACTTTACAAGAAATGCTAAAGGGAGTTCTTCAAGTTGAAATAAAAGGATGCCAAGTAACGACATAAACATTCTTGAAAGTATAGAAATCACTGGTAAAGATAAATATATAGCCAAATTCAGTATATAGTTGACTCGAGCAATAAAAGGGTTGGGGTGCTGACCCCCCACACAGTTGAAAATTCATGTATAATCTTGACTCTCTCTCTAGAAACTTAACTACTATAGCCTACTGTTGACTAGAAGCCTTACTGATAACATAGTCAACACATTTTGTATGTTGTATGTATTATATACTCTATTCTTAAAGTAAGCTAGAGAAAAAATATGAAAATCTTAAGGAAGAAAAATATATTTGCTATTCATTGAGTAGAAGTGAATCATCATAAATGTCTTCAGTTTCATTGTCTTTATGTTGAGTAGGTTGAGGAGAACAGAAAAAGGAGTGGTTGGTCTCACTGTTTCAAGGGTGGCAGAGGTAAAAGAAAATCTGCATATAAGTGGACCCTCACAATTCAAACTCATGTGGTTCAAGGGTCAACGGTACTCAAATACTGTAATGGTGTAGAAGTCACTTTTAACTTTGGTATAAATATTTAAAGACAAAAGTAATTAAACATAACTATAGCTATAATAATGAGTTAATGAATACATTCACAATATAAAAAGGTGTAAAGTATAAAATAAATAGTATAACATATTGGGTAAGGGGAGAAGTAAAAGTGTAGAGTTTTTGTGGGCAATTGAAGTTAAGTTGTTATTTACTTGAAATAGACTGTTATAAATATATTTTATATAAGCATGTTAACCACCAAAAACCCCTCATAGTACATACACAAAAAAGAGAAAGGAATCAAAGCATATAATTCCAAAAATTAACAAATCACAAAGCAAGAGAGACAGAAAAGAGCTATGAAAAAGAAAACAAGAAAATGCTAATAGTAAGTCTTTACCTATCAATAATTACCTTAAATATAAATGAAGTAAATTCTCAAAATTAAAACAAACAGAGTGACTGAATTAAAAGAAAAACAAGACTCACCAATATGCTGCCTACAAAAGACTCACTTTATCACTTTAGCTTTAAGGACACATACAAGCTGAAAGTGAAAAATGGAAACATTCCATGCAAATAATAACTAAAAGAGAACAGGGGTGGCTATACTTATATCAGACAAAATAGACTTTAATTCAAAATCCATCACAAGAGACAATGAAGGTCACTAATGATACAGGGTCAATTTATCAAGAGGATATAACAATAGTAACTCTATATGCATTCAACATCAGAGCACCTAAATATATAAAGAAATATAAAAGACAGCAATGCAATAATAGTAGCAAACTTCAATACTTCACTTTCAACAAAGGATAGATTTTCTAGACAGAAAATCAGGAAGAAATAGCTGACTTGAACACTACTATAGATCACATGGAACTAACAGATATATATAGAACATTCCATCCAACAGCAGCAGAATATATATTCTTCTGAAGCACACAGGGAACATTCTCCAGGATATATCATTTTAGGCCACAAAACAAGTCTTAAGAAATTCAAGAAGATTAAAATCATATCAAGTATCTTTACCAATCACAATGATAAGAAACTAGAAGTAAATAATGAGAAAAATTGGAAAATTTTTAATATCAAGTATGTGGATATTAAAAATCAAGTATTAAGTATTTAATATCCACAAGTATGTAGATATTAAAAATTAAGTATTAAGTATTTAATATCCACAAGTATGTGGATATTAAACAGCACACTCCTGAAAAAAATAGGTCAACAAGGAAATCAAAGGGAAGTTAAAAAGTATCCTGTGTAAAACAAAAATGAAAATACAATATGTCAAAACTTATGCAAGGCAGCAAAAGTAATTATAGAATCAAAGTTTAAGGACAGGTGCAGTGGCTCACACCTATAATCCCAGCACTTTGGGAGGCCAATTGCTTAAAGCCAGGAGTTCAAGACCAGCCTGACCAACATGGCGAAACCCTGTCTCTACTAAAAACACAAAAATTAGCTAGGCATGGTGGCATGTGCCTATAATCTCAGCTTCTTGGGAGGCTAAGGCCCAAGAATTGCTTTAACGTAGGAGGCAGAGGTAGCAGTGAGCCGATATCATGCCACTGCACTCCAGCCTGGGCGACAGAGCAAGACTCTGTCTCAAAAATAAATAAATAAATAAAATTTAAAATTTAAAGTTTATTGTGATAAAATAACACATATTCCTATATGCCTAAGGAATATATCTTAAATAAAAAAAAACTGATACATCAAGGAGTTAGAAAAAGAAAAACTAAGTCCAAGGTTAGCAGAAGGAAGTAAATAATAAAGATTGGAGAAGAAATAAATGACATTTTAGATAGTAAAACAACTGAAAAGATAAATGAAACAAAGTTTCTTTGAAAGGCTAAACAAAATAGATAAACCAAGAGCTTGGTTTTTTTTTGTTGTTGTTTTTTTGTTTTGTTTTTTTGTTTTGTTTTAAAAGGATAAATAAACCTTTAGCTAGATTAACCAAAGGAAAAAAAAACTCAAATCAATAAAATTATAAATGAAAGAGGAGACATTACAACTGATACTACAGAAATACAAAGGATCATAAGAGACTACAATGAACAGTCACACACCAAAAAATTGGATCATCAAAGAAATGGATAAATTCCTAGAAACATACAACCTACCAAGACCGAATCATGAAGAAATAGAACATCTGAACAGATGAATAACAAGTAAGGAGAGAAGTAGTAATCAAAAATCTCCCAACAAAGAAAAGCCCAGGAACAGAAAACTTCACAGGTGAATTATATCAAAAATTTAACCCCTTTCCCGTTTGCCCTGAGAGTATTCACCAGCGGCACTTGTAGCCGCAGCATTTACCCCGAGATAACTTTGCTACAAAATATATTGCTTTTATTATTTTTGCATTGCTCTAGTATATCAACTTTGGATACAAAATACGTCATTCTATTTATAGCATTCTGTTTTTAGTAGGGGTATCTCCATTTACAAAATATAGTAATTCTCGATTGCTAAAAATTTCAAATCCTTGAAAGCATAGCATTCCTACACACGATGTTTTAACATCGTTCTTGAACAGTTGTTGACTGAAGATTCATTTGATGAATCAGATTTTTCCAAAATAGATGATTCTGATGATTGAGATGATTCCGATGTTAGTTCTGTTTAGAAATAACTCCAAAAACAGTTTTCATATTTTATTTTCACAATGGAAAATCAGTCTGATTTGCTTCGGCCTGGAAGAGTGTGCTTATGTAAAATTAAATGAGTGCCGGCAGCAAGCTGCACTTTTATTTCTAAACAGGAAAAGGGTTAAAGAAGAGTTAATGGGCTGGGCGCGGTGGCTTAGACCTGTAATCCCAGCATTTTGGGAGGCTGACGTAGGTGGATCACGAGGTCAGGAGTTCAAGACCATCCTGGTCAACATGGTGAAACCCCATCTCTACTAAAAATACAAAAATTAGCCAGGCATGGTGGTGCACACCTGTAATCCCAGCTATTCAGGAGGCCGAGGCAGGAGAATTGCTTGAACTCGCGAGGCAGAGGTTGCAGTTAGCCATGATTGGGCCATTGTACTCCAGCCTGGGCAACAGAGTGAGACTCCATCTCAAAAAATAAAAATATAAAAGGAAGAGTTAATGACAATCCTTCTCAAACTTTTCAAAAAATTGAAGTGGAGAGAACACTTCCCAGCTCATTTTATGAGTCTATTGTTACCCTCATACCAAAGCCAGATTAAGATATAATAAGAACGAAAATTATAGGCAATATCCCTGATGAACATAGATTCAAAAATCCCCAATAAAATACTAGCAAGCCAAATTCAACAGCACATTAACTGGTTCATAAATCATGATCAAGTGGAATTTATTCTTGGAATGCAAGAATCGTTCAACATAGGCAAATTTATAAACATAGTACATCATATTAACAGAATTAAGGATAAAAACCATGTGATCATCTCAATAGATGCAGAAAAAGCATTTGACTAAATTCAGCATTTTTTTGTGATAAGAAACTCCCAACATATTAGGTCTATAAAAAATATATCTCAACATAATAAGGGCCATATGTGACAAGCTCACAGCTAACATAATCAACAGTGAAAAGTTGAACGCTTTTCTTCTAAGATGAGTAAAAAGATGAGAGTGCCCACTGCTGGAAACCCTAGGTAGAGCAATTAGGCAAGAAAAAGAAATAAAAGGCATACAAATCAGGAAGATGTTAAATTGTTAAATTGCAGATGACATGATCTTATATATAGAAAGCCCTAAAGACTCTACCAAAAAAACTGTTAGAATAAACAAATTCAGTAAAGTTGCAGGATACAAAATAAACATTAAAAATTTATTTGCACTTCTATACATTAACAAAAAACTCCCTGAAAAAGAAAAAAAATCCCATTTACAATAACATCAAAAAGGATAAAATACTTAGGAATAAATTTATTCAAGGAGATGAAAGATCTGTAAATTAAAAACTACAAGATATAAATGAAATAAATTGAGTAAGACACAAATAAATAGAAAGATAACCAATGTTTATGGATTGGAAGAATTTATATTATTAAAATGTCCATACTACCAAAGTTATCTATGAATTCAATGCAATCCCTATAAAAATTCCAGTGGCATTTTTCACAGAAATAGAAAAAAATACTAAAATTTGTGTTGGCCACAGAGGACCCCAAAGACCCAAAGCAATCTTGAGTGGGAAGACCAAAGCTGGAAGCATACACTTTCTTATTTTAAGCTATGTTACAAAGCTAGAGTAATCAAAACAGTATGGCATTGCCATATAAAATCAGACACATAGACCAATGGAACATACTAGAGAACCCAGAAATGAACCCAAACATATATGGTCATGTAATCTTTGAAAAAGGTGCCAAAAATACACAATGGGGGAAAGGATAGCCTCTTCAATAAATGGTGTTGGGAAAACTTGATATCCACATGAAAATTATAAAATTGGACTCTTATCTTACACCATACACAAATATTAACTGAAAACGTCTTATAGACTTAAATATAAGACCTAAAGCCATAAACTCCCTGAAGAAAACCTAGGGGAAAAGCTCCTTGACATTTATCTAGGCAATGATTATTTTGGATATGACACCAGTAGCACCCGCAATCAAAGCAAAAACAAACTAGTGAAACTACACCAAACAAAAAGCTTCTGCAGGGAAAAGGAAATGATTAACAGAGTGAAGAGACAACCTACGGAATGGGAGAAAATATTTTCAAACCATAAACCTGATAAGGGGTTAATATCCAAAATATATAAGCAACTCACACAGCTCAATAATAACAACAAAAACCCAAATTATCCTGATTTTAAAATGGGCAAAGGACCTGAATAGACATTTTTTCCAAAGAAGACATACAAATGACAAACAGATCTATGAAAAGATATTCAACATTACTGAATATCAGAGAAATGCAAATCAAAACCACAATGATATACCACCTCATGCCTGTTAGGATGGCAATTATCAAAAAGATAAGAGACTAAAAAAAGTGTTGACAGGGGTCTAAAGAAAAGGCAACCCTTGTGTATTGTTGGTGGGAATGTAAATTAGTATAGCTATTATGGAAAACAGTATGCAGGTTCCTCAGAAAATTAAAAATAGAACTACCATATGATCCAGCAATTCCACTTCTGGGTATTTATCCAAAAGAAATGGAATCAGTGTCTTGAAAGAGACCATTTGCACTGTCATGTTCATTGCAGTATTATTCACAATAGCCAGGAAACAACCTCAGTGTTTACTGGAGAATGAATGGATAAAGAAAATGTGATCTATCTGTCCTTGTCTCTATCTAACATATTGAGCCTTTAGAAAAGGAAATTCTGCCATGTGTGACAACATAAATAAGTCTGGAGGACACTGTGCTAAGTGAAATAAGCTAGACACAGAAAGACAAATACTGTTTGATCTCACGTATCTGGAGAATCTAAAAAAGTTGAACTCACAGAAGCAGAAACTAGAGTGGTGGTTGCCAGGGGCTGGGAGCTGGAGCTGGGGGGAGGGGGAAATGTTGTTCAAAGGATACAAACTTTCAATTATAAGATGATTATCTAGTGTACAGCATGGTGACTACAGTTAATAATACTCTATTGTATAATTGAATTTTCTTAGCAAATCTTAGGTGTTCTCACCATTTAAAAAAAAGTGATGTGACCTGGCTAACGTGGTGAAATCCCGTCTCTACTAAAAAAAATACAAAAAACTAGCCGGGCGAGGTGGCGGGCGCCTGTAGTCCCAGCTACTCAGGAGGCTGAGGCAGGAGAATGGCTTAAACCCGGGAGGCGGAGCTTGCAGTGAGCAGAGATCCGGCCACTGCACCCCAGCCTGGTCAACAGAGTGAGACTCCGTCTCAAAAAAAAAAAAAAAAAAAAAGTGATGTGAAGTAGTGGACATGTTAATTGGCTTGATTGTGATAGTATTTCACGATGTATAAAACATCACATTATACATCTTAAATATGTACAATTTCTGTTTGTCAGTTATACAGTAATAACTCTGGAAAACAAAAACCAAACAAAAAAACTAAATAAAGATAGGAAGGGGAGAGGGAAACAAACAAAACCTGGAAGCAAACATACAAACTCATTCCTACTTGGTTGTATTTCCTCTGTGTTGGGGGTTGCAGGATAGAGGAGAATGGCATACAAATTTTTAAAACATATTTTAAATGAAATTCACATAACATAAAATTAGCTGTTAAAGCGTAAAATTCAGTAGCATTTAGTACATTCATCGTGTTGTGCAACCACCACCTATATCCAGTTCCAAAGCATTTTCATCACTCCAAAAGAAAACCCTATACCCATAAAGTAATCACTCCTTATCTCCCTCTTACCCCCGTGCCTGGCAAGCATGAATCTGCTGTCTTTATGGATTTAGCAATTCTAGCTATTTCCTATAAATAGAATCATACAGTATGTGACTCTTGTGTCTTGCTTCTTTCATTTAGTATACTTAAGATCTCTGAACTCTTTATAGAAGATTCTTTTTTGGGTAGTGAGATGAGTGAAGCAACTCTTAAATTATTAACATTTTATATGTATTATAAGATTGAGCAAATGAGGATCTATATTAAGGTTGTTAGGAGTCAGGGTCCTTATTGTGAAAGAAGGTTCATATAAATTTGGAATGGGGAAAGGCAAGAAAGAGCCCTGTGAGAATGGACAGGCATTGGGGTAACAATGTGAACTCATGATTTCTAAAATATATTATGTGTGTACATGTATATGTATAGGTGTGTGTTTGTATATATACATCTATGTCTATGTGTATATACATTCATATATTTCCTAGCTCTATCTGCTGAAAGGACCCAGAAACAGACACCTAAGCAGCAATGAGCACTCGTAGTGTCTGGATGTTGGTTTCTATTACTTCATTAACAGGGAGCAGGGCTCTTTAGAGAAACAGCTGAATCTAGGGATGAAGAATCCCTGAAACTTCTTCTTAAGCCAAAGCAAGAAAGTACTCAGAAAATTGACAAAGGCATGTCACAAGCACACAGGAACCGCTTGAAGGGGCTCTCAGAGGTCAAATCACGGATTATTTGGACACCAAAATAATTAAGAACAATAATTAGTTATAAATCATTGAAAAAATAGAAAGCCATGAATACATATCAGTGATAGATTCATAAATACTTAGGGAAGAAATTAGGGTCCTTGTGGAATGCCAAAAATTGACTCAGAGAGAGTCAGAGGATAGAGTGCTGAGGTTAGAAAATAATTTTTCAACCATCATTGTAAAAACAAAAATCGTCAACAGATGATAGACCCAGGAAGATACTTTGATCAACAGCAAGATATTTGTATAACTGTAAAATAAGTTGCCACAGATTGCTTACTAGTTGTAAGGAAAAAATGGTCACTACAAAAAAGAGAAATCCAAGAAACACCTTGACTATGTGATCAAAATTAACCTACCAAGGGAGGCAGATGAACATTATTTGCTCTGGATGTGATATGCTAAGAAGGATACAATATCACATTCATATTCCTGATGGGAATGTATAACTGGAATTTAATCAGGAGGAAATATCAGATAGACCCAGAATGAGGAATCATATTTAAAAAAACCCACTGTTCTTCAAAAATGTTATTATTATAAAAGACAAAGTCTGAAAATGATCCATTAAAGCCAACTACAAAGACATGACAGTAAAATGTGATACGTAATCCTAAAATGGCTTTTGTAGTGGAGAAGAAATTATTATTGGGTCAGTTGGCAAAATTGAAATACAAATGATAGATTGGTGAAAACAATGTACAGGTGTCTGTTCTATAGTTATGTAAGATAACAGGTATATTATTAGGAAATACACACCAAAGTATTTAGTGGTAAAGTGCTATGATATTTGTAACTTACGCTCAAATAGTTCTGAAAAGCAATACTCGTGTGTGTATGTGTATGTGTGTGTGTGCACATGCATGTGGAGAGAGAAAAGGAGTAGGGAGAGAGTAAATTATAAAGGAAATGGAGTAAAATTTTAACAATGGGTAAATCTGGATAAAGGATATATGAGACTTTTATTATTCTGGGAGTTTTTTTGGTAAGTATGAAATTATTTTAAATAAAAAGTTAAAAAAATTATTCCATGATTGCCTGACATCTCCATAAAGAACTAGTGTAGCTACATAAAAAATAAGTATTTTTCATTGAAATAAAATATTTTGGACTAGAAACCAAAATATTTTAAATTTGGAAAAATACAAGTCTTTTAATTCTTGATAGACATCTCTCTAAGGCACAGCCAGGCAACCCTTACCTCTACCTCCTTTTTAATGTTAGGGTGATGTTTCTTTCACCTAAAGGTTTTAAGAATTTCCATTAGCTTAGAAATATTATACTATGATTACTGTATTCTCATGCTTTATTTGGCCTGAGTTAAAATTTTGGCTTTCAACAGGAACAGGCTGAGAAGTTAAAGAGCAACCCTGAGAAGTTAAAAAGCAAACCATTCAGGGTAAATGAACTGGCCTGAGTTCTTTGCAGCCTATAGGCAGCAGTTCTGTGTAAGTATCATTGATCAATTTGGCTACACATTGATCAATTTGTTGATATCATCCAATAACTGGCTTTTGGTTTCATTGATCTTTGTCTATAGATTTTGTTTTTATTAATATCTACTTTTTATTGTTTCCTTCTGCTTGCTTTGGGTGTAATTTACTTATTTTAAAAAATGTATATCATTGGTCTGAGAACTTGCTTCTTTTTAAATATAGTCATACAATGCTATTGATTTTCCTCCAAACACAGCTTTAGTTGCATTCAAAAATTTGGTACGTTATATTTGATTTTTCATTCCATTCAAAATATTTTCTAATTACTTTTGAGACTCCCTTTTTGACATGTGTGTTCTGCAGAAATGTGATATTTTGGTTCCAAATATTTGGGGGATTTTCCATACAAGTTTCTGTTATTGATTTTTAGTTTGGCTATGTTATGGTCAGATAATATACTATGTATAATTTCAATTATTTTAAATTTGGCAAGGTTTGCTTATAAGCCAGAATATGGTCTATATTTTTTATTTTTATTGAGAGATAATTCACGTACCATTAAGTTAACTGTTTAAAAGCATACAGGTCAGTGGTTTTTACTTTATTCACAAGGTTGCACAGCCGTTACCTCTATTTAATTCCAGATCATTTTTCACCACCTTTAAAAGAAGCTCTGTACCCATAGCAGTAACTCTATTCTCTCCTCCCAGCCCCAAGCAAGTAATTTTCTACTTTATCTTTATGGATTTGCATATTTTAGACATTTCATACAAATGAAATCATATAATATGTGGCATTTTGTGTCTGGCTTTATTCACCGAGCCTGTTTTCAAGTTTTATCCAAAACTTGAAAATGAAGTATCAGTAGTTCATTCCTTCTTATGGCTGAGTAATATTTTATTATATGGATATATGGATATACCACATTTTGTTTATTCATCAAAGGACATTAAGTATATGATTTTTGTATATGTATATTAAGTATAATATTTTTGTATATGATTAATAATGGCTATGACCATTCATGTACAAATTTTTGTGTGGACATATGTTTTCTTTTCTCTTGGGTATATATTTGAGGCTGGAATTACTAAGTTATAGGGTAACTCTATGTTTAGCATATTTAGGAATTGCAAAACTGTTTTCCAAAGCAGATGACATTTTTATCAATACTTGTCATTATCTAACTTTTAATTTGAGTCATTCTAATGGGTGTGAAGTGGTATCTCATTGTATGTGTGTGTGTGTTTACATATGTTTTAAGAGATGGGGTCTCACTGTGTTGCCCAGGCTGGCCCTGAACTCCTGAGCTCAAGTGATTCTCCTATGTCAGCCTCCCAAGTAACCTCCCAAGAACTATAGGAGCACCTCATCACATTTGGGTTTATTGTGGTTTTAATATGCATTTCCATCTATGGAAAGTTGAAGTTAGCATACGGAAAGTTGTTAAAGGTCTTTTCATGTGCTTATTAGTCACTTGCATGTCTTCTTTGGAGAAATGTCTATGCAAATCCTTTGCCTACATAGAATTTAGTAATTGGATCTTTTTTATTATTGAGTTATAAAGGTTCTTTAGATATTCTAGATACTAGATTCTTATCAAATATATGATTTGCAAATGTTTTCTCCTGCTTTGTGTGTTTTTTCACTTTCTTGGTGATGTCCTTTGAAACACAAAAGTTTTTAATTTTTATGTAGTCTAATATATTTATTTTTTCATCAGCTTCTTGTGTTTTAGGTGTCATATCTAAGAAACTATTGCCTAATCCAAGATATGGAGACTTGCATCTCTGTTTTCTTCTAAGTGTGTTATAGTTTTAGCTCTTGCTTTTAGGTCCTTGTTCTAATTTGTGTTATTTTTGCATATGGTGTGAGGTAGGGGTCCAAGTTCATTATTTTGCATGTGAAAATCCAGTTGTCTGAGCACTACATTTTGAAAAGACCATTCTTTTTCTCCATTAAATTGTCTTGGCACCCTTGTTGAAAATCAATTGTCCATAGATGTGAAAGTTTATTTACGGATTCTCAATTCTATTCCATTAATCTATATGTCTATTCTTATGCCAGAAACACAGTGTCTTAATTACTGTAGCTTTGTAGCAAATTTGGAAATCAGGAAGTGTGAGTTCTCCAACTTTTTCTTCTTTTTCAATATTATTTTAGCTATTCCTTGTTCATTGCATTTCTATATACATTTTAGGATCACTTATAAATTTCTAATAAAAAGATAGTTGAAATTTTGATATGAATTATATTGAATCTGTAGATCAATTTGGTAGGTACTATCATCTAGCAATATTAAGTCTTTCAGTGTATGAATACAGGTCATCTTTCCAATTTGGTATTTTGATGAATATTCTTTTGTACTTGAAAAGAGTATGTATTTTGCTATTGTTGATGGAGTGTTCTATAAATGCCAATTTGGTTGATAGTTTTTTCAGGACCTTTATATATGATTACCCTGAAAGGAGTGTTGAACTCATCATTGTGAATTGGTGTATTTCTTTTTTTAAATCTATCAATTTTTGCTTAATGTATTTTGATGATCTTTAATGTGCATATACATTTAGGATTTTTGTCTTCCTTCCTTCCTTCCTTCCTTCCTTCCTTCCTTCCTTCCTTCCTTCCCTCCTTCCTTCCTTCCTTCCTTCCTTTCTTCCCTCCCTCCCTCCCTCCCTTCCTTCCCTCCCTCCCTCCCTCCCTTCCTTCCCTCCCTCCCTCCCTCCCCTCCTGCTGCTGCTTCTTCTTCTTCTCCTCCTTCTCCTTCTCCTTCTCCTTCTCCTTCTCCTTCTTCTTCTTCTTCTTCCTCTTCCTCTTCCTCTTCCTCTTCCTTCTCTCTCTCTCCCTCTCTCTTTCTTTCTTTCTTTGAGACAGGAACTATTTCTGTTGCCCAGGCTACAGTGCGACATATTATTATGTGGCATAATAATAGCTCACAGCAGCCTCTACCTTCCAGGTTCAAACAATCTTCCCATCTCGGTCCCCTGAGTAGCTGAGACCACAGGCATGCACCATCATGCCTGGCTAATTTTTAAATTTGTTGTAGAGATGGGAGTCTTCCTATGTTGCCCTTGCTGGTCTCAAACTCCTGAGTTCAAGTGATCCTCCCACTTCTACCTCCCAAGGTGATGGGATTATAGGTGTGAACCACCATGTCTGGCCTGTATTTTCTTAATGTATGTAATCTTTTATTATTATATAATATCTCTCTTTATCTTGATATTTTTGTTCTGAAGTTGGCTTTGATATTAATATAGCCACTGGATTTATTTTGATTAATATTTGCATCGTATATCTTTTTTTCATCCTTTTACTTTTCTTTTTTTTTTTTTTTGAGACGGAGTCTTGCTCTGTTGCCAGGGTGGAGTAGAGTGGCATGATCTCGGCTTACTGCAACCTCCTCTTCCTGGGTTCAGGCGATTCTTCTGTGTCAGCCTCCCAAGTAGCTGGGATTACAGGCACGCACCACCATCCCAGCTAATTTTGGTATATATATATTTTTAAGTAGAGATGGGGTTTTGCCATATTGGGCAGGACAGTCTAGATCTCCTGACCTCGTGATCTGCCCACCCCAGCCTCCCAAAGTGCTGGGATTACAGGCAGGAGCCACCACGCCTGGCCTCATCCTTTTTACTTTTAATCTATCTATATCATTATATTTAAATTGGGCTGCTTGTAGAGAGCGTGTAGTTGAGCCTTGTTTTATTTATCTAATCTGATGATCTCTGTCTTTTTATTAGTGGGTTTAGACCATTTCATTTTAATGTAATTATTTGTGTGGTTGAGTTTAGGTTTACATTTTATTATTTGTTTTCTGTGTGTCACTTCTGTTCTTTGTTCTTCTGTTCTCTCTTTCCTGTCTTTTTTGGATTATTCAATTACTTCTGTTTATATCTACTTTTCATTTTCATATTGATTTTTTTGTTATAATCTTTGTATTATTTTTCTATTGGCTGATCTAGGGATTGCAATACATACCTTAGCCTTTCATAGTCGTCTTAGAGTTAATGTTGTACCACTTCAAATAAAATGTAGATATGGATGTTCCTCAAAAAGTTAAAAATAAAAATATTGTATGCCCAGCAGTCCCACTCTTGTGTAAATATCCAAATGAAACAAAATCAATATCTTAAAGAGATGTATGCATCCCCAAGTTTATTGCAGCATTTTTCAGAATGGCCAAGATATAGAAATAATCTAAGTATTTGTCAGTATCTGACTGGATAAAGAAAGTATGAGATACACACACACACACACACACACACACACACACACACACGAGGGGGTCTTCAAAAAGTTCATGAAAAAATGCATGTTATGAAAAAAAACTATGTATGGTTTTCAATTTTTTTTGCACCAAAATAAACCTGTACTCATTTGTTATAACGTGTCTGAACAAGATCTAGTTTGAGGTACTAAGTTTCAAAAGGACATCCATTTGAAAAAAGCTTCTATTAGAGCAACATGAATTTTGCTAAAATTGGAGCAAGAACAAACATCAAATTTATGGGGAAGCTTGGGTGGAAGAATGGTTAAATCACTGATGTTTTACAAAAAGTTTAAGGGGACAATGGCGCAAAGAAATCAGCAATTTGCAAATGGATAAGTCGCTTTAAGAAGGCATGAGATGGTGTTAAAGATGAAGCCCACAGTGAACAGACCATACTCATCCATTTGCGAGGAAAAAATTCATTTTGTTTGTGCCCTAATTGAAGAGGACCTATGAGTAACAGCAGAAACAATATTTACTACCACAGACATCTCAATTGGTTCAGCTTACATAATTCTGGCTGAAAAATTAAAGTTGAGCAAACTTTCTATTTGATAGGTGTCAAAGATTAGCTGTGCCTAGATCAGCTGTAGAAAGAGCAGAGCTTTCAATAGAAATTGTAAAAAAGTGGGATCAAGATCCTGAAGGATTTTTTCCCCCAAAGAATTGTAACAGGAGATGAAACATGGCCTTACCAATATGATTCTGAAGACAAAGGACAATTGAAGCAATGGCTACCAAGAAGTGGAAGTGGTCCAATCAAAGTAAAAGTAGGCTGGTTAAGAGCAAAGGTCATGGCAACAGTTTTTTGGGGGATACTGAAGGCATTTTGCTTGTTAACTTTCTGGAGGGCCAAAGAATGATAACATCTGCTTATTATGAGAGTGTTTTGAGAAAGTTAACCAAAGCTTTATCAGAAAAGTGTCTGAGAAAACTTCACCTGAAGAGTCCTTCTCCACCACAATAATGGGCCTGCTTTTTTCTCTAATCAAGGTCAATTTTGTTAGAGTTTCTATGGGAAATCACTAGGCATCCACCTGACCTTCCTAATTTGGTTCCTTTTGATGTGTTTTGTTTTAAGTCTTTTGTTTTTCTTTTAAATCTTTAAAGGCACCCAGCTTTTTTTAAAGTTAATAATGTAAAACAAAACAAACAAACCCTACATTGATGTGGTTAAATTTCCAGGACCCTTAGTTTTTTAGGGATGGACTAATCAGCTAGTATTATTGCTTACAAAAATGTTTACTTTGATGGAGCTTATGTTGAGAAATAAACCTTATATTTTTTTATTTTTATCTTTTAATTCAATTTTCCTTGATGTTTTTGAGGTCCCCTCGTGTGTGTGTGTGTGTGTGTGTGTGTGTGTGTGTGTGTGTGTGCACGCGCGCATATAAAATGGGATATTATTCTGCCTCAAAAAAGAAGGAAATCCTGCCATAGGATACACCTTGATGGCATTATGCTAAGTTAAATGAGACCCAGAAAGTCAAATACTATATGATCTCACTTATATGTGCAATCTTTTAATCCTTTTTTTTTTTCTTCTTTTTTTTTTAGACAGGGTCTTGCTCTGTCATGTAGGCTAAAGTGCAGTGGCATAATCTTGTCTCACTGCAACCTCAGCCTCCCAGGTTCAAGCAATTCCTGCCTCAGCCTCCCAAGGAGCTGGGACTAAAGGCATGTGCCACCATGCCCAGCCAATTTGTTTTATTTTTTTTTTGTAGCGATGGTGTTTTGACATGTTGGCAAGGCTGGTCTCGAATTCTTAGCCACAAGAAACCTACCTGCCTCAGCCTCCCAAAGTTCTGGGATTACAGGCATGAGCCATGGCGCCTGGCCTTATATGTACAATTTTAAAAAGTTAAACTTGCCAGGCACAGTGGCTTGTGCTTATAATTCTAGCACTTCAGGAGGCTGAGGCAGGTGGCTTACTTAAGCTCAGGAGTTCCAGACGAGCCTGGGCAACATGGCAAAACCCTGTCTCTACAACAATTCTAAAAATCTAGGCAGGCATGGTGGTGCGTGCCTGTAGTCCTGGCTACCCGAGAGGCTGAGGTGGGAGGACTGCTTGAGCCCAGGAGTTCAAGGCTGCGGTGAGCTGTGATTGTGCCACTGCACTCCTGCCTGTGTGACAGAGTGACCCTGTCTAAAACAAAAAATAAAAATAAAAAAGTTAAACTCATACAAGCAGAGATCAGAATTGTGTTTGCCAGGTTACACCAGCAATATGGCTAACTAGAGATGGCTGGTGCTCATTCTTCTCACAAGAAAGGACCAAGACAATGAATAAACAGTTAAGATTTGACTGGAGTGCTGAAGGGAGAGTGCCAGAGTGCAGTGGGAAAGTGGAGATGCATCTCCAGGAGGGCAGCATGGAGGCATGTGGATTCTGCAGCCCATCTCTCTCTCCCAGATCATATCTGCCCAGAGTCAGGAGGGACTTCACATTTTGGGGAAAAGGTAAGCAGAAGATCCGATTCCCACCAGTCCCCATTGCCAAATACCTATAGTCCTTACTGCAGAATGATCCCACAGTCCTTCGAAGTCCTGAATCCAGTTTGGAGAGCTACCAGGAATTTACACAGCTGTATTACCCCCAAATAGGGTGTCCTCCACATCCCTCATCCACCACTTGTGAGCCAAGCTCCTGTAGCATAGCACAATCTTGAGACCAGAGCCACTTCTGGAGTGCACCCTGCTCTGAGGGCCAGTAGTGACTATACCTCTCCATCTTCATTCCACCAAACCCACACATGGATGAATACCAGTGTGCCTGGAGCCTAGGACCTGGATTGGCTGTAACTCTGGTCATGAACAACCCCTATTACTGCACTTCCAGCTGGAGCAATAGTCTGGCAGCCCTGCCCAAGACAAACCCACTCTCGAGCCAGTCAAACCACTGCGTGCCCATCCGCAAGTGGGAGAGACCCCTGAGCCTCTGAACAGAGGCTATGTTCATGGGGCTGTGGAACAGCTACATGTTCATGCTCAAGACCTGAGAAACAGCCATAAAGTACTCCCTTTGGCAGACACTCCCCAGGCATGGCTGAGTAGCATTGTACCCATATGCCAGACCTGAGAAACAGCCCTGGAGGGCTGCTCCTGGTGGGCATACCCCTGAACTGACTGAACAGCCTCGCACTCATGCTCCAGACTGAGAAATAATCCTGTAGGCCACCCCTGGTGGGCATGCCCTAAGGCCATTTAAGCAACCCTGTACCTGCGTACTAGGCCTGAGACGTAGCCCCGAGGGTCACCCCCTGCAGAAACACCCGCAGGGCATTTCCCTCACTTGTTTCCTTCTCTATACTTCTGGAACACCCATAATATGAATATTTGTTTGCTTAATGATGTCCCATAAATCATGCAGACTTTCTTCATTCTTTTTAATTCTTTTTCTCTTTTTGTCTGTCTGTGTTATTTCAAAAGACTTATCTTCAAGTTCAGATTCTTTCTTGTGCTTGGTCTAGTGTTGCTGAAGCTCTCGAATTTTTTTAAAAATTTCATTCATTGAATTCTTCAGCTCTAGGATTTCTGTTTGGTTCTTTTTACACACACAGACACACATATGTGTATGTATATATATTATATATACACATACATACATGTATATATATAATTTCTCATTTGAATCATGAATTTTCTGATTTCAGTTAACTATCTGTTTTCTCTTATATCTCACTGAGTTTCCTTAAGTATTAATAATTGAAATTCTTTCTTTGGCATTTCACATATTTCCTTATGATTAGGGTCTGTTACTGGAGAATTATTGTTTTCCTTTAGAGGTGTCATGTTTCCTTGCTTTTACATGTGTGATGTGTCTGTTCCTACATTGATTTCTATACATCTGATAGAAGAGTCACTTCTTCCCATTTTATGGAGTAGGTTTTGAAGGGAAATACTTATTCATATGAATGGGTCAGAGTTTTGGTTTGGTTGGGATGTATTGGCCTTACTTCTAGGTGGATGCAATAGTGTAGTCTCCATGTAGTTTCTTCATCTGTAATACACACTACTGATACTTATAAATGTCTCAGTGGCCTAGGCTGAGAATTTGTGGGGGTAGTGCCAGAGTGGGTTGCTGGGTTGTTTCTCACATTGGGAGAATGTGTATGTGTGTGTGTGCACATGGTGCACTGGCCAACTTGGGATTTGGCTTGCTGAGATTGGGGCTGATACTCTGGCCAGGAGCACAGGCACATGGTTGTTCAGTCAGCCTGGGGCATGCCTGCCAGGAGTGGCCCATGGAGCTGTTTCTCAGGCCCAGGATGCAGGCACACTGCTGCTCAACTTGTGGGGTGTGTCTGCTGGGGCAGCCCATGAGGGCTGTTTCTCAGGCTCAGGATATGGTGATATGGCTTCTCAGCTGGCTTGTGGGTGTGTCTGCTGAGTGGGTGGCCCATGGGGCTATTTCTGAGGTTTGAGATTTTGGTCCAAGGCTATCAGGCATCCCATGGAAGGGTCATGCCTATCAGTGGCATCCTATGGAAGAAGGACTGAAAACTTGGGAGAGAGATGAACATCCAGGTCCAGGAAGCTCAAAGAACCCCAAATACATTCAACCTGAATAGGTCCTCTCTGAGGCACATTATAGTCAAGCTATCAAAAGTCAAAGAAAAGAATTCTAAAGACAGCAAGATAAAAGCATCAAGTCATATATAAGAGAATCCACATTGGACTAACAGCAGATTTCTCAGCAGAACCTTACAAGTCAAGAGAGAATTGAATGATATATTCAAAATGAAACTAACAACCAAGAATATTATGCCCAGCAAAGCTACCTTTCGGGCATGAAGGAGAAATAAAATTTTCCACAGAGAAGCAAAAACTAAGAAAATTCATCACCAGTAGATCAGCCTTACGAGACATACTCAAAGCATACTTGCACCTGAAAGTGAAAAGACTATAACTACCATCATGAAAACATGGGAAAGTATAAAACTCACTGGTAGAGCCAGCACAAAAAGGAGAAAGAGAAAGGAAGTAAACCTTATTACTATGGATATCACCCGACCACAAAAATAAACAATAAAAGAGGAAGTAGGGAAAAAAGAATATACAAAACAACCAGAAAACAATCAATAAATGACAGGGCCAGGCATGGTGACTTATGCCTGTAATCCCAGCACTTTGGGAGGTCAAGGCAGGTGGATCATTTGAGGCCAGGGAGTTCGAGAGCAGCCTGGCCAACATAGTGAAACCATGTCTCTCTTAAAAAATACATAAATTAGCCAGGTGTGGTGGCACATGCCTGTAATCCTAGCTACTCAGGAGACCGAGGCAGGAGAATCTCTTGAACCTGGGAGGTGGAGGTTGCAATGAGCCAAGATTGTACCACTGCACTCTAACCTGGGTGACAAAGAGAGAATCAGTCTCTAAAATAAAATAAAATAAAATAAAATAAAATAAAACAACAGGAGTAAGTTCTCACCTATCAGTAGTAACATTGAATGTAAATGGATTAAATCTCCCATTTAAAATATACAAATAGGATGAATGCTTACAATTTTTAAAAAGACATAACTATATGTTGCTTACAAGGAACTCACCTTAATGTAAAGACAAACTATATGTTGCTTATAAGGAACTCACCTTAATGTAAAGACTGAAAGTGAAGAGATGTGAAAAGATATTCTTCACAAACAAAAACCAAAATTGAGCAAGATTAGCTATACTTATATCAGACAAAACAGATTTCAAGTCAAAAGCTGTAAAAAGAGACAAGGACATTATATAATAATAATGGGGTCAATTCCACAAGAAAATACAATTGTAAATATGTATACACCCAATAAGAGAGCACCCAGATACATAAAGCAAATATTTGATTTAAAGGGAGAGATAGACCCCAATATGATGATAGCTGAGGAATTCAACACCCCACTCTCAGCATTGTACAGATCATCTAGACAGAAAGCCAGTAAAGAAACATCAAATTTAAATTATACCATAGACCAAATAGAGCTAACAGACATTTATAGAACATTTCACCCAACAGCTGCAGGATACACATTCTTTTCTTCAGCATGTGGAACATTCTCTGGGATTGATCATATGTTAGGATACAAAAGAAGTCTACGCAAATTAGAAAACACTGAAATCATATCAACTATCTTATCTGATCACAATGTTATAAGAGAAACATTAGAAACTATATGAACATATGGAAATTAAATAACATGATCCTGAACAACTAGTGGGTAAAAGAAGAAATTAAGAAGGAAATTGAAAAATTCCTTTAAACAAATGAAAATATAAACACAACATACCAAAACCAAAAGGACACAGCAAAGGCAGTATTAAGAGGCAAGTATACAGCAATAAATGTCTACACCAAAAAATAAGAATAATTTCAAATAAACAACCTAATGATGAATCTCAAAAACTAGAAAAGCTACAACAAGCCTACCCCAAAATTAGAAGAAAAAAAGAATAAAAAAGATTTGAGCAGAAGTAAATAAAATTGGGTCTAGAAAAACAATACAAAAGATCAGTGAAATAAATGAACAAATCATTAGCTAGACTAAGAAAAACAGAGAGAAGATCCAAATAAATAAAACTAGAGATGAAAAAGGAGATGTCACAACAGACAACACAAATACAAAGGATCAGTAGAGGCTACTACAAACAACTATATAACAATAAATTCAAAAGCCTAGAGGAAATGAATAAATTCCTGGACACACACAGCTTACCAACATTGAACCAAGAAGAAGTAGGAAACTTGAACATACCAATAATAAGTAATGATATTGACTCACTAATACAAAGTGTCCCCCCTAAAAAGTCCAGGACTGCATTGGATTTACTGCTGACTTCTACCAAACCTTTAGAGAACAATTTTTCTCAAATTCTTCCAAAAAATTGAAACAGAGGGAGTTCTTGCTAAGCCTGCATAACCCTGATACCAAAACTAGACAAGAACATAACAAATAAAGAAAACTAGGCTGGATGTGGTGGCTAACACCTGTAATCCCAAAACTTTGGTAGGCTGAGGCAGGTGGATCATTTGAGGTCAGGAGTTCAAGACCAGCCTGGCCAACACGGTGAAACCCCATCTCCATTAAAAATACAAAAATTAGCTGGGTGTGGTGTGCACACTTGTAATCCCAGCTACTTGGGAGGCTGAAGCAGGAGGATCACTTGAACCCAGAGGTAGAAGTTGCAGTAAGCAGAGATCACACTCCTGCAATCCAGCCTGGGTGACAGGGTGAGACTCCATCCCCCCAAAATAATAAATAAATAAATAAAACTACAGGTCAATGATGAGCATGGATGCAAAGATCCTCAACAAAATACTAGCAAACCAATCCAACAACGCATAAAAAAGATAATACATTATGATGAAGTGATCATGATATATCATGATTAATCATCTGTGCATTCCTGGGAAGTATCCAGGAGTACACAGATTTCCCAACATGTACAGATCAATAAACATCACATATTGCATCAGTAGAATGAAGGACAAAAACTATATATGATCATCTCAATGGATGCAGAAAAAGCATTTGATAAAATTCAACATCTTTTCATGATTAAAAACTCTCGATAAATTTGATATAGAAAAAAGTACCTCAACATAATAAAGGGCCAGTATGATAAACTCTATACTGAACAGGAAAGGCTGAAAGCTTCTCCTCTAACAACTGGAACAAGACAAGAACACCCATTCTCACTACTCTTATTCAACATAGTACTGAAAATCCTAGTCAGAGCAAATTAGGCAAGAGATGGAAATAAAGGGCATCCAAATTGGAAAGGAGAAAGCAAAATAGTTCCTGTTTGCAGACAACATAATCTTACATGTAGAAAAAACCTAAAGAATCTACAAAAAAAAGCTCTTAGAACCAATAAACAAATTGAGTTAAGTTGCAGATACAAAATCAATATACAAAAATCAGTAGTGTTTCTGTACATAAACAATGAACTAGCTGAAAAAGAAATCAAGAATGCAATCACATTTACAATAAATACCAAATAAATTTAATCGAGGGGAAAGATCTTCAAAAGGAAAGCTACAAAGCACAGATGAAAGAAATAGAAGATACAAACAAATGAAAGGACACCCCATGCCCATAGGTCAGAAGAATTAATATTGTTAAAATGAACATACTACATTCAATACAATGTATTGTATTGAATAGTCAATACAATTTCTATAAAAATACCAATGACATTCTTCACAGAAGTGGGAAAAAATTCCTAAAATTTGTATGGAACCACAAAAGACCTGGAATAGCCAAAGCAATCCTGAGGAAAAGAGAAAAGTTGGAGGCATCACACTTCAAAATATACTACAAACCTGTAGTAACCAAAATAGCATTGAACTGGCGTAAGAACAGAAAAAGACCATGCATGAAATAGAAAACCCAGAAATTAATTCATATACCTACAGTCAACTGATTTTTGACATTGGAGAAAGGACAGTCTCTTCAATAAATGGTGCTGGGAAAACTAAACATCCATATCCCCGAGCTATTACACTATGTAAAAATCAACTCAAAATGGATCAAAGACCAAAATGTAAGAGCTGGAACTATAAAAGTACTGGGAGAAAACAGGGGAAATGCTTCAGGACATTGGTGTTGGAAAATATGTTATGAACAAGACTTCAAAAGCACAGGCAACAAAACAAAAAATAAACAAATGGGGATTATATTGAACTAAAAAGCTTCTGCATAGCAAAGGAAAACAACCAACAGAGTGAAAAAGCAGCCTATGGAATGAGAGAAAATATTAGTAAACTATTCTTCTGACTTGGAATTAATACCCAGAATATACAAGGAACTCAAACATCTCAATAGCCAAAAAATATATAAATAAATAAAAATAAACAATCTTACCATTTATTTGATGAAAAAATCGGCAAGTAATCTTAACAGTCATTTCTAAAAAGAAGGCATATATGTGGCCAACAGAGAAATATTAAAAAATGCTCAACATCACTAATCATCAGGGAAATGCAAATGAAAATCACAATGAATTATCATCTTACCCCTGTTAGGATGGCTGTTATCAAAAAGACAAAAAATAACACATGCTGGTAAGAATGCAGAGAGAGGGATACTCTTGATGGGAATGTAAACTTGTCTAGCCATTATGGAAAACAGTATGAAGGTTCCTCGAAAAACTGCAAATAGAACTACCATATGATTCAGCAATCCCACTACTGGGCATTTATCCAAAGGAAAGGAAATCAGTATATTGAAGAGATGTCTGCACCCCCATGTTTATTGCAGCACTATTCACAATAGCCAAGATATAGAATCAACCTAGATGTCTAACAACAGATGAATGGAGATAGAAAATGTGGTATATATACACAATGAAATACTATTCAGCTATAAAAAAGAATGAAATCTTGTCATTTGCAGCAACAGGCATGGAGCTGAAGGACATTATGTTAAGTGAAATAAGCCAGGAAAAGAAAGTGAACACAGCGTGTTTTCATTCATAGGTGGTAGCTAAAAAAAGTTGATCTTAGCTGGATGCGGTGGCTCATGCCTGTAATCCCAGCACTTTGGGAGGCCGAGGTGGGCAGATCACCAGGTCAGGAATTTAAGACCAGCCTGGCCAACATGGTGAAACCCTGTGTCTAATAAAGATACAAAAATTAGCCAAGTGTGGTGGCACACGCCTGTAGTCCCAGCTACTTGGGAGACTGATGTGGGAGAATTGCTTGAACCTGGGAGGCAGAGGTTGCAGTAAGCAAAGACCACACCATTGCACTCCAGCTTGGGTGACAGAGACTCCATGTCACACACACACACAAAAGGTGATTTCATAGAAGTAAAATGTAGAGCAGAAGATACTAGAGGTTGGGAAGGATAGGGGAAATAAAGAGGTAGAAAGAGATTTGTTAAAGGATACAAAATTACAACTAGATAGGAGGAATAACTTCTAGTGTTCTATATTCTATACCATTGTAGGATGACTGTAGTTAACAACAGTACATAGTTTCAAATAGCTAGAAGGAGGATATTGAATGTCCCCAACACAAAGAAATGATAAATGTTTGAGATGATGGATATGATGATTACCCTGATCTGATCTGTATACATCATATGTATGGAAACATCATTATGTACCCCATATATGGGTACAATTACTATGTGTCAATTTTAAAAAAGTATAAATGAAGAACTGTAGTTGCCAGGACCTGGGGAGTAGGGAACTGGGGAGATGTTAGTCAAAGGGTACAAAGATTCAGTTATTCAGAATGAATAATTTCTGGGTATCTAATGTACAGTATGATGACTATAGCTAATACTGTATACTTGAAATTTGCTAAGATAGTTGATCTTAAGTGTTCTCACTACACAAAAAAAATTGTAACTATGTGAGTTGATAGATATGTTGATTGGCTTGATTGTCATTCTTATTTCACAATGTATATGTATATCAAAATCATATTGTACACTTTAGGTATTTACAATTTTTATTTGTCACGTACACCTCAATGAAGCTGGAAAAATTAAAATGTAGACGACTTATAACTATAAAAATTGCTTTACACTGTTAATGTTATAATTGTCATATATGTTACATCTGTGTGCACTGAAAGCCCTACCAGATGTAGTAATTTTGATCTTAAAATCAATCATATTTTAAATAACCCATAAGGAAAAAATATATTTACCCTCGTTATAGATACCCAAGTGTTGGTTGAGTTTTGCCCTTCAAAAAATAGATATTGAGTCCTAACCCCCAGTACCTCAGAATGTGCTTATTTGGGGATAAGGTCTTTATAGAGGTAATCAAGTTAAAATGAGGTATTTAGGGAGGCCTCTGCCCAATATGAAATAGGAAAAATTTGGGCACAAAGATACAAGCACACGGAGAACGCCATGTGAAGACAAAGGCAGAGATCGGGGGGATGCATCTCTGCTGATACCTTGATCTTAGACTTCCAGCCTCCAGAATGATGAGACAAAAATTTTCTGTTGCTTAAGTCACCCAGTGTGTGGTACTTTGTTACGGCAACCTTAGCCAACCTTAGCCAAATATTTCCCGTTTCTGTTGTTATTCCCTCATGCCTGAGGTCTCAAGCTTCCCTCGTATTTTTCCCTTCAGACTGAGCAACTTCCTTTAGTGTTTCTATTGATTTATCTTCAGGTTCATGGAATTTTTCCTCTGTCTTCTCTGTTTTTGCTACTGAGCCTGTAATGGGTTGCATAGTGTTCCCCACAAACTCACATTGAACCAGAGCCTTAGAATATGACCTTATTTGGAAATAGGATCTTTGCAGATGTAATTAGTTAAGGATCTCAAGATAAAATCATCCTGGATTTAGGGTGGGTTCTACATCCGGTGACTTTTTGTCTTTATAAGGAAAGAAGAGGGAGATTTGCATAGGAAAAGCATAGAAAGAAGAAGGCCATGTGAAGATGGAGACAGAGATTGGACTGATGCTGCTACAAGCCAAGGAATGCAAGAAGCCACAAGGAGCTGGAAGAGGGAAGGAAGAATTCTGCCTTAGAACTTTTGAAGGGCATGTGACCCCACTGATACCTTGATTTCAGACTTCTAACCTACAAGACTGGGAGAATATGTGTCTATTATTTTAAGCCACTCAGTTTGTGGTAATTTGTTACAGCATCCCTAGGAAACCCATACAGAGCCTTTTCAGTGAGATTTAATTTTTTGAACGAATTTTTTAGTTTTAAGATTTGGCATTCAGTTCTTCTTTAGCATGTCTATTTCTCTGCTGAGAACTTCTATCTTTTAATTTACTTAATGCATACTTACCTTTACCTCTTGCAACCTGGTTATAATAGTTGCTTTAAACTCTGTCAGATAATTAATTCTAACATCTCAGGTTAAACATCTGTTCATCGTTTCCCCCTTCCCAGCATTTAACTGGATCTTTGTATTTTGAGCAATTTTGGATTCTGTCTTGGACTTTATGAGTATTACTCTTGGTCCTGCGAAAATCTGTTTGGTTTATGTTCACAGGAAATCAACCTAGTAGTTCGCTTCAAATCACAGGTCTCATCTCTTCTGTAACCAGTGTTTGGATGTTGGGGGTATGAATGTTGGCTATCCTGCTTGCCATTGGTCTCACGCATGCACAGGTCACAGGTGGGCCTGGGACTTACACCTGATCAGACACAAGGCTTAGAGGATTCCCTTCTCCAGCTCTTTTCCTTTGGGTTCCCCTATGCACTCTTGGTCTCCCAGGGACCCATTGTCCTATTCCTCTGGACAGAAGGATAGGTTTTCTTTTAGAGTTTTAGTTACTCATGATCCTGCCACCCAGTTCTGCATGACCAATTCAGTCCCTGGGCAGAGCGGTAAGGTAAAAGAGCAAAAAAAAAAAAAAGACAGTAAGTGTCCTGACATCCCTCCCCAGCTCTGCCCTTTAGAGCATAGGGTCTTCCTTTCCCTGTTCCTACTGCCAGAAAAGACCTTTGTTTTTTCCTCCTCAAAGTTGTAGCTGCCTATATGGCTACTGCACATTTCCCTATTTGGGGCCACTCTAGTGGCAGGGTGAGGAGAGTAAAAACAAGACAAATAAGAAAAAAACGTTGTTCAGAGAGTTTCTCCATATTTCCTAGCTCGCAGTGTACCTCTCCACCATTCTCTGTCAAAAGAGGGAGCTTCACCCTCTGAGTTGCTCATACCAGCTGGGCTGCTCAGTTCCACAACAGAGGCCTTCCGTGGATCAAATGTGAGAGACAAAAGAGGAAAAAAATCAACAGGGAACTCTCTCATGAGGCTTCCTTCCTCAATTTTTGTTTTCCCTTCCCACTCTGCCTGCTACTGTCTGCTTTCCAGATAGCTGCTTTTTGAATTTTCCAGATGTTTTAGTTGTGCTGTTTAGTGGGACAGAGAGGCTGTAATAGACTTGCTATATTGCTTGGCATAGGGAGTGGGTCTATCTTTTAAAATTTCTTTTGTTTATCTTTCATTTCTACATGATTGCACAAAGCGGTGCTTCAAAGTCTTGAGTTTAAGCCACGCACAGTGGTATAGGCCTGTAGACCCAGCTACCTGGGTGGACTGCTTGAGCTCAGGAGTTTGAGGCCAGCCTGGGCCACATAGCAAGACTCCATCTCTAAGCAAAGAGAAGCATGAACTTACAGTGCTGTCATCAACTGAAAATATTTGGTGCTTAAAAAAAAAGCTGTTATTTAATTTTTTTTGAATATCTGTAACGCTAACAGAAAAGATTCCTTTCAAATACTTTGCAGTGTATCGAAGTTATTGGAAGTTATGTTTTGATGATTATATGATCATTGTCTAGCATGGAATCTGGTTTATTGAAGATGAAATTATTTTTATGAAGTTAAAGCTCTAGCATTCATTCTGGTCAAGTATTCTGGTTGCACAAATAGAAAACAACTCCAAGAGGCTGAAGTAAAATGGGAAGTAGTTGTATGGTCTCTGAAATCTCATGGAATCCAAGAACAAGAAGCAACAGGTTCATCTCAGCTTCCTAGCAACAACATTTGGAATTTGGAGTGCTGGGAGAAACCAAGGCAGCTTCTTTCCCATATGATTTTTTTTTTTTTTTTTTTTTTTTGGTGGGGAGGATTGCATGATTCCTTATATTTATTACTCTCTATTTGCTTAATCCTCTTTCCTTTCTCCAAAAAGTTATCAGCTTCTTAGAGACAGTACTGAGTCACTGCATCCATCTTGCCCAAAGCCAGCTCTGCCTCAGGTTAAAATAAATTTGATTTATGTTGAATCAGTCCATTTTCTGTTCTATTTTAGGCAGTTTGAGTTGGCTCAAATTACAAAAGAAATCACCCAAAAAAACTATTTGCCTCTTTATCCTATTTAAGTTTCCATCAGTTTTGAGATTCCAACTCTCTTCTCTTTCTCTAAATTTTAAAAAAACAAATTTTTTTTTTTTTTTATTTTTTTGAGACAGAGTCTCGCTCTGTTGCCCAGGCTGGAGTGCAGTGGTGCAATCTCAGCTCACTGCAACCTTTGTCTCCCAGGTTCAAGTGATCCTCCTGCCTCAGCCTCTCGAGTAGCTGGGATTACAGGAGTACGCCACCTCGCCCAGCTAATTTTTGTATTTTTAGTAGAGACAGGGTTTCACCATGTTGGCCAGGCTGGTCTGAGCACCTGTTAAACCCAACACTGTCTTATGTATTTTTTATGTATTCACACATTTAATCTGTGAGGGTATGCATGAGGTGTGTGAAACTATTTTCCCCTTTTTCCATATAAGGAAACTGAAGTCTAGAGAAGTTATGTAAATATAGTTATGAAATGGCAGAAGCAGTGCCAGAACCCAGGTTTCTCTTACTCTAAAGCCTAAATTCTTAACGCCTTCACTCGAATGTCTCCCAGAAACTATCAGGCAGTGGTCTTTTTACCAAGGAAGAGTTTGTGCTTGGTGTTATCAACTAGGAAGAATGGGGAAAAAAAGATTATTTCCAGGGAGCAGTGAGAGCCAGACCATCTCTAAAATATGTGTGTGTGCATGTGTGTGTGTGTGTGCCTGCGTGTATATGTTTCAGGCATGGCGTCTCCATGGTTTCTTTGAGTAAATATGAAAGGTGATTTACCTTACCTAATTAGATTAATGGAATATTAGCTTAAGAGTTATTAATGTTGGTGACAAATATCTCCTTTATACCCAGTGGCTCTAGCTCACCTGTTATACCTGAGAACAAGTAAGCATTGCTCACCATAACTGTTTCAAGGTTTGCTTTTCCTCATGCTTCTGGACAAAGCACACAAGATAATTCACCTGGATGTGGTGGGAAAGGTCACTGCTTTGTGAGGGCTGACTTGGAAGACTGTGGTAGGTGATGTTAAACTGTGTGTGTACACACAAGCTCTCAAAAGTCACATTGTAGTGGCAACACAAACATACCCTGCAGGGTGGCACACCAGCGAAGAGCCAGCTGGGAGCCCAATCTTTCTTGGCATCCTCAAGGGTGGAGTTGATCCTAGTACCAACTACTGTCTTTTTGGTATTGGCCAGAGGCCCTTGCAGAGATAGAAAACACCTGGCTTAATTTTCCAAGCTGGGGCAGGATGGGTTAGCACGTTAGAAAGAGAGAAAGGTGATGGCAGGACTCATCGCTTGTTTCTGTGAGTACAGCAAGACTGATCCAGCAGTCAATGATGAACATGGCAGGTGGTGAATAAGCCAGCTCCTTACAGCACTCCCGGAGTTGATGCTTTTCTTTTGGCTTCCATTAACCTTCAGTAACTATGGGATTCCCAAGGGCTTTAGCACAGGTACAAAGAGGTGGAGGAATTAAGCAATAGCTTAGAGGAAGCAACAGAGTTTTCCCTATTGACTCTCCCTTTCCCCCTTGTCAGCAATACAGTGAATTGACAGATGTTTGTAGCTTACTGCAGCATTTGGTTCCAGCTGTGCACACGGCATGGGTAGTAGTGAGAACATTGTGTTCCCCACCTGTTCATCATGTTCAGACTAGCGAGTGTGTGTTTAAGTACAGGCTGTGTCCAGGGCGGGCGGGGGAGGGGGTGGGGGTGGGGGGCTGGCCTGTGTTTATGTGTGTGTGTGTGTGTGTGTGTGTGTGTGTGTGTGCAAATTGCTTCTATTTGTGAGGATTTTGTCACAGCCTAGGAGTCCAGGCTAACAGAGTCATGTTTTCTTTTTCTTAGTCAACTCTTCTTTTCAAAAAGTAAGCAATTAATATTCTCTCCCAGCCAGCTCCCTCACTTCTGTTAGATGAAGTAGCCATCAAAGATATGGAAGTCAAGACAAATTTTGGTATTGCCTGACACTTTAATTTCAGATATAACTCGAGGACAGATGATTTATCTTAAGAAGCTTTCTTTTACTGGTAAATTACCTAGCTGATAGTTACAAATTTATCTTCTTCTACTTACATATTCCTTTTAGGAAAAAAGAGAATGAGAGAATCCTATACTTATATCCTTGAATTAGTTAAGCTACCTCAACTATTAAGAAATCCTGACTTTGGAATAAAATGCTAGCCATCATAGTCACCAACTTCACCAACTTTGGGCCCCTCTTGCCTCTTTGATAGCGTCAGTGTAAGTAGAATTCATTCATTTATTCATTCATTCATTCATTCATTCATTCACTCGTTCATTCATTCATCACACAAACATGTATCAAGTATCCATGCGCGTGTGTCTTGCATTTTGGTATTTATTGAATTACTCATGCACTTGTTAAAAATGCAAATACCCAGGCCCTGACTTCATCCTACTGAATCAGAATCTCTAAGGAGTAGGTACTAGAAATATGATTTTTAAAAAGTCTGTTTTAGAGGTACTCTAGGAATACAGAGATGAAAAGGACAGTCCTTTCTCCCTGCTAGATCATCATACAAATGAATAGATAAGCTAGAGCAAGAAAAGTCCATCTAAGCCATGATAAAATATGTATGGCACCCATGACAGAGAGAGGTTGCTTCTACTAGGAGGAGGAGGGGTTGCCTAACCAGTTGGTGTAGTGCTTGCTCTCCATCAGCTTGGCTGCTGGGGAATGGCCAGTCTCCTAGAGTGTATGTGATGTTGCCTCCAAGAGTGGGCATTAGATACAGAAAGAAGGAATACATCTTGCCCTGTACTGTCCTAATCTAGCAGCCATCAGTGGACTGAAAGAAAAGGGCTAGAAGGAGGATTTGCCAACTTGTCAATGCTCTCATTTCTGATGAACATTTTGCAGGTTTCTCTTTGGCAGTACGATCAAGGCTGGAGATTCACAGTAAGGAACTTAAAAAGCTCACTGGGCTTACCACCAGGAAAAATGGAGTTTGGCTCTGTCCTTGCCACTTATTAGCTGGGCAGTTTACTTAATCTGTTGCCTAGTTTCCCCCATCTACAAAGGCAGATAAGAATATCTATATTACAGGATTGTTTTGGGAATTATATGATATATAGTACATAAACTGCTTGACATTGTACCTGGCATGTGGTCAGTGCTAATAAGTAGTATTTATTTTTAGTAATAATATCAATAATAATGGACCCCCCTTTGGGTCCCCAGAAATGACTCCTTCTCAGGCCATCAAACCCAAACTCCATATTTACAGTGGCTCTCAACTATTTGCTCTGTCCCAGCTCCCTGGAGGGCTATGACACTGTCATAGCAGTCTCACTGGCTCAGGGCAGTGATTCTCACTCTGGGGTCTATTCTTTCTAGGTTTGTTTTTATTTCCCCTGTTGATTCTGAAATTAGATAGGAAGGAGAGCAGTGTGTTGGAAGCAGGGGTGGAGATGGTAAGTGATGGTCTCCCAAGACTCAGTCCCCAAGATCTGCAAACAGCAACACAGCAAACCCCAGATTGCCATGGGCTCTGATTTTTGTCTCTTAGCATGAGTGTAGCCATGTTTCCATCTGAGCCTAATGGTGATGTCCACAGCCCCTGCCAAGAGCCTCAGAGCAGAGACTTTAGTAGAAGATGGAAAATGAGTGACTCAACATAGTGAAGACATTCTCCAACTCCTCAGCTTCCTTTAGATTGTCCCGAAAGGGAGATTAGAAAGGCTTCTCAGAACTAAGACTGGAAAGGGAGTTTATACCATTAGGGCAAAGATTGGGAGACAAAGGTACTGAAGTCAAATGAGACTTCTGTGAAACACTTTGGAAAGTACAGATTTTGAGACTAACTACATGAACAGCAGCAGCATCAATAACTGTATCACTGGTGCAGGCTGCAGACATCAGCTGGGAATGAAGGTGATTCTCAGGGCCCTTAATTTAGCCCTCAGCCCCCAGCCAGACCTAAGCCTGCAGCTGGCTGCACAGAGAGGCAGCCTGTTCCATCCTTGGAATTCCAGCTTAGGTGACTACATAAGGCATTTTGGTTTAGTGGTTCCTTAAATAAGACGACGTTCCTCTAAGTTTAATCTCTCTCCTGCTGAAATTTCCTACCCTCCTGGGCTTTACCCGTTAAACTACTGCTCATCTGAAAAGTGCAGCTAGCAGGGTGCAAACTAGTGCTCTAGTGACCGTTAAAATCTATCCTGGGCCAGCTAGCACGCACGGAAAAACTTGCCATTCGCCGCCCACCTCCCCCCCACCCCCCGCTATTCTTATCAGAGAGAACATGGAAAATATTCTCCCTTCCTTGGCTACTCCCTCCTCCCCTTACTGAAGGATGGTGTGTGTACATCTGAATGGGGGTGGGATGCGGGGGGTGGAGTTTAGCTTTCGGTCCTCAACAAAAACATAATGGTTCCCAGTAGGCCAGAGCGGGGCAACCAAGGAGGCAGGATCCTGGCCTCTCTCGGATCTGCAGGAAGGGTGGGCTGTGCGGGTCCAGGGTGGGATGCCCGTTCTGGCCGGCGGTGCCTGCTGAGCCCCTCCTGATGTGACTTTATTAGACAAACCCCCACTCCCGCCAGGGGTAGACACACGAGTATCTGCTTTAGGAAGATTTCTGCAACACGACAGGGTGCAATTCAAAATCTGGGTTCTCCTTTCCTGAGCTCAGAAACCAATTTGTTCTGAGATAGGAGAAGGCTCTGTAGGCAGACGACCTAAGAGATGGGAGGAGGCGCCTGGCGTCAGCGGGTCGCTTCTCAGCCGTGACCACGAGCGGCCAGCAGGTGTCAGTACGTCCTCGCTTTGTCCTGGCGTTCGGCTCCTGGACCCCTCCCCACCTCTGTCTAAGGGGGCGCGGTCCAGACCCCCGGTCGCGCGTGTCCCGCAGACAGCTTCGTGGCTGGGAGGACACGTAGCCGCTTCTTCCCTAAGCCAAGGTCCGAAGTCTGGCCTGTACCACTTATCCATAGGTGCTGTACATTCCGCCCAGGGGTTCCATCCGAACCCGCGCCTTCCTCCCTCTCCAGCACCCCTTTCTCCCCAGCCGCAAGGAGCACCTGCGGACCAGGTCGGCTCTGGCCCGGAGCTGGGCTGCTCCAGATGTAACCCACACCGGAGGTTACTTCCCTCGATTTGGGCAGGGATTCCCCTCCACTTTTTCTTCCCTTTTCTTCCAAGATCCAGCTCCTTGGGGGCACTCACGGGTGCCCGTCGAGTTCTGCTCCGTCGGCCCGGAGCTGCATGGCCAACTCCCAGCACGGGCCGCTCCCCCGCCCCCCCAACCACCGGGCTCCCTCTTTAAGCCTCTCGCTCAAGGTACGCGCCTCTCCAAAGGGCTGGTCCCGCATGAGGGCAACTCTCCCCGAGGTCCAGCGCTGGGCGCCGGCGCTAGACTGGCGGAGGGGTGGTGCGAGGGGCGGGGGAGGGTCGGCTTCCCACGTGGGGGCTGACGCTGGCTGCTCAGCAACGCCGGCTTGATCCTGGGGCTATAAAACGAGTCCACCGTGAGCGCAGCGGAGCAGTAGCAGCTGCGGCTCCGTGCAGACGCCCAGCAGCCGGCGTGCCGCCGCCCGGCAGCTCCAGCGCCTTCTTCCCCCAACCTTGCGCTCCAAGCCCAACTCGCGCTGTCGTCGGACCCCGGCCCATCCAGTCGCGCTCGGCGCCCACCTGGCGGACGCCCAGGAGACACCCTGCCTCCGTCGCAGCTCCTGCAGAGCTGATCGTTCACCTACCCCGGCCCGCCTGAGGACGGGGGTGCCTTCATGCGGTGCCCACACTCCTCACCCCGCCGCCGCCGCCGCCCCCGAGCTCCGCACAGTGCGCCCCAGCCCCAGCAGGGCGCACAACTTTGGAAGTCTCGCGGCGCTCCGAGAGGCGGCAGGGTCCGCGCCCCAGCCCCGGGCCGGGCCCGGCCAGAAGCGCAGCGTCTGGGGGAAGCCAGAGAGTCGGTAATCGCTTCGGGGATATAAGGAGACAGACATAGGACCCCAAGCTCGCATCAGCATCCCTCGGCTGCCTCCCGGGGTGGGGGCGGGCCCCGCACACGGTAAGACCTCTTGCTTTCGCTCAGGCTCAAGAGTCAAGATATAGATATCGATATGTATATATATATTTAATTTCCTGTCATCCTTCCAAGTTATCAGGCCACCGATGATTTTTGTTCTCCCTTCTTGAAGAATAAATCTCTTTACCCATCGGCTCTCCCTACTCTCTCCCGCCGCTTAGAAATAAAACTTGGCTGTGTTAGGAGCTCGGAGCGAGAAGGCGCCCACCGAGAGCGTCCGAAGCGCGAGCCAGGCGCAGTTCGCGGGACCCGGGCCATGGGCCGCTAGCGGTCCCCCAGCTCGGGCCCGGCCTCCCTGCGGCCCCCTCCCTATGTGAGCTGCAGCCAGGCGAGCGGGGCGCCGGAGGAAGAGGAGGACCCACGGGCGCCGGGCCGGAAGGCAGCTGGCAGCAGGCCCAGGCGAGCGGGCGCCCGCGTTCATGTTCCGCCAGGAGCAGCCGCTGGCCGAGGGCAGCTTTGCGCCCATGGGCTCCCTGCAGCCGGACGCGGGCAATGCGAGCTGGAACGGGACCGAGGCGCCGGGGGGCGGCGCCCGGGCCACCCCTTACTCCCTGCAGGTGACGCTGACGCTGGTGTGCCTGGCCGGCCTGCTCATGCTGCTCACCGTGTTCGGCAACGTGCTCGTCATCATCGCGGTGTTCACGAGCCGCGCGCTCAAGGCGCCCCAAAACCTCTTCCTGGTGTCTCTGGCCTCGGCCGACATCCTGGTGGCCACGCTTGTCATCCCTTTCTCGCTGGCCAACGAGGTCATGGGCTACTGGTACTTTGGCAAGGCTTGGTGCGAGATCTACCTGGCGCTCGACGTGCTCTTCTGCACGTCGTCCATCGTGCACCTGTGCGCCATCAGCCTGGACCGCTACTGGTCCATCACACAGGCCATCGAGTACAATCTGAAGCGCACGCCGCGCCGCATCAAGGCCATCATCATCACCGTGTGGGTCATCTCGGCCGTCATCTCCTTCCCGCCGCTCATCTCCTTCGAGAAGAAGCGCGGCCACGGCGGCCCGCAGCCGGCCGAGCCGCGCTGCGAGATCAACGACCAGAAGTGGTACGTCATCTCGTCGTGCATCGGCTCCTTCTTCGCTCCCTGCCTCATCATGATCCTGGTCTACGTGCGCATCTACCAGATCGCCAAGCGTCGCACCCGCGTGCCACCTAGCCGCCGGGGTCCGGACGCCGCCGCCGTGCCGCAGGGGGGCGCCGAGCGCAGGCCCAACGGTCTGGGCCCAGAGCGCGGCGCGGGCCCGGGGGACGCGGAGGCCGAGCCGCTGCCCACCCAGCTCAACGGCGCCCCTGGCGAGCCCGCGCCGGCCGGGCCGCGCGACGCCGACGCGCTGGACCTGGAGGAGAGCTCGTCGTCCGACCACGCCGAGCGGCCTCCCGGGCCCCGCAGACCCGAGCGCGGCCTCCGGGGCAAGGGCAAGGCCCGTGCGAGCCAGGTGAAGCCGGGGGACAGCCTGCCACGGCGCGGGCTTGGGGAGACCGGGATCGGGACGGCTGCGGCAGGGCCGGGGGTGGAGCGCGCTGGGGCCGCCAAGGCGTCGCGCTGGCGCGGGCGGCAGAACCGCGAGAAACGCTTCACGTTCGTGCTGGCCGTGGTCATCGGAGTGTTCGTGGTGTGCTGGTTCCCCTTCTTCTTCACCTACACGCTCACAGCCGTCGGGTGCTCAGTGCCGCGCACGCTCTTCAAGTTCTTCTTCTGGTTCGGCTACTGCAACAGCTCGCTGAACCCGGTCATCTACACCATCTTCAACCACGACTTCCGCCGCGCCTTCAAGAAGATCCTCTGCCGCGGGGACAGGAAGCGGATCGTGTGAGGTTTCCGCCGGCGCCCGCGTAGACTCACGCCGACTGCAGGCAGCAAGGCACCAAGGAGTGCTCAGCCCCAGGGCACTCAGAAACCCGGGCCCTGTCTGCTCTGCGTTTCCTCCTCTGGGGTGGCTCTGCAGCCTCCTGCGGGCGGGCGTCTGCTGCTCCTACAAGGGAAGCGTTCTTGCTGCCAGACCCACGCGTCCCCAGTTGTTGGTTTGGCCACTCTTGACCTGGAGCCATCTTCCCGGTGGGCCACCCCAATCAGTATTGCTTCCTGAAGGTATTTTCACCTTCTTCCCCTGGTATAGCCCTCACAGCTCTTCAGAGCAAGCACTGGACTACAAGGGCATGGCTCACAAAAGGTTAATGGATGGTTACCTAGAGGATTACCTAGCCCTGGCTAATTCCCCTTCCATCCCCAGCTCTCTCTCTCTCTTTTTTAAAACCCACTCAGGGCAGCCCTGACTGCCCTCCCCACCACCCCCTCCACAATGTAAATATACACTATTTTTGATAGTACACATGGGGACCCCATATCTCTTGACCTTGGTTTTGACGGTGAAATCCTGGCCTTGGGAGAGATGCCTTCCAGGCAGACACAGCTGTGTGATTCAGGCCAAGCCCCATTTGCAATGCAAGCCCTTTCTGGTGTTATGATGTCCCTCTATGTCGTCCTTTTCACCAGCAACTGGTGACTGTCCCTTTGACACGGACCTGCTTTGAGATTTCCTGACGGGGAAAAGATTTCTGTCCATTTTTTTTTCCTGTGCCTAACAGCATAATTGCCTTTTCCTATGTAAATATTATGATGATGGATCAAGACATAAGTAAATGAACCTTTCTGCCTCACATCAGCCCTGTGTATAAAGCCATTATTCTCTGATGCACTGTTCACCCCAGTAACTCACTTTAAAACCTCTCTTTCCAGTGTTCCCTCTCTCCCTGCAGGGCCACTGCTTGAAGAAGAATATGTATGTTTCTATCTTGTATGTATGTGCGCCCCTCCTGCCCCCAAAGTGCTGACTATGGGAAAATCTTTTAGCTGCTGTTTTTAGACACCAAGGAGTGGAAATTATGTGGAAGAAGCAAACCTGATACAATTTGCCCAAGGTAAACAGTTTGAAAAGACAAATGGGCCTGCCAAACTGTACAGTTCCTGCCCCAAGAGCTGTTAGGTATCAAAGTGTGGTCCTTTCCCCCCTCCCTGCTTTTCTGGTTGAGATCATGTCATTGATGAACTGCCAAAGTCAGGGGAGGAGGGCGGAGACCTTGTGTTTACATCTGCGTTTCTACATGTTTTAGACAGAGACAATTTAAGGCCTGCACTCTTATTTCACTAAAGAAAAACTAATGTCAGCACATGTTGCTAATGACAGTGGATTTTTTTTAAATAAAAAAGTTTACAGATCAAATGTGAAATAAATATGAATGAAGTGGTCCTCTTGTCTGTTACCTGAGTTTTCAAAAGCTTTAAGGCTCTGGGAACATCTGATTTTGTGGATTTTTTAAAAATAAAAAATGTACATTATAAATTTTTTTAAACATTCAATCAATAACAAAGCTACCATTTCCTAAGTGTTTCTGACATGCTAGACACTGTGGTGAACTGGTTGTAGGCATTGCCTCGTTTACTTTTCTCAAGAACCCTATGAGGTAAGTTCTGTTACTATCCCCATTTTTCAGGTGAAGAAACTGAGTCTCAGAGCAAGTGACTTGCTCAAGGTTAACAAGCGGTGGAAATGCATTGTACCTAACTTTATCTCGTTCTAGGGCCTGTGAACTTAACCCCAAAACCTTTCCAGAGTTTTGGCATTAGCCCTTCTCAGAACACTCCCAGTGGAGAGGTGTCTATGCAGTGTGCTATCTACACCAGGTGTGAGATATATCCCAAGTATGTAATATACACAAGGTGTATACATACCCCAGTGTCTATATGACCTAATGTGTCTATATACCTCAAAGTGTGTATCTACTCCAAGGTGTGGTATATGCACCAAGTGTGGAATATATCCAAAATGTATATCTCACCTTAAAGCATGGTAATATATGACATGTAACATATACTCCATAGTGTGGTTATGCACAAAGTATGGTCTAAACACCTGAATAGAACCATGTATTAGTTGGTGGTTTGTGGTTTGAATTGTCTCTGGTCAGAAGGCACGCATCCTTCTTGTTGCATTGCTGTAATAGCAAAGTCTGCTCTGCTGTCTAGGAGGGCTTATGGTCCTCACACTATGGTTATGGCACTTTGAAGCTGGAAGGGGCCTTAACAATCCAGGAGTCCAACCCCTCATCTGACAGATGAGAGGGCAAATGCAGATTCAAGAGGAAGCGACTTGCTCAGGATCCCATGGCGCTAGGTGACAGGGCTCTGGCTCCAGGCTGCCTGGGTTAGGGAGCAGCTGAGAGATGTGTAGTAGCCCTGTGCATATAGTCAGATGCAGTGCTGATAAATAGCCACTCATAGAGGAGGGGGGTTTGAGGGGCAAACCCAAGCATCAGGCTGTGGTTTTGGGGGAGGCCAGCTTTTGTGAGCCCAGCCACCTATAATATGTATGGATCAGCTTTGGACGCCCCCCGGAAGCAGGTCCTTTGCACCCTCTGGGCCATACATGCAGCATCTCCTCATCTTCCTTTGCTTCTCTGGTGCAGGAGAGGGTGTCTGTGTGTGCAGCAGTAGGAGGGTGGAGAGCCCTGAGAAATGATCTGGGCACTGAGGGGTCTGGGAGAGGGAAGACCATGGCTCTGAGGGGGTGAGGAATTCCTGCTGTCACCTAGATCCTCTGAGCCGGCAGACAGGAGGGTGGCCAGGTGCTGGGCTCCAGTGACCCTGGCTCAGAGGCTTCAAAAACCAGCCTCCTGGCCTGTGGCGCCAAGGCTGGCTCCCTGGTCTGGTTCTGTGGCCTGCTCCCCATCCCACCCTCACCCCAGTCTCTCCTTTCCCTCCTCACTCCAGTGCACCCATCGCCCCAAAGGCAAACAGTGCCAGACAATAGTCTGCCTGGCAGGCCCCCAGGCCCCAGGCTGTGTGTCCCAGCCACAGGAGCAGATACAAACACGCTTGCTGTTGACTCTCGGCTCTGTCCTGTCTGCCAGGGAAGTGTTTGCCTTGCCTCCACCCCCAGAGGGAGAAGAAGCATGGGCTGTGGTGCCACACGGAGGGGCCTCTGGTGTCATGCTCCTTCCTCCCCGTTACAGAAGCAGAGAAGCCTTAGAGGTGGATGGAGGCTTCAGAAAGTGGGGGAGAGAGGGCTGGAACCCAGGCATGGATGGGTTTCTGAGTTCACAATAGGAATCACTGTTTATTCATTTGCAAAGGGCTCAAGCAACAGTCTGGCAAGATGTGGGGTGGGGAGGGAAATTGAGGCAAAATGGCTCCCGCAGGGATCTTGGCTTAAAGAGCAGGAGATAAGACTCTAACCCCCACATTTTCCTGTGCATCGTATCTGTTCCCGAGTATCTGGGCCAAGAGGGTCTGTGTTCGTGGCTGAATCTCCTGTTTTATGTAACTTTGGTTGGGATATCGAAAGCCATTAGCTTTTGGGTCTGAAGTGCGTCTTGCTAGATTTACTCCTGCAAGTGCACTGGGTTGGGGGAAGGGTAGTGCCTTCGTTTGAGCCTGGGCACAAGCACGATCTCCTCCTCCCCAAGGCTTTGTTCAATTTCTTCTGTGCTAAAAGGCTGGAGGAGAGAATGATGAAAACATGGCTTAGGCTTTCCCCTGTCTAGGACCCTATAATCAAATCAGAGATTTAGAGCCAGAAGCATCGTCATCAATCCTTACCTCTTACCTTGTACTGGCAGATCAAGGGACCTGGGACCTAGAACAGCTGTTGGTTATGTAGCATTCCAGGAGCCCTTGAACCCACTCCTCCCTGTGACTCTCCGTCTGATGCCACATACACCCAACATGAATTCTATTTTGTTTTGGGATGTGGTGAGTGGTTAATCAACCCCAGAGGACCCCCTGTGCCTGCTTTGTGTCATGGACCATCTTAGGCATTGCAAGGCAGTTCTCTTCCTTCCCTGCATGCACTGTGCAAAACTCACCACTTGTCCCTCTGGAGTGAGATGAGGGCCTGCCTCTGCCCTCTGGAAGCTTTGGAGCTACATGGGAAGCCAAGATGTGCCTGTGAAAATCACTAATTAGCCACACACAGCGACAGTGTGGCAGTAGGGGAGAGGATGCCATGTGCCCACCAAGGATAATGGGCATCCGTACTGTGAGTGAGCGGTGGGGGAGAGGTGGCTGTGGCTGGGAGCTCAGAGCATAGAATGTGGGAGTTGGGATGCCCACACTTTGAGAAGGAAGCCCGTGAAGGAAGCTCTGGTTCTAGCAGCTGAGTCCTGTGGGACCAGTGCCAGGCCTGAGCAGTGGCACCTGGGCCCAGGTCAGGCCTCAGCTTTCATCCAACCTTATCCTTGGGGATGGCATGACAAGGTCCTGTCCCCATTTGGGGACACCTGTAAGGAAGTCTACCTCCTTGACTCAGTAGCATAATAGGATCCAGGTACCCAGGTCCAGAGCCCAGTGCCAGGCTAGCCCTTGGGCCTCTGCCCTGGGCCCTGCCACCCCTCACAGTGGGCCTGAGAGTCCGGGGTGCAGGATGGGGCACCTTCCTCAGCAGAGGGCACGCCGGAGAGGGAGACCACGTCAAGTCACGGAGCAAAATCACTGACACTCGGATTTGTTTTGGAAATAACATTGATCTATTTGATTACCAGAAATCCTGGGGCTTAGAGTTAGTTAAATACAAAAAAAGAGAACAGGGTCTGTTGGAAACAGCCTAGATTGAGGATTAGGAGGCCTGGGTTCTAGGCCCAGTTTTGTCTTTTACCAGTGATGTGATCTTGAGCAAATCCCTCTCTGAGTCCCTGCTTCTTCATTTATGAAATGCAAGTGGTTGGTCTAATATTATTTAAAAGTGTGTTCTGTGCAGTTAATTTAACTACAAAATCTATCTATAATATCTACATTATCTATCGACATTACCATTCTATCTGTCTCTACTGTCTATCACCTCTGTATCAGCTCTTCCCTGTCTGCCACCTATCTGGTGAAGTGCTGGGGTAAGCAGTCTTTAATAGGTATCTTTAATCCTCTCCTTCAGGATCTCTCAGAGACTTTGATGTGCCTGTGTGGTTTGCGATTGTCTGAGAGAGGATGACATGGTGTGCTGATTCCCAAACTCCCTGGACTGTGGAATTTCTTTCTTTCTTTTTTTTTTTTTTTTTTAACAGAGCATCTCAGTGAATCATGTTTGCTGGAACACTTGTTGAGTAACACTGGGTTAAGGGATCTCATGGGGCTTTTCTGCTGATCCATTTTATAATTCTATGAAATGCGGGTCTGCTCTCTCCTTCTGTCCAGGCCATAGGTGAGGCACACTGGGAAGGGCCAACGCATGTTCTCTCTGTAGGGACAGCTGGCGCTAAGGGCCATTGGCATCATGGAGGCTGGGGTAGAAGTGAGGGTTTGGTGTGTTTTCCAAACATAAACTAAGCCTATGTATATGTGTGTGTAACATGTGAGTGTCTATGGGTGTGTGTGTATATGTGTCTGTGTGTGTGTAAACAGGCACCAATGGACACTGAGGACCACTTTGCTCACCTGGGCCTGACATGTGAGGGTATACATGTATGCACCAGGGGAAGAGGTCACAAAGGAAATTAAAGGGGAGTGTGGTGTGTCTCACTGGTTGTCATGTCAGTTGGCCCCTCCCTGCCTGCGAGGCTGCTCCCCCGAGGTGGAATGCCACTCCCCTTCTAGGGCAATGAAGCCAATCTAGGAGGAGGATGGGATGATGCAACGTGCACATTCTGGGGCAGGCAACACTGCTTCTCTGGCAGGCGTATTCTGTAGCCTCCAGGCTGTCCTGTTCTCCGTGGAAGGGGCAGTTTATCTGACTACAGAGAATTCTGGAGGGGATGGGAGGCAAGAGTGAGAGGCTGTTAATGTTGTCCCCAGGTTTTTCAAGGGCAGGGACTTGAGACCTCTTTAAAATCTGTACCTGAGAAAAACAAGATGGCACCCTGTGAAGGGATGAGAGAAGGGGAATTGAAAACGGACTATTTGCAAGGTACAGGCAGGGTTAAGAGAAACTTACAAGGGCCCTGGGACATGCACAGTGGGAAGCTGTCAGCACCTTCAGAAGGGGCGAGGTGCTACCCACACTATTGGAACTGGGACTTTGGGGAAGGATGCCTGGCAGGCACTGCTGGCAGAGGACCCCTGCAGCCATTGCTAAGCTGTATCCAGACAGGGAGAGAGCAGGAAGTATCAGCACATTCTCCACTCTCACTCCTGCACCCTGATCTGCTGGTGGCTGCCCTTAGGCAGAACTCAGAGAGCACAGAAGAAAGAGTAAGGGGACAGCTCACAGGGCTCAGCCTTCCGGGGCTCAGCATGGACAAGGGCAGAGACTATAGCCAGAGGTGCAAGTAGAGAACATCTAGTGTAGAACCCAAAGCCTGAGAAAGGCAGAGTAACAGCACTTTGGGGAACAGGCTGGAGAGAGGCCAGCTGCCTTTCTGCAGTTTGTCCAAGGGCCAGCTGCTTGGGTCACTGGGCATCTGTAGAAGAAAAGCACAGGCCCTCCTTCTTCCCTGACTATGCAGATGCAAGGCTGTGTGTGGGGTTATTATGTGTGGCCAGACTGTGTGAGCATGTGCGTGCGCGCGCGCGCGCACACACACACACACACACACACACACACACACACACTATCCTCTTCTCTGTCTTCCCTGTCACCTGGTCAGGTGAGAGAGAGAGAGAGAGAGATCCCCAGGGACCCATGTGGCTGGCTCTTGGCCACAGTTCTCTGGGTAATCCCCGTCCCATGTCTGTGGCTCAGACAGAGCTCAGAGCTGCCCAGCAGTGATGGCCACTGAGGCTGGGGCCAGTGGGGAGTCTGCTGCTCTGTTTTCAGCATGCTCCCTGGACACACTTAAGGGATTGTTTTTTATGCCCTAGCCCTAGAGGAGACACGGAGACATTTAATGAAAGAATGATAGAGTCCTTCCTTCGTTTCTTCATTCAACTCTGTTTTGGAGCCGCCCCAAGCTAATGTTACTAACATTACTCTATTTGTACTAGGTGTTGGGGTAGAGTGGGGAGCAAACTAATTAGGATCTTTACCTCACAGAGCTTCTTCTGTTATTGGGGACAGCTTCCTCTTGTGTTGGGGGAGAGCTTCCTTTGTGGGGAGAGGGCTGCTTCTTTTGTTTGGGGAGAGCTTCTTTTGTAGGGGAAGAGCTTCTTCTTTTGTTGGGGGAGAGCTTTTTTTTTGTAGGGGAAGAGCTTCTTCTTTTGTTGGGGGAGAGCTTTTTCTTTTGTGGGGGAGAACTTCTTTTGTGCGGGGGAGAGCTTCTTTTGTGGGGGAAGCTTCTTCTTTTGTGGGGGAAGCTGCTTCTTTTGTGGGGGAAGCTTCTTCTTTTGTGGGGGAAGCTTCTTCTTTTGTGGGCTCCAGCAAGTGGTAAGCCTAGTGATGCAGGTGCCAGGGTGGGTGGGCTCACCATGGGGAAAGCTGGCCCAGGTGAAGGCATTGGGGAGGGAGCCTAGAGAAGTGTGCAGTCAGATGAGAGATGAGAGATGGGTAGGAATAGGTCCAGCAAAGGGACTGGGAGTGCTAGGGGTGGGGGGCATTGCATGTTCAAGCAACTTATGAAGTCCACTTTAATAGGACCATGAGATGTGAGAATGGCGAGGCTGGAGGAGGACAGTCCAGATCATGCAGCCACAGGTAAAGGTTTTATCTTGAGGGCTTGGGGAGCCATTAGAGGTGTTTTAGGCAGGGAAGGGACATGATCAGATTTTTTTTTTTTTTTTTGGTTCAGAACAATCATTCTGGCTGCTGGGTGGAGACTGTTAGGGGAGGGGTATTGGGAGCAGTAACTCAGAGCGTTAATAGCCTAATTAGGGTGCTGACACCACAGGGAAGGCCAGGAACCCTCACTCCCTCAGGGTCACCCAGTGGCAGCGCCAGTCTCTGTGCAGACCCAGATATTGGGATTTTAGAGCTTCCCTTACCTGCAAAATACTGTATACCACTGCCCCTACCCTCTGTGAATTTCCATCTTCTCCTTGGCTCAGAGCTTCCTATTCATGGTCAAATGCAAACATCTCCTGGAGTGTGAATTCGGTCGGTCGTGGTGGTATGTTGACCTAACAGGCCACGGGACCTGACCTGGTCTGACTCGCTTCTTGTTTCCGAACATCACCGTCTATCGACACAACAGGCCAGGGAAGATTTGAGGAGAGACCGTGGAGCACAAGCACATCATGTCCCCAAAGACTAGTTGATTATCAAGGGTGAATGAGAGCTTGCAAGGACTCACCCCTGCCAACTCCATGGATTCTGCTTGGGAATCAGAAGATCTGATAAGCCCAAAATCTGGAACTCGCACTGCTGACTCCTATGCCAGGCTGTTCAGGCCCTCAAAGATAAAAGTCATCCATTTCCAAGAAGTTAGGGAACTTGTGACTTGACAGGGATGTCTACTTTGCCTGCCATGAGGAGCTCTCAGCAGCACACTCACTGCTCTCGGCTGGGCCTTTTCCTATGACCCTCCACATTTGCTTGTTTGCCTGAAACCTAATCCTTCCTTTTTGAACACTTGCTGGGAATGGAGCTATCCCTCCCAGGAGCTCCCAGAGAGGGTGGCCCAGGTGAAGGCATTGGGGAGGGAGCATTGCGTTCTACACTAGATATTCTCTACTTGCCCCTCCGACTATAGTCTCTGCCCCTGTCTATGCTGGGCCCTGGAGGGCTGAGCCCTGTGAGCTGCCCCCTTACTCTTTCTTCTGTGCTCTCTGAGTTCTGCCTAAGAGCAGCCACCAGCAGATCAGGGTGCAGGAGTGAGAGTGGAGAATGTGCTGATTCTCCCTGCTCTCTCCCTGTCTGGACACAGCTTAGCAATGGCTGCAGGGGTCCTCTGCCAGCAGTGCCTGCCAGGCATCCTTCCCCAAAGTCCCAGTTCCAATAGTGTGGGTAGCACCTCGCCCCTTCTGAAGGTGCTGACAGCTTCCCACTGTGCATGTCCCAGGTCTTGGAGGGAATGGCTGGTATTCCTGAGAAGGGCACTTTAAAGCTGAAACTTTGGAATCAGGAAGATCGGAATTAAAATCCTGGTTCCATCACATAGCTTTGGTTTAACCTTGAACAGAGGGCTAAGCACCAGTTTCTCCACATGTAACTTGTAGAAGAAGTTGCCAGTGTTTTGGTAGGTTGCTTAGGCCTACGCTTGGCATCTGGTAGGGGCTCATTAGTGCTAACCTTTTCTTCTCCAGTTTGGAAGCTGGGCAGCTCCTTTTGCTCCCGTAACTGCTCTGGGCTGAGTGGGGCTGGGCTGGGCAGTGTTTTAGGGTGATTTGTGACAGAGATTTGACCTCTTAGGTCTTAGCTTTCTCTCTTTACAGCCTGATGGAAGACCTTATGTCTTCAATAGCACAAGAGGGTGGGCCTAGAAGAACTCCAAGACCCATACGTGACCTGAACGACCACGATGCATTTCTAGACTTGAAACTGAGGTCTCCTGATGCCAGGTTAGTGCTCCTTGCTGCTTCGCTGTACCACAGGTTGGTTTAACTATCTTCTGAACATAATGCTCATTTCTGCCTCCATAACTCTGCTTCGATTCTCCTGCATGTGGAATGCCACATACATGCTCCCTCTGCTGCCTCCCAAAATCACACCCAAACTTTAAAGCCAAGCTACACCACCATACTTTAAAATTTTAATAGTGGAAAGAACCTGGGGTTTGGCATCAGTTATACTGAGGCTTAATCCTTGGGTCTGTCTTGCTGTCAGTTCCACTCCCCCTCTCCAAAGGTGGCAAATGCCCAATGGGGGTACATGGTGGAGGGCGCCATGCTGCCGCTGAGAGGAGCTACTCATGGGCCTGCCCCCTGCCCTCCCATTCTTGAAAGCTCTGAGGGAGGGTCTTTTCGTCACTCTTTCTTCTCATTCAAATGGATTGGGGCTAGAGACTTGTATCTTCCCCAGTTCTTCTGTGCCCACTGCTGGAGAGCTTTTGGTCAGAAGAGTTTCAGATCTAAACCAAAAGGGTTGGGTGTGGTGGCTCATGCCTGTAATCCCAGCACTTTGAGAGGCTGAGGCGGGCACGTAATTTGAGGCCGAGAATTCAAGAACAGCCTGGCCAACATGGCGAAACCCTGTTTCTACTAAAAATACAAAAATAGCTGGGCATGGTGATGCATGCCTCTAATCCCATCTACTTGGGAGGCTGAGGCATGCGAATCGCTTGAACCTAGGAGGTGGAGGTTGCCTTGAGTGGAGATTGCGTCACTGCACTACAGTCTAGGTGATACGGGGAGACTCTCTCAAAAAAGAAAAAAAAAAAAAAACAAACGTAAACCTAACGGAAATCATGAGAAATGCAGATTTTCCCCTTAGAGGGAAAGGTTTCTACCGTATAAGCCGCCCCTAACTCATGAGTTCTCCAAAGCTCTCCAGCGTGGGGCTAAGACGAGCTTAGATTTTGGTGTCTGAGGGACTGGGGTTTGCATCCTGGCCTCAACTCTGACAATCTACATGACCCTGGATATGTTGTTTTTTTCCCCATGGCATCAAGTAAAAATGGGTAAAATATTACTTATCTCATGGGGCTGCTGTAGAATTAAACGAGGTGATGACTTTGCAGTAATAACTCAGAATTTGACATAGAAGATGGCTTTGGTCCTGTGAGCTACAGGTCTGGAGGCAGGGCTGCCTCTGTGTAATCTTGGACACTCTTTGATCCCATCTCCAACACTTGCCTGCTGCTCTGCTAGCTTTGTGGAATGTGGCCTGTGGATCCATATTTCACTTCAGGGCTGCACCAGGGTTCCCTGTTTTTGTCCCAGTGTAAGTTCTGAAAGGGCAGAGCAAATAGGAGGAAGTGAAGGGAACTAATTGGAGTAATTTCTTTACTGCTTTATGCTTTGGTTTACTCATATGTAAAAATTTTTGTTTTTTGTTTGGTAAGAAACAAACACGTTAATGTAAATTAAGTGTTTAGAACAATGTCTGGTGCAAAGTAATTGCTCAGTAATGGTTAGCTATTATTTACTTATTTATTTGGCACTTACTGTAAATTTGTCACTATGCTAAGTCCTGAGGATACAAAATGGGAAAGATCTAATTCCTGTCCTGAGTTTCATGTTGGAGATAAAGTAAATAACTAGAATAACTCATTGTGTTATAGACAATGCAAGAAATTAGAATCAGTAGTTCTCACCATTAATAGGGCATTAACTCTGCAACATTTATTTCATTTATATACTGGAATATTTTGTGTATTTAAGAAGAAAACAAATCTATGTGAAAACTGTTCATAATACAGATTTAAGAGAAAAAGACAGATGATAACCAGCAGAGTATGATCTCATAGAAATTGAAAAATAAAAAGACAAAAAAACTGGAAAAACAGACTGTTAGTAGTTACCTTTGCAGTCAATTTTTTCCTAAAATTTTCTTCTTACATTTTTCTGTAATGATCATGTATAACTTTTGTAGCAAAATGAAAAATTCTTTGAAAGCAAGAAGGAAACACTATAGTGTCTCCAGTTTAGAGAGAAGATATGTTACTGTCTATTGAAGAAATGAAGGCTGTGATGAGAGAAGATGGACATAATCGATTCATAAAAATTCAAAAATAGATGTTTACAGCAGAAAAAAAACAGTCTCACCAAAAAGGAAATCAACACGATGGGAAAAGACATTAGGTAGAAAATATTCCGAAAAAATTCCAATCCTGCACATTTAAGACTGATTCCTTATAATAAGAGGAGTCTGATATCGATGTTGATGGTCGGCACATAGGGAAATAAATGCATCTCCATTTGGTTAATGGAAGAACTTTCTAGCAATGAAAGAAATGAGCCTGAGAACAACTGTAGGATATCTCACAGTAAAAAAAAATATGGAAATAATAAAGTCACATAATAAAATCACAGTAAAAAGGAGAAATCACAGAACGCAAGGCCAGGAAAGCCACGGCTGTGCTGGAGGTCGACAGCAGGTGTCCGTTCTGACTGCTGCATGCTCATGCTCTATTGGGTGCTAATATTTTAAATAACCCCTCTAGAAACACATGTGTTCATACACACTGGTATGATATGCAAATTGGGCCTTATCTTCTGGAGAGAAATCTGGCAATATTGTAAGAAGAGCCATAACATTACTTACAATATTATTTTTCTCCATTGTCGCACTCTTGAAAAACACTCACTAAAGAACTAATATTAAGAGAAAAAAAGATGCCCACAATAATGCTGTTTATGTTAGCAAGCATTGAAAACTATCTGATGTCTACTCGTAGGGACATGGCATATTTTCATAACACCACGTATCCATCAGGGTTGTTTGCAATGCCCTCTTCATATCTGAGTTCTCATGCAGTCCCACCAGTGGGTGCATATTGTCATTCTGACTTTGTGGTAGATCTATGTGACATGCCAAGGTTACTCAGAGTTCAGTTTCAGCTCTACCACTTCTTCAGGGGCACAGTCCACAGCTCTTCCTATAGCTTGTGGTTACATGTTTATGATGCCACATCCAAGGACTTTGTTTCCTGCTGAGTTTCAGTCACCTACAACCCATAGTAGGCATCCAGTAAACATTTGGTGGATGAATGAGTTAATATGATGAAATACACTTAAGTCAGTAGACGTGACCATTGAGAACCACGTTAATGCAGGAATGGTGAATGTAAAAATGAGAACATGGTGTTGAGTGTGACAAGGCACACATATTACATGACTGCTCCACACTGGATGTGCACAAAGACAGAGGAAATTGCTCACCTCACAGGGACTAAGTTCCACAGGAAAGAGAACGTAAGTGCTTATGTTTTAAGGACAGAGGAAGTGCTGTCCACCAGGGAAGAGCCTGTCTCCTGGCTGGCAAAGTCCTTGCTCATAAATTATCAGTGGTTGATATGGTACAAGGGCTAAGATAAAACCTGATGAGATCTGCAGGTGTTTGACTTCCCAAGAGCTGTCGCTCTGATGCATTTTTGTGCTTGAAACAACTCCAGAGTGAAGATGGGATGTACAAAGACTTGTGTGGATACACTTTGTATTAGCCAGGATTCTCCAGAGGGACAGAACGAATAGGATATATGTCTGTACGAAAGGGAGTGTATAGGGGAGAACTGGCTCACATGATCAGAAGGCAAAGTCTCATGAAAGGCTGTCTGCAAGCTGGGGAAGAAAGAAGCAAGTAGCGGCTCAGTCCAAAAGCCTCAAAAGCAGGGAAGCTGACAGTGCAGCCTTCAGTCTGTGGCCCAAGGCCTGAGTGCCCCTGGCAAACCACTGATGTAAATCAAGAGTCCAAAGGCCAAAGAACCTGCAGCCTTCCAAGGGCATCAGAGGAAGAGAAGGAAGCATCCAGCATGGGAGAAAGATGAAACCAAAAGACCCAGCAAGCCAGCTATTCCCTCTTCTGCCTGCTTTGTTCTAGCCATGCAGACAGACGATTAAATGGTGCCCATCCACATTGAGGGTGGGTCTTCCTCTTCCAGGCCACTGACTCAAATGTCAATCTCCTCTGTCAACACCCTCACAGACAACACCCACAAACAATACTTTACCAGCTGTCTAGGCATCCTTCAGTCCAATCAAGTTGACACTTAATAGTAACCATCACACACCTATAGGCTGTCAAGGGCTGTGATAAACACTGCCTGGAGGGTTGTGGAACAATCCTCAGAGAGAATAGCTTTGTGCAGGATCTTGAGGATATGGAGGAGTGGATGTGTTCATGCACAAGTGTGTGTGTATGGGATACACAAACATGTCATATACTATACATATATATGCCTTTCCTCCCTCTATCTTTCTCTATATATCTATATATATGGCAATGAGTGTTGTGAGTTGGGGGAAAGTCTTAGCTTTTAAACACAGGGACAGGGATTGAAAACAGAACCCTGATCTAGGAGTTTGCCAGTGCTCAGGACAGTGGAGTTAGAGGAAGGTGTTCTTGTCCCAGCTTTTAGGCCAGAGACAAAAGGTAGTCTCAGCTCGTTAAGTAAGGATGGCCCTGGATCTGTAGGGAAGAACCAGAAAGGGGAAGGGGGTCAGAACTAATCAGCTCATATGGCTCCGGGCTTCACAGTACCATTCCTGGTCATCCTTTGTGTGTGCAGCAACAAAGGTCAGCCTTTGTTTTGCTCTCTGGGTGACTCCTGTCCTCCATGCCACCCTCCATGGAACCTGCTGAAGCAGAGCCTCAAAGTTAGGGTCACCTGGGCATGTATTCACAGCCACTTCTTCTGGGTTCTCTGTTGTGTGGCCTGGGTCGGGCAGGGTCTTGGCACCCCGTCACTGCACTTGCTCATCTGCAGCATCTCGGGCCTGTGCTCACTGTTCGCGGTGTTAGTCCTGAATCACTCACCGCAACTCACTTGCCTCGTGCTGCCCAATCTTACTTCAGTTGTCCTGATGACTAATGTGGTTACTTGCTCTCAGTTTTTAATTGTTTTGGTTTGTATTCGGTACATGCTGTTGTTGTCTTATGGGTTTTGTCTCCTCTTAGTGATGATGATGATGATGATGATGATGATGATGATGATACCTATTCGGTGATAATGATTCCTCACTCTCTATCCCAGCAATACAATGAAGAATGTCTTATGCACATTTTCTCTGACCCAGCCCTGGGCTCCTACTATCATGGGGCAGGGATGACTCAGACTCTGCTGATCTCAGCTTTGCAGATGCGATCTGGACAATTTCCCTGCCTGGGAGCAGGATGGGAGCAAAATTGATGGAAGCAGTAGACATATGACACTCTTTGTGAGGTGTCAGCTCCAGGCTCTCTGTGGGGTTGGAGACTTTCTTGTACCTTCTGCATATTCCCTGCTTTTCTGCAGCACTCCCAGCAACCTCTTTTCACTGGGGCGGAGAGAACCATGGTGATGGTATTGAAGGGATTGGATTCTGTCTGTAGCTCATCAGGGTCATGTGTGGGATAGAGGCCACGCATGAAAATCAACCCGCTTGTTATGTAGTGAATGTCTGTGGTTTGCATTCCCAGCCATCATTCCCTCTTCTGGCAATAGCCTCACTCCCATCTATGTATTGCTCTCAGTTGGTGTGTTTGGGGTGGGCTCCAAGGTGACTCTATGAGCTAAACCCAGATTTGTAGCCTGCCATTGTATCCCCCACTGTGACCACAATGAGTGGGCCAGGGGCCCATCCCTGAATTGGTCAGAGCCAATGAGATGCCAGAAGACTTTCAATGGAATTGTTGAGAAAGAGGCAGTGTTTTTTCCCACTGGATGTGCCATGTCCATCCACAACCTGGGGCACCATGGAAGATGGAAGAACTCTGAAAGAGGAAAAGAAATGGAGCCCCAATGACACCAATTGAGTCCTTAATCTAGTTGTGTGTGAAGTGAGACCTATCTCTAGACTTTTAAAAAATTTAATGAGCCAATACATTCCCGTTCTTTTAATTAGGCCAATCTGAGTTGAGTTTTCTGTCACTTACAACAAGGAAGTCCTGACAGATATAGTCCTGCGACCTTTGGGTCAAAGTCACCTCATCAATATGCTCAAAGATTGCGTGAATTTGAAGTGAGTTTCTTTGTTTTGCTTCTTTAGTTGGGTGTCACTTTGTCCTTGTGTTATGATCAACTTTCTAATTCAAACTAAGTTGACACTGCCTTAAACAGTTCTTTGAACTTATCGAGAGTCCATCAAACCAAGGTCAGAAACCCATAACCCACATGCTGTCCTATGGGGGCCAACAGGTCAAGTATATAAGATTACTTGGAACAACTCCTTGGGAGGGTGGGAGGAACTTTCAGTTATCCATCAATTTCTGGGATTCTCTTATGTTACTGGATAGGAGGTAGAGGACTTCTGACCATCTGGGCTTCCAGTCTTGGGGTCCAACTTACCATTTGCATGTTTCTAAAGAGGACAGAGCAGTTGTTCTCACAACTATTTCCTGGCTCTGCAAATAGCACAACGCCATCATTGTCCCAGAGGCATGACCCAAATCCTGGCTGTCCTGTAACAGGAGTTGTTGCCACCAAGTGACTTATTTCATGGCGAAACCTTCCAGAAATGGGTTTAGACATTGTTGGAATGTGTATGTATTTTTGTGCATTGCATTTTGGGGACATTATTTGATCTAGTTGGCAAAGTGAAGCCAGATGAGCTGAGAGCATAGGTCATTTGGGCTGCCAGCTTTCTGCACTTAAATATTCTGCTTTATTCCCCTCACATTTCTATAGAAGTTCAGCTTTCAGAACTATGCAACAGTATTTGGGCACAAAACTCTGTAAATGCCAATAATCTCTGTAAATCATCTATGTGTGTACATGAATCCAGTGAAAAATAAAGGAGCATTGTGGTCAAATGTGTGGACCCTGAAGTCTGCACACCTGTGTTCCTCATTCACCTGAGGAATGAGGAATGTCTGTCTTGAGGAAGAGAGGAATGTTGGGGATCACATTTCTTTTGTCTTTCCAAAACCAGCTGGGGTGTCACTGGCTCACCAAATTCCTCCATGTTTCCCATTTACAGTCTTTTTGGGCTGCTTCATCACACCATGAAAGGGGATGTATTCTGGATCCTTGTCTTACCATATTATTTGATTATTTATTATTTTTTGGTCTATGTAAGCCTTTCCTCCCTCTCTAGCCTGAAAGTGCTGGGTGGGTCAAGGCTGTGCCTATCCTGCTCCCCACTCGAGGTCTAGCACAGTGCCTACATGTCGAGGGTGTTGGGTACGGTCTTGTTGACCCTTGGGCCTTTGCTGCCATGGTGATGGGGTTGGCCAGTAGGTGTGAGGGAAGAGCCTGAGGGCAGAAGTTAGGGATGGGAGGAGAGGTGTGGGTGGGGTGGCCCAGGGAGTGGGGGTTCAGTGAAATAAGGAGGCTAGAACCTTGCTTCTTTGTACGAGGAAGGTTCATGTGGCCCATTAGCTTCACTGAGAATGGTCCTGGATTCATGGCTTGAGGGGGAGCTAGAGACCTGGAAGCAACCACGGCCATTTAACCAAGGTCCATTGCCCTGGTGATGTGGGGTCCTTCCCCTGGGCCAACTCTTCTGTTGGGCCAGTTCTGTTAGGTGGTCTGTGTCCTGCCCCATGGGGTCTGAAGGATATAGAGGGGCTAATGGCCAAAGAACTATGGGCAAAGGACTTGCCCTTGTTCTTCTTGGATGGGAAGCATGGAGGACACCTGGAGTTGGTCCCTGATCCTCTGTTGTCTGCAGCCATAGCCTCAGGATCTCATGGAGGCAGGAAGACCTAGCCTTGCTCTCAAAGCAGCAGGCCCTTATTCCTACCACTTCTGCCTCAGCTCGCCCGCTGCGCCTCCTTGGGAGCCCCTCCTCAACCATAGCCTCCAACACATTGGCAGCATGCTCAATTGTTGACCAGGGAAGAAACTTACAGCTCACCAGAGGAGTGACCCTGCTCTTCCATTCCCCACCTGAGATGGTCTGGGGTCTCTTTCTGGATCCCAGATGTGCCTCTGTGTGTGTGTGTGTGTGTGTGTGTGTGTGTGTGTGTGTGTGTGTTTATGAGAGAGAGAGAGTTACTATAAAATTGGGGGCAGAGAACAAGTGGAAAGTCACAGAGAGCATTTCTTCCCTCTTGGGTGCCCCAGTCCCCAACCCTATGGAAGCCACCTGTCCTGGGCATGAGGAGGCTGGGAAGGGAGTACAGTACAGAGGGCACAGTACTTCCAGGACTTCTGACCTCCAGGAGTGTACTTTTGGGAAAGGAACTCAAATGTACAGCAGCTTCTCTTGGGTTACCAAGTGTGTAGACTTGTATAGGCAGCTGGGCCTGGTCCCTGAGCCGAGCCCCAGGGGCTCTGACGCTCCTATTTACTGTCTTCCTGACTTGAGCACACCATCTCCCTTTCCACTGTCTCTACTTTTTCATCTGTAGAATGGGTATCCTACCACCTCACTCCAAAGGTAAGTCTAAGGAGACCACAGGTGAGGCAGCACTTTGCAAATTCTAATGTTCCTTGCCACAGCGCTGATGGACATGGTGGATGACAGAGCACAGGAGCCCCGCACTGAAGTGCTGGGGGTCTGCAGAAGGACAAGGAGGGACAGAAAAGGCTGCTCCAAGGAAGGGCATTTGGTTCCTACAAGAGTCTTGGATCTTTGTCTTCTTGCTCTGGGCCATAAGGAACCAGAGGCGCAGTCGGGCTTTGGGGTGGTGGATGCAGGCAGCTGCAGGGGATGGAAAAAACAGGCACCGTCCCTCATTGCCTCAGATTTATCCAGTTCTTTGTCCCTGGTCTCAGAGGGTTCCTTTCCAGACTGTGTTGGGAACTACAGGGGCCCTTGGACCTTCAAGTGTGATTTTTTTTTTTTTTTTTTAATGGAAGTGGTTCTAGAGAACTCAGGAAGAAAACTGGCATCATAAAAATATGATGTGATGTGGCTAACAAGAAAGCATAACAGGCCTGGCTCTGCATGGCCTAATATAGCCTGGCATTCAAGCCCCAGCCAGGATGTAAATGGGGATTGGTAATTGAAAACACGAGAGGTCTCTCGGATGGGATGACGGAGAGCCTGCTGCGATCTCTGAGGCGGACATGCCAAGGGGATCTGAAAAGCGGCCCAAGGGGACTGTCCTGGGTTTCTAAGTGTGGGTGGGGTTGGGACCTGGATGAAGGCACCCCCCTGCAGCCTCCTGCCCACACTCTGCCTAGCGGGCCAGCATCGGACTGACCAGTTCAATTAGCCCTCATGGGGAGGAGTGGTGGGCTCAGCGCCACCAGAGATCATAAATTCCATCACCCTGACCTCTTGAGAGCAGAGTGGACCAACCTCTCCATTCCCCTGCCCTGCCAGCATCCTGGCTAGCTGGTTTTGGCCCTACATGGACTCTGAGAGAACATGGCCCAGTCCTCCCCCTCAGACAGCGGATTGACGCCAACTTCGAGTGTGGAAGCATCATGGGGGCAATGCCAGACACTTTTTCTTCCTCATCCTCTCTCCTCCTGCAAAGACACAGATCCATGAGTCAGCCAAGAAGCTAAAGGACTCTGATGCTATTTGGTGCTGACTTGTGACTCAGGTCTGGGGAGGTAGAGGGGGCAGAATGTGGGAGAGGAGAAACAAGTTTGGGAGTGAGAATGGTTTCCCTGGGGCCACCTTGCCGGGTGACCAGTTCATCTCTGTTTGCCTTGGGCCTTCCTGGTTTTGGCACTGAAAGTCCCAAATCCCAGAAAACCTCTCAGTCCAGGGAGAACCAGGATGGTTGGTCATCCTTTCCCATCAAAACCTCTGAAGTCTGCTCCTATGGGAGCACCATCTCTGGATTGGTGTCCCACGTGACTCAGCCAAGGACCCAGAGCCTCCTGCTGGCAGAGCTAGGACTTGAATACAAATCCAGGGCTGTTTGCCCCCAGCCTGCATTACTCAGGTCCTTCCAGGAAGTGGGACACCTGGATCTCTCCAATGATCTTGGCCAAGGCCTTTCCCCAGGATGGAAGTGGTGGTGAAATACCCAAAAGAGGGAGGAGAGGGGTGAATGAGTCACCCTTGGAGATCAAAAAATAAGACCCTGCAGTTCACCCTAGCTCAGAGATGTGGGATCCCAAGAGGGGAAAGATGCGATCTCTGCCCTTAAGAAGTTCACATCCTTCTTAGAAAGGTGCAGTGGGCTTGCCTTTGGGTGCCTGGCTCAGGTGCCACTCAGTGCCACCTACACACACTCACCAGGAAAAAATAGACAAAGGGTGTGGTTTATCAAGATTGCATTACTTTTAATTTCCCTTATAGAATGTATTCATTCAAGAAATATGTATTGAATATTTGTTCTTCAGTGTGTTGTTCCTTGTGTATGAAACATACTCTTCTCTTTTCCCCTCCTTCTGTCCTTCACCCCGACGTCCCAATTCCACCCATTCCTCAGGTCCCAGCTCAACAGGTAATATTTATTGAACACTTAGTACGGATCAGGTGCCATAGTAAGCACTTTGCACTGCTTTAATTAAATACATTTAATCCTCATGAAAACCATATGATTCTATTATATCCATTTTACAGATGAAGAAACTGAGTGGTTAACTGGCTTGCCCCATTATGACACATGGCTCTTCACTGTTAGGCTGGGTTGCACCCCGGCTTGCACTTTCCCTGCAAGGAAGGCTTTCCTGAGCCCTAGTGCCCAGTTTCCAAAGTCCCTTTGATTAGTCTCCGCTTGAGCACTTGTCACCAAGCTGTGACACACAGTCTCCTTGTCTGTCTCCTCCATGAGATGGGGTTCCTGGAGGGTTGGACTCCTTCCTGCTGTGTCCCTGAGAGTAGGCATTTAGGAGGAGTTTGGTAAATACATATTGGATGAGTAAATGAATGAATTGATGGATGAGTGAATGAGTTGCCTCAGTGGCCATAGGAGCTCTGAGGTCCTCAGCAAAAGCCTTTGTTTTGTCACTGAGGGGCACTCCACACTGGCAGCATTGGGCCGAGGAGCTCTTGACGGCACAAGGCAAACAGCCCTTCTGAGTAACCACATAACTATGACATCGGGAAACAAACTGATTTTTAAATACTAAAACAAGTTTAAACTTTTTACAGTAAATGACATCTTTTCATGAATTCTTGGGATGAAACTGAGATTTGGACGAAATTTCATGCTTGTGTTGGTGTCGACAGGCACGTCTCAAATTTCACCCTTCACCCAGCCCCCTGCAAATTCTCCTCTGCTGTTGGAGTGATTTGGGGAAAAGTTTGAGAAATGCCACCCGGAGGAGCTGGCTGGAGCTCAGGACATGGGATGTCTGGACTCAGTGTGGGCTGAAGGAAGGGTATTTCAGGGAGGCGCACTGCAGGAGCAAAGGTGCAATAATGGGGACAGGTGGCCCTCTCCTTGTTCCTTGTTGCTGGAACTGGGTGAGCAGCCAGTCCCTGTGAATGGCTCTGAACATGCCAATAGCTATTGCAATATACGATTAGCAGCCACATCCTGAAGTACCACTGCCACCACCACCACCAAGTACCATCACTTGGAAAACCTCACAGTATTTTTAGTCCCTTTAGCTCAAGAAAATATTATATCATCTCTTTTCCTCCCTACAAGCCAATTCATTGTTGATCTTGTCCCGTCATAAAACCCTGTTCTCCTTTTTAGCTGTGCGAGACCAATCAGCGGTGGGGTGGAGTCCCTCTGCTATTTTCATATTTTGTGTCACTTGTTCACATGGGAAAAATCATGACATTTTCCCACGTTGGGGCCCTGTGCAACCTGGCTTTGAATTTTAAGCATGTAATTGCTCTGGATCATGCAAGGGGGCCGATGAGCTGACCGACCAGCAGGGCTCAGGGTTCCAGGCGCCTGATGTTGGCATGACTGGGGCTCGATGCTGACAATCTTATTGATTTTAGAACCATTTCCAAATAGAAGAGGAGGAACCAGTGCCCTGTAGAGTGGTGGGAGAAAAGAGGGGCAACGTCCTCCATTGAAGGAATCTGCTCTGATTCAGTAGGAAGGCCGGGAGATGCTTGGCAGTTCCAGTTCATTGCAGGTTTACAAAATGCTTTTCCACCTTGATCTCTTTTGGTCAAAATTCTGGGAGTTGGGGTGGGCAGAAGACATGATCTGCCTCCTACAATTGAGGAAACAGAAAGGGCCAGAAAAACAGCCCAGTGCCCCATGGAGCTAGAAATGGCAGAACCGGACTGCAACTGGAGCAGCGTAGTGGCTGATGTGATGGGTCAGGGGTTCAGACAAACATGGATGTATATCAGGCTTTTCCATCTGTTGGGTGAGTATCTGCACAGTCACTTCTCTTCTCTGAGCCTCAGTTTTCTCAGCTGTAAAATAGGGATGATATCCTGTCACAAGTTGAGTAGAATGTGATAATAGATGGGAAGTACGTAGTAAGTGCTCAATATATGGTCCCTATTCATACTATGAATACTACTTTTTGCTGCAGATGTCCCATCTCTCTGTGTATCTTGCCCAGTCTTCCCCTCTCTCCTTCCCAGAGGGTCCCATCTGTTATCTCTTTCAACTTGCAGCCAAATAAGCTTAAAGAATATGTAAATAGTTTAAAAATTCAAGGCACAGACGTGTCTGTTGTGTTCTGGATCTGCCAAGAGACGTCGTTGCCATTTCTCTGCCACTTCTAGCTCCATGAGCCCCTGGGCTACTTTTCTGCCCATTTGTTTCCTCAGTTATAGGAGGAAGATGATGGCTTCTGCCCACCCCAAATCCCAGAACTTTGACCGAAAGAGATCAAGGTGGGAAAGCATTTTGGAAGCTGCAGTGACTTGGAGATGTGCATGTCCTTTCAGCAGTGAAAGGGGATTAAGAGAATCTGCCGCCATGGGCTGGAGTCTGACCTGGCATCACCTGGACAATGGCTGGCATTTGTGGAGCTGTGAGTTTCTAAGAAGGAAATTATCTTGGCACCTCAGCAAAGCAATGGGCAGCTGTCTAGAGTCCCATCTGTAGGGGACACACACACACAAAAAAAACACTGGAAATTTAATGTCACAGGCAATGTTTACCCAAGTGCTTTCAGGGAAAGTTTGATGAAATGGGAAGATCGTTTTTGGATAAGCTGTGTGGGATACAGCATAGTCTCCCAGAGTGAGTGCCAAGAGCACAAGATGGTCCCTAAATAGGGTGGAGACAACCTTCTGATGAGCTTTTAGTTTGCTGGGTATATTTGGGGCCAAAGCTGAATGGCTTGGGGAACCCCCTTGCCAGGGGATGCATGGGTCTCTCTATCATGAGTCTGGGCTGAGACTGGAAAGCTGGAAAGGGAGGAAGGTGCAGTGAATATCAGGCATGTGACTGTCCTGCTATTAAACCATTTACCCAGACTGTCCCACCCCAGCCTGAGGTTGACGTGATAGGGGTGCATACATTAGGCAGATGCTGTGGGAACTCCCTGAATGGTTGCCCAGCTCTGGGGTGGACCTGGCCATGCTTAAAGGAGAACAAACCCTGCCAGGATTTCAGGTGGCCCGGGAGGTGGGGGTGCTGGCAGTGAGTGTGTCTCACAAAGGCCACTGTCCTAGAGACAAAGGCTGGATGGAGGCTGGCCCAGTTCCTTCTGTTCCTAATCCTACAGAATCTCCTTGAAATTTCATGGGCCTCAGGGGTCACCATTGGCTGAGGGGTTGAATGCTCCATGGCCGAAGCTTCGCTCTCTGCTTGGTAGTGAAAACAGCCACCTCCCCACCACCCTGTACGGATGAGCCACGGCTCCTGGCCTCCTGCCGTTCACATGGTCTAGGTGGATGGTCCAGCTAGACAGCCAGCTGGGCATGTGCTGAGCCTCTGCTGTGTGCCAGCTACCCTGTTAGGTGGCTCCTCCTGTACCCAGTTTTTAATCCTTCCAATACACTTGCAAAGTCAGTGTTAGAATTCCCATTTTATAGAGGAGGAAGCTGAGGCTGGGGTTAAGGATTCTGCCTCTAGTGGCTTGGGGACTCAGTCCTGGTCTAGAAGGACCCTCCCTCCCATGCATGTCTTCCAGTTCTAATGTCCACACTGGCTGAGATTTCCAGTGTCCCGCCCTGCTTGCTGGGTCCTTGTGGGTTTTTGCTGTGGGTCAGGGAACTTCAGGATTCACAGATGCCGGCTGACTTAGGGTCTGGGGTGCTGGGCTCCCACCCTATTAGGGACCAGCCATAGCTGCTGGGGCCTCCTACTCAGGTGAGGAGGAAGCAAAAAGGCAGTTTTTTGTGGGACCCTGCACAGAAGGTGGACGCATGCTCAGGGGAATGGGGTGGGACTCCTTCTCCCTGCACCTTTCCAGTTTTTCTGGGCACTTGGTGGTGGGAACCCCAGGGGACAGTATTGCTTTCCTTCTGCTTTTTGGGGTGGGGCTGGGAGGTGTGAAAAGGAAATGCAGGCCTTGGGCAGAGGTCAACTACAGAGGATCAAAAGACCCATGTGGTATTTACTTGTCCCATTTCCTTGCCAAAGGCCACCCCTGGAGCACAAAGCCCGGATCTTCAGAACTTGAGCCCTGCTGTTGTTCTGGAATTCTGGACTGAGATAGGGCAGGGGGCCATGACCAGATGGATTCTTGCCTCGTTCTAGCCAGGGGAACAGCCGACTTGTTGGGCTGGACCAGGAATATGGCTACCCCCTCACCCACTTTAGGAATCCTAATTGATTTCTTTTTGACATTGCACTTTGCAACTCCCTTCTCCTGCAGGTGAAAGGGCAAATTGGAAGGTAAAACCTGCGGCGGCAAGGCCTTGAATGTTGCTTATCACCTCCAAGAGCAGGGTGGAGAGAGTGACAGCTTTATGATGATTAACCTGTGAGTCTGCTGCACTGGAAAAAAATTAATCTCGAGGCCCAAGACCTCCCCGCCCCCAGCCACTTTTAAATGCTACTTTCTCAAGGCTGTGAACTTGATTCTTCCCCTCCAACTCATTGTGTTTATTTTGAATAGTACTTCTCAGGAACTTTTACATTAAGCTTTCCTACCTGATGTTGCTTGGTTTGGACTAACGTCAATAATAGGCTTATTTCCCTGGTGTAATAATGGAAACTATGCTTCATTTCATGTGCTGCCTCGGCTAAATTGTGGTGGCAACATGGAGCTCTGTATTGGGAAGAATCTGGGGCTGAGACCAGACTCAGCAGAAAGTAGTGCTGTGATTGATTAGCAATGTCTGTCATGGCCATGGGAGGCAGGAGTGGGGACATCTGCGCCATCCCCTATTTAGGAGATTAAATTTAATTTCCCCACTCCTGTCTGTCTAGTCTGTAGCAAGAAGACCCTTAACATAAAAAGTCAATCCTCTTTTACAAGGGTCCAATATGCTGTGCCCAGTAGGGCACGTTATGCTCTCCAGAATGGTCTTGCTTTTCACCCAGCTTTCAGAGTGATTTTTCTTTTTCTTTTTCTTTTTTTTTGTGACAGAGTCTCACTCTGTCGCCAGGCTGGAGTGCAGTGGCACAATCTCGGCTCACTGCAACCTCCTCCTCCCGGGTTCAAACGATTCTCCTGCCTCAGCCTCCTGAGTGGCTGGGACTACAGGCGCACACCACCACGTCCAGCTAATTTTTGTATTTTAAGTAGAGACGAGGTTTCACCATGTTGACCAAGATGGTCTTGATCTCTTGACCTCATGATCCGTCCTCCTTGGCCTCCCAAAGTGCTGGGATTACAGGCATGAGCCACTGCGCCCTGCCCAGAGTGAATTCTCTACAAAATAGATACCATCAGCTCCCTGCCACCTACAGCAACACACGTAGCACTTCAACACGTGGACCCAGCTTTCCTCCCCGGCATCATCAGCAATACTCCTGCACCTGCACCTTAGAGTCCAGGTGTGCGGAATTTTTCTCATTGTGTTCGGAATTCACAGTGCCCTTTCCTACGTTCTTGCATTGTCATGTGTGTTCCCTTTGTCCGGAACATCTCTTCCTTTCTTCTTATCCTTTAAGATCCAGCTGACCTCTTCTGCCGCGTGCTGGATCCTAGCGCACGGGCAGCGCGAGTTCCAGGCGCACAAGCCACTGAAGAGGCAGCGGCGGCCTCTGAAAGGAACCGGAGCCTGAGGAAAGACGGTCGTGTTACAGCTCCCAAGAAGGCGCGCGTCGGTCAGCAACAAAAGCTTAAGAAGAACCTAGAAGTCAGGATCTGGAAGAAGATCGAACATGACGTGGTGAAGCCAGCAACAGCCTGCCCAAGAAGCTGACACTGCTGAAGGCCCCGATCAAGAAGAAAGGGGAGGCTGCTGCCACCTCCTCCAACAAGGCACCTTCCTGAGGAGGCTGGCCCCAGCGCAGGCCAACATCGCAGCCCCCGCCTCCACGATAGGACCTTGCAGGTGATCCCACAGGCTGCACTGTCAGGAAGAGGACCCTGCCCCCCAGCACTGGGTCTCACCTAGAACTTCACTGGGAGCCTGGCCTTTGGGCAGCAGATCCTAGGGTGCTGAGAACCCAGCAATGGCCGGGAAGATACAGTCACCAACTTCATCTGCCCCGTCCCCCTTCCCAGGTCCTACCTTCATAGGTTCAACCCAGCGCAACAAACCTGAGTTTATCATTTAAAAAAAAAAATCCAGCTAACATGTCACTTCCTTCGTGAAGTCCTCTCTGATCCCTCCAGACAGATTAGTCCTTCTCTCCATCATCTGTATTCCCACAGCATTCTGTTCATTTCTCTGTCATAGCACAGGGACATATAGACAGACAACTAAAGATGCAGCAAGCTGTTTCCCATTAGACCGGCAGCCTCTGGAGGGCAGAGACGACCATGGGATGCCGCGGTGTTAGCACTGCCTCTGGCTCCCAGAAGACGCTTGGTGAGGGGTGACTGAAGCAATCAACATGAGGATGAATGAACTCCAGGATGTGTTGTAAAGTGACTTGAATTTTGATTCCCATTTGTTCGAGCCTGCCAAGGCTTAAATCGCGTTTGTTGGAATGTGAGAAAAGGAGGAAGAGTGGTGATTAAATGTGCTTGATAAAACTTCTCTATTTTGTGTTTGGAATAAAAATGAGAAGCTTGAGATAAAACGGTGCTTGTTTCAGTGCTGAACAGGCTTCTCCAAGAAGGGCCTCGTGTCTAAGTGTCTAATCTTCCGCTCCAAGTGGGGAGGGTGGCACCAGGCTGGGCACTGTCGTGGGGGGCATTATAAGGGGTGGCAGTGGGATGGAGGTGGGAGACACCGTTTCCCAGGTGGCAGGGCATGGACGATTCCACAGAGGGGCAGCCAGAGCCCAACATGCAAGGGTGGGAGTTAGTCGGGTGGGGCAGCTGTTCCAGGCAGGGAACAGCATGTGCAGGGCATGAGTTGTGTGCATTAACTTCCACCACACCAGGGCGCCATGCTGAGTAGGGGGAGCGTTCCCTGCTTCTTTCTCATCCAGATCCCCAGCTCCACCAGGCTGCATCCCCAAATGTAGTGTTCACTGGTCTGTTGATTTTACTTTTCTTGGGTGGCTAGTAGACATAATTTGTGTGTCTGTGTGGAATATGGCATCTCGTGGAGGTGACTGGTGGTGTAGGCTTCCCTACAGAGTTGGCTGTGACCCTGTTATCATTCTCTCACTTGGTGATATGGTTTGGCTCTGTGTCCTCACCCAAATCTCATCTTGAATTGTAATCCCCATGAGTCTAGGGAGGGACCCGGTGGGAGGTGACTGGATCATGGGGGCAGTTCCCTCATGCTGTTCACATGATAGTTAGGAAGTTCTCAGGAGATCTGGTGGTTTCATAAGGGGCAGTTTCCCCTGCACTCTGTCTCTCTCCTGCTGCCTTGTGAAGAAGGGGCTTGCTTCCCCTTCACCTTCTGCCATGATTGTAAGTTTCCTGAGCCATGTAGAACCGTGAGTCGATTAAACCTCCTTTGTTTATTAATTACCCAGTCTCAGGTATGTCTTTATAGCAGTGTGAAAATGGACTAATACACTCGGCTTCTCTGGCTAACGGGAAAGGCAGGGAGGGAGGGTGACACTTGCAGAGCCACCATTGCAGCCCACCATCCCTCCCATTTCATGACCAGGAAGGGCAGAATGTGAGAAGCAGAGCCGGGATTTGAAGGGAGTCTGTGGGCCCCCTGGGGCTGAGCATGTGTAATGAGCAGAAAGAGTTCGGGCCACTCCGAGTGTCCCCAGATCCTTCCCCCATCTCTTCCCACAGGGCTGAGCTGGTGAGGCTGCCTCACAGGGCCGAGGAAGGTCAGCACATTCAATCTGGTCCCGCAGAGTCTCCCCCAGGGGGCAGCAAGGATTTCACTTGGGGCTCTGCCATGGTTATTCTCTGCTGACCCTGACCAAGGCCATGTGGGGTGGCTGGCACCACGCCCTGGAGTTTACCTGTCCTCTGTGTGCTCATAGCTCAGTAGAGAAACAAGATTAATGCTGACAGGCAAATAATACAGTTTGGATACAATCTGAAGCTATTTGGGACACAGGCACATCCTCGGAAAGTTGTGCGAAATGTGTTTGCCATCAATAGTATATGGCCTGACTAAAAGGTGTCCCATGCCCCCTTCTCCCTAACTTACACCTCAAAGCAGTGCTGCCCAATAGAAATGCAATGGGAGCCACCTGTGTCATTGTAAAATTTCTAGTAGCCACATTAAAAAAACTAAGAAGAGAAGTTGAAGCTAATTTTAGTAAAACAGTTTATTTAATCCAATCGATTTGGAATGTTATTTCAACATGCAAGCAATATAAACATTGTTAATGGGCTATTTTACATTTTTAAAAAATACTAAGTCTGAACTGTGTATTTTGTGCTTACAGCGCATCCCAGTTCAAACTAGCTGCATTCGAGGGCTCCATAGTGGCATGTCCTTAGCAGCTATTGCATTGGGCGGCAAAGCCTCAAAGACTTAAGCAAGTTATTTAGCCTTTCTGTGCCTCAGTTTTCTCATCTGATGGATGGGGATGATAAGAGTACCTAGAGATAATACATACATAGGGTTTAGCACAGCCCCAGGCTCAGGAAAACCTTTGGTAAATGCTCATTCATTATATTGCTAGTGTTGAAGGCAGGACTGGGGGGTGTGCAGTTCTCCCACTTTGGGTTTGGCTTTGGGAAGCAACTTTCCTTCAACTTGGATCCTGTGTCCACCTCGGTATTAGCTCTTACAGCCCTTTAGTCTACTGGTCCATTCCTTCTGGCTTGCTGGGACTCCCGACACCTCCCTGGGCAACGAGCTGCCGGGCTATGATGTTGGTGGGTGGAGGGAGAGGTGTTTTTCAAAGGAGAGGACCACACTTCTGATCTCCTAGGGGACCACTTTGTTAGCTTGGTTTGTATCATGGGTATCTAGTATATTAAATCCATGGGGCAGCTCATGACTCCTTTCAGCATGCTCAGGAGAAAGCCCAAAAGCCGGTAGGGTAACCTGTATGGCATTTTGCCATTTGGCCAGTTTCTGTCATGTGCAAATACGACAGTCCTCATTGGGAGCTCTGGAAGTAGTGTTGTCCAGAGGAGAGGAGCCCAGCCTTGCTTCTTGCCTCTGGGCTGTGCTTAGTGTCTGCCATTCAGAAACCCTTCAGTGATTAGGGTTGAAGACCAGTGTTTCCTCAGCCCTTGGTGGGATCCATCAGCTCCCTGGAGAAAAGAGGTTGCTTATCACAGCCAAGTAAGGGGTCAGGGCTTGGTGTGGATGTCAGCCCTGGTCCTGGCCCCCCCACTGTGGGCTGCTGGGCCTAATGGGGTCTCCCTGAGGGGCCTGCTCCTTGCCTCGCCTCTTTGCCTTGTCATCTTCCTTTCATCGTTTCATGGATTCCACAATTCCTCCCATTATCATTCATTTAACTAATACTTATTGAATACCAACTGTTTGCTTGGCACATGGTATACAATGGTAAACCCTGCATCCATAAGCTCACTGTCTAAGAGAGTAAGGCACTAATCAAACACTACAACCCCAGCCAGTGCCTGGGTGCGAGGGAGGGCCAGCTGGCTTGCTTGGTTTAGTGTGTGGTTGGGGTATTGGCATTGTTTTTCAAGCTTTCCAGGTGATTCTAAGATGCAAGCAAGCAGGGCTACAGCCCACCAGTAGGGGCAGGGGCAGGGGCAGGGGTTGGGGGGTGTGGAGGGAAAGCATGTGGTGGGGTGGGGGTTGGGTGGGAGGAAGTGCTTTGAATACTATTCCTGGGTACTCTCTGCAGCCCAGGTACAGAATCCGAAGCACTTCCTCCCACCCCTCCCTTCCTATCTGTGTGACTGTATGTGGGACATTCTGATACAGCCCCATCAAAATGCAAAATTGCGGTTTTTAAATTTTTTCTTTTAGTTTTTAGAGATAAGGTCTAGCTCTGTCACCCAGGCTGGAGGGCAGTGGCGTGGTTATAGCTCACTCCTGGGTTCAAGTGATCATCCCACCTCAGCTTCCCAAGTAGCTAGGACTACAGGCAGGCCACCATGCCTCGCAATTTTTTTTTATGTTTTATTTTCATAGAGATGGGGTCTCACTGTATTGCCCAGGCTGGTCTTGAGTTCCCAGCCTCAAGCGATCCTTCCACCTGAGCCTCCCAAAGTGTTGAGACTATAGGCCTGAGCCACGGCACCTGCTCCTCCTTGTAATTTCCAAGTAACACACCCATCAGTTATTTTAACCTTCCGTGTTTTTGTTGTTGTTGTTGTTGTTGTTGTTTTCCTAACTTAAATGGTACCTGAGCCTCACTCCAGGATTTGGGATAGGAGGCGGCTGAGGAAGTGGGGAAGGATATTTGTTTTCACACAGTACTTGGTAAATCATGAAGAAAGTTGAAAGCATAATATTACAATTTTTAAATTTATTTTGTTGAATAGGCAATATATTTATGTGGTTAGAGAAAAAGGTTTAGAGTGAAGAATCTCCCTTCCAGTTTTACTTCTGTGCAATTACCACCCCCTACCCTTAACAGGGAAGCACTTTCATTTTTGTTTTATAAATTTTAGTTTAAAACTCCTTTCACCTCCCAGTTTTTTATACCAGAAGCAGTGTAATGTAAACACTGGTCTGCCCCTAAACAATATATCTCTTGGAGCTCTTTCTATGTCAGCACATAAAGAGCTTCCTGATTCTTACTTTTTTTAAAAACAGCTGCACAGTACTCTGTTGGATGGATGTACTATAACATCATAATTTATTCAACCAGTCCCTATTGATGAACGTTTGTTTGTTTCCCGACTTCTTCTGCTATAATAAATTACGCTGCAGTGAATAACCTTATAAATATGTCACTTCACATGTTTGCAAGTCTGTCTGTGGGATAAGTTCTTAGAAGTGTGATTACTGGGGTTAAAGGGTATAAGCATTGCAATTTTGATAGATTTTACCAAATTGCCCTCTGTAGGGGTTCTCCCACCAGTAACGTATGAGGAAACTTGTTTCTCTACAGCCTCTCCAACGGAGTGAGTTCTTAAACTTTTGGCTCTTGGCCAACTTTGCTAGATAAATGATACTATCTCAGTGTAGTTTTCATTTGCACTTTTATTATGAATAAGGTTGAGCATCTTTTCATAGAGTTAAGGGTCAGTTATAAATTTGTTTTCTTTTAACATTTAAGTTCAGGGATACATGTGCAGGTTTGTTACATGGGTAAACCTGTGTCACGGGGGTTTGTGGTACTGTAAATTTGTTTTCTATGAACTCTTTACTCACATCCATTTGTGTGATTATCCTTTTCTTACCAATTTGTAAGAGCTTGTACATTTTAGAAAGATTAGCCCTCAATTTGTGATATGGCTTATAAATATGTCCGCTTAGATTTTTCTTGCTTATTATTATTATTTTTTGAGAGACAGGGTCTTACTCTGTCACCCAGGCTGGAGTGAGGTGGCACAATCACAGCTTGCTGAAGCCTCGACCTCTCAGGCTCGAGCTATCTTCCCCCCTCATCCAAGTGGCTGGGACCGTAGGTGTGTGCCACCATGCTTGGCTAAGTCTTAACTTTTTTGTAGAGACAGAGTCTTGCTATGTTGCCCAGGTTGGTCTCGACCTGCCAGCCTCAAGCAAACCTCCTGCCTACGTCTCCCAAAGTGCTGGGATTACAGGCATGAGACACTGCACCTGGCCTGCTTGTTATTTTTTTTTTCCATGCAGAAGTTTTAATTTTTATTAATCAAGTGGATCAGTCTTTTATGAGTTCTGGAATTTGAGTGTTGGCTAGAGATATTACCCATGGCTATATAGGAATTCTGCTGCTTTCATCCAGGCATTTCATAGTTTCATAGTTTTTAGTTTTAAGTCTTTCATCCCTTTGACATTTATCCTGAAATTTAGTGTGGGGTATGGATCCGACTTTATTTTTCTCCAGATGGCCACCCAGTTGGTCCCATACAGTTTATTGATTAAACTATATTTTCCTCACTCATCTGAGATGTCACCTTTATCACGTCCTCAGTTTCACACATAGCGGGGTCTATTTCTTACATTTATATTCTGTTCTATTGGGATATTTGTCTGAGCATATGCCAGTGACACTCTGATTACTGGGAATAGATAGCATGCTCTTTTTCATAGCTCCTCTTTTTCTGTTTCTATGGATATGTTGGTTTACTTTTCTACACGAACTTTAAAATCAGCTTGTCTACTCTTGTAACGTCACCCTCCACCCCTAATTGTGTTAGTATTTTATAGACCAGTGGTTAGGAATGTAGATGCTGGAATGAGACTGCCTGCATTCAAATCCCAATTGCCATTTTCTCTGTGAGTGGGCAAATTTCTTAGTTTTTAAAACTTTAATTTCCCCATTGAATATTCCACACAGTATCCTGTTATGAGAATATTCACAGAAGGAACCCAGCTAACCCTCATTTCATTTACTAGGTACCAGGTACAATACACTTATTGCTGATGTTATGATTCTAATAATCATTATTGGAGTGTCTCCATGACAAAGTGTCCCCACACCAAAACAGCCATATCTCAATGTCATGTGTCACTGGAGGGTGGCAGAAGGAAGGGCTCTGGTAGCTTAGTTTGTCTATGACCATGAGATTGGGTGTGGAGGGCCTTCATGGCCTCTTGTCTCCAGTGGAAGAGCCTCATGTGTCCTGAGATTTAACACATGTTGCAACCTCTGGGGGCTGGGAGTGTTGGCTGGACACACTGTGCCCTTCTAAATCTCAAAACACAACCCCCATCTTTCCTCCTCCCTCCACTTCTCAGCACCTCTCCTCATCATAGATACATTCTTTGATTAAAGAAGAGAGAGGCCTGAATAATAGCAAGAATGATGAAAATAACAACATTTGCTGGTATTTCATGCGTCTTTATCCTCCCAACAACTTGGAAGGAGTAGCTGGGAAGGAATCTAAATCATGGTGACCATTCAACAGTTGTCAGGATTTTTGGTTTTGATGCATAGCTTCCAATAAACCCTGTTGGGCTGGAGCTTGACATCTTCCTCTTGCTACAGAGATGTGCAGCAGTGAAAGTCAGTCTCAGGCCAGATTCCACCATGTGAAATTCCACCAATGAGAGGTAAGTGTCCACCAAAGCCTCACCCCCATGCCTGTGAGTGCAGAAAGTCCTTGGCATTTGGACAAGCACCATGTGTAAGAACACTCCAGGAGAAGGAAACAGTGTTTTGGTGGCAGAACCTGCCATCCTTCTAGGAACACCAGGTGGCAGACCCCTCCATCACGTACGGGTTGGGGCACACAGAACCAAAGGGAATTCTAGTCCCAGAGCTGTGCTGGGCCCCTGGGTTTCTGCATGCTTGAACCCTGTTTATGCAAAGGCCAGAATGCTGGACAGTCTTTCTAACCAGCCCCAATTCTTGACCCCTGTTATTTACCCAGGACAAGTGTGTCTGACCTACATGAGGTTAGGCTATAAACCCTATGGTGTGAATTTAGATAAAGGTAGTTGAAGTCCTTGATAGCACCTTCTAGAGCATGTGTTCCTGACAGGGAATCTCAACTGTTTACTCTTTTTCTTAGGGTAAAGATGAAAGTAAATTTATACACACGTCTACATTTCCTTCACATTGTTTATACTTAAGTATTTTAAAGTAATGAGATAATAGGGATTTAATTCAACCTGACTTCACACATGGGGAAACTAAGGCTGAAGAAGGCAAGTAACTTGCCCAAGGTTACATGGCCACTAAGTGGGGTTCTGGAATTGAAACCTAGGTCTCTGCTGCCCAAAGCCTAGGCCTCTGCCCTGCCCAACTTTCTCTGAACAAGGCTTAGAGCTCTCAAAATCCTCAGTTCAAAGTCCCTCAGTAGTGTCTGATGTAAGGTCTCTAACTTAGGGTGGCTTCAGACCCTCAGCTATGGGTCCCTGAAAGCTGGTCCCTGAGGGACTGAAGGAACTCGGGGGGTAGGAGCCCAGGCCCAGATCCAGGCCTGGAGTCAGGCCTTCTGCATCCAGCTGTGTGACCTGAGGCAGGTTACTGCATGTCCTGAGCCTTAGGTTTCCCTTCTGAAGAGTGAGAAGGATGATTCCTGAATGAAACAGTATGCATCAATATTTAATTCAGTGCCCAGTACATACTAGATGTCTGCAAACTGTTGCTGTCATTGTAAGGAATAGAACACTCAATGCAAACAGGTTTAATCACATGAAAGGTGGTGTTTGGTTCATGCAACTGGAAAGTCCAGAGGTGGGTGGGTTGCAGGATTGGTTGGTCCAGGGCCTCAATAATGTCACCAGAGACCTAGTCCTTTCCACCCCTCTATTCTTGTCTACAATGACTGCCAGTAGCCCCATGCTTCATGGCTGAATTCATAGACCGAGCCACGGCCTGGTGAGCCCTCTGAGTAGACGGGCTTCAGTCACAGGCTGTCTTTGGGACCGATGACTCTGGCCAGGAGATAGAATATGCTGGTTGGTGTGAGGCAGTGGGGCCTACCCCTCGAACTGGAGGCTTCATTTCCTCCAGAGAACACGAGTGTGTGTGTGTGTGTACATGGAAAGCAGGTGGCTGGTCCAGGGCCAACCAGGGTTCAGTTAGGAAGAGGAAAAGAGGGCCGGGAGATGAGTGGGCAGCTAACAAATATTGTGGTTTTTCTTATCCTTTCCCTTTTCTTCAGAAAGTACAAGGAAGATTCCTCCTATGACCCCATCTCTACCCTGTGGCGAACCAGTTTCTTCTCTGCTGCACAGGGGTCACCGCTGTCTTTTGTTGCTCACATCCGTTTGACACCTCCAACCTGTCCAAATGGGGTCCCCCAGGATGTTTCTCCAAGAAGCCTTCTGGAGACTTCCAGCCCTCAGGGAGCTGTCCACCTCTGAGGACCTCGGCCTCACAAGTGGTCTCTCAGCGACACTTTGTCCCACCATGCTTTCCTACCCTGTGGTGACTGACTCCCTCAGAATGAGTGGACGCTTAGGAGCCATCGTCCTGACCATGCCCCTGATCCCACTCTTGGCCCTTTGCCCAGCAGGTGTCACCCCAGCCTTGGACTGAGCTGCTCCTCACACCAGCGCAGGGCTGGGCACCGGCCTTGCTGCCTAAATCCTCCTGCCCTTTTCCCCCTTAGGGCTTTCACACTTGCTGTGTCTTCTGCCTGAAAAGTTCTTCCCAGCGCTGGAGCTTTCATTTCCATTAGAGCCCAGTGCACATGTCACTTCTTGGTGAGGCCCCTGACCACCCAAGAAAGCCACACTCCCTATGATTCTTTATCTCAGCACTTATGTTTCCTTCAGGCACTTTCCACAATGTGCAGTTGCTTCATGTGTAAGAACGCTGTCCCACAGAGGCTGGGGCATGGCTGCTGCAACTCTTTTATCCCCATAGCCCACAGCAGATGAGACAATCAACTTTCATTGAATGGACTACCGAGGGTAAGTGTTAGTAGGCCTGAAATCCAGCATGAACTCGGGGTATCCGTGTGACAACCGCTGCCCTTTATCCTCCTTCCTTGTCTCTGCCCATTAGTCTATTGTGGTTTCTGTTTGGGTCCCGGTGAACATCCCTGTTCCGGCTGGGCCTGGAGCCACCCTCTGAGTCACAGCCTGCCTGGTGGGGGTTCCAAGCTCCCAGCTAGCTGTACCAGTCTCCGCACTTCCCCAGGAAGTGGCCTCAGCTCCTGTATCTCGAGCTTGTCAGCACCCTGAGAGCATCTGGTTCTATGGGTGTGCTGGGGACAGGGTGCTTCCCCCATTCATTGCTTCCACACCGACCTCACCTGGGAGGCCAGCCTGGTGTCTTCATCTGTTTATCTCTCTTCATCCTTGAAACTGCATGACCCCCAGCAGCGCTCCAAGCAGAGGTCTTACACTAGCCCAGCTAAACTCTCCCTTTCTTCCTCTCTTCTCTCCCCTTCAAGGGCCTCGTGCTTGCTTCGTCACCCCATGCCAGAGCCAGGGATGGTAATGGCCATAGCCCTCGTGAGCCCTTTCTGCGTGCCAGGCAGGCGTGCTGCAGGCTTACCCATGAATGAGCCCAGGTGAGTGCTCTTCTCCCCATCTCACAGATGAGGAAACTGAGGCATGCATAGGTTGGGAAGTGAGTTGTGTTTGTTGGCCAGGACTTATTTTGACTGGTAACTACATGGTTCAGGCTGGCTCATCAAAGGGTGCCCTTGTGAGTGGCCTGCCACCAGTGGGACCGACAGGGCTCCCTTGGTGCTGCCAATGAGAGCGGTGGATGCCTCCACGTGGAGTCCCGTCATTAGCCCAATATTCCTGACTTCTCTTCTCCCAAGGCGATAGGAAGGATAAATGATTTAGCTGATAGGTGAATTTGGGAGAACAAACAGGTCTCAGGAACCCTCACCTTTTTCTCCTGCCTGCAGGGTGCCTGGGTTGCTACTATTGTTGGTCACGGAGTGAGCCAGGAGAATGGCAGCCTCCCTCCCCTGCCTGAGCTGCCCTGGAGCAGGACTGGGAGGGTTCAGGGCTGCGGGAATGGAGTAGGTGATTTGTCTAGTTCTGGGATTTGATATCAGAAGACTCAGGTGCTTGCAGCTGTCAGCCCTATTCCCCCAAATCAACTTTCTCAGCTGCTAAAGTGATATTTCAGTCTCTCCTCCTCTTCGCTTCTCTCTCTTCACCATTGTTAGGACCTAGCAGGCAAGAGAAGGCCATTTATTGGTCCCCCTCCAGCCCTAACCCACAGCTATGAGGAGGTGCTGGGGGGTCAGTGGGGCTCTCTGACCCCTCCCAGGCCGCCTCAGGAGATGCCTGGGTGCCATCTCAGAAGCCTCTCTGGATGACAAACCATTTTGGAGCGTAGTCTGCTGCCAGGCGAGAGAAAGGAGGGGATTGGGGTAAAATACAGGGTGCCTGCTTAAAATAGAATTTCAGATAAACAATGGGTAATGTTTTTAGTATAAGTATGCCTCAAGTATAGCACGAAACATAATATATTAGAAAAATCACTCATTGTTTACCCGAAATTTGAATCTAACAGGGCACCCGGCATTTTCATTTGCTAAACCTAGTTTTGTTTGGCAACCCTAGTTTGGATAGGCTCTGGATGTTTCTCAAGCATGACATAGGGAGAGAAGAGGAGATGGGGTCCCCATATCTCTCAGACGGCCCGCAGCTATCAGTAAGAAAACTCTGAGTCAAGGGGCATAGTCAGTGAGGAAATTTATCGTTTCTCATATCAAGGAGTCCAGGGCCGGGCAGGTTCCCCCTTCAGGCTCAGGAGCTCCAGCTCCACCCAACCTGAGGCTCTCTCGGCTCTGTCCCTGGGATGCCCACCCCCAGGGTGCAGCATTCAGATGTGGGTGTGATGGCCCAGCCCCCCTACAAGGAGCCCTGTCCCTATGGCCCTCTGGCAGGCTTGTGCAGAGAGGAGGGTGGGTGTCTGAGTGATTTGGAGTCTCCAGCTCTGAAGGAGGGAGGAGGTTGAGATGATGCCCGCCCTTCCCCTCGGGGTGGGCTTTGGTGGAGGTGGTGAGCTCTAAGATCGCCCTCTGCTCTATGGAAGCTTCCGGGACACAGCAGCACCTGCAGGCGCATGCCTTCCTTTCCCAGTCAGTGTTTCTCTGAGCATCCTGGGCTGCCAGTTTCAGATTCCAGGCACTGAAGGACCCTCCACAAATGTTTCCCTGCTTCAGGGGCTCACGCCTGCCACCCCACCAGTACTGACCCATGTTTCCCTGTCTCTGTCCTCTGCCAGGAGCACATCTCCTCCACCAGTCTGTAAGTTCCTCTCTGAGGAACGTGCCCTGTGTCCCCACGGAAGCATTTCCAGGAGCCCTATGAATCCACGTTGTTTCAGAATCTGTGAGAGGTCCCTGTGGCCCTGCCTAGCCACCCCAGGCAACAGGTGTTGGTGCTGCCATCTCCCTGCCTCCCTCTGCACCCCAAGTACTGGTTCTCCCCTGTTCCTGGCACACAACCTGGCACATGACAGATGTCCAACTGTTAACTGAGTGTCCCAAATAAGCCTAGTGGCAGGAGCCCAGGCTGGCTGGGGATTAGGGGGTCCAAGGCCATAGCCACCCTCAGGTCTGTCCCAATCCATAGGTCCGACAGTGGGCGGGGGTGGCCGTTTAATCGAGGGCAGGGAAGGGTCAGGCAGAGGCTAGACCGTTCAGGCTAAAGCTGCTTGAGCCTGACAGAGCTGGGAGCAAGGCTTGCTGGGGAGGTGCCTGGAAGGAGATGTGATTTGAAGCAGCTTCCTTGGCATAAGCTGTGGGCTTCTGCAACCCTGCAGAGCTCCTGTTTCCCTTGGTAGGGCTTAGAGGGTGAGGCCCCAGCTTCCTGGCCTTGGCTCCTGCTGACAAGGGTGAGGAAGTGAGGGAGGTGACTGCCTCTCCAATGCCAGTATCTGCAAAATGTGCAGGAGGCACATTTTGTCAGAACGATAGTATGCTGGTTAATTTTATGAGTCAACTTGGCTAGGCCATGGTGCCCAGACAGCTGATTGAACACTATTATAGATAGTTCTATGATGGTCTTTTTTAGATGAGATTAACATTTAAATCAGTGGACTGAGTGAAACAGATTACCATCCATAACGTGGGTGGGCCCCCTCCAATCAGTTGAAGGCCTTAATAGAAAAAAAAACAAAAACAAAAAAACTGACCTCCCCCTTAATATAAAAAGACTGAAGAAGAAGGATTTCTGCCAGAAAACTGCATTTGGACTTGACCCGGGAGCCGTGAGTATTCTGCAGCATGATTCAGTTTGACGAACATTTGCTTAGCGCCTCCTCTGTGGCAGGGTAGGATATCGCTCACGGGGAGTAACGCCCACATTTCTGCAGTACCAAATGCCAAGAATCAGGTTAAATGTTTTATGTATCTTTATCTCTTTTAACCTCATGACATTCCTGTGAGGTAGGTATTATTCTTATTCTTTGTTGTTGTTGTTTTTTTTTTTTTTTGAGATGGAGTCTCGCTCTGTTGCCCAGGCTGGAGAGCAGTGGCTGGATCTCAGCTCACTGCAAGCTCCGCCTCCCGGGTTTATGCCATTCTCCTGCCTCAGCCTCCTGAGTAGCTGGGACTACAGGCGCCTGCCACCTCGCCCGGCTAGTTTTTTGTATTTTTTTAGTAGAGACAGGGTTTTACCGTGTTAGCCAGAATGGTCTCGATCTCCTGACCTCGTGATCCGCCCGTCTCGGCCTCCCAAAGTGCTGGGATTACAGGCTTGAGCCACTGCGCCCGGCCGGTATTATTCTTATTCTTGTTCTCATTTTTCAGATGAAGAAACTGACGTTCCAAGAGGTTCAATGACCTCACAAGTACATGGGCAATGCGCAGCAATGTGGAGGCTCCAGAGAGGGCAGCAGAGTGGGGCTGCTCCTGGGGGCCGCTGCTACTGCTGAAGCATGGGGAGGAGGCCTGAGGGCAACCCTGAGGCCATGGAGCAGATGGCCTGTGTACCAGTGGTTGTCAGATGGGATAGTGTGACTCTCTGACTGTCCTGGCAACATGGTAGCCCTGGCCTGGGGGTCTGGGGAAAGGACAGGCCAGTGTTTTCATGGGGGGCAGGCTGTTTGGACACTGCCACTTCCCTGGCCAACATATGCATTGATTCTTTTTCCCATTTGGCTCCCACAGGGCCTGGTAATGGAATTGAAGATATCTGAATGAATTGTCTGATGCATCATGACTAAGCTTGGAATGTGCCAACTGTCCCCCAGGAGTGGCCCTTGGACAGCAGAGCTGGAGTGCTGGGACTCTGCGTGCAGGAAGGAGGCCATGCTCTGGGAGAGCCATTGACAGAGCTGCTCTGGAGTTCTGGAAGTGCTTGGAGGGTGTGGGCAGTTGTCACACGAATCTGTTGCACCAGCCTGTTGGCTTTCTGGTGAAGGGGTGGTGGCACAATCTGCTGCTGTGCCTCTGGTGGTAGGTGGACAATCAGTCTACACAACCTTCTTCATTTCTGGTCAGATTTGGATACTCCCAGGCTTTGTCACTGATCTCATTTTGACTTACCAGGAAGCTCCACATCTTGGTCTTTGTTAATTTCATGGAGAGGATAATTCTCATTTTATTTCCATGAACACTCCATTTCAAGTCTGTTCAGGAAGCCTTTCATCACCTCTTTTGGGCCTCCACTTCCCTCCCACCTCCTTCCTACATCTGTTCTTCTCCAGGGTGAATGGTTTCAATTTTATCAACGTTTCTTCCTGTGGCTATATGTTTAGGTCCTTTCCTCATGCGGATCACCAAATATAAGATTTATTTATATCCTACCTAACATGTACTCTTTAAAAATCAGGTGCCCATAATAATGATAGCAGCTAAGAACTTTTATTGAGCTCAAACTCTATCCACATACTTCATGTTCATTTTCTCTTTTAATCTCACAATCACCTTTCGAAGTCAATATTGTTACCTCCCACTTGATCAAAGAGGACACTGAGATTCTGGAAGGTTAAGTACCTCACTTGCTCAAAGTTACATAGCAAATGAGGAGTAGAGCTGGGATGAGACCTAGGAATCTAGGCTCTGAGGTCCTCTACCCTGCTACTCAAAGTATGGCCCAGAGAACAGTGGCACAGGCAGCCACCAGGGCCTTGTGAGAACTGCTGACTCTCACGCCCACATCCAGACCTCCTGGATCAGGAGGCCGGTGGTTCACATACATGCTTAAGTTGGAGCAGCTCTGGGTCTAGTCTCCTTGGAAGGAAATGGGCCCTTTTACTTCCGTTGATGCTGCCTTGGAGCACGTTAGATTTTGCTGTCACAGCCCCTTCTCTATACTCTTAGTTGGTACTGCCCTCAGGCTCATCTTTGTCCTGCACGGGCCCTTCCTGCAGGAGGCACATTTTGTCAGAACGATAGTATGCTGGTTAATTTTATGAGTCAACCTGGCTAGGCCATGGTACCCAGACACCTGATTAAACACTATTATAGATATTTCTATGATGGTATTTTTTAGATGAGATTAACATTTAAATCAGTGGGCTGAGTGAAACAGATGACCATCTATAACGTGGGTGGGCCTCTTCCAATCAGTTGAAGGCCTTAATAGGAAAAAAAAACAAAAACAAAAAAACTGACCTCCCCCTTAATATAAAAAGACTGAAGAAGAAGGATTTCTGCCAGAAAACTGCATTTGGACTTGAACTACAACTCTTCTCTGGATCTCCAACCTGCCCGCCTACCACTTTCATGTAAGCCAATTATTTACAATACATCTTTTTCCCCTCTCTATTAATCTCTCTCTCTCTCTCTCTCTCTGCTGTTTGTTCTTTTTCTCTGGAGAACCCTACCATACCTTCTCTTTTCTGGAGTCAGAATTTACAGTTTTAAGCAGACTTGGCTCTAGGGGTCAGAGGAGATGGATGAACACAGAGGGAAGCCTGGCTGATGTTTTACCAAGGGACAACCCTTATTTATCTGAAGAAATAGATAGTGTTCCTTATCCTATAACTCTCATTGGGCTCTTCTCTGCAGAGATGGACAGTGATGTACACCTGGGCTCTGACCTGGGTTATTCAGTCACATCTCACATGCTTACACCCATGCCTACTGCTCCCATGGCTCTGGATCCTCTTGGTACCTATCTCCCTGGTGACCAAGCTTAAGGGTACCTCTCCTTCAACTCTGCTGCTTGGCCCAGGGCAACTCTGAGGTCATAGCAATGTCCCAATCAGACTGGTTAGGAGGAGGAGGGGTTGGGGCAGAGTGAGGCAAGGGAGGCTTTCAGCCGTTCAAATATCATGTGTCAGGTTTTGCTGTTTTGTGGTTTTGTTTCTAATTTTCTTACCCTACTTGAAAAAAACAGGGTAAAACACTGAGCTTCTTGGTTCTGTAAGTCAATAGTTTTCACCAAATTTGGAATTTTTTTTCTATTAATGTCTCCAAAGATTTTCCTGGAAAAATTCCCATTCTCTTTTCTTCTAGCATTCAAATTATAGACATACAAAGTCATTTGATATTTTCCTATTAGTTATCGAGGCTCTGGTTATTTTTCTTTAATCTCTTTCTGTTCTTCAGATTAATACTTCAAATGGATTGTTTAGTTTGTTAACTCTTTCTTCTGCTATCTCCTATTTGATGTTAAACCCATCTAGTACAATTTTTGCATTAGCAATTGTACAGCTCTCATTTTTCTTCCTGTTGAGATAGCCATTTGTTTATGAATTAGGATATTTTCCTTTGATTCCTTTAAGTCTGATATCTTGTTTGGGTACTCAGCATGTTAATGAGGTGTGGGTCACAGCGCTAATGTCCACCAGCACTCTTCAGCCTCTCTATTATGCTTTCAAACTTGTAGTAGGCATTCTCTGATAAGACCTAGATAGTTACACCCTGAACATATACAGCCCACTCCTCAGTCTTCAACTTCCAGGGTGCAAGACTTCTAGACTCTGTCCTCAGCTTTTCCCTCCATGATATCCTGCCCTGCAACCCTCAGTTGCTTCAGCTGCCTTGAAGTCTGTTTTCTGCCTCCTCAGTCCTTTGGTACTGCCATGCTTTGTTTGGACTCATATTCATTGCTCTGAAGTTGGGAAATTTCCCTAGAAAGAGAGTAGGGGTGATTATTGAGCGTTGCTTTTGTTTCCTCTAACATAACACCTAGTAAATTTGAATTTTTATCTTCTGTCACTTATGTTGGGCCATAGGATTGAGTAGTTTCTCTGGCCTTTCTTGTTCTTACACAATGGCATTTTGCCTTTCAGTTCATCTGATTGGTCACAAGACTCCCTTCCTCCTTTTTTTTTTTTTTTTTCCTTTGTTTTTGAGACAGGATCTTGCTCTGCCACCCAGGCTGAAGTGCAGTGGTGCAGTCACGGTTCACTATAACCTTGACTTTTCAGGCTCAAGTGATCCTCCCACCCACCTTAGCCTCCTGAGTAGCTGGAACTACAGGTGTGCACCACCACGCCTAGCTAAATTTTTCATTTTTTGGAGAGATGGGGGTCTCGCTATATTGCCTAGGCTCATCTCAAACTCCTGGCCTCAAGCAATCCTCCCATCTTGACCTCCCAAACAAAACACTGGGATTTCAGACATGAGACACTGTACCTGGCCACAAAGGCCTTTTTTTATTGTGATAGGTAGTATTTATTCCCACTATGTGGCACTCACTGTGTTAGGCATTGTGGTAAATGCTATGCATCTATTTCTCACTCTCATATCAGCCTCTTCAGGGAGGTGTTCATATCACCCCCATTTTACATGTAAGGGAGGGGAATGTAGAGGGGTGAAAGGGCTTTCAATGGTCACAAAATAAGGCAATGGCAGTTGAGACCCGAACTCAGGACTGTTCTGTCTCATGCCATGCTCTTAGCCATTGTTCTCTTGTTTCTATACACCTATACACAGCCAAACTTCTCTGCCATTTCAGCCACTTAAAGCACTAACATAGGTTTCTGGAAAACAGTTTCCTCTGGCACTGATTGTTTCTGCCAATGTACAACACAGTATACTCCTGCACTTGATACCCCTGCACTCACCAGACACTCTCTCCTTTCCGCACCATAGCAGCCTTTGATCAAATAGTTTCCAGCACCATCTATGGCTACAGCACTGTCCTAGGGACCCTGGGACTTACAGGGTCCCTAGGACTTAGTTATGTCATCCATTTTGCAGAGGAAGAGAACCTAGAAGGGACGGGCCTTGCGAAAGGCATGTAGCTGCCACAGTGCCAGCACTAGAACTCAGCTCTTCAGATTTCCAGGTCTATCTGTTAAGATTCTGGCAGGAAGCACATGACACTTGGATTGTAATTGAGGAGAATTCAGTGAGGGGACTATTTACAAAGAGTGGGCAGAGTTAAAGGACACTAACAAGGGATGATGAAGGATGCCAGGATTAGTTACAGCAGAAAACCATTGCTACACCTGTGCCTGTAGAGTTTAGGGGCAGGAGAGCTAAAGCAAAGGAGAGGGCCACTATGCCCTTGGGTAGAGGAATGCAGCCCAAACAAGCTCTGGCCCATCAGGGAGGGAGTTGGGGAAATAAATACCCTGATGTGTCTCTCCTCCCACCTTCTGATCTCCTCTTAGCACCTCTCATTGGCTGAAACCCTCTGGAAGTCAGACACCAGGGAAACCTTGTTGATGCAGTTCATGGAGTTTGGCTTCCCTGGACACAGAGCAGAGCAGAGCAAAGTGGAGGGAGGCTCTGGAAGGGCAAATGGAGAGTAGCCAGCACCTCATACTGATGCCTCTACTCCCTCTGCTCCAGAAGACAGATCATCTCCACTCTTCAGAAGTTTGTAAGGCCAGATAGAGGGGCAGGTGTGAGCAGGTAACCAATAACCCAAGACTAAACCCCTGTGTGGAGCAGAAAGATTGCTCACCAGGCTGGATGTGCATCTGCCCCAGGGGATGGGGTTCTTAGGGAACGGTTCTCCTAGGTAGGGCTTGCTGCTCTCTGCACCTATGGAGAGAATAGGATTCTTTCAATGCAATTAAATTGAACAAGCATTTATTGCATGTGCACTGTTTGTAAGGCGTTGGGTCTCTAAAGATGCAGAGGCGTAATCTTCCTCTGCCTTTGAGAGATTCAGAGAGGCATGTAGGTGACCAGCACAACGTTACTTTTCTGCATGAATGTTGGGGGAGACAGATGTGCTTTTTGGTTCACCAGCTGACAGGGTGAGATTTCCGTGGTGGGTGTTGAGTGTGTGCCTGGACTTGGGCATGGCTTTGGGATAAAATGTTTTAAATCTCTGCCTTCTGCCCTGCCGTCTCCCTCAGTTTCTAATTATAAGAGGAGTGGCAAAGTGTGGCCATGGCGTGAGCAATCAGGTCTGGGAACTTGCCAGGGTAGACGTTTTCCTGTTTGTTCTGAACTAAGACATCTTGATCCAGTGGCTACTCTGAGAGTATGGGGAGTGGGCACGGGTGATGGTGGAGATTCCCAAGTGTCTCAGGGACAGGCATTATAGAATGGTGGCTCTTTCCCTACTGGGGGTGGGGGGTCTGTGAGTGAACACTAAAGATTGGAGCTTCCAGTCCTCTGTAGGTCAAATCCTACAACTGTGCCTTGATGGTATAATCGTGAAAATCGCTAAAATACATTGCCAGACACTATGTTAACTGCTCTGCAAGCATTCTCTCGATATGTTCTTACAGCAATCTTAAGTAGTAGGTATTAGGAGCAAACCGAACCTATGAAGGATTAAGGGACTTGCCCAGGGTCACACAGTTGGTACATGGCAGAGCCTGAATTCCACTCAGGCCTGTGTGCCTGTGGAATGTTTCCTGGATGTGGAGGTGCTGACAACGGTGTTGGACTTCAGGAAACAGTTTGGCTCCTGAACCATTTTCTGCATCATTCTCTGTTTGGGAGGATTGGACCCTCTTGTTCTGAGCATATGAAGGACTCGCTGACCTTTCCTGATGCTCCTCAGAGCCCAGGGTTCTCTGAATGACAGAATATGCAGGAAGCCAGAGCAGGCCTCTGGAGGGCAACCCAACTTAAATAAGCTCTCTAAAAAGCAAGGAAGGTGGAAGGAGGCTGGGGACCAAGAATGCAATATAAAACTTCACCACCCAGGCCTCCCTCCCGACCTGACCGGCCACCTCTCCTTCCCGTCTTCCCATAAGACCAGGGGAAGGCATTAGAGGGCAAGCAGAATTGATGTGAGACATGGTGGGATAGAAGACACTCATCCTTCAAAGCTTAGACGCCCTTCCCTGGAATGCGACCCTGTTGTTACTCTTTGCTCTTGGTTGACCTGCTTTGGTAGGAAGCAGGATGTGCTCCACTCAGCCCTCTGGTTCACATCCTTCTCCACTGGGTGTGGTGTCCACTGTGCTGTTGACCAGGGGCTCATTCAGCCACTCATAATATGTGAGGACTCCACGGTTCACAAAACCCATTCATGTTTCATTTGATCTTCACAACGGCCTCATGAGGAAGGAACTCACATCATCCTTAGTTTAGACAGGAGGAAACTGAGGCTCAAAGGTGTCAGCTCATCCATCCCAAATCTCCAAGCCAAGATGGATCTGGCGGTTTATTCCACCAGCATTGGTTGAGCCCCTGTCAGCTCCAGGCCCTGCTAAGCAAGCTGCCTGGACAAATGTGGTGGCTGGGCACAGAGGGCAGAGTCAGCACATTTCCCAGTTTGCTGCCTCTGCCTTCAGGAATCAAGCCATTTCCTGAGTACCATCTCTGAGCTAGGCACTCTGGCGGGTGAGTGAGGAGGACACCTGCTCAGTTATATCATTCTTGCCCTCTAAGAGCTTGCAGTTTCCTTGGAGAGATGAGAATTTTGGGTGTAATAGTAACCAATGCCACTAGGCCAAATCAAGGCTGCTTGGGAGAAGTAAAAAATTCAATAGGCCAGTTGGCCTCAGCTGCAAATGGTCCTTAGAATATCAGAGGAGGTGGGATTTATGCTGTTTTTTACAGGAAGAGCAGTTCATGTTCATGTAGGGATGACATGTAACAGTATTCTAAGGAGGAAGACCATCATAACGGCCTGGAGGGAAGAGAGGAGGAAACTGGAGATAGGGAGGCCAGTCTGACATAGACTGGGGAGGAGAGGAAGGCAGTGTGGGTCTTTGTACAGGAGAAAAGAGAGATATATTGAGTTCCAGAGGGAGCTTTCAAGCTGGGTCCTGCAGGGGGAGAGAGAAGACTGAGACGGTGGGTGTTTATGGAGGGTCTTGTACCTTAGGTTGTTGGGTTTAGCACTAGTGTCATTTACCCTCAGGGCCTTGGCCTCAGCTTCAGGCTGTGTTGTCCTGCGAGTACAACTGACTTTTCCCCATGTGCTTCAGGATCACCTCCGACTCCCCTTGCCATGGGGGAAGGATACCCAAGGATCTGGGTCAGGCCATGAACACTTACCCAGGTTCTGCACAAGCGACCCCCCACTCACCTCTCTGAGCTCACCTCCAACCACATCTCCTGTCACTGACCACTTCATTCACAAAGCCCCTGCCACACTGGCCTTCGCCTATTCATCCAGCACAGTGATCTCTTTCTATCACTGGGCCTTTGCACTTGCTATTCCTTTTGCCTGGAATAATTTTCTTCTAGCTCAGCACATGTACGGCTCTTTCTCATCCTTGAGCTTCACTGGTCAGTGTGACCTTCTCTGACCTCTAATTTTACTAGGGAGAGGCCAAACTGTGCTCCACTGCCTAAGAGCTTCAATTTCCTCAGCAACTCCACTGTGGCTCTGCAGAGATGAATGCCATCAACCGATAAGGGTGCCAGAGGCCTTGGGTCACTGAAATCTTCTTCCCACAGATGCTCAGCCCTGGCCGTGTCTGCAGGGGGCTGCAATCTTTCTCTGGGCACAGTTTCCTGCTCATGTCCTCATCTATAACATGATAACAGAGTAGCATCACTCAGCCCCTGGAGATGAAAGCAGGAACTATAGGGTACTAAGATCTGTGTTCTGGCCACTGGCAGATCTAGACAACATGCAAGGTCTTCTGAAAGATTTAGCACCCACTGGGGCACTTCAAGATCAGACGCACCAAGTTCAATGCCAAGGGGACCCAATTCTGTCATCTCAGAGGCAGACATGTGACTGCCATTATCAAGATATTAGATATCATATCTTGATATCATTATCAAGATATCAAGAGTCAGTCCCTCCTACCTCCCAGTAACTCTTCATTACATCACGCTATGTATATTACCTTGAGGGCACTTACTATCTGCTGTAATTTCCTGATTACTGTCTTTGTATTCCCTGTAGAATATAAGCCTTGTGAAAGTGTGGACCTGGTCTATCTTGTTGCCCACACAACATGTACTGGTCATAGTAGACAATCACATTTGCTCAATTAACGAATGAGCACCATTTCTCCCCAAATCTCCTTGGTCACACTCAGACAGTATTAAGGGTGAACAGGGCTCAGGAAGTGAACAGGTCTGTGGACCTCTTGGAGTTATAGGCATGCTTCTATATTTGCATTTTTTTTTTTTTTTTTTGAGATGGAGTCTTGCTCCGTTGCCAGGCTGGAGTGCAGTAGTGTGATCTCGGCTTTCCTCAATCTCCGCCTCCTGGGTTCAAGGAGGCGATTCCCCTGCTTCAGCCTCCAGAGTAGCTGGGACTACAGGCATGCACCACCACACCCAGCTAATGTTTGTACTTTTAGTAGAGATGGGGTTTCACCATGTTGGTCAGGATGGTCTCGATCTCTTGACCTCATGATCCACCTGCCTTAGCCTCCCAAAGTGCTGGGATTATAGGCATGAACCACCGCACCCGGCCTCTATTTGCATTCTTTTCCCTGGGAAGTAGATTGGTGGTAATCATTATATTCTGTACCAAATGCTTCTGGCTCTCCATCTTCTGGGCAAAGGATATAATTGTACTTCCTTGGCCCCTTGGAAATGAAGCATTGTTCTAGGATTTGTTTTGGCCTCTGAAATGTGAGTGGAAGTGATGTGTGTCTCTTTGGGGCAGACACTGTAAGAGCAATGTATGATTCACCATGCTCCTTCCCTCCACCTTGATCGCACCATGATCGTGGGTTGTATATTGAGATGGAACATCTATTAGTCTGAGTCTCTGAATGACTTCAGTGAGCAGAGAACATACTGACCCATGCTGGAAATGTAGCAGGAGCAGGAATTAAACTTTGGCTGTGTTAAACCGTGGGGATTTTGCTTATACGGCCTAACCCATCCAGACTGATAAAGAGTCCCAGGTTTTTATTAGGTTCTCAGAGGAGTCTATTAGCCAAACAAGATCAGGAACCACTGGCTCAGGGGTCAGCTGGAGTTGTGTGGAAATGCAAAGAAGGTAAAACTTGTGTGTAGTACATGTAGTTCCATTATGTGCGAGATGCTTTGCTGGGTGCTTAATGTATGTTATCTCATCAAATCTCCAACAACCTTGTGAGGCAACTAGTATTAGCCTTATTTTGCAGATGAAACAGGCTTAAAGAGTTTAAGGCATTGCCATTAGAAGTGTGGTCTGCAGACCAGCAGCATCAGTATCAACTGAGAGCTTATTAGAAATGAAGAATCTTGGACCCTTTCCTAGTCCTGTTATATAAAAATCTGCATTTTGACAAGGTCTCAGGTGATTTGTGTGCACGTTAAAATTTGGGACACATTGATTTGGGGAGTTCACCTGATGATCTCTGTCTAGCTCATAGACAGGGAACCCAGGCAGCGATCATTCAAGAGATGGGATGGCATCCCCACTCTGCCCTACCATCCCTTGCAGGTAGAGTGAGAATCAGGATGTGCAGGACTTGAGTTAGGCATTTGATCTCCCTCCCAGCTCGTGTTCATTGGCTCCCCTGGCAGATACGTCTTCAGCCAGTTTGAATGGTTTGTGGTAACCAAAGCTATTTATTGACTTAGAAAACCACTCAGACCATATGTCTAGGGTGTGTGTTCCTCCCACCTGTGGATTTGTTGAACAAACAGCAGTCATGGGCTGGAGGTGAAGTCAGACTTGGGTCTACAGTGAAGAAGTCTCACCCGCACTATACCTGACATGAATGGGGAGCTGGGGTAATATCTTGATAATGGCAGTCACATGTCTGCCTCTGAGATGACAGAATTGGGTCCCCTTGGCATTGAACTTGGTGCATCTGATCTTGAAGTGCCCCAGTGGGTGCTAAATCTTTCAGAAGACCTTGCATGTTGTCTAGATCTGCCAGTGGCCAGAACACAGATCTTAGTACCCTATAGTTCCTGCTTTCATCTCCAGGGGCTGAGTGATGCTACTCTGTTATCATGTTATAGATGAGGACATGAGCAGGAAACTGTGCCCAGAGAAAGATTGCAGCCCCCTGCAGACACGGCCAGGGCTGAGCATCTGTGGGAAGAAGATTTCAGTGACCCAAGGCCTCTGGCACCCTTATCGGTTGATGGCATTCATCTCTGCAGAGCCACAGTGGAGTTGCTGAGGAAATTGAAGCTCTTAGGCAGAGGAGCACAGTTTGGCCTCTCCCTAGTAAAATTAGCAGACTGTTCTTAGCTGTTTTCTTTCCACGTATTTAGATTTTCCATGAAAAAGGCACAATGTCCTCTCCCTCAGTTAAGATCTAGTTATCCATTCAGCTAAGTGAGAAATCTCATATTACAGAATTATTAATTCGACAAATATATATTGGGTACCTGCTGAGTGCCAAGCACTGGGGCTAGGACAAGTAATAAAGTGTTTTTTGCATTTGTTTAGGCCCTGGGCTGGTTCAGATATAAAGAATAAAACAATAGTGCCCTGTCTTCGATTGCCCACAGTCCAGGGAGGCAGGATTTCACATTGCTGCTATGAGGACGATTGAGGTGTATGTAGAGTAATTCCTGGGCAGGCACAGAAGTAGACGACAGTGTGGGGCAGTGGCTTAGTGGGCTGGCTGAGGACTCAGACCTGGATTCCTGTTCTGGCTATAGAATTTGCTTCCTGAGAGCCACATCTATTAGACAGATATAGCAAGAATATCTGGTGGTAAGGATAGGAGAGCACTGCCATTGGTTGAGCCCTTATTATAAGCTCAATGTTGTGTTAAGGTACCGGAGACACAGGATTATTGGAGGCTTGTGCAGCTGGTACTGAGAGGAGGTTAGGGGTGAAGGGGCAGTACCATTTGAGAGCCTCATTTATTAGCTGGGGAGTGAGTTGCTCAAGGTGCCAGATCCAGCTGGTGGCAGAGCTGTCTGTTGTTCCCAGGCCTTCAGTTTCTTTCTGCGCTGACTGGGCACTTGCCCCACTTTCCGAAGCTGGGCTCGGGTTTTGTTCCGATATGGAAATGTGGCTGCAGAGGGGCTGAGGGTAGCAGAGACTCACCCAGGATGGCTGCCAGCTCCCTTCCTATGGATCAATGGAGCCCGCACCTCCAGTTGGCAATCTGTAGAAAAACAAATTAAAACACAGAAGCTCTCATTTCCTTCCCCCCCCTCACCCTGCCCTGACAGATTTATTTTGGAAAGCGACAGGAGGCTAATGGAATCACTTAATTTCCCTGATAATAAATTACCCCCAAGTGCAATAATTAAACGTTTCACAACAAACAGTTTCCTTCTGCAAAACCTCCCTCATAGGTCTCTCCTGGTCTGCCAGTCCTCTTTCCTCCCTCTTCCTCCCCCCTGCCCCCTGCTCTGCCCTGAGTTAGCCTGGTCTGTCTAGTGAGTCATCTTTCATTTCTGGGCTTAAGGAAGCTGATGCAGGCAATCGCCCAGGTCCAATAGGAGGACCCTATAGGATTGTGGAACAGAAAAGAATGTGTCATGAGAGAATCAACCAGATCAGGGTTTGAATCTTGGCTCTGCCACTTCCCAGCTGCATGACTTGGGAAAGTCACTTAATTTCCATTTGCTTCAGTTTCTTCATTTGCAAATGGGGATCATACCGCTCAGCTGGCAGAGTGTTGATAATGTTTAGAACCGGTGCGTGCAAAGTCCCTGGTGCATAATAGGTCTTCAGCAAATAGGAACTGTTAAAAATTAATGTTTCCAGTCTACTTTTGTTTTTTTTGACGTACACTGCCTTGAATTGTTGGAGTGGGGGAGAGAGAGAAAGAGAGAGCCAGAAAGAGTGACAGACAGTAAGAAAGAAACAAATAGAAAGAAAGAGGAATAAAAAGAAGGAAAAGAGGTGAGCTGAGGTGGGCGTCTCAGGTCATCGCAGGGCTGGAGAGAGCAAGTGAGGCTTTGTCAAGTGGTGCTCAAACCTTTATGTAATCAAAAAGCATGCCACAGCCAAGGGACGGCACATTAGCCAATCTTCCTAGCCAGATGTCTGAGGCTTCACAGCAAGCCGAAAGGAGCCAGCTGGAATTTGGAGACCTGCCTCTCTTCCCTTGCAGCTCAGAAGCTGGGTGCCTGTCTGCACATTAGCAGATTTGGAAGCAATGATGGCATTTTCCCCTATGATGCATGATTAATGTACAATTGACTGTGGAATGCACAGCTGTTGGATATTTTCAAGGCAAAAGACTCCATAAGACTAAGAAAATACGTGGGTTTGTGTGATACAAGGTCCAGCCTTGGTGTTAGTTATAGACAACAGGTAAGGGTCAACCCTGCCGGCCCTCTGGCCTGGACGATGGGAACAGGGTATTTGGTCATCTCACTGTTAGCATCCCTGGGAAGGATGTTCTGCAAAGCATCCCGTTTTCTCATGGTTTCCTCCTGTGTCTTCCATGTGTCATCATGCATGTCTGGCTCCAGCACTGGGCCCAACTCAGTTGGGATCCACAATGGACAAGGCCCTCCAAGGCCAGTCCAGAGGGGTATTAAGGGTGTTCACATCTGTACTAAGAAGGCAGAGGAAGGGGAAAGTGTTCCAGGTTGGGAGCTGCAGAGAAGCAACCACTTTTAATTGGCAAAATGAGGAATGCTTTGCGGACTAGTGGGTGAAAGGAATTCTATGAATTAAGCCTCTGAAAAATGTTTTCAGCCTGTTATTTGGACCTGACAGAAGCTATGACTTTATTTTCTTGCAGGGTCAGTCTACCTCTTTGTGTCTCAGTTCCACCCTTTATAAAGAGAAAAGGATAGTTTCTGCCTTACTTGAAAATTAAATGAAGTAATGCCCATAAAGAATACAGCACAGGCTTGACCTGCCTGAGTGCTTAAGAGTGGGCAGCTACTCTCCTGCTCTTGGGTGGACTAATTCAGTCAGCCTCATGGGTAGCAGGGGTCCTGCCCTGATCCCAGGGTTCCCTTTCCGTCCTCTCTCCCTTGCTTCCATTAGAGAATCATGACTCCTTTGTGCTGGAATTGCTTTTCGGGGCCTGAGCTACATGAGGGGCGGGGCAGAGTGGGGACAGGTTGCCACAGCTCTTCCTTCTCCTCCCCCTGTTCTTTCCTGCCTCCTTCAAGGGTGCTGAGCAGTGAACCTCTCATCCACTTAGACCAAGAGCCACCTTGGGATGTGCATTCTGCCTGCTTTCAGCCAGGAAAAGCAAGGTGCCTCTTGGGCCTTACTGCAGCTCACTTGAGAATGAATTTCAGTTTGTTTCAAAGGTTAAGTTTTAAGTTAAGGGAATTTATCTGGGAACTTGCGGGGGGCGGTAATCGAATAACCACAACACACCGAGGAGGAAAGCTGCAAACGCCTCGCTTTTTGTTCAGGCAACCTATGAGATTAACTGGGTGGGAAGGCAGTGTTATTTACCCATCAATCTTGTGGAGAATGTGGTTCAGGTGGGTAACCTGAGAGGCTTGAGTGGCTGGAGCTGAGCTGGTGAATTTCAGTTTCAATTTAGAACTGAAAAGGCCTTTACAGCCCAAGAATTTCCTTTACAGAAGCCAGGGGACCAAAGCTCAGAGAGTCCAAGAGTCTCTTTTATAAGCAAGGGACCAGTGTTCAGAGAGGGGCCCTTGGTTATCTGTGTCCACCCAGCTTTCTGTTCTTTCGACTGGGGCAGGTTAACTCAGACCTTCACGACAGCCAGCTGCAACACGTGAACTATATATCCTTGAAGGGAAAAGTGTTCTGTAGCTGTGTGTCCCATAATCAACAAATATTTGTCAAGAGAAGGGATTTGCTCCTTTGATTTAAACTATTGTTTCCAGAAAGCCCAGTGAAAATACAAATATGTTTTCTGGGAGTGTCAGCCTGTTAAACTATTAAGCCGATAACCCCAGTTTGTTGACTTAGTTCTGGTTACCTAACGCCATCATCTTCAGGAGCCCCAGCAGGTGATTTTGGTGGCCGGATATGGAAGCTCAGGACAGGACTACAGGGTGGGGTTGTTTTCAGTGCAGGGCCAGCCGGAGAAGTCCCACGCTCAGGAGAAGAATGGCCTAGTTCCACCTTTTGCCAACTCTGTTGGCAAGGTTTCGGACACTCCAGAGGAGGAATTGAAAATCATGTCCCTTCAGAATCTTCCAAGTGCAGATCTCCAGAAAGGAACTAAAGTTGGCCAACTTGGGAAGTGTCCCCCATTGCCAGCTTGCCAGCTATTGTATTGAAACAATTAAAGGGAAATTGAGAACTATCCCCATCACTGTGTTGTCACTGAAATGCAATATATATATATATATATTTAAGTTCCCGTGTGTACTTAATGTTTAGCTCTCACTTATAAGTAAGAACATGTAGTATTTGGTTTTCTGTTTTTCTGTGTTAGTTGTCTTAGGTTAATGGTTTCCAACTGCATCCATGCTGCTGCAAAGGACATGATTTTATTCCTTTTTATGGCTGTGTAGTATGTCGTGGTGTATATGTACCACATTTTCTTTATCCAATCCACTGTTGATGGGCACCTGGGTTGATTCTGTGTCTACTCTTGTGGGTAGTGCAGTGATGAAAATACAGGTGCATGTATTTTTTTGGTAGAATGATTTATTTTCCTTTGGGTTTATACCCAGTAATGGGACTGCTGAGTTGAATCAGGTGGTTCAACTCTCAGTTCTTTGAGAAATCTCAAAACTAGTTGCCACAGTGGCTGAACTAATTTACATTCCCACCAACAGTGTATAGGCATTCCCTTTTCTTTACACCCTTACCAGCAACTGTTACTTTCTGGCTTTTTAACAAAAGGCATTCTGACTGGTGTGAGATGTTATGTCATTGTGGCTTTCATTTGCATTTCTCTGACGATGAGTGATGATGAGAATTTTTCATACGTTTGTTGGTTGCTTGTCTATCTTCTTTTGAAAAGTGTTTGTTCATGTCCTTTGCCCAATTGTTAATGGGGTTGTTTTTTGCTTGTTAATTTAAGTTTCTGATGGATTCTGGATATTAGACTTTTGTTGGATGCATAGTTCATGAATATTTTCTCCCATTCTGCAGGTTGTCTGTTTATTCCCTTTATAGTTTCTTTTGCTGTGCAGGAGCTCTTTAGTTTAATGAGGTCCCATTTGTCAATTTTTATTTTTGTTTCATTTGCTTTTGAGGACTTAGCCATAAATTATTTGCCAAGGCCGATACAGAGAAGGGTATTTTCTAGTTTTTTTCCCCTAGATTTTTGTAATTTGAAGATTTACGTTGAAGTCTTTAATCCATCTCAAATCAATTTTTGTATACAGTGATAGGTATGGGTCCAGTTTCATTCTTCTGCATGTGGCTAGCCAGTTATCCTAGCACTATTTATTGAACAGCGTCTCTTCTCCATAGTTTATTTTTGTCAACTCTGTTGAAGATCAGATGATTGTAGGTGTGCAGCTTTATTTCTGGGTACTCTATTCTGTTCCATTAGTCTATGCGTTTTTGTACCAGTACCATGCTATTTTGGTTACTGTAGCCTTGTAGTATAGTTTGAAGTCAGGTAATATGATGCTTACCTTTGTTCTTTTTGCTTAGAATTGCTTTGGTTGTTTGGGTTCTTTTTTGGTTTTATATGAATTTTAGAATGGATTTTTTTCTAACTCTGTGAAAAACGACATCAGTAGCTTGATAGTAATAATGTTGAAATGTAAATTGCTTTGGGCAGTGTGGCCATTTTAATGATGTTGGTTCTTCCAATCCATAAGCGTGGGATGTTTTTCCAAATATTTGTGTCATCTATGATTTCTTTCAGCAGTGTTTTGTAATTCTCCTTTAGAGATCTTTCACCTCCTTGGTTAGCTGTATTCCTCGGTATTTTAGTTTAGTTTTTTTTGTGTGTGTGTGGCTATTGTTAATGGGGATTGCATTCTTGAATTTGTTCTCAGCTTGAACATTATTGGTGTGTAGAAATGTTACTGATTTTTGTACAATGATTTTGTATTTGACACTTTAGTGAAGTCATTTCTCAGCTCTAGGAGTCACTTGGTGGAGTCTTCAGAGTTTTTCTTAAGGTATACAATCATATTATCAGTGACGAGACATAGCTTTACTTCTTTTCCTATTTGAATGCCTTTTATTTCTTTCTCTTACCTGAGCCCTCTGACTAGGACTTCCAGTACTATGTTGAATAGGAATGATGAGAGCAGACAACCTTGTCTTGTTCCACTTCTCAAGGGGAATGGTTTCCACTTTTGCCCATTCAGTATCATATTGGCTGTGGGTGTGTCATAGATGGCTCTTATTATTTTGAAGTATGTTCCTTTGCTGCCTAGTTTGCTGAGGGTTTGTATCATAAAGGAATATTGGATTGTATTGAAAGCTTTTTCTGTATCTATTGTGATGATCATATGAATTTTGTTTTAAATTTTGTCTACATGGTGAATCATATTTATTGGTTTGTGTATATTGAAGCAACCTTTCATCCTAGGAATAAAGGCTATTTGAGTGTGATGAATTATCTTTTTGATGTGCTTCTGACTTCAGTTTACTAGTCTATTCTTGAGGATTTTTGCATCCATGTTCATCAGGAATATGGGCCTGGAGTATTTTGTCTTGTGTCTCTGTCAGCCTTTTGTATCAGCATGATGCTGACTTTGTAGAATGAGTTAGGGAGGAGTCCCTCCTTGATGTTTGGAATAGTTTCAGTAGAATTGGTACCAGCTCTTCTTTGTATGCCTGGTAGAATTTGGCTGTGAATCCATTTGGTCTAGGTCATTTTTTGTTTGGTAGTGGTTTTTTTTAAATTACTGATTCAATATTGGAACTTGTAATTGGTCTGTTTACGCTTTCAGTTTCTTCCTGATTCAATCTTGTAAGGTTGTGTGTCTCTAGGAATTCATCCATTTCTTTGAGAGTTCCTGATTTGTGTGAATGGAGGTGTTCATAACGGTCTCTGAGGATCTTTTGTGTTGCTCTGGTGTTGGTTGTAATGTCATCTTTGTCATTTCTGGTTGTGCTTATTTGGATCTTCTCTCTCTCTTTTTTTTTTTTTTTTTTTTTTTTTGTTAATCTAGGTAGTAGTTGTGTAAATTTTGTTTAACCTTTCGAAAAACCAACCTTTGGTTTCACTGATCTTTTGTATGGATTTTTTTTTGCATCTCACTTTCATTCAGTTTGGCTCCGATTTTGGTTATTTGTTTTCTTCTGCTAGCTTTTTTTTTTTTTTTTTTTTAAGGAAAAAAAAAAAAAGCAAAAAAAAAAATTTCTGATTCCTCTAGATGCAATGATGGATTGTTCGTTTGAGATCTTTCTAACTTCTTAATGTAGGTATTTTGCACTCTAAACTTTCCTCTTGACACTGCTTTAGCTGCATCCTAAGATTTTGATATGTTGTGTCTCTGTTTTCATTAATTTCAAAAAATTTTTTGATTCCTGCCTTAATTTCATTGTTTACCCAAAAATTATTTAAGGACATCTTCTTGGTATTGGTTTCTATTTTTAGAAGAATAGAGCACATTGGTCTGAGAATGTGCTTGGTATGATTTTTATTTTTTTGAATGTACTGAGACTTGCTTTATAGCTGAACATGTGGTTGATATTAGAATATGTCCCATGTGCAGATGAGAAAAATGTATATTCTGTGATTGTTGGGTAGAGTATTCTGTAGATGTCTATTAGGTCCAATTGGTAAAGTGTTGAGTTTAGGTCTAGGATTTCTTCATTGGTTTTCTGCCTTATGATCTGTATAACACCGTCAGAGGGATGTTGAAGCCTCTCACTATTATTGTGTGGCTGTCTGAGTCTTTTCGTAGGTCTAGGAGAACTTGCTTTATGAATCTAGTGCTCTAATGTTTGGTGTGTATATATTTAGGATAGTTATATTCTTGTTGAATATAACCTTTTATCATTATGTAATACTCTTCTTTGTCCTTTTTCACTGTTGTTGGTTTAAAGTCCTTACATTATATAAGAATAGTGACCCCTGCTCTTTTATGTTTTCTATTTTCCGGATTGATCTTTCTCCATCCCTTTACTTTGAGCCTGTGGGTATTGTTACATGTGAGATGGGTCTCTTGAAGACAGCAGACAGTTGGGTCTTAATTTTTATCCAACTTGCCACTCCCTGCCTTTTAAGTGAGGCATTGAGATCATTTACATTCAAGGTTAATACTGATATGTGAGATTTTGATCCTTTCATCATGTTGTTAGCTGGCTGTTTTGTAAACTTGATTGTGTAGTTGCTATATATTGTCTGTGGGCCATGGATGCAGTATTTTACATTCCTACCAGCAAAGCACAAAGCTTCCGATTTCTTCATTTCCTTGCCAACACTAGTTATTTTCCACTTTTCTTGGTTAATTGCCATCCTAATAGGTATAACTATATATAAAATATATATACACACACACACATATGGTTATATACATATGGCTATACCTATTAGGATGGCAATTAATATTTGGTTATATTAATAGGTAATACTAGGTTATACCTATTAGAATGGTAATTTTTATATATATATAAAATACATATATATTTAAAGTTGCTCTTTTCTTGGTCACAAATATCACAAATGTCTTGGAACAAGAGCCAACACATTGTTTTAATTTTTAAAAATAAAAACTGTCTGACTTCAACAGACAAGTGACACATGATGAAGATTCAGAATGCATAGTGACATATAGTCAGGTGAAACGAGCAGATATTTGATAATGTGCATGTGCATAAAATTGGTCACAAATAGTAACTGTTTACCCTAAAGGAAGGAACTTTGTCAAATTTTAAATAAACAAAATAATGGATTTTTTCTGCTAATTTTTCCCAATATCATACTCAGCATCTCATGTGTGAGAGATGGTTTTCCCAGAGGGTTTCCCTGGGTCCTGTCTCTAGTTCAGATAAGGCACCTTTTCTGCCATAGAGTTAATCCTTCAGTTCTGGTCTCCGCTCTTTTTTCATCTTCTTGTTTTGGATGTTTGTGAGATAGATACAAATACAATTCTGGGTCCCAAAGCTGAGGGTCAGAAAAGAAATCTAGCAAAGCCACAGAAGCATGGTCTGTATACACGACAGATATCTATTGATCACCATGCCTGGCCTGGGTGACATATAGCAATTGCCCCCTTATCTGAGGGGGATATGTTCCAAGACACCCTGTTGATTCTTGAGGCCTCAGATAGTACTAAACCATATATATACTATGCTTTTTCTTAAACATACATGCCTATGATGAAGTTTAATTTATACATTAGGCACAGTAAGAGATTAGTAAACATAACTAATAAAATAGAACATTTATAACAATACAGTATAATAAAAGTAATGTAAATGCAGTCTTTCTCTCTCATAAAATATCTTATGGTACTGTATTCAACCTATATTTAGACTGCAGTTGACTTCAGGTAACTGAAACTGTGGAAAGTGAAAGTAAGGATAAGGGGGTCTACTGCAAGTATTGATCTTGCAGAACCCCTACAACAAGGCAGGCGGAGATACTCTTATTTTACAGATGAGGAAATTGTTACCCAGAGAGGCAAATGATTTGCCCAAAGTCCCCCAGCTGGTTAGTGTCAGAGCCAGCACTTAAACTTGGGTCATCTGACCGAAAGCTTTTCTTCCTTGCAACATTGCCTTTTCCTTCATAACTGAGGTAGTTGAATCAGAGGCGTGTGAATAGTTGACTTCCAACAGCACCACAGGAGAGCGCCTCACACAATAAACACTCATTGTGCTGCAAATATTTACCAGGAGCCCACTGTGTGCCTTCCCTGTGAACACAACCTCCAGTGTTGTCCAAAAGCAGGAGTCAACCTTCAAATGGCCTGTGTGCTTTTGAAATTTCATTGTGAAGAGATTGATCATGTGAGGAAAGTAGTTCCACCTCAGACCTCCAAGAAAGCCTCTTGAGTGCCATTGACATTTAGGAGAACAATGCAAGAAAATCGTCCGCAGAGGGTTTTCTCAGTTAGAAATAGGACCTGCATATTTAAAAATCTTATCTTGGGAAAGATATTATGTTTTTCAATTTCTTTTTCTTGTTTTTTTTTTTTTTTAGTTACACAGGCTGTATTGCTGGGATCTTAATGTTCTCGACAACGATGACACTGAGGAAGGAGGTATTATTTACTTAGCCAGATGATTTTTTTTTTTTTACTAACATTGAAGTTTATTTATTAACTTATATGTGCACTAAAAATTATTGACTTGGTACTTGATATGTACCAGGTATTAGACATTTAAAATTAAAAGTTGACCAGGACATGACCCTGACCCTTGCCCAGCTCACTATTCATGAATAACAGTGGAGGCAGATACAAAAACCTTTAACTAGCATAGAATGTAAGAAGGCCTATAGTAGACAATTGTACAAAGTACTGTGGCAATGCGGATGTAGTAACAACGATCTCGCCCTACAGAGATCAGTGAAAGCTGTACTGAGCAGGGGACATTCGAGTGGGGTATTGGAGGATGAGTAGAAGCTTGCAATATGTAGAAATGGAAGATTAATGTGGGAAGTGGTTAGAGACTGAGCTTGATAAGATTCATAGAGGGAAGGCTGAGGCAATTGGACTTTTATCTATTGGCATTGAGTACCTGTTGAAGGAAAGGTTCTGAATGAGTTACTGAGAACACAGGGCTCCTTTCAGCACCTTATTCCCTGACCACCCTTTCTCAGGAGGCAACGATGCTAGGAAAATTGGTAAACCTGTGTGTCTGAAAATGTGCTTGTGATAAACATTCTATAAACCATAAACTAGCTTTCAAATTACCTACAGGATACTTCTGGATTTTTTTTTTTTTAAATTTCTGAAGGATCTTCTAAGTTGCAGTAGTTTCAAAACACTTTTCAGCTCTTCACCTCAAGAGCCTCCCTGCTAAACTGATTTTACCTTTATTGGCTGTTCTTAGGGTTTAATGAGCTCATGGTCATGATGTTCCAGGTGCACAGGACTGAAAGAGTAGGATTTCATCGAGCCACCTTGCTGTTTTACAGGTAAGGAAGCTCAGTTATGAAGAAGGTGAATGTCTTGAACAAGGACACACAGCTGGTAAATGGCAGAGCCAGGATTTCAACCTGGTTGGCCTGGCTGCAGAACCATGTTCTTAACCATGATGCTGTTCTACTCCAACAAAAACTCTTAAGTACAGCCCAGTCACTCACAGTCTGCAGGGAGAGTCTTAACATTTACCAGGGAACACTGAATAATGGAGAGAATATGGATATGTAGTTAGATCTGTGGTTTAAATCTTGACTTCATACATTTTCAGTCATTAGACTTCTGGCATGTCACTAAACTTCTGCAGAGTTCAGACTTACCTTGTGGAATTATTGCGAAGATGAGAAACCATAGTCAGGGAACATAGAATAGGCCCTGGTTCATAGCCCCTGCATAGTAAACGAAGGTGATTTATAACAGTAATCGTTGTAATAATTATGGTGAGTTTCTTTTGTGAAGTAGGGATCTTTTCCTCACCTCAGACTTCAGAATATGAGGTAGGTAGGTGTTTATGTAATAAGGTTTGTTGGAAATGTTGATAAACCCTTCTTTTTAACAGGAAATCAGAACCTTGGAAACTCAAGCCAATGCACACCAACCCCATGTACATGGTTTTATACTCCATGCAGAGCATGGAAGAGCAAGAAGTGGTGGTCTTTCCTCCCCGTAGGAGCTGACATTCTGCTTCTTCATGGCTCTCCGCATCCTCACCTCACCCCCACTGTCTGGGAAATGCTAGAGAAAAATGAAAGAAAATGCCCTGTGAGCACTAGAGAGAGGTATAATTCTGGCTAGTGGGAGCTGGGAAGACTTCAAGAGAAGGTGGCTGCGGCTGGACCCTAAAGGACAGGAAGGACAAATGGAGATGCCTGGGGACAGGGGACCTTTTGGGTGAGGGGTAAGGGCAGAGACAGCAGCTGGGAGCACTTTGCTTCTTAGCTGAGGATTGAGCTCCCAGGGATGAGGGAGGCAAGCGGCCTGGAAAAGTTCTGGAAGGTAACGAAGATAGAGGAAAGGGGCTGTGAAAAGGCGGCATGGCAGTGAGTCATGGGACTGGCTGTGGTTCTGGAGATGAGCAACGAGGGCACTAGCGTGGAGCCAGCTCAGGGGTTTTCAGGATAAGCACACAGAGGTGCTTTGCCGAAGCCGACAGAACCTGCCCCTAATGCATCCAGGGGACACTAACCACTTTAGTCTATTCTCTGATGAATAATTTCTCCAACTCTAACTACATTAGGGACACACGGGGCTGGGGCTGGGTGCTCTGTCTGTCAGATATCGTTGCCACTTAAGTGAGTGATGCAGTGTGGGCCGGCCACAGTGCCCGGGCCTGCGGACAAGGCAGGCAGCCAGGAGAGCTGGCCCCAGAGGTCTTATTTCTTTGGTAGTGTAATCAGATTGGAGGCAGAATGTTTTTCTGTCTCCTCCCTATAATCTCTGTTTTGGTACCGTTTCCTCTCCTCTACCATTCTGATCCCTGTTTTCCCTGCCTGTTGGTATGTCAAACTTCTCTGCCTCTCATCCTTCCAGGCCCACTGCCCACGCAGGACTGAGACAGAGGAAAGACCCCAGAGTGGCCCATTCTCTATTCTGTACTCCCAGTTGGCGGAGGAGGAAAGGGAAAGCGTGCTTATTAAATTTCCCAAAGGTGCAGCGCCAGGCTGCTCACGCATCTCATGACAGCAACAGGAGTCAAAAGACCCCACCCAGCAGGCTGGAACTCAAGGAAAATGATGGCATTCTGCAGGGATAAATTAAAGGCTGGCATTTAGGTTCAAAAAGCCAACTATACAAGACCAAAAAAAAGTCTCTGAGTTGTATTTTTTATTAAAGACTTAACATGGACTAATTGTGTGGCAAAGCTACCCCAAACGCTGAAGTTTACAATATGAAATGCTGTTGTTAGAAAAGAAACTCATATCCATTGTAAAATAACTTGAAAATTTACAAATATGAGAGAGAGAGAGAGAGGTAGAGGTAGAGAGAGAGCTGTGTATATGGAGATTACTTAATCCCATCTCTGACAATTATCTGTTAATCCACTTGATTATAACCTTCTATTTCTTTTCCCTAGGCAGGTATTCGAGATATATCTATAATATAATTGTATTTTTGAAAAGATTTATTTGCAACTTGGCTTTTTTTTTTTTTTTTTTTAAACAGAGTCTTTCTCTGTTGCCCAGGCTGGAGTGCAGTGGCATGATCACAGTTCACTGAAACCTTGTTCAAATAAGCGTCCTGGGTTCAAGTAAGCCTCCTACCTCAGCCTCCTGAGTAGCTAGGACCGCAGGTGTATGCCACCATTCTTGGCTAATTTTTAAATTTTTTGTAGAGTTGGGGGGGGGGTCTCTCTATTTTGCTCAGGTTGGCCTTAAACTCCTGGACTCAAGGAATCCTCCCCTCAGCCTCCCAAGGTGCTGAGATTACAGGTGTGAGCCACCACACGGGGCCACAACTTGACTTTCTTATATAACTAAATATTGTAAATAACTTTCAAAGTCATTACTTTTCCATAACGACATTTTTATGTGTTGTAAAATATTCTATTTTACAAATTTGCATAATTTATTTATAAAATTCTATTTTATACATTGATTTTTCCTTGATTTTTCTGTAATGTAATGAATCCTGGGCAGAATAGCCTTGGAAATAAATTTTTATGTACATCCTTGAGTATTTCCTTAATATAAAGCCCTAGAAGTAAAAGGTATAGAATTTAAAGGGTTACGAACATTTTGAAGGTTTTGATTTACTGGTTTGCTTATTTGTTTTTGATGTGTGTGATCAAATCATTCCACACCACCAAGTGTGAGAGTATCTCTGTCTCTCCATATTTTCCCCAGTACTGGGCACTATGATGTTGAAATATCTTGCCAGATTTATATGGGAAATGTGGTATCTTGCTTTAATTTGTATGTTTTGAATTATTAGTGAGGTTAAATATTTTTTATTTCATATTCGACATTTTAAATCTTATGAATTACCTAGTTGTGTCTTTTGCCTAGCTGCTATTTTCCTTTTCTTAGTTGCTTTAAAAGTTTTCAATGTTAAGACTACTAGCCCTTTGTCTGCCATCTAGGTTGCAAATATTGATTTTCATTGCACTTCTTGCCTTTGATTTAGTGTATGCGTATTTCAGGTTTTATATTGGCAAACTCATCAAAACGTTACTTAATTTTTCTTTGGTGTCATATAAAAACATCTCTCCTGACCTCAGATTATATGTTCCCCTATATTCCCCCTGCCCATACATTTTAGGTTTTGTTTTTTACATTTAAATCATCACAGTTCAATTACAATGCAGTGTAATATCCAAATAAAAGGAGATAAGTTATGAGGAAAAAGATTTTGACTCAATACAGAATGAAATTTCTAATAATTAAGAACTATATAGAAAGTAAGGGACTGACAACCGAGGAAGCAGCTAATCCCATTGCTTGACTTTCTATCAAGTTTTAAGAATTGCATGGCATTCTGTAAGTGCTCAATTAACATTTGCTGAGTGAATGATGGAACAAGCGACCTCCACAGGATGTTTCAACACTGATTCCCTAATCTTGGCTCACTTCATCTCCACAGATCATTCCAGACTTGGAAATTGTGGTTCCTAGGGGTGAAGCAGGCAGGCGGATGGGAGGTGGCATGGAGAGAGTCTACTTCTCAATTCTCAACTTCCAAATGTAGAGTAAAGGCTTGCTGGGCTTGGCCGTTTGCTGGACAGTGGGAAGGGAGGGAAATAGGTAAGTTAACCCATCCCTAGCCAAAGGGAATTACAAGCAAGTTGGGGATGTGAAGCAGGCATCCCTGAGAATTGAAAAAACAACATAAAGGCAGAGGGCTGTAGCAATGGGCGTGTGTGTCGGGGATGGGGTGAGAGGAGTGGGGAGTACTGCTGCTGTGAGTTCTTAAAAATAGGCACTATGCGTTTTATGAGTCCCGGAGGTTTGCTCCAAGTGGTTCTCTCCTGAAACACTCTTTGAAATTCTCCATTATGGAAAATGGAAGAAATCACACCGAGAGTTAAGAGTCTTTTCTCTACGTTTTCAAATGACTCTGACTCAGCGGAGAAGAAAATGTGCGTACTCATTGGATTCATAAATGAAGATGTGATTATACATGTGTCTATACACATACATACACATACAAACCCGTGTGTGTACATGTACATATGTGCCTGTCTGCTGTTTCTATTTTTTCTGTATAGAGATCACTGTACTTTCCAGATTACACCAGCCTGGACTAAAAGTAGGGTCTTGATGATAGAGGAAAAATAAGGATTTCTCTGGCTCTACCTCATGCATTCTATGGAAATGCCAGCCCTCCTTAAAGGACTGGTGAGCACATCTGTTCTCCTGTTGGTAACCCAAGGCATCTGCTATCTCTGCTGCTCCAGCTCTGGCTTTCTCAACTTGGGGGATGCAGACGGCAGCAGCTCTGCCTCCATTTCTGTGGCTGTTCCTGCCATCTGCTGTCTGTGCCCAGTTGGCCAGCACCCATGAGGCGGAGGATGATGTCTGCATCAAGGTGCTACCTGCTGTAGCAAATGAGTCTGCCATTTTTTACCCTCCATTGACAGGGTACATGTGGGTCTTTGAGGGCTGGGCTGGAATATGGTTTCATGGGCAGCTGTATGTGAAGCTTCTACCCCTTCCTGACACTGGCTTGTCATGTTTGGACAGAACTTGGACAACTCCACTTCTGTTTTTTTCTAGTCTCCTTATTTCTTCAGGCAAGGCCTTCTCATCCAGACATGGCTGAAAAGTCTAGGATAGGCATAGTTTATGGGATGTCCTTAGCTGCTGGGGACTAACATGGTAGATTTGAGCGTGGGCTCTGGAGCCAGCTGCTTCAGTTTGTATCGGGTGAGTGATCCTAGCCGGCCACGTGGCTTCACCTCTGAGCCTTGGTACTCATATGTAATGTGGAAATGATAACAGTATCTACCTCACATCATTGCTATGGAGATTCTCTGAGTTAATTTACATGAAATGATTAGATGAGTGCCAGGTGGAGAGTTGACATGTAGGTCAAAAAAATGTTAGCAATGATTATGGTGACTTCAGACTCATTCTCTTGTTTATTTAGATTTTGTTTGGTTGGTAAGTTCTAATCTGCATACACTCTCCATGGACTCCAAAGAGTTGAAAGCATAAAGAATAAAGGAGAGTATTATATAAATATTATAATAATTGCAGGTTTGAATTCATATATTAGACTTTAGGGGCCTCTAAGTGCCAAGCCCCGGAAGACCAATGGCCTGCCTGGACCAGTTTTCCTTCCTTCTTTCCTGTGTCCCTCCTCAAATATTTTTTTGAGCAAGACAGACCTGGCTCATATTCTTAATGAGCTCCAGTTATTATAGATAAAATAATAATTGGGAGAGAGGGAGAGAAATGAATGATTCTTTGAGTGGAGAGTGGTGTAGGGCATGAAATATTGGATAAAACACAAGTTTTGGAGTCTGACAGACCTGGCCTCATCATTTCTAGTGTGAACTTGAGTTGATTCACCATTTTGAACTCAAGAGCTATAAAATGGTCTTACTAATTACCTACCTTATGGTGTGGGGTGAGGCTTACAGGAGGATATTCATATGGTAGCTACTCAATAAGTGTTCATTTCTAACCCCTGTCTGGCCCTTTCCCCCACACAATCAAACCAGTGTCATCAATTGCCTGCCCCGATATAGACCTTGGAAGAATTTTTAAGTCATTAAAAGATAATTTTTAAAGAGTTTACCAGGAACATCTATCCCTATAATGTTTCCTCTTATCGGATTTGTTTTTGTTTTTGTCTTTTATAGGCCAGGGCTTGTCTACAGTGGGTACGCATGAAATCTGCCAATGGTAGTGGAATCCATAGATGGCAGTGCCATCATTGCTGACTGACTTCCACTTCCGACTGCTGGTGTGACGTGATGCGAGCGATTGGCGCATTTTGTCACTTTCCGTCTGTTCCCTATCCCCTCTCCTACCCACCCCACATCGGTGTTTTTGGAAGAATGGTTAAGTACATCAATCTTTAAGAAAAGTAATTATTAAATCTTTCTTGTCATCAAGATGTTGTGGGGTTGTGTGTCATGCATGACTCTTGGCAGCATCTAAATCTGGATTTTAGAAACAAGATAAATTTTTCCCTTGGCCTTTTAATTTTACCTTTTCCCTTTGAAAATGTTCAGCTTCTATAGCAATCTAATGGTTACTTTTCAGATATTTCCCTGACTTAACCAGTAATGAAATGATTTCCCCCGATTTTCCCATCTGAATAGCTCTGCTGAGGTCCAACAAATCACATAGGGCTGAGTGGTTACTGCAAGGAGTTTTGCTGCTTACAAAATATAGTTTTTTAGGTTGGTTAACTTCTCTTCCCTGGAGCCTAAAGTGTGAGGCTTTAGAAATATGCTCATTTGAGCCTACTGGCTGGTTGGGCTCTTGGATGAATGAATTGGGGCTCAAAGTGGCTGCCACTGAGGAGTAACAACTGTCATGTATTGAATACCTGATTACCCTGTGGGGGCAACTGGAAAAGTGCTTCCATACATTATTTCATTTAAGTTCCCTAAAAAACAGCTAGTATTAATCGAGGGCTCACTGTGGGCTAGGTTACGCTGAGTGATTTCATAGCATTTTTATTTGATATTCATATTATCTTATGAGGTGGAGTTACTTGTTTAGGATGCAAGTGACAGTAGTCAACTCAATTCCTTTGATCAGCCCACACTCATTTTATTGGTTGATGCAATGAAAAACAAGTCCTTGGGTTAGATCTTAATGACTAGACTTGGCTGGATCCAGGTACTCAAATGATAAGATCAGGACTCCCTTTCTTTCTTTCTCTTCATACTACTTAGCCTTCCTTTATATTGTGTTTGTTCTCAGTAGGAACTCCCTATGAGGTGACTAAGATGGTCATCAGTAGCTCCAGCTTCCATTCTACCAGCTTAGAAACCTAAGTCAAAAGAAAGTGCTTTTTGCCCAGTGGCTCCAGCGTTTGCTGTCAGTGGATACATTGAGTCTCATGTTCATACCTGGACCCAGGAGGAGGACAAGGCTGCTTGGCCAGAGCCAGGTCATGTGTGTGCCCCAGGTGCTTCAGGAGAGGAACAAGGTCCACTCCATCCACAGCACATGGACTGACAGTGGGAGGAGATGATGCTCCCAAGGAAAATTCAGGCCATTTAATCCAAAGATGACAAATGTCAGGCATCTAGCATTGTCCTATTATAGGGTCCATTTCATAGAGACCGAGGGTCAGAGGATTTGTGTAATTTGCTCCAAGATCTCACCACAGGAAAATGCCAGAGCTGGGATTTGAATCCTCATCTGCTGTATCCTAAAGCACATCTCCTTTCCATTATTTGGCTTATTTTTTGGATTTTCCAAAGATATTACAATCCCTGCCTCAGAAGCACCTACTGGGTCTTTCTGCTGGCTTGGGTTACTGTAAGTCAACCGTGAGCAACTGGAGCCAATTATCAAATAAAAAGTTAGCCAGTAACACAGGCAGGGTTATTAGAAAAGAGCTCTGAAGGACGGACTACTAATCTGGTTCCTGTACGTGGGGAGTGGAGCCCAAAGACAATGTCATGGCAGATAGGCACAGAGCCAGTGTTTCTCAGGAGGCAGAGAAGTCACCAATGGCTACTTCCTCTTGAATACTACTTCCTGGGGCCTGGGACCCTTTCCCCTTTGGTACAGGAAGCCCCAGAAGCCACAACCTGAGAGTTTTGAGGTGATGCCTCCTACTGCTGTTCAGGAAGGGATGTGATGATTGTGGCTTCTGCTGCTTCCCCTACCGAGGGAGAGGCATGAACCTGCCACCCTGATATGTCAGTAGAAGGCCTTCTGCTGGGCAGTGTTCTCAGGGTGCACAGTAAAGATGGGCATGTGGGTTTAGTCTGTTCTGGCACTAGCAGCTCCCCTGCAGTTACATCAAAGCAATTGCTCCCGACACTGAGAATGAAAGCCTTTCATGTGCTCCCTGGCTACTTGCCCACAACCCTGGAGTCTTGTATCTGCAAGTGCCGGATGGAAACCTCTGGTTGCACCTGGGATGATTTCAGATGGGACATACATGGATATAGCATTAAATAACAGGGATCACGTGGTTGGAAACATATTCTCTTCTCAATTCTCCATCACTCCTTCTGATAAGCATCTCCCTGAGATGTTGTCCTTGATGTACATACCTCCCAGCACCAGACCAACTTTCATTTTCTTTCTGACACTAGCAGGATGAGCCAGCTCCAAATGCTTGGAGCCTGTGGCAGGCAGGAGCATCGAACTGGAATTCCATGGCATTGCATTTGATTTTATTGTATTTCTCTATTATGAAAGGTGGCACTAGTTTTTTACTTACAGTAAGCAGGTAAATTTTGTGTGTAAAATACATTTATTTTAGTAAAATTAGGTGAGTGGATTGAAGGCAAACTTTCTAATGATATATATCTGTCAGAGTTCTACCAGAAAAAACAGAGGCAGTAGGAGATATATAGGAAGAGATTTATTGTGAGGAATTGGCTTATGTGGCTGAGGGGTGGTCTGGCTAGGCAACTCCAAAATCCAGTTTGCAGGTTTTCCAGAAGGACAGTCTGGAACTCTTAAGCATGGGCTGAATCTTGAGTCCGCAGGTGGAATTTCTTCTCCATCAAGGAAGCCTCAGTTTGGCTCTTAAGGCTTTTAATGCTGATTGAATCAGACTCACCCAGATTACCTAGGATAATCTCTTTCTTAAACTCAACTCATTATGGGCCTTAATCACATCTACAAAATACCTTCACAGCAACACCTAGGTTGGTATTTGATGGAATAACTGGGAACTGTAGATAGCTAGGTCGACCTGTAAACCATCTCATTATATAATAGCAGGTGACACAGAGTCTGGTCCAGGCTGTGGAGATCAGTAAATGATGAGCAGTTGGCAAACCTAAGCCTAGCAGGTAGGGTGACTGGCTAAGATGTTAGACTCCGGGTGAAGGAGCTGGGGGTTTGAGGTCTGCCTGGGAGTGAGGCTGTCTATGTTGGGTAATGAATATTTCAGCAATCTTGGGGTTGGCAGTAGGGGGTGGGAGGTGAAGTGGTGGGGAGCAGAACACAGCATCCTGCCTTTTCTGCCTCCTCTTCTCAGGTACCTTTTCCAAGGGGCCAGCTTTTGCCTGCTTCTACTGCCCTGATTTCATCACTGGTATCTGTTCTACTTAATAGGGGTAAGTTTATTCTTAGTCTCTGAAAAAGGCGGATGCCAGTCATTTAACCACACAGTGACTGCAGTGCTCACAACCCCACCCTATCTCCCGTGGCACCCCTTTCACTGAAGACTTAGATGTCAGAATCATTGATGGACTTCATTTTTGCAGCTCTGAGGTCACTTCATCCAATGAGACTGGTCACCGAATTGAAAATGTAATTACATAATTATTAATCAAGTGGTTTTTTCCTCCAGATTGAAGAAACAACTAGGAAGGTCCAGAGGGAACTTTTTCAGTGAAGGCAATTAGAAAGGGATATAGAAATTGTGCTAAGATGAGAAGGTTGACTTTATGTAAGTCTCCAGGGGACAGGAGGAAGAGGGGAGAGGAGTCGATTTTACTTTTCAAAGACTAGGATTTTCTGTTTGCTCTGGAGACCTTAATTAATTTTCTGGACCGTGAAGCTGTGTCTTCGTGAAACACAGAGGGCTGATCAGATTTCCAGGCCCTGACCTTGGAGTCATGGTGGTAAACCAACATTGCTGCTGACATCTGAGATTGACATGCTGACAGGTGAAGTGTGGCCTGGAAATCTCTTTTCCATGACTGCCAACTGTACAGCTGTTTGCCAGGGTAATTGCTTTGTGCCAGGCCTCTTCCTGAGCTTTGGAAGCAGGAGTTCCTGCTGGTAGACCAGTTGAAGGGTTGGATCGCTTTCCAGTGCTAGTGAGTGGGGATGGGGGATGGGTGGGTTTGGGTGCCTCTTTACTATCACTGGCATTTAGGAGGCAAATAATTTTCTGAGGGTCTCTAGAGGTAAATTGTCATAAGTCCGTTGATATGAGAAAAATATATATTTTAACTCTGTTTTCGTGGTCTGAAATTTTCAAGTTTTCAAATAACATCAAGCCAGATAAACAGGTTTCGTTTCAAGGACCAACCTTAACAAAGTGGTAGGGATGGCCTGGAAGGCAGGCAGGAGTCCAAGCCTTCCCTGGGTGGAAAGGGGAAAGCATGATGCAGCTCTTACTAAGTTCGCCATGGTTAGTGTGCGTGTAGGTAAGACAGTGGCAGAGGAATGAAAGGCCAAGCTGATAGCGGTGAAACTATAGAATGTAAAGGTGAATACTAAGACCAGTGTAGAATTTCTCTGCTCTGTTTCCTTAATTAGATTGCAAACTACCTGAGAGCAGAGTTAGGGACTTGCCTATTTGCCTCCCAGATTCCAGTGATAGTAAAGACAGAGTGACTTTGTCATGCCCACCCCCCTCTCTGGGCGCTGATCCTGCCGAGGATATTCAGCTGCAGTGACGAGTAATGCCGATTTTTCTGAACGATGAGGAGGTAGGCCTGCAGCTCACCTCGGAGCAGCCCTCCACCTGAGTCTCCTTTGGATTATTTAGGATTTGCATTTGGCTGCATGGGATACTAGCTTGACGTCATGGCTTAACCCCAGGTGGGTTTATTTTTCTCATATAACAAGAATTCTGGAGGTGGGATTGCCACGGGCAGCAGCTCTGCCATGCTGTCAGTTTTCCAGGTGTGACCTATCTTTGCACTCCACCATCTCCAGCATGTGGTTTTCATTCCCCTGCTTGTTATCTCGTGGTAGTGAGATGACTGCTTTCCCTGTTGGCCTCGGATCCATGGTCCAGGTAGGAAGGAGGAGAAGAGGGGAGGGCATCAGGCACTTGCCAGTCTCTTTTTTATCAGGAACATCCAGCAGAATTCTGTTGCCATATTTACACCTCACTGGCCATAACTGGGTCACATGGCTGCTTCTAGATGCAAGGGGATCTAGCAGGGTAATTGCTTTGTGCCAGGCCTCTTCCTGAGCTTTGGAAGCAGGAGTTCCTGCTGGTAGACCAGCTGAGGGGTTGGATCGCTTTCCAGTGCTAGTGAGTGGGGATGGGGGATGGGTGGGTTTGGGTGCTGCTTTACTATCACTGGAATCTGGGAGGCAAATAATTTTCTGAGGGTCTCTAGGGGTAAATTGTCATAAGTCTGTTGAGATGGGAAAAGGTATATTTTAACTCTTTTTTTGTGGTCTGAAATCTTCAAGTTTGCAGATGACATCAACGCAGGTAAATGGTCTCATTTCAAGGGCTAACCTTAACTGAGTGATATGGGTGGCCTGGAAGGCAGGGAGGAGTCCAAGCCTTCCCTGGGTGGAAAGGGGAAAGGATGATGTGGTTCTTACTAAAGTCCGTCACAGTTTGTGTGTGGGTAAGACAGTGGCAGAGGAATGAAAGCCCAAGCTGATAGCGGTGAAACTATAGAATGTAAGGGTGAATACTAAGACCAGTGTAGAATTTCTCTGCTCTAGTTCCTCAATTAGATTGCAAACTACCTGAGGGCAGAGTTTGGGACTTGTCCATTCGTAAGACAGAATGACTTTGTCATGCCCACCCCCCTCTCTGGGCGCTGATCCTGCCGAGGATATTCAGCTGCAGTGATGAGTAATGCTGATTTTTCTGAACGATGAGGAGGTAGGCCTGCAGCTCACCTCGGAGCAGCCCTCCACCTGAGTCTCCTTTGGATTATTTAGGATTTGCATTTGGTTGCATGGGATGCTAGCTTGACGTCATGGCTTAACCCCAGGTGGGTTTATTTCTCTCACATAACAAGAATTCTGGAGGTGGGATTGCCACGGGCAGCAACTTTGCCGTGGTGTCAGTTTTCCAGGTGTGACCTATCTTTGCACTCCACCATCTCCAGCATGTGGTTTTCGTTCCCCTGCTTGTTATCTCGTGGTAGTGAGATGACTGGTTTCCTGTTGGCCTCAGATCCATGGTCCAGGTGGGAAGGAGAAGAGGGGAGGGCATCAGGCACTTGCCAGTCTCTTTTTATTAGGAACATCCAGTAGAATTATCTTTCCATGTTTATACCTTACTGGCCATAATTGGGTCACATGGCTGCTTCCAGATGCAAGGGGATCTAGAGGGATATACAGAGGTTTTGTGCTTAAGAAGGGCAGAACACACATTGGGCAGACAAACAGCAGGGATAAGCACAGTCTCCCAGCCACCTCTTGTCCTGCTCCTGTGCCCCGAAGACATTCCCTTCACCTCTGACCACATTCCTTCCAGCCTGCAGCCTCCCAAGGATCTTCTCCGCTTCCTCCCCAACCCTCTTCTACTCCTGAAGCCCCTGGCTGGTCATGGAGATGGCTCTGCTCACAGATCTCCTCGCTGTGGGGAGCACAGTTGCCGAAGAGACTCAGCTGCCCACTTTTGGGTCCACTGTGATGTTCATGCTGAGACCACAATTCCTGTGGGCCTCACCCAGCCAGTGGGCACAGTGAGGACACGAGAGATCGCCATTCCTGCTCAGTGTGGGACCCCTCGAATGGGCAACCTTTGCTCAGAGCCTCTTGATCCACCCAGCAGAGACTTTCCCAGAGCTGGTCTACACTATGAGGCTCTTTCTAGCCAATCCTCCTTTTTCCCTCTTTCTCCTCTCGTTGGTGTTAGACTTGCATTGTGAACGAAACGTTCTCCTCTCCTCTACTGCTCTCTTTCCTTTCATCCTTTACAGACATTTCCCCAAATAAATCTCTTGCATATCTGTTGCTCTCTTGACATTTACTTCTTGGAGGACTGAAACTGACATGCCTCCCCTCGCACATATTCGTGTCCTTTCTCTTACCTGGAAAATTTTCTTTGTCTGTGATCTTCGGTTTGCAATGAGAGAGGCATAGTTTTACCTGTAATCTTCTCATTATCCCCTGACTTCTTAAAACAGGAGTGTCCAAGATGGATTCTTTGAATTCTTAGGCTACTTTTTTTTCTTGCCACAAAATCAGTCACATTTATTGAGCATCTGTTATGTGCTAGGCCCTGTTGTAGGTGCTAGAGGATACCAAGATTTATCTATCTCAGGCCCCACCCTGGTGAAGCTCACAGGTTGGTGGGTTTACGAAAGAGCCTCATTTTCCATTGGTGGATGATGTGTTCTCCCCACCAACCATCTCTCTTAACTCCGTGGCACCTTTCTTGTCCGGCATTTCTACCTTTTGAGCCTCTCTGCCACTTTTCTGGCAAATTACAGAAGAAGCAAAGCAGTTGTTGCCCCTGCATCCAGCACATCAGAAGTCCAGGTAATACAGGCCTGGAGTAACCATGGCAACCTTAATGGAGCTCAATGACCCAGCATAAATCTGGCCGAGCTCATTGTGAAATGGGAGGGAGCTCTGTCTGTTCCAAACTGTTTGGAGGGAAAGGTGCCTTGCACTCCGTGGGTGACTGACAGAAGGTTTCCCCAGAGCACAGAGGAAAAGCCGGGGGATGCGACACTCAGAGTGAAAAGGAAAGGAAGATTTGATGTTGGTGAGGAATGGTTTTCTATGGTCTGTTGACATGGCCTGCTGAACCAGGCTGATGTGTTCTTCTGGTCATTTATTTCCATGCTCTGGGCCTGCCTTGAACCTGCTAAATACATTTTAAAAAGGCTCCAGCTATGGAAGGAACATGAAACATTTTCGATATAACTACACACGTGCATGTGCACCCGCCGTTTCAGGTACATAGATGAGGTGGAACTGCCTGGTGCTCAGTTCCTTGCAAATAGTCTGTTCTCTTCTTTCCCCTTACCTGGCTGGGAATAGCTTCATGCAGTGTGTACTGCTGATGCCGCTTTCTTTGCTCCCTTTGCTGGAAGCTGCCTTCTGCATATCCTCTAGGCTTTGACCCAAGTGTCACACCCTTGGAGTGGCTTTCCCTGACACTCAGAGCAGGTGCCCCGCCTCGTGACTCTATCACCCTTTTCGTTTTTTTTTGTATTCCCATGCTCATTTCTTTATGTGCCTGTTTGTTATCATTTTCCCCAGTATTGTGAATTCACAGGGAACACTTCAATCTTGAAGGATTTTTTTTTTTTCCTAGAAGCTGCCCTTCCCTGTTCCTCTAGATGCTGTGGCATTTAGGTAAATTCTGGCTGCAGGCTGTCCATTCATTCTCACCTGTCTGAGAGCACAGTGCTTCTACTCTTGGGTAGCAGGGAATCAAGCATAGAGGGGCGGTGTGGGAGGGCAGCAGGAAGAGCTGGTACGACTCTCCATTTCATGTGTGAGTGTGGTGTTTATACCCCTTTATCCTATTGCTTTATTAAAAGCAATCTGAGCCGTGTACAGCAAGCTGGGAGGTCGCAGGTAGAACCACACAAATGTCTCTATTTAATTCACAAGCTGATTACCTCCTGCTGTTTCTAAAAAGATAAAAGGAAAAATAAACACTCCTCAACCCTGCCTCTTTTGAACTTCTCTTTCAGAAGATGCAAGTCCTGATCCTTTGGTAATAGCTGTGCAGTAGAAAGGCTTGTGTCTACTGTCACTCTTCTAGGTTCTGATCTCCTCCTTCCCTTGCAATCCTGATAGGGATAAGCAAGATTACTGATCGTTTGAATGGTCTATGGCTAGAAGATAATTTATTTTTATTTTTTGTCTTTTCTATTTGTTTTTAATTTAAGTTCTGGGATACCTGTGCAGAAAGTACAGGTTTGTTACATAGGCATACATGTGCCATGGTGGTTTGCTGCACTTATCAACCCGTCATTTAGGTATTAAGCACTGCATGCATTAGGTATTCATCCTGATGCTCTCCCTCCCTTTATCCCCCCCATCCCCTAACAGGCCCCAGTGTGTGATGTTCCCCTCCCTGTGTCCATGTGTTCTCATTGTTCAGCTTTCACTTATAAGTTAGAACATGCAGTTTTTGGTTTTCTGTTTCCATGTTAGTTTGCTGAGATGATGGCTTTCAGCTTCATCCGTGTCCCTGCAAAGGACATGAACTCATTCTTCTTTGTGGCTGGTAATGCAATATTTTGGGGCAGGGTCTGGATTAAATGCCCTTTGGACAAAGTTTTGGGGAGAGGATGATGTAGTAGTCTCACGTGGTGTATATGTGCCACGATTTCTTTATACAGTCTGTCGTTGAAGGGCATTTGGGTTGATTCCATGTCTTCGGTGTTGTAAATAGTGCTGTAATAAACATACATGTGCACGTGTCTTTATAATAGAATGATACATAATCCTTTGGGTGTATACTCAGTAATGGGATTGCTGGGTCAAATGGTATTTGTGGTTCTAGATCCTTGAGGAATTGACACATTGCCTTCCAGAATGGTTGAACTAATTTACACTCCCACCAACAGTGTAAAAGTGTTCCTATTTCTTCACAGCCTTGTCAGCATCTGTTGTTTCCTGACTTTTTAATAATCGTCATTCTCACTGGTGTGAGATGGTATCTCCTTGTGGTTTTGATTTGCATTTCTCTAATGACCAGTGATGATGAGCTTTTTTTCATATGTTTGTTGGATGCATAAATGGCTTCTTTTGAGAAGTGTCTGTTTGTATCCTTCACCTACTTTTTGATAGGGTTGTTCGTTTTTTTTTCTTGTAAATTTGTTAAAGTTCCTTGTGGATTCTGGATATGAAACCTTTGTCAGATGGGTACATTGCAAAATTTTTCTCTTATTCTGTAGGTTACCTGTTCGCGCTGATGGTAGTTTATTTTACAGTGCAGCAGTTCTTTAGTTTAACTGGATCCCATTTGTCAATTTTGGCTTTTGTTGCCGTTGCTTTTGGTGTTTTAGTTAGGAAGTCTTTGTCCATGCCTATGTCCTGAATGGTATTGCCTAGGTTTTCTTCTAGGGTTTTTATGGTTTTGGGCTTTACATTTAAGTCTTTAAACCATCTTGAGTTAATTTTTGTTTAAGGTGTAAGGACGGGGTCCAGTTTCTGTTTTCTGCGTATGGTTAGTTAGTTTTCCTAGCACCATTTATTAAATAGGGGATCCTTTCCCCATTGCTTGTTTTTGTCAGGTTTTTCAAAGATCAGCTGGTTGTAGATGTGTGGTAGTATTTTTGAGATCTCTGTTCTGTTCCATTGGTCCATATATCTGTTTTGGTACCAGTACCATGCTCTTTTGGTTACTGTATGTTCGTAGTATACTTTGAAGTCAGGTAGCGTGATGCCTTCAGCTTTGTTCTTTTTGCTTAGGATTGTCTCGGCTATACAGGCTCTTTTTTGGTTCCATATGAGATTTAAAGTAGTTTTTTCCTAATTCTGCAAAAAAAAGTCAATGGTAGTTTGATGGGATTAGCATTGAATTTATAAATTACTTTGGGCAGTATGGCCATTTTCACAATATTGATTCTAGAAGATAATTTATAAATGATCCTGATATGCTTGTGTCTAGTCTGGTGCTGGTAATGCAATATTTTGGGGCAGGGTCTGGATTAAATGCTCTTTGGACAAAGTTTTGGGGAGAGGATGATGTAGTAGTCTCACATTCCATTGGTCAGTGAATGCAGCCATAGACAGACATTTGTATCAGTCCCAGTAATGTTGGAAGTTTTTCAAGCCGATGATTGCCTTCTCCCTTGTTAGATTGCCTGCATGCCAGCCTCTCTATCTGGAGAGGTGGGGGCAGCCCAGTCCTACCAGGATGAACGAGGAGGGACTGGCAACTGCATCAACACCATCTCAGCTTGCCTGCTCTCTGCCCCTCACCACCCCTCTCCCTTTCATTGAATTGTTTTTATCATAAACTCACAGAATGGCTGGGTTGTAATGGTGTGGTCCCTTGATAAGGACTGCTCCTGCCTTTGGGTTGAGCTCTCCAGTTCCTGAGATTTCCTGATACTTTTACTGTGAGCCCTCACCTTCTGCTTGTGGTCCTGGCACAGACAGGCTTGACTGTCCGTTGACTGTCTGTTGCTGAGGCTGGTGTGATGAGCTCCAAGTCTGTCCTCATTAATGTTATTTACTAGGTGCTTTGTAGTTATTGAATAATTTTTATTTCCCAGCTTACTTGTCCCTTTAGCCACAATTGTCACTTTTCTGTACCTCTGGAAACATAAGGCTTTTGATGTCGGCTCTACCACCCCCCAATAAGACATGATAAATGGCTGCAGAGGCTGAGCTGTCACCTGATGTTGGGGAATAGTTTATTCGAAGTGATATTTTGTTTGCTCCCAAGTGGCTTTTCAGATTCCTCCAGCAAATATTTTCAGAATCACTTAATTCCTTGGAGCCCATCAGAATTCTTCTTGTGCAAACAGGGCTGCATTCTTGATCACATTAAGGCACTTAAAATGTACTTAAGGGATTTGATTTCCCCAGCCATCACCCACCTCCTCTCCTCATCAAGTGAGGGCTCCTTTGACTTGTGGATTTTCAGGGTAAGATTAATTTTCTTTGCAACATCTTTGACTCTCAGGAGTGGTGAAATTGTGGTTGGATCAGTCCTGGGAAACCTTGAGAAGGTTCATGGGCTTGAGGGGTGCAAAGGTGGGATCAAAGAGGAAAGAAGCACTGGCATGTGAGACTGAGAATTTCCAAATTGCCTTCACCTACAAGTCCATCATTCTTCCAGTTCTGGATGTTTCTTCTTCAGCAAGAAGAACAAAGTGGATCAGCTGTACAGTGTCAGATATCCTATGCTGGGCTAAGGGGAGGCAGAGAAAATCTCTAGGCAAGATGTCCCTGAGATTGAGCGGGCATGGAAGCTGTCATTCATTCCTGCGTCAGCAAATGGTATTTCAGAACAATAACAACAATAAGAAATGAATACTGATTTAAACATGTTCAGTGTGCCAACAAATATTTTACATTGTATCTATAATAATACTAATTAAAAATAGATATCATTCATTGAGCTGTTAGCATGTTTCTTGAGGTGCTTGGCATGTATCATCTCCAGTCATCACAAAAACCATGCCCAGGCAGGCAAGTGGAATTATTTCCAATTTAAAGAAAAGACACACCACAGTGAACATGTCCAAAGGGAGTTCTTGATTCACCCTGTTCCTTCCCAGGCTTGCCCATCAGAGCAAATAGCACTGCTCTCCACCATGTAAAAGCTACAAACCTGACTGTCATCCCAGATTATCTCCCCTCCCAACTCCTGGCCTTCAGCCCATAAACTTGTGCCATTTCTATCTTGTACCTTGAGCTCATACATCTCTCTATTCCACCTTTACCAGCCTTGTTCAAACCTGAATTGTCTTCTGATTTCTTTTGTTCCTCCAAATGTCTCCTCCACATAGCATCTGAGCAGTCTTTATAAAACACCAGTCACCAGAGCACTGTCCCATTTAGCATTCTCCACTGACTCCCCATTTTCAATCTCTCCTTCCACCCCATCACACAGGACTCTATTCCAGTCCCTGAAGGACACCCCTATGCTGGAGGCTTCCTGAGTTGTTCCCCCTGCCTGGAGCACTCTGCCTCCTGCTGCTCCTATGACCGTTCCTTATATTCTTTAGGTCTTGTCAGTCTCCCTTGTGATTCTCCATCCATGGATTCAGCATAATTTCCTCATAGGTTTAGGGCAGGGCTCAGAATCTACAGTTTTAGCAAGCTCCCCCAACCCTGGGTTTCTGATGCAGCTGATCCGCAGCCTGCACTGTCATGGGAAATGCATAGGACAGTTTTCTGATGTGCTGCTACAGTTCAAGACAGTTTTTCAGGAAGCCCCTGCAGAAAAGTTGAATGAGACTTGAGACTTTCTACGTCCATGATAAGAGCAGCAGGTATTTTGAAAACCACAAACTCATTTCTCAGTTTGGTTCTGCAGTTGTGTACCAGGCTTGGCTCCAAATGTCTCATTCTTTGAACCTCAACAGGAAAAGTTGCCACCATTAAAGATCTGGAAAAGGTAGCTGCAAAATTAATTTGGGTAACAGCTTTGTATTTGGAATACATGTTCAGTCTCCCAAGGGGACTGCTGTGGACAGGGATGTTTGTGGGAATGGAGGTGTCTGCTCTGTGGTCTCTACAGTAGCCCTGCACCCAGGGAAAGCTCCTCTTGTGTGAGGGGTGCTTGTGCCAAGCTTCACTGCAGAGCATTTTGGGTTAGACATTCTCCATTTTCATTTGAGAGATCTGTTGGTGTCTCAGAGCCATGGATTCTAGAGCTACACTGATTCTGGCAAAGATTTGGAATATCTCCAAGGGATGTGTGCAATTTTTGGAAAGAGGAGAGAAAGGGTTATGTAAAGAAGATTAACATACAAAAAAGTGAAATAACCACTAGGGGATGCCTTCAGTTCTTGACTTATTTCAGTTATTTGGAATCTAGGAAAATGGAATTTTGCCATATTGAGTTTTCTCTACATAGATGGTCTTTATTTATAATTGGCACCTTTTCTTCAAATGATTCCATTTTTTACCAAGTTTTTGTGTAAGTCTAAGCTTGGATTTTTCTGGACTTCCCTTACTAAAGTAATGAAGAAAAAATATACATACACATACACTTTTTCAAAAAGAGTTTTCCTTCAAGTCATCTAGGAAACTATTTCCTCTATTCCAAACATAAAGGAGAAATCAGTTAAAAAAAGAGAACCAACCAACCATCTTCTTTTCTCCCCTTTCATTTTTCATCTGTCCTTCCACAGACATTTACTGAGCATTTATTTTGAGTTTGTCTTATTCACATTTGCATTCCCAGAATGTAGGATAGCAACTTGTATAGTCTTTGTCCTCACTAAGCTTCCAGTTTTGGAATTAGAATGGAGAACAGGGAGATAGGCATTCAACAGATAATAACAATGTTATTTCTATTTTCCTAAATATGAAAAAAAATACAGGGTACCATGGGAGCTCAGTTTAGAGGGTCTAGAAGACATCCCTGAGAAGGTGGCATTGAAGCTGAGACCAGAGAGATGGGGAAGGGTGTGGTGCATTTGAGCAACTAAAAGAAGGCAAATATGGTGTAGAATGGTGAGAGATGAGATTGGAGGACATGCAGCCCTCTGTAAGCCAGAGCCAAGTCAGTGTACTTAATTTCAAAAGCAGAAGAAAGCCATTGGTGTTTATGTGAGGTTATGTGAGGGCTTAGTTCTTAAATCTCCTCTAGTGTTGAAATTGATTGAAGAGACAAGAAGACAAGCCAGGAGGCCACAGAAATATCCTAGCAGTAAGATCATGGTGGTTTAAAAGGTATGATAGAAATGAAGTTGGAGAGGAATGAATATATTGGAGAAATATCTGTAAGGTAAAAGTACCGATGAATGAGGGAGAAGGAGGTGTCAGAGTGATTGCAGCATTTCTGTTTTGAACATACAGAAGTGCTTTTTTTCTGAGATGTGGAGCCTGGAGAGGGCTGGGATGGGAGAAGATGACCGGTTCAGTTTTGTGCTTGTGAAGTTGAAGCTGCCTGTGAGTCGTCAAGAAAGCAACTCTGCCCCAGAGAGATACATTTTTGGAATTTCACCATTCGCTAGTGCAAATTTTCCTTGATTTTGAGTGACCCTTGCTTGCTTAAAGAACATTAAACTGCTATGCAGGATTCATGAAAGTGCCAGACATTTGTTCTGCCAACTTGCATTTTGAATAAGTGGTATACGAAACTCCTTCAAAGTGGAAGTCTCTTAGCACTGTTCTATTTCTACAACTTTTGTTGTTTAGCTGAGAGTCTAGTGTCCAGAGAGCTAGGGCAGTGGGCACAGTGGTACCATGCTTGCTTCATCAGCTAGGGAGCAGATGGAAATAGCACACCTGAATATCTAGGCTAGAGAACAACTCATGAGTTTCAAAAGCCATTGGAAAGTCAGGTAAGTAAGCTCCAAGGAAGGAGATCAAGGATGCCAGGGGTCAGAGAAAAGCCTTGAGTCAGGAGAGGTTGGTGGGAAAATCAGTAGAAACCAGCCTGTGGAATGCTCAGGGCATGGAGTCATAAACAAATGTGTGGTGCTGGGAAGGGTGGAGGCCCGTGCTGCCCAAGCTTCCCACGGGAGGAAAGAAACCATAACTGTTGGAACTTGAGCAGAGTGCCAAAATGACATGAAATCGCTGCAGAAATTGTGAAACGTAGCTCATAGCCCTATTTGTTTAGCAACAGCATAAAAAGCACCATCTTCTATACCCCATCAAAATAGAAAATAGAAGCAGAGAAAAGCTAAGAAGAAAAGCAAGGGCTTTCGTTTGGACATTGGAATTACTTTTTCACGGGCTGTTCTATCCAACAGTCCAATTTCCTTAACATTCTCTCTCTCCTCTTTCTCTTTCTTCCTTTCTCCCTCCTCCATTTCCATCCCCTAACCTCCTTTCTCCTTTACTCCTTTTGTCCTATGGTTTCACATTGCCAGAAGAATTAGGCAGGAAACATAAGAAACATTGGAGAAACTTATGAAGTCTGGGTGGAGGACCGTGCCAGGTGTTTGGTGCTGGTGATGCAGCAGCAACTTGAATCTTGCTACAGGGCTGATGCTAAGACAGGTTCTGTTTTCCCTATCCCTCCTCTAGGAATGTCTTATTTGTTTGCTTTGAGAATGTGGGACCTCAGGTGAGAGGAGGTGAGTTTACTTATCTGTAAGGGAGAAGAGAGGAGATAGGTGTTCATTTGACTCAGTGCAATCAGTTCATTCTCATTTGTTTTTTTTTTCTTTAAGTTATAAAGTTGTGAAACCCAGTTAGATTTGTGAGTGTTTTCCCCTAGCTGTTACCATGTTGGGTGGACCACTTAATCTTCCTGCTCTTCATTGATTTTACCACAAATTTCAGATGACAGTGATAATCCCTCTCCTACCTTCATGACAACTTAAAAAATAAGGATTAAATAAAATAATGGGTAATTTCCTTAAAAAGAAATTAGTTATTGTTATTACCCTTACTAGGAGTTTGAGGTAGTTTGCAATAAAACTCATATACAATAGAGCTATAGAAATATGGGTTAAAAAAGGTAACAAAGCAATGCAATGGAATGCAGAAGAGCACCTTCATATAGCAGAAACCCTAGGCCAAAGGAAGTGCATACACAACGCTGAGTATGGAGCTTCCTGGCAGACAGGGAATAAAGGGAAATTAGCGGCTAAAAGATGCGCAGCATTTCATCAGAAACCATAGATGTTTTACCAGCAATTACTGTTGGTAATTTCACCCAAGTTTCTAACTTAGGGTAGGCTCAGAAGCTATTTGGTGAACTGAAGAAACATAAATGGGAGCCATGATCCTTGCTCTCTGCCTAGTAGGGGAAGAGTTTATTATGTGAACCATTGTGTAAGGAAACAAGTACACAGGAAGGGGCCTGTCTCCAAAAGCTATTACCCCAAACCAGGAATTGTCTTTTTAGGATCATTTCTTTTATCGAATCCCACCATTTAGTCAGTTAATTGCTTTTGCGTCGCCATTGGTTATGGATACTGTACCAGTTCTGTGCGGAGGTGAAGGAAGGCTGTATGTTTCAACTTCTAGAATTTATCTCAGTAAAACACCCCTTCATGGGCACAAAGAGATGTGCACAAAAGACTCATGGCGGTATAGTTTGTATAGCAAAAGTAATGTATATAACACAAAGCTCATCAATATGGAAATAGTTATATAAACCACAATTCTCCCTAAAATGGAATACTATACAGCTATTAAAAAGAACAAGATAGAGCCATGTGCTTCATCAAGGAATCGTGCTCCTATTTTACATTGCTTAGTGATAAAAATAAGTTGCAAAACAGCCTGTAGATAATGATTTCATTCTTAGGAAAAATCTCAACATTGATAACTTATTATTATTATTATTATTATTATTGAGATGGAGTCTCTCTTTTTTCTAGGCTGGAGTGCAGTGGTGTAATCTCAGCTCACTGCAACCTCTGCCTCCCAGGTTCAAGTGATTCTCCTCTCTCAGCCTCCTGAGTAGCTGGGATTACAGGCACCTGCCACCATGCCTGGCTACTTTTTGTATTTTTAGTAGAGATGGGGTTTCACCATGTTTGTCAGACTGGTCTCAAACTCCTGACCTCATATGATCCACCCTCCTCGGCCTCCCAAAGTGCTGAGATTACAGGCATGAGCCACCACGCCCAGCCAACTTATGTATTTTTAATGTACTACTTGTTGGCAGAATATGCACCCAGTTGACAGTGGTTATCTTGTGACAGTGAGAATCTCGGGACATTTCAGAGCCTGCACTTTGTATTTCCATAAGATTTGAATTTTATGTTGCCTAGTATTACATTTGCTATCAGAGAAAGCAATAAAGATACTGTGTGGGGAGCTGGGGAGAGCATAATGCGTAGGTTATAGACCCCACCCTTGTAAAGGTTAAAGTCTAGTAGGGGAGAAAGCCACATAAAACAAGTTGTACCACCATCTGAGCCTGCAATGACAGAACCGTGTACAAGGGGCACAGGAGCTGTGGGGCAGGGCATGGGGTAGAGGCTAGAAGAGGGTAGCAGAGAAGGTTATCTGAGTGTGTTCTGGAAGGACACATAGAGTGACCATGACAAGGCAGCTCTATGCCAAGTAAAGATTCAAAACGGTCACGAGCATGTTGGTAACTTCAGAAAGTAGCTCAGTCCCCAGGACATTCTGACTCATGAAATGCCATGGGAGGCCAGACAGTGCAGGGGACATTTAGAGACAGATGGTCCAAGGGAGGAACAGAGGGTCAACTCAAATTTTCTACAGACCAGCCACATGATACTGCTTCTTCCCTCTCTTGGAAGAACTTGGCATTAAATCAGAGCTTAGTTGCTGATCTAAGGACAAATTCCAGACAATTCTAATTAACCCCCAAGCTTCCTGTAGCACATTGTTCTTAAATCTTGACTTGATGGTCCAGAGGCAAGACATGCATGTCATCAGAGTGAATATTTATCTAGAGATGAAATCACTGAGATACTTTGATTGATAGCAGGGTGAAGAACAGAGCTTCAAGTTTCTTGCTGACAAAAAGAACTCTGCATTTTTCACAGTGTCCTCGCATCCTTTTATCCCATGAAGGGGTCTCGTGGACACTTCGGAGACCTGCTTCCATTTTCTCTGGCCTTTAGAATTGGACTCTGGTGTCACAACTACCTGGAAAGCTCCTTGCTTGACCTTGGCATCCTGACTTGGTGAGGTTGTTAGGGAAGGTAGTTTAGGGAGGAGAAAGTGAGCAGTCTCTCTCCAACCCTATTCTTCTGCTAAAGAGTTAGGAAGAAGGAAACAGAGAGAAATAGGCAATTTGGTGGGAAAGATGGGAGAGAGTTAGGGCAAGGACTGCTTGTCTGAAAGGAACTATATATGATAAGAGATTTTAATCCATGCTGAGTGGGAGTCTATTTCCTATGGATTTTTTCCCTACTGCCTGGCCCCATACATAGCCTCTGGACTCCCCTTTAATCTGTGAAGCAGGCTTTGGGGTGCTCACATCTCTCTCCTAATACCATCCTCCCTTGCAACGCTCCTGAGGATCTTTTAGAGCAATGTATATGGTTTTCTCCCCACCCCCTAGCAATCTTATTGCACATAACATACATTTTGAAAACTACATGAGTCATAAATGTGTCGCTTGATGAATAGTCAGAAACAGAACACACATTTCTATTCAACGCCCGGATGAAGACAGAGTATTGCCAGCATGCAAGAAGCTTCCCTTGAGTACCAGTCAGTACTTGTCCCCCACTACCCCACAAGAGACCTGATATCCTAACTTCTAATGCCATAGTACAGATTGTCTGTTTTTAAACTACAAATAGACTCATACTTTTGTACATCTCTAGTTCTTTGGTTCAAATTTGTTTGAGATTTATCTCTGTTGCATTTATTTGTAGTTTGAACATTTTAATTGTGTAGTATTTTTATGAATACTCATCCTACTATTGCTGGATGTTTGGTTATTTGAATTTTAGGATGTTATGAGTAATGCTGCTATAAACGTTTTTGTACATGTCTGTAGGTTAACATATATGCATATATCTGATGGTTATATTGCCAGGAATAAAATTTCTGGATAATAGGGAATGCATATGCTCAATTTTAGTAGAAATTGCTAAACAGTTTTCAATGTGCTTGTACTAATACACATTCCCACCAGTGGCAGCGTATGAGAGCTCTGGTTGCTTCACATTGTACCCAACACTTGCCAGTGTTTGCCTTTTTCATTTTAACCATTCTCGTGGGGTTATGGTGGTATCTGATTGTGGTGTTTTAATTTTGTATTTTCCTGATGACTAATGAAGTGAAGCACCTTTTCGTCTACTTATTAACTAACTTGGATATCCTCTTTTGTGAAGCACCTGTTCAAGTCTTTTGCCCGTTGTTTTATTAGATTGTCTGCCTTTTACTTATTGGTTGTAGTTCTTTATATATTTTTGGGCAAGTTCTTTTTTTTAAAAAAATCCTCTTCCTGATATCTTTTAATGTACAGAAGTTCTTTAATTTATCAATTTTTTCCTTTATGGCTAGTGTATTTTTGATTTAAGAGATCTTTCTCTACCCTAATGTACTAAAAATAGTCTCATGTTATCTTCTGAAAGTTTTATGGTGTTGCCTTTAATATTTAGATCCACAGTTCATCTGAAACTCTTTGTGTATGGTGTGTAGTAGAGGTCAGGGCTAATTTTTTCCCCATATAGATATCTAAGCGAATCAGCATCCATTATTGAAAAGGTCATCTTTTTTCTGCTGAACTGTGTATCCACTTTTGTCGTAGACCAGATGACTGCCATCTTTCTATGTTTCTGGATAATCTTCTGTGTTGTTGGTCATTTTGTGTTCATCCAATACCTCACTGAAAATTTGATATCAGGTAGCGTAAGTTCTTCGTTGCTTTTCTTCAAGACTACTTTTTGCTTTACATGCATCTCTATATATTTCAGTATCACTTGTCACCTTCCAAAGGAAAACCTGCTGAAATTTTGAATGAGATTACACACAACTGTAGATCAATTTGGAATTTGACATCTTTCCAGCAATGAGTCTTCTAATTCATAAACATGGTCTATTCCTCCATTATTTGCACCTTCTTTCATTTATTTCAATAATGTGTTGTAGTTTTCAGTGTAGACATCTTTTTATTGTTTATTATTAATTGTATTTTATCGATCAGTTGTCCTAGGAATTTTTCCATTTTATTAATCTTTCAATGTCTCAACTTTGAAAACTTTGTTGATTGAAGCCGTGTGTTTTCTTTTTCTTTTTGGAAACATTTTTTTTCTTCAGAAGTTTTCTTCTGAAGTAATTTTAGAGTTACAAGAAGAATTGTGAAGATAGTGCAGAGTTTCACATATATTTTTCACTAGGCTTCCCCTAATGTTAATGTCTTACATAACTGTGGTACATTTCTGTAAACTAAAAAACTAGCATTGGTACAATAAATATTATTAACTAAATTGCAGGCTTTATTTGCATCCCCACAAGTGTTTCCACTAATGTTTTTTTTTCCCCTCCTCATTCTGGAGCCAATCCAATACACCACACTACATTTAGTTGTGATGTGTCCTTAGTCTCCTCCAGTCTGTGACAGTTTCTCATTATTTCTTTTTTTCTTCATGGCCTTGTCATTTTGTTGGTTCAGTGTTTTGTAGTGTCCCTCAGTTTGGTTTTGTCTGTTATATTCTCATGATTAGATTGAGATTATGGACTGGGGAAGGGTGCCTCCAGAGATGATGACTCCTTCTCATTACCTCACATCAAGGGCTATATGATATCAATATGACATAGTACTGGTGATATTAACTTTTATCACTTAGTTAAGGTGCTGTCTGTCAGGTTTCTCCCTTAGAAAGTGACCATTTTTCCCTTTCTATATTCTGTTCATCAGAAGATAGCTGCTAAGTCCAGCCCTCACTCAAGTGAGAGAAAGAAAACTCTGCTTCCGGGACAAAGGAGTAGCAAAAATTTTGTGAACATTTTACAACTTTCACTGTAATCAATTAATATTGGTGGAAGATACTTTAAGCTCTGCAAATATCCTGTTTCTCAAAGTTCACCCACTAATCTTAGTATAGATCAGTGAAAACTGCCTGCAGCAGCTATTGCTGTGGTACTCTGATAGTGATTTTCTACTTCTCTTATTCCTTCCACTTTTAAAAAAGCTAGATTTTTTCTATTAAAAAATTGTCTCTTCTATCCGGGCGCGGTGACTCTCGCCTGTAATCCCAGCACTTTGGGAGGCCAAGGCGGGTGGATCATGAGGTCAGGAGATCGAGACCATCCTGGCTAACACAGTGAAACCCCATCTCTACTAAAAATACAAAAAAATTAGCCAGGCGTGGTGGCACGTGCTTGTGGTCCCAGCTACTTGGGAGGCTGAGGCAGGAGAATCGCTTGAACTCAGGAGGCAGAGATTGCAGTGAGCCGAGGTTACACCACTGTACTCCAGCCTAGGTGACAGAGTGAGACTCTGTCTCAAAAAAAAAAAAAAAAATTCTCTTTTCCTTCATTTATTCACTCATTCATTCATTTAAATCAGTATGGACTCCTGAATATTTACTGTTTAGGTTATACTCTCATACTACTAATTATTTTGTTGCTCAAGTTTTTTGAGCTGTGGCTACTGGGGACTCTTTCAGGTTGGCTCCTGTGCCTTTTTGACTGATAGTCTCTCTCTCTGTACTCCCTTATTTTCTGGTACTATTGGGTGCTTCAGACCTCAGACTAAGAACCGGCCATTTCCTTTTATAGGGAAATGGTATTTAGAAGCCAAGATCTGCTGTTGTGCTCATTGCTACTGGGATGTCCACTGGTTCTACTCAGTGGGCAAAGCTAGTAAATGTTTATATTTATTATAAAAATATAATTAAGTGTTATGTAGAATTATATTATAAAATATAAAAGCACACACACATATACACAGCTATATGTACTATTCCACATCTAAATTTATTTCTGAATCCATTTATATATGCTTGTATAAAACATGAGTTTCTGTTGATATCTCTGACTCAAATCCGGCGCCACAGGGCTCATTTTAACCCCTTCTGCTTTTGCTTGTTTCTTTTTTCTCTGATAGTAGAAAACCTGGTTCTCATTATGTACCACATATTTATTGTTCAATCTTAGTTACATATGTAGTTTTAGGCTTGCTAACCTGGGCTACTGTGAGAAGCAAATTTATCAACTAGAGTGCTATGTTATTGTACAGTTCTTTTTTTTTTTTTTTTTCTGAGACGGAATCTCCTCTGTTGCCCAGGTTGGAGTGCAGTGGTGCGATCTTGGCTCACTGCAAGCTCTGCCTCCTTGGTTCACACCATTCTCCTGCCTCAGCCTCCTGAGTAGCTGGTACTACAGGTGCCTGCCACCATGCCAGGCTAAGTTTTTGTGTTTTTAGTAGAGATGGGGTTTCACCGTGGTCTTGATCTCCTGACCTCATGATCTGCCCATCTCGATCTCCCAAAGTACTGGGATTACAGGCATGAGCCACCACGCCTGGCCTATTGTACAGTTCTTTATGTCTTTAGTCTTTCAGTATCTAGACAAAACATTGTTTTCCAGAGGGACTTAGATCAGCTCCGTTTTTCCCTCTCCCCTCCAGGGAAGTTATGCCATACATTTGTAATTTGGTTAATTCATTTGTCACTCATGTAAACTTTAATCAGGATAAATCTTCCATTATCTGAGAGGAGCAGATTATGAATCCAATAATATACTTAAAAGGGGTTAGGCCAGGTCAGAACTCCCCTCTCCTTTTCTCAAGATTCTAACCATTTGGAATAAGCACATGATGCCAAGTGGGAATCAGATCATAGTATTAACCTTGTTATTGATGAAGATGAATTGCAGAATACATCAGGGCACGCTCCTCTCAAGCGAAACTTTCCTGAGGCAGAGATAGACAGCAGCTTCATTCATGTTCCTGCAAAGGAGATAAACTCATCCTTTCTTGTGGCTGCATAGTATTCCATGGTGTATATGTGCCAAATTTTCTTTATCCAGTCTATCATTGATAGACATTTGGGTTGGTTCCAAGTTTTTGCTATTGTGAATAGTGCTGCAATAAACATAAGTGTGCTTGTGTCTTTATAGTAGAATGATTTTTAATCCTTTGGGTATATACCCAGTAATGGGATTGCTGGGTCAAATGGTATTTCTGCTTCTAGATCCTTGAGGAATCACCACACTGTCTTCTAGAATGTTTGAACTAATTTGCACTCCCACCAACGGTGTAAAAGCGTTACTATGTCTTCACATCCTCTCCAGCCCCTGTTGTTTCCTGACTTTAATGATCACCATTCTAACTGGTGTGAGATGATGGTATCTCATTGTGGTTTTGATTTGCACTTCTCTAATGACCAGTGATCATTAGCTTTTTTCATGTTTGTTGACCACATAAATGGCTTCTTTTGACAAGTTTCTGTTCATATCCTTCGCCCACTTTTCTAGTAAATTTGTTCAAGTTCTTGTAGATTCTGGATATTAGCCCTTCGTCAGATGATAGATTGCAAACATTTTCTCCCATTCTGTAGGTTGCCTGTTCACTCTGATGATAGTTTCTTTTGCTGTGCAGAAGTTCTTTAGTTTGATTAGATCCTGTTTGTCAATTTTGGCTTTTGTTGCTATTGCTTTTGGTGTTTTAGTTATGAAGTCTTTGCCCATGCCTATGCCCTAAATGGTATTGCCTAGGCTTTCTTCTAGGGTTTTTATGGTTTTAAGTCTTACATTTAAGTATTTAATCCATCTTGAGTTAATTTTTGTATAAGTTGTAAGGACGGGGTCCAGTTTCTGTCTTCTGCATATGGCCAGCCAGTTTTCCCAACACAATTTATTAAATAGGGAATCCTTTCCCCATTGTTTGTTTTTGTCAGGTTTGTAGATGTGTAGCGTTATTTCTGAGGCCTCTGTTCTGTTCCGTTGGTCTGTATGTTTGTTTTGGTACCAGTACCATGCTGTTGTGGTTATTGTAGCCTTGTAGTAGAGTTTGAAGTCAGGTAGCGTGATGCCTCCAGCTTCGTTCTTTTTGCTTAGGATTGTCTTGGATATACAGGCTCGTTTTTGGTTCCATATGAAATTTAAAGTAGTTTTTTCTAATTTTGTGAAAAGAGTCAATGATAGCTTCATGGGGATATCATTGAATCTATAAATTAATTTGGGCAGTATGGCTATTTTCATGCTATGGATTCTTTCAATCCATAAGCATGGAATGTTTTTCCATTTGTTTGTGTTCTCTCTTATTTCCTTGAGCAGTGGTTTGTTGGTTTGTAGTTTTCCTTGAAGGAGTCCTTCACCTCCCTTTTAAGTTATATTCCTAGGCATTTTATTCTCTTTGCAGCAATTGTGAATGGGAGTTCACTCATGATTTGGTTCTCTATTTTTGGTGTAAAGGAATGACCTTTGCACATTGTTGATTTTGTATCCTGAGACTTTGCTGAAGTTGTTTCTCAGCTTAAGGAGATTTTGGGCTGAGACAATGGGGTTCCAATCCAGCAGCACATCAAATGCTTATCCTCCACGATCAAGTTAGCTTTATCCCTGGGATGCAAGGCTGGTTCAACATACGCAAATCAATAAATGTAATCCATCACATAAACAGAACCAGTGACAAAAACCACGTGATTATCTCAATAGATGCAGAAAAGGCCTTCAATAAAATTCAACACCCCTTCATGCTAAAAACGCTCAATAAACTAGGTATCAATTAAACGTATCTTAAAATAATAGCTATTTATGACAAACCCACAGCCAATATCATACTTAATGGGCTGGAAAGCGTTCCCTTTGAAAACCAGCACAAAACAAGGATGCCCTCCTATTCAACATAGTATTGGAAGTTCTGGCCAGGGCAATCAGGCAAGAGAAAGAAATAAAAGATATTCAAATAGGAAGAGAGGAAGTCAAATTGTCTCTGTTTGCAGATGACATGATTGTATATTTGGTATTTCTTTTTTGACTCATATTTGTTTAATTTCCAAATATTTGAGGATTTTTCAGATATTTTCTCCGATTTCTTTTTAACCTAATTTCATTGTGGTCAGAAAAACATACTTTGCATGCTTTAAATTCCTTTAAACTTATTGAAATTTATTTTATGGTCCAGGTGATCTTTCTGGATCCATAAATGCTTGGAAACATTGTATATTTTGTTGTTGTTAGGTGATGTGTCCATAAATATCAATTAGGTCAAATTGATTCAAAGTGCTGTTTAAATCTTCTATATCCTTAGACTTTTTTTCTATTTTAATTAATGAGAGAAGAGTGTTGATACCACGAATGATAGTTCTAGTTTTATCTGTTTTTCCTTTGGTCTGTTAGGTTTTGCTTCATGTATTTTCAAGATTTCTTATTGGGTACATATGCATTTAAGAGAGATCTTCTCAGAATGCCTCCTTTATCTTTATAAAACACCCCTTTATATTCCTGGTAATGTTCCTTCTTCTAAAGTTTCTTTGGTCTGAGATTAAGATAATCATTTCAGCTTTCCTTTAGTTAATGTTTGCATAGTTAATCTTTTTTTGTACTTTTAATTTACCCGTGTTTCTATATTAAAATTAGATTTCTTGTAGACAGCAAATCGTTGATCTTGCACTTTCCCCTGCATGGCAGTCTGAGTTTTAACTGAAGTGTTTAGACTACTTACATGTAATATGATTATCAATATGGTTATGTTTAAATCTGCCATTTTACTAGTTATTTTTTAGTTGTCTGATCTATTCTCTTTTTTCCTTATTTCCTGCTTTCTTGTGGATTATTTTTCATATTCTGATTTTACCACCAATGGCCTATTAGCTAAATGTTTGTCTTATTTTATATTTTAGTGGTTGCTCTTAGATTTACAAATTTGTATATGATATAAGAAACTTGCTCTGTATACTTCAATTCCCTCCCTTTTTCTATTGTGGTTGTGCATTTTACTTCTGTATGTCTTATAAACCCCACAATGCATTATATTATTTTTGCTTTAAAAAGTCAAATAATTTTTAAATACTTTTTTTTAAAATGGGAGAAATGACTTTATACTTACCCATATATTTACCCTTTCTGGAACTCTTCATTCCTCTGGGTTAGGTTAAAATTTGCATATGAAAATTAGTTCTCCAATTTCCGTATTTCATATATTTTCTGTCTGAAGAACTTCCTACGATTTTTCTTGCACTTCAGGTCTACTGTAGACAAAATAACACAGCTTATGTTTGTCTGAAAAAGTCTTATTTTGCCTTCATTTTTGAATAGATTCAAATACAATTTTAAGTTTACAGGTTTGTTTTTTTTTTTTTTTTTTTGATTTAAAAGAAATCACCTTAAAGCTGTCATTCTGACTTGTATCACTTATGACTGGAAGTTGGCAGTCATTCTTGTCTTGTCTGTATGTAATATTTCCCTCCCCATCCTCCATTGCTTTTAATATTATTAGTGTCTTCTCAGCAATTTTATTGTATAACTTGGTGTGGTTTTCTTTATGTTTATATTGCTTGGGATGTATTGAGCTTTTGGAATCTGTAAGGTTTACAGTTTTTGTCAAATTTAGAAAAATTTTGACCATTATTCTTCAAATATGTATTTTTTGCTCTTATCCTCCTACCTCCAACACTATATACTGTTCAATGTTGTCCCACAAATCACTGGGACTCTGGTAATTTTGTTAAAAAAAAAAAAAAAATCCTTTATTTCCTTCTCTCTCTCTGCTTCAGTTTAGGTAGTTTGTATTGCTAAACCTTCCAGTTCTTTGGTCTTTTAAATATAGTGCCTGATGTACTTTTAATAGTGGATGGTTAATTTTATGTGTCAACTTGACTGGGCCATCCATGGTGCCTACATAATTGGTCAAACATTATTCTGGATGTTCTTTGAGGGTTTTTTTTTTTTTTTTTAATTTTGTTTTTGTGGATAAGATTAATGCTTAAATTGGTGGATTTAGGAAAGCAGATTGACCTCCAAAATGTAAGTGGGCCTTATCCAATCAGTTGAAGGCCTCAGTAGAAAAAAGGCTGACTTCCCTTGACCCAGAATTCCTGGGAAGAAATTCTGTCAGCAGAGAGCTTGAACTGAAACATCATCTCTTCCCTGGGTCTTCAGTCTGCTGGCCCACCCTGTAGATATTGAACTTGACAGCCTCCACAATTGCATGAAGCAAGTCCTGGAAATAAATCTCTCTATGTACATTCACATCGTATTGATACTGTTTCTCTGAAGATCACTGACTAATATAATTATATTCAGTAAATTTTTCATTTTTGCTTGTTTTATACCTCTCAAATTCCATTTGGTTCTTTTTTCATGACTTTTATATCAGTACCTTCTATGCTCATGTTATGTTTTATTCCTGAACATGTTTATAATAGATGTTTTAAAACCCTTGTCTGCTATTTCCATCATTTCTGGATCTGTTTCATTTGACTGTTCTTTCTTCAGTTATGGGTCACATTGTTCTGCTTCTCTGTATGTCTATCCTATTAGTTTTTAAAAACTTTTATTTAAAGTTCTGGAGTAAATATGCAAGTTTATTATGTATTTTGTGTCACAGGGGTTTGGTGAACAGATTATTTTGTCACCCAGGTAAGAAGCATAGTACTTGATAGGTAGTTTTGCGATCCTTACCCTTCTCTCTTCCACTTTCAAGCAGGCCCCAGTGTTTTGATCTCTTCTTTATGTTCTTATGTACTTGATGTTTAGCTCCCACTTATAAGTGAGAATATGTGCTATTTGGTTTTCTGTTCCTGTGTTAGTTCACTTAGGATAATGGCCTCCAGCTCCATCTATGTTTCTTCAAAGAACATGAGTTCGTTCATTTTTATGGCTGCATAGTATTCCATGTTGTATATGTACCACACTTTCTTTAGTCTACTGTTGATGGGTATTTAGGTTGATTCTATATGTTGCTATTGTGACTAGTGATGCAATGAACATATGCATGCATTTTATATATGGTAGAATGGTTTATATTATTTTGAGTATATACCCAATAATGAGATTGCTGGGTCAAATGGTAATTCTGTTTTAAGTTCTTTCAGAAATTGCCAATCTGCTTTCCACAATGCCAGACTAATTTGCATTTTCACCAGCACTGTGTGAGAGTTCCCTTTCCTCCACAACCTAGCCAGCATCTGTTATTTTTTGACTTTTTACTACTAGCCATTCTGACTGGTGTGAGATGGTATCTCATTGTAGTTTTGAGTTGCATTTTTCTAATGATTAGTGATGTCGAGATTTTTTTTCATATGCTTGTTGGCCACATGTATGTCTTCTTTTGAAAAGTGTCTGTTTATGCCCTTTGTTTATCTTTTAATAGAGTTGTTTGTTTTTTGCTTATAAATTTGTTCAAGTTCTTTATAGATGCTATATATTAGACTTTTGTTAGATGCATAATGTGCAAATATATATATTTTTACCATTCCCTAGGTTTTCTGTTTACTCTGTTGGTAGTTTCTTTTACTGTGCAGAAGCTCTTTAGTTTATTTGGTCCCATTTGTCAATTTTTATTGTTGTTGAAATTGTTTTTCACATCTTCACCTGAAATCTTTGCCAGGGCCTATGTCCAGAATGATATTTTCTAGATTATATTCCAGGCTTTTTTTTTTTTTTTTTTTTTTTTTTAATAATTTTAGGTTTTACATTTAATTCTTTAATCCATCTTGAGTTGATTTTTGCATATAGTGTAAGGAAAAGGTCCAGTTTCAATCTTCTGCATATGACTAGCCAGTTATCCCAGCACCATTTATTGAATAGAGAGCCCTTTCTCTCTTGCTTGTTTTTGCTGACTTTGTCAAAGGTTGGATGGTTGTATGCATGTGGCATTATTTCTGGGCTCTCTATTCTGTTCCATTGGTCTATGTGTATGTTTTGGTAATAGTACCATGCTGTTTTGGTTACTGTAACCTTGTAGTATAGTTTGAAGTTGTGTAGTGTGATGCCTCTAGCTTTTTTTTTTTTTTTTTCTGCTTAGGATTGCCTTGGCTATTTGGGTTGTTTGGGTTCCATATGCCTTCTACAATAGTTTTTTTTTTTTTTTTTTCCCTAATTCTGCGAAGAATGTCATTGGTAGTTTGATAGGAATAGCATTGAATCTATAAATTGCTTTGGGCAGTATGACCATTTTAACAATATTGATTTTTCCTATCCATGAGCATGGAATGTTCTTCCATTTATTTGTGTCATCTCTGATTTCTTTGAGCAGTGTTTTGTAATTCTTGTTGTAGTGTTCTTTCACCTCCTTGGTGAACTGTATTCCTGAGTATTTCATTTTTTTTGTGGCTATTGTTAATGAGATTGTATTTTTTGTTTGTTTGTTTTTAGACAGAGTCTTGCTGTGTCACCCAGGCTGGGGTGCAGTGGCTGATCTCAGTTCACTGCAAGCTGCACCTCCCAGGTTCATGCCATTCTCCTGCCTCAGCCTCCCAAGTAGCTGGGACTACAGGCGCCTGCCACCACGGCCGGCTGATTTTTTTGTATTTTTAGTAGAGACGAGGTTTCACCGTGTTAGCCAGGCTGGTCTCAATCTCCTGACCTCGTGATCCGCCCACCTCGGCTTCCCAAAGTGTTGGGATTACAGGCATGAGCCACTGCGGCCAGCTGAGATTGTATTTTTTGATTTGGTTCTCAGCTTGAACATTATTTGTATATAGGAATGCTATTGACTTTTGCACAATTATTTTGTATTGTATCCTGAAACTTAGCTGAAGTTGTTTACCAGATCAAGGAGCTTTTGGGCAGAGACTGTGGAGTTTCTAGGCATAGAATCATATTGTCTGCAAACAAGGATCATTTACTTCCTGTCTTCTTATTTGGAAGCTTTCATTTCTTACTCTTGCCCAGTTGCTCTGACCAGGGCTTCTAGTACTATGCTGAATAAGAGTGATTCAGCATAGTAGACAAGAGAAGGCATTCTTGTCTTTTGTGGTTTTCAAGGGAAATGCTTCCAGCTTTTGCCCATCCAGTATGATGTTGGCTATGGGTTTGTCATAAATGGCTCTTATTATTTTGAAGTATATTTCTTTAGTGACTCGTTTGTTGAGGGTTTTTTTTTTTTTTTTTTTTTTTTTTTACATGAAGTGATATTGAATTTCGTTGAAAGCCTTTTCTGCATCTGTGGAGATGATCATGTGGTTTCAGTTTGTGTGATCAGTCACATTTACTGATTTGTGTATCTTGAGCCAACCTTGCATCCCAGGGATGAAGCCTATGTGATCGTGGTGGATTAGCTTTTTGATTTGCTAGTGGATTCAGTTTGCCAGTATTTTGTTGAGTATTTTCGGAGATGTTCATTAAGGATATTGACCTGAAGCTTCCTTTCTTTTTGTTGTGTCTCTGCTAGGTTTTGGTATCAGGATGATCCTGGCCTCACAGAATGAGTTAGGGAGGTGTCCCTCCTCCTCAATTTCTTGGAATAGTTTCAGTGGGAGTGATATCAGCTCTTCTTAAACATCTGGTAGAATTAGGCTGTTCATGAAGTTTTTTTTTTTTTTATTGGCAGGCTTCTTATTGCTGATTTAATTTTGGAACACATTACTGGTATGTTTAGGGATTCAATTTCTTCCTGGTTCAGTCTTGGGGGGTTGTATGTGTTTAGGAATTTATTCATTTCTTCTAAGTTTTCTAGCTTGTGTGTATAGAGATGTTCATAATAGTTTCTGAGGGTTTTTGTATTTCTGTAGGGTCAGTGTTAATGTCCTCTTTGCCATTTCTGATTGTGCGTATTTGAATCTTTTCATTTTTTCTTTATTAGTCTAGTGGTCTATACGTCTTATGAATTTAAAACTCCTGAATTCGTTGATGTTTTGTATGTTCTTTTTGTTTGTTTGTTTGCATTTCAATTTCATTCAGTTCAGCTCTGATTTTGGTTTTCTCTTGTCTTCTGCTAGCTTTGGGGTTGGTTTGCTCTTGTTTCTCCAGTTCTTCTTGTTGTAATATTAGGTTGTTAATTTGAGATCTTTCTTTATGATGTGGGTGTTCAGTACTATTCCCTCTTAATACTACCTTAGCTTTGTCCCAGAGATTCTGATATGTTGTATTTTTGTTCTCATAAGTTTAAATAATTTATTGATTTCTGCCTTAATTTTATTATTTACCCAAAAGTCATTTAGGAGCAGGTTGTTTAATATCTGTGTAATTATATAATGTTAAGCAACTTTCTTAGTATTGATTTCTGTTTTTATTGCACTGTGGTATGAGGGTGGTTGGTATGTTTTGTTTTGAATTTGCTGAGGATTTTTTTTATGTCTCATTGTGTGGTTGATTTTAGAGTATGTACCATGTGCAAATGAGAAGAATGTGTACTCTGTTGTTCTTAGGTGAGGCATTCTGTAGATATAAAGTTAATTTGGTCAAGTGTCTAGTTCAGGTCCTGAATATCTTCATTAATTTTCTGCCTTGATGATATGTCTAATACTGTCAGTGGGGTGTAGAAGTCTCTAACTATTTTTGTGGGGTTTTCTAAGTCTCTTCATAGGTCTCAAAGAACTTGCTTGATGAATCTGGGTGCTTCTGTGTTGGGTGCATATGTATTTAGGATAGTTAGGTCTTGTTGAATCAAGCCATTTACCATTATGTAATGTCCCCCACATTTTTTTCTTTAAAATCTTTGTTTCAAGTCTGAAATTAGAATAGTAATCCCTGCTTTTTTCTGTTGTCTGTTTGCTTGGTAAATTTTTCTTCACTCCTTCAGCCTGTGGGTTATTTCTCATGAGATGGGTCTTTTGAAGACAGTGTACGTTTGGGTCTTGCTTCTTTATCCAACTTGTCACTCTGTGCCTTTTAATTGGAGGCATTTAGCCCATTTACCAAAATTAGTATTGATATGTGTGAATTTGTTCCTGTCATCATGCTGTCTATTAGTTTTTGATTGCATGCTAGACATTTTGAATTTTACATTATTTAATGATGGATTTTTATTGTTACTATTGGTATTAGTTGGCTAGAATTGCCATTAAAAAGTACTACAGACTGGATACCTTAAACAGTGGTAATTAATTTTTTCACAGTTCTGGAGGCTGGAAGTCTTAAATCAAGTTGTTGGCAGGTTTAGTTTTTCCTGAAGCTTCTCTTCTTGGCTTGCAGACAGCCACCTCCTTCTTATTGAGTTCTTACATGGCCTCTTCTCTGTGTGTTCATTTCCCTGGCATCTTTTTCTTTTCTTATAAGTACACTAGTCATAATGGATTAGAGTCCTGCCCTTATGACCTCATTTAATTGTAATTACCTCTTTAAAGGCCCTGTTTCCAAATACAGTCACATTGGGGTTTAGAAATTCAACATATAATTTTTTTGGAAAAAACAATTCAGTCCATAATATTATTGTTTTAGTTTCATTTAATGAGTGCCAGGCTTTGTTCTGAAAGGTAGTTTTGTTGCTTGGGGATCAGCTTAATCTTTTGAGGATTGTTTTTAATTTCGTTAGGGCAATTTTACAGTAGCCTTTACTCTAAATCTGGTTTAGCCCTATTGTTGTGGCATGGCCCTTCTAGACTCTCTACTGAATATTGCAATGATCAATAATGAGTCTCTACTCTGGCTGGTCAGAGCTTAAATTTCTCTTAGTGCTTTTAGTTCTGGGAAGTTTTCAGCTCATAGATTTTAATTTTCCTGGCTTTGTGGAATTTCACCATGCTAATATACAGCTTAGAACTTGGCAACAGACTAAAGGGGACCCTTGAGTTATCTGAAGCTCTTTCTCTGCATAAGTCTCTCACCTGTCTGGAATTCTGCCCGCACCGCCCCCCCCCCCGTTCCCGCCAAAGTCCAGCTGTCTTAGCCTACTCAAATTCAGGTTGCTGTATCCTCAGTCCAGCAAGATTTCCAAGCCCTCCTTGGCATTCTCCTCCCTGTCTATGGTCTATAAAGTGCCTCCATCAAATTGCTAGGGCAATAACAGGGCTCACCTAATATCCATTTTTTTTCAGAAGTCACAGTCCTATATTGAATATCTGGAAACCATTGGTTGTATGTCCCATTTTCTAGTTGCTTATAGTGAGAAGCCATATCCATTATTGTTGCATATTAAGACCTGTACCGTCTAGACTTTTGATCTGCTTTAAAAAATAAACCTTCTTTCAAAAGTATTTTCCTCATCATTAAAAACTATTTAGGAACATCATTTTAAATGGTCGCCTCTTATTCTATTGTATAAGCCTGTATATTTTGACTGAAGAGCAAGGAAGGCCAGGAATAGGTTCAGGTGTGTGCTGGAACTTGGCCTGGGTCCTCATGGGGCATTGGCAGATGGAAGGGGGAGAAGGAGACACTGAGCTGGGGTAAGTAGGACATGAACTCTGGAGCTCCATAAGGACAAAGCAGGTGTCCTCTAGGATAAGAGCACTTTCATTCATTCTCTCAAATCATGTCCTGACTTTGCATTTTGTCAAATAATTACTTATACTTGTGAATAGGTATCCTGCTGTCCAAGCTGCTGGATGTAAGTGGGAAAAGTGTGACTGTTGGAGGTCAGACATATTTAGCTTGAGGTTGAGCTTTTTCACTCAATAGTTATATGGTGTTAGGAAGGTTGTGCTACACCTTCACAGCTTCTTTTTGCTCAAGTGTAAGGTAGGGAATGAGCATAATTTGCTCATAGGGTGATCTGCAAGTTGAACTGAGATAATATCTTCAAGTGCACTGGGTATAGTGTCTGAGTCATGGTAGGTTCTCTCTAGTTGGCTGTAGGGTTTATTTATAAAATCAGGTGTAAAATGCTGGGCTGGGGGCCTCCAGGCCCCCAGGAGTCCCCTAACCTGATCAATTAATTAACTAGGCTAGAGATTACCAAACAGGGTCCAGAAAGAATGGAACAAAAACAAGTACATTTTGGTGGAGCTAGACTCTGGAAAATCTGGAGTGTGGAAGATCAGGAGCAATTAATGTAAATAGGAGGAGGACAAAGCTTGGCCCCATGTAGCATGCAGGAGTGTGAGAGTGGCACGGGGAGAAGGCATGGATAGGGATAGAGTAGAGAGGCACAGAGCACGGTACCACCTGATACCCCAGTTGACTCTCTGTGTCATTTCCTTGTCTCTCTCTGCTTACAGACCAGAAAAGGAAACCAGGCAGATGATCTCCACCAAGGTTATCATCAAATTCATGGTTGTGAAAGTCTGGTGAGTCTGCCAGATAAGGCTTACCTTTATCTGACAGTGGTCAGGCCTGGCTGTATGGGCAGCTGTTTTAGTCCCTCACACATAGCATGACTGGTCAGCCATCCAGCCTTCCCAGGAGGGCTGCCAGCAGCTGCTACCAGGACAGGCTGTTACACTAATGAGGATCACCACTGAATAATCTGCATTCAAGTTTTAGCCACTTAGGTGCTGGACCTTTACCAAAGAATTTTTTTTCACTCAATGTGAACAGAAAGGCTGGGCTAATATTTTTTATGAATTAGCAAAAATTAAAAGCCCAGAGAGGCTTCAAGAGCAAAATGTTAAAAAGCGCTATAGCAATAATTTATCCTAATCATCTTTGTTTGGATAGGTTCCTCATCCAGGCAGAACGAAGTAGTGTTAAGGGAAGTCTCAATGGTGCTCCTGTCTGTTTAGAAGGGCAATCTTGTCAGTGCTGCCATGCACACTGCACATTTGTGCACTGCACAACCTGTTCAACTGTGCATAGCAGGAACTCCTTTGTCAAGACTGGCCCTTGGGATGTTCGAGAAGTTGTGAAGTTGGTCTTTATCAGGCTTTCATTTCAATTCCTTTCTCTTTTATTTTCCTCTCCTTTTCTTTTTAAATAGCCAATATGTAAAGTGTGTATCTTGTACTAATCCCTGTGCTAAATACTTTGTATGCATTATTTCGTTTGATCCTCACAGGCATCCTGTGATGTAAGTGATACTCTCTCACCATTTTACAGACTGAGAGTTCAGGGGCTGCTTGAGTTTAGAGAGTTGATGAGTGGCTGAGGGTGAGCCACCATGCTCTGTGCTTCTCTAGTCTATCCCTGTCCATGCCTTCTCCCAGCGCCACTCTCATACTCTGATTGCTAGACAAGGCTCAGCTTCAGCCTCCTCCTGTTTATATTAATTGCTCCTGATCTTCCACACTCTGGATTTTACAGATTCTAGTTCCATCAAAATGTACTTGATGTGTTCAGGCCCAGCTCTGTGGACAGCCATTTCTGTCCCATTGTTCTTTTCTTCCCCTTGTTCTTTGTTTCATTCTTTTGGGACACTGTTTGGTAGTCTCTAGCCTGGTTAACTGATTGATGCAAGCACAGTGGGTAGGTGCTAGTGGGTTAAGACTACCCCTTTGAGTCTGGCTATGCATTTTCATCTAGACAGAGAGCATATATTATTCTCAATGATTTCTGAAATGGTGGAAATTTCAGGTACCATAGTGGTTGCTGGGAGATCTTTAGATTGAGGAGTTGTTCAGCCTCCTGTTCAAAGCACTTCAGCAGTGAGAAAAAGAAAAATCACTGCACATACTATGAAAATCTGGATTTCAGTCTTGGTTTTATTGTATTCTGCTTGTTAGAATTTCTAATTTACCACATTCTTCTTGTTAAAATTTCTGATTCCTGTTTTCTTCATCTTTTAAGAAGGGAGGTGTCCGATATCTATCACCCACATGAGTATTTTAAAGCTTAATCTTTCTTGTGAGAGTGTGTGTGTGGAATTCATGTGTTCTAGGCATCCTCCATATGAGTCTCAGCTCCTGTACACCATTGAAACCATTATTTCCATTGCAGGAGGTGCGAGCAGGTGTTAGTGGTGAAGGGTAAACAATGCATGTTCACTTCATCTCTTTTGTTTCTTGCTAGTAAAAGAAACCCAAGTTTCATTTTCTTGTTCTCCCACTTCTTTACTTCATCTGGCCAGTTATTTCCTGATCTGTTCATCATTTCTGCTGTTCTAGTATCTCTGTCTTTTACTACCTCCTTCTGGAAAGCCTATTTCTCCATCTTGTTTGCCCACCCTGATTCATCCCGTAAAACTCACCCCCTTGTTGGGTCACAGCTTCTTTCTTGCCACTTACTCTGATTCTAGTTCTTATTGTACCAGTTAGTCATTTCCTGTTTGTTCCTACACATGGCCTGACACAGAGCAGGTATTTTATTGAATAGCTGAGGAAATGAGAAGGGAAGATAGTTAATCATTTAATTTGATAAATAAAACAATAGAGGTCAGAGAGATTACACAATGTTCTCAGCACCCACTGCCAGCTAGGAGAGAGTTGTTAAAAGAGGGCACGGTTTCATGTTGCAAGAATGTCTTGAGATAGTCACAGATGAGTGGCAGCATGGGAAGATTCTAAAGATGTTTCCAGAATCTACTTGAGACATGGCCAACTACTTGTTTGCTTGGTTGTTCCTTTATTTCCTAATTTATTCAATATTTATTGACCTCATGTGCCATATTATTGTACGTGCTAGAAATATGACTAGTGAACAAAACAAAAATCCATGTCTTGGAGCTTATATTCTAGTCAGAGACAATATAATAATAAGTAAAGTCAGGGATAGCTACTACTAATAAATAATAATAAATAAACTAATAATTTCTTCAATAAATAAAGAGATCTGATAAGCCACGTGGGGATTGGCATTATGAAGAGAAATAGATAGCATTAGGGAGAGGTGGGGTAGGGGGAACTACATTACCTGGAACGATCAGTGAAACTTTCTTGGAGAAGCCGCATTTGAACAGGTACCTGAATGAAGTAAGGAACCAGCTATTCATACATCCTCCTGGTTTTAAAAAAATGTTCTAGGCAGAAAGAAGAGTGAGGTCAAAGGCTCTGGGGTAGAAGCAGGCTTGAGAACAATAACCACTATATTTTCCCTAATTACAAGATGACTGCAGACCTTTCATTTTGTATTTTGTCCTTTTGCATCATAACTCTTGTAAGATAAGCCAAATAATGTTACAAATCCACCTGATTATAGATAGTAGGCATATTCCTGGAACTGTGGACTTGTCCATATGAATTTAATTTTTGTAATTGAATCTTATTTCAAGACATACAAGGAGCTTGCTATTTTAAGAGCCCCCATGGTTAATCCTTTTATGGGGAGAATAATCAGCCTTAGAGGATGCTTCAGGGTCTTCTCTTTCTAAAACCTTACGGTTTTATGTCCCTAGAGAGGCTGAACTTTCATATATTTTCATGAAGGTGGAGATAACATAGAACTATATACATGTAAATGGCAGCCAGCAGTCAGGTGAAGTTTCATCAGAAAAGACTTTTTTTGTTCTTTCCTGAAATGTAAGGCTTATCAATCTTCTACCTTCCTTCCCAGCCTGTATTAATGTTATGCAAAGTTGACAAATCTTGGCATAAAGAAAACAGAAATGTCTGTTGACTAGGAAAGACAAGACCATCAAGCAGCTGTTTCCTAAATCTCTGTTTAAAAGAATAAGGCAACATTTCTTCTCTTAATGTCAGTAACTCTCTGCCTTTCTTTTTTCTTTCCTTTCCTCTCCTCTCCTTTCCTCTCCTCTCCTCTCCTTTCCTCCCCTCCCTTCCTTCCTTTCCTTCCTTCCTTCCCTTCCTCTCTTCCTTCCTTTCCTTTCCTTCCTTCCCTTCCTCCCTTCCTTCCTTTCCTTTCTTCCTTTCTGTCTTCCCTTCCCTTCCTCTTTTCTTTTCTTTTCTTTTGACAGAATCTTGCCCTGTCACCAGGCTGGAGTGTAGTGGCATGATCTCAGCTTACTGCAACCTCTGCCTCCCATGTTCAAGCGATTGTCCTGCCTCAGCCTCCCGAGTAGCTTAGGACTACAGGCATGCACCACCACACCCGGCTAATTTTTGTATTTTTAGTACAGATGAGGTTTCACCATGTTGGCTAGGATGGTCTTGATCTCTTGACCTCATGATCTGCCTGCCTCGGCCTCCCAAAGTGCTGGGATTACAGGCGTGAGCCACTGACTGGCCCTGCCTTTTAAATTTCAGTTCACATTTACTGTGTAGTGATAAGAACAGGTAAGGATGGTTCAGTTCTGAGCCTTCTTCCACTTTCCTGATATTATTATCTTGGTTATTATAAACAAATAAGGCATAAAATGAATCATGCCAATTTCATGTGGGATTTCACATGAGAGTATTCTCACGAAAAGTCTTGGTTTTGGCATAGTGATATGGTTTTGCTGTGTCTCCACCCAAATATCATCTTGAATTGTAGTTCCTGCAATCCCCACATGTCGTGAGAGGGGCCTGGTGGGAGGTAATTTAATCACGGGGGTGGTTACCCTCATGCTGTTCTCATGATAGTGAGTAAGTTCTCATGAGACATGACAGTTTTATAAAGGGCTTTTCTTCCTTTCCTCAGGACTTCTCTCTCCTGCTGCCTTGTGAAGAAGGACGTGTTTGCTTCCATTTCTGCCATGACTGTAAGTTTCCCGAGGCCTTCCCAGCCATGTGGAACTGTGAGTCAATTAAACCTCTTTCCTTTATAAATTACCCAGTCTTGGGTATTTCTTCACAGCAGCACGAGAACAGACTAACAAACACGGTGAGTCCTTTTAAGAGCACAGCACAGGGATGGTGTTGACAACATGGCTCCTCCTTGAGATATTTCTTGTGAATGGATTGTTTGTTTTGGTGCCTAGCTAGTGTGTAACATGACAACTTCATAAGCTGTTTAAACCATTCATTAAAATTTTTTTTAGCTACTAAAGCAAAAAGAAGAAAGAAAGGCAGAGAACAATAAAGTAATATCCAAGGATAGAGTAATATTCTAGCCAGAACACAGAGCCAGCCCTCAAAAAAGCTAATTCAGAGGGCATCAGCCATTCATGGATCCTTTCAGGCCATCATCACTAAACAGAATCACAGACGTAGTCTGGACCCTGTTTGCAAGTCTGCTTTGCTCAATAGTTGATGGGGCAGGAAGGCTCTTTTGGCCACTTGTTTTTACCAGTGGTGAGGCAACAGGAATGTGATGGCTGAAGATGATTTTCTATGCTGTGTTTGTTTCCCAGCCGTATAGAGAGGTAATTGTTTTATCATGATTTTGTTGTGTCTTCTGGAACTTGGGAGGCTCAAGCAGTTCCACATTTAGGCAGTAAAGATGTACAGAGAGTTATAACCCTGAGAGTAACTCCCATCAGCAAGGGCCATTTATTTGGTATCGGTAAACTACTATCACCCTATGAGATCATCATCACCATAATTTTGTAGCTATCATCTTCATCTCCATCCTCAGTCTGATGGCGGACAAATGAAGATATGTATGGAAAACCAATGGCTGAAGTTGTTAGCCTTTCCATCCTCAAACACCTTCTGAGTTCTTTTTGCCTTGAGCTGATATGGCTCTGATTTGACCCACTCATTTGTAGCTCTTCACATTCAAATTTTGAGTGGAGTTTGTCTGTCTTTAGCTGGATGGTAAGCTCTTTAGAGATGCCACTCAGGCATTCTCCCTATAGATAGATACTTTACGGCTGCTCTGGGTCAGGCACAGTTCCTGGGTCTGGCTGCGTAGGACTCACATGGCCATGGCAGTGCTTGTTACCACTCTAGAGTCCACTTACCCCTGGCAATCTTATATGTGGACATTGCACCTCCAGCAGGCCCTGAATCACTGCCAAGATGTTAGTGCTGATGGGAGCATTGACTCTGACCACTGCTTCTTTGGTCCAGTTGCCTGCAAAGAATGTTTATGTTAATGATACAGATGGAATGAATGGCAAGGATCATGATTCCATTGTGGAGTCAGCGAAAGACACAGTCACTTAATTCACTTTTATCCATTTCTTCTCATATCCTCGAGGTAAAGGTCAAGATTTCTCTCTGTCTCCCTCTTTCCTATTGGATAGCTGGGCAAAGATCTTCCTCATGTTTTCAACTCTAATAAAGAGTTTTTATATTAGAGTTATTTAAAAAGTAAATTAAACAGAACACAACACAGATATTTAAAAGGTTTTTTCTTCAGAATGTTATTATTGAATTAAATATCTTGTGAGAGGTTAAAAGTAAAATGATCATTGAGTAGACCTCATTGCATGTGCTTGACCTATTCTTGGAGGGTTGCTTGTTAACTGAATTTTGTAACTCAAGTTCTATTTTAAATTCACCCTGAAGAGTTGTTATTTAAAGCAATCCAGTAAAGAGAATAATTACCAGACCCCCGCTGCTGAATATTAGGGTTGGCGGGGGCAGTGGATTTTTTTTTTTTTTTTAAGGAGGGTGGGAACATGACTCTTATGGCCACCCTGGTTTTATCCCCAGGCTGGTGGGGCCTGGGAAAGTATTTTTTTTTTTTCCGAAGGAAGTTTGGGAATAGTGAAAGAAGAGAAAGTGAATTGAAAGTTCTGTAGAGAGTGGACAATGGCTGCATTTTTCTCCATTGTGGGAAATGGATTCCCCTCTGGAAGGGATTTGATGAAATGGCCTCAGTTCATTCTGAAATGGCTGAAGGAGAGTGGGGACATGCCCTGCTCTCACAGTACCTAATCATTGGACAGAATGTCATTTCCAGGAGCCCAGGATGCAACATTATAGGGAAAGGGGGATTTCCATTCTTATGGGGAGAGGTTCCTAGGATGTATTTGGAGAAAAGGCAAGATCACTTGTTGGACTATCTGGATTAGCCACAGAAATCCTATAATTTGCATTTATTAAGACATTTTGTGGGTTGTGATCTTGAGAAGAAACACAGAGAAACTTGGTTCCAAACTTAACATTCCACAAGGAAATGGAATTTTCACTGCTCCTTTCTGACATAAAAAGGTCATCTTGTTGTTTATCTACAAAGCCAGGGGAGCCTGAGCTGTTGAGTATTTTGCATTTGGAAACACTGGCCCAAATTCAAAGAAGCCTGATGCGCTCTCTCTCCTTCCTGCCCTGTTTTGATTTAAAGACACTGGCTTCATGAATCATTAGATGAAGTCTTGGATTAAAGCTTCTTATGTTTCAGAAGATGAGGGCCTTGGTCCAAAGGAGGAACCCAAAGTCAAGGACACCCCAAAACTCCTAAGAATGTTGATACTGAGAATAGAGCTGCTATAATGCTCCTTGTCTCTGGATTACAGGATACATAGACTCTCTTGTACTGAATGAAATCACTGAAAACCTTTGGCAAGATGGGAATCTTAGACTCATTCTGAAGTTTCCTGCAAAACCTCAGAATAGTTACCCTCTGAGCAGGGTGGTGACATCATAAATATGGCCCAGTGAAAAATGAAAATTAGGAGCCCCTTGTTCAAAGAGCAGGAAAAAAAGTACGAAGTTATTAAAATGTTTTTCTTCTAAAATATTTTCCTATATAATGTACTTATAATTTTTTATACTATTTATAGTTATGTAATAGTGATACATGAGTAACAAAAATATTTTTGGTGTCATACAATAAAAAGTAATTTATTAATTTGGCATCTTATTGACAATAAGGTTTTTCTGCCTCTCTTTTTCTGCAAATTACTAGGTTATCAAAATTTATCAAACTTTTATCAATTTCATCTTCAATTGATACAAAAATGAAAAGGACATTTGTTGCTCTTTGCCAAGATTACAAATAATTTTTGACAATTTTTAATTTTCAGAAGCATATTTCTGCTAACGCAATGGTTACTGGAATTGTGTAGGAGAATCTTATTGGCTGTAGCAGGATTTGGATACATTTTTGAGAAATTATTTTGAAAAAAGACTTTAGGATCTGGGCATGGTGGCTCACACCTGTAATCCTAGCATTTTGGGAGGCAGAGGCAGGTGGATCACTTGAGGCCAGGAGTTTGAAACCTGCCTGGCCAACATGGCGAAACCCTATCTCTACTAAAAATACAAAAATTAGCTGGGCGTGGTGGCGTACACCTGTGATTTAGGTACTGGGCGTGGGGGTGGGGGAGAGCTGAGGCACAAGCATTGTGTGAATCCAGGAGGTGGAAGTTGGCAGTGAGTGGAGATTGTGCCCTGTTCTTCAGCCTGGGTGATGGAGTGAGACGTTTCAAAAAAAAAAAAAAAAACAACTTCAGTATATACCTAGAACTGATGATTCTTGTCAAACCGTTTTTCTAAAAAGATTTAACTCTTTATACAAATCTGTTTTGTGTAAGTTTGGATTTAATTATCAATGTAAATATGTGTGTGTGTGTATATATATATACATATATATATGTATATATATATACACACACACACAGTGGCATTTTAATGTTTTCTCAGGCATTTCCTGTAACTTATAGAGAGCCTATAAGCAACTGAAAGTAGCTTTACAATTTGCATATACAGTTAACACTTGAACAACACAGGTTTGAACTGTGAGTCCACTTACACACTTTTTTTTCAATAAAAGTACACTGAATGTGCCTGCCTCTTCTGCCTTCATGTCCGCCTTCTCCACCTCTGCCACCCCTGAGACAGCAAAAGCAACCCCTCCTCTTCCTCAGTGAGAAGACGAGGATGAAGACCTTCATGATGATCCATTTCTACTTAATGAATTGTAAATATATTTCCTCTTCCCTATGATTTTTATTTTTTAAAATTTTTATTTATTTACTTCTTTTGAGATGGAGTCTGGCTCTCTAGCCCAGGCTGGAGTGCAGTGGTGTAATCTCGGCTCACTGCAACCTCTGCCTCCGGGGTCCCTGTTCAAGCAATTCTCCTGTCTCTGCCTCCCGAGTAGCTGGGATTATAGGCACGTGCCACCATGCTCTACCATATATTCTTAGTAGAGATGGGGTTTCACCATGTTGGCCAAAATGGTCTTGAATTGCTGAATTTGTGATCGGCCCGCCTCCGAAAGTGCTGGGATTACAGGCTTGAGGTACAGCGCCTGGCACCCCCCTCTTCCCTATAATTTTTAAAATAACATTTTCTCTTCTCTAGTTGTATTGTAAGAATACAGTGTGTAATACATATAACATACAAAATACGTGTTAATGGACTATGCATGTCATTAGTAAGGCTTCCAGTCAACCGCAGGCTATGTAAAGTTTTGGAGGATTCTAAAGTTACCTGCAGATTTTTGACTGTATGTGGTGGGGTGGCATTCCTATCCCCGACATTGTTCAAGGGTCAACTGTGATCAAAATGCCTGTTTATATAGCCTAATGTGTTTCTTCAGTACGAGGAAAACTTAATCCAAAAATTATTTCTTCTTAATAATTGGTTCATTGAAGTTTTATATGAAAATGGCATTCTTTTCTGTTGTGACAATTTCAAAATTTAATTTCTAATTCAAAGCCTGTGAATATTTGTAATGTTGCAGGAGTTATCAAAACTGGAGATTCTAAACTCTAAAACATTCTAATAACTCTTGGATATATTTTATTGCAATGTTCATGTGTACATTTTTATTTTGTAATGATTTACTAACAAATTACATTGCCTGAGCACCAGCAAGTTCTGTCCTGACACTGAAGATGGAGAGTTAATGTTTATGGGGATATCATAGGGATGGGCTCCAAGGACTGATGGGCAAGCTGTCTTCCCACCGCTGTGATCATTGCTGCTGCTTTACTGCTATTGCTGCCACTGTCATTACCCATCTGGGCTCAAGTCCCATCCCTAGTTGTCCCCTGAGGACCCCATGGCAGGCTGGACTGCCTCTGGTATGCCAGTTCAGTTGCTTGGCATGCACACAGCCCCTTGCATGCAGTGCCCCAAGGCCTGTGCTTGCATGGGTTGCTGCCTGGTATATCCTGCTCTGCTCACACACGTGCTCTGTTGTCTCATCAGACTTCATTTGCAAAACTCTTGTCCAAAGATAAAATTATTAAGAATTTCAAGACAGTACCAGTAGATCATTAAACCAAGTACAGGGCACCTTCTGAGAACATTTCTGGCTGTGACTCACATGCGGAGGCCATGTACTCATGAAGTCGGTCCCATCTTGAGATACAGAGTATGGCAAGTAGAAGGGATACAAGTTACTCACCACTTGCAGCCTACCTTAGTTTTGGTAGAGCGTCTCCATTGCCAGGAAGTTCACCCTCATATCTAACCCTGGTCTCAAGTTTATCCTTTCTTCAAAGATTTTACTATTTATATTAATATGCATAGCCCCTCAATTGATTTATCAAAGTTCACCTAATAAGCACAGGCTCACCTGAGCAAAGACTAGCACCTGTTCTGTTACCTTGGGACACTGATTTCTGATATTCCTGGCTTTGTTTATAAACCATGAGATTTCAAAACTAGCAGGGGCTTCATTGTTTACCCAGTCCAGTGGGAAACCGACCTGGCTGGTTATCTGAATTTCATGGGGGCTTATGAAATAATTGTATTTCCTGTTCATACCCCTAGAGATTCAGATTCAGAAGATCTGGGATGAAGCCCAGGAATCTACACTTTAACAAACAGCTGGGGATTCTGGTGAACAGCCTGGCTGGGGAATGCCTGGTGATTTTTCCAAGGTTAGGAATTTGTTTGAGGCTCTATAGTCTTGTTTCCTTCTCTGTCCCTGAGTCCAGTGCTCATCTCACTTTCTCCGCTCTGTCTTGGCTTTATCTGATTCAGCAGTCCACGTCCCATCTGCTGTGCTTTCCCCTCCTCAGCCCAAGGTTATAAAATGGAAGAGACCACTCTGGCTGGTTACTCCTTTTATATGAAATCCGTCTGTAGCTCTGTGTAGCTTTCAACCAATGGAAGAAGGAAGGTACTGGATTGTCAGGTCCTTGATAAGCTGGCACCATCCAGTGAAGCAGGATGTGTGAGTGTGTGCATGTGTGGGTGTATCTATGTATGAATGGGCTAGGCAGAGATCATGGTGGATGAAATATATCATGATGGACTCTAAGTGCTAGGGTACTTCAGACTGGAAATACCAAACCTGTTGAGGGATTGTATCAAAGCCGAAAACTCATGAATGGTTCAGAAAAGTCAGCATGGCTTAGCTCATCGAATATGTGAATATACATTTTGAGGCATAAAATAAGTAGTACTTTTACCACTACAAGACTGTTTTGTGTCTATAATAAACAACCCCCCTCCCAGTTTTAGTGGCTTTAACAACTCACATCACATGTCCATTGCACATCTACTGGAAACTTGGTTCTATTTTTTCTCTTCCTGAGATTGTTGGTTGATGAAGCAGCCCATCCCAAAATACCGTAGTTTTTCTAGCAGAGGGAGAGATAAGTTTGGAGCATCCTGCACAGCTTGTAATGCTCTGGCCTATAAATGACGCATGACTTCTGCTCACAACTCGTTGGCAAGAACTGGTTACATGGGTCATAGACAGGAGAAACAGGATCATGCTAAAATGATTTGTAAGCTGTAAAGCACTCCACAAGTTCATTGATTTTTTGAGATATCTTAAAGATGGTACAGCATTATCCAGTAAACATACAATCTGAGGAGTGGGAAAATCCAGAAATAGGCCCTTTTAGAAGGACTAGATCTATGTATGAATAATAGATTCCTGTCAGTGAAAACTGAGAAGCACTCCTTAGCTGTAGGAGCCACTTTGGAGGCTCTGGCTGAGATGAAAATGTTTTAATATAGTACATTGTATCACAGACCCAGGTGGTAAACTGGGCTTCTTCTTGGTCCATTTTCTGGGAATTTTTCTAATTCTTAGTCTTCTATCCCTACCTCCTTGTAAATCTTGATGTTGAGGTTGGAGCTTGGTGGAAATGATTAGAGATCTTAGAGTCTGGAAGGGGGGCAGCATGGGAATTGGATTTTTAGTTCTCCTACAATTTTATGTTGTCACCTAGCTCTTTAAACTTTTATTCCCTGGCTGCCTTGTCTCCTCATCTCAGTATTTGATACTCTATTTGCTTACTTTGGACAAAAATTCAAATGAAACTGGAGGCCCTCGTTCTGTCTTGGAATTCAGGAAGGACTTTGAGGTTATTACCAAGAGATGCAAAACTGTGTGTCCCCACATGTGATTTAGGAGAGTCAAATAGGATCAAAGCATTCTATGTTCGTATTTCAGTAGCAGTGAAGAGTAAGGCATGGAAGCAAAACTCTCTCTCTCACATACACCCCTCCCAAAACAGAAACAAAAAGACCTCAACTCTAGACATACTAACACTTGGAGGAGACATTCAACTTTTAGGAAAACAAGTTGATTTTTTCATTGCCATGTTGTGTCTTAAAGATGGTAGCATGGGGAAGGTGGCACATGAATTCAGAGCACGGCTCTGCTACATATAAGCTGTGTGAACTTGAACAAGTTACCTAACGACTTTGTGTCTCATTTTTCTCCTTTATAAAGTGAGATGATTCAAGTGCTTATTCCTAGGGTTGTCTTTGATCATAATGGGAATACATAATAAACTTGTAACTACAATCTATTTAGTGCTCAGGGTGCTATGTATACCTGGTGCTGTGTTGCTGCTGGTGTTGGTATTGTTGTCATCCTCATCCACAACAGCAAATTCTTCTCTCTGGTCTCTTAGCCAGAATGAATTGGGAAAGACAGAGTGATGGGGTATGTGGAAGAGTCTAGTTGTCTTCTGGTACTATTATTCCAGGTTCAGTTGCTGTATAAGTTTCTTTTCAATATTTTCCTTCTCCTTTGTATAATAAATGTCAGTCTCTCTTTCAAGGAGCATTTCAGTCAATGTGCTTGTGTTTTCAGTTAACACATCGCTCAGTGAACTAGTAAGTGTCACTTAAAGAAATATGGATCTTCTGAGCCTCTTTAAGAAAGGCAGAACACAGGAGTTTCTGCAGGCAGCAAATTGCTTTGCCCAGTTAAATGAATCTGGGACCCCAAAGGTGAATGTTGGCCTAGAGGCTCATAATTCACAAAGTTCAAGAGAGTTCCAAGATTGGAGGGAGGGCTTCCCATCATTGCTTTATTTCTGTTAACTAACTTTATATTTAATACACCTGACAAACTCCATCACATTTTAAAATGTCAGGTTTATTGAGGCATAATTTTCATAAAATTTACCATTTTAAAGTTTATAATTTGGTGAGATTTGACAAATGTATATAGTCATGTAGCCACTACAATAAACATACATTTTCATTACCCTCCAGAAATTCCCTGTGTTCCTTTGCAGTCGGATTCCTCCCTGCGAACTCTACCCCCAAACCCATGGATCTGTTTCCTGTCCCTATAGTTTTAACTTTTGTGGAATGTAATATAAATGGAATCATAGAGTATAGTGGAGGCTTTTGTGTTTGGCTTCTGTCACTTAACATAATGCCTTTGAGATTCATTCATGTTGTTGCATGTATTAGTAATTTTTAAAAAATTGCCAAGTAATGTCCTATTGTACTGATGTAATTTTGTTTATCCATTCATTTAATGAAAGAGATTTGAGTTACTTGCAGTTCTCAGCTATTCTCAATGAACTGCTATAAACATTTGCATACAGGTTTTTGTGTAGGCATAGATTTTCATTTCTCTTAGATAATAAACTAGTAGATTGCTGGGTTGTATGGTAAGTATATATTTAATTTTATAAGAAATTGTCAAGTTGTTTAAAGTGGATGTTCCATCTTTTCTGCTCCACACATCATCAATACTTGATGTTGTCAGTTCTTTTAATTTTAGTTACATAAAAGGTAAGTAATGTGAACATCTTTTCATGGATTAGCTAATTGTTTACATTTTTTGGTAAAGTGTCTATTCAAAGTTTTTATAAAATTTCTAATTGCTTTTTTCTTATTGAATTGTAAGATTTCTTTATGTATTCTGCATTTTCATGCTTTTAGTCAGATATATGATCTTCAAACATTTTCACCCAATATTGTTGCTTTTCTTTTAATTTTTACAGCAGTCTTTTAGACTTTTGAAGAACAAAAGTCTAAAGTTGTTATGAAGTCAGATTTATCTTATTCTTTTTCTTTTATGGTTTATGCTTCTTGTGTCCTATCTAGGATATCTGGAGTAATTCAAAGTCATAAAATTTTCTCTTGTTTTCTTTAAGAAATTACATAGTTTTAGCTCTTGCATTTAGGTCTCTATATATGGTCTGAGATAAATATTAGAGAACCTCCTTTCCCCTCCCTCCTCCCTCCTGGTCATCCGTCCATCTGTTTATTAATATCCAACTGTTTCAGACCCAGTTTTTGAAAAGACTCTCCTTTCTCTACAACATTGCCATGAATTTTTGTTGAAAATCAATTGGACTCTCCATTTTATTTTTCTATGTTTATTCTTATGCCATTACCACACTGTTTTTTTCTATTTCTGTGGCTCTATACTAACTTTTGAAGTCTGTTAACATGTGTCCTCCAATTTTGATGTTCTTTTTCAAAATTACTTTGCTATTCTAAGTCATTGGAATTTTCATATACATTCTAGAATCAGCTTGCCAATTTCTACAAAAAAACCTAAGATTTTAATTGGCATAACTTTTAATCTATAGGTTAATTTGCGGAGAATTGACATCTTAGTTATGAGTCTTCTACTTGCATTGTGGATCTCTTATTTATTTAAGTCTTTAATTTCTCAGTAAAATTTGTACTTCTTGGTGTACAAATACACTAAAAATTTTGTTAAATTTATTCATAAATACTTTTTCTTTGAGGCTATTGTAATGGTATTTTAAAGTTTCAATTTCCAATTATTTGCTCTTAGTATATAGAAATATACTTGATTTTTGTATATTGACCTTGTATCCTGCAGTCCTCCTAAATTCACTTATAATTCTGGTAGATATTTTGTTTGGTAGATTCATTGGGATTTCCTACATATTCAATCACGCCATCTACAAATAAAACACTTTTGTTTATTCCCTTCCAATACATTAGCCTGTGTTTCCCTCCCTCACTCCCTCCTCCTCTCCCTTCTTGTCTTCCTTCCCTTCTTTCCACCTTACTGCACTGGATAGTACCGTTAGTATAATGTTCTAGCAGAAGTAGTGAGAGCAGGCATCCTTGCTTGTTGCTAGTCTTAGGTGGAAAACTTTTTTTTTTTTTAAATCACTAAGTATAATGTAAATTGTAGGTTTTTCATAGATCCTTTTTGTCAGGTTGAGTAAATCCCATTTTTCCCTAGTTTACTGAGTACTTTCATCATGAATAAGTGTTGAATTTGTTAAACACTTTTTTTCTTCATCTTTTGAGTTGATCTTTCTCTTCTAATCTGTTAATGTAGTGAATTATTACATAGTTATTTCCAAACTTTGAACCAAATCTTGTATTTCTGTGACAGTACCAACTTGCTCATGATATATTATCATTTTTATATTTTACTGTATTAGATTTGCTAATATTGATTTTTTGGCTAATCAATATTATTTGATAAAATTTGCTAATATTGCAGAGATATTGATCTGCAATATTTTTTTCTTGTACCATCTTTGTCATATTTTGGTATCAGGACAATTTTGGTTCATGGAATGACTTGAAAAGTATTACCTTCCATTCTATTTTCTGGAAGTATTTGTGTAGAGTTGCTTATATTTATTTCTTAAAAGGTAGGGCCAGTTCCAGTGGGTCACGCCTGTAATTACAGCACTTTGGGAGGCCAAGGTGGGTGGATTGCTTGAGCTCAGCAGTATAAAACCAGCCTAGGCAACATGGTGAAACCCTGTCTCTACAAAAAAAAAAAAACACAAAAAATTAGCCAAGCTTGGTGGTGAGCACCTGTAGTCCTAGCTACTTGGGAGGCTGAGACAGGAGTGTTGTTTGAGCCTGGGAGGTAGAGGTTGCAGTGAGCTGAGATTGAGCCACTACACTCCAGCACTCCAGCCTGGGTGACAGAGTGAGAGTCTGAAAAAGAAAAAAAAAAAAAAAGTAGCATTCACCATTAAAGCCATCTGGGTGGACTTGGAAATTTCCTTGTTGGAAAGTTTTAAACTACAAATTCAATTCTTAAATGTATATTATATTATGATTGTTATATTTTATCTTGAGTGAGCTTTGAGGGTTCATGTCTTTTATAAATTTGCCATTTCATCTAAGCTACTGAATTTGTTGGCATAAAGTTATAAATTATGTTTCCTTATTGTAAAAGTTTATACTATCTGTGATGATGTTCCCTTTTTAATTCTTGATATCAACAATTTGTACTTTTTTTTTCTGTTTAATTGACTTTTTCAAAGAAACAACTTTTTTTTTCTCTCTTCCATTTATGTTCTGACTTGTATTTCTTGATGTCTCTTTCACTGATTTTTGTTCATTATTTCCTTCTACTTGCTTTGGGTTTAATTTCATGTTAATGTTTTAGTTTCCTAAAATGCAAGCTTAGATATTTTTCTTTTTTAATTTATGCAGTTAATATTATAATTTTCCTTCTAAGCACTGATTTAACTGCATCTCATACATTTTTATGTGCTGTGTTTTCATTTTAATTTGCACCAAAATATTTTCTAATTACTATTCTTGTAATTTCTTTTTTGGCCCATAGGTTATTTAGAAATGTGTTGCTTAATTTTTAAATATTTGGGAATTTTTTAAAGCATCTTGTTTTTAATTTTTAGTAACTCCATTGTGCTCTGAAACATATTTTTTATAATCTAAATACTTTCATATTTGTTGAGATTTACGATCCTGGATATCTTAGTGAATGTTCCATTGCACTTGAAAGAATATGTATTCTGCTGCTGTTAGAGCTCTGTAGATGTCAATTTGCTCGAGTTGCTTGAAACTGTTTAAGTCACATATCTTATTGATGTTCTGTTACTTGTTTTAAAAATTATCAGTAGAGGAGTGTTGATATCTTCAACCATAATTGTAGGTTAGTCTGTTTTCCCTCTTTGTCCTTGCTTCACATAGTTTGAAGCTCTATTATTAAAGATATAAATTTAGGATTGTTATTTTGTCTTGATTAAATGACCCCCTTATTACTGTGTGATGATCCTCTTTATCCCTGGTAATATTCCCCATTTTGAAGTCAATTTTTTTCTCATACTAGTATAACCACTCCAGTTTTATTTTGATTCATATTTGCATAGTTTATCTTTTTGTCAATCCTTTTTTAATATATGTTTTTATTAAAATGAGTGTCTTTATGTAAAATTAGATATATTTAAAATCCAATTTGACTATCTCTGCCTTTCAATTAGGCTGTTTAAGCTATATGTAATGATGTTATTGATGCGATTGAGTTTAGACCTATTTTGCTGTTCGTTTTCTATTTGACCCATTTGTTATTTCTCCCATTTTAATCTTTGTTTGCCTTTCATTGAATTGAGGATTTTATGATTCTATTTTATCTGTGTTGTTGGATATTAGGTATTTTTTTTTGTTTTACCTTTTACTGCTTACTTTAGGATTCACAATATACACTCAACTTTTTAATAGTTTACTTTAAAATAATATCACTTCATATATAGTATAAAAACTTTAAAATATAATTCCATTTAATTTTTCCTATTCTTTGTGTTACCATTATCATCTATTTTACCCATTTATCAAACATTGTATGCATGTTTGATATATGCATACAATGTTGATATAATAAACTGATTATTACATTATACAGTTATCTTAGAGACATTCAAATAAAATAATATCTTTTACATTTACCCATTTGCTTCTGTTTTTGTGGCATTTTCTTTCCCTACTCCTTTTCTTTTTTTTCCTTCTGTTAAATCGTATAGCCACACGTGTATCTAGTATCATTTTTCATTTATTTAAGTCACTTTACTTAACATTTCTCATAGTGTGAGTTCTGCTGGCATTGAATTCTTTCAGATTTTGCTTATCTGAGAAAACAGTTGTTTTGTCTTTATTTTTGAAGGTCATTTTTACCATGTGTAGAATTCTGTTTTCCTTCCTCCCTTCTTGTAGTACAAAAAATGCCATCCTTTTTTTCTGACTTGTGTAGTTTTAGACAAGGAGTCAGCTACCATTCTTCTTTTGTTCCTTCGAAATTTTTTTTCTATTTGCTTTTAAGATTTTCTCTTTATTATTAATTTTATTAGTATGGTTATTATGTACCTAGGTATATTTTTATCATATTTTTATGCTTGAATTTTTCAGAGTTTGTTGTACCTGTAGTTGGTTGTCTTTCATTAATATTTGAGGATTCTTGGTGATTATCTCTTCAAATACTTCTTTTGCTTTGTTTTCTTTCTCTTCTCCTTGGAAGGAGAAGCATTGGGGTTGGAATTCCAATGCTATGTTTTTTATATCATTTTACGTTCTACAGCCTTTAGATGCTCTGTCATGTGGGTGTTTTTCCTTCTTTTTTTTGTTATTTTCTATTGACCGATCTTCAATTTAACTAATTCTTTCTTTTACTCTTTTCCGGCCTTCTGATCAGCCCATTTAAAGGATTCACATTTGATATCATGTTTTTCATTTCTAGTATTGCAGTTAGACTCTTTTGGTGTTTCCATCTTTCTTTTGAAATCTCCACATGCTTATCCATATTGTACACCATTTCCACTAGATCCCTTAGTAATAACTATTCTAAAGTCTCTTCTAATGTCTAAGCCATCTCCTGGTCTGACTCTGTTAACTTCTTTAAGATTTGACAATGGATCATTTCAGACAGTATTTTTTCTTGCTTTTTTAAGTGAATCTTGTAAAATTTTCCAGGCGTTTTGTATGAAAGAATAGTAGAGCTAATTTTCGTATAAGGAGTAAGGAAAGCTTACTACTTATGGCTTTCAGTTTCAGCTTTCTACTTATGGCTAGCCAATTTTCCCAGCACCATTTATTAAATAGGGAATCCTTTCCCCATTTCTTGTTTCTCTCAGGTTTGTCAAAGATCAAATGGCTGTAGATGTGTGGTATTATTTCTGAGGACTCTGTTCTGTTCCATTGGTCTATATCTCTGTTTTGGTACCAGTACCATGCTGTTTTGGTTACTGTAGCCTTGTAGTATAGTTTGAAGTCAGGTAGCGTGATGCCTCCAGCTTTGTTCTTTTGACTTAGGATTGTCTTGGAGATGTGGGCTCTTTTTTGGTTCCATATGAACTTTAAAGCAGTTTTTTCCAATTCTGTGAAGAAACTCATTGGGTATATACCCAAAGGATTATAAATTATGCTGCTATAAAGACACATGCACATGTATGTTTATTGCAGCACTATTCACAATAGCAAAGACTTAGAATCAACCCAAATGTCCATCAGTGACAGATTGGATTAAGAAAATGTGGCACATATACACCATGGAATACTATGCAGCCATAAAAAAGGATGAGTTTGAGTCCTTTGTAGGGACTTGGATGCAGCTGGAATCCATCATTCTTAGCAAACTATCACAAGAACAGAAAACCAAACACCGCATGTTCTCACTCATAGGTGGGAACTGAACAATGAGATCACTTGGACTCAGGAAGGGGAACATCACACACAGGGGCCTATCATGGGGAGGGGGGAGGGGGGAGGGATTGCATTGGGAGTTATACCTGATGTAAATGACGAGTTGATGGGTGCAGCACACCAACATGGCACAAGTATACATATGTAACAAACCTGCACGTTATGCACATGTACCCTACAACTTAAAGTATAATAATAATAATAAATAAATTAAAAAAAAAAGCAAATTATAATTGCTTATTTTACTGTTTATGCAATGCTTATTACATTTATATAATGACATTATTCTACAAATAAAAAGTTTTTTAATCTAAAAAAAAAAAAAAGAAAGAATAGTAGAGCTGAGGCAGACAGTATTTATGCCTAGAAATGGGCATACTGCTTCTGTTTTCAGCTAATTAGTGTTAAGTCAATGTAATCAGGAGTTCAACTGGGTCTGAGTTTTGCTGCTGTTATTGTTACCCCTAGTGCAACACACACTTTAAATTACTCCAGTCCTGCATTGCTGCCACCTTGTGCTTAATGTAAGGCCTACAGTACCTAATGTTAGTGTAGGCCTTAATGTAAGGCCTACAGTACCTGTAGTATCAGTGTTCCTGCTCCACCCAGCTTTCAACAGGTTCAACATACTATACCATAGACGATCCCTCTCTCTGTGCTCCTTTCCTTACCATAGGTAGATTGCTGTTGTTTACAGCTCAGTGCAAGTTTCATGGTGGGAGGAGGGGGAATCTTGGTTCTCCTGTGATAGCCTCAGTCTTATCAGGTCCTGTATTTTAGAACCTCAGGGGTAGAGTTTTCTTAGCAACTCTGCCCTTCCCCCAGTGGGAATAGACCTCTGCTTTATCAATGTAGCAATCTTGGCTTGTGTGTTTCTTGGCCCTTCCCTGCAGTCAGTGGTTTCCATCTACTGTCAATGTAGCTTGAAGAAACAGCTTTGCTTTTCTTTTTTTTTGAGATGGAGTCTCGCTCTGTCGCCCAGGATGAAGTATGATGGCGCGATCTCTGCTCACTGCAAGCTTCGCCTCCCAGGTTCACGTCATTCTCCTGTCTTAGCCTCCCGAGTAGCTGGGACTACAGGCACCTGCCACCACACCCGGCTAATTTTTTTGTATTTTTAGTAGAGACGGGGTTTCACTGTATGAGCCAGGACGGTCTCGATCTCCTGACCTCATGATCTGCCTGCCTCGGCCTCCCAAAGTGCTGGGATTACAGGTTTGAGCCACCACGCCCAGCCTTGAAAGAACAGCTTTTCTATCCTACAGCCAGTGGCAACTGGCATTTGTCTGAGACTGCGAGGTCAGAGGAATGCCAGTGAGGGAGAGCTTCTCAGATGTCTTGTCCTTCACTCAGTCTTTCTCCTGGGCACCTATTAGAGGCCTATACAAAAGAGCTAGTTAGTGGATGTGGGCTTTCCTTGTGTTTGGGACTCCCAGGGATATTAAACTGTCATGTAAACTTACAATTAACCTTTAAGAATTTGTTAAACTTTCCGTTGTTTCTTTATTACCAGATTTTATAGTTGCTGCCTTTTCTGTCATGTTCTGCAGAAGGCAAATAGCTTCTGTGTTCCCATCTCTGCTCTCAGAGGGGATCACTACTCTTTGGAACTCAGTTCACCTGATTGCCTTTCAATTGCAACTCTCTGCTGGGCTTAAAAAAGTTCTTGTTTTTAGATTATCCCACTGGTTTTGTTGTTAGAATGGGAATGATATTCCTTTGTGACTTGCCACATCTTAAGTGGAAGTGAAATGCTCTATCCATATTAAACTGTGTATGTACACTTCTCAAATCTTCCTTGAATTCTAAAAAAAAAAATGAGTGCTTCCTTAAGATTTACTCACTGGTTCAACTAATTGTATACCAGTTACTTAAATTTTTTTTTAATCAATCACTTTGGTAATATAAAGAATGATATGGAAAATCCACTCCAGAAAAATGGATATTTGTTCATACAGACACAATTTTTAATATAGCTTAAAGTGATTCAATTTCAAGAAGGTGGGTCTTGGTAAATATAAAAAAAGGTAAGAGCCTACTGTGGTCATACTGGCTGATTCATTCAAATATTAGATGCTTTTTGCTTTTTTCTTCCTGGTTCACTTATTTTCTGTTACCATGATTCCTGGTTACTTTGTTAAGAGGGCTGAAAAGGCCTTGAAACAGTAGAGTGCAGCAGAATGTACTGGAAAGTGTCCTTGAGCTTGGAAACAGGAAAACTTGGGTTTAATCTTGGGTCTTTCACCAGCTAATTGTTTGCCTTGTGGTAAAGCTCTTAATCTTGCTATTCTTCAGCTTTATTCTCTGTAAAATGGGGACATTGAGGGAGCAGAATCTTCAAGCATACAGGAGACAAGAATTGGGTCAAAGCAAGCATATATAATTTGTTATTTAGCCTTATCATTGTAATTGAAAGGATACTAAGGCAACAATTATACGACCACTCACAGAATGCCTCTATTCTGATACACACACAAGTTGTGTGTGTGTGTGCGTGTGCATATATATATGCACATATGCATACACATATATATATAGAGAGAGAGAGAGAGAGAATGAGAATGAGACAGGGCCTTGCCCTGTCACCCAGGCTGGAGTGCAGTGGTGCCATCTTGGCTCACTGCAACCTCCGCCTCCCAGGTTCAAGTGATGCTTGTACCTCAACCTCCTGAGTAGCTGGGATTACAGGCACACGCCATCATGCCTAGCTAATTTTTGTATTTTTAGTAGCAATAGGGTTTCACCATGTTGAGCAGTCTGGTCTCAAACTCCTGACCTCAAGTGATACACCCACCTTAGCCTCCCAAAATGCTGGGACTACAGGCGTGAGCCACCACACCAACCTTTACACACACATATTTTTTACCTTTGCTTATTATCCTCTGGAATCTAGAGTTTTTATAGCATGTTGGATAAAAAGAAACAGCTTTGATATTACTTTGCTTAGTTTGAATCTTGGCTCTATTAACTGTGTGAACTAGGGAAAATTACTAAGCAACTTTGTCTCCATTTTTCCATCTATACAATGAGGATAGTAATGGTACCCTCCCCATCCATGGGGTTCTGTGAGGATTAAAAGAGATAATATATGTAAATTAATAGCATAATGCTGAGCTCATAGTAAGTGCTCAATATATTGAAACTCTTTTTCACTTAAAATTACACAAGTGTGTTTTCACATTTCTATGTAATGTTTATAATTGTCCTTTTTGTGTCTGGACAGTAGTCTATAGTGCAAATACGGATCACTATGACTCATTTACATTTTGTTTGACAGGCTAGTTCCAGTTTTGGGCCATTCAAGATAATGCTATTATGTTTTGTTTTGTTTTTCATATAGTATGCTTTTTGCTTCTGTTTACTGTTTCCTTTAGAAAAAATCCTTGAAATGGTATTCTGGGTAAAGAGAATGAACCTTGACATGGGTCTTGCTGCATATCCAAGCATATATCTTGGACTCACAGTAGAGTGGAGAAAGATATCACCCTCTACCTCTGATTCTCATGGGGGACCAGAAGACATTCATTGCTTGTTTTATTCCTTTGAAAGAGATACCTTAATTTTGTCTGTTCCTTTTTTGGGTGAACTGTCCTGGCCATTCCTACTTACTCCTAATGGCTCATGACTCACACCCATCAACCATCTCAGTGGTTCTGAAAAAATTGCAAATCTAATTTTCATGTCAGCTGCTTCTGCTTGGGATCCCCTCAAGAAGGAAAGCATCCTGTTGTGGGCCGTGGGGTGCCTGTTCTGCAGCTCTCTCCTTATTTGGCTCAGCTGGAAGTGCATGTTATCTGGGAGAGATTGGTTTGGAACTGTTTAGAAGTTTTCCAGCTAGTGAGAGAAGCAGGCCTCAGTGTCCGCTGCCTGAGGGATCTTGTTTCTTAAGCAGATGCCATTGCCTGAGGGTAAAACTTAGGGAAGACAGGCTTTCCTTTTTCAATAGTCCCAGCCTTCAATGGCTGCTTCCACCACAAGACCTGTTTATTCCCTCCCCTTCCATCTCCTCTCAGGTGCTTGCTCTCCTAGACATCTCACTCTGTGTATTTGTTTGCTAGGGCTGCCATAACCAAATACCAAAGATGGTGTGGCTCAAACGACAGAAACTTACCTTCTTACAGTTTTAGAGACCAGGAGTCCAAGATCAAGGTGTAGGCAGGTCTGTTTTCTTCTGAGAACTCTCTGGTTTGTGGATGGCCACCTTCTTGCTGTGTCCTCACAAGACCTTTTCTCTGTGTGCCCCATTCTTGACCTCTGTCTCTCCTTATAAGGACAGCAGTCATATTGAATTAAGACCCTACTCTTACGACTTTAACCTTAATTACCTCATTAAAGGTCCTATCTCCAAATACAATCATATCATGGGTTAGGGATATGAATTCTGGGGGACACAATGCAGTCCATAGTATTATTTCACTGTTGTCTAGATTAGAGAAAACACGCGCATATGTACACACAAATACATGGTTTCAAGTTAGGCAAAAGAATCCAGTTTTGCAGGAGAATTCTGCCAGCTATATTCAGACAGGAAAGCTGCCAAGTCTAAGGGAGTCAGATGTTTGGCAGGAGGTCACAGTAAGCTGAGGGCCTTGCCTGATGTTCCCTCTGAGCATGGCCTTGGCCCACAGGCATTGATCATATAGCAGTAATATTGAGCTCATCCATTGGATGTGCAACTCACTTGGTTCTAAGTTGACAATATTTAGGGTAGGCAATACTTATTTATTAAGTTGGTGCAAAAATAATTGTGGCCATTGAAAGTAATGACAAGGCTGAGGAGGGTGGCTCACGAGGTCAAGAGATCGAGACTATCCTGGCCATCATGGTGAAACCCTGTCTTTACTAAAAATACAAAAATTAGCTGGGTGTGGTGGTGCATGCCTATAGTCCCAGCTATTCAGGAGGCTGAGGCAGGAGAATCGCTTGAACCCAGGAGGCGGAGGTTGCAGTGAGCCGAGATTGAGCCACTGCACTCCAGCCTGGTGAAAGAGCAAGACTCTGTCTCAAAAAAGAAAAAAAGTAATGAAAAAAGTGCAATAACTTTTGCACCAACCTAATATTTATTTTTTGGAGACAGAGTCTTGTTCTGTCATGTAGGCTGGAGAGCAGTAGCATGATCTTGGCTCACTAAAACCTCTGCCTCCTGGATTCAAGCAGTTCTCGTGCCTCAGCCTCCTGAGTAGCTGGGATTTCAGGCACCCACCCCCATGCCCAGCTAATTTTTTCGTATTTTTAGTAGAGGTGGGGTTTCACAATGTTGCCCAGGCTGGTCTCAAACTCCTGAGCTCAGGTAATTCACCCGCCTGAGTCTTCCAAAGTGCTAGCATTATAGGCGTGAGCCACCGTGCCTGGCCGAGGGTAGGCCATATTTAAATTTATAGATGTTGTGAGTTCACTCCTGATTATTAAATGTATAGCCATTAATTTGGGTTTCCCCCATGGTCACTCTCTCCTGCCCTGTTGCCGTGCCTGGAGAGCCACAGAGACCACAGCAAAGACTTTGACCTACATCCTCTGAAATTTAGTGGCCTCAGATCACCAATTCCTCCAATTCCTCCACGGTTCTTCTCTTATCTCAAATCCTATTGATTTTTCAAGTCTTTTATCCCCACCTACCACCTGGTGTGATTTGAAAGCCGGCTTTTCACCTCTGTCCTCTCTCAGATTCCTCCTTATCAGGACAATTTAAAGTGCTCCTTTCCTCCTAGACCAAGTGCACCTGTCGTACACCTGGCTTTTCTCATGGGCTTCTCCCCTGCAGCTTCCACATGTTTATTTCCTTAAGAGCCAGGTGTTGTGGGTGCAGAAAGAGACTGAGAGATCAGGGAAGGAGAGCTTTGGAGGAGGTGTGTCCTTTATCTAAAAGGCTGAATCTACAGGCTTTGAATTCACCCGAGGAAAAAGAGTGATGGGAGGGAGGGTTCTTATTATCGAGAGAGTAATATGCTCAAGCAATACACGCAGTGAAAAATAAGCATCCTATTCAAAGAAATCACAAGCTCATGAATGGTCCAGAAAGCCACTTTGATCTACCTGCCTTAATGATTCTCTTCAGTTTGTGTCAAAATCAAAATGTACTAGTCTTATTTTAGGAAAGCCACATTTGTAGATGAACACAGTATATGCCTCTCTAAGGGGCCCTGAAATATTCCAAATACATTTTTTTTTTTTCAGTTGTAAAAACCAAGTCATGGTAAAGTCAGAGGCACAATGTGTGAGCTCCATAGCTCCTTTGGGGGTGGAGGCAGTGGCATTGTTGATGCCCTCATGTTCCTCGTTCATGATGGCTCCTTTACCTGTGCTTTTTCCATTGAGGCCTGAGTGATGATAAACCGGTTTCTGAGAGAGGACCCAGGAGTACTTTGTCTTGATCTAATATCAACGGACACTTTGGGAGGCCGAGGCGGGTGGATCACTTGAGGTCAGGAGTTTGAGACCAGCCTGGCCAACATGGTGAAACTTCATTTCTACTAAAAACACAAAAATTAGCCAGATGTGGTAGTGCACACTTGTAATCCCAGCTACATGAGAGGCTGAGGCAGGGGAATTACTTGAACACGGGAGGTCAAGGTTGCAGTGAGCTGAGATTGTACCATCGCACTCTGGCTTGGGCAACAGAGTGAGACTTCATCTCCAAAAAAAAACCAAAAAACAAAAAAAAAACACAAAAAAACGATAGAGCCTCCTGGGCACCCAGAAATGGAAAGGGAGAGACACAGGGGCTTTTCCAAGCCGCACACTCTTTTATGCGAGGCAGCAGCTTTCTTCTACACGCCTCCAACCCCTCTAACCCCTCTTGTGATGTTTCTGAGAAGAGCATTTCAGTTAGTATAGTGCTAACTTCGCCCACAGGGAAAAAACATGCACACTTAAGGTGTCAGCAAGGCAGGCATCCCAATGAGGAATTCATTTTCTTTTATTTTAATGTCAATATCTATATTCATACACACATATATACGATGCAGATGTAGGTACCATATATATAATATACATAGATCTTAAAATGAGACTAATTGCATATGAATATAAATCTTTTCCTGTATCTACATCTATATCTACATACATATATATACTGGAATGATGTGGGGTAGCAGTTGGGGCCTCAGAACTTTCATGTGTCCCTGAGGAGACAGGTTCCTTGACTACTGTAAACCCTGGGATGGGCACCAGGACCACCTGCAGCATTCTTTTCCCCGGAATTACTGAATAAGGAGAGGAAAATAAATCTTTCTGGGGGGAAGCTTGGCCTTTTCCAGATGTGCTAGACATCTCTGAGTGGTGTGACAAGCAGCTCAGGACTTCCCTGCCATTCACAGTATGGGAGAGGTGCCTGTCTTGTGACACTGGTCAAACAAATACCCTCAATTTGGGTCCAGCTGGGTGCAAATGTGACAGTAAGCACAGCGAGTTTGGAATCTGTTGAGTTTCATGATTTATTTTTTTATTCCTAGGCAATTTGCTAACTTCTAACAATTCCAGAAATGAATTCACTCTTGACTCATCGGGAAAATGTGTAGGATGTGAACTGGGAGCCAGGGAGTCTTGGGTTAAACTGTCAGCTCTTGCACTGGTCAGCTGTGTGAACTTGATAGTTACTGAATCTCTCCGGGGTGAATTTCCTTGTCTGTAAAATAAAGCATTACATGACCTACTTCATGGAGTGGTCAGGATGCCTGAGCAATGTTCTCTTCCCTCCCCAACCACCGCCCTTCTTTTCTGAATTCCTTCCTCCTCTCTTTTCCTCCATCCTTCCCTCAGGTTCTGTATTTCCCATACCAAATCTTGGTATATTTTTTGGGAAAGATCCAAAAGCTCAGCTGGAGGAGCACAGACAGAGCCCACGGATGGGGCTGGCTGGGAGAACACTATGGGCATGGGAGGGCCCAGCAGACAGGATTGTCTAGGTAGGGAAGGTTAGATCAGGATTTGGGGACCTGCAGCCTACCAAGGGCAGAAGGACTGGCTGTGCACCCCACTTCTTGTCAACAGAGTCAGGGGCCTACTGGAAGATACTACACGCCAGTCATGGGTCATGATCAGAGGCTTCAGATGACTGACTGTGGGTGACTGCAGCAGGTGTTCAGAGTGGGGAGGGCCACTGCAGGAGCCCTGGAGTCCATCTGTGACCCAACAGGCTTACGCCGAAGGGTGCTTGGGAGAGTTGGATTGGGACAAGTCTCCTTCTGATTGGGTAGGACTCTCCTGCTCCTTTTAAAATTTCAGTTCTAATTTCCTTCTCACCATTGCTTAGCTGGCTCCAAATCCGCAGAATGCACTGGGAATATGGATCACATTAGAATCACTTGAGTGTCATTCTGATTATTTGCCACGGCTAATATGGATATTTTTCTAAAGCAGGCTCAAAGGAGAATGGATGTATGTTCTCCCCAAATTAATTTGTTGTGAAAACAAAGTCACTTCAATTCCCTGGATTCCTTTAAATACTTGATCTTTCCTCTGGTTTTCTGGCCCTGGTCCTTCATGACCCATCTCTTTTCTGGGAACTATTTTCCTGGCTTAGAATCCCAGCCCTGCTCTGAATGAGGAAGAGGGGAGGCTGTCCCCAGATCACTTTGGAGGAGCCAATGGGAGGCCCCCCTCCCCAGTCTTTTGAGCAATAGAGGCGCACGCCAAGGTCCTCAGCAGAGACTGTTTCTTAACGTCTGTCTGAAAATAGCTTCCCTGTCATAAAGTGGGCCCCAAGGGAGTTGCCAAACTGTCCAAGGAAACTATATATATGTACATTTTTAATATGTGCATTACATATATGTAAATATATATGCATTATATATAAAATATAAAACATATATAAAAATAATAAGTTTTATTCATGCAATCTTCTATACAGTTTGAATTTAGTTTTTTGGCTTTTGAAAATGAGTCATTTAATGTCAACTGTTTTCCCAGATCGTTCTCAAACCTCCTCCCAGTCCCTCTCCAGCCTGGCTAGAGCCTGAATCAAAGCTGACACATGAGAGTATGTCCTGGTAGGAATTAGGGTTTGCTGCTGTTGCCCTTTCAGCTGGCTTCCTGGCTGATTGGGCATGGCTTAGATCAGGGTACTGTGGATTTTGTGAATAAATTTTTCTTCTATCCTTCTCATTTACTTTAAATTATTTTACTTATTCTTCAAGCATATATAAAATATTTGCTATATCCCAGATGCTGTGCTCAGTGCTGCAGGGAAGAGGGATCTGAAATTGAATGTGGGTTGTGGCCTTGGCAAGGGTCTTGCAGATTGGTCGGAGGGGTAAGCTATGTTCCCAACATTACAAGGGAAATAATAATGACATTTGTTGAATTCTTACTATTTGTTAGACTGTGTTAACTAGTTTTCATATATGATTGTCTTTAATTTTTATAATACTCAAAGCATGTATTTTTCCCATCTTAGAGACGAGAAAGCAAAGGGTGGTGGAAGAGAATAGCTTGCTCTAGCTCCTAGGACTAGAGCAAGGATTTGAAGCCAGATCCATTGAGCTCCAGGCCTGATAATGTAAAAAGTGATCAGTACCACAATAGTGATAATTCTTTTATTTCTCAGTTTCTTATCCCAAAAACAGGTATGGCCACCCTGCCATCCTCCTTACAGGGCGGTTGAAAGGATAACAGTGAACGTGAGAAAGTGCATTGAGCTGTTTTAAGAGCCACAGGGAGAGACCGGTGGTACTTGTGTGTGTGTGTGTGTGTGTGTGTGTAGTTTATGGTTAGAGAGTCCAGGGAGAAAAGAAGACAGCCTGTTTGACCTTTCCACCCACATCAACTGCATCAGAATCTCTAAGGAAGGGGGGCCCCATGTGACGCTATGCTCATTAGTAGGGAACAAATCCAGACCTGCCCTGTCCTAGCTATGTGACTGCTATGGTTTGAATGTTTAGCCCCTTGAATACCATGTTGAAATCCAATCCCCAATGTCGGAGGTGGGGCCTAATGGGAGGTGTTTGGGTCATGAAGGTGGGCGTCTAATGAGTGTCTTGGTGCCATCCTCATGGTAACCAGCGCATTCTCTCTGTATGATTTCCTGCCAGAGCTGGTTTGTAAAAGGAGCTTGGTGCCTCTCCTCTCCTCTCTTGCTTCCTCTCTCACCATGCTGGCTCTCCTTCCCCTTCCATCATGAGTGGAAGCAGCCAGAGGCCTTTACCAGATACCCAATTGTACAGCCAGCATAATTGCAAGCCAAATATTAAATCTTTTTTTCTTTATAAATTACCCAGCCTCAGGTATTATTTCATAACAACACAAACAGACTAAGACAATGACCTTGGCCAAGTAAATTCCCCTTGGAGAGCCTCAGATGTCTTATTTGTAAGTCAGGAAAATGATACCTGCTCTTATAAGGATTGCAGTGACAATGGATCGTGGCTGTTAAGCATTTGGCATAGGATGGGTGCCTGGTCAGGGTGTGTTGGATATCCCTTCCTTCTTCTGATTTTTCCAACTTCCTGGAGTCTTGCTTTCTCTGTAGTCCATATTGTGGTCCCACTTTCATGAGGACAAGTTAGCAGCATATGCTAAATTAATTTCTGAGATCTTGGCTACTAAGTGTTTCTGGTTTAATACCCACCTTCCTCAGCTACTGGAAGAGGAAAGAGATGGGAAAACACTCAGAATCCACAGGGATGACTCTGTAACATGGAATTCCAGGCTCTGCCAGAGGTTGGGGAGAAGGTCACCATGGAGGAAGTGGCTAACTCTAAGCCCCTGCTAGGCTACCTTCTGACTCTTTGAGAACATCTAGTACTTGAACTCCTGTACCTTGCATTTTTGTTTGTCTGCAGTTGTTTAGCCCCTCTTCTCTCTGGTTTCCTTTGCCTTGATTTTTCTCCACTAAAAAGTGGAGGAAAAACAGAAGAAAACAGCCATCTCCCTTCAAATGGGCTGTGTTCACAGTTTCCATGGAAAGAACCCACCCCTTGAAGGGCGGCAGAAGAGGTGTTAGAGTCTGACAAATGTCAAGAGAAATTGATCACAGGAAGGTAAGATGGCAGGGAATCAATTGCTCTCCCTCCTGGGAAGACACATTGGACAGACAAGCTGTCAGGAAGGACATGCACAGCTTGTACCTTGTAGCTGTGTTTGGGGTGGAGGAGGGTGCCACCTCCTTTCATCTTTGTTTATCCAACATCCTCAATGTGTGCAGTATAGCTCTCGGTAATATGAAAGATACATATGTGATCTCTGGCCCCAGGAGCCCCAGACTCACCAAGGAGGCAAAGCATAGAACTCAGGAAACTCTTGGCAACTCATCTTGGGGATATTGGGTTCTCAGCCAAGGTGCAGGAGACCCAGAGTTCAGTTCATCCTACTAGGCTCAGAGCAGCTTCCTGAGAGAGCTGATGCTGATGGCCATGACAGGGCAGGGGTGTGACTATTTTTTAAAGCATGTTCACATCTTTGCACAGAGTGAGATAAGTCAAGCATGTTGCAATAAAACTCTGTTCATAACACTAGGGCGGGCTCATTCTGGTGCTTGCCATGCTAAGTGCTGTATGTCTGTGAGCTGCTCTAGTAAGTGTTATTATTTTTGCTGTTGTGGTTTTCTAACATTTTCTGTCAAAGGCTCAGATACCATGCCTAGGTGAGGCAGTCATTGCACAGGTATACTGCTGTGACTCACTTGAAAATCCTTTGATGACTCTGAAGCCCAAATTTCATTGTGGGCCCCTCCCCAGGAAATTGCTGCTCTACTTATGAACTGAGAGAAGATACTGTGTTCCTGGGCTCCTGATGACCTGTCCCAGGTCATCACGGCCATGCCCCTTGAACTGGATACTTCTGCCATGCTGAGCTATCATGTGGGCCATGCGGACTCATGCCTTTGCCCAGGTAGCTCCTTCTGTTCCTCAGAACGCTGCTTCCTCCCACCGTGCTCCACCTGGAGGACACCTACTCATCCTCAGAAGCTTCCAGCCTCAGCCCTTCCCCTGTACCTCTGTACAGTCTTCCCAAAGAAGGCTGAAGTGCTCCTCCTTTGTGTCCCAGCACACTCTACACACACCTTCATCACAGCAATTCCTTTGCATCAATTTTTCCCACCAGCCTCTAAACTCCTTTAAGCGTGGGGACTGGACCCTGCTCACCACTGTTTCTTCACCCAGCTCCTACCACTGGCCTGGTCCATGGTAGGACTCTACACATGTTTGTTCAATGACTAAAGGACCATGAGGGGGACAGAAACAGTACCAGACTGAGAATCAAGGGACATGAACTTTAGACCAAACTTGGGTGGGGGGCAAATAACCGTGTGACCTTGGCCAAAGCAGCCCCACCTGTGTGAGATTCCCTTCACAAGAGCACGTGGGGAAGTACAGGTAAGAGGTCAAGGTTACAGAGAGTTGTCTTTATTTCAGGGTAGGCCTGTGACCGATATGGAGAAGAGCCAGGGGACAAACTTTTCATCACGAAAGGAAACACACAAAGGTCGGACTCATTCCAAATATGAAGCCCTCAAAACCAGTAATTTAATCATCTACATGAATTGAATGTATAGTTCCGGAAAGGAGGCACAGGGCCTGGAGTTTGGTTCCAGTGTCCCCTGTTGGCTGGGCTGGATGACTTTGGGGAAGGCCTCTCTGACTCTCAGGTACCTCAAACATGCTTGTCCATTATTTGTCAAATGTAGCTGCCCTCACAAGGATACTGCGAGCATCATGGCAGGTGATTTACAGGAAGGCACTTGGGAAGCCATGGGGTGCTTAGAAACAGAGGGGTTGCAGGAGTGGCTGCTATGGGAGGCCCCCTGCACCCCAGGTGCTGAGAGTCTTGGCCTTGAGGGTGCATAGCTGTGACCTTCTGAGACCTCAGAGCAACAGGTGTCTCCTCACAGAGGGTCCCCTCCACTCTCCCTACCTCCAACAGCCCCTGGGTATTGCTTATGATGTGGAAGAAGACTGGCCTCCTTGCCATAGGAAGGGAGCAATGTGTGGTGCAATTGGCGCCCCGGCAGGCTCCTCCAGGGTGGCCTGTAAATCCCTAAACAGTGTCTCTTAAGTGCGTTGCTGTCATAGTCATTCTGTAAATTCTCCAGAGAAGGTCATCTAATCATAAATATCAAAGTCAATAAGAGAACAAGAGTTACTACATCTAGCTTTCAAACACAGCCTTCAGAGCCCTGGGGATCTGGAGGGATGCCCCTGGGACTGCTGGTGTGTGTGTGTGTGCGTGTGTGAAAAACGGAGCCCACAGGCTGGTGAGGGCTTCCCTGGACCATTCACCCTCCACATTTTGATGATGAGGCAGCTGAGGCCCAGAGAAGTGAAGTGATTTCCTCAGGATCACACAGCTAGTCAGAAGCAGAGCAGCGTCCAGAACTCGGCTTCCCTTAATCCAAGATGAATACCCTTTCAATGGCACCTCTCCACCAGCCAGAGCCCTGCCAGGAAACACAAGGCTGATGGATGATTTGGTGAAAGGAAGACTTGCAGAGCAGTGGGTAGGGTTATGAGGATCAATAAGGGATATTGAGGCACCCACAGAAAAAGCAAGAGCAGGGGTCTTTGCTACCTCTTGGCTTGAAGCATCAAGGTCAGAAAACAGTGTTATTGGAACCCAGTGAGAAATGAGGGGGAGAAGTGGCTGCCCAGTAGGGGCTGATATGCAGAGGGGAGAAGCCCCTGCCAGCACAGTGACCCAAAGATGGCCCTCTGACCCCTACCTGACCCTCGAGTCTTCTCACCTGCTGGTAGGCAAGCAGCAAAGGAGCCCTGAAGATGCATTTCCTGGAGACAAACCCCCAGGGCAGAGAAGGATGGAGATTGATGCCAAGGAGGCAAACAGAATGACCACCATGACTTCATGATGTAGCCATTCCCTCCTCCAGGGTAGTGGACAGTGACAGGGCAAGACTCCAGCACATTGCAGGGCAGGTTTCCTGACCCCTCTGTGTACTTTGTAGTGAATTTAGTATTTGTGAATGTGCCTCATGTTCTCTCAGCCTCAGAGCCATCTACTGTTCTGAGAGGGGCTTGTCTTCCTGAGGACCATGGTGGAGGAAAATGTTCCTCTTGTGAGAATAAGAGAATGAGTGACAGGACAGAGAATTCCCTGGTCAACTCTCTACCAGAAATGTACCAGGTTCCACGGTAGATGGGCTCTGCAGAGTTGGCATGAATGATTCACGGGAGTGTGCTTGGTGAGTTTGGACAAACATTGAAATTGGGTTTCGCTAACAAAGCCCTACTCCACCATGACAGGCAGGGTGCCTTGAATCCTAATTTTCAGATTCTGAGGGACAGCATTTGCATGCTGTCTCTATGAAGACTTTATTCAAAGCTTGCTATTGATTGTGGTCTTGCACGTCCTAAAGAGACAGCTTGCTTCTACAGAAATAATTTTATGATTTATGAAATGCTGTCTCCTTTATAAATTCTTTCCCCTGAGGAGCAGACCCTCTCCTTGGCAGAAATTCTTCAGGGAATGCCCAGGGGACCAAGCAACACTCGTTATTTTTAAGTTGAGCATATTCGCACTGATTTCAAGGACAGTGTATGCACTTGTTGATTCAATAAACATGATCCCGCATAAGGAATTATTGAGTAGAAGGCTATGCTGGAAGGTGGAATAGAAAACCTGCCCTCACATTTCCAGAACTCAACATGACCAAAGGAAGTGATGCACATTAAAATTATGATTCTGTTTTACACGGTCAGGCCTAGAGCATCTGCCACTACAGTCTGTTGGCTGCTTGCCTTGCCACGCAAATTTGCTTTCCATCCAGCCCAATTTGCTCTAGTGAGGGTCTCCCTGGATGTCATTAGCAATGCTTTATCTTCTGATAATGTGAGGAGTGTTGTGCCTCTGAACATTATTGCCTGCAGATTCTAGTGCGTGCAGTGAAGAAAGTTGATGGTATCTCAGTAGATCTTACCCTTGGGAAGTTTCTTTCTCTACTTTGCATTCTTTTACTAGGGCTTTAGAAAATCTGTTTAACTTCGAGGCATCCCCACATTATATAGGCTGGATATGCAAAAGTCAGTCTAGAAGGAGCTAGTTTTTGAAATTTCTTATAGGTCTTCACAGAAATTGTTAGAGAAGCTGATATAATTATATAGTTTATATAATTATATGGACAAGCTGGGCTTGGTGGCTCATGCCTGTAATCCCAGAACTTTGGGAGGTTGAGGTGGGTGGATAACTTGAGCCTGGGAGTTTGAGATCAGCCTGGGCAGCATGACAAAACCCCATCTCTTCTAAAAATACAAAAAAAATTAGCTGAGTATGGTGGCCCATGCCTGTATTCTCAGCTACTCCAGAGGCTGAGGTGAGTGGATCACTTTAGCCTGGGAGGTCAAGGTTGCAGTGAGTAATGATTGTGCCGCGTGGGCAACAGAGTGAGACCCTGTCTCACATATATATATGTACAAGCTAAGAATGCCTCTACCTTTTAGTATTTGGTAGAGGCGACAACTTGTCAGCTATTTCCTTTTCATTCCTCTTTTACTCAATAAATATTTATTGAGAAATGATTGTGTTTAAGGCATGTGGTAGGCACTGGGGATATGGCTATAAAAGAGGACCAAAAAATCCTGTGTAAATGTAGCTTTTTATTTAAAATGTAGTGGAATCTTTTGGTACATCGATCCATCTCCCATCATCTATTCATGTTTGTTTCACATTGACTTGCATTGCCACATAATTCCATGTGGCTGAAAGAGCTTCAGAGAAACACTAAGCCCCATGCCATTATCAATAATTTAGCTAACAGGTCAAGTAAATCTACAGCCTATGCAGAGTGAGGGGACCACGGTGCCTGAGACCTTGTTAGTAGGACTGGAGGATTGGGGTATAAGGTTTCCCATGTGATGAGAAGGATGTAGAATGTCATTTGAAAGGGGGAGAAAATCTTATGGTCCATAACTTTTCTCTGGTATCTCTTGATATTTAAATTTATAATCTTTCATTGATAGCTGCATGCATTCATTCAAGAAATGTAGATTAGACTCCAGCCATGTGCTAAGTAATAGGAATATAGAGATGAATACAATGTCATCTGTGCCTTCAAAGGGTCACAGATGATTAATCTTCAGGAAATATGAAACTAGAAGTCAAGATGTGTCTCCTTTGTTCTCTAATCTCAAGCTATTTGATAGTTTGAAAGAGGTGCTGTTTTTGTCCTCATGACTCTTTTCCCAGAAGGTTGGGTCAGGCTCTCAACATTCGCTAGTGGTGGACTTCAGCACCTGCACCTTTGGGATCCCTTGGTGGTAGGGTTTCTGGCAATCAAATGTTCACGTAGACTTGGGCTGGGTGTGGAAACTCAAGGGTAGCATAGTTTTTCAGCAGGCGTTCTGGGGCCAAGACTGCCCAAATGTGAGTCTAGCTCTCTGCTTACTAGTTGGATGACCTCAGGTAAAGTTACTTACCTCTTCTTCCTCCCATTTACTCATATGTAAAATGGAGATAATTATAGTTTCTAAATCATACGTAGATCTCTTCTGTATGAAAGTGTGGTGGTGGGTATGTGATTGTGTATTTCTTAAAATGCATAGAATGACAAACCACAAAAAATATATCTTACTGTATGTAAATACAGAAAAATCAACCAGTATATATGTGTGTGCGGGAGAGTTAGAATGCAGACTTAGGGCAAAAGAATGTAACTGCATTTTAAAACAAATCATGTAATCCCACTGAAAGGAAGAAAGGAGTTAACTGAAGGAACCTTGGAATGCAGTGTATGTTTAAAGTATCTAGTAAAACAGACAAAAGAATTGCACAGAAACATAATACTCCAGTTGGTAAATTTGTTTCTCACAAGGGTTTGGGTTAACAATTCTGAAGGTGCTTAAGTTTATCCTGATCATGACTAATGATTTTTGAATCTGAGGAATCTCTCTTTTACCCTGAAAATTTCCTACTATCATGTTTTTGGATGTATCCTTTCCTTCCCTTCATCATCTATTTTCCTTACTTCTTGCTCTTTCTTCCATACTCTTTACTTCTCTTCCACATTCCCCATCTGCTATCTCTATGCATTACTTTGAGTAAGTTTTGATATTGAATGTTCACTTACTAATTCCCTCTTTGGTTGGCTATGTCTATGGTTTAACCAGTCATTTACCTATGTTTTCTCTTTTTCTTTAAATTTCAGTGATTATATTTTTATTTCATAAAATTCTGTTTAAATATGTCTAAAACGTATTTTTTTCTAAATTATTTTCTTGACTCAGAGCTTCTATAGTTACATTTATCTTTTTGAAAAATATTTTACAACAACTGTGTTAAAAATGTTCCACTTAATCTATTTTAACTTTTTATTTTTTGGAAAATTTTAGGCTTACAGGAAAGTTCTAAAAATATTACTGAGAAGGCCTGTAAACCCTTTACCCTGCCTTCTTGTATATTAATGTTTTACATAACCATAGAAGAATAATCTCAGAAATTAACCTTGGTACAATATCATTAAACTACAGAATTTATTCAGACTTCAGCCGTTTCTCCACTAATGTCCTTTCTCTATTCTAAGATCCAATCAGATCCCATGTGGCATTTATTTCCCTATTTCCTCAATCTCCTTCAATCTGTGACAATTTCTCTTTCTTTTCTTGTCTTTGGTGACCTCAACACTTTCGAAGAGCACTGGTCAGTTATTTTGTCGATGGTCCCTCAGTTCATGTTGGTTTAACATTTTCTCCTGATTATACTGAGCTTATGTATTATTGAGGAGATGCTGCAGAGGTGGTGTGCCTTTCTCAGTGCCTTGCACCAGGGAGCACAAGATATTGATAAATACTACTGATGATGTTGACCTCAATTCCTTGGTTAAAGTGGCATCTGTCAGGATCCTTCACTGTAAAGCTGTTATAGCCCCCGTTTTAATTACTAAGAATTTTGGAGATACTTTGAGACTATATAAATACTTGGTTTCTGCTTAAATTTCTCCCCACTCATTTTAGCATCTTTTTATGGATCTTGTTTGCATTGATTATTTTTGTGGTGTTTTAATAGTGATTTTGTATTTCCTTCATTCTTCCACATTTACGAATTGAAATTTCTTCTGTAAAGAGAAATTGTCTTGTTTCTCTTTCTCTCTTTTTAAATCTATCTTAACATGGACCCATGGAGATTTATTTTATTAACTGGGGGTATAATTCAGTTCTACCCTTACTTGTTTTGTTGCTCAAGTTATTCTAATTTTGGCTACTAGGAATTCTTTCAGGTTGGCGTCTGTGCTCTTTCAACACAGCACCGTCTTTTAGAAAAGCACTTCTTTACTTTCTGACATCAGAAGAAGATCCAGACTCATCTTTCTTTTATACTGCCTCAACTGTGGAATTAATCTGTTCTCCAAGGAGCTCTTATTTCTTTTATGGAGAAATGGTATTTAGAAACCAAGTTCTGGGTGCTAGGTGTGCTCACTGCAACCTGGGTATCATTGTCTCAGCAGACAGAGATAGGAAAAATGTATGTGTGTACTAACTCATATACATGCACAGCTCTCTCCCATCCCCCACTCCAAAATACAAAAATGCTGGGTTCATGTTGATACATCCCACTCTAATCCAGCACCATAAGATTCACTCTGGCCTGCTTTTCCTTTACTTATTTGTAATTTCTTTCTCCTACATAGTAAGAAACTGGCTCTCACCGTCTATAATGTATTTACCTACTTGTTTAACTTTAGTGTACTACAAACATATATTGCATTCCAGAGTTACTTAGTTCAGTTACCTTTTTCCTCAGGGTGGCTATGAGATTAATTTGAAATGTAGTTAGTCATTTATCAGTCTGCCTTCCAACTCTTCATCCCCCACATGCTGGTTGATTAAAACTATGTGCAGTACTATGGATTTTAACAAATGTCCAGACATGTACTTATCACCATAGTCCCCTACAGAACAGGTGTATCATCCCTGAAATTCCCTGCTGTCCTTTTACATTCAACCCTCTCTCCAGCAGCCATTAATTTATTTTGCTTTCCTATAGTTCTGCCTTTTCCAGAGATTCATATAAATGAGATTGTTTAATATGTAGCTTTTGGGGCATGGGTTCTTTTATATAATAAGGTGCATTTAAGATTAATATATGTCCCATGTATCAGTTGTCCGTTCCTTTATTGCTGTGTAACATTCCATGGTAATAGTAAAAAACAAAACAAAACAAAAAAATAAAAATACATTCCATGGTATGAACGTACCACAGTTTGTTGATCTGTTCGTCAGCTGAAGGACATTTGGATTGTTTTAGTTTGAGGAGATTATAAATAAAACTGTAATAAACATTCATATGTGGGGGTTGATGTGAACATAAGTTTTCATTTTTCTTGGGTAGATAACTAGGAGTAGCATTGATGGATCATATGGTAGGCGTGTGCTTATATTTGTGTAAGGATCTACCAAACTATTCCCAAAGTGGCTGTTTGAATTCCAACCAACAGTTTTTTGTAAGCATTCCAGTTGCTCTGTATTCTCATGAGCAAATGATATTGTTAGTGTTTTCTGATTTTAGACCTTCTAATAAGTATGTAGTAGTATCTCATTATGTTTTCTACATTTCTGTAATAATGCTGAAAATCCTTCCATATACTTATTTGTTATCCATCAGTCTTTTTAAATGAAGTGTCTATTCATATCTTTGGCCCATTTTTCTATTTGGTTGTTAGTTTTCTGGTTGAGTTTTGAGGGTTCTTTACTATATGCTGGATAAAAGTCCTTTGTCAGAAACATTATTTGCAAATAATTTCTCTCAGTCTATTCTTCTTACCTTTTTAGCAGTCTTTTACAGAACAAAGGTTTTAAATTTTAATAACGTCCAATATTTTTTTGGATTCTGCTTTGGGTGTAGGATCATTGCCTAACCCAAGGCCACCTAGATTTTCTTTTAGAAGTATTACGTTACATACGTTTCATTTGTAACCTATGCAGCTAATTCTTGTGTCAATTGTAAGGGATAGGAAAAGGTTTAATTTTGGGACATGAATGTCAAATTGTTTTGGTACTTTTTTTTTTTTTTTTTTTTTTTTTGAGATGGACTCTCCCTCTGTCACCCAGGCTGGAGTGCAGTGGTGCAATCTCAGCTCACTGCAACCTCCGCCTCCTAGGTTCAAGTGATTCTCCTGACTCAGCCTCCTGAGTAGCTGGAACAACAGGCACCTGCCACCATGCCCAGCTAATTTTTGTATTTTTAGTAGAGATGGGGTCTCATCATATTGGCCAGGCTGGTCTCAAACTCCTGACCTTGTGATCTGCCCACCTCAGCTTCCCAAAGTGCTGGGATTACAGGCATGAGTCACTATGCCTTGCCAGCACCATTTGTTAAAAACACTCTCCTGATGGCCAAATAGGAACAGCTCCAGCCTCCAGCTCCCAGCGTGAGCAACACAGAAGCCATGTGATTTCTGCATTTCCAACTGAGGTACTGGGTTCATCTCACTGGGGTGTGTTGGACAGTGGGTGCAGCACAACAAGCGAGAGTTGAAGCAGGGCGAGGCATCGCCTCACCTGGGAAGTGCAAGGGAGAAGGGAATTCCCTTTCCTAGCCAAGGGAAACTGTGACACACAACACCTGGAAAATCAGGTTACTCCCACCCTAATACTGTGCTTTACCAAGGGTCTTAGCAAATGACACACCAGGAGATTATATCCTGCGCCTGGCTCGGAGGGTGCCACACCCACGGAGCCTCCCTCATTGCTAGCACAGCAGTCTGAGATCTAACCGCAAGGTAGCAGCAAGGCTGGGGGAGGAGCGGCTGCCATTGCTGAGGCTTAAGTAGGTAAACAAAGCCTCCAGGAAGCTTGAACTGGGTGGAGCTCACCACAGCTCAAGGAGGCCTGCCTGCCTTTGTAGACTCCACCTCTGGGGACAGGGAATAGCCAAACAAAAGGCAGCAGAAACCTCTGCAGATGTAAATGTTCCTGTCTGACAGCTTTGAAGAGAGTAGTGATTTTCCCAGCATGGAGTTTGAGATCTGAGAACAGACAGACTGTCTGCTCAAGTGGGTCCCTGACCCCCAGGTAGCCTAACTGGGAGACATCCCCCACTAGGGGCAGACTGACACCTCACACCTCACATGGCCGGATACACCTCTGAGACGAAGCTTCCAGAGGAATGATCAGACAGCAACATTTGCTGTTCAGCAATATTCACTCTTCTGCAGCCTCTGCTGCTGATACCCAGGCAAACAGGGTCTGGAGTGGACCTCGAGCAAACTCCAACAGACCTGCAGCTGAGGGTCCTGACTGTTAGAAGGAAAACTAACAAACAGAAAGGACATCCATACCAAAACCGCATCTGTATGTCACCATCATCAAAGACCAAAGGTAGATAAAACCACAAAGATGGGGAAAAAGCAGTACAGAAAAGCTGGAAATTCTAAAATTCAGAGCACCTCTCCCCCTCCAAAGGAATGCAGCTCCTCACCAGCAATGGAACAAAGCTGGACAGAGAATGACTTTGACAGTTGGGAGAAGACTTCAGAGAATCAAACTTCTCCAAGCTAAAGGAGGAATTACAAACTCAGTGCAAAGAAACTGAAAACCTTGCAAAAAGATTTGACAAATGGCTAACTAGAATAACCAATGCAGAGAAGTCCTTAAACAACCTGATAGAGATGAAAACCATGACACAAAAACTATGTGACAAATGCTCAAGCTTCAGTAAACAACTCGATCAACTGGAAGAAAGGATATCAGTGATTGAAGATCAAATGAATGAAATGAAGCAAGAAGAGAAGTTTAGAGAAAAAAGAGTAAAAAGAAATGAACAAAGCCTCTAAGAAATACGGGACTATGTGAAAAGACCAAATCTACATCTGATTGGTGTACCTGAAAGTGACAGGGAGAATGGAACCAAGTACGAAAACACTTTTCAGGATATTATCCAGGAGAAATTCCCGAACCTTAGCAAGGCAGGCCAACATTCAAATTCAGGAAATACAGAGAACGCCACAAAGATACTCTCGAGAAGAGCAACTCTGAGACACATAATTGTCAGATTCACCAAAGTTGAAATGAAGGAAAAAATGTTAAGGGCAGCCAGAGAGAAAGGTCGGGTTACCCACAAAGGGAAGCCCATCAGACTAACAGCGGATCTCTTGGCAGAAACTCTCCAAGCCAGAAGAGAGTGGGGGCCAATATTCAACAGTCTTAAAAGAATTTTCAACCCAGAATTTCATATCCAGCCAAACTAAGTTTCATAAGTGAAGGAGAAATAAAATCCTTTACAGATAAGCAAATGCTGAGATTTTGTCACCACCAGGCCTGCCTTACAAGAGCTCCTGAACGAAGCACTAAACATGGAAAGGAACAACCAGTACCAGCCACTGCAAAACCATGCCCAAATGTAAAGACCATCGATGCTAGGAAGAAACTGCATCAAGTAACGAGCAAAATAACCAGCTAACATCATAATGACAGGATCAAGTTCACACAAAACAATATTAACCTTAAATGTAAATGGGCTAAATGCTCCAATTAAAAGACACAGACTGGCAAATTGGATAAAGAGTCAAGACCCATCAATTTGCTGTATCCAGGAGACCCATCTCACATGCAGAGACACACATAGGCTCAAAATAAAGGGATGGAGGAAGATCTACCAAGCAAATGGAAAACAATAAAAAGGCAGGGATTGCAATCCTAGTCTCTGATAAAACAGACTTTAAACCAACAAAGATCAAAAGAGACAAAGAAGGCCATTACATAATGGTAAAGGGATCAATCCAACGAGAAGAGCTAACTATCCTAAATATATATGCACCCGATACAAGAGCACCTAGATTCATAAAGCAAGTCCTTAGAGACTTACAAAGAGACTTAGACTCCCACACAGTAATAATGGGAGACTTTAACACCCCACTGTCAACATAAGACAGATCAACGAGACAGAAAGTTAACAAGGATATCCAGGAATTGAACTCATCTCTGCAGCAAGCAGACCTAATAGACATCTACAGAACTCTCCACTCCAAATCAACCGAATATATATTCTTCTCAGCACCACATCACACTTATTCCAAAATTGAGCACATAGTTGGAAGTAAAGCACTCCTCAGCAAATATAAAAGAACAGAATTTATAACAAACTGTCTCTCAGACCACAGTGCAATCAAACTAGCACTCAGGATTAGGAAACTCACTCAAAACTGCACAACTATATGGAAACTGAACAACCTGCTCCTGAATGACTACTGTGTACATAACGAAGGCAGAAATAAAGATGTTCTTTGAAACCAATGAGAACAAAGGTACAACATACCAGAATCGCTGGGACACATTTAAAGCAGTGTGTAGAGGGAAATTTATAGCACTAAATGCCCACAAGAGAAAAGAAAGATCTAAAATTGACACTCTAACATCACAATTAAAAGAACTAGAGAAGCAAGAGCAAATACATTCAAAAGCTAGCAGAAGGCAAGAAATAACTGAGATCAGAGAAGAACTGAAGGAGAAAGAGACCCAAAAAACCCTTCAAAAAATCAATGAATCCAGGAGCTGGTTTTTTGAAAAGATCAACAAAATTGATAGACTTCTAGTAAGACTGATAAGAGAGAAGAATCAAATAGATGCAATACAAAATGATAAAGGGAATATCACCACCAACCCCACAGAAATACAAACTACCATCGGAAAATACTATAAACACCTCTATGCAAGTAAACTAGAAAACCTAGAAGAAACGGATAAATTCCTGGACACTTACACTCTCCCAAGACAAAACCAGGAAGAAGTTGAATCCCTGAGTAGACAAATAACAGGCTCTGAAATTCAGGCAATAATTAATAGCCTACTCAACCAAAAAAAGTCCAGGACAAGACAGATTCACAGCCAAATTCTACCAGAGGTACAAGTAGGAGCTGGTACCATTCCTTCTGAAATTATTCCAATCAATAGAAAAAGAGGGAATCCTCCCTAACTCATTTTATGAGGCCAACATCATCCTGATACCAAAGCCTGGCAGAGACACAACAAAAAAAGAGAATTTTAGACCAATATCCCTGATGAACATCGATGCAAAAATCCTCAATAAAATACTGGCAAACAGAATCCAGCAGCACATCAAAAAGCTTATCCACCATGATCAAGTGGGCTTCATCCCTGGTATGCAAGGCTGGTTCAACATATGCAAATCAATAAACATAATCCAGCGTGTATACAGAACCAAAGACAAAAACCACATGATTATCTCAATAGATGCAGAAAAGGCCTTTGACAAAATTCAACAGCCGTTCATGATAAAAACTCAATAAATTAGGTATTGATGGGACATATCTCAAAACAATAAGAGCTATTTATGACAAACCCACAGCCAATATACTGAATAGGCAAAAACTGGAAGCATTCCCCTTGAAAACTGGCACAAGACAAGGATGTCCTCTCTCACCACTCCTATTCAACATAATGTTGGAAGTTCTGGCCAGGGCAATCAGGCAAGAGAAAGAAATACAGGGTATTCAATTAGGAAAAGAGGAAGTCAAATTGTCCCTGTTTGGAGATGACATGATTGTATATTTAGAAAACCCCATCGTCTCAGTCCAAAATCTCCTTAAGCTGATAAGCAACTTCAGCAAAGTCTCAGGATGCAAAATCAATGTGCAAAAGTCACTAGCATTCTTATACACCAATAACAGACAAACAGAGAGCCAAATCATGAGTGAACTTCCATTCACAATTGCTTTAAAGAGAATAAAATACCTAGGAATCCAACTTACAAGGGATGTGAAGGACCTCTTCAAGGAGAACTACAAACCACTGCTCAATGAAATAAAAGAGGACACAAACAAATGGAAGAACATTCCATGCTCATGAATAGGAAGAATCAATATCGTGAAAATGGCCATACTGCCCAAGGTAATTTATAGATTCAATGCCATCCCCATTAAGCTACCAATGATTTTCTTCACAGAGTTGGAAAAAACTACTTTAAAGTTCATATGGAACCACAAAAGAGCCCACATTGCCAAGACAGTCCAAAGCCAAAAGAACAAAGCTGGAGACATCACGCTACCTGACTTAAAACTATACTACAAGCCTTCAGTAACCAAAACAGCATGGTACTGGTACCAAAACAGAGATATAGAACAATGGAACAGAACAGAGCCCTCAGAAATAATACCACACATCTACAACCATCTGATCTTTGACAAACCTGACAAAAACAAGAAATGGGGAAAGGATTCCCTATTTAATAAATGGTGCTGGGAAAACTGGCTAGCCATATGTAGAAAGCTGAAACTGGATCCCTTCCTTACACCTTATACAAAAATTAATTCAAGATGGATTAGAGACTTAAATGTTTAAGACCTAAAACTGTAAAAACCCTAGAAGAAAATCTAGGCAATACCATTCAGGACATAGGCATGGGCAAGGACTTCATGTCTAAAACACCAAAAGCAATGGCAACAAAAGCCAAAATTGACAAATGGGATCTAATTAAACTAAAGAGCTTCTGCACAGCAAAAGAAACTACCATCAGAGTGAACAGGCAACCTACAGAATGGGAGAAAATTTTTGCAATCTACTCATCTGACAAAGGGCTAATATCCAGAACCTACAAAGAACTCAAACAAATTTACCAGAAAAAACAACCCCATCAAAAAGTGGGCAAAGGATATTAACAGATATTTCTCAAAAGAAGACATTTATGCAGCCAACAGACACATGAAAAAATGCTCATCATCACTAGTCATCAGAGAAATGCAAATCATAACCACAACGAGATACCATCTCACACCAGTTAGAATGGCAATCATTTTAAAAAGTCAGGAAACAACAGGTGCCGGAGAGGATGTGGAGAAATGGGAACGCTTTTACACTGTTGGTGGGACTGTAAACTAGTTAAACCAGTATGGAAAACAGTGTGGCAATTCCTCAAGAATCTAGAACTAGAAATACCATATGACCCAGCCATCCCATTACTGGGTATATACCCAAAAGATTTTAAATCATGCTGCTATAAAGACACATGCACATGTATGTTTATTGCAGCACTATTCACAATAGCAAAGACTTGGAACCAACCCAAATGTATATCAATGACAGACTGGATGAAGAAAATGTGGTACATATACACCATGGAATACTATGCAGCCATAAAAAAGGGTGAGTTCATGTCCTTTGTAGGGACATGGATGCAGCTGGAAACCATCATTCTCAGCAAACTATTGCAAGAACAGAAAACCAAACACCGCATGTTCTCACTCATAGGTGGGAATTGAACAATGAGATCACTTGGACACAGAAAGGGGAACACCACACACTGGGGCCTGTCATGGGGTGGGGGAAGGGGGGAGGGATAGCATTAGGAGATATACTTAATGTAAATGACGAGTTAATGGGTGCAGCACACTAACATGGCACATGTATACGTATGTAACCTGTACACTGTGCACATGTACCCTAGAACTTAAAGTATAATTGAAAACAACAACAACAAAAAAACACTCTCCTTTCTCAAACTGCCTTTGCAAAAAAAAAGTTAACTGCGTTTGTGTGGGTCTTTTCTTTGTGGGCTCTCTTTTCTGTTCCACTGATACATGTGTCTATCCTTTAACCAATATTTTGCTGTATTGATTTGTGTCTTTATAGTAAGTCTTTAAATTGTGTGGTGTTAGTCCTGCAATTTTGTTTTTCTTTTTGGCTATTCTATTTCCTAGTCTTTCAATGTAAATTTTAGAATCAGCTTGTTGAGATTTATAAAAAGGCCTGCTGGGATTTTGATGGGCATTGACTGCCCTGATTGTATAGATTAAAAACATGGAGAATTGACACTTTGACAATACTGAATTTTCCCGTTCACAAATACGTTGTATTCCTCCAGTCATTTAGGTCTTACTTGATTTCTTACATCAGTGTTTTGTAGTCTTTAGCACATAGCGCCTGCACAATATTTTGTTACATTTCTACCAAAGTGTTTTTAATGCTATCATAAATGGTATTATTTTTAAAATTTCAAATTCCAAGTGTTCATTACTAGTACATAGAAGCAGAAATACATTTTTGTGTTGATTTTATAACCTGAACCTTGTTAAACTCATTAGTTCTGGGAGCTTTTTCGGTAGATTAAAAAAAAACACTTTCTGTATAGATAATTATGTAGTCTAATAGTTTTTCCTGTGTTATTGCACTGTGAGGACTTCCAGTATAATGTTGAATAAGACTGAGAAGATATCTTTGCCTCGTTCCCAGTCTTAGCAGGAAAGCGTTCAGTCTTTCTCCTTAGCTGTAGGTCTTTTGTCCTTGATATTGGTAATTTTGTTATCTCTCTTTAATTCTTGGCCACTCTGGCTAAAAGTTTATCACTTTTATTGATCTTTTCAAGTAACGAGGTTTTGGTATCACTGATTTATTTTTGGTTCCAATTTTTTTTCTGCTCTTTATTATTTCTTTCCTTTTGTTTGCTGTGATTTCATTTGTTCTTTTTTTCTACTTTGTGAATGAGAAAGATTAGGTGATTAATATGAAACTTTAAAAATTTTCTAATATAAGTTATTAAATGCTATACATTTTTCTCTAAATACTGCTTTAACTGCAACCCACATATTTTTGTGTTATGTTTTCATTTTCATTCAGTTCAAAGCGTTTTAATCTACTTTGATAGTTCCTCTTTTACGCATGACTAATTTTTAAGTACGTTGCTTAGTGTCCAAATATTTGGGAACTTTGCAGATGTTGGTTATTGATTTCTGGTTTAATTCTCTTATGGCTGGAACACATATTTTGTATTATGTCTCATCTTTTACATTTGTTCAGGTTTGTTTTATGGCCCAGAATACAACCTATCTGGGTAAATATTTCATGTTGAGCGGGGTGTTCTATAAATATCCGTTAGCTCTTGTTGTTACTAGTGTTGCTTAGTTCTTCATTATACTTGCTGATTTTCTTTCTGCTTGTTCTATTGATTTGTGAGAGAATAATATTGGAGTCTCCAGCTAAAACTGTGATTTGTCTTTTTCTCTTTCCAGTTTTGTTGTTTTTGGTTTATGTATTTTGGTTCTATATTATGTGTATACTCCTTGAAAATTGTTTTTTTCTTGGAGACCTGTTTATTATCTTGGAGAATTGACCTATTTATTGTTAAGTAATGTCCCTGCTTAGTCCTGATAATATTATTTGTTCTGAAATCCACTTTGTCAGATAGTAATACAAGTATTCTAACTTTTCGTTTAGTGTCTCTGCGGTGTATCTTTATAATTTTCCTTTAACTTATTTATAAAGATGCATTTCCTTTAACTTACGTCTTTCTATTCAAAGTAGGTTTGTAGCAGGCAGAATGTGGCTGGGTCTTTTTTGTTGTTTCTTTTTAAAGTCAATCTGACAGCTAGTCTGTTCTTATTTAAATGTGATTATTGTAAGTTTGCATTAAAATCTACCACTTTGTTAGCTGTTTACTATTAGTTACATTTCTTCTTTGTTTCTACCTCCCCAAAATTTTTTGCCTCTTTTGGGTTATTTAAGCATTTAAAAAATGATTATATTTTGTAAATTTCACTGAATTATTATTTTTGTCTCTAAAATTTTTTTTGTGGTTGCTCCAGGGCTTACAGTATACATTTATAATTGACTAGAATCTTCCTTCAAATAATATGATGCTGCTTTGGTGTATTATAATGACCTTATAATATTATATTTCCAATTCCTTCCTTCAATCTTTCGTGGTGTTGCTGTTATATATATTGCTTTTACGTATGCTATAAACCAACAATATGGTGATACTATTTTTGCCTTACATTAAAAATGAGAAAACAAATCCATTTCATTTTGCCTTCATTCATTCCTTTGCATTGCTCCCTATTTCCTTGTGCAAATTTAGGCTTCAATCTTATATCGTATTCCTTGTGCCTGAATAGCTTTCTTTAACATTTCTTATAGAGTACATCTACTGGCAAATGAATTGCCTGTTTTAGTTTCTCTAAGAAAATCTTTATTTTTATTATTGTGATAAAAACAAATGAATTTACCCCTTAACAATTTAAAAATGTATTACACTGTTGTTAACTATATGCACATTGCTGTACTATCAATTTCTAGAACTTTTTCATCTTGGATGACTGAAACTCTATAGACACCAAACAACAACTTTCCATTTCTCTCTCCTCCTATACTCTGGCAACCAGTATTCCACCTTCTGTTTTTATGAGTTTGATTACTTTAGATACCTCACAGAAGTGGGATCATGCATTTTTCATTATTTTTGTGATTGTCTTATTTCACTTAGCATAGTGAGCTCATCGTTCATCCATGTGTGGTAGCAAATGATAGAATTTCTTTCGTTTTTAATGCTGAATACAATAATATTCCATTGTATGTCTATACCACATTTTCTTTTTCCGTTCACTTATTGGTAGACATGTAGGCTCATGTTCACATATTGGCTATTATGAATAATCATGCAGTGAACACGGGTTTGCAACTATCTCTTCAAGTTCCTGTTTTTAATTTTTTTGGATATATACCCAGAAGTAGGATTGCCAGATCATATGGTAGTTCTATTTTTAATTTTCTTGAGTTCTTCATGGCTGTTTTCCACAGCAGCTGTAACATTTGCTAATCCTACCAACAGTGTACAAGGCTCTAATTTCTCCATATCCCCACCAACACTTGTTATTTTCTGTTTTTTTTTTCTTTTTTTATTTTTTCATTGTTCTGAGACCTCAACTCTTCCATGGATTAAAAAAAAAGGTCACCTTGAATTAGAAGTTTGTCCACATGTTTTCCATTGTAGTGTATGAGTGTGTGATACCCATTTTAGCTCTTTGCATCTCTGAGTGGAAGCCAGAAATCATGGTTAATTCATTTTTAATGGTTTCCAGAGTATTTACTTTTTTCTTGTTGTATCTTTTGACCATCTTTTATTGTAATTTGTGTGTTGCATAGGTTCTTACTTTGAATTCATCTTTAGTGAGTTTGTTTCCCATGAATTTTAAATGTTTTAGATTGTGGAGATGCCCTTATAGATTATTTTGTTTTACCTTCTATAGCTTTCACTGACTCTAGAAGTTTAAAAAATCTTTTTCTTGGCTTCTTCCAGTTTGCTCTCTCTCGTTTTTTGGGGGCAGCATATCTCCTGGATAGTTCAAATTGGAATGCTACCTTTAATGTGGCACAATCCTAGAAGTCTGATTTTTCATAGTTGATCTTTTTCACCCAAGACCTAGAATGGGTGACCTGCTTCTGTGATGTATACCCGAACAATAAGCTGAGTTTTCCTTTCTCTCTGTTTTCCAATGGGACAGTCTTGTCTAGCTTCTAGCTTAATGGAGACAGAGAGGTTCTGCCACCTTTGTATATACAGAGACTTTGGAGTTAAGGCTTCCAGACCCTAATGTGTGTAACAAGTTATAATTGCACTGTGTGTATCCCTCCTGCTCAGTTCTTTGGATTTGAGTCTTTTTTTCATTCTTGGCATTGGGGGATTTTCTTTTCTCTCTTTCTGGCCCATCAATGTGTTTAAACGTGTTAGTTGTTTTTGCCACCCGTCATTTCTATATGTCTAGGGCAGGGTTGGGACTTCCCGCATTAACTCGGTCTTGTATATTGACCAGAAGTTAATTAATGTAATTACTATTTGAAATCAGGTGACCAAAGATGGAATGAAATAAGTCAATTTTAAAATTAAGTTAATTTTTAACGAGGTACAAAACCATGTTTCCGTAAAGCTTAGCCCTGGATTGGGCGGGGTTATAGGATCTAAAAGATACTATGTCCCTTAGCCTCAGGTGAAAAAGATCAACTATGAAAAATCAACCTAAGGCATTAGATGTGATGATCTTGTGATGTGTTCTAAGGCACCAGCTAGATGAATACAGAGCTGGAATAAAAAGTCCCCATCCTATATGCTGTCTCAAGTTAAGAGGGTTTATTTAAATTTAAAAGTCACCTCCTCCAGGAGGTCTCCTAGAACTGTCTTCTTTGCTCCATTTGAGCTGGGATATGGAAGTAGTCTGTAGCCTTCACTTGGTGTCTGTGCTTTTGCTACCTGTAGTGTCCCTCATTATTATTTTTTCTCAGATTCAAGGAGCTGACAGTTTAGCGAGGAGGTATTATGCAGGTAGACAGGATTTTGTGCTCTTTGGACAGTCTTCTCCTCCCATCTAGCTACAAACATACCCAAACTCTAGCTTGTGGTTGGGCACTCAATGAGCCATTGTTAACTCTATAATAAAATCTTCAGGGGTTGGGGATACCAGGTAGGAAGGAGAACATTCCTCAAGTACCATATGCAAAACTCAGTGAACAGAGGAGAGAGAAAGGGAAGGCTTAAAGGTGGGGATATAGCCATGTGGGGAGTAAGAGGCAAAGCAACAAAAGGTGAAAGGAAAGTTGACGAGGAAATACATGGTGTGGAGAGAAGGAGGGAACTGGGGATCAGACATTGAGTTTTCTTCTTAACTACTTTCATCTCTGTCTGTTGTGCAAAAAATTCTCTTACTCATCAGATTATATCAACCTTGGGCAACTTGAGCTGTAAGGGACTGTGTTTATTTCATGTGATTAATTATACAAAGTATCTTCATCATGGAACCAGAAGTACACTCAGGCAAGATCATCTCTTTTCCTTAACAGAATAAATATGATTTTTCTGTGTTATGTTCTATGGACAGAAAGTAACAGAAATAAAGTAAACAAAGTTTTTGTAAATAGAACAGAGAGCTGGGGAGATTCCTCTCTTTTGTTGACATCTGACCTCAGCAAGCTATCAGTATAATAAAGGCTGTCTGCTAGCTGGGCCCACATTGGGCCATGAAATGTACCTATTCTATGCCTTCCCTTTGGGATTGATACTGTGAAGCTCAAGGATAAAGGGACTGTCAGTCAGAAAAACAGAAACAACTCTAGTTATTTTAGCATGAAAATATTTAATAGAGGAAATCTGCTGCTTACAAAATCTTCCGAAGGCTTGAGAGATAATGGTCAGGAAGCAACATGGACAACCTTCAGAAAATTGGAGAATGTTAAGATCTCAGCATGCTGCTGGTGGCGAACCCAGCTGCCTGCAGCACTGAAGCAGATGATTAATGGAAGATTGCCCAAGATTTACTGCAAAACTCATGTCTGCCAACCACCCTGAATCTACTTTCCACTGTTGAAAGAAGATAATGAATGGTACCTTCTTCTCTTTTCCCTTCTAAATATTACGTGAGTTCCATTCATTAGTAGATTCCAGATCAGAATCTTGCTGACAATAGAGTTTGAAAAATGTAGTTTCTAGGCAACTAGTCCTTGGGATACAGGGCAGAGCTTTAAAGAGAAGACATAGTGCTGAGTACCAATAGACAATGCCCAACAAAATAATCTCCACCGACATTCAAAATTTAACTGTGTTGCTGTTTTATTCGCCTCATGTCTTCTTAATAAGCTGATAGTCTGTCATGAAAAAATATTATCCAATGGCTTCCCTATGGAGCTGGTAGAATTTCTTTTCCTGGGTGTAGTCCAGGAATTGAAAACTTCAAGGGGAAATTATTTTTGATCACCTATTCTGATCTTATGAGCAAAAGAAACAATTACAAATAAAGCATGAAGGATAATAACGTTTATTAAACGTGCCAAATTATTGACATACATTATTTTATTCTGGATATGTTAAGGTCTCCATTCTGTTGCTATTATTTCCATTTTACAAATAAAATTGAGGCTTTTGGAGTTTAAGTCAGTTGCCCAAAAGGCACAGCTAGAAGTTAGAGCCCAGATTTGAACTTGATTGTTGAACTCCCCCAGAGTCTGAGAGCTTCACCAAAATGCTATTTACCAGCCAAATTGTGCTCTTTCATAAGGGGTGGATTAAACAATATGTGGGATTATGATTATCTATTCACTTGTCTTCATTTCCCACAATTACTCCCTAGTACGAACCGTAGTAATATCTTTCCTGGAAACCACAGTAGCCTCCCAACTGGTCTGCCCCTCTCCAGATTGCACCAACCCTGAAATCCATTCCTCACCTGCTACTTCAGTGATCTTTCAAAAATGCAGGCCTGATTGTGCTCCTTCTGTGGCTTTGCACTTTCTTCAGGATGGTGGTTGAAAGCCCCATTTTCAGCCTCTCTCTGCCTCTCCGTCATTCCCTCCCCTCATCCTCTTGCTTGTATTCTCTCCTCATCTCTTTCAAAGAAACCATGTGCTCTGGCTTTGAGACCTTTGCACATGCTGTTTCCTTTGCTCGGCAAATCCTTCTCCCACAGCCGCTTTCTTCTGGCTGATGCCTGCATGTTTAGCTCTGAGACTCTGGGCAACTTGCCTTATTACTGGATGACATTATTCCCTGCTGCATTTGTCCAGCATTCCATTGGTTCTGCTTAGGTAACACTCCCCTAACTTCATCATCATAATTTTTTCCCCAAATTCTTTTTTATTTATTGGGAAACTCTTGAGGATGTGCATCGGGTCTACTTCAAATTCCCAGCACCTGGCTCAGTGTGATAGCAAGAGTAGATGTTCAGTATTTGTCGAATGAAGGGATTCTTGTTGGCAGTACTGATAAGTGTCTGCTCAAAAAGGAGTCTATCTTTTGGGTGACTCTAATCCTACTGTCTCCTCTAGCTGCCCTTTTCTTTCTGCCTCCTATTGTCTTTTTTCCCTTTCCCTTCCCAACCTCCTTCTCAAGCATGGCAGAGTTGGAGAGCCCTTTGTGATTGGGGAGAGTCCTTACTTCCCATCCCAAGCCCTCCTACTTTTGACTTTCTTCTCCCTATACTTGGATGCAGCAGGATAAAAGGGAACAGATCCAGTCTCATGGCATGAGTCCCTAAGACACCAGGGAAAGCTGTGTCCCCAGGTTGATTATATTCTCCTCTTTTCTTGTCCTGAGAGCCAACATACCTGCAGTAAATCATCCTGCTACTGAATGCTGCTGAGCGATCAAGCCCTTAGCACACCAAGGAGGCACAGTTTATTTTTTATTTCCACCAGCCACTTCTGAGTCTATCTCATACTTGTCTTCAGAGGCAGATGGCATTTACTGAAACAAGACTGAAATCAATCAACAGAGAGAGAGTCCTGAGAAACCCATGGTGTTCTCACGTGTCCCTCCCTTGAGCCAACATCTTAACGTTTCCCACTCTGGCAGCTGGGGCTGTCTGTGGATGCTGCCATTCATTTAGGAGCTGGATTGTTGCAGCAGCCAGGCTAATGACTTGCTCCTGCTCACCCACATCCAGCTCGCATGCCAAGCAGGGAAACTGGCCAATTTAACCATAAGGAGATTCAATCGCAAATGTCTAACTTGAGCTCTGCTTTCACCCCAATGAATCACTGAGTAGGGCTAGTGGGGGCCTACACTGGGATTCGGCTACTTCTATTCTCCATGTTTAACGACTCTTTTGGTTCAAGTGTAGCTTCTGAGCACCATAAACCTCCCATAAAGAGGCTTATTAGAAAAACATCTTGGAAATATTGCTAATTCACTTGCAAGAGCAGCGATCTACCAAGTAGTACCAAAATGGTGTTGATTAGCAGAGAACAGGAACAAACATGATTTAAAACAACTGAGGAGAGAGGCAGGAGTGAATATTCCAGGCTGTGCCAGGAGAAGCAGGCATGAAGGTAGTTGGGGAATGTTTTCTCAGAGTGTCCCACAGCTCATCTGGCTGATGGCTTGGTTTAGGTTCCTCTAAGAGTGGAGAACCTGAGAGAGGATTTGATGCAGTCAGTTTATTTGGGAGGCGATCTCAGGAACCACCATGAAGGAGTTGAGGAAGTGATATGGTTTGGCTGTGTCACCACCCAAATCTCACCTTGAATTGTAATAAACCCACATGTCAAGGGCAGGGCCAGGTGTAGATAATTGAATAATGGGGGCAGTTTTCCCCATGTTGTTTTCATGATTGTAAATAAGTCTCATGAAATCTGATGGTTTTATACATGGGATTTCCCCTGCATGAGTTCTCTCTTGCCTGCCGCCATGTAAGATGTGACTTGCTACATCTTGTCTTCCATCATGATTATGAGGCCTCCCCAGTTATGTGGAACTGTGAGTGAATGAATCCTCTTTCCTTTGTAACTACTTAATCTTTGGTATGTCTTTATTAGCAGTGTGATAACAGGCTAATACAGGAAGTGAGCCAAGGAAGGTAGGAGATCCAGTAGAGGGTGAGCTCATGAGTGGGACTACTGTAGGCATCTGGACTCAGCCCTGTTGCTGACTCTCTGGGATACTGTGTGGAACACACCTCAGAATTGTCCTTACTCCTCACAGTGACAGGTGAACTGGGGTCATTTATCAAGAACTTCTCTTCTTCATTGGTTGAGAGTCGCACTGGGGTTATGAACTCCCTGACACTTGTAGCTTCCCTACAGCTAGTTGAGTGTACCTCCCATAGAGACCTGGGAAGCCAGCAGCTATGGGACCTATCTGCAATTGGCACTGGGGCAGGGGCATGGCATGACTATCTGCCTCACCTTTTGCAACAGAAAGGACACTAGCTTCTGGTTAGCTTCAAACCCTAACCTCCTCATTTAAAAAATAGGATCTGATGGACCTCAGAGGGAGTATGCTCATTAGAGAAATATTTAAACTGTTGAAAATGCCTTTCAGTGGCCATTTCAACACTGGCTTGGCCAATTTCTCCCAGGAGAAGTGTGTGGAGTGTGGCAGGGGGCTTGCTGGGCTCAGTAACCCGCAGCATGGAACTCAAATCCCAGCTTCTCTGTGAAACCTCCATGACCAGCCCACCTGGGCCTTATGTTTTCAGTGCTCACTCCCCAGCCCCCAGGACTTACCATCTACAACTTTGCTGGGTGTTTATCTTTTTTTTTCTCCTTATGCATATCTGATCCCCCAGATAGGAGGCAAGGCTCTTGAGGGCCAGGACCATGACTTACGCAACTCTACCCTGGACACTGAGACCTCTGAGCTATTAGCAGTGTGATTCCAACAGAGTTAGGTGCTGTACATGCCACCATATACTCACAGGGTACCCAGTGGATTATTGTATGGTGTGTTTTCCTTCCTGGGATTAGAATTAAAGAGGACTTGATTTTGCAGAGAATTAAAACATGACTTTTACTGGAACAGACTTAAGAGCAATTGTGCCAGGCACTATTTAGAGACTGTGACATGTATTAACTTTTAAAATTCTTACCAGTATCCTATTTTGTGGATGAGAAAACTGAGGCACAAAATAAGAAACTTGCCCAGGGTTTCTCATAAGAGAGTCCTGATTTGGTTTCTTTAGATTCCTTCTTTCCGCAACCCTAACCCTAGTACTATAGGCTTCCCAAAGTGAGGACAGTCAGAGGGGTGAGGTGTGTGTTCATTGGAAGGGCTGACATCAGTTTTTTGTTCATGTGTCCATCTGGTTGAATGAGCAGAAACCCATATAAGCCACTGGGGGTTTATGGAAGCCAAGGCAGGGATGGGTGCTGGGTTTCATGACAGGCTGGAGCAAGAACTTGAAAGGCACCAGGAGATGGAGGAGCTTCTCTCTCTGCAGCTTATTCCTGCATCTGTGGGTGTCTGCTCCCTTCTTCTGTCTTGTCTCAGCAGCTTGATCCTCTCTGCACATGGGTCAAAATGTCCTTGAAGTTTAAATACTGAGACTGGCCATAGGAACTGTGTTCCAATCCCAGGGGAGAGTCTGAAGGGTCCATCCCCATCCAATCTACTGTGATGGGGGATAGGGGCCTTAATATCAACCTGCTCTCCACTCAATATTCCTGCCTTACCAGTGCCTCAATCAGAGATGTCCATTCAGCTGTCATTCTCCCGAAGGAAGATCTGGAAGAGTCACCAACCATCTCATCTGGGTTTTAGCCTGTGTTCTCTTCTCTGCTGCTTTATGCATCCAAGTTCTGGGGTCCTCAACTTTTGGTGAAGCCCTGCTTAATGCAAGTTGGAAACCTGAGTGTCCTGAAGGAGAGAGTGCATATTGAGGAAGGGGGACCCTGATGTCATGTTAGATATCTCTGGGCCAGTTGTACCGAGGTGCCTTGGAAGTGACAGAAAGCAGAAGAATGGTTCTTTCTTGGCTCTCTAGTTCTCAATCCTGCTTGGGGTGATTTCTCTGAAAATTATATTTTTTTATGTAGATGGGGTTCAAGCATCAAAAAAAGGTAAAACGACTCTGATGATTCTATTGTGTAGCCAGAGCTAAGAACCCCTATCTTGATGGTAGTTTGGAAAGCAAATGTAAGGTCCCAAGTGCAGCTTTAAGGATCAGCTTCTGGGAAGTGGCTTGTTTTCTATCAGGTATGCTTATCTGCTGCCTTGGCCACCAAGTTCACAATCAGCACTTTATACTACCACTTTGTATTGGTGGCACCAGGGTGTGAATCCCTTCAAAGACTTCTGAAAGAAGGAATGCAAAGCAATTTAGTGGGCTGGGGCAGTTTTGCATCTATTCCAAGTCCGCCCAGAGACCCTCTCCTTGCCACAGGAAGACTGTGTTAATCCATTTTTGTGCTGCTATAAAGAAATATGTGAGGCTGGGTTATTTATAAAGAAAGGTTTAATTGCCTCACGGTTCTGCAGGTTGTACAGGAAGCATGATGCTGACATCTGCTTGGCTTCTGGTGAGGCCTCAGGAGGCTCACGATCATGGTGAAAGGCAAAAGGGGAGTCTGTGGATTACATGGCATGAGCCAGTGGGGAGGTGCCACACTCTTTTAAACAAACAGATCTTGCATGAACTCAGTGCATAAATAACCTTGAAAGTATGTCTCTTTCATCCCTGATTATTAATAGCTTGCTTTTGTGCCCTCCAGAGAGTTGTGGATGCCTGACTAGCATTCTGCCTGGGAGGTAAGAGGAGAGCAATGCAATGGGAGGCCATGAGGGAAGTGACTTGTGGACATCTCTGGCTCTATACCCAACCATTCGGTTTTGGAAGTGAAAGGTAGTTGTGGGAATCTTCACATGCGGTGATCAATGTCACAAGAAGCGATTTAGAAAAGCTGACTCAGGGATTAAGTCAGGACCTTTCAGAAGAATTTCAGGTGTAGGTCTGGAGTGCACAGAAGCTAGTGATGAGTCTCTTGTAGAATTAGGATGGCACTTCCAGCCACTCTGAAGCTTAGATTTCAGGTGAAGACTGAGATCATTTCACCTGAAACATTCATTCATTCATGAACCTTATACTTATGTCTCTCTCTTCTTGGTTTAAGTACACTCTGCTTCTACTATGGAAGAGGCTGAAGGTCCTACCAAATTGTTGCTTCAATAAAATTGGGGGTGATCCTGTTTTACAAATCTCTCCCTGATATTTGGCATCTTTCCCCCACTGAATAAATTAGCTCCCAGTGGGTATGTTAGTTGAATCTGTTTCACAAAAACAAAACAAATCAAAACACCAAAAACCCAACTCTAGATTGAGAGTAAAGGGGAGGTTTTTGTCTTTTGTGAGTGGTAAGTCCACAGGCTTCAGGCATGGATGGATCCAGGGCTCAAATGATGTTTTGAAGCTCAACTTTCTCTCCACCTCTTGGCTCTGTTCTCCTTAGCACATTTCTTCATTCTAAAGGGACATTCTTTGGAAGAAAAGGTAGCCCCTGGTGGTCCCACGCCGGCATCTCTAAGTTTGTAGTCCAAAAAAAGGAGGATCTTATTTTTTCCAGTACGAGTATTTACATTCTCAGACAAGATTCTAATCAGTTCTGCTAGGTTCATGTGCCCAACTTGGAATCAACTATTAAGGTTAAGAGGTGTCACACTCAGCTAATCATGGTACGATGCCCACCTCACCTAGAGGTGAGTCTTATTCCAAATACATGAAATAGGCTTCTTGTGGGAAGGAGGGGTTCTATTATCAGATGAAAAAGGGGGAAAGGGATGCTGGACAGATAGAAGTAATGACTTTACACCACAGCAGTCAAGCTTGTTTCTTTCTTGGCCTAAAGGATAGTGTTGTGGGCTCTGTTTACACTTCCTCTTACCATTGTGAAGTTATTTAATTGTTTCAGTTGCATAATTGGCTAAATTGGCTAATGTGCCTCATTCTGTGGCTCCATAACTAGCCTGTGTGCCCTCTTTTTTCTTTCCCCATTCCTCTCCTGTCCCCGACATCATCCCTGTATGAGTCACCACTAACATCTTTCCAGGAGTATACGCTTTGGGAAGGATAATTCCTTACTTGTGTCGGAAGAGGATGAGAGCAATTAGCTAAGGAGCTCAGGCCAGCATCCATCCAGGCCTCTGTGTTCTGTGGAGGAGAATAATCTGGTTAGAGATAATTTAGGAAAGCCAATGGGATGAGGATGGCTCTTGGGTTTGCTGAAAGAGTACTTCCTATCATCACCAGAATGGAGCATTCTGAATATCACGGAATGAGAAACTTGTCTGGGGGAGATCCCGTGTTTTGGGGCTCATTGAGCAATGACTCCAGCACTGCAATGGGAGAGGGGAGAATAGAAAGCATCATTCTTGCTTATAAGGGATGCTCAATCTACTTGGGAATTCTTGGAATACAGGTGCAAAGTGCTGGGGTCCAATGAAAGGCCGCACATAGTTATGTCTAAACCATATTTTGAGTTAGAAATGCAGACACAAAGATGAGAGAGGGCTAGAGCAGTCAGGGAAGGCTTCCAGGAGGTGGTCTTGAAGCATGAGTGGGAAGTGACAAGGTAATGGGAAGAGGCATGCCTGATAAAGGAAGTGCTACAAACCAGAGAGGAGAAAATGAATGTGAATGTGTGTTAAGGGGTCAGTTGAACAGTATCCTGGAAGGAGGGGTAGAGGTATGGATCAGGGAAGACTGGGTGATAAAGAATCTATAATGTATTGACCACAGTCTGAAGTGCAGAATTATCTTCTTGACTTAGCTATGTTGGAGGCTTTGTCTTTGTTCTACAGCCCTCCAATTTTGTCTCTGTTTGATTCCATTTGTATCAGATATTGTGTAAATTCCAAGTGATGGTTACTACATACTGTAGGAAGTGTAGCTCATCCGTGAGGCTAAAAAGCATACAGTAGAATGCCACCTAGAACTCTGGGATGTCCAAGGTTTGTTTCTTAGGAAGTAAAGAGGTTTGGGGACTTAATTTTTTAGTAGAGTTTTGTTTGTTGAGTGTTAGGTAAGGCACAGGCCATAGCAATAGTGGCTGACAATCTGGACAGTACCAAGTTCCCATTATGTACTTGGGAGTTTGGTTTAACAAGCATTTGCAAAGACCCTTCCATGTGATTGAGCTAGGCAGTCCGGGTGACACAAAGGTATTTCACCACCTGCGAGGAGCTTATCATCTAGGAGGGTCTTTAATGGAGAAGAAATGAGGTACAATAGCAAACATGATAGCTCTATGACCTTGGAAAAACAGCAGGAGTTCCTTAAGTTTCTTCATCTGTAAATTGAGACTAATACCTGTCCTCCAGAGTTATTGTGAGGATTAGAGATAATATGTGAAATTAACCTTCTTGGCTCACAATAAGTACTAAATAAGTGTGAGTTATCAATATGACTTAGGTGGAAATCAGTACAGCATCTTCCACCGAGATGAATTTTGGACCATTGGTCTCCCTTAGAGCATAATAAAGAGGAGCCTGAACCTACTTCTTGGTCAATTTTCACAGTTCAGAGCATTTTTAATTGAAAATACAAATACATCCGTGTTTCCTGGTGAGCTAATATAACATTGAAAGGAGATATTCTAAAAGACTGAGATTTGGTCAATCTCAAATTATAAATTTTGATCAAGGCTAATGAAGTAAATGGCTTTAAAAATGGTTCAGTGGTTTAAAAATGAAGTGAAAATGGCTTTTAGGATCTCCTCACTAACAGTGACTGTACTCTATCTCAAATTCCTGGCATAGTTGCCCCATTGTGTATTTAATAAATATTTATTGAGTGCTTATTATGTGTTCAGTACAGTTCTAAGAATTTAGTTTTTTATTTTTCACAGCAGGCATAGAAAGGTTAAGTAACACACCAGTGGTCAACCCAGCTGACACTGAGGGAGCCGTATTCAAATCCTGGCAGTATGGTCCTTGAATGCAGTTCTCAACCATGAAAATGGATTGCCCATTCCCACAGAGGTCTGCTCCCAGGTGTAGGCTGATGTTATATAAACTGCAAACCCTCATAAGCATGTTCGCATTTTTACAGGGAATTCTTGAGGATAAGCAAGGCACCAGAAAACAGTCTCAGTAGTGAAATGACAGGATATTGGGTTGTTTATTAGGGTCAAGTTTTTCTCCAGAACACCTTCTGGGGACTGCAAGTGGCAGTTGTTACCCTGGTGGTCTAAGAACTTTCAGGAACCTTCTTAGGCAAAATAGTAGTTAATTTCAGGATTCCTGGGGAAGAGTCAGGGGCTGCCTTTTAAAGCAGAAAGAGTTTAGAGTTGAAAGAGCCAACAGACATCATCTAACTCAAGCTTCTGTCTAGTACGAAATTCATCAAAATTGGCCGGGAAGTCCATGACATCCTGTCTCCACGTGAATACTGCCTCTTGCAGGTGGCTCGCTACAGCTGCCATTCTGTTGCTGGACAGCTCCAGTTGTTAGAAAATTTCTTTCGTTCTTGAGTCAAAATCTGCCTCTTCCTAACACCCACCAATATGTTCCAGTTTTCCTGATAGAACAAATCTCTCTCTTCTGTTGGGTGACAAAGTGGTGGGACGAGTGTGTTGTTGTTGGCATCTGATGCTGGGTTGGCAGAAACTCCTTAACTTCCAGCCACTCTTTCATCCCACTTATAGATTGGCACCCCTTCTGACCTCTGTACTTCTCTCTCTAGGGAAGAGAGGCTCATGCCCTGGATCTAGCCCCCCCAACCCCTGCTTTCCACAGGAATCTCTCTCTACCAGTTATCTCTTTTCTCATCTTTAACCTCTCTCAATTGGCTCAATGCACTCAGCATTTAAATATATTTAAGTATTTCCATCTTCACAACAAAAATAAAACTCTCCACAGTGTCTTCAACCCACTCCTCTTGCTTTTCCTTCTCCTTCACAGCCTAACTTCTGAAACAGTTGTATCCATTCAGTTTTCCAATTCCTCACCTTCTGGTTTCTCCTCAACCTGCTCCAAACTGGCTTTCCTATCACCCACTCCCTGCAGTGAAAGATTGCCTAAGATGTCTTTGTCCTTAAGACCTAGAGACACTTTTCAAGTCTAATCTTATGTGATCTCTGTGTTATTTGACATCATGAACCACTCTTTAGAAAAACATCCTCTTCATTGGACTTTTCCTGACACACAATCCTCTGTTTGCACCTCCTGTCTTGCAGTTACTGAATCACTTGGAAGACCCATATTCCAAAGTATCAAGTATTGGGTCCATTGAGATTCTCTCTTGGATTTCTTCTGACTTGGGGTACTCACACTCAGTCACGTGTCTTTGATCACCATGCGTGTCTGGCAACTCCAAAGTCACTATATTAAGATGTGTCTCTTGAGTTCCAGATCTATATTCAATGATCCACATAGCATTTCCAGATGGATATTTCACAAACTTCCCAAACTCTGGACATATAAAATTGAATTTGACATATTTTCCTTCAAATTTGCTCATTTTCTGGTATTTCTAACCCAGTATTTGGCAGCACCATCCTACCTATTGACCATCCAGAGACATTGGGATTATGTTTGATATTTGCTGCTGCTTTTTCTCTGTATATAAACTGTCTTCCTTAGCCACACCTTGCTTATTCTAGTGCCTAAATATTTCTTGAAACCACCATCTTCTCTCTAGTTCCTCAGTCACTATTCTTAATGTAGTTCATTATATTTTGCCAGGGATAATGCATCAGTTTCTACCTAGTTTCTTGTTTCTTCTCTACATTCCTTATATTGAGGTCATCGTGGTCTTTCTAGAGGTCAAATGTGTTGCCATTACTCCTCTGCTTAAAACCTCTCAATGGCCTCAGATTCTTCTAAGGGTAAAGTTCACATGTTCATGTTGCACCCAGTGATCTGAAGTAGTGGTGGGCTAGGCTGTGGGCAGGGATTTTAAATCAAGAGATGGAGTTCAGTCCACTGAGGTTGGGGGGTGTTGCAGAACATGTGACTATTAAGAGTGGGTGTGGTTATAAAGGCATAAACTGGAACTATATGACTCAAAGATCAATACTAAAAAGTTGAACATGGCAGGAGCCATAGACAGATTAATAAGCCTGGGCTACAGTTACCATTGAGGCAGCACCAGGGACAGCTCCAGTGTCTTGGTCCAGTCTTAGCAATTGCCATCCTTTTATGTGGGAACAGTTTCAAAATTTATTAAACTCTTTGGGATCTTTGACGCTAGGAAGACAGACTGAAGGATGGAACTGACTGATCCATTAAAGCAAATTCTGATCCTCAAAGAGGTTACATCCTTATCTTTTTAGAACTTTCCAATGTTTGAGGGAAGGCAATGCCATTGTTCTGGGTTGGTGATTTGGGGCTTGGGAAAGGGAGTATGGGGAATGATTCCTTCTTGTCCTTAGAGTTCATCTCACCAGATTTTTTTGTTTCAGGACTCTAATACTTTTATAGTTTTGAAGGTTAAACATTTGCATAGAGCCCTCATGTGGTTCCCTTTTTGTTCCCCTTCATGGCAGTTTCTCCCTGCTCCTGACCCCAAAAAGTGTGTTAGCCCCATCCTGCACTCCAGTGGATTTTCTTCCTGGTACCATTGTGAATTGCTGAGGAAGTATTACAAGCAGATGCTTGAAGCCCCCTCCCCAGAGCTTTCTCAGGGACTTGCTTTGTCTGGGGAACTTCAGAAAAGGAAATGGAGAAAAATCACTGAGATGTGTTTTCCTATGTTGCTTTCTTCAGGAAATCACATGGAGTTCTGTTCCAAGGACAGGCCTTTCATACCTTTTTTCCTAATCTGTTCTTCCCCTAGATACTAGGATCATTCTTCTGGAAGTTTTCAGGGGAGATGAGAATGGGACTGGGGAAAAAACTCCAGTTCTAGGCAGCATGAATAAATGAGCTTATTGGGAAAACTGCTGACTGCACAGAACTCAGGGACAGATCCCAGATATTTTAGAGATATTTTAAGGAAAATAAATTCAAATTATAGCATTTTTGTCTCCCAGGCTCAGTCAGAAAATGTGTCTCTGCCTCCTGGGGAAAGAAACATTTTTCTTGCTGGCATGGTAATAGGGAAGATATTATTATCCTTTTAGGTGGGCACAAGAAACTGAGAACTGTTTTTGGGGGTGGGGTGGAAATGGCAAACTCATTTTCTCAAAGACCAGACTAATTCCCTCAAGTCGGCAGGCTGTGGTGGTTCGATTTCTTCAAGACTCTTTATGTTCAAGGGAAGTAAAAGGCATTCATTAGTTCCACTTGGATATTTAATAATAGCAAATGCACAGGATGGAAAGTGGGCTAGATTGACTTTATTGTGAAGCCGTCCTCTGAGATGAAAGCCTTGGGAATGCTGTGGTGAGAGCTGCTGGCTCTTCTCCAGCAGGCAGATGAAGCCAGCCTTGGGAGTAGAAGAAATTCTTAGAAAACTAGCCAAAGTCTTTGCAAGGTATACATTTGGGCTCCAAGCTCAGATCCTGAGCTACCCTGTGTTATTAAGAGTGGGAAGTAGAGAGAAGTGTTTCAGACCCAGTGTGCATTAGGTGATGGGGAGAGGGGGGAGTGGGAGGGTGCACATCTGTTAGTTGTGAAGACAACTGGCACCTGACGTCACAGCTTCCTGCAGGGCTCTCCTCATCTAAAAGTTAACTCAAGAAGTTAACAATTCGTAAGTGAAGGAGTCCAAAGAGGAACCCTAGGAAGAGCTGGAGGGAGGCCCAGGCTTACAAAAAAACTTCCATGTTCCATGACACTACTAGTGGAAATTTTTATAACTTGAGGAACATTTACCACCAATGTTCTTCGGAAAAATTTCAGCATGATGGTCTACATATTGAGTTGATGCTGGTTGCTTGGGGCCAGCTGCCTGACTTTCAAAATTCAGGGATACCAAGCAATTACTCTGAAAATTTGCAGGGGGAAGTCAGTCATGATTCTCAGTGTGCTCTGATAGTTCCACCCATCTCAAGTTTTTCCACATTTGTAAATGAAAACTCCTGATATGGTGAGAGGTAATCTGGAGGTGAAAGGCATGGCTTTGGAATGGGACGTGGTTTGAGGTTGGGTACTGGTTTTGTCATTTCCTAATAGGGTGAAATGGGGCAGGTAATCTCTCTGAGTCTCAGTTATTTGCATAGAAAGTGGGAATATGGCCCATATCAAAGCACTACTATAGGGATTCAATGATGATGAGTATAGAATAGCCCAGGTGGTGCTTGGGACCTAATGGGTATATGATAATAACCAGTCGTGTGAAAAAGAGACTAGAATTTTGGTTTAGTCTCTCCTAAATGCAGCAGTTCTATGAGGAAGTTACAGCCTATACCTTGTGGTGTGTGTTGATCGGAAGTGTAGGCTCTGAATTCATACATATTTGAGTTCCAGTATCAGCTTCAGCACTTAGTAGCTGAGTGATCTTGGATAGATCTCTTAACCTCTCTAAATCTCAGTTTTTCAGTTACAGAATGAGATTAAATACCATGGACATTGATGAGTTGCTGTGAGAATTAAAATAGTATACATAAAAGGTTTTGCAGAGTGCTTTTTGCCCAAAGAAAGTGCCCTCAAATTTAACTTAACATCGTTATTGTGTAATTATTACTGAAATGGCTATGTCCTGGGTTAGCTTATCCTAATAAAATGAAGGTGCAAATATGATTTAGCTCTACCAGTTAACTGAATGTCCTTGACACCAGAACCTTTTTCCCCCTACACTGATGTATGTAGTACTTTCATCTACTTAAATCTTAGCAAGAACTTAATGTTTTCTAGGCTTCAAATTTATTTATTTATTTTTATAATTTTAAGTTTTATTTTAGATTCAGGGGGTGCATGTGCAGGTGTGTTATATGGGTACATTGCATGATGCTGGGATTTGGGGTATGATTGATTCCGTCACCCAGGTAGTGAGCATAGTACCCAATAATTAGTTTTCAAGTCTTGTCCTCCTCTCTACCTCCCTCTTCTAGCAGTTCCCAGTGTCTATTGCTGCCCTCTTTATGTTCATGAGTACCCAGTGATTAGCTCCCACTTATAAGTGAGTACACGCGGTATTTAGTTTTCTGTTCCTGTGTTTGCTTAGGACAATGGCCTCCAGCTGCATTCATGTTGCTGCAAAGAACATGATTTTGTTCTTTTTATGGCTGTATAGCATTCCATGGTGTATATATGCCACATTTTCTTTGTCCAATCCACCATTGATGAATAACCAGGTTGATTCCATGTCTTTGTTATTGTGTAGTGCTGTGATGAACATAGAAATGCTTGTGTCTTTTTGGTAAAACCATTTATCTTCCTTTGAATATATACCCAGTAATGGAATTGGTGGGTTAAGTGGTAGTTGTATTTTAAGTTATTTTAGCAATCTCCAAACTGATTTCCATAGTGGCTGAACTAATTTACATTCCCACCCACAGTGTATAAGTGTTCCCTTTTCTCCACATAGACCTCAAATTTGGCAAATGTTTTTTGTTAAGTGCACTGGCTAACTCAGCTAGTTTTATCTGGGTGGATCGGCTAGTTTTATCAATTAGTATAGGTCCTAATTAAACGGCAATACCCTGATACTACATAGCAACGATTCTGTCCCTGAAGGGGCAAGGAAGGAATAAATGAACTCAATTGGTGTTAGTGTTGGGAAGTCCTAGCCTTCAGTTATGGTTCCTAAAGTTTGGGGCCCAGGGAAACAGTGGGTCATAATTGAGTTAACCTGAGAATTAATGCAAAAGCCAGAGGAGTTTGGAGCACAGAGTAGCTGATCTAGGAGAACTCTTTACCATTTAATTCCCTAAGGGTCAGGAAGGTGTTGGGTTTCTGTCTCTGGTATCCTGAGAAGGTTTTCCCCAGTGCTAAGGCTGTCTTTCCAGGAATGGGCAGAAACAGATGTAGTGATTCACCTTGGCCTGCCCTGGGTCACATTTGGACAACCAAAGAAAAGTTATTACTTCTCCTCTCAGCCCAAAGGTGAGTGTCTGTTTGAGCCTTGTTGGAGAGGGAAAATAGCTGATGGGTTTTCTATCTTGTAACTAAGATCTACTCTCAAGGAATTCAACACACGCTTGGGCATCTACCATTGTTAATAGTGCTCCCTAGCTATGGGTACCCAAAATAAGGGTGTCTTCCAGTCTCTACCCCTGGGAGGCCATTTGATCCTGGTGGTGTTTTCTAGAGGTTTTGAATTCCAGAGTGGAGCTTGCTTAAGCCCTGTGACCTCTCAATGCTTCTGCCCTCTGGTAAAAAATATGGAGCCAACCAAGTTTGCCAAATGATGAGAGGTAAGAATGTATTTGGATGGCCCTCTTTCTCTTCTACATTATCTTCTTAGACAAGGCACATTTGAAGCAATGACTCCTAAGCGGTGATCCACAAAATATTACAGGCATACCTCAGAGGTACTGTGGGTTCAGTTCCAGAACACTGCAATAAAGCGAATATTGCAAAAAAGAAAGTCACACTTTTTTTTGGTTTCCCAGTGCATACAAAAGTTATTTTTACATGACACTGTAGTCCATTAAGTATGCAATAGCATTATTTATAAATAAATATACATACATTAATTTAAAAATATTGCTAAAACGTGCTAGCAATCATCTGAGTCTTAGAGTCAATCTTTTTGCTGGTAGAAAGTCTCGATGTTGATAACTGCTGACTGGTGGTGGTTGCTGAAGGCTGAGGTGGCTCCTGCATTTCCTAAAAGAAGACCACAGTGATGTTTGCCACATGGATTGACTCTTCATTCCACAAAAGATTTCTCTGTAGCATGTGATACTATTTGATAGCATTTGACCCATGGTAAAACTTCTTTCAAAATTAGAGCCAGTGCTCTCAAACCCTGTTGTAGGTTTGTCAATTAAGTTCATATAATATTAATATAAATCCTTTGTGGTCATTTTGACAATGTTCACAGCATCTTGACCAGGAGTAAATCCCATCTCAAGAAACCACTTTCTTTGCTCATTCATGAGAAGCAACTCCTCATTCATTCAAGTTTGATCACGGGATTGCAGCAATTCAGTCACATTCTCAGGCCCTACTTCTAATTCCAGTTCTCTTTCTCTTTCTACCACGTCTGAGGTTACTTTCTCCACTGAAGTCTTGAATCCCTCAAAGTCACCCATGAGGACTGAAATCAACTTCTTTCAAACTTCTGGTAATGTTGATATTTTGACTTCCTTTTATAAATCATGAATATCTTTTAAATGGAATCTACAATAGTGAATCCTTTCCAGATAGTTTTCAATTTACTTTCCCCAAATCCATCAGAAGAAACACTATCTATTGCAGTGATAGCCTTACAAAATGCATTTTTTAAAATAACAAAACTTGAAAGTAAAAATTACTCTTTGATCCGTTGATCGCAGAATAGATATTGTGTTAGCAGGCATGAAAACAACATTAATTTCCTTGTATATCTCCATCAGAGCTCTTGGATGACCAGATGCATTGTCAATGAGTAGTAATATTTTGAAAGGAATCTTTTATTCTGTGAGCAGTAGGTCTCAATGATGGACTTAAAGTATCTAGTACACCATGCTGTCAACAGATGCGTTGTCATCCAGGCTTTGTTGTTCCATTTATGGAGAACAGGTAGAGATTTAGCATAATTCTCATGGACCCTAGGATTTTTGAAATGGTAAATGAGCATTGGCTTCCACTTTAAGTTACCAGCTGGATTAGCCCCTAACAAGACAGTCAGCTTGTCTTTGGGAGATTTGAAGCCAGGCCTTGATTTCTCCTAACTAGGAAAGTCCTAGATGGCATCTTCTTCTGATAGGTTGTTTTGTCTACATTGAACATCTGTTTAGTGTAGCTACCTTTATAAACTAGCTAGATTTTCTGAATAACTTGCAGCTTCTATATTGGCACCTGCTGCTTCGCCTTGCCCTTCTATGTTATGAAGATGGCTTCTTTCCTTTAACCCTATGAACCATTCTCTGCTAGCTTCCAACTTTTCTTCTGCAGCTTCCTCATCTCTTTCAGTCTTCATAGAATTAGAGAGTTAGGGTCTTACTCTGGTTTAGGCTTTGGCCTGAAGAAATGTGAAACTCTGTAACAATTAAACTCTAAAACTTTATCTGCAATAAGGCTGTTTGGCTTTCTCATCGTTTGTGTATTCACTGGCATAGTACTTTTATTTCCTTCAATAAATTTTCCTTTGCATTCACAACTTGGCTGCCTGTTTGGCACAAGAGGCCTAGCTTTTGACTCAGGACTTCCTCACTAAGGAAGTCCTATGAATTATCAATGCTTCTGCCCTCTAGTAAAAAATCTGGAGCCAATCAAGGTTGCCAAATGACGAGAGGTAAGAATTTATTTGGATGGCCCCTCTTTCTCTTCTACATTATCCTCTTAGACAAGGCACACTGGAAGCAATGATTCCCAAGCTTGGCTTTTCACATGCTTTCCTCATTAGTCTGAATTATTTATAGCTTTTGACTTGAGAGAAACGTGTGATTCTTCCTTTCACTTGCACACTTAGAGGCCATTGTAGGATTAGTAATCAGCCTAATTTCAATATTGTTTAGTTTTAGGGAATAGGGAGGCCCAAAGAGAGGGAGAAAGATGGGTGCATGGCCCATTGGTGGGACTGTCAGAACACAGACAACATTTATTAAGTTGCCATCTTACATGAAGCGATTTGTCGTGCCCCCAAACAATTACAGTACTAACATCAAAGATCACTGACTACAGATCACCGTAACAGATATAATAATTAAAATGTTTGAAATAGTGTAACAATTACCAAAATGTGACACAGAGACAGCAAGTGAGCACATGCTGTTGGGAAAATGGCACCAATGGACTTGTTCAACCTATAGTAACACAAACCTTCAGTTTGTAAAAAAAAAAAAAATAAATAAAATAAAATAAAAAAGTTATCTGCAGAGATGATGTAGCAAATAGCAATAAAATGAGGCCTTCCTGTGGTCTTATAAGATGATTAATCAAAAAGAGTCCTGGGATGAACACATTTGAAAAACACTGATCTAGCTCTTCTCTCGTCTGGAAATCAGTTGCAGAATTTTGGTAGGAGTGATGGGGACAGAATTGGATGACCTTTGCTATTTTGCTGGGTCTTCCCTGGGCCTAAGAAGGTTAACTTTAGAGGATGGTGGTAGAAGTGTTTCTGGGACTTGACCTGCAAGGCAGCTTCCTAGAGGACTTGCTAAAGTCTGTGAAGTAAGTGCTTATGTTCCCATCCTTGTACCTAGAAGCCATCACCTGGTGGTTTATCTTGGTCCTAAGCAGAGAAAAGTAGAGGTTTAAAATGGAACAGCGTGGGCAGCACATGCACATGTAGACAAACTTATGCGCAGATGTAAATGCATCTTTGGGATGCAAAACACTGAAATAGTCTATAAGCTTTTTATCATGGGGGAAGCTGAGTTAAATTGTTAAAAAACCTAACCAAATTTGAGCTGCTCTTCCATTAAAATCAAATGTATATTTCATCAGATGTGAACTCTTCAACAAGACTGGAATGTATTTAGTTACTTCCTCTGGAAAGCAATTATTACCACACCTTTATAACAGGCTTTCTCCAAAAACCCCTTTTGTCACATTAATTCATCCCACAGCCTGTGATCAAGTAAAATAAAACATTTGGTTACAAAGCAGAGTTGTTACTTTTTTTTTTCAAAGTAATGTACAGCATAAATAAATGACAGGCTTGCAGATGAAGGTGATGCTCATAAATTCTTGGGCTTGGAAAATGTACCTTCTCATGTGGTTGGAGGCAATCTAAACCAAACCTCCACAGAGACTCCAAATCATATATAGACCCGCTCATTTCTCCTAATAGCCAAGGTACAGGTTGTTGCCAGAAATTTGGGCTCCTACGTAATAAGCATCTTTACTTCTTAATTTTAGCTTGAGATAGTTGCAACTGTCAAGATACACTTTTGTAAAAATCCTAAGCTCCATGGGAATCCAGATGACAATGTGAGAATGACAATAGCCAACCCTGATTTTGTCCCCCACAACCAAGCAAGTGGATTTTTCTGATATAAAGTTGCATAGACAGACAGAGTGCTACAATCAAGACAGTCTAGCATGTGGCACACATTATAATGTGGGAAAGGGACCAGTTTGGGCTAGAGAGAGAGGGGACTCAATATTTTTTGAGCCTCTTCTAAGAACCAGGCAGGCATTCAGGCACTTCGCATATATTAACTGCTTTAATCCTCAGGGTAATCCTGTGGGCCTGGTGTTATCACTATAGGATGTCCATTAAATCTGGTAGTCCAAGTGTATATATATACACACACACACACACATTATATATTTATATATAAATACAAATTTTATTTTATGTATTTATATACATTATATACTTATAATTATATTTTATATTATATACATTATATAAATTATATCTATTTGTATATTATATAAATTATATATTATATATTTGTATATTATATAAATTATATATTATATAAATTACATTTTTTTCACACTTTGAAGACATCCTTAATGACTATATATATAGTATATATAGCGTATATAGTATATATATAGTGTGTATATATACAGTGTGTATATATATACACACACACATGCTTAGAAAGACAGGGCTATAATCAAGACAATCTAGCATGTGATACATATTATAATAGTGGGAAAGGGACCAGTTTCCCACTATATATGTATAGTCATTAAGGATGTATTCAAAATGTGAAATAATAAAAATATTTCCCCTCTATTTTCTGTTTATGGAACCCTGTATTTGTAGATGGGTAAGATGAAGTTCAGCTAATAATATGGTCACTGGGAGTTGAACCCCAACCTGTCTGATTTCAAAGACCAGGTTCTCTCATGGACACCTCGCAGCTATGACCAGGAGTTTGATTTGCTTTACAGGGAGGGAAGGGCTAGAAAGAGATCAGGGGTTTGCAGGTGAAACCTGACCACAGCAGGAATCACTGCAGGCCTACAGGCTGTTGGGAAACGAGCCATCTGGAGAATCAGCAGGACTTGCCTTTTAGAGGAGGGTCATCTGGGCCTCCATGCACTAGGTGACGACCGTCTCGAGAAAGGTGAACAGAATGAGTAAGTGGATGGCAAGTTAGACTTAAGAGTAAAGGTGAGAGGAAGTGGGCTGCCTTCCACCCTGAAAAAACAGGCAGAACTGCCAGGCTTACCCCAAATCCCTTTAGAGAGTACTCTGATGGGAATAGAAAAACAAAATTTTAAGATTCCCTGCAAGCACCCAAAACACTCCATTCAGATTTAGAACTCATAATTCACCGGATGTTTGCTAGGTTGGACCCAGGACATGAGCCTTAGCTATCTTTTTCTCCTTGCAGTATCTTGTTTTTCCATAACTCTCTTAGTTTTGTGGTTTTCAAAAACTCTACCACTGCTTTTGTTTGGAAATTAGTGAAGAGAATCTGAAGGCTGTTCTCTCCTGGAGGCCTAGCTAGAATTCCAAATAAGCTGCTCCCTCCCTGAGGCTCAGGCGCAAGCCAGAGGCAAGTGCCAAACCAATAGCGCCTTGGAGCCTGGGCCCAGGAAGTTCTGTGCCATGCAACAAGCCCTGCCTTTACCAAAGAAAAGAAAAATGAGGGAGGCCTATTTGGCCTTTTCCCATCCTCATGTAATGGAGGATTTTGTACTTACAGATGATAACTTACGATGTGCCAGATAAAGTGATCATTGGATGGAGGGGCTAAGCTCTCAGTTTTACATTGATGTTGAGGGAGATGTTATATACAGCATATAATTGTAGAGTTATTTCCCCAGTAGCCTGTTTATTATCTTCTTCATTGAGCTCTAAAGACCATGAGGACAGGTTCTACATCTGCTTCGTTCATTGCTATCTGTACCCTCAGGTTCTAGCACAAAGTACATGAGAGATATTTGGGGGACAAATGAATGAATGAGCATCAGGAATGGGTAGTGATGAGTTGTGCACTGAGCACAGGCCATGGGATGGTCCAGAGTCTGTCTCCATCACAGGATAGCCAAGGCAAGGTGGCTTTTGGATGTGTCACATGAATGGGAAAAGGAGGCAGCAAGTATGGGAAGGAGTGCAGAAGACAGGGAGATTGCTGAGGCCTGGGATAGTTACGGAAGCCTTGACAGCAAAGACAAGCTCAAGAATGCCCTCAAAGTTAGGTTAGGAGAGGCCACACCTGGGCCACCTGATAGCATGAGGAAAGGCAAGCTGAAGCAGATGAGAAAAGTACATGGTGGATGGAATATTACTCACTATGTAAAGAAATGAAATAATGTCTTTCACAGCAACTTGGATGGAACTGGAGGCCATTGTTCTAAGTGAAGCAACTCAGGAATGGAAAAACGAATATCTCATGTTCTTACTTATAAGTGGGAGCCAAGTTATGGGATGCAAAGGCATTAGAATGATATAACATACTCTGGGGACTCAGGGAAAGTTGGAAGTGGGGTGAGGGATAAAAGACTATATTGGGTACAGTGTACATTGCTTAGGGATGAGTGCACTAAAATCTCAGAAATAACCATGTAAGAACTTATCCATGTAACCAAAAACCACCTGCACCTCCAAAATTACCAAAATAAAAGTAAAAAGAAAAGTAAAAAAGAAAAGTACACGGTGGGCCTGAAAGATGACTGCCCAAGCACCCAGGTGTTTGACAAGTATCTTGGAGATGGTGGGAAGTTAATTGGGGATGGCCTGGCAAAAGTATTTTAAATGTACACAATAATAGACGAGGCACGGTGGCTCACTGCTGTAATCCCAGCGCTTTGGGAGGCCAAGGCTGGTGGATCACCTGAGGCCGGGAGTTCGAGACCAGCCTGACCAACATGGAGATAACCCATCACTACTAAAAATACAAAATTAGCCGGGCATGGTAGCACATGTCTGTAATCTCAGCTACTTGGGAGCCCGAGGTAGGAGAATCGCTTGAACCTGGGAGGCAGAGGTTATGGTGAGCCAAGATCGCGCCATTGCACTCCAGCCTGGGCAATGAGCAAAACTCTATCTCAAAAAAAAAAAAAAAAAAAAAAGATTTTGCATTAATTCCTGTTATACATCAGGCCTGGGAGTTAGAAACTATTCCCATTTTCTAACAGAAGAAACTGAGGCACAGAGAAGTTAGGTCAGTCAGTGTAGACTGTAGTTGACTCCAGATTCTTTGTCATTACTGTCACATAATCTGTCTCTTCACTCAGGTCTGGGCTTTATCTTAGTTTGGGGAGGACTATTTACCAACACCCCTCCTGACCTCCTAATCAAGCTTTCACATAGGTGATGGTATTCTTTAATGTTTTCATCCTGACTCCTGTCATATTTGACATTTGTTCCTTGCTGTATTCCCAGATAACCCTTAGCAGAGTTGCTTTGGGGTCCTGGAATCAGATACCAGTTGGAGAGGCAGGAAGATTTTAGAGTGTGAAAGGCTTGGCTCCCAATCTCTACTGTACCATTCACTAGCTGTGGGACTCCAGGGAGAGTTGTATAATCCATCTGGCAGTGCTGTTGGGTGAGGGTACCCTCCTTCAGTCCACAGTGCAGGGAACTGCTGTCAGAAAAAGCAAATGAATGTGAAGTGCCCAGTCTAGGGCTCTGCATGTGGATTAGAAATGCTTAAAAAATGGCAGCTATTTCAGTGCGTAGGTTTTAGCTAGTGAAGGAAGCTCAGTTTATCACATTGTACTCTCTTGTGCAAATGTCCAAACTTGAGGTGAATTGTCAAAAAAAGTAAAAACAATACAACATGTTATTGTGTTGCTATTTTGACAGCCAGAGAGCTAAATGGGGAGTTTGAAAAGGCAGTGAAGAGCTCTGCATGCCCACAAAGGCAGGGAAAGGGGGTGAGTTGTGTGGCAGGAGTGAAGGACAGATATTCAGGGAAAAAAATGTTGCTGTGGTTACAGCCTAGAAAATAAAAACTGCATGCCAAACAGAAGTCACTTAAAATTCAGTTGGAATTTATAAGCTGATGAAACAGGTGTTCTTGGAATTTAATTAAACACCAAAACATTGTTCAAGTCTGGTGAAGAGTTGCCAGCAAATGTGTTTCCGCTGCTCAGGGATGTTGGGGCTGGAATGTTCTGTGGCGTGAACTCTGTGGCTATGAGCTAAGAGCATGTTGCTTGCACTCACACAATTGCTGTGACCTGAGTGTGTCTCTTGCTTCAAGTGTGAAAATAGCACAGGGACTAGGGTGAGGAGAGGGGAACATTCGCTTTAGGAGGGCAATGGGAGGGTGTGCGCAAGACTCAGTAATCAGGATAAATAGTATTTTAATGCACTATTTAAAAAACTCAATGAAAAAACTCATGATGAACAAAAAATAAAATTTTGAATAAACAAAGGAATTGAATAGCACCCTGCCATCTCTGAAACCTAAATTCAGCCTTTATGTTCCAATGTTTAGGTGAGAGAACACTGTCTGGGACTCTCCAACCCTGTGGATTTTTGACAGTCATGATGGCTTCTAGAATGTTCCATGGTCTCCTGTCAAGGGAACTGTTTCTTCCTTCCCCCCTTTATCCCTCCTCATCTCCCCTCCCTCTCAGTCAAAAAACATATATGAAATACGTGCTGTGTGATGCTGTGCTCCTCTGTACTGGGGACTCGGAGATAAATAGGACACGGACCCTGCTTAGTGAGTAAGACCGACAGGTGAACTGATCACAGAGCCGCACTGTAGCAGCAGATGTGCTAACAGCTCTGGGAATTGTCCTTTTGTCTTTTTACATCTTATTTCTTCAGCAAGGCTCCAATTCCTTTGTGACCAGGGAGGAATCAGAATACTCAGTGTGATGGTTAATTTTACGTGTGGACTTGCCTGGGCTAAGGGATACTCACATGGCTGGTAAAACATTTTTTTTTTTTTTTTCCTGAGTGTCTGTGAAGATGTTTTCAAAAGAGATTAGCATATGAATCAGACTGAGTGAAGAAGGTCCACCCTCAGCACTGTGAGTGGGCATCATCCAATCCCTTGAGGGCTTGGACAGAACAAAAAGGTGAAAATTCTCTCTCTACCCCTCCCCCTACCCCATCACTTCCTTGAGCTGGGTCATTAATCTCCTCTCCTGGGACATTGGAGCTCCTGGTTCTAGGGCCTTTGGACTCCTGGACTTACACCTTTGGCTTCTGTGGTTCTCAACCCTTTGGACATGGACTGAAGTACACCACAGGCTTTCCGGGTGCTCTAGCTTGCAGATGGCAGACTATGGGACTCCTTGGCCTCCATAATCTTGTGAGCCAATTCCTATAATAAATCTCCTCTTATCTATATATCTTCTATTGGTTCTATTCTCTGGAGAGCCCTGAGTAATGCCCTCAGGTACTGCGTGATAGTGCTTAAGAGTTCAGTGTGCAGCATCTAAATGCCTAGTTTTGAATTCCACATTTGTCACTTACTGGTTATGTTAGATGCTTGGACATCTTAAGCCTGGGTTTTCTCACCTTTGAAAAAGGGCTGTAATAGTCTCTACCTTACAGGTTCACTGTGCGGATATAAAAGAGACACACGGAGAGTGTTCAGCCCAGTATCTGGCCTGTAGTGAGTGTTCACAAGTGTTGGAATCATTTGAAAGGCATGAGGGGAGCAAAGGAGACACAGCCCATGTGAAACAGTACAAAGGGACAAGACAGCTGAAAGGCATCTTTCCTGAGGTTTCTGTAGCTAGAGGTGCTTTGGAGTGACTCATATGGCCCCTGATGACAGTCATAGATGAGGCAAAGTTTGATTTTTCCAGAGTCTCCCAGGATTAACTTACTGCATATCCTGATTTAATTGTCTGCCCTTGTCATGCTGTCTCCCAGTCATAGACATATGAGCAACAGGTATAATCATATTATTTTATTATTAGACACTGATCATGGATAATGTACTTTGTTTATATTGGCTTTAGGAACTCAGAACATCAACTGGAGTAGACATTGTTGAGAACTTTATAAGCCATTTTCAGCTGATAGCCACCCCATGTATGTGAATGGCACAGTCTGGCATTGCTGAATTCTGATTCATTGAGGTTTCTAATAGGTCAGCTGACAGTGATGACCTGTAAGCTGTGATAATGGTTTCTGTAGTATCATGATGTTTCTCATGCTTTGTATCTATAAAGTATGTGTTTATTAAAAATCTTTTTTATCATATATGCATCCATAAAAATGCACAAATTATAAATGTATCATTTGATGGATTTTGCTAACTGAACATACTCAGGAAACCAGCACTCAAATTAAAAAATGGAACATCACCATCTCAGCAGCCCCTCCTGCCCCTGCCTGACCCACTTCCTGTCACTACTGCTTCCCTCCCCTATCCTGACTCCTAGAAGCATGAATTAAATTTACCTGCTTTTGTATATGATGTAAATGAAATTATAAAATAAGTACTCTTTTGTGTCTGGCTTTTTTTGCTTAATGTATGCTTGTGAAATTCATCCATGTTGTTGTTATTATTAGTTGTAAAACTTTTACTCTAGGTGCTGTGCAACATTTAATAGTGTTACTATCTCACTATGTATTCATTCTGCTATTGATTGATGTTTGGACTATTAAAAATGGTGCTGTTGACAGACATATAGAACAATGGAATAAAATAGAAAGCCCAGAAGTAAGTCCTCATGTATATGGTCAAACGATTTTTGACAAAAGTGCCAAGACCATTCAATGGATAAAAGGCAGCCTTTTCAACAACGGGTGTTGGAAAAACTGGATACCCACCTACAGAAGAATGAAGCTGGACCATTACTTTAAATGGATAAAAGACCTAAATGTAAGAGTTAAGACTATAAAACTTTTAGTAGAAAACATTAGGGGGAAGCTTAATGGCATTGGATTTGGCAATAATTTGTTGAATATGACATCAAAAGCACAGGAAACAAAAAATAGATCAATTGGACTACATTCAAATTAAAAACTTTTGTGTATTAAAAGGCAAGATAGTCAAATAGAACCTTCCAGCAATTGTCCCCTGCAGGAACACCAAATTGAACAACTATACATGCAAGGGAGCACCTTCATAGGAACAAAAAATCAGGTGAGCAATCACAGTATCTGGTTTTAACATAGTAACAGGAAAGAGGGATTGAAGAAGGTAGGAAGGGCAGTCTTGCATTGCCTACACTAATCCTTCCCAACCCTAGGTAGCTCAGAGACAGAATTCATGTGCTTGCAAAATGAACGAAAGACTTTGCATTGGAACACAGCGCTGCCACCAGGCAAAATCCACCAGTGCCCATTAAGGGGACATATAGATGAGTCCTGGGACAGAGGGAAATGCTCTGCTCTAGTGGGGGGAAACTGAGTCCTGCCCAGTTTCATCACTAGCTGACTAAAGTGACCTGGGGCCCTGAATAAATTTGAGTGGCAGTCAGGTCACAGTGACTGTAGTCCGTGGAAAAGCGCTTGTGCAGCCCTGGTCTCAGTGGCAGTGTGCTTGGGGTGTCACCCAGCTGTGGTGGCCACAAGAGTGCCTGCATAAACTCTCCTCCAATTCTAGGCAGTGCAGCTTGGGGAGATACTCCTTCCACTCAGGGGAAGGAGAGGGAAGAGTACAGAGGACTTTGACAACTTGGGTACAAGCTCAGCCACAGTAACATAAAGCACCAGGCAGATCCCTGAAGCTCTCGATTCTAGGCCTTTACTCTTGGACAGTGTTTCTAGACCCACCCTAGACCAGAAGGGAATCTACTTCCCTGTTGGTATGAACCCAGTCCAGGCAGGATTTACCACTTGCTGATTCAAGTGGCCTTGGCCTTGAATAAACATCAACAGTCAGGCAGTAACAGCCATAGGCTTTGGATGAGCATTAGTACTGTGCTGGTTTGGAAGGCCCTCAGCCTCAGGTGTGATCCAGTGTGGTGCCAGCTGCGGTGTCCATGAGATAATAAAATTATCCTTCAAACATGACGGAGAAATAAAGACTTTCACAGACAAACAGAAGCTGACTTTGTCAAAACCAGACTTGTCTTACATGAAATGCTAATATGAATTCTTCAATCTGAAAGAACAGAACATTAATGAGCAACAACAAATAATTGGTAAATATAAGTACACAGAGAAATACAGAATACTCTACCACTATAATTGCAGAGTGAAAGCCACTCATGTCTTTAGTAGAAAAACTGAGAGACAATTCATCAAAAATAATCACTACAACAATTTTTTTAAAAAATACAGACAATATAAAAACATATAAATAGAGACAACATAAAGTCAAAAAGCAAAGGGGATGGAGTTAAAGTATAAAGTGTTTTAGTTTTGTCTTTGCTTATATTTTTTTTCTTTGTTATCAGAGCTAAGTTGTTATCAGTTTAAAATAATTGGTTGTGAGATGTTACTTGCAAGCCTTATGGTAACCACAAAGAAAAACTTAAAATTGGTATATAAAAAATAAAAAGCAAGAAATTAAAAAAATAAAAAGCAGGAAAAACATACCACCAGAGAAAATAACTTTTACACAAAGGGAGACAGGAAGGAATGAAGGAATGAAGAAGAGAAGATAAGACAACCAGAAAAGAAATAAGAACATTGCAGTAGTAAGTCCTTACCTATCAATAAGAACATTAAACGTGAATGGACTAAATTCTCCAGTCAAAAGACATAGTAACTTAATGGATTAAAAAACAAAAACCACAAGACCCAACTATGTGCTACATGCAAGAAACTCACTTCATCTATAGATTCAGATAGACTGAAAACAAGGAAATAGAAAAAGATACTTCATGCAAATGGAAACCAAAAAAGAGCAGGAGTAGCTATGCTTATATCAGAAAAAGTAGATTTCAAAACAAAAGGAGATAGTCATTATATAATGATAAAAGGGTCAATTCAGCAAGAGGATAAAACAATTATAAATACATATGTACCCAGTGCTGGAGCACTCAGGTATATAAAGTAAATATTACTAGAGCTAAAGGGAAAGATGGACCCCATCAGTAATAGCTGATGACTTCACCCCATTTCCAGCATTGGCCAGATTATCTAGAGAGAAAAGAAGGAAACATTAGACTTAGTCTGTACCACAAAACTAATGGACCTGATAGAGATTTACAAAACATTTCATCCAATAGCTGCAGAATGCACATTCTTCTCCTCACCACATATGTTAGGCCACAAAACAAGTTTCAAAAAATTCAAAAATATTGAAATCATATCAGGTATCTTTTCTGATCACAATGGCATAGAACTAGAAATAACAAGAGGAACAGCATGGTACTGGCATAAAAGCAGACATAAAGACTGATGGAAGAGAATAGAAAGGCCAGAAATAAGTTGATACATTTACAGTCCACTCATTTTTTGACAAAAGTCAGTAACATACATTGAAGAAAGAATAATATTTTCAATAAACTGTGCTGAGAAAACTGCACATTCTTCATATGTAGAAGAATGAAGATAGACCTGATTCCTCACCATAAGCAGTAGTCAAATAAAAATGGATTAAAGACTTAAATGTAACACAAGAAACTATGAAGCTACTAGAGGAAAGCATTGTAGAAACACTACAGCACATTGATATGGGCAAAGATTTCTTGAGTAAGACCAAAAAGCACAAGCAACCAAAGGCAAAATGGACAAAGGGGATCACATCAAGCTAAAAAGTTTCTCCACAGCAAAGGAAACAATCAACCAAGTGAAGACACAACCCACAGAATGAGAGCAAATATTTGCCAACTGCCCATCTGACGGGGATTAATAACCAGAATATCTAAGGAACTCAAACAATAGGAAAAAAAACCAAATAATTTAATTTAAAATGGACAAAATATGGCCAGGCGTGGTGGCTCACACCTGTAATCCCAGCACTTTGGGAGGCTGAGGTGGATGGATCACCTGAGGTCAGGAGTTCGAGACTAGCCTGGCCAACATGGTGAAACCCCGTCTCTATTAAAAATATAAAAATTAGCCAGGTGTGGTGGTGGGCACCTGTAATCCCAGCTACTCGGGAGACTGAGGCAGGGGAATCACTGGAACCCGGGAGGCAGAGGTTGCAGTGAGCCGAGGTCGTACCACTGCACTCCAGCCTGGGTGACAGAGCGAGACTCCGTCTTAAAAATAATAATAATAAAAGACAATAACAGATGTTGGCGAGAATTTGGAGAAAAGATAATCCTCATACTGTTAGTTGGAATGTAAATTGGTATAGCCACTATAGAGAACAGTATGGAGATTCCTTAAACAAATTAAAATAGAGCTACCCCATATGACCTAGCAATTTGAAATCTGTTTTGTCTGATACAAGTATAGCTACTACTGCTGGCTTATACATCCAAAAGAAAAGAAATCAGTGTATTGAAGAGATATCTGCACTCCCATGTTTATTGCAGCACTATTCACAATAGCCAAGATATGGAATCAACTTTAGTGTCCATCAATAGACAAGTGAAAAAAGAAAATGTGGTACTAATACACAATGTAATATTATCACATCATAAAAAGAATGAAATTTTATTATTTGCAGCAACATGGATGGAACTAGAGGACATTATGTAAAATGAGATAAAGCAGACACAGAAAGACAAATATTGTATGTTCTCACTCATGTGGAGGCTCAAAAAATAGAATTCATGGAGATAGAGAGTAGAATGATGCTTACCATAGGGTGGAAAGGGTAGTGGGGAGTCGGGAGGGGAGATAGAGAGGGAATGGTTAATGGATAAAAAAAAATACAGTTAGATAGAAGGAATAAGATCTAGTGTTCGCTAACACCACAAGGTGACTGTAGTTAATAATTTGTTGTATATTTCAAAATAACTAAAATAATGAATTAGAATGTTTCTAATCCAAATAAATGATAAATGCTTGAGGTGATGGATATTCCAATTACCCTGATTTGATAATTCTATATTGTATGCTCCAATATATCACATATAGCCCATAAATATGCACAACTATTATATATCCATATAATTAAATATATATATATATTAAATGACATTATTAGAGTGAAAAGACAATACATGGTGTGATTGAAGGATGCAGTACTGATCCTGGGTGTGTCTGTGAGGGTGTTGCAAAAGAAGATTAACATTTTAGTCAATGGGTTGGAGAAGGCAGATCCACCCTTAATCGGGTGGGCACCATATAATCAGCCACCAGCAAATATAAAGCAGGCAGAAAAACGTGAAAAGGAGAGACAGGACTAACCTCCCAGCCTACATCTTTCTCCCATGCTGGATGTTTCTTGTCCTTGAACACTGGACTCCACGTCCTTCAGTTTTGGGACTTGGGCTGCCTCTCCTTGCTCCTCAGCTTGTAGACAGCCTATTGTGGGAATTTGGTTCATGTAAGTTAATACTTAATAAACTCCCCTTTGTATATCTATCTATCCTATTAGTTCTGTCCCTCTAAGAGAACCCTGAGTAATATGAATGAGAGAAAATATTACCAAATTATGTATCTGATAAGGGAATAATATCCAGAATATATAAATAACTCTTACAAGTCAAAAACAACCACAAACAACAACCTGATTAAAAAATGGGCAAAGGACTCGAATAGATATTTCTCCAAAGAAGATACACAAATGGCCCATGAGCATATGAAAGATGCTCAACATCACTAATCATTAGGGAAATGCAAATGAAACCCACAGTGAGATACCACTTCACACCTTGGGATGGCTATTAAAAAAAAAAAAAAAACACTCCGTCTCTACTAAAAAATACAAAAAAACTAGCCGGGCGAGGTGGCGGGCGCCTGTAGTCCCAGCTACTCGGGAGGCTGAGGCAGGAGAATGGCGTAAACCCGGGAGGCGGAGCTTGCAGTGAGCCGAGATCCGGCCACTGCACTCCAGCCTGGGCGACAGAGCAAGACTCCGTCTCAAAAAAAAAAACAAAACAACAACAACAACAACAACAAAACAAAAGAAAGCGGCAAGTGTTGGCCAGGATATGAAAACATTGAAACCCTGTGCTTTGCTGATGTGAATGGAAAATGGTGTGGCCTCTATGAAAAACTGTATGGAGGTTCCTCAGAAATTAAAAATAGAATCACTACATGATCCAGCAATTCCACTTCTGGGTATAAACCCCAGAGGATTGAAAGCAGAGACTTTTGGGTACAAAAATATTTGTACAAATATTTGTACACTCATTTTTCACAACAGCATTATTCATAATAGCTAGAAGGGAGAAGTCACCCAAGTGTCCACCAGTGAATGAATGGACAAACAAAATGTATACACATGCAATGGAATATTCAGCTTTAAAAAGGAAGGAAATTCTGGCACACGCTATGACATGGATGAATCTTGAAGACATTATGCTAAGTGAAAGAAGTCAGTCACAAAAGGATAAATACTATATGATTCTACTTATATGAGATACATAAGGTAGTCAAATTCATAGAAAGCAAAAGTAGAATGATAGTTGCCAGAGGCTGGTGATCTAGAGGGTTTGGGTGTTAGTGTTTAATGGGTATGGTGTTTCCGTTTGAAAAGATGACAAAAATTCTAAAGATGAGTTTTGGTGATGGTTGCTTAATAATGTTGATGTGTTTAATGCCATTGAACTCTGCTTAAAAATGGTTAAGATAGTAATTTTTGTTATGTATACTCTACCATGGTTTAAAAAATAATGGTGCTATTATAAACATTCTTCTAATACATATCCTTTGATAAACACATCTATATTTTTGTTTGAATTATTGGGACATAATCTATGCATATGTTTGCTTTAGTTGATGCTGCCATTATTTTTCCAAAGTGATTGTAATAATTCACACCCCCCAGCTCTGCAACAGCATGTGATAGTCCTCATGTTCCGCATCCCCACCAACACTTGATAGTATCTGTCTTTTTCACATAGACCATTCTGATGATGTGTATTATTATCTCATAGATTTAATTTGTATTTCCTGGATGACTAATGCAATTGAGCCCTATTCTCTTTTGTGAACAGTCTATTTAAATCTTCGCTACTCTTTCTGTTGGATTGTCTTTTTCTTATAGAGTGAATTATTGTTTTTATTTGTCTTAGGTAAATGTCTGAATTATATCTAATGTGATGGATTCTGAAAATAAAAGGCCCTTATCCATCTAAATATATACATTTTCATTGTGCAGTTTATAAAAATTAAATTTATAGGAGTGCAGTTAGATTTTCTAGTATCTCTTTGTTGTGTGTGTGCGGGGGAGGGGGGCGGGGTCTATTCTAGCTGGAGACTGTCAGCAGACGCCCAAAAATATCACTTTCTTGATGACTAGTTCTGGTTAGTGTGCCAACCCCAGATACCCCGGACAGCCTCAGCAGGTCTGACCAAAAGTCAGTTACAGAATTGTATAGACTATATGACCTGAACACCCAGTCAATTCTGTTAGGTCTGCTTTGATTGTACACAGCAAATGTTTAGCTTTAATAGGCTTCAGTAGGTCTGCAAAACATCTAAAATTATATACAGAATAGTATTTTGGGAGTCTGTGTATTTTTTGGAAGGAGAACATCCAAGGCTTTTACTGTATTTTCAAAGAGGGGAAGAGGGGTGGTCTGTGGCCTCTAAAGGGTGAGCATCCTTAGTTCAACATGAAGTTAGTCTTCTTGGCTCATCCTCAGTTAACTTCTGTTTCCTATTTCGTGTCCTACCTGTCTATATTTGAGGTAAGGACAGCAAGTTTAATATTAACCCTGTTTCCCTAAGAGTAAGAAGGTGGTTACCCATGTCTGAAAGGGTTCCAATTCCTATCTCCCCCTGGCTCGGATAAGTAGAAGCTATGATAGACTGAATAATGTCCCAGAAAGGTATCCAGGTCCTAATCCTTAGATCACATGAATGTTACTTTATTTGGCAAAAGGAACTTTGCAGATGTAATTAAATTCAGGATTTTGAGATGGGGAGATTATCCAAGTGGTCCCAAAGTGTAATCACAAGTATCTCTAGAAGGAGGAGGAAGAAGGCCGGGAGCAGTGGCTCACGCCTGTAATCCCAGCACTCTGGGAGCTCAGGCAGATTCCCTGAGCTCAGGAGTTTGAGACCAGCCTGGGCAACATGGTGAAACTCTGTCTCCACTAAAATACAAAAAATGAGCCAGGCATGGCGGCATGCACCTGCAGTCCTAGCTACTCAGGAGGCTGAGGCAGGAGAATCGCTTGAACCCGAGCGGCGGAGCTTGCAGTGAGCCGAGACTGCACCACTGCCCTCCAGCCAGGGTGACAGAGCGAGACTCTGTCTCAAAAAAAAAAAAAAAAAGAAGAGAAAGATTTGACTACAGAAGAAGGAAATAATGAAAATAAGATGTGACACTGCTGGCTTTGAAGATGGAGGAAGGAACCATGCATGAAGGAATGTAGGCGGCCTCAAAAAGTGGGAAAAAGCAAGCAAATAGATCCTCCTCTGGAGACTCCGTAAGGAACTAACCCTGCCGACACCTTGACTTTAGCCCAGTGAAACTGATTCCAGACTTTTGGCCTATGGGATTGGGAAAGAATAGGTTTACATTGTTTAAAACACTAAGCTGATGGTAATTTGTTGCAGCAGCAGTAAGTGGCTTTTTGAATTGTCCATCCATGGGGATTCAGGGAAGTCAGGTCTGCTGGTGAATGGGCTGTGTTTAAGACCAATTTTGAAAAGAGTGTGAAATATGTCACTAGAATGTGGGTCTTGTTTTACGGAAAGGCTAAGCTCTGAGGGGCATTTCGTGGTAGCACTATCCCTTGGTGCTCCCCTAGGAAGAGATGTGCCATGTGGCATAGGCTCTTCTCAGGGGTTTGGAGACCGGGACTCTTTTCCTGGCTGGGTAACCTTAGGAAGTTCAGTCACCTCTGGGTTGACGGTTTCCTCTTTTATCAAATGAAGAAGCTGGACCAGAAGGCCCCTATTGAGGGTTGGATGACCAGGAGGCATGTCATGTAGGATCTCTCTTCCTCACTCAGAAGTGTTCTGTTAATGGTCAGGCACAGTGGCTCATGCCTGTAATCCCAGCACTTTGGGAGGCCGAGGCGGTGGATCACCTGGGTCAGGAGTTCGAGACCAGCCTGATTAACATGGTGAAACCTTGTCTCCACTAAATACAAAAAAATTAGCCTACGTGGTGGTGCATGCCCATAATCCCAGCCACTTGGGAGGCTGAGGCAGGAGAATCACTTGAATCCGGGAGGTGGGGGTTACAGTGAGACAAGATAGTGCCATTGCACTCCAGCCTGGACAACAAGAGCAAACTCTGTCTCAAAAAAAAAAAAAATTCTGTTGATAATACTTCATTTGTAACTCTGGAATCCATCAATATCTGCCTCTATGGCCATTACCCAAGAAGTCACTTTTACTTTCCACTTATTCTATTGCACTATTTTCTAGCAATTTTCTGCCTCCACTTTCGTCCCAATTTGATTCATTATCTACATGGCAGCCACACTGACATTTTAAAACACAGTTCTAATCAAGCATTCCCAAGCATAATCCCTTCTTCAGCTTCCTGTGCTCCGAGGATAAGATCCCATCCTGTTTGTTAGTTTTCTGTCCTTTGCAGGGACATGGATAAAGCTGGAAACCATCATTCTCAGCAAACTAACACAGGAACAGAAAACCAAACACTGCATGTTCTCACTCATAAATGGGAGTTGAACAAGGAGAACATACGGGCACAGAGAGGGGAACATGACACACCCGGGCCTGTTGGGGGTTCAGGGGCAAGGACAGGGATAGCATTAGGAGAAATACCTAATGTAGATGATGGATTGATGGGTGCAGCAAACCACCATGACACATGTATACCTATGTAACAAACCTGCACGTCCTGCACATGTATCCCAGAGCTTAAAGTATAATTAAAAAATTAAGGCCAGGTGCGGTGGCTCACACCTGTAATCCCAGCACTTTGGGAGGCCAAGGCAGGTGGATCGTGAGGTCAGGAGATCGAGATCATCCTGGCCAACATGGTGAAACCCTATCTCTACTAAAAATACAAAAAATAGCCAGGTGTGGTGGTGTACACCTGTAGTCTCAGCTAATGGGGAGGCTGAGGCAGAAGAATCGCTTAAACCTAGGAGGCGGAGGTTGCAGTGAGCCGAGATTGCGCCACTGCGCTCCAGTCTGGGTGACAGAGCAAGACTCCATCTCAAATAAATAAATAATTAAAAAAAAAATATCCCATCCTGCCTGGCCCTCCACAGTCTGGCCCTGCTGCCTCCCAGTGTCCCCTCAGGCTAGTCTGCTTGCTCAGCTGGCCTCTCACCACTGCCTCCTGCCTCATGGTCTTGACCCCAGTGGGTATCTCTTTCTAGAAGTCTCTGTAAGCCACTCTTGTTAGTTCCTATTCTTCTTTTGCATCTTAGCTTACATGTCACTTCCTAGTAAATAGGTTACGTCCCAAATTAGGTCAGGATCCGTATTACAACTCTCATACCCCCCTGTACTTTTTAAATTGTGCTTATTCCAGATTGTAGCTCTGTGTGCTATTATTTGATCAAGACTTTTCACTTCTTCCAATCTGCACAACTTCATGAGCATAGGAACTGTGTCTGCTAGGAACTGGAATCAAACACAGAGTAGATGCTCAATATACATTGGATGGATGAATTGATGCATTAATGATGAATGACTGGGTTCATTCTCTTCTGTCACTGCCTCCTTCCCCAACACTGGCTCCTACCTGCCAGCCAGAGATCCTGACCTTAGCTTGGTGACATAAGAAGATGAGATGCAGCAGCAACATCTAGAATCTCACTCTTCCCCTCAGCAGCAGCCACAGTCAACTCTTCAAATCCATTAACAAGTGGCCTTCTGTACTTCACTGTGCCTGCAAAGGCTGGGATGAAGGTCTCTCAGGACCCGGCTTTGAAACTGACTTTGTCTTTCCTTAAGCAATGTCTCTGACCTTGAAATCTCTCCTCTGGGCCAGGCGTGGTGAGTTTTGCTTGTAATCCCTGCACTTTGGGAGACTGAGACAGGTGGATCACCTGAGGTCAGGAGTTCGAGACGAGTCTGGCCAATATGGTGAAACCCTGTCTCTACTAAAAGTACAAAAATTAGCCAGGCATGGTGGTATAATCCCAGCTGCTTGGGAGGGAGGCTGATGCAGGAGAATTACTGAACCCGGGAGGTAGAGGTTGCAATGAGCTGAGATCACACCACTGTACTCCAGCCTGGGTGACAGAGCGAGACCCCTCTCAAAAAAAAAAAGAAAAAAGAAAAAAGAAAAAAACAAAAAACAAAAAAAATCCCTCCTCTGTAAAATGATGGCATCTTCTTGTTCTCATGAGGTAGTGACATGGAGTAGATGAGAAGGGTGATTATAGTGACTATATGTTGTGTACCTTATAAAATGCTGTTCCCCAGAAAGGGGTCCTCCAGCAGAGATCTGTGTTAAAAGGGAAGCAAAACCAGAAACTCTGGTCCAGAGAAAGAGATACTAAGTTCATCTTTGCTCTGTTCATCCTGGTGACCATTTGAAAGGCATCTCCTCCTCTCCTCCTTCTGTTCTATCCTACCTGCCATCAGGGTTCAGCTGGATGGCTCCCCGTTCCTGGAAGCCTTCTGTGACTCCTGCTTTAAGATTGTTCCCTCCTCCCCACCCCACCCCCCTTTTCAACTGAACTCAGCCAGCCACACTTAGAGTGGCTCCTAATTAATCTTTAGTAGCCTTACCACCAAGTCTTTTCTCCCTAGCTTCAGCAAAAGCAGTTTTCTGGTTCAATGGCTGCCCTGGACTTCTCTTCCTAGAGGCCAGATACCTCACCTCCACCTCCCTGACTATTTTCCTGGTGGCTTCTAAGGGTCTGGATGTCAGTCTCATACCCCAGGCCCAAGGTCAACATTTTTGCTCCTGCATTCCAGAGTCCCTTTGACCGAGTCCTCCATTCTAGGAGATGGAAGTCCTCCAGGGAATTGACATTAAGGTTTGGGCTTTGGTTCCCGTGAATTGATAGCAGTATATCCCTGAAGTTAAGAGCAGGAACTTAAGACTCAAACTGTTCTAGGTTCAAATTCCACTTCCCACTTATTATTTTGTGGCCTTGGGAAACTACTTGATCTTCAGTTTCAGGTTTCTCATGTGGATATCATAAAGGTATTTAAATACTTTTATGATGTAATTTAAATATATGGTAAAATAAAAATGGAGACAATAAAAGTATACAACAACATTTTTTTTTCAGAAGGAAGGAATTTTCAAAATTTTAGCCCTTAGTAAATGATCATCCTCATCAGGGATACCACTTTTGTGTTTCTGCTTTTTTTTTTTTTTTTTTTTCTGGAGATGGGTACTCTTTCTGCCCTAAGTGAAAAGTGCCCAGTGCACTCCCAACCCCATCTGGTCTCCTTGGCTGGACTAGCTTCAGTCTAAAAGGTAGGCAGTGACAGGATCACAGCAGTGTGACGTCTTGTCACTGGCTTACCCAAGAGGGTCTTCCAGGGTCCTCTTCCTCATCTGATGGAGGCCAGGTTTGCCCCACAGCTGTGCATGTCTGTGAATGGTCCATTCAGGCATGCAAAATGCTGGTGGTCCCTGAGGTGATCTACCCCTTATCCCAAGCCAGTGGAAAAGCCTTCCCAGCAAGTTGGACTTTGTCTTTCAGAGCAGTGTTCACCAACCATCACCTTAATTAGATGCCTCATTGTCTCCTATTCTGAGGAGGGAGAAAAGCCTTGGGTGTTGCCAGGTGAGCTCCACCAGGACTAGAGGCAAGAATCCGAAGACAAAGCAGAGAAAGCCAGTCAGCCTGTTGAGGGGCGAACAGAGAGAGGGAGACATGGACTGCTTCTGAGGTCATAAGCCTGGCAAATGACTCTCAAGAAACTCATGATTTCATTTAGAAAGTATGCTAAGTGTTCCTAAGACAGAAAAATCTGTTAGATTTATTTCCTCTGCAATGAAGGCAAGCTTATCCCAGCTCCCCCTCCTGCTACCCACCCCCATGTTTGTTGCTGCCAAAGTACTTGGAAAAGCAGAAAAGTGAGTTCTGCAGGTTGCAGCTCTGCTACAGGGGACTGTGAAGACAGCAGGCTCAGTGGACCAGCAGTCACCCAGCTGGGCAGAGGGGACAGCCTTCTGCAGAATGGCTCCAGAGGGCCCTCCCAAGCCCTGCCTGCTCAGTCACCGCCCCTCCCAGCAGCCCTGACCGTGAGACAGACAGAGGCAATTTCCTTAGCCTCATTTTGCAGATGACTTTTTATCTATTCCTTACCTTTTGTTCTTACTGGATTATTTTAAAGAAAATTCCAGATACTGTGTTGTATCACCCACAGGTAATTTGTATCTCTAGCAAAGATTTAACAAATACAACTCCCATGCCATTATTAGGAATTGCTTCATATCATCTAACTGTCTATGTTCATATCCCTGATTTATTAAAGAATTTTTTGGTTGATACTGTAAAAAAATATAAAACTGACAAAAAGTTGTAAGAATCTCTCATATATACCTTGCCTAAATTCACCAAATGCTTATGTTTTGCTGTATTTGATTTATTATTTATATAAATGTTTTTCCTGAGTGATATGAAGTACATTGGAGACATCATATCCCATTCCTAGTAAACACTTCAGTGTATAGACATTCTCTTGTATAACACAGTATAATTATCAAGAACAAGAAACTCTGCACTTCTATTATTTATCCTCGTCCACTTTTAAAATTTGGCAGTTTCCCCAAAAATTCTTTTTAGAGTTATGTATTTTCCCTAGTCCAGATGCAGTGTAGGATCATACGTTTGGATGTCATGTCTCTTTAGTCTTTTTCGTAGGGAACATCTCCCTTGCCTTTGTATTTCTTGACTCTTTCATTTTTTCAAAGGTACAGGCCAGCTGTTGTGTAGAATGTCTCATGATTTGTCTGAAGTTTCCTTATGGTTAGATTTCAGTTATGCCTTTTTGACAGAAACACCAAAGACGTGATACTATGTTCTCCGTGCATACTATTGGAAGGCGATATTGGTCATGTTGACTTTGATCATGTGGCTATGGTGGTGTCTCCGGGTTTCTTCATTGTTTAGTTAATTATAAGTAATTAGTGGGGAGCTTGGGAGACTATGTAAATATCCTACTCCTCATCAAACTTTTACTCACAAGTTTTAAGTATCCATTGTGATTTTCTAAGTTTATCGTCTAATTTATTATTTGGCATTCTATATACATGAGTCTTCCACCATTTATTTAGTCACTGATTTATTTATATCAGTGTGGACTTGCAGATTGTTATTTTACTTAATGTGTGATAATCAATTATTGTTTATTTTCGATGCTTAAATTTTCCCAGATTTGGCCAGTGGGAATCCTGTCCAGCCAGCTCCTGTGTCCTTTTCCTATGTCCTCGTTGTTCTTTAAGCACTTCCTTAATTTCTGGATCAACAAGGTGCTCCAGGATCTCCTAGGTTTTCATTGTTCCAGCTCTGGAATTAGCGTTTTCAGAGTTCTTATTCTTTTTAGAGAATAATATTACTTAGAATCCAAAATCTGTGTGCCTAGTGTGCTCATTGCTATTGTTACATCATAGCTTCTAGGATGTTTCAGTGGACAGAGCTAGAAAATACATGTGCACGTGCATTTACTTTTATAAAATTATAAATTATTAAAAGCTATACATTAATTAAAACTATACATTTATACTGATGCCTCCCATCCTAATCCAATGAATTCTAGTTGTTCCCTTTCCATGTTTGATATCTCCATACTAGAATACTGAGAAGCCTGGCCCCTGTGATCCTCAAGGTATTTACTTATTTGCTCAAGCATAGAAAACACAGAAAGTGGTTTTAGAATTGTTAATCCATGTCAATGTGAAAACAAAATGTATTGACTAGAATTTAGTGTTTGTTTATATTCTTTTTTTCAAGGTAACATTGATCAAGAGTGACATGTACAAATCCTAAGGGTACCTTTCAATGAGTTTTGACAAATACATGCATTCTTGTAATTCACATCCTTCTCAAGATAACATTTCCATCACCTTAGAAAATCCTCTTATACCCTTTCCCAGTTTTAACTTCTCTTCTAGAGCTAATCACTTATTTTTTTTCATCATAGATTACTTTTGCTTATTCTAGAACTTCACGTAAATGGAATCACACAATATTCTTTTGTGTTTGGATTCTTTTAGTTATGATATCTGTTAGTTCCTCCATGTTGTGTATATAGTAATTCATTCCTTTTTATTAAGACCTAGTATTCCATTGTATGAATATACCTCAATTTGTTTATCCTTTCTCCTGTTGATGGACATTTATCCTACCCCTGCAGTCCCCCATTTTTGGCTGTTATAAATAAAAATACTATGAACTTTCTTGCACATGTGTTTTTGTGGGCATACTTTTATTTCTCTTGAATACAAACTAGTGGGTAAAATTTCTGTGTCATAGGGTAGGTGAATATTTAGCTTTTACTTCGTCAGCTAAGAGACTGATAAACTTAGGCTTTCTTTTCCCAGATGGTTTTGCAACTGTATAGGATCTAAACAAGGTACATATTGCATTTAGTTTTTATGTGTTGATAAGTTTCTTTCCCCATTCTAAACATTTATCTATTTTTATTTATGTTATTTTAAGTTGACAAATGATATTTGCATGACATTTATGGAATGCAATGTGATGTTTTGATATATGTATACAATGTGGAGTAATTAAATCAGGTTAATTAACATATTCATCACCTCACTTACTTGACATTTGTTGTGGTGATAGATTTGAAATTTACCCTTTTAGTTATTGTTAAATATACGATATATTATTATTGACTATAATGACCCTGCTGTGCAATAGATCTCAAAACTTATTTTTCCCATCTAGCTGAAACTTTGTACCCTAAGGTGAGTATTTCCTCATTCCCTTAAACTCTCCCTACCCCAAGCCTCTGGCACCCATCATTCTACACTCTACTTCTATGAATTCAACTTTTTAAAGATTTTGCGTATAGTTGAGATCATGTGATATTTGTTTTTCTGTGCCTGGCTTATTTCACTTAACACAAGTTCCTCTAGATTCACCCACATTCTCCCAAGTAACAGGATTTTATTCCTTTGCAAAGCTGGATAGTATTTCATTGTTTATTCATACCTCATTGCAGGTTGTTGAAAAAATGCTCAGCATCACTAATCATTGGAGAAATGCAAATTAAAACCACCTGTGAGAATGACTTTATCAAAAAGATGAGATATAACAAGTATTGGCAAGGATATGGATAAAGGGAACCCTTGGACACTGTTGGCAGAAATGTAAATTAGTACAGCCACTATGGAAAATTGTCTGAAAATAACTAAAAAAACTAAACATACGACTACCATATGATTCCCTTCTCATGCGATTTTATCTGTTGAAGTACCAGAACATTTAGCTTGTAGAACATTCTAGATGTGACTGATCAGTCTTTCATTATGCCATTTAGCTTGTTATTCGGTTCCTTGTATTTCATGTTATCTTACAGCCATACCTAGAGACTGAGAATATTCTGGTTCTTTTTTTTTTTTTTTTTTTTTTTTTTTTTTTTAAAGAGGAATACTTCAAAGGTTCAGAGTGGAGTTATGTGTTTGGCATTGTAATACACTGTGAGGCATATAATGTGTGGTTCTTCCATTTTTAGTGCTTTAAAGATGGAATTGTGTGTTTAAATAGTGCTAGCTTGCTCTCTCCATTATAATGTTCCCATCAGTCTTTCAATGTCATTAGTGGTTTTTAGCATTCGTTCATTGTTATTGCCTAAATCTATTATTTTATTTGTGTTACCAAAAGGTGATATTCTAATTCCATCACTCCTCCTGTCTTTATTACCTAGGACTTTTCTGTAAAGAAGAACTTGTTCCCAATATTTTCATTACTCTGAATAAAATCTATACAGGAAAATCAGAATAAATATTTGATTTTTGCACGTTATCAAGTTTTGGGGTAATAAGTTGGTGCCTTAGCAACCTCCAGTGGTGATGAATGAGATTATTTTTTCATATCATGATTAGCTCATAAATTTTTATATATTTGATATATTTCAATCCTTTGCAGTCATCATTTTTTCTCACATTACGTCATCTTAGGCCATTATGCACCTTTGACTTGGCTCCTGAGTGTTGTTCGTATGGCCCTGTTTGACTCTGATGACTTCCTTGCTTTCTTGGCGCACCACGAGAGCTCAGGCTCATGTTGTATATTTCCAGCTGCAGACTTGGACTCAGTCATTTCTACAAGAAATCCCAGTGTTTTTGTGGACAATGGTATTTAGAGAGCACAGACTGGGCATTTGGGTTGCTCAATGCTACTGGGTTGTCATTGCTACTAGGCCTCTTCAGTGATCTGAACTGGGAAATACATATTTTTAGAAACAGAAAAACATACTGATATTTTCCATTCAAATGTACCTTTGCAGGGTCTTTCTTTAATTTGTCTGATTTATGCTCTTTTAAACTCAACATTTTGGTTCCTAGTGGCATCATTGTAATCATTTGCTATAAAACACATGTAATAGTTTAGCTGGGCACGATGGCTCACGTCTGTAATCCCAGCACTTTGGGAGGCCAAGATGGGTGGATCATGAGGTCAAGAGATCAAGACTATCCCGGTCAACATGGTGAAACCCCATCTCTACTAAAAATACAAAAATTAGTTAGGCATGGTAGCATGCGCCTGTATTCCCAGCTACTGGGGAGGCTGAGGCAGGAGAATCGCTTGAACCTGGGAGGCAGAGGTTGCAGTGAGTCGAGATCATGCCACTGCCGTCCAACGTGGTGATAGAGCGAGACTCCATCTCAAAAATAAACAAACAAACAAAACCAAACAACAACAAAAAACCACACACGTAATAATTTAAAAATAACTGTAGCCATATTACGACTTAAGCAATTCCTCTACTCCTGAGACAGTCCTTGTCAGGGTTGGCTCAAGACAGCTCATTCACATGCTGGTGCCTTGACAAGCATGGCTGGATATTCGGGCTCTGCTGGGATCTCCTCATCCTCCAAGTAGCCTCAGGACCTTTCTAGGTGGTTGCCTTTTTAGCGGGGTAGATGGACTGCTTACGTGGTGGTTCAGGGTTCTAAGAGAGTGAAGTAGAAGCTGACAGTCCTTTCAAAGTATAGGCTCTGGCTGACCTTGTGTCATTTTTCCCCTATATTCTATTGGTCAAGGCAGTCATAGGCAAGCTTAGATTCAAGGGAAGGAAAATAGGTTCCATTTCTGGACAAAACAAGTGTCAAAAATTTCAAACCTATCTTTAGACCATTCCCCTCCCACTCCCCTCTTCAACTCACATACTCTAAAGAGTATTCTGTTCCATATCTTTTGTCACTGAAGGAGGTAACCAGGACAGTGTTTTATATCCTTTTTAAAACTGTCTGATTCTCTATGATGTGGAAGTTTCATTGTTTATTCACCAAGCCCCCAATTGATAAACACTGGTCTTGTTTTCAATCTCTTATCATTACAAGCAATGTCCCAATAAATATCTGTACATACATCATTTTGTATTTTTTTGTTTGTTTTTTGAGATAGAGTCTCACTCTGTCACCCAGGCTGGGGGTGCAGTGCCGCAGTCTTGGCTCACTGCAACTTCCACCTCCCATGTTCAAGCGATTCTCCTGCCTCAGCCTCTTGAGTACCTGGGATTGCAGGTACACGCCACCATGACTGGCTAATTTTTTTTTTTTTTTTTTTTTTTTTTAAGTAGAGACAGGGTTTCATCGTGTTGGCCAAGCTGGTCTTGAACTCCTGACTTCAAGTGGTCCACCCGCCTCAGCCTCCCAAACTGCTGGGATTGCAAGAATGAGCCACTGCACCTGGCCCATTTTGTATTTTTTGACAGTGATGATTTCTAGAAGTGTAATTGCCAGGTGAAAGGATACAGGCACATGTGATTTTGCTAGACATTGCCGAACTTCCCTCCATGAAAGTTATATTAGCAACGTATCAGCCTGTTTTAGCATAATCTCACCAACAGTGTATTCCCAAACTTTTTATTTTTTGCATATTTAGCAGTAAGAAATGGTATTGCAGCTTGATTTTTTTCATATTCTTGAGCTTTAACATAAGTGAATATGTATAGTGAAATAATTTTAAGTGTAAAGTTTGATAATCTTCTGTTTATAAATGGCCCTGTTTGCCTCTGATGACTTCTGTGTAACTATCATTTTTATCAAGATATAAAATATTTCCAGAACTCAGAAGACTTCTTTCTGTTCCTTCTCAGTCAATATTGATATGAGAAGTAACAGTATTTTTATTTCTAGTACCTTAGACATGTTTACCTCATATAAATGAATTATAGAGTGTGTATTATTTTTTTTCTGACTTCTTTTGTACAACCTAACATCTGTGAGACTGGTCTATGTTGTGTATGTATAGTACGTTGGTTACTTTTCCTTATTGTGTAGTATTTCAATGTATTACGTACATTTTGATGTTAATTATGTTGATAGACATTTGGTTTGTTTCCAGTTTTTTGAATAATGCTATTATGAACATTTTTGTTTGTTCTGATTTTGAAGGAAGTTGAGCATATTTTAATTTTATTAATAGGTCATTATCTTTTTTGAACTGATCAGCTCATACTTTTGCTTATTTTAAAATTTGCTTGTCTTTTTTTTAAATTAGGATATCTTCATATAGTTGGGATATTAGTTTTTGGTCTAGAAGTTTCATTCATTACAGTAGTTTTCCTTGCTTGCCATTTTCTTTCAACTTTATAATTTTTTCTTTTTGCTGTTCAGAATTTTTATAATGTCCTCAAATTTAAATATATTTTAAAATTGCTTTTAGACAATTTTAAAATAAGTTGTACCCAGGAAAAATTTTCCTCAGTCATTTTTTAAAACTTTTAAATCTCTAATTCACTTGGGATTTGTTCTAATGTACGTTTATTCTAATGTATGGAATTTTTTTTCCATGTAGTCATCCAGTAGTCAGGTCATCATTTATTAAACTCTGCCTTTTCTCATTTATTTGAGATACTTACTGCCTTCATCATACATTAAATTACCCTGTCTGCTTAGGTCTATTTTTGGGTTTTCTCTTCTGGACCACTGGTCTGCCTGCCTATTAATTATATAATAGTTCACTGTTTTATTCATGGAGATATTTCATATTTTAATATCCAGTAGGACTAGCTCCCACCTCCCCAGAATTGCCTTAGCTTTTCAGGGTTTTCTTGGTTATTTTTTCCTTTTGCTTTTTCCATATGAACTTTGTTATCAACTTGTTTAGCTCCAGAAAGAAATAAAGCCTGATCATTATTGAGATCTCAATAATCAAAAGTTAACATAGAGAAAATGAACATCCTTCTGATGTTATGATGTTGAGTTTTTCTAATAGCATGTATGTTTCTGTGGTTCAAACTATTTTTGTGTTTTCAGGAGTATTTTAAAGTTTTTCTCATATAGATTATGTGCATTTCATGTTAGTTTAATGCTTGGGTATTTTGTTTTACTTTTTTTTTTTTTTCTTTAGTGAATGGGGTTTTCTCTTCCCTTCCCTTGTATGTTCTAATTGGTTATTTTGTATATGTGAAGCCTATTGCTTTCTGCATAGGTGTTAATCAGAGTCCAATCAAGAGACAGGCATAGCACCAATGATTTTAACAGAGATTATTTAAGACAAAGAATTGTTAACTGGTATAAAGGTGTAAAGTGGGTAACTGAAAAGATAAAAAGACGATACTAAGTAATCACAGAAGAAGAGAACTTCAGGAAGCAGTTACCATCCTTAGGGCTGCATAACAAAGGCACAGGGACAGAGGTATTAAATCTAGAAGTTTAGGGTGGGGGATCCCATGGAGTTGAATCTCTGTGAGGAGGAAGCTGCTTGGCTGCTGCTGGAACCTCCAAGCTCAGAGGGAAGGGTCATGGGACCTGGACATTGGCCGGCTGTTGCTGGTGTCTCTGAAGGGTACACAACATGGCTGGTTCTGTAATTCTTGGTGAAATTAAAAACTGGATTCCACTGATGCTACAGAAATGAGGAATTATTGCTTGGAGACATTCGCAGGAATAGGAAGCTGGCAGGAAGGCAAGAGGAACAAGCAAATTCCTCCTTCCCCTGCAACCTGCAGTCTCCCTCTGGGACCCCTTCTATTGAAGCCATAGAGGGAGCTGCTGGCAAAGCTGAAACTGGATTTGTGGAGTCCTAGCTCCTGCATCACAAAAGTGAGTATAGAAGGTTGGGTCTGGAGCTGAGCGACAAGAGCTTAGTAGCTGGCATAACATGATAATTGTATATTCCTTGGTTTTACGAAGAGTTGCTTGTAGTAATTTGTCCATGGTTTGTTTTGCTTTTAGGATTATATCATCTGCAAATAGAGATTTTTTAGAACCTCTTCCTGTATAATTTTTGCCATTAATCTTTTGATCTTGGTTCCTAAAATGTCTCAAACACAATGACTACTGCTCTTGGAAAAAATTATTGTCCATCGTTGGAGATACTTTGTGAGGAGAGGTGGTGCTGGATAGAAGAAAGCTTTTCTTTATGGTCTTCCTTGATGAGTGTTTAGAAAAAGCTAACACAGCACTGAATGCTATTTCTTGACTATACCTAGGATACTGGGGGCACCTAGTAATTGCTAAATACTGGTGAGACAGATGTGTAGGTCTGCCTGTCCATCCACTCTTCTTTGTTTTGACCTGGTTATATCCATTCTCTCTTTTTCTGATATATGATGGAGATGTCCATTGGGGCATTCCACGTCATTACAGTGATTGGTTCAGACGTTGTCATGTGTTCTAAGCCAGGACAGTAATTCTCAATCTCAGAATTTTTGCTGAAGTTATGGAAAGAAGCTGTCTGTCTTTTCCTTGAGTCTCTTCAGTTATTTGCTTCTAAGCCTGGTGCTTTCAATGACTACCCTTGCTTCCACTCAGAGAGAACTTGTTAGTAACTGGAAAAAGATTTCTGATGGTTTCATTTGAGCACCTGATTCCAAGCCATGCCTGAAATTTTAGGTCTAAGGCCCTTTAAGTGAGCAATAGTGTCGTTTGCAATTTAAAGCAGCTTGAGTTGAATTTCCCATTTCTTATGATTAAATGAGTCCTATTTGAGCAAGTATTAATTGTATTCATTGTTACTGGAACTTATATGCCATGCAAATCTGTGAGAACACTTTCAGTGTCAAATACTACAGAACCAGACAGGTTTACTAGAATGCTTTCTCTATGATGTTTACAGCTCTTTCTTTGCTTTGAGCAATTTTCTTGGTCCTAATGACCTTATGTCTGCTCTGGTTTTCTTGCCTCCATCGTCTGTGATTATCTTCCCATTCTTTCTCAAGGACAATCATGGACCATTGTCATGGTCAGTTGTCTTGAAGATGATCATAGACCAATCATGGACAGCCTCTAGGTCTACCATTGCCTGTAAGCTCTAGACACAAGTGCATTTTTGCTTTAAGAGCCAGAGAATCATGAAAACCACAGCAAACACCCACCCATCTTCTTCTGTCTTCTGGTTCTCTCTGGCCCTACACTGTGACTTCTGGTTTCCATTCCAGTTTAATTGAAGTAGATCCTTTGAATGGTATCACCTCATGACTGAATTGGGTTTTCCATGTGCGTCATATTTTTGGCTTTTATAGTTAATCTCTGTTTGTACCATTGCAACCAATCTCCTTGAGGGCTGCTCTGGGTCCCCACTGGGTGACTGTTGAGTGAGCCTGTAGGAGTGAGTAATAGATCTACAAGTGATTGATTCTGTTTGGTTCAGTCATTCAGTCAGCAAACATAACCAACATCTTATTCATCTTATTTTGTTTTCCACAAGAGAGAAGACTAATACAAGAAACCCCTAGGAAGATGAGAAGAGCAGCATTATTTCATTGACCAGTGCAATTGGTCCCAAGGCACCACTGTCTGATATTGCAGACAAGCAGGGGTGGGGCCCTGACTTTTGCAGGCAAGGAGGTGGAGCCATCCTAGGAATGGAAGGTGACTTCTTCTAGGACACACAGCAACATTTGCAAAGTGTTTCTGAACAAAGCTTCAGGGCAGCCATGCTTTCTGCCTGGAACCTTGCGTTCCTGGGAGATTCATCTGGCATGTAAAGAAAGTGGGATGGTTGAAACACAGAGGATAGGTATGTGCAAATTAAGTCCTTTTCTTTTTAGTAACTGCAGGGAAGGTGCAAAGAAGCTGGTAAATAAGGCTGTCGGAAATCAATAGAAACTTTCTCACTCTGCATGATTATTATCACCATTAATCATGATCAGACTTTATTGTGTGCTGACAGTGTAGCTAGTACAGTGCCAAACACAGATATGGATGTGGTCTTCATCAAAAAAGACAGTAATCCATAAAGCAGCAGGAGAAGAGCAATCATCTAGGTGAGGAAGGGCAAGTTGCCACCTGGTTTCATTTTATTTCTGTTTCGGACCTTCTCACCATTGAAAGAGTCTTTTGCTGTAATTGTGAAGACCCCTCTCCCCGCCACTGCTGGCTTCTAGATTTTGCAGGATGTTCATCATTTCAGAGCACAATGTTTTGCTAAAAATTATTCCAACTATACTCATATTCTTTCTATTTTGTACAGTCTCCCATTTTGATCAGGAATAAAAACAGTAGTCATGCTTTGCAAAACTTTCATTATAAGAACTGAGATGAAAAGTAATAAAAGAGGGATGCTCTCAGGAGAAAAACTTGGAAGAGAGCATAATATATCAGCCAAATAGAGGAATTGAACAAAACTGCTTTCTAGCTTAGGACTATATCAGACATGGGGGAAAAAAAGAATAAGCCAGGTTGATTAAAACAACTTATCACCTTAAAAAACATTCAGGATGATGAAGTCTGAGCATATAAATTGCATCTCTGCCCATTCAGTTAGGAGAGCAGAGTGATGAGGTTGCTTAGAGAGAATGCTCTAGGATATCACGGCAATCTTTATATCCCTTTCTTATCCTTACCTTTTTTTTTTTTTTTTTTTTTTTTTTGCAGTTGATGTTTGTTTGCTTCAGTAAGTGAGAGCTTTTCGCCTTCCTCTTTCTCCTCCTCTTCCTCCTCCTCCTCTGCATTCCCTTATTTCTAGATCTGAAAACTGACTTTAAAAGTAGCCCTCCTGGGCTCAGTTTAATAATGAAGCTATAGGAAACTCTCTGTTGCTGGTCTTACTACATGGAATCTTAACAGCTTGAAATTTTTATGGTAGTTATTGGTCATTCAATTGTCAGCTGTTTGTGAGTTGAATTTAAATTTATAAACAATCCTTTAGCACCTACAAAGTGCTAGGCAGCAGGGATGCTGGGGTAAAAAAGTAAGTATTTGCTGCCTTCAATTTTCTTGTAATCTATCAGAATAGCAGTATGCACACCACAGGGCGAGTTTCTGCAGCATGTCTAATGCTATGTTAGGTACATGGTAGGCATCCAATGTACTTTGGGATATCCTTTCTTTTTCACACATAAATGTCCTATATGGTAGTAGGAGCTGTTATAGAGGGACGGAACAAGGAGCATGTGGGACAAGGAAGGGAGTACTCAGCTTTCTCTGGGGAAATGTGGGAGGGGTTCATTGTGAGGTTAGCTTGAGCTGAGCAGTAATTTACCAGGTAGGCAAGATAAAGAGGAAGAGAAAGGAGAATGATGAAAGCACATGGGGGAGAAACAGTATGGTGGATTAGGAAAGCAGCAAGAGGTTTGGGATGAATGGAGTACGGCCTGTGAGAAGATGGGAGCTGGCAAGAAATGCTCCTGGGAAGGATGATGGGGGCCAGCTGAGGAAAGGCAATGCCTGTGTGCACAGGAACTTAAATCTTCCCCTCCAGATAGTGGGGAGCTTCTGAACAAGTGAGTCACTGGATCAATTCTGCATCCATGTTTAATTTTCTTCATTTTTCTTCATTATGACTTTGCAAATGAAGACAAGTTGCTACCAGTAGAGCATGCTGGCTGGCAGTGGGAATGAGTTTGAAATGAATCCCTGTTTCCTTCTCCTCGCCTCTCTAGGGATCAGTCACACTACTGTGAGTTAACCAGCCTTGAGGCTGGAGTGAAGGGAGCATTGTTAACCTAGAGTCTGAGCCAGGGGCCCGGGCAGCTATGCTTATACCTCAAGCCATTGAGCTCCTTTGTGGCTCAAAGGAACTTCTGTATCATGAAAGGATGACTGCAAGGGGGGCTGGAGTTTATGGTGCATTAGAATTGGTTACTATCTGAGGCCTTGAGAGTCATCTCCCTTTAAAGTGGATATTTTGAACACCACCAACCAAGAGATGGGTTGGGGACTTTCAGAGCTCAACAGAAGCTGATAGAAAATGCCAGGGGGGCTGGATCAGCCCCAAGACTTTGGATTCTTAGCCAGACTTGCCCATAAAAGGTAGCTACTCCAGTATGGCTGCAAGAACACCTGATGGGCTACACTCAGTTTTGATTAGTGGAAGCCATAGAAGCCCTGTTCCACCACTGTGACTGCCTCTGTAAGTTTCTCTTTCTGATCACAAGGTCCTGATTCTGGAGGTGAGATAGGGAAAGGCTGGATGAGAGGAAGAGGGGAGGAGGGGGAAAGAGGGAGAAGGAAGAAAGAGGGAAGAGGGGAGAGAGAGGGGAAGGGAAAGGGACAGAGGAGGAAGAGGAAGAGGGAGAGGGGAGGACAAGTTGGAAGGTAGGGGAAGAGAGTGAGAGGGGTAGAGGGGGGAAGGAAAGGAGGGAGGGGAGAAGAGAAAGGGAAGGAAAGAGAGGGGAAAGGAAGGGAAGAAAAAAAAGAAGAGAGAAATGACTCATCCTCTCAAGCCATACAGCAAGTTCCTGGTGAAGCCTTGACTCCAAAAGTTGGTTAATGCTTCCTATGGTGACCCATGTGCATGGCTTGATTCTAGGTGCTGTGAGTAGTGATTCACTACTATAAATATAAATAAAATATAAATAATGGGGATATTTATAACCTGGTTAGGGAAATAAGACTGAAGCGAAGACAACTGTAACTTAATAGTTATAATAGTCCTATTTTTTGAGTATCTGTTATGTGCTAGGCATTTTACAGGGTGCTTTTACACTTTTTGACTATTATGAGCTGAGCACATGAGACTGTAATATTATTCCCATTCTGCAGATGAGGAAACTGAAGCTCAAAGAGATGAGGTCACTTGCTCAAGATCCATCTAAGTTCTAAGGGGGCAAGGAGTTGGTCTAGGATGAGCTTAGCATTGAGACTCTGGAGTCTATCGCATGTTAATTAGGTGCTTAATGAACATTTGAGTGGTGAGTGAATGGACAGTCACATAGTTAGAAAGAGCCCAAGGTGGGCTTGGAATCCAAGGCTTATGATTCGAAACCAATTCTATCCACTAAACTCCACTGTCACATAACAGAGGGCAGTAGAAGGCAATTGCCAAACTCAACGTGGAGACAGTAAGATACTGGGGAGACCCAAGGAGAAAGAATAGATATAGCACAGGCTGTGTGTGGTCAGAGGTGTCATTAGGCAGTGGGGATTGAAATGGGCCTTGAAGGTCAAGCAGTATTTGGGTGACTGGAGGGGAAAGGTCAGTGTGTCCTGGATTCTTGAGAGGCAGAGGAATCTCCTTGTAAAGAGCTTAGCCTCCTGGTGCAGACTTCTGGGTTTAAAAATCTGAGTCTACCACTAGGAAGTTGTGTGATGCTGGGCAAACCTCTTCATGCCTTAGTTATCTCATTTACGACTGGGCATAATTCAGAATAATTCATGTAAAAGAGTTTGCAGACAGTGTCTGGGACACAGCGTTGACTCAATAAATATGAATTGTCATTAGGTCAAAGCAAAGCGCTTCCTTCCTAAGGGGCAGAGAGCAGAGTTGGGAAGATACGATGGGATCATCAGAATATTCTGAGCCTTGAACACAGAGTAAAGATTCTGAATTTGACTTTCTACTCAAAAAGTTTGTCTCTGACAAGATAATAATGGTTCTAAAGATTACATTGCTGCCGAGTTAGTGTCATTTTCTGCTCATTGTGCATTGACAAGTTGTGCCCTTGTAGAAAGCCCTTGACTGTCCCAAGCCAGCAGATGGTTTCTATGTTCCTGCTTTTGTGTCTAGTAGTATGTTGTTTCTCTGGGGGGCTTGGATCACAGCCTAAATCTAGAGGGAACTTTACTGAGACTTAGTAAATGGAAGCCAGGCTGTAGACAAAACAAAAGCCAAAACTCCCAATAAAAAGAGAATAGACCAATAAACAAACCCACAGCCTAGAGAAAGATAAGTTTTATAATAGCGTTTGAAGATTGAGAAAACCTTGAAACTAGCTCCAGCACTGTCACCCTCACCTGTGTACTGAGAGATGGCTGCAATTTCTCTCAGCCTTTCTGCACATTAATGCCTGTAAAATGCAATAATCAAGTTCACAGATGTGAAATTTACTTAGGAGGCAGCCTATTTGCCACAATCACTGGCTTGAGTGCTGGTACTTGGGAAAATTTTGCAAGTGGATAATAACACCAGCCTTCACCCTACATGATAGATTAGCATTGAATCATAATATTCAGTGAACATTTTTCATCTATTGCTTTGGAGTATTTTATAAGATGGAATCCTATTATTTTCACTTCATCCTGATACATCATATTGCTTAATTATTCCAGACAATTTATCTCTGTTCTTTTGCCCATCTTTTCTCAATCCTTTCCCACTATTGCTTCTGTCAGAAGATTGAAATCCTGAAGATAATTGTCAGAATAAAGGCACCCCAAAGAAGTCTGCAGGAGGTACCCCAAAGACCGAGATCTTGGACTGTCGAGGCTTTGAACAATATAAACTCGAAAACTGCCATTGCTCTTATTAAGACAATATTTCCCACTTAGGGCTCTAGTGAGAAAGCTGGAAAAGTTAAGATGATTCAGAAACGGGTGGCAGACAAAGAACTAAAACATAAAATTCAGTAGAAATGTTTAAAGGAGACATTATAGTTGATAGCACAGAGTGGAAGGTTTGAAACAACGCTTTTAAAAAGTTATGAGGTATTCTAAGAAGAAAGATAAAGGTACCCTGTTGTCTAAGCTGGGGAGGGCAGCAGGGTATGATAGCAAGATAGAGTTGCCTTGGTGAAATCAGTAAGAACTGGGATCAAACCTTAGATCTACAACATGCCACGGTGAAACATTGGGTATGCTACTTAGCTTCTTTGACCCTCAGTTCCATCATTTATAAAAAGAGAATTATAACACTGATTTCATGGGACTATTTTGAAGAATTAAATTTTGTATGTTGAATGCCTATTGCAGTGCTTGGCATATCGTAGCTACTTACTAAATGGTAGCTAATGATAATAACAGGGGAAATGACCTTCTATTGCAAGAAAGCCATGAGTTAGATAAAGCTTGCTGCCTTTGCAACCTGCTATGTTGTGGTGTAGTATTGTTTGGAAGCAGGAAAACAGCTTGATAGAAACTGGAATTCATGGGGAGTATTTGGGGAGTAGACACATGTTATGCTGAGTTGTCAGTAACTAGCAGGGGCCATGCCAGGGTAGGAGAAAAGAAGAAAAAAAAAAAACGGTTCTTGGGAATTACCAGGCAGGGAATGTCTTTGGATCCTGTAGGGACTCACTATGTCTGATGACCTTGGCCCAAGCCTTGATAACCATTGCCATAGAAACCAGCATGAATGTGCAGTGCGAGCTCATTTCTTAAAGTTTGCAGCCAGTGCCAACACAGCAGAGTTCCAGGGCTGAGAAAGCTGATCTTTCTTCCTGGGTGGAGGTCCTGGTACCTGGCAAGTAGTTGAATCAGTTCAATTGGTGAGGTTACAGGAGCCCTGTTCCAGCTGGGATGGGGCACAGAAATCCTGCCATGGTTGCATTCACATACCTGAATGATCAACATGCAACTAAAAAAAAAAAAATTAAAACATCACCATCACAGATCTATTGACAGCCTAGAAGACATGATTTTGAAAAGGAAGCAAAGGGCTTGTGTTCTTTTATATCACGTGGTGGCCTGCTCTGGGGGTGGGGAGACAATATTTTTTTCACAGTAGCCCTTTTCCAAAAAATGGCAAACCATCTCAGGGAGCAGGAACACCCAGCTTTGTTTTAGGCTTTTTGGCTTCTGCCTTTTTCCAGGGGACTGAGAAGCTGTTAGAGTTCTTTTAAGTGGAAAGTGACTTTTCACTTTATGACATGATAAAAATTGAATGAAATTCAATATGGTTTTTTCACCCTTTCCACAAATTATAAAAAATGGCTAAATCTACACTCAAGCAAATTTCATTTCCCTGGGTGCTGAGTTTATAGATCACATTTTTCAACTTGGGGAACATTTTACAAGCTGAACCTTTACATCCCTTTGACAAAAGAAGAAAAAAGAGAACCACTTTTGGCCAATGTGCTTTGCTATCAGGTGGGTGCTGGCTGATTGTGATGGCAGGGATTGGAATAATTTAAATAAGCATCTTAGGTGGGCAAGTTAGAGACCTGAAGTTTTGAGTTGAAAAATGACTTTTTTGTTGTTGTTCCATGGTTTTCCAGAATCTCAGCTGTGCCCCCACAGAAGATCTTGGGAAAGTTTACTCTCTGTGCTGCGCTGTGCTAATGCACAGGTGTCAAGACTTGTTGAGACATTTCTCTCATGGAGAGAACAAGACTGTGGATGCCTGAAGCTTGAAATAATAGTTCATTTATGGATGTTTTTCCTTTTCCCAATTAGTCCCCTGCATACCAAGTAGAAGAGGCAGAGAGGAGTTAGCTCTAAAATTCTGTTTATAAGATCCTTCCATTTTAAGACAAAATAACTTAATTTTCTAAAGATTCTGACCTTAAACTTCCTGTGCCTGAAAGTGGTACATGATCTTTCAATGGTTCTGGCACTGAGAAAAGGTCAGGTCCATATTGCCATGCAATGGGACACCAGGTGTGCTGGGAGAAAAGCTCCCTGTGTCTGTCTGCTGGGACCTCCCGCAGCACCTGGAGGAGCGTAACATCCATGGAGCCAGGTGTGTGGTGGCCCCTTCTCCCATCCCACTCCCAGGGCCTGCTGTCTTTCCAGAGCAGTGAACCTCATCTTCTGCCTCTAGGACAGAGGTTCTTAAACTTGAGAAACTTGAGAGTATATCAGAATCCCCAGGAGTGGGAAAAACTTGTTAACAATGCAGACTTCCAGGCCCTCCGTGGTTTTGATTCAGTTGATCTGTGGTGGGACCCCGGAGTCTGTATTTTATCTGGCTCCCTAGGTGGCTCACGGGTTATACTTTGAGTCTTTCTGGGAGATTTTCCACATTGAAACAATTCCTTCTTTCTCCATCTGGACCAGTTGTGGCAGAAATAAGATCCATTTCCCAAAGTGACTAACTTGTTTGAATTCTTCATGACTTTGGCCTAGTTCTGTCTTACTTCCACATTCTCAGAAATGACCTCCTTTTAGTCCCACATTCTCCAAGGTGAGGAGGAGAGAGGCTGTGATGTGAGCTAGTTCATTCAAGTTTAAATGCCAGCTTCTTAGGATCTGGGAGCCGCTGGCTTTACCTTTCACACACACACACACAAAAAAGTGCTCATAATAATCTGACCTGTTGCTTAAATGAAATAGAATGTATGGATGTCTCCAGAGGACAACCTGGCACATGGCAAGACTCACCTGACATGCTCTTTACCCATCTCAGACCCTCTCCTATGGATCCATGCACATGCTGCCATCTTCTTGGCAGATGAGCTTCATTAAGAAAAGGCCCAGGGGCAACTGCCGGGGTTCATCCCGGCCTTGTTTAGGTTGTGCCCTTGAACAGGGTAAGGAGGGGGATGAGGCAAGGTGAGGAGGCTTTCCTTAGGTGAGGGCTTCCCAGCAGGTATAAATTAAAGCAGTCATCATTTACCCAAGTGTGGCAAGCTGAAGTTACTTGGCACCTGTATACTGTGAGACAAGAGGGGAAAAGAGAGAAAGAGGAGAGTCTTAAAAATATAAAGGCAGTATTGAGGAATCTAATCTGTCTTGTATTTCCACCCAACTCAACCTGATTTCTGTGCTGGCCAGGAGTAACAAATTGAATATCTCCCCAAGCTAAAGGGTAATTATGCCCCCTGGGCAGGGATTTAAAATGCATTTTCCACCAGAGCAATGAGGCCTGACCGATGAATTGGATGTGCTGTCATCTGGTCATGCTGCTGGATGAATGGTCCCACGTGTCAGGTCACACAGCTCTCGTGCATTCAGTTCACATCCACTCGACACCATCTCTGTGCCAGGTTCCAAGCTTCTTGTCGAACACAGAGGTCTTGGGGATGAGTAGGAACCAGTCCCAGCCTTCCAGGAGTTGCTGATCTCACAGGAAAGACAGACAAAGAAATGGGAACAGTGTGGTTGTGACTGTGGCAGGTCAAGGCAGCCTTCAGGTCAGACTACCTGGGATAACATCTCAGCTTGGCTAGTTAGAAGCTGTGGGACTTGGGAAAGTGAGCTACTCTGAGCTTCGAGAACTCATTGGTAAATTTGGGATTATAATTTTGCCTCTTTCATGGAGTTATTGGGAGAATTAAAGAAGGTAATATTAATTTTTGATATACTGTAAACATAATAGTAGTTGCTAAGACTTATTAGTAGCAGTCCTCATAGTGCAGCATTAGATGTAATGATATTAGGCAAGTGTTGCCCCACGTTATGGAACATTGCTCAGGCAACTAACAATTAAGTCGAATGTTAGGATATTTGCTTAGCTGGTGATTCTGTTGATGTTTCTGCTGCTGGAGGAGGCAGGTCAAAGGGAGGGGTGCTCAGCTGGGTAGAAGCAGAACAGATGCTCAGCCTAACTGCAGCCAAAAAGGCCTAGAAAGTCCCTAAGCAGAACTCAGGCCTTCAGCTTTTCTGAATGCTGAGCCAGGACATGCATACTCAAAAATGAAGTGTAAGTTAGGGCATGTCCTTTACCTGCAAGGACGTAAATACTGATCTTCTGCAGTGGAGCTAACAGTGTCTGCCATCTTAAACAAGAAGCAGGAGAGGAGTAGGAAAATTTTCCACCAAATGGCATTCCCAACACAAAGGGATCGTTAGGGGGTGAGTAGTTCACCAGCATGGGGTGCGTGTTGATGAGATCATTTTTTATTCATTTACCAGTTCATTCATTTAACTGTTTTGTGCACATTTTAGAATTCATGAATTGCAGAAGTATTTATTGAGCATCTACTATGTACAAGATACCTTGCTCAAGGCCACCCAGTTGGTCAAGGGACCTCAGGACTCAAAGGTGTTTAGCGTTAGCCTCTACAGTCCTTGGTATAAATTGTTCTGGGGATGGTTTATTAGCCCTGGAAAAGGACCAGTTCTTTCACTCACAAATTTAAGTCCTTTGTTCAATTAAATTAGAATTTATTCATTTCAGAAATGTTAATTGAGTATCTACAAATAGCAAGGCATCCACTATGTGCTGACTGCTGGTGTGAGATTTCCCCCTACATGAGAGCAGGAGGACCTGGGGTATTTTACAGGCTGGTGAGCAGTGGTCCAGGGATTTGCACTTTACCTGGCTGTAGCTTTGTGTTTTATGTTTAGCCTGTAGTCACTTGAGATAGTTCAGGTCAAGAGCATTATGACTTTTCTGCCTCACCTAGGTGATTAGATTTGAGGTTTTCCTCATGCGAATGACTGCATAGTGCTCTGGTATACTGTCTGCAAATGCAGTGTCCAACACTTCCAGCCTTCCTTAGATGCATAAGCCACTACTCTCACCAAGGGGTGGAGTCTATTTTCTCACCCTTTGAACCTGGGTTGCCACTGTGATTTGCTTTGACCAATAGAATGCAGAGGACTTGATACCATGCCTGTTTCCAGTCTAGTCCTTAAGAGACCCTGCAGCTTTTGGGTTTACTTTCTTGGAAGCCATGTAAAGGACTACTCGGGAGGGTGAGAGACTATGAAGAAAGAGAGGAACCTAGCCAGTCAGCCCCAAACCATTCCAGCCTCTCCTAGCTTAGATGCCAGACATGTGGGTGAAGCCATCTTTATTTCTCTAGCCCAGGAGGGAACCAAACAGACACCACACAGAGAAAAGACAAACCGCCCATGCTGAACCCTGCCCAGATTCCAAAATCATGGGTAAGTAAATGACTGTGATGTTAAGCCACTGGTTTTTGGGGTAGTTTGCTATGCAATGATTGATAACTGAGACAAGCATGGTAAGTATTATCTTATTTAATTATCATGACAACCATTGTAGTGTCCAGTCTCACTGACTCAGTGCAGATAATTTACCCTTCACTTTGAGTATGCATGATCTGGACTAACATTGAGGAACCTGAGGGCTTTACAGATGAGAAAACTCATACAGGAAGGCTAGCTCACTTGTCTAAGGCCATGCATGTAGCAGTGGTTGAGGTGGGTTTCAAACCCAGGCAGTCTGGCTCCGTTGTCCATGCTAGTATCTGCTGTACTTCATTACCCAGATTCTCAGCTCCTTCAGGGGTGCCTGTACCTTCTGTGCCCTGAGTCATAGGCTTAGACCTGAGCCACAGTCGTAGGTTTGATTGCATGGGCTTTGGTTCGTTTTGGCCTGAAACAAGGTCACACTTTGCCGGCTCAGTGGTCAGCCACCCCCTAGGTATTGTGTTCCAGGGAAGAGGAGGGGCAAGGTACGAATGAGTGTCTTATGTGAACAATCTCCACCACTGGATAGGCTATCCAGAATCAGGCTCTGGCAGGGCACGACCTTTTTACAACCAAAGGACTGTGCATTCCTCTAGGCAAAGGGGCTGTGATGGGCCAGGAAGACCCCTTTCCGGATCTGAGGGAAGCAATGTCTCATCCACACATATTGGGGTCTCCTGAGACCCCACTTGAGCCTGCAGGGGAGCTGCAAGGTCACCTGGCATCATTTTGAATGTACTGAAGGTCTGGGGTTTGAAGTCAATATGGCTGCAGCTTGGCATAGGCCATGCGTGAAGCAGCCTCCTTCATCTTCCTCCTCCTGGGAGGTCGGAATTATTAGTCGCATTTTGCTAATGATGAAATGGAAGGCTAAATTTGAGCCTCATTTGGTTCTGGACTTCTGTCTCTGACTCTGCTCCCCAAGAAAGACCCCATGGCAGCCACCATGTGACAAGGTCTTCAACTATCAGTGAGAAGGTTGTGGGCACCCTCCAGGGTTCTCAGAGTGCTCATATATGGTCATTACTGGATTCACTTCTTCACCACACACATCTATTACCTAGGAACTCATGTTGGTGCTGGAGACACAATGGTGAGTGAGGCAGACGGACCAAGCTGTTCCCAAGGAGCTTGCGTTCTACTGGTAGGAAATGGACTCCCAAAATGAAGACATGGAATGGAGTGAAGACACCCCCCCCACTGTGTACTGGGACCCTCCCGATAGGCGAGGCATCTTAGGTGCCAGCTATGGCAGGAATCGGGGGTTGACCTTTGGTAATGTTATCTATGCGATAGTTTATAAATGAATGCATGTTCCCTCCCTTTGCCTGCACAGATATAAATACATGCTCTAGGCTGGTACAAGTCCTCGGGCTGCGCCAGATTTGGGATAAACAGGCTCAGTGAAAAAGCAACAAAGTTTTTCTCCAGCAGGTGGAGTTCCAGAAAACTTCTCGTCTCTGTTAAAGAGCGCTGTGGCTCTGAGCCAAAAACTCTGAGCCTGGAAGAGAGAGGCCCCCTAATTTACTTTGCTGATTTGTTTATTTATTCAGTATTTATTTGGCATTCAGAACTGTCCAAGAGTTTGTTGGAGATACCAAAATAGTAGTAATCCTATAAAAATATTTCAGGCTTCAGAGGGTTTATGATACGGATGAGAAGCAGGATGTTCCCACGTCAAAGAGCTGGCAACGCTGCAAACAGTGGGCACAGTGGGAGGCGACAGGACAGAGGGTGGGGGCACAGTAGTTCTCAGAAGGCCATGCCTATGTGCCATGGCATTTGGGGTATTTGAGTTGATACAACTCCTGCTGCAACTCAAAGGATAGGTAGGTCTCACAGAGGAGTGAGGCAAACAGGGAAAAAGCCATGTGAGTGACTCAAGGTGTGGATGTAGTGATAAGAAAGGAAGGAGAGGGGAGAGTTGGGGCTGGTAGGAGTAGGGGGTCCAGAGAAGCCACTCATGATTTTGTAGTGTGGCGAAGAAAGGGCCTTCAGAGATCCATTGGTGTAACTCTTATTTGTCATTGGGGATAGTGTCGTATCAAGAGGTTTCACAAGTTAGGGGGATCTGTACCAGGGCTGGAACCCCCCTGCCTTGATGGCACCAGGCTGCAGTTTCCTCCTCCATGGGGTACTTGTTAAGGAGCTGGGGTATCGTTGGAGCCAGTCTTGAGTGGAAAAGCTGCAGATAGCAGGCAGAGGCTATAGATTTAAATCCCGGAAGCAATGGGAAGCTACTGGATGTTTCTGAGCAGGGAACCATGTTATAAGACTCATATTAGGATTAAGTGGCCATCAGTGTTGAAAATTCCCCAACAGACATTTTTTCTGTATCAAACCCACTGCATACTCTGTCACCTGAGAGTTTTCTTTTTTTTCTCTCCTCCTTTGAGCCAAGCAGCCTCAATTCTTCTACACTCCTCTCCCTCTTCAGGATTTTCCCCCAGGAAGCACAAATTTCTTATTTCTTTTTAATGCAGAGTAATTTCCAACTTTCTGTCTTTTTAATTTTCTACTGATTTTTATAGATTTCAGGGGTGCAAGTGCATTTTTGTTTCATGGGTATATTGCGTAGTGGTGAAGTCTCGGCTTTTAGTGTAACTATCACCCAAGAATAGTGTACGTCGTTCCCGACCTTTGTGTCTTGAACTTGCTTTTGGAGTCTTACTCTTCATTCTCAGCAGTTTCACAAGGCATTTTCTCCAGAGTAAATTCAGAGTTCACTCCAAAAAGATTTGGTGAATGAAGTATTTTCCATCTTTCCCTCTCTGTATAGTCAGCACTGAAGGTCGTGCCTGAATCATTGTGTTGTTTATAAAATCTCTAAGAGGAAAAAGAACCTACTTCCAAGGTTGCTTTTCTTTCATCATTTGCCCAAGGAAGACTCTAGCCTGTAATTTTGCTGGGAAATCTTAGACTTGAAAATCTTTGGGGACAGAAATCAGAAATGAGTTGGCGAGTTGGTGTGTTAGTCTGTTCTCCCACTGCTAATAAAGACATACCTGAGACTGGGTAATTTATAAAGGAAAGAGGCTTAATTGGCTCACAGTTCCACATGGCTAGGGAGGCCTCACACTCACAGTAGAAGGTGAAAGGCACATCTTACATGGCAGCAGACAAGAGAGAAGATGAGAGTCAAGTGAAAGGGGAAACCCCTTATGAAACCATCAGATCTTGTGAGACTTTACTACCATAAGAATAGTATGGGGGAAACTGCCCCCATGATTGAATTATCTCCCACAGGGTATACTCTTTTTTTTTTTTTTTTTTTTTTTTTGAGACAGAGTCTTGATCTGTTGCCCAGGCTGGAGTACAGTGGCGCGATCTCGGCTCACTGCAACCTCCGCCTTCCAGGTTCAAGCCATTCTCTTACCTCAGCCTCCTGAGTAGCTGGGACTACAGGTGCATGCCACCACGCCCGGCTAATTTTTGTATTTTTGGTAGAGACAGGGTTTCACCATGTTGGCCAGGATGGTCTCGATCTCCTGACCTCGTGATCCACCCACCTCAGCTTCCCAAAGTGCTGGGATTACAGATGTGAGCCACTGCGCCTGGCCCCCATTATACTTTCTAAACCACAGGTTGGATGTTGGCTTGGTTTGAGGTGTGAGTTGGTTGATATTGCAAAAGTGTGGGATAGATGTGGGAAGGGGGCACTGAGTTTGGCAGAGGGGTGTGTGTGTGTGTATGTGTGTGTGTGTGTCTGTGTCTATTTGTCTGTCTGAACTTTTGGGTCTTTGGATGCACAGGCCTGTGAGTGTTTCCAGTCAGTAAGAGTGACTTCAAAAGCAAAGAGGCACTTGAGTCTTGCTTAGCAATCAGAAGACAAAAATCCTTATAGAAAATTTCTGTCCTTGTCACCTCTCTGTCTATATTGGGAAGAACATTGGTTCTGGTGAAATTTTGCTCACTCTGTAGAAGTGTTAGTTTAATAACCTGCCTCCAAGATTCCCTCTGAAGCCAAGAAGTTGAGTTTCACTATTATTTAATAAAGTTTCAAGGTAGTATTAAAAAAAAGGACATGTCTGTGCTGGTGGGTGAGGAAGGTTTATTTCTTGTTTTGTATTTATTTATTTTATTTTTTGCACATAGACATTGATTATAAAAAATAGTTCCAAGGTTGATAAAAACCAGCCTTCCTCAGCCTGCTCAGAGAGTTGCCCTTATTTCCAATTATCCAGCTCACTGGCTGCTAAAGTATTGCTCCTTCAGCGCTACAGACAAGAGAAATTAGTTACAGAGGCAAATTGCTTTGTTGTGTTTCTCGCCTGAGCCATAATTCATGTGGAGGGGCATCCGGCATTGTGCTAGGATCCTTATTCAAAGTGCGAGTGTGCATGAAAGCTCTCTGCCACCTCAGGCACCGCTGGGTGAGCTGCCCGTTTGTCACCCGACCCAGAGCCGACAAAACAGTCTCTCCATCATTCTTTGGTTCAGGTTCACTCACATTTTGATGAACCTCCATGACTTCTAATTATTTAACATTCCAAATTACATAGATTCCCAAATGCTTTTGGAGTGATGAGTACCTTGGAGGATGCAATGCCCCATGGAATCAGAGCATTTTTAAATGGCAGTGAATATTTGGAGGAAGTGTCCTCTTCTCTGTCACTTGGATCTGGGTTTCAATCCTGCCTCCGCCACTTGTGGATTCCATTGAATCTCTGTTTTTTCATCTGCAAAAGACAGTTGATGCTTATTCAAGAGGTGATACAGGGACTGGGTGAAATAGTCCAGGCAAATCCTGTTGCTTGGTGTCTGATCCCTAGGAGGCCCTCAGCTAGTTTCCTTCTGTTGATCAGGTAGACTCTGTTCAATTCACCCCTCCCTGACTGAGTGCCTACTGGATGCCAGTCAGTGAGTGGGTCCCTGGGAATACAGCAACAAGGATGCAGCACCTGCTCTCTGGAGTCTCGCAGCCTGTATTAGGCACTGTAGGGTTTGTGGTAAACTGTTTAAACATATAGTGAAACTTCTACCTCTCCTGATCAGTTTGGCCCTTTCAGGAGCCTGCTTCCTGACACAGCAGCAAGGTTATAATTGAAAAGCCAATGTAGCTTCCTCTTTTATCAATGCTTTTAGATCTTGATTTTGTCATCACCTTGCTGTAGGAACTGAACTGGAATAAGCCCTTTTCCCATCGACAGCTCTAGAGTCTTGGAGACAGAACTTTCAGAGCTTTGGAAGGCATGAAAGACAGTCAATCACAAGTGTCCAGTCATGCAAATACTTTATATGTAGTCTAAACTGATTTTTTTTTTAAAAAACTTTAGGTCTAAAGTTTTCTCTAAGTATTGAGCCTTTGGGAATCCAGGCATTTTGTGAGGTAGCACACTCTCTTTGTTTCATACCTAATTTTGACTAATGTTGCTGTTTAGGCTCTAAGTTTTGTTGGTTCAAGGCTGGTTAGCTTGCAAGCATGCATCTTTTTATCTATAAGACAGGCCCAGGAAGCAACTTCTACCTATAGAAATTCACAGCCCAGACATTACAGACACCTTCATTTCCTCAGATTGCACTGGCTGCCCAGCTTGAGGGTGTGTGTGTGAAGAGGGGTGGGAAGGAACCTAGCGTAGGTGTAGGCATCTGAGTGTGATTTTGTGGAATCTCCAGAATGTCTGTACAGGAGGGGCACTGGTCTGATTACAGGTGGGTAGGGTGTAGGATGCTAGGGGTCTTCTTCCCCAACGCAGAGCAAGCCTACTCTTTCTAGGTGGACTTCAAGTTTATTTGAAGACAAGGTGCGCAGCTGATTGAGATTATCCATACAACAAATACTGAATGAGGACCTGCTATGTGCCAGGCATTATTCTAGGCACGGGCATGCATTGTGAATGAAGCAAGCTACCAGCTGTCATGGAGTTATCTTAAGCAGATGCTCAAGGACCCCCACCAACCCTTTCTCCTTTAGCTAATTTTTACTTTCTAGCATTGTTCCTTCCCATAACACCATGACCATATTTCCTGGGATTCTCCAGAGGTGGAAACAATGTGACTTAGTACTTCCTGAAATTCGTGTTTTCATACATGAACTGAGAGACTGGAAAAGAAGTGAGAAAGTAAGCAGTCTGTAAAGGTAATGGAATGGAAACCACTATTTAGCCATTTGAGAGAGGCAGGGGAATGAGATGAGCAATGACGTAATACTGCATTACTACAGATATTCCTTGAAACAAAGCAAAAATACAATTTGGGCAAAGTTATCTTCAGCATTTTACTAGCTTGATGTTGCTGCTGCTGCTTTTTTTTTTTTTTTGAGATGGAATCTTGCACTATTGCCTGGGCTGGAGTGCAATGGTGTAATCTCGGCTCACTGCAACCTCCGCCTCCTGGCTTCAAGCAATTCTCCTGCCTCAGCCTCCCAAGTAGCTGGTATTACAGGTGCCCGCCACCACGTCCAGCTAATTTTTTGTATTTTTAGTAGAGACGGGGTTCCACTATGTTGGCCAGGCTGGTCTCAAACTCCTGACCTCATGATACACCTACCTCGGCCTCCCGAAGTGCTGGAATTACAGGCATGAGCCACCGTGTCCAGCCGACGTTGTTGCTTTTTAAGCAGGCTCTTTTGAGTCACTGAGAAAGGAGGCCAGGGAAGGGTATTATTACCTAAGTGCTTGAATGAAGCTTAAGCATTGTCAGTGGTTCATTTTGCCTTTTGACCTTGATTTTGGTGCTAACTTGCTGCACGGGAACCTGAATCTTTCCCTATGGATGGCCACTGGAATCTTTAGGCCTGAGACTCAGAGCTGATAATGGCATGAAAGATTGAGCAGCTAACTGCTCTAGGGACTTAAAAATAGACACCAACTTTGGGAGGCAGAGGCGGGCGGTTCACCTGAGGTTGGGAGTTCGAGACCAGCTTGATCAACATGAAGAAATCCCGTCCCTACTAAAAATACAAAATTAGCTGGGCGTGGTGGTGCGTGCCTGTAATCCCAGCTACTCAGGAGGCTGAGGCAGGAGAATCGCTTGAACCCAGGAGGTGGAGGTTGCATTGAGCCAAGATCACACCATTGCACTCCAGCCTGGGCAACAAGAGTGAAACTCCATCTCAAAAAAAAAAAAAAAAAAAAAAAATAGACCAGCTTTTCTTCAATGAGATGGACAAGTATTTGTGTCTGATGTGGGGTGGCAGTGGGGGGGGGTTCTCTCTCACAAATAACTACAGCCAGCTAGCTTGGGTCATAGATGTCCTAAAATTAATTTTTGTTAGGAATAGTTTCTAGTGTTCGTATGACTAGGTAGGTAGAAGTTTTCCTTCTCTATCCCTGTCTTTCTGCCTCCTCTCTGTTTCCCTCTTCTACTCTCAAAAAGAAGCTCACATCTTCACATGGCCCCGAGATGTGTTCACACTGTCTCCAGAGGGCTGAATCCCAGGTGCCCACATGAAAACCTGCTCGTGAAAGGCCCCTGTGTTAGCTTGATTCTCTTCCCTGGCCCACTTCCCCCTCTAATGGAGCTTCCTGAAATTTCCTTCCAAATAACCTACTAACCCACTTACTCTCAAATCTTTGTCTGGGGGTCTGCTTTGGGGGTAACCCAAGCTTAAACCTACAGATCCGAACACAGAGGGCAGCACACTATACCCACTTTTTGATACCTTCCTTTGCCTAATTATGAAAATATCCTGGAGGTTGTTTAATGCCATACTTTGTGTGTGTTTATTTAGAGTTCCATTGTAGGGCACCCACACATTTAAACCTCTGTAGAACTTTATATTTTATGTTCTAAATAAGTCATCTAGAATAGATCTTATCATTATTATTTTTTAGTTTCTTGAATCAGAAATTCTTCTGGCCCTGGACTAGGCCCTGGGGTGTAGAAACACACACCCAGACACTAGGCTCTGGGTAAGCCGGGCCTGAATTCAAGTTCAGCCGTGCCTCATTCCAACTGCATGATCTTGGACAGGTTACTTAAGCTCCCTTACCTCACTTTCCTCTCTGTGAAATCGGAAGAGCAAAGCCTCCCCACCTCAGAACCTATGAAATAAAAATGGGACAATGATTATTAAACACCGGACCCATGATAATAATGTTCTCAGGAACAGATATCCCCATCCCAACATCCTATCTCATTCCTCGTGGGCTTCCCAATAGGTCGTAGCATCTGTCACCCTGCTCTGTAGTTGCTAAATCTATCTGGACTGTTATGGGACACAAAGGAAGGAGAAAGGGAGAGATTAGCTGCACCTGAAAGCATGGAGCAGGGCAGCTCAGATGAGGTGACATTTGAACTGGGTCGTAAAGACTGATGAGGATTTCACTATGAAAAGGAAGAAAGAAAGAAAGACTCTTTGGCTGTTGTTCTGGGTATCACATATAGCTCATCTGGCTGGAGAGAAAAGAGGCTCAGGAAGTCCCACTTATGGGATCTGATGTAGAAGGCTGGGCGTTTTGCCTACATTAACTGTTTGAGCACTAATCTCTCATGTCATCAGATGGCTCAAACCTAACGCCAGCCTTAGCACCTCAGAAAGGATAGAGCCCTCAGTCCACTGGTAAATCCTGTGAGATCTGGACGGTGACAGTCCCTTTGTTTCTTCAGTCCCTGGGGTCTGGGGAGCTCCTGGGACTTCTATTTTTGCCCCCAGTTTTAGAGCAGAAGTTGCACCAATTTTATTGATAGTGTTTAAAAGTGAAGATCTAATAATTAAATGTCGGTAGTGTTCACTTGCAAATCTGAATACTTAGCTTCTTTTGCAAATTGGGAATATCTGGCAAAACTCAGTCCACATTTATGTGTGCCAGGAGTCACCTGGGGCCCGGGAGGAGCAGTTCTCCTTTCCCAGGCACTTCTGCTTGCCCCGGGCTTCACCTCACCCCACTCCTCAACACTGAGGCATGGGCTCATGACTTTTTACCTCTACATTAACACTATTATTATAATTTATAGTTGAAGAATATTTATCCATATTCATGTCTCCAAAGCAACAAACTAAATTATAGTCAGGAGAAGGGTAGCTTCTTTCAAGAAAAGTAGGAGTGACCATTTCTTTCTTTTTCTCTCTCTCTCTCTCTCTTTCTTTCTCTCTCTCTTTCTTTTCCTTTGCTTTTCTTTTTCCTTCCCCTTCCCCTTCCCCTTCCTCTTCCTCTTCCTCTTCCTCTTCCCCTTCCCCTTCCCCTTCCCTTCCCCTTCCCTTCCCTTTCTTTTCTTTTCTTTTCTTTCTGATGGAGGTGAAGAATCTTCCTGGCTGGCCTCCTAGGCTTCTCTGTAGTCTGCCGGCCTGACCCTGTGCTTGGGAGGGGACTTGGCTGTTCGTGGCTGACTCGCTGACTGAGTTCACTGGCGGTTTCCCTGGCTGCAAGGTGGAGTGCTCAGCTTTGTATTTGCAAACAGGTCTGTGAAGAGGCGGCCGCATTCCACCATGCCAAAAAGCTCTTTGATTTTCTTTTACTTTAAGAAGTTCCTAAGGAGGAACTTCTTAAAAAAAAGTGCCGTTCTCTCTCTTTTAATCATAATTCAGCTCCAGCAAGTGATCTGTACACAGAAAGACTTCATTATTGTTGCTGATGACAGTGTCGAATCGAGCTGGCTCTTCTCTCTCCACTTTCTGGCCCCTCTTGCCCCATCTACATCCCTGCACTAAAAGATGTAGCCCTTACGGGCAGAGGCAATGCAGACAGGCCCAAAGAATATTGTCTAGATTATGCAGTAAAACACTTCCTGCAAGAACCAATTGCTTTTGCTCCCATGGTACCAACTCTGTAAATGTGGCAACTAATCTTTAAAAATAAATCACTTCTCTGGGTCCATTAAGTCCCCTCTTGGGAGGGTATAAGCTCTTGCTTGGGGTGGTTTTGTGGCCAGTAATGCTGGAGGAGTCATTATTTTGACCAATGAGGTGAGAATTGCTTCACTTATTTCAGGGTGACACAGACAAATGAGGTGAGTTTGATTCAATTGGGAACCACAATCTAGGCTGTCTAAGGCAAACCAATGGGTCAGAAAGAAGAGGGCAGAGGCACAACGCTTTCCTTCCCTTCCTGGGCAGCATCCGAATATACCAGATACTTCACAAGGTGGCCTCTGTCTTTGGAAAGACCTGGGAAATGGCCCCTGGGGACAGGGTGGGAAGCTGCAGAGGACTTTTGTGCATTTTTCCAGTCTTTGGGGAATTCGTTGGCTGTTTCTATACCTTCAGAATTTGGGGGGGAAGGGAGCAAAGATGGCCATTTCTCTTGCAGTTATGCTTCAACGCTGGGAATAGGTTTGACCTCTTGGTGGAGGTCACACTTTTACCTAGAAAACAGATAAATTCTGGGGGGAAATCAGCCTCCAGGGTGTCAGCTCAAATCCAGGCCCAGAAGGTGAAGCTGTCAGTTGATGCGGAAGCAGCAGTTTTCAAACCTGGATGCACAAGAGTCACCTGCGGCCTTTATTAAAATTGCAGTTTCCCGAATCCCACCTGGTAACATTTTGGTTTATTAGGTTGGAGGTGTAGTGCCTAGGAATCTGCATTTTAACAAGTACCAGGTAATTCTGTTGCAAGTGCTCTTCAGATCACACTTTTGCAGAACTCCAGCTCAGTCTTTCCCAGAAGCCACTTCATAAATTTTTTCAACTAGTAAAAGTGCTTAAGGATTTATGAGTATGTCCTCAAAGCATGGACTTCAGCACTGCTTCAACAGACAGGCTTATTATTGTGAATTTAAGACAATGGAATTATAAATTATTCATCCATGGTTGGAAAAAGGAACTTGACTCAACATCTGGGAGTTGAATGCAGTGTGTTTCAGATCACTTATGCTATTTCTATAAAAATAAAATTGTTTCAATCGAGGCGCCTGTACGACTTCCTTTTCCCTTACCTTGCAGGTTGCTCTGCTCTCTGAGTGCCCGCAGAGGGGCTGTTATATAGAGGGAGACTGGCAATCGATGTTCCCATCGGCTTCTTCCAGTCATTCCTACTTTCCCGGTCCAGGGGCCCCAGATCATGGATTCCCAAATGCTGAAATGCAAGCAATCCCCTGAGAAGCCTGTTAGAAAAACCTGTAGATTCCTGAAAAGTACCACCAAAAATTCTAGTTCATGAGGTGTAGGATGAAGCCTGAGAATCTGCATTTTAATCAGCATCCCTGGTAGGCACTGTTTTACACATCTCTAAGGGCACTCTTGGGGCACCTAGTAACTAATCTAGGCATTCTAGGCAGAGTATCTGGGGCCTACAAGCTTTTCTGGGGCTGACAGAAATATTTGAGACCTGAAAAATTGTGTTGGCTCCAAACTAGGAATAGACAACTGCAAAATCAAAACCATCTACCAAATATAACATGCCAGTTCTATCCATTATTAAATTTAGTATTCATAAAGGTTTCATTACATTTGAAAACAATTTGTAGGCTAGATTTTCTTTGCACTTCACGAAAGTTTCTGAATATGTATGATAATCATTAGAAAACCATAATCAATTGTACCCACATTTCAAAGACAGAGTTATAAAGCTGTGCTTCAAGATATTTTTACAGTGAATACTTATTTATATCCACATGTACATTTGTATCTATTATGGGATGTAGCTATGATTTAATATGTTTGATACCATGTTGGGGTAGGTGTTTGGGCCTTATGAAATGAAGGTGTTTGGGACTTATGAGGGATTTAAAATGCCCCTCAGGGAACATTTAAGATTTTCTTGGTCCTTGGTCAATGAGTTCATAGTACTCCATTTACCCGTGAAGTAGAGAGTGTTGCAATTCCTGTTTTATAGAGGAGGAAGCTGAGTAGTTTATTGATTTCCCCAAGAAACAGCAGCCAGTAAATAAGAGAGTCAGAATTCAAACTCAGTTCTTAGTACTTGAAATGTGTTATATCCTGTACTTCTGTGTCAGGAACCATACCAACAAAGACCACATGACCCATACCTTGGGCGGGCCAGATCTTTGTAATAGCCATGGATTACTCATATTAATATGAGGAAATTTGAAGATTTTTGATCAGAGTAGAAATACTTTTCATATTTTGGGTCAAAAAGCAACATATTGACAATAATCATCATGTGAAGATAAAGCTAGCTAGCAGAGAGCTGGCTTCTGGGTCTGGGAAGACAGTACAGCTATTTTAGCTGAAGATATGGAGGGCAGGGGTGGACTAGTGCTTGATCTATCTCTAGATCTGCTTCTCCAGCACATTAAAATCCCAGCGATACTGAGGGGTTATTCCAATAAAGCCTGAGCAAGATATTAATAGTATATGGGCCTTGTCACAAAGGCAGACCCATGCTCAGAGGATGCAGGGGTCTGAAAGCACAAAAGACCCATCAGGCTGTGTCTGGAGAGCTTTGTTCTTCTGAGCAGACCACAGACTCTGCCTGAGAGCCTGGGCTCTTCATGTTCACCCCACGGTGACCTGCCTACAGCTACTGCTCATGTATGTCCTACTACCACTCCCTCAGGGATGTGAAAACTTTTAAAAAGGGGCTGAGGGAAGAGCTATTGATCAAGTTATTTTTCTCTACCTATGAACAACAAGAAATACATATTCATTGCAGAAAAGTGAGGAAGCACAGATTAGCCAAAGGGGAGAAAAAAATCTCTGAAATTCCCCCACCCAGAATATATACTATTAATTTCTTCACATAGATGATTCTGATATTTTTTTCTAAGTAAAATATCTTAAATGCTCCCTGAGATGTCATCCTGGCCAGTCCCCTGCCTTCACATCCAGTACATTTTCCACTGATTGTTCCCTTACCAGTGCCAGTTTGTGAGATGTCGTGCCAGGTCACACTTCAGGAATAATAAAGAATGAGAACACATCTTACTCCCAAACATATGATGTCAGTGCTGAGATTATTCTTAAACTTGGTCCAGCAGTGAAGTCTCTGAATTCATTGTACTCTTTGGAACACCATGAAATATACCATTTTGTGATATATTAAGCCTAGTAAGTCAGGTATCAAAGTCATAAAGTATACTCATGGCTTAAGAAATTTTATGGGAAAAATATCATTAATTGAGAAAAGACCATGCACTAACTTAATCTTACATAACCTGGAAGACTGTCATTTGGTTTTAGTAGAGAAATACCACTACATATACTCATGACATATTGGTGCCCCATGGGTCTTTAGTTTGAGAAACTCTGATTCCTGGGATCATCTCTGGCAATTTACTTCTTCTTTCTGGGCTCCAGTGTTCTCATCTGTGTCAGGGTGCAGCCTTGATTAAGACTCAGGTCCCTGACTTTCAGTGCAGCACAGCAATGCAGGTGTCAGGTTCCTGAGAGGATCCCCAGTCCTTCTCCATCACCCCTTCTCATATGAAAACTCCTATTTCAATCACTTATGTCTTAGCAAAGTTGTTTTTATTTTCCTCTAGGATTATAGGATGGAACCTTCCTTGCATAGAACCATATACACAAACAAACACCCAGACTATTTTTGTGATGCTTTTCTCTTTAAAGCTGAAGGTTCATGACACTTGCATACTTACATGACTCTCTCTTCCTCCTTCCTCCTCTCTTTCCTTTCCTCTGTTTCTCCCTTTCTCCCTGACCCTCCCCTCCCTCTCATTGTGGGTGGTACATCTTTTGATTAAATGTAGTCTTTTGTTTTGGGAAACTGTCTTCCCTTTGTGATTTTTTTTCTCTTGAGTTTTCTTTTTGAATTTTATTTCAGATTCAGGGCATACATGTGCAGGTTTGTTACATGGATATTTTGTGTAATGATGAGGTTTGGGCTTCTAGTGAACCCCTTATCCAAATAGTGAACACTGTACCTAATAGATAGTTTTTCAACCCTCATTCCTCTCCCATTCTTCCCTCTTTTGTAGTTCCCAGTATCTATTATTTCCATCTTTATGTCCAGTGTACCCATTGTTTAGCTTTCACTTACAAATGAGAATACATGGTGTTTGATTTTCTGTCTCTGAGTTATTTCAGTTAGAATAATGGCCTCTAGCTCCATGCATGTTGCTGCAAATGACATGATTTCATCAATTTTATGGTTGCATAGTATTTCCCCATTGTACACACACACACACACACACACAATGTGATACAGTATTTATATATATAATGTGATACAGATATCACATTTTCTTTATCCAGTCAACCACTGATAAACATTTTAGTTGATTCCATGACTTTGCTATTGCAAGTAGTGCTGTGATGAACATGAATGCAGGTGTCTTTTGATAAAATGGTTTCTTTTCCTTTAGTTAGATACCTAGTTAGTGGGATTCCTGAGTTTAATGGTAGTTCTAATTTTAGTTCTTTGAGAAATCTCCAAACTGTTTCCTATAGGGGTTGAACTAATTTACATTGCTGCCAACAGTATATATGCGTTCCCTTTTCTCTACATCCTCGCCAAAATCTGTTACTTTTTGACTTTTTAATAAAGTTATTCTGACTTATTTTAGATGACATCTCATTGTGATTTTAATTTGCATTTCTCTTATGATTAGCAATATTGAACACTTTTTCATATGCTTGCTGGCTGTGTGTATGGTTTCTTTTGAGAATTGTCTATTCAAGTCCTTTTCCCACCTTTTAGTGGGATTATTTTTTTCCTTGTTGATTTAAGTTCCTTATAGACTTTGGATATTAGTACTTTGTTAGATGCATAGTTTGCAAATATTTCCTCCTATTCCTCAGGTTGTCTGTTTACTCTGTTGATTGTTTCTTTTCCTGTGCAGAAGAAGCTCTTTGGTTTAATTAAGTACAATTTGTTGATTTTTGTTTCTATTGTATTTGCTTTTAAGGTCTTAGTCATAAATTCTTTGCCCAGATCAATGTCCAGAAAAGTTTGTCTTAGGTTTTCCTCTATGATTTTTATAGTTTTGGGTCTTACATTTAAGTCTGTAATCCACCTTGAGTTAATTTTTATATGTGGTGGTAGATAGGAGTCCAATTTCATTCTTCTGCATGTGGCTAGCCAGTTTCCCCAGCACCATTTATTGAAAATAGAAAGTCCTTTCCCCACTGTCTGTTTGTTGACTTTATTGAATATCAATTAGTTGTAGATACGTGTCTTTATTTCTGGGTTGTCTATTCTGTTTCATTGAGCTATGTGTCTATTTTTTTTTTTTTGTATTGATACCATGCTGTTTTGGTTACTATAGTTAAGACTTCTTTTTGGTTTCTACCCCTGTGGGATGAAAATTTATTTATGCCCATTAGATTCCTTGGATTTGGTCCCATATCTCTTCAGATGGGTAATAAACTTTTCATAAACTGTTCAAGGAGTCTTTTCATTCCAACTTCTTCATCTTTGTTGCTGACTGCACATTTGGCAGTAAACACTGTTAGAAGTTTTCAAACATGGTTGCAAATTTTGTGACACCTTTCTGATTGAGAGTCTGTGTCCCTTCTCAAATCTGGGCACGCCTGCTCAGACAATAAAATACACTGTAAGTGAAGCTGTGGTACTTATGAGGCTAGGTCATAACGGGCTTTAGTTGCTGGGAATACTTGTTCTTGGAGTTTTGAGCTGCCATGGAATAGGTCCAGCATCCTTGAAACTGTCATGCTGGAGAGGTCACAAGTGGGTTTTCTGTCCCAGTCAAGCCTGCCTTCCATTATTCCAGACTGAGAACCAATCATTTGAGTGAGAAAGCTCTCTTGGAATTGGATTCTCCAAACCAGCTGTTCTAGCCTTCAGCTTCCTGAGTCATGTGAGTCATCCCAGCTAAGGGCTCAGACGCTGAAGCAAAGAAAATCCAGCCCTGCTGTGCCATTTCCCCATTCCTGACCCACAGTATCCATGAGCATAAAAAACTAGTGTTGTTTGACACCACTAAGTTTTAGGGTGGTTTGTTATGCAACAATTATTATAACTTAATACGATACCTGGAATTGGAATGTTACCATTACAAAACCTAAAACAAATAGCTCTGGCTTTGGGACTAGATAGTAGGTGGACACAGAAAGCAGTCTTGAGGACGCTGCTGTGAGGGCTTGAAGAGATATGAGGGCAGTGTTGTCAGAAGCTAGAGAAAAGGGGAGTTCTGTTTTGTAGTGGTGAGACATTGGTTAATACTGTGAGCTGCTGGGAAATAAAGAATATATTTAATGGAATGAATAATATAACTAAAAATTTCATACACAGTGTGGAATAAGGCACGGTGCTGAAAGGGCCACTTGGCACCTCCATTATGCCCCTGATCAAATGTGAGTAAAGAAACACACATTAAAGAATGTACTGTTTGATTTTTTTTTTTTTTTCTTTGAGACAGAATTTTCCTCTTGTTGCCCAGGCTGGAGTACAATGGCGTGATCTCAGCTCACTGCAACCTCTACCTCCCAGGTTCAAGAGATTCTCCTGCTTTAGTCTCCCAGTAGCTGGGATTACTGGTGTGCAGCACCATGCCCAGCAATTTTTTTTTTTTTTTGTATTTTTAGTAGAGATGGGATTTCACCATGTTGGTTGAAACTCCTGACCTCAGGTGATCCATCCACCTCAGCCTCCCAAAGTGTTGGAATTACAGGCATGAGCCACCATGCCCGGCCCTGTTTGACTTTTTGAATGGAATTTGGAGCAAACATAAAGATCTCTGGACAGTCATTTACCCATTAAAATATTCTCAAACTAACGAAGAGCCTTAGGGGAAAAATTAAATCAAGGGCATTGTCAGGAAAAAGTGGTCTCAAGGTAGAGATGAAGGCAGGGATGTGACTGTAACCCTGGCCTCCCTACCCTTTTCTTTGGTAAAACCTCAGAATGGTTTAAGATGATGCCTCATAGACACTTTCAAATAGATAAAAACTAAGAATCCTAAGAATGTGCCTCACAAACCCTAAGAATCTTAATCGTTTTGTCCCATAGTGACCTCACGGGGAGCCCAGGGAAGAGGAAGAGAGGGTTTATGTTGAAGAGATTTGTGGGTGTAGCTTCTATCTAAAGGAATAGGTTTTAAATTGATCATAAGAGGTCCACAGAGTTCTTAAAGGAACTATAACAGATTGAACAGAATGGGAAGGAGACAATAGAAAATGAAAAGAGGTCTTTGAAATCTCCCCACCTCCCCCAGGAGGCAGGTGGAGAAACTACTCAGCTATAGACAGGGGTGCCTTCGTGAAAAGGATGACTCAGAGGGCAGAGCCCAGAGCTCTCTAGAAAATCACCCCCAAAGGGCAGAGATAAGCCTTAAAGAAGAGACTGGCTTGTCCCAGCTGGATTTTAGAACAGCCACGATCCATGACTGCTGTGTGTCTCTGGTTTCCCCAAATTTGAACGAGAATGTCTATATTCATTAACTTAAGCCTGTTCCACCAGTCTAATTTGTGTGTGTGTGTGTTGCAAGGTGGTGCAGAAAAATAATGTTTTTTTGTTAACAGGTTTTAAAATCAAGAGAAACTGTAGACTGGGTGCTGAACTTGAAGAGCTTCATTTTGCACCTTGCCCTGATTTAGAAGATGATATTCAGAACCTTGTGCCTGAGCCTGATGCTGTAATGGGATGAAACTCTCAGAGAGTCTTGGAAGGGGGCTGAGTGGGAAGGATGTAAATGATTTGTGACCACAGCAAGACCGCAGTTGTTTTTAAATGGCCACAAGTTCTTTCACTTTTATCCCTTTCTCTGAATCTGGGTGGACTATGACAGCTTTGACAAATAGAGTACAGCAGAAGTTGTGGCTTCTGAGGTCAGGTCTTAAGTGTCCATGCAGTTTCCTCCTTGTGCTGCTGGGAACACTTGCTCTTGGAGCCATCAGCTTCCACATAAACTTCCAGTTACCCTGAGATGTCTGGCCATGCTGGTAAGGCCACATATGGGTGCTCTGATAATAGTTCAGCTAAGTGAGTCCTTCCACCATGCCAGCCCAGGTTTCAGATGTGTAAATGAAAAAGCCATCATGGAGGGGGATCCTCCTGCTCCAGTTGGTCTAGTCCTGACTGTTCCAGACTCCTCTAGCCATATGAGTCATCTCGCTCAAATGCTATGGAATGAGAAGAGCTTTTTTCTCTGTTCCCTTTCTGAATTCCCAACTCACAGAATCTATGAGAGTCATATAATTATTATTGTCTGCCACTAAACTTTGGTGTGATTTATTATGCAGCAATAGAGAACTGGAACAATGCTGTATCATTTAATTTCTTGCTCCTTATTTCTGAAACATATCAAAGGCGTAAGAGCCCAAGTGTTTTACTTGAAGAGAAGAGGTCTGACCACAGAAATTTCTTGGAGGAGGTTAGAGCAGAGTCCTTTGCTTGGCTCATGGATGGATAAGGAGATGTGCCCATCCAGAGGGATTGCAAAGTACCAAAGGAGAGGAGAGAGTCTCTATATTGTGGGCAAAGGCCAGTGATATGGTTTGGTTTTGTGTCCCCACCCAAGTCTCATCTCCATTTGTAATCCCCACATGTTGAGTGAAGGACCTGGTGGGAGGTGACTGGATCATGAGGGTGGTTTCCCTCGATGCTGTTCTCATGATAATGAGTGAGTTTTTGTGAGATCTGATGGTTTAACAGTGTGGCATTTCCACCCCACCCTCTGCCACCATGTAAGACATGCCTTGGTTCCTTAGCCCTCCCCAGCTGTGCAGAACTGAGTCAATTAAACCTCTGTTTTTATAAATTACTCAGTCTCTGGTAGTTCTTTATAGCAGTGTGAAAATGGACTAATACTAGCATTGAACCAGGAAAGGCTTAGTGCTACCTTCAACTTCAGATTCAGTGTGATGCTGAGGAGGAGGAGAATGGGTTTTTGGGTGAATGGTGGCCTTAGCAGAGAAATCCTTTAATGTAGGAGTGAGAGGGACAGTTCATGGTAGGAAACCTGGCATTAAGATTTTGTTGGGGCATAAGTAGTGTGGGCAAAGGTTTTGATCCTGAACAGAAAAGAGATGATAAGGACAGTAAGCCAAGACCTTCCTTATCAGGAACCTGGGACATTTGTTCCTGAACTGGTGGACCCATCACTTTGTATATCTTTAGTTTTTTTTCACAGTGACTTAAATGTCCTTCTTAAGTATAATGACTTCCAGTGTCACTGTTGAGAGTCTACTATTCTCAGATATGAAAGCATCCTCTTCTGAATTTCTTGGAACATTAAATGGGCATCTCAGTATTTTAGGCTTGATGGTATGCAGCCATTCCTACAGGAGAGCTGAATGTGCTAGGCTTTCCTTGATTGCTGAATGTTCTAGAAATCTTGTGAAACAAATATATTCTCACTGGATTTCAGAGTAGGGATTTATTCTTGAGTTGTTTGATGGGATAGTTTGTCTTTGAACAGACATTCGATTAGACAAAGGGCATGGGTAAGTTGGTTCTATTATGTTGACTTGGCCAATATTTAATTGAGAAGCTTTTATTCTATGTTAGGCATTGTGCCAGACTCTGCCTTAAAAAAAGAAGTGGTTTGAATCTTAGTTTAACCATTACATCATAGACATTTTAAAATATTTCTTTAAGCTTTGCTTGCTCATTTGTTTGTAATATCCTTTTATAGATTTGGTGTAAAGATCACTTGAAATCAAAGGAGAATAAATGGCGTAAGATTCATGAAACGCTTTCACATTTCTTAACTCATCAGGGTCAGGGTGATATCTTATTCAGTCATTTATTAATTCAACAAACCTTTATTGCAGCCTACCTTGTACCTAGCACAGAGTAGAAGCTCAGTTGACATTTACTAAATGAATGAATGAATACAAGAGTAATAATTACTATTATTTACCTGTAAGATTTTACTCCATAGCTTGCAGTCCTAACGGGGTGATATGTTTTGACTCTGTGTCCCTAACCAAATCTTATCTTGTAGCTCTCATAATTCACATGTGTTGTGGGAGGGACCTGGTGGGAGATGATTGAATCATGGGGGTGTGTCTTTCTTGTGCTGTTCTTGTGGTAGTGAATGGTCTCCGATGGTCTTAAAAATGGGAGTTTCTCTGCAAAAGCACTCTCTCGTTGCCTGCTGCCATCCAGTTAAGACGTAACTTGCTCTTCCTTGCCTTCCACCCTGATTGTGAGGCTTCCCCAGCCAGGTGGAACTGTAAGTCCAATTAAACCACTTTCCTTTGTAAATTGCCTAGTCTCAGGTATGTCTTTATCAGCAGTGTGAAAACAAACTAATACATGGGGTTACCCAATTTCTCAGTTATTTCCCTGTTGAGGGTTTTCCAGTTGGAATAGGGGCCAGTTTGAGATTTCCCTGATGTTGTTGCAGTGCTGAGGTGAGTGAAATGATTGGGCACCATGATGCCTTCCTGTATTGTGAGGGTTCTTCAGAGAGATGGAACCAATAGGATATATCTATCTATATCTAGATATAGATACATAGACATATAGATGTAGATATATAGATATATAGGTGTGTGTGCATACATACATGTATAGACATGTATACACACCTGTATACATACCTATATGCACACCTGTATACATACCTGTATACATGTGTGATTGCATATACACATATGTATACACATGTGCATGCACGCATGTATACAAGCATGTATACACGTATGCACATACGCATGGATACGCACACAGGTATGTGTGCACATGCATACATGCATGTGTGCATGTATGTATATGTACACACAGTCATATAGATGTAGATGTATGAGAGGGGATTTATTAGGGAAGTTGGCTCGTGTGATTATGGAGGCTGAGGAGTCTCATGATGGTCTGTCTGCAAGCTGAGGACCCTGAAATGCTGATAGCATGGCTCAGTCCAAGTCCAAAGGCCTAAGAACCAAGAAAGCCAATGGTGTAACTCTCAGTCTAAGGCCAGAGTCCCTGAGAACCCAGTAATGGGGCAGGGGCACTGATGTAAGAATAGAAAGGGGACATATATTGGGGAAGGAAAAGAGAAGGTGGGAGTTTTGCTCAAGGGAGTGTGTGATTCAGGTAATCTTGAAGTTGGCTGATGCCCTGGGTCCCTCAGCGATCTGGGTAAACATTGGCCCAAAGGTAGCTAAAACCATTCCTTTGGATTTTTGAGAGACTGATATGGTTGGAGTTGTGTCCCCACCCAAATCTCATCTTGAATTGTAATGGCCATAATCCCCATGTGTCAAAGGAGAGACCAGGTGGAGGTAATTGAATCATGAGGGCGGTTTCTCCCATGCTGTTCTCATGATAGTGATTATGTTCTCATGAGATCTGATGGTTTTATAACGAGCTTATCCTTCCTGCTGCCTTGTGAAGAATGTGCCTTGCTTCCCTTTTGCTTTCTGCCATGATTGTAAGTTTCCTGAGGTGTTCCCTGCAATGCTGAACTGTGAGTCAATTAAACCTCTTTCTTTTACAAATTACAGTCTTGGGCAGTTCTTTATAGCAGTGTGAAGACGGACTAATACAGAGCCCCATGCCTTCCTTCTGCAGGCTTCCCTCTGCTGTGCAGCCTCTGTTCCCAAACATACAGACTCATCTTGGTGCCTGCAAATTCCCATTTTTACCATGTGCCCTCGATGGAGGTGCTGGCTTCTGGCCTGTTCTGAGCATTCTAGAGCATCACAGGTAGAATATCTCACAGTGTCATGTACCAAGGCCCTGCCACTCCCTGGTTGCGTCCACCTCTGCATCACTGCTCAATACCCCTTCCAAAGCCCATACTCTGACCAAGTTAACTTCCCTGCTGCTCCCACCTCTGCATGAGGGAGTTAGGCCTCTAATTGAAATTCCTCTCTTGTAGAAAATAGCCCCACAGTCTGCCTTCCCCTAGCTCCCCTTGTGAATCTGGAAAATGTAATCATCTCCAGAACTGGGATTAGTCAAATCAAGAGGGAGATTTGGTGTCACTGAGTACAGCTCTATGCTAGTAATAGCAACTTCTGTCTTTCCTTTTTAATCCCTGGAGCATGGTGGGCCCCAGGAAAGCCACTGTACTCCACCCCCAGGCTTCATTGAGCACCTCCTCTGGGCCAAGCTCCAGGGACACAGAAGTTAAGACAGAGACACACATCTCAAGTGAGTTAATATTGCAGACCCCAGAGCACCACTTCCAGGGGTCCCTGCAAGCCTGAGAAGCTTGCCCCAGAATCTTCTGCCACCTCCTCCCCATGTGGTTGCCCCCCCTTTGCTGGGCAGACATGGCTAAAGAAATCTCCAGCTGGGGCCAGGAGGGCCTCATAGTCATCAAAGGCCTCAAGTTTAGACATTGTTGTTATTGCCACCCTTTCATCCTTTCATGCAGTCCCTGAGTGCCTCTGATAAGATTGAAAAAAAAAATCATATGATATTAAACTGTATCTCTTTATCAGATGACAGTTTGTGAAATTTAAGCATTTAAAATATGTTATAATTGTGTAACAATGATACAGCTTTTCTTCATTTTTCAACATTCTGGGGGCCACAAACAAAACAAAACAAAAAATAGATGTGGATTAGTCCTCTCGTCTCTGAAAGACCCTGGTAAGTGGCAGCCTCTGTGTGTTCAGAGGCTTAAGAGGAGCCTAAGAAGGTTTCAGGGCAAGTAATTTGCTTTAAGTTAATCTGCTCAGTGATTGTGCCTACAGCAGCCACAATAGCGAAGGCAGACCTAGTGTATCTGAAATGAAGTTTGTAAGGGCTCATAGGGGTATCAAAAAGGCTGAACGGTGGGCAAGTAGTGCTTTGATATGATTTTTGGCTATCACCATGGCAGCCCCTTCAGGGACTGCTGGAAATGAAAGCCAAGCTGGGAGAATGTGGGGGAGAAGTGGTCAGTTCCTGTTGCCTGGGTCTGGCTTGAGAACAGAGACATGACTGCCCTTTAATGGCCCTTCCGCCCAGGCTGTGGTGTTCTTGTAGTCTTGACCAGTGGTCCCTTTGTTGTTGTAATTTCTGCTTTAAGAGGCCACTCTGCAACCTTGTTTTTTTGTTCCCTTTCAAGTTTTGCAAGCTGTACCAACCCACCATTGCAAAATCATTTACACACTTTGCCTTCTATCTGCAAATAAAAAAAAATGCCTGATGGGAAAAGTAGGATGGTAAATGATCTGATCCTCTCAGTGTGACCAAAAGAGGAATTAATAAAACCCTAAAAGTTTGCACGTTGACAGAGCCAATGGTGAAATAGATACCACCAAGCAGAGGCAGCTACATGTTAGTTACCCCATTATTAACGCTCTCCCATCAAAAAGTACATCCTACCAACAGTACATCACTTTTAGTGATACCAGGAAGAAAAATTGATTAAAAAAAATCATGTCCAAGTTTTTCTAAAGGGAAGAGTGTACAAGTGTCTACTGAAATCGCCCTTTCTTCCAATATGTGCTGGCCACTGCTCAAACGGACATGTGCCTTCCCGTTGGAGTTGGCAGTGATGATGCCTCTGCCCCACTCTGCTAGGGGTTCCCTTGGGGCAGTGGCTGCATCTATTTCTTTATATCCACAGTGCCTAGCACAGTTCCTGGAGTTTGGTAAGCACTCGCTTCCATGTTTGTGGATTGGATGAGTGACTAGAAGGAAGACATGAATGCATGCTGTTTAGGGCGAAAGAAAGCACGACCTGCTCCTCATTTCTCCAAAGCTGTCTCCTCATTTTTCCAATGAGGTCATTTAAGTCGAACATTCAGCAGATGCTACTTGATCAAGTTTTTTGTGGTTGTTGAACAGATGTAGAGCTGTACTCAATGGCGTCAGTCAGCTTTCCTGGGAGATAGTGCAGAACAATGAGCATGTGTGTTTCCTTTGAAGTGTATAACCAATGGCTTCATTAGTCATGGGCGTTTGAAGCCTGACCCGGAACAGTCTTGGAAGTTAATTTGTTTCTGCAGAACATTTGAGAGTTGACTACATGTCAAGTACTCTTCTAAGCATTCTGGCCACAAATGCTTATTTCATCCTTGTGTTTGTATGAGGTAGAATCTAATGTTATTCTCAGTGGTACCAATGAGGCTAAGATATTTGTACCAGCTGACAGGTTTTGTAAATGGCACAGCTGGGATTCAAACCAACTTATGGTGTCTCAAAACCTCAGGCTGTGCTGGAAAGAGCTATTATGCCACGAAATATACTATGACATTCCCATCAAAGATGGCAAGTGAGTGGAATAGAGAGAGGCTTGTTAGTGTGTGGTCCTGGAGGTTCTGAGGTTCTGGGAGGGCTTTGTTCATTGATTGAACTTAGTAAGTAAAGTGCAAATAATGGTGAGCCTTCTGGGATAGACCACATTGGTTGAAAAAGGGGAATTCTAGGGTGAAGCAGGCAAAGTGAAAGTTTAAGAGGACTCATCAAATGAAAAAATCAGATCCCGGGAAGAACACTAGGTAATATTAAGGTCTGGAAGGGATGCCTGAGGTCATCTAGTTCAGTGGTTCCTAGACATTTTGGTTTCATAGGCCAAAGAAATATCTGGGCTGAGTGAGTTGACAACTTTTTGTTTGGTAGGTAAGTATATTTTTACAAAGCAACCGTTGACTAGTACCAGCATTTCTTAAATAGAAATATACTTTAACAATAAAAAAAATGGAAAAGGGTAGAGATTCAGAATAAAACAGTCTCTATTTAGAAAAGACAGTTGGAAACTTTACGTTGGCATTTAAAAAGAAATGATACTCAGTATCTCCTCGGTTCTAAGGTGCTCTGTTATAAAGCATATCATCAATTCAAATGACAGTCACCTTAAATCTAGATAGTTGAAGATGCATCCTGATTTTAGAAACATTAAAGTATGTTTTGGATTTTCTGTATTTGAAAAAAAAATGACATGTTTTCTTAATACTTGGAAATTATATGACATGTATGTATTTTCTTGATGTAGGTGTGCTGTGTATGGGGGGGCAGGTGGTGGGTGTTCTGTGTTCATTGATGTGCTAGGAAAGTGGATCTTGAATGCCAACTTATTTAGGTACCTTGTTGAAATCCAGATTCACACAGGAATGGTTTGGAATGTTCTGAGTGATGCGCAGCAGCCACAAGCCTCCCTCCAGTCCGTCTGTCCTTCCCTTGCAGGTGTGTAGAGGGGGTGTCTGTGCAGGACTTCTGGACTGCGGGAAAGGTCTGTGGAGGTGGGGACTGTGTTGCTCACAATCCCGCTGGCCAGCACGGCATAGTCAGAAACTGATCTTAGATACCATTGACCAGGGACTTATTTTATTTTAATTGATTAATTAGTGTCTTAATAGCCAGAATGGGCCATGGGAGCCACAAATTCAGTCTAATCCCCTTTTATCAATACAGAAGGTGAGGCTAGAGAGCCTCACTGAGGCCTGTGGTGACCCAGAGCGTGCTTGGTTGGTCATCCTGGTTCTTTTTAACCATCTCGCGCAGTCACTGTACTGAAAATATTTGTGTTTCAGGTCCAGGAGGCAACTTTCTGTGGGTGCACTTTTTTGTTTCCCAGGGGATGGGTACTGCTATACTTTCCACACAAACACATCCATAACTGAAGACAGACCCAAATATTCCTGGGAACCAGGCAGGCAGAGGACAGGAGGTGACCAGGTCACACATGTCTATCGAAGCCACCACCTTCTTCTGAGCTCTGGCCTATCGCTGCCAAGAGGAAAACGGGGCCCCCTGTGTTCTCAGAACTTCCAGTCATTTAAGGGAAATAGTAAGTCCAGATTTGAAATGAAATTTCTCACTTTTTAAATTTTGGCAATTCAAAAAAATAAAAACACACACACACAAAACAAAAGCATTGTGCAAACCAAACAAAACCTGTCTGATTTGATGCCTGATTTGACGTCTCCTTCCAACGTGCACCCTCTGTTCTAAAGAATCATTGAGAGTTGTGGTCTTGACCTTCTGAAGTTTGGCTTGTAGAAGGCTTTGCAGGAGTAAATTGCATTTAGCCATACGGCAGAAGATTGTCATGCCATTATTTAAGAACATTTTACAATGATGACAAAATAGGTAAGGCATGATTAGTGGATAAAGCAGGATACAGCATTTTTGATATACCACAGTCCCCAGCCGTACAAAACTGTACCTCAGAGACCTATGACAAGTGGTCAGAAGTTATTATGTAACTCTTTTCCTCCTTCTTCGTACTCTAAACTTTCCAAGTTGCCCATAATAAATATGTGTTCCTTTTTAAACAAGAAAGAAAATAAATAAAAATGTTCATTTATAGTTATGCCACTCTTAGGAACGTATCCTAAGATGACTGAATAAATATACAAAGGATTTTATTCACAAAGTTACTCTGGTGATTTTATTTATAATAGTGAAAAATTGGTAGCATGTCCAATAATTGGGCAATATTTGAGTAATATATGGAATAATTATACAATGGTGTATTTTGCAATCATTGTTTCGATATTAAGTAATCAAATAGAGTAATGGTTATAATATAAAGTGACAAAATAGGACATAAAATTGCATAAGCACTTGGATTAAAATTGAGCTTAAAACACCTCATGCATAGGAAAAAGGCTAAAGAAAAATGCCAGAATGTATGATAATAAGGTTTGTGACTGGCTGTTAGGTTCATGGGTAACATTTTGTTTTTGGATTTTTACTTTCTTTGGTCTTTTCCAGATTTTCTTTAGTAAGTGTAATTCTTCCAAAAAAAAAAAAGAAAGAAAAAAGGATGTTGCCATTAACTCACCTTAGATACACACTAACATACTAAATACACAAAAAGTTATCTGTCTGATACAATTACAGATGTTTTTTCTAATGTGATTATATACTTTATTCTCTAGAAATATACTTCAAATCATTACCTTTATTCCTTGACTGCCAGGAAGCTCAGAGTTCAATTTATTGTTTATCAAAGTAATTATATTTGCCATGGGTTTTGATTAATTTGTGTTTCTTCTCTCTTCTGATTTTAAAAGTTATATATAATGATCTAAATATTATTTTTTTTCTATTTATATGATGCTATTATTTTATTACAAACTACTTCAAATTCTCTTGCAAAGTGGGTTGTCAATTTTAATAAAGAATAAGTCTACAATCTTTTTTCCCATGATTTTACAGCAGTGAGGGAAGTGTTAAACTGTTAAATCTCTATATAAATATGTATAAATATGTGTATCGGTCTGTATACATCTGTATGTATATACATATGTAAGAATTCTTGAATACTTATGAATCTTTGATAATCCAAATGTGTTGACTACTTTTCTTTTTCTACTTTAAAAAAATTTTTTAATAGCTTGGGCCCTTAGAAATCATAGATGGTATTAATGAGAGACTTCAACTCTTCAGTATTTAAAATAAGCTTTACAGAAATAGTCTAAAGTCAGTGGATAAATATTCAAACTAAAATTTTTCTTTGCTTTTGACTTTCCAACTCAGTGTGGTAACACTTTTTTTTTTTTTTTTGAGACAGAGTCTTGCTGTGTCGCCCAGGCTGGAGCACAGTGGTGCAATCTCAGCTCACTGCAAGCTCTGCCTCCCGAGTTTACACTATTCTCCTGCCTCAGCCTCCCGAGTAGCTGGGACTACAGGTGCCCGCCACCTCGCCTGGCTAGTTTTTTTGTATTTTTTTAGTAGAGACGGGGATTCACCATGTTAGCTGGGATGGCCTCGATCTCCTGACCTCGTGATCCACACGTCTCGACCTCCCAAAGTGTTGGGATTACAGGCTTGAGCCACTGTGCTCGGCCAGCAACACTTTTATCTCACACTGAGTAGATCGTTTACTTTGAATTCAGAAATTTTTTTTATGCATAAAATCCCAGAAAGTAAATTATTAATTTATAATTACATTATATTCTGAAATTGAAACTCTCAAAGCCTACTGTTTAGGGAGGGAAGAAATGGAAGGGTCTTGTTGCAGTGAAGAGATTGGGCATGTGGGTGTGTGCTCTGCCTCTGGTCATTGTGGGGGTAGCTGTTGATATCACAGAATGTGTTCCTCCTTGGTGGCTCTTACTGAAGCTGCTTCGATTATCAGTCTAAATTGAAATCATTTTTATTTTAAATGCTGCAGCAGTTTTGTCCCTTAATCTAATGGAACTCCCCATTTTTGAGATTTTTTATTCTGCCTTCCTGCTGTTTTCTTACTCCTCAGTGTTGCCAATGGTGTTGGAGCTATTATTAATACATTAGGCCGACGCATCCCATTCATTAGCATGAGGGCCCGGGGCTGGAGGAGAGCATGATGTTGGCCATGTGCATTAGCCATTGGCTAAGAGACTGCATCAGCTTCCACTCTTCTTTCTAAGGAGCAGCTGTCATTGGACTGAACAACGGCCTCCTCATCCCAGGACTCTCTTTAGCGGGAAGAGCACTGGACATAAATTTGGATAGGTTCAATTTGAGCCCTGGCTTGGCATATAATGACGCTGTGACCTTGGGAAAGACTTGCAACCTCTCAGCCCCAGTTTCCTTATTAGTAAAAGCAGAACAATATTTGATCTTGTAACATCATTGGACCATTGTGAAAATTCAACCAAAATATATACCAACTGTAAAGTGCTGTAGAATGATAGTAGGCATGTATTTGTCTTCCCAGACCCACCCTCCTTGCTTTAGGGATAGCATTACCCTTCTTCTGGGGCAGTTGCCTTGCCTTGTTCCTCATTCTCACCTGGGCTCAATGGGACCTGACATCTTAGAAGACAATCTTACCCTTTTGAGCACAGTAATTCGTCTAAATTAAATTTTACCTGCATCTGTTTTTACATCTATGCTGTGTGAAAAACCACCCCACAACTTAGTGACTTAAAATAGTAATGACGTTATTTTCATGATTCTTTGGTTACTGGGTGGTTCTTGTGATGCTTTCAGATGTGTTCTCTTATGTTGCTGCAGTCAACTGATGGCTTGAGTGGGGCTAGAGCGTCTGGGATGGCCTCACTGACATATTTAGGGCCTTGGTATTGGTCTGGGCCTCTCTTTCCATGTAAGTTCACTCTGGGCTCCTGTCACACAGTGGAAGCACACCATCATAGCAAAAATGGAAGCACGAGGCCTCTTAGGCTGAGGGTTAGATGTCAAAAAACATGACTTCTATTATATTTTGGTTAAAATAAAACACAAGGTCAGCTCAGATTTAAGACAAAGGGGAATATACTGCACCTCTTGATGGAGGGAGTAGCAAAATCACATTTCAAAAAGTCACATGTATGGACACAGAAGGAATTACTACATTAATATTCACAAATAATCTGCCATATTACTAATGCTGGAAAGCTTTTGGGCCAAGATGCATTAGCAGCCCTTGTTCCAGCCTTGTGGAAGGAGTTGGTGTGCAGTAGAAGATAATGCAACTGACTTCTGGAGAGAATCAGGGACAAGTGCTAGAGAGCTCTGAATCAGCTTTTAAAGCAGCTCTGTGCCTGCTCTTACTGCAGTTTGAATTATGCCAGCAAGTTATCCTGCCCCTTCTCCCATAATCTAGCTTAGGTTTGATTTCTGTCACATGCTCTCCAGGAGTAAGCTCAATATATGCTTATTACTTTTCCCTTTGTTTGACTTTCCTGGAGAATGGACAACAGGATTGGGAGTAGAGATCTATGAGTTTTAAATTAATTATGTAGACTGGCACAGCAGCCCTGTCTTTCTCCGTCTCATCCTCAGCCAGCTCAAAACTGAATAGGCTGGCAACTTTCTTGCTATCATTATTCACTCTTATTCTGAGGGTAGAAATGACTATGAGCTTCCAGTATGCAGCATCTTGTGAAAGATCAGAACTTGAATGACAGCATCAGAAGAACATGAGGGTATGCACGTGCAAGTTCCTTCATTTCTTCTCAAGAATGATTTTAAAGTTTGCACTAGGAGAAGCTCCTGAAACATCTGTTAGCAGTTTGGTAGAATCTACAGTCTTGTTACAATCTTAGATTAATTTATTATGGCAATGAATACATCAGACTTGATCTCCAAGGGCTCTCTGTAAATCAATTCTAAACCCTCATTCTCTGGGGTCATCTTTTTGGCATAAATGGGATCAAGAGAGGTTGTTAGTCTTTTGAGACTGTAGACTTTAAAATCTTGAAATTCAGTGCTTCAGAAATAAAAAGCAAACTCTAAAATCTTTAATAATCAAAAGAGGAGATGATAATCATTTTCTGCAGTTAGCCATTCAGGCTGTCACCCATGCCTTTTATCTTTAGATTTCTCTAGTTTTATGTAGAATGTCATTATGCAATTATCTTAGAAAACTTCTTCCCAAGAATTTGACTTTTCAGTATTCTGTCATTTAATTCTCTAATTGCATTATTTTCCCAAAGCATTTCTTTAGTCCAACTCACAATAAATATTTCTTAGGGTAGGTCCTACACGCACTCTTGGAATGTGCTCCTTTTGTTGGAAGAAAAGAGAGAATTTGGCCTGGATTAGGGTCACCAAAGATCCAGTGTAGTGGAGATGATGCTGATGCTGAGGCCACCTCTTGGATTGGCCTTTGGGAAGCCCTTTTCTGGGTGCCCTTCTCTTAGGAAGACAGAGGAAAATGGTCATGTAGGATATTTTATATTCCCATTTATAGCCTTTTCTTGTAAACACTTTTTTTTCTATGCTACTTCCTGCTGGATTAGTAGAGACAAAAGGTGGTAGGGGAAGACATGTAGTGGCTGAGTTTAATCCCTGAAATCAGACAGACTCAAGTTTGAATTCTAATCTTGTCTTTTACTGTTCATACAACAATAAGCAAGTTGCTTAGCTTCTCGGATCCAATTTCTTCATCTGTAAAGTGAGGAAAATACCTTCTAGGCTTGTTGTAAATATTAAATGACAAAATATAAGTATCCGGCACTGTGCCTGGAATATAGTAAGTGTTCAATAAATGTTATCTGTTATTATTACAGTATTTGTATAACTTAACTAACTGCAATTTAATTTATCTAAAGAGGTTGGAATACTGTTGTCCTAGTCAATGTGGGCTGCTCTAACAAAGTACCATAGACTGGGCAGCTTAAAAACAACAGAACTTTATTTCTTACAGCTCTGGAGACTGGAAGTTGAATCAGGATACCAGCATACTCAGGTCCTGGTGAGGGCCCTCTTCTGGGCTGTAGAATGAGGACTCCTTGGATCCTCACATGGTGGAAAGCAGGTAAGAGAGTTCTCTGGGGTCCTTTTTGTAAGCATGATCTGATTACCTTCCAAAGGCCCCTATCCCAATACCATCACATTGAAGGTTTGGATTTCAACATTTGAATTTTGGGGCATGTAAATGCTTCATACATTGCAGCAGTCATGGGGCAGAAGAATCACCTTGGATTTTAAGTGTAATTCCTAAATCTTAAGGCAGCCTCTCCTTTCCCAGAGTGGGCTGCAGTGTGACTTTCAGAAGCAATGTATTTGCAGGGCCTTCACATGGAGAAACTGAAGACAATTGCCCTAATGTTGAGATTTAATCCTGGAGAAAAGTATGTCTAAATATCTTAAAGAGTAAATGGCACTTGAGAAAGGCCCAGCCATTTTTTACTTTAAATCAAAATAAACAGGGATATTTATGGGTTCCTGTTTAGGTATCTGGAGTCACCTGAATTGGTCTTCATGCTGGCTAAACATCTAGATTCTTATGATGACTATTTAAGAGCAAATAAAACTTCTCTGTCTTCTGAAGTAAGTGTCTAAAAGGTTTTTATGGGAAGTATAACAGTGCTTCTGGAGTTTGCAGCTAACTTTGAGAATGTCTCTGGAAAGGAAATACCATGTTCTTTGGAGCCCAGTTGGGCCCAACATTATCACATGCCCAAGAACTGGGTAAGCATATTATCCCAGTTTTCCTGGAATAGTTCCAACCAACATCATTGTCCCAACATCATTATTAATAGTACTTCATTTTACTCAAAAGCGTCCTGGTTTAGGTGACAAATTATATGGTCACCCTGTCTAAAACTTCATGTTCTATCTTTATTTTATTTTAAAAATTTAAAATATTTAGGGATGGGCATGGTGGCTCACACCTGTAATCCCAGCACTTTGGGAGGGTGGGCAGATCACTTGAGGCCAGAAGTTTGAGATCAGCCTGGCCAACATAGTGAAACCAGATTTCTACTAAAAATACAAAACATTAGCTGGGCGTCGGGGGTGCTCACGTGTAATCCTAGCGAGTCAGGAGGCTGAAGTAAGAGAATCTCTTGAACCTGGGAGGCGGAGGTTGCAGTGAGCTGAGATTGTGCCACTGCACTCCAGCCTGGGCAACAGAGCGAGACTTTGTCTCAAAAAAATAAAATATTTATTTGTAATAGACCAAATTATTATTATCACAATAACATTCTCAGCTCTTAGTGATAGAAAAATGTTCCTCTGTTTCAATGAAGTGGAGTTTGTCCTTTTATGAGACACTGCAGACAATGAGAAATATGTAAGTCTTTGGGTTTCCCTTTTTGCTGTGGCTGCCAGGAAGCTCAAGGCTAATTTGGAGCTCAATTACAGGATCATCCATAGCTTCAGATTTCTAAAGCAAATTATTCCCTTACCTGCCATTGTTACTTGGTTTGTGTTTCAATTTTTATTGTGAGATCATTTTCCTAAGGATGATTTCAAATTATTTTTAAAAATAAGTAGAATATAAAAATGGAAAAGGTTGTGAATATTTTAGTTTTAGCATCTAAAGCCAATGAACTGACCAAACACAAGGTATTTCTTGTGGATATCTAGAGATCCCTCTTCTTCATGGTCACACTTGATAATGATGTGATGGTTAATTCTGGTGCTGTGGTAGGGTACATCATTTGGCCCTAATGCCTTATGCCTCCCTCTATTCATGACTTTTGCCAGATAACTTTGTAGTGCCCACCACTGGGTGTGGGACGATTGTCTTGGCTCACTCATTCTTGGACTGGTTGATTGTTTCTCTGGGCATTGACAAAACTGAACAGTAAAAGCTACAGCCTTGGAAATCTTGACTGTGTTTAGCTGTGAGGAAGGGATTTCTCCTCTTTCAGAGAACCACAGCAGCCTGTCTGGAATGTCTACCACAGGAAAGGATCTTAGCAGCAGTGGGCAAGTACTGGACTGCATAGGTCTGGTTTCCAACAAGGACTCCTTGTGGCAACAAGAAGCCATGAAAAATAGTGGCTCAAATAGATTTCAGTGGTCGGCATTTAGATAAAGACTCTATGAAGATCATCTTAGTGTATAAAGAAGAGCTGGTACCATTCCTACTGAAACTATTTCAAAAAATTCAGAAAAAGGGAATCCTCCCTATTCATTCTATGAGGACAGCATCATCCTGATAGCAAAACCTGGCAGAGACACAGCAAAAAAGAAAACTACAGGGCAACATCCTTGATGAACATAGATGCAAAAATCCTAACAAAATACTAGCAAAATTAATCTAGCAGCACATCAAAAAACTAATCCACCATGATCAAGTAAGCTATATGCCTGGTGTTCAAGGTTGGTTCAATGTATGCAAATTGATAAATGTGATTCACCACATAAATAGAACTTAAGGACCACATGATCATCTCAATAGATGCAGAAAAGGCTTTTGATAAAATTCAACACCCCTTCATGTTAAAACCTGCAACAAGCTAGACACTGAAGGAACATACCTCAAAGTAATTAAGAGCCATATGTCAAAAATCCACAGCTGACATCATATTGAATGGGCAAAAGCTAGAGAACCCCTTGAGAACCAGAACAAGACAAAGATGCCCTCTCTTACCACTCTTATTTAATATACTACTGGCAGTCCTAGCCAGAGCAATCAGGCAAGAGAAAGAAATGAAAGGCATCCAAATAGGAAGAGAAGAAGTCAAGCTATCTGCTTGCAGATGATATGATTCTATACATAGGAAACCCTGTAGTCTCTGCCCAAAAGCTCCTAAATCTGATAAACAACTTTAGCAAAGTTTCAGGAACAAAATCAGTGTACAAAAATCAGTAGCATTTCTATACACCAACAACATCCACGTTGAAAGACAAATCAAGAATGTAATCCCATTCACAATAGCCACAAATTGAATAAAATACCTAGGAATGCAGCTAACCAAGGATATGAAAGACTTCTACAATGAGAATTACAAAATGATGCTGCTCAAAAAAATCAGAGATGATAAAAACAAATAGTAAAACATTTCATGCTCAGGGATAGAAGAATCAATATTAGTTAAAATGGCCATACTGCCCAAAGCAATTTATAGATTAAATGCTATTCCTATCAAACTACAAATGACATTCTTCACAGAATTAGAAAAAAAAGATTATAAAATTCATATGAAACCAGAAAAAGAGCTCGAATAGCCAAGGTAATCTTAAGCAAAAAGAACAAAGCTGGAGGCATTACATTACTAGACTTCAAACTATACTGCAGGGCTACAATAACCACAACAGCATGGCACTTATACAAAAACAGGCACATAGACTAATGGATCAGAATAGAGAGCCCAGAGATAATGCTGCACACTTACAACCATCTGACTTTCAACAAAACTGACAAAAATAAGCAATGGTGAGAGGACTCCTTATTCAATAAATGGTGCTGGGATAACTAGTTAACTATGTATGCAGAAAATAGAAACTGGACCACTTCCTTACACTACATACAAAAATCAAGTCAAGATGAATTAAAGACTTACATGTAAAACCTAAAACTATAAAAACCCTGGAAGATAACTTAGAAAATACCATTCTGAGCATATAGGGCTATGCAAAGATTTCATGATGAAGACTTCAAAAGCAATTGCAATAAAAAACAAAAATTGACAAATGGGTTTAATTAAACTAAGGAGTGTCTACACAGCAAAATAAACTATCAACAGAGTAAACAGACAACTTACAGAATGGGAGAAAATGTTTACAGGCTATGCATCCGACAAAGGTCTAGTATCCAGAATTTATAAGAAACCTAAACAAATTTACAAGCAAAAACAACCCCATTAAAAAGTGGGCAGAGGACATGAACAGATACTTTTCAAAAGAAGACATATACATGACTAACAAGCATATAAAAAAATGCTCAATATCGCCAATTATTATGGAAATGCAAATTGAAACCACAATGAGTTACCATCTCACACCAGTCAGGATGGCTGTTTATTTTTTTCTTTCATCTTTTTGTTTTTTAACTTTTACTTTAGATTCAGGGGTACACATGCAGGGTTGTTATACAGGTAAACCCATGTCATGGGGGTTTGTTGTACAGATTATTTCATCACCCAGGTACTAAACCTAATACCCAATAGTTATTTTTTCTGCCCCTCTCCTTCCTCCCACCCTTCATCCTCAAGTAGGCTCCGGTGTCTGTTGTTCCCTTCTTTGTGTTAATGAGTTCTCATCATTTAGCTTCCATTTGTAAGTGAGAACATGCAGTATTTGGTTTTCTGTTCTTGTGTTAATTTCCTAAGGATAATGGCCTCCAGCTCTATCCATGTTCCTGCAAAAGACATGATCTTGTTGGTTTTTTATGGCTGCATAGTATTCTATGGTGCGTATGCCCCACATTTTCTTTATCCAATGTGTCATTGGTGAGCATATAGGTTAATTCTATGCCTTTGCTATTGTGAATAGTGCTGCAATGAACATTCATGTGCATGTGTCTTTATAGCAGAGCAATTTATATTACTCTGTAAAATTACAACATCCGTAATTTTTGGACTTTAATAATAGCTATCATTTTAATAGCCATTCTATTATTAAAAAGTCAAAAAATGACAGATGCTGGCGAGGTTGTGAAGAAAAGGGACTTCTTATACACTACTGGTGGGAGTGTAAATTCATTCAGCCATTGTGGAAAGCAGTTAGGTGATTTCTCAAAGAACTTAGAACTACCATTGACCAAACAATCCCATTACTGGGTATATACCCAGAGGAGTATAAATCATCCTGCCATAAAGACATGTCACTGCAGCACGGTTCACAATAACAAAGACGTGGAATCAATCTAAATACCATCAACAATAGACTGGATAAAGAAAATGTTTTGTAGTATGTATACACCATGGAATACTATATAGCCATAAAAAGAATGAGATCATGTCCTTTGCAGCAACATGGATGGATCTGGAGGCCATTATCCTTAGCAAACTAACACAGGAACAGAAAACCAAATACTGCATGTTCTCACTTAGGAGTGGAAGCTAAACTCTGAGTATGCATGGACACCAAGAGGGGTACAATAGACACCAGGGCCTACATCAGGGTGGACGGTGGAAGGAGGGTGAGGATTGAAAAACTGCCTATCAGGTACTATGCTTATTACCTGAGTGATGAAATAATCTTTATACCAAACCCCCACGAGATGCAATTTACCTGTATAACAAACCTGCACATGTACCCCTGAGCCTAAAACAAAGGTTAAAAACAAACAATTTGAGAACTACAAAAAAAAGGAAGATCATCTTTGGGTTGTGTGAACGCCAAGGAGGTACATCTTAATGGAAGAAGACATGCACATCTTATCTCCTATTAATAAGACAGGTAGGGGATCAAATTGTTAATTGTAAAAATGAGAGCCACGTGATACCTGCCTGCTTGTGGAGCAGTTCAGTCGTCACTTTCGATGTGGAGGGAATGTGCCTCTCCGTTTATGATATGGACTGGAGACTAGATGGGGTCCATAAGGAGGTGTTTTAGGAAAGGGGTGACCTCTGACTTCCTATTTAGGGTCCTAAGTTGAGAATGCATGTAATCCAGATCCAGGTGACATTTATGAAGGTGCCCAGCCTGCTGTGCTGAGTTGCACAGTAAGTTGCAGTGGCTGGAGCTGCCTAATGAGGCATGAGATGGACTGTAATGCAAAGCGGGAGACAGTAACAAATTAGTCACGCAGATGGCTTTGAAAGGTGAGCTGCAGCCATACAAACTCACAGCCTGAATTTCTGGCCAGAAGTGTTGTGTTGCAAAGCAGTTGCCTTCCATGCATTCTTTAAAAAAGAAAAAAGAAACAGTTATCCCCTAGAGGGCATTTCAGATTCCTACTTCTTGTTTCCCTTGCCAGAAAATAGAGATACAGAGGAAAAATTCCCTGGGAGGAAAATATAATTTGAGGGGTGATCGTTGTTTATTTGCTTCATTTAAAATTCAGCAAAACCAAGACTAATCCAGCTCTTCCCTGTCCTCCAGCAAATTTGCTTTCTTCCTATTGCTGCATCAATTTCCCCTTGTTTTCCTTCTGAAGTAGAGAAAGCAGTAACTTCGCTTTCGTTTTTTTTGCTGTCTTACACTTTGCGCCGACATCAATCACGCGCTCGACGGAACATTTATTTTACCAGTTTTCTCTGAGCTGAGCATCTTCTTTTTCTTTTCTTTTTTTAGTTTAATGGCATCTCAAAGCCATTTTGAATTTATCTACTCCGACATAAACTGAACACTGGAAAAGCTGCTCTTTGGTAATCTGTTAAGAACAGCAGATATCTATGCCCAGTATCTAGTTTCTTAAAGAAACATTTCTCTATAATTCGAATGTCTGATGTCAATTCCAGGCCCCTTGGAGAGCATCCCTAGCTATAATAATCATTAATGGAGAAAAATTGGCATGCAAATACAATACTGAAGCACCATGAAACCAAATGTATCTCTAAGGTTGCACTTACTGATCAACAACAACCATAACAACAAACAGCTTTTGTGCAATATCAGTTTCCTTGAGCAAGGAAGGAGGCTGTGTGTAGTAGTTAATTTCCCTCTTGCTCTACTATTTACTAAATGAGTGACCTTGGACAAATTCCTTAGCCTTTCTTGTGCCTAAAGTATAATGGAGGAGCCACTAACGATGGTTCACATTTATTGGGCTCTTTACTGAGTGTCGGGCTGTGTTTCAAGCTCTTTATCTTTAACTTACTAATTCTCCCAACAACACCTGAATTATGTGTAATTGCATCCATCCCCATTTTACCAAAGGAAAAACTAAGGGACAAAAAACGCTAACTTATCTAGTGACACAGTGCTGGAAAGCAGTAGCACCAGGGTCTCAGGTCAGGAGGTTGACTCTGGGGCTATGCTCTTTACCTCCACACTGGACTGCTTTGATGATCATAATAATATATACCTTATTGGATTGTTGGGAGGAGTTAAAGAGACTGGTTCACTAAACCACACAGCACTATGTCCAGCATTTGGCACAAGCTCATTAAATGTTCACCAGTGTTGTTAAGGCTAAATCACTCAAACTCCTAAAGAATGACCGATTGCGCAAATTTAAACTTGAACTTTTGATCTTGAGGTTAGCTCAAATGCCTCTGGTTATATTGCTATCCTTTAGAAAAATAATTTTGGAATAAAATCAGAATTACCTAATGTAATCCCAACATCATGGCAACTGGTATGAACAAGAGTAGGATGACTATCAAGGTTAGTTCGTGAGCAATGGTCAGTTTCTGGACCACTTTGTGACTCTCAGGAAGTGGACGTCTACTTCTCTTCCCAATATTTGAACTCATGCCCACCCCTCCTTTGCCCTGTTTGTCTTGATAGTCCTTTCTACTCTATTCATGGTGTCTACTTCACATTGGTGGAGTGCTGGAAATCATACTTTATTTCACTTTGTCCTCTGGTGTTCTTTTTGCAAGGAAGCACTGCAGCCCCAGCAGAGAAGTAATTTAATTTGTTTTTATTAACAAAGTCAAGTCATATGCAAACGAATTTGTTCAAGAGCTGTTTAATTAGAAAAGGGTTTTTTTCCTTCCATTAGGTGATTCCCTGATGGAGGAAGATCTCAAAAATGTACCACACTTCTATTAAATGTCCCAAATGTTAGATTTAGGAGTGTCTCCATTTTGGAATGAAAATTGCAATTTGGGTTTGGCATAATTCCACACAAGTGAGACTTTCTGAATGAGATAGAAGATTAGAGCTGAAGGGACTTTTGAGGTCAGTTGTTCTAACTTCCTTAATATAGCAGGCATGAAAACTGAGGCACATGTGTTCTGAGAAGATTCCTCACCAATGTTGGTCTTTGGCCTTGTTAGTCTTAAGGAAGCAACCTAAAGGTTTATTAATATGATGCAGTTTGCCATCTTCATTTTTTCTCTCTCTCTTCCTCTGTTTCTCTCTCTCTCTCTTCGTGTGTGTGTGTGTGTGTGTGTGTGTGTGTGTGTGTGTGTTTGCAGGTATTTCAGGCTATTGGTACTTGATGAACAGGATGAATTTATTATTAACATGTCTTAAAAGTGTTGTTATTACAGAAACTCTATGTAGGCAACAATGATTGCCTTATGTGCCTAGCACTCCTGGGCTCTATTTCTCCTGACTGCTGGTCCTCTCATCCCCCAGCCACCCATAATTCTCCCATTTTATCTGCATAATTCCCACAGGAGTTGTCATTTTCTTAGCTGGTTGCATCCTTCCATGCATAGCTTATTGATCTCGTGGTGGACACATGACCCAAGTTAGTCCTGTAAATTATTTCCTTGGGACTTTTGGTGTTAAGACTAGAAAGAACAACAAAGTAGGGTCTCTTGAAGCTAGAACTATATGTAAAACATTTGGATACCATTGGTTTCATGTAGTCCATCAGGTGCAGAAAGTTGATCTGAAGGAAACAGAAACTGAGACATACAGAGGGAAGCAAAAAGTGGAGATGGTCATGAGGATGTAGGATTCTAACTCTGGAATGTCTTAGGTCCTAGCTGCATTCCTGTTCTTCTGTCATGTAGCTCACTGCCTGTGGATTCCTTGAGGCAGCCAATCCTATCCTTTTGGCTTGATTTAATTTAACAACACTGTGAACAAAATATTACTAAAACTCCCAGAGAAGCAAGGGTGAGTGTCATTTTATCCAGTGTGCACCAGCTAGGCCAGATGCTGTAATAGAAGTATTGAGGGGACAGGGAAAAAAACTCCCAGAAGAAATAGCCTTTGAATGATGTAGAACAGGCATTTAGCCAGCTCAGCACAGAAGATATCTTAATGCTTACCCAAGAAAGAGGATTAGAGCCCCACTCCACCCCACTAGTACAGGATAGAGGGCATTCAAAGGCATCTCCAGAGGAATGTGATGTCTCTGGATGTGCAGGCACAGTTCCTTACAGCAAATCCTTATTTCTCATAAAATTCCAAAGAAAATCCTTTGTGTGTTGCTCAGGAGTGTTGTCCATAGTGGATGGGTCCCACATTGTTGCTGTCATTCTCTGAATTTCCACATTAGGCCAACCGCATAAGCATACATTTATACCAAAATATTGTGCCTGAACAAGGCTAGTGGATGTTTGGAAAAGTGCTTCTATGTAAAGATTGATTTTAAGCTTAATTCCCAAACCCAGCTTGCTCATTTCTAGATCTTCAATACCTACATAATCAGTATAGGTCACAAGTCTCAGAAAGATTCTGAGAACCATAGAATTTAAGACTTTTTTCTTCCTAAAGCAACTTCAGTCCAACTCTTCTACTGAATTTCCCTCTATACCAAAGCTGACAGAGTGGAGATTTATTCATTCATCCAGTTTCTGCCCCTTCCTGGGGATATGCAGGAATCTGGGAGACTTAGTGCTTTTGGTTGAGGGTGGATCCGCTAATCTGGATCCATCGGGCTCACTCTTGATTTCCTTATTGTCCCAGCTTGCCTAACTCCCTGAGGCCCCATAGCTTGTAATTTCTAGGCCAGGTCAAGGGTTCAGGAAGTCTTGTAAAGCTGAGATTCTAGGATGTTAGAACCAACCTCCTTAGACCACAGGACCTTTCCCCCTCTGAAGTCTTACCAGTTCCACCAGGAAGCAGCAGGAGGGGGATTCTGCTGCTCCTGGGATCCTTGTTCTTGTCCCACTTTCCAGTCTAGGGAAAGCATTTTTCTCTCTCCCTTTCTTTTGGTCTCCTTCCTCCCCTCTCTGTCCATGCCCTCACTTTTCTTCAACGGATTTAGGCTTTTACAAAAGAGATGAATAACTGACTTTACGTATATTACATTTTTTCCCCAGGAAAGAAATTTTCCAGAAATACTGGAAGAGGACTTGATGACTGACTTGAAATGTAAAGTGAACCGGGATAGGAAATATGAGAAGAGCAAACAATAACTCGTATCTTAAATAATCTATCCAATGATATGTGTTTATCAAATAATTAAAGGTACAAGAGACAGAGCACTTCAGCCCTAAATGAAAAACTATTGAGTGTTAAGGTTTTTTTCTGGCATGCTGTTAAGTTACTTATGAATCAGTTTGATGTTTACAAGGTTGGCTTTTAAGCTTTCTTAAGGTATGTCCTGAGGGGTCTTTTGGGTTAATGTAGCCCCACTACTAAGGTGTGATAAAGAGTGTCTAGTCTATAACATAATAGTTACAGACTCAATGATTTCTCTCTAAATTTGAGAATAAGAGAAGCATCAACTCTTACCACATCTATTCAGTATTTTACTGGAGCTCTTGACCAGCACAGTAAGTCAAGAAAAAAAATAAAGTCACATCTATTGGAAAGGAAGAAGTGAAACTGCTTTAATCCCCACAGTTGTCTGTGTAGAAAATGCGAAGGTATTTACAAACAATAAAACAAAAATACTAGAACTAATAAGTGAGTTTAGCAAGGTCACAGAAAGTAATAGAGAAAAAAAATCAATTATATTTCTTTATTCTAACTATGAAAAACTGGACATTGAAATTTTAAAAATAGCATTTGTAATATCCAAACCGTAAAATATCTGGGAAAAATTTAATAAAATATGCATAAGAGCTGTTTGCTAATAACTACAAAGTGTTACTGACTGAAATTAAAGAATACCTAAACAATATGGAGATTCATCATGATCATATGCCAGAAGCCTCAACACTATTAAGGTGTCATCTCTACTAAATTAGTGTATAGACTCAACACAATTATAATAAAAATGTCAGCAGGATTTTTATCTGTGTAGAAATTAACAAAATGATTCAAAAACTAAATAGCAACTCAAAGAACTTAGAATAGATAAAATAATTTTGGAAAAGAACAAAGCTATAGGATACACACTACCAGATGTTGGTACTGGTACCAAAACAGAGATATAGACCAATGGAACAGAACAGAGTCCTCAGAAAAAATACCACACGTCTACAGACATCTGATCTTTGACAAACCTGAGAGAAACAAGAAATGGGGAAAGGATTCCCTATTTAATAAATGGTGCTGGGAAAATTGGCTAGCCATAAGTAGAAAGCTGAAACTGGATCCTTTCCTTACTCCTTATACGAAAATTAATTCAAGATGGATTAGAGACTTAAATGTTAGACCTAATACCATAAAAATCCTAGAGGAAAACCTAGGTAGTACCATTCAGGACATAGGCATGGGCAAAGACTTCATGTCTAAAACACCAAAAGCAACGGCAGCAAAAGCCAAAATTGACAAATGGGATCTCATTAAACTAAAGAGCTTCTGCACAGCAAAAGAAACTACCATCAGAGTGAACAGACAACCTACAGAATGGGAGAAAATTTTTGCAATCTACTCATCTGACAAAGGGCTAATATCCAGAACCTGCAAAGAACTCAAACAAATTTACAAGAAAAAAACAACCCCATCAAAAAGTGGGCAAAGGATATGAACAGACATTTCTCAAAAGAAGACATTCATACAGCCAACAGACACATGAAAAAATGCTCATCATCACTGGCCATCAGAGAAATGCAAATCAAAACCACAATGAGATACCATCTCACACCAGTTAGAATGGCGATCATTAAAAAGTCAGGAAACAACAGGTGCTGGAGAGGATGTGGAGAAATAGGAACACTTTTACACTGTTGGTGGGATTGTAAACTAGTTCAACCATTATGGAAAACAGTATGGCGATTCCTCAAGGATCTAGAACTAGATGTACCATATGACCCAGCCATCCCATTACTGGGTATATACCCAAAGGATTATAAATCATGCTGCTATAAAGACACATGCACACGTATGTTTATTGCAGCACTATTCACAATAGCAAAGACTTGGAATCAACCTAAATGTCCATCAGTGACAGATTGGATTAAGAAAATGTGGCACATATACACCATGGAATACTATGCAGCCATCAAAAAGGATGAGTTTGTGTCCTTTGTAGGGACATGGATGCAGCTGGAAACCATCATTCTTAGCAAACTATTGCAAGAACAGAAAACCAAACACCACATGTTCTCACTCATAGGTGGGAACTGAACAATGAGATCACTTGGACTCAGGAAGGGGAACATCACACACCGGGGCCTATCATGGGGAGGGGGGAGGGATTGCATTGGGAGTTATACCTGATGTAAATGACGAGTTGATGGGTGCAGCACACCAACATGGCACAAGTATACATATGTAACAAACCTGCACGTTATGCACATGTACCCTACAACTTATAGTATAATAATAATAAATAAATTTTAAAAATTAAAAAAAAAAGTTAATAAAGTTCAAGAAATTTAAGTAGTTTTCCCCCCCAAAAAAAAAAAAAAAAAGACTTACCAAAAGTTACAGTAATTAAGTCAATGTCAAATTGACAAACAGATATATAGCACAATGGACCAGAAGAGAATCAGATGATTAACCCCCATACATAGACAGCTGATGGGTTTGTGACAAAGGTGCTGAAGTATATTCAAAAGGGGAAGAGCAGGTTTTCAACAAATAATTGAAATAGTTGAAAAAATTGAATATGCATATGGAAAAATCAGTATCAACCTTTCTCTCACACTATACACAACATTTAACACAAAGTGTATTATAAACCTAACAGTTAAAAGCTGTTAGGTTTATGATTAAAAGCTAAAAATCATAAAACTTCAAGAAGAAAATCTGTGGCTTTGGGTCAGGTAAAGATTTCTTAGATATGATATAAAAAGTAAAAACTATAAAATAATTGCTAAATTTTATTTCAACAAAACTAAAAACTGATGGTTTTTGAGGGAATGGTTTAAAATATGCCGTGCTCCCTCCAGGAGTCAAAATGGCAGTGAGGGAAACCTGGAGCAGTCCCAGAGCCTGAGCCACTGACAGGAGAGGAGCGGGCAATGGCAGTAGCAGTAGGAGGATGGCTGTGGATGCAGGTGCTGGTGTGGACAGTGGTGCTTCTGGTGGCAGCAGTGGGGGCGGTAGCCGTGGGGGTGATGGTAGTGGTCCTAATAGTGGCAGCAGCAGCAGCAGTGAGAGGAGCCTCCAGGAAATGGATGAAAAAACACTGGACCCAAGGTTGAAGGTTTGTAAAGACCTCTGTGATTACACTCTGAAGAAACCACAGATGGAATGCCTGCTTGACTGAAGAAAATGGGTGTGAGTGCATCTAACTATCCTCATTCATGTTCCCTGAGAATAGGAGGAAATTCACAGTTCCACGAGACTTTTATAGAAACATCATCCTATTCTCAGCAAGGCTATGGTTGTGAATGAAAATTGTATAGCCTCGCCCAAGACCATGAGAAACCGTGACAGGAGAAAAAAAAAAAAAAAAAGAATTTCTGGCCTTGCCACCCTCAAAAAAAAATTTATTAAATGCCGAAAATCTAATTGATCTGCTGATCAGGAAGAACTGATCAGCCAAGAACTGTTGCAAGAATTGTTTTCTGTTTGGGATATTACAGATGTCAATGCATTAGTAGAGGAATATGGGAGAACTTCAGCCTTAAAGGAGTTTTCTCTATAAGCCAATTTGGCTAGACTAGAAGCCCAGACATTGAAGAATGATATGGCTGATCTTTATGAGCAGCTATGTGTACTGATATAGACTTGATATTTCATGAAACTTGTTTTACTGTTCATTGTGCCAGTTTGGTAGCAAGATTTCCATTTTTAAAACACTGCTTTCTTCCTCACCTAAGTGTGGGGCAAAAATGATAATGGATGTCAGTTTGTATTAATATGCCCATGTTTTCTGCTTTATTACCAGAAGAGATTAGGAGCCCATTTTTAACCTTGTTAAAGAAGAAAAAGTGCTAGGCAAGAAATTGCCTTTCCCAGACAAACACTAAGGGAATTCATCACCACTAGACCTGTCCTACAAGAAATGCTCAAAGGAGTTCTAAACATGGAAATGAGAGGAAAATATTAATCATCATAAGAGGACACATAAGTTCAAAGCTCATAGATCCTATAAAGCAATTACACAATCGAAACTTCAGGGCAACTAGCTAACAACACTATGACAGGAACGAAACCTCACATATCCATATTAACCTTGAATGTAAATGGCCTAAATGCTCCACTTAAAAGATACAGAATGGTAAATGGGATTAAACAGTCTCTTACTGCCTACAAGAGACCCATCTACTGACTAAAGACAGCTATAGAGTCAAAGTAAAGGAGTAGAAAAAAGACATATCACACAAATGGAAAACAAAAATGAGCAGGAATAGCCATCTTCATATCAGATAAGACAAACTTTAACGATGGTTAAAAAAAAAAGCACAGAAGGGCATTATATGATGATTAAAGGTTCAATACAACAAGAAAATTGGATTGTTGTAAATGTATATATACCCAACACTGGAGCACCCAGATTCATAAAACAAGTACTACTAGACCTATGAAAACAGATGATAGCAATACAGTACTAGTGGGGCACTTCAACTCTTCGCTAACATCACTAGACAGATAACTGAGGCAGAAAATCAACAAAGAAACTCTGGAGTTAAACTGGGCAGTCTAAATGGACCAATAGATATGTATTTCATCCAACCACTACAGAATTCTACAACTAAGAATGCTTGACCATAAAGCAAGTCTCAATAAATTCAAAAAAATTAAAATGATATGAAGTATCTTCTTGGACAACAGTGGAATAAAATTATAAATTAATACCAGGAAGAAATCTCAAAACTACACAAGTACATGGAAACTAAACAATTTGCTCCTGAAAGGCCTTTAGTTAAATGACAAAATTAAGGAAAAAAAACCCCAACCATTTGATACAAATAAAAATAGCAATACAACATACCAAAGTTTCTGGAATTTAGCAAAAGTAGTGCTTAGAGGAAAGTTTATAGCATTAAATGTCCACATCATAAAGATTGAAATATCTCAAATTAACTACCTAATGTTGTTCCTCAAGAAACTAGAAAAATAAGAACAAACCAAATCCAAAAGTAGCAGAAGAAAAGGGATAAAATCAGAATAATGAGATTGAGAAAAAAAAATACAAAGGATCAATGAAACAAAAAGTTTGTTCTTTGAAAGGATAAACACAACTGACAGACCACAAGCTAGTTTAACCAAGAAAAAAAGAGAAAAGATTCCAAATAAGTACAACCATAAATGATAAACATGACATTACAACTGATACTACAGAAATGCAAAAGATCATTAGAGACCCTGAACATCTCTAACCACACAAATTAGAAAACCTAGAAGAAATGGATAAATTCCTGCAAACATACAACTACCCAAGATTGAACCAGGAAAAAACAGAAATCCTGAACAAGCCAATAATGATTAATGAAGTCAAATCAGTAATAAAACATCATCAACAGTAACAGCAAAAGCCCAGGACTAGATGGATTCACAGATGAATTTTATCAGACATACAAAGAAGAGTTGATGCCAATGTTACTGAAACCATTCCAGAAAATCAAGAAGGATGGATTCCTTCCTAACTCATTCTATGAAACCAGTATCAGCTTAGTACCAAAATCAGGGAAGGACATAACAACAACAACAACAACAACAACAAAGGCCAATATCCTTGATAAACATACCTGCAAAAATTCTCAACAGAATACTAGCAAACTGAATGCAACAGCACATCAAAAAGATCATAATCAAGTGGGTTTTACTCCAGGCTTGCAAGGATGGTTCAACATATGCAAATTAATAAACATGATTCACTGCATAAACAGAGCTAGAAACAAAAATCATATGATCATCCCAATAAATTCAGAAGACATTCAGTAAAATCCAACATCTCTTTATAATAAAAAAAATCCTTGGCCAGGCGTGGTGGCTCACACCTGTAATCCCAGCACTTTGGGAGGCCGAGGCAGGTGGATCATGAGGTCAGGAGATTGAGACCATCCTGGCTAACATGGTGAAACCCTGTCTCTACTAAGAATACAAAAATTAGCCGGGTGTGGTAGCGTACACCTGTAATCCCAGCTACTCAGGAAGCTGAGGCAGGAGAATGGTGTGAACTCAGGAGGCGGAGCTTGCAGGGAGCCGAGGTCGCACCACTATACTCCAGCCTGGGTGACAGTGCAAGACTCTGTCTCAAAAAAAAAAAAAAAAAAAAAAAATCCTCAACAAACTAGGCATTAAAGGAACATACTTGAGAGTAATAAACCCACAGCCAGCATCATACTGATGGGGAAAAGTTGAACGCATTCTCCTTAAGAACTCAAACAAGATAAGGATGTCCTCTTTGACCCTTCTATTCAACATGGTACTGAAAATCTTAGCCAGAGCAATCAGTCAAAAGAAAGAAATATTAAAAAGTCAGGAAACAACAGGTGCTGGAGAGGATGTGGAGAAATAGGAACACTTTTACACTGTTGGTGGGATTGTAAACTAGTTCAACCATTATGGAAAACAGTATGGTGATTCCTCAAGGATCTAGAACTAGAAGTACCATATGACCCAGCCATCCCATTACTGGGTATATACCCAAAGGATTATAAATCATGCTGCTATAAAGACACATGCACACGTATGTTTATTGCAGCACTATTCACAATAGCAAAGACTTGGAATCAACCTAAATGTCCATCAGTGACAGACTGGATTAAGAAAATGTGGCACATATACACCATGGAATACTATGCAGCCATCAAAAAGGATGAGTTTGTGTCCTTTGTAGGGACATGGATGCAGCTGGAAACCATCATTCTCAGCAAACTATCGCAAGAACAGAAAACCAAACACCGCGTGTTCTCACTCATAGGTGGGAACTGAACAATGAGATCACTTGGACTCAGAAAGGGGAACATCACACACCGGGGCCTATCACGGGGAGGGGGGAGGGGGGAGGATTGCAATGGGAGTTATACCTGATGTAAATGACGAGTTAATGGGTGCTGACGAGTTGATGGGTGCAGCACACCAACATGGCACAAGTATACATATGTAACAAACCTGCATGTTATGCACATGTACCCTAGAACTTAAAGTATAATAATAAAATATATGTATATTTTAAAAAAGAAAGAAAAGGCATCCAAATTGGAAAAGAGGAAGTCAAATGATCTCTGTTTGCTGATGATATAATTGCATACCTAGACAACCCTAAAGACTTCCAAAAGATTCCCAAATTTGATAAGCAACTTGAGTAAAGTTGCAGGATATAAAATCAACATACAAAAGTCAATAGCATTTCTATACATCAATAACATTCAAAATGAGAACCAAATTAAGAATTCAATTTCATTTACGACAGCCATAAAAAAATGTAAAAACCTATGAATACATTTAACCAAGGAGGTAAAAGATCTCTACAAAGAAAACTACAAAACACTGGTGAAATAAATGGTAGATGGCATCTAAAAATGGAAAAAATCCCATACTCATGGATTGGAAGAATTAATATTGTTAAAATGACCATAATGTCTAAAGCAATCTACAGATTTACTGTAATACCTATCAAATTACCAGCATTGTTTTTCACGGAATTAGAAAAAATAATCCTATGGGTCATATGGAACCAAAAAAGAATCTGAATAGAGAAAGAAATCCTAAGCAATAAGAACAAAGCTGGAAGCATCACATTGCCTGACTTCAAATTATACTACAAGCTTATAGTAACTAAAATATGGTATTGGTACAAAAATTGACACATATATCAATGGAACAGAATAGATAACCTAGAAATAAAGCTATGTACCTACAACCAACCGATCTTTTACCCTGCATTTCTTTATGTGTTTGTTGGCTGCTTGTGTGTCATCTTTTGAGAAATACCTGTTCATATCCTTTGCCCAGGTTTTAATGGGATTGTTTGGTTTTTGCTTGAAAATTTAAGTTTCTTACAGATTTTGGATATTAAACCCTTATCAGATGCATAGTTTGCAAATATTTTGTTTACAAAATAAAATATGGAGAAAGGGTAAAATAAAAATAGGAAAAAGGACACCCTATTCAATAACTGGTGCTGGGAAAATTGGCTAGCCAAACGCAAAAAAATGAAACTGGATTCCTATCTCTTACTATATATGAAAATTAAGATGGATAAAAGACTTACATGTATGACTTCAAACTATAAAAATCAGAGAAATAAACCTAGGAAAATCTCTTCTGGACATTGGCCTAGGCAAAGAATTTATGATGAAGACCCCAAAAGCAAATAAAACAAAACAAAAATATACAAATAGGACTTAATTAAATTTCAAAGCTTCTGCACAGCAGAAGAAATAACAGAACAGACAGAATGGGAGAAAATATTTGCAAACTATGCATCTGACAAGGGTCTAATATCCAGAACCTATAAGAAACTTAAATTTTCAAGCAAAATGCAAACAACACCATTAAACACTGGGCAAAGGATATGAACAGATATTTCTCAAAAGACACACAAACAGCCAACAAACACATAAAGAAATGCCCGACATCACTAATCATTAGAAAAAATGCAAATTATAGCCACAACGAGATATCTTACACCAGTCAGAATGGTTATTGTCGAAAAAGAACAGATGTTGGTAAGGATGAGGAGAAAAGAGAACACTGACACACTATTGGTGGAAATGTAAATTAGTTTAGCCTCTATGGAAAACAGTATGGAGATTTCTCAGTGAACTAAAAATAGAACTACCATTCTACCCAGCAATCCTACCAGGTGTCTACCCAAAGGAAAAGAAATCATTGTATCAAAAAGACACCTGCACTTGTATGTTCACCCCAACACTACCCACAATAGTACAGTCATATAACCAACTTAAGTGTCCATCAAGAGTTGACTGGATAAAGAAAAGGTGGAGGCCAGGTGCGGTGGTTCACACCTATAATCCCAACACTTTGGAAGGCTGAGGCGGGTGGATCACTTGAGGTCAGGAGTTCGAGACCAGTTTGGCCAACATGGTGACTGCGAAGCTTCAAAGGACAGGCTGACTCTCTTGTTAGGGGCTTATGCAGCTGGTGACTTGAAGTTAAGGCCATTGTTCATTTACCATTTCAAAAATCCTAGGGCCCTTGAACATTATGCTGAATCTTCCCTGCCTGTGCTCTGTAAATGGAACAACAAAGTCTGGATGACAGCACATCTGTTTATAGCATGGTTTACTGAATATTTTAAGTCCTACTCAGAAAAAAAAGATTTCTCCCAAAATATTACTTCTTATTGACAATGTGCCTGGTCACCCAAGAGCTCTGATGAAGATGTACAAGGAGATGAATGTTGTTTTCATGCCTGTTAACACAACATCCATTCTGCAGTCTGTGGATCAAGGAGTAATTTTGACTTTCAAGTCTTATTGAAAAAACACATTTTGTAAGGCTATAACTGCCACAGATAGTCCTTTGATGGATCTGGGCAAAGAAAATTGAAAACCTTCTGAAAAGGATTCTCTATCCTAGATGTCGTTAAAAACATTCATGATTTATGGGAGGAGGTCAAAAGGTCAATGTTAATAGAAGTTTGGAAGAATTTGATTCCAACCCTGATGGATGACTCCAAGGGGTTTAAGACTTCAGTAGAGAAAGTAACTGTAGATGTGGTAGAAATAGAGGGAGATATAGAAATAGAAGTGAAGTCTGAAATTGTGACTGAATTGCTACAATCTCATGACAAAACTTGAACAGATGAGGTGCTGCTTTTTAAGAATGAGCAAAGGAAGCAGTTTCTTGAAAGGGAGTCTACTTCTGGTGAAGATGCTGTGGATATTGAAATGACAGCAAAAGACATAGAATATAACATAAACTTACTTGGTAAAGCAGTGGCAGGATTTAAGAGGATTAACTTCAATTTCAAAAGAAGTTCTGTGGGTCAAATGTTATCAAACAGGATCACTTGCTACAGAGAAATCTTTCATGAAAGGAAGAGTCAATCAGTGTTTCAGATTTTATTTTTGTCTTAGTTTAAGGATTTTCTACAGCTATAGCAACCTTGGCAATGACCACCCCAATCAGTCTGCAGTCATCAACACTGAGGCAAGATGCTCCACTGGAAAAAGATTATGACTAAATGAAGGCTCAGATAATCTTTAGACTTTTTTAACATTTAAATTATTTTTGAAATTAATGTATATACATCTTGTTTTAGACATAATGCTATTGAACATTTACTAGACTATAGTATAGTACAAATGTTACTTTTATATGAACTGGGGAACCAAAAAGCTTGTGTGATTTGCTTTATTGCAATCTTCACTTTATTGTAGTGGTCTGGAACAGAACTTACAGTATCATTGAGGTATGCCTATATCTACTCAGACTCTCTTGCAGCTAGAGATTGCCATGTGACACAGATCTGACCAACGAGACATAAGCTAAAATATGCTAAAGATTTCTGGTCAAGTTTTACCTCTCCTAATGTAGATGCCACTTATTCTTTCTTTATGTCCCCCTTTTTTTGTGAATAAAAGAACATGAACCTAAGACTATAGGTAGAGCAAGCATCTTACATCCACAGTGGAGCAAGAACAAGGAAAAATCCCCACATGGAAGCACCCAAAGGGTTCCTAGAGCATTGAGAACATTGCAGTTTCTGTCTCACCCTACACAGCTTATCTCTAGACTCCTTATTTATTGAAAAATAGAGACCTTTGTTTGGTTAAGCCACATAGTTGTGTTTCTGTGGCAAGGAACCAAATGCTGTAGGTTAAAGCAGTTTAGGAGAGAGAAATGGTATCCTGGGGTACCATTGTGTGCCTGGTCACCTAACCCATCCCGGGGTAGGATGGCCACTGTGGAGATGAGAAGAAGCAAAGAAGTTACAGAGTTATTTAGGAGACAAAATTCACACCTTCACAGGAGACCTCTGCTTTGTTCCTTCCCTTATAGAAACTTCTGGAAGGCTAGTTTAGGGCCTGCTTCACTCTCCGCACCTTAATTGATTTTTCGCAAGGCTTTATTTCCCAAACTTCTACATATGCTACACTTCATTTTCTTTTTCGATTCCCAATCCCTAATTCCCTCTTTTTCTAAATATCTCCAACAGAGATATTTACATATTTCCACTGGACAGATTTTTAAATACCTCTAAAGCAGATAAATATATGGAGTCAAAAAGACTGGTTTGCATCATTTTTTTAATGTTACTCACATAGTAGGTGAATAATTTTGGAGAAACATCTTAACCACCAATATATTAGCTTCTCATCTGTAAATTGGGATTTAGAATATTTACCTTATATGATTTGAATGAGATAATAACATTTTTCCTGATGCCAAGGCCACACCCCAGATTGGTAAGGTCAGAGTCTTTGAAGGTGGGATCCAGGCATCAGTATTTTAAAAGCCGCCAGGTAATTCAGAAGTGCAACTGGAATTAAGACCCACTGGTCCATAGAGGGTTCGGTTCATGACATACCTTGTGTTAAGTGCTTTATACATATAAGTATTACTCATTTGGACTAGCAGTTCACATGGCCTGAATGCAAAATCCTCCTAAAATATTCATAAGTGAAACCACATGTGCTCAGATTTCCTTTGCCTGCACAGACACTACCAGATTGCCACTTTTCTTTTGAATTTAACTGTCACATGAAATGTTTCCTTGGTTTTTCCCTTCTTCCCTTGGTGTGGAGATCTGTTAGGAGAGTTTTCAAGGAGAAATCATTTTCCTGCCATTTCTCATGCATTGGTTGCAATGCAAACCTCAAAGCAAAAAAGAGAGAGTGGTTTGATCCAGTGAATTGATGGAGATTTAGAAGATGGCTGCTGGAGTCCTTGGGAGTCATCTTGGCATCCCTCTAACCTTCTCTGCCTCTCCCAGAGCCTCTGGAGAACTTTCACCGTTGTTCCCACCATTACATGAGCCTCCTAGGGACTTCTCTCATTTAAAGCCAAAACCCAAGAGGCACTGCATACAGCAGCAAACCAACAGTGGCATCTGCTAACCACAGACTTGCCCTTTGGGGCTTCCACTTGACCTCTGGCTTGGCCATCATGTTCTTAGAGCAAATGTTTTCTTAGCTGCAGGCTCAGGGACTGACCTTTCCCATATCACAGGACATCTTCATCAAAGTGATGAGACTGGGGACTTGAATGTTTAAATTGGTGGAAATGAGAATGCGGGGGTGGAGGAGATGCTTTCTTGTTTTCTTATGATGACAGGTCCTCTGGTTTGTTTTATTTGCTTTGTTAAGAGAAACACTTCTAAGTTACCTTACGGTGCTTGGCCTTTTTACATGACCTTCCCAGATCATTCTTGGCAGTAGTCCTCTTGCATGAAGAAGCACTCGTGTGTGGATGGTCACAAATGTGGTCTGAGGACCATTAGTGTCAGAATTACTGGCATGGGCAGGAAGCTTGTTAAAAATGCAGATTCTTAGGATAGACCCCAGGCGTACAGATGCAAAACTTCTGTGTGTAGGTCAGAGGAGGCCCAGGAGTTTCAATTTTTAATCATCATCCTGAGTGATTCTGAAGTCCAATACAGCTTTGGAACCACTGGTTTTAAACTCTATTGTGACCTTGGTGAGGAATTTTAGCTCTTGGGTTAATATTGTCTTTCATCATTTCCTCTTTGGAGAAAAGTATTCCAGGCATGAGGCAAGAAGTGGATAAAGTTCTTGAGGGCTTGTATCTCACACTGCCCCCAGCTCACCACCAACCCGTGAAAGATGCTTGATGGATACTCTCCTGCGTTGACGATAGTTGCAACCCATCTTATGCATGCTTAGTGCCAGTTTCCACTTGGGAGTCTAGTGTTTGTAAAGTCCTGGGCTGAGGCCAGGTCAAGGGACTGGCACAATCTAATGATGCCAAGAACAAAGTTTCCTTTGAAAAGGAGATTTTTAAAGAACAGATTAAGGGCAGCAGGCCTATTGGGCTGCAGCCAAGGTCTAGCTTAGCCTTATTTTAGCTGAAATGGTTGAATTATTTCTCATCATTTTTGATACATTTTAAACAGTGAATAAGGGCCTCTTTTTTTTCCTTCTTTTTTTCTGCTGACTTTGAATTCAAATTACTGCAAATAAAAATAGCTTCATTTGTTCTGAGATGGAAAAATAAATCTATTTGCTCAGAAGATTTTCTTGGTATTTGTTGTTGACCATGATAAGTCACAGCTTATGGTCAAGGCAAAGTTCTAGTTCTGGGCTTGTCAGCTGGATGAATATGGGGCTAATGGTAGCAGAAGACTGTTGTGTGTGGCTTTGTGCACCGCTGCCCGATTCATTCACCAGATTCTGCTCCGTGACTGCCCAGGGTGGGTGGGACAAAAGGCCTTGTTTTACCCAAATATTTGGCTGATTTTGAATATCGCCTCTTCTTGCCAGCTGTAACCTCTGCCGTTGGGTCCCTCGAAGATTGAGCCCTGACCTCTCCCAGGAGTCATTAATCCCTTTGAGCCTCTGTTGTGCAAGACGAAGCCCATCTGAAAAGATTTCCATACAGTTTTTTTGAGTATGGCTTCTTTCACCTGGCATGATGCATCTGAGATTCATCCATGCTGTTGTGTGTATCAGTACTGCCTTCCTTCTTACTGCTGAGTAGGATTCCATGGTAAGGATATAATGTAGTGTACTTTTTCACCAATTTAAGTTATTTGGATTTTTTTCTTTCTTTCTTTTTTCTTTGACAGAGTCTCAGTCTCACCCAGGCTGGAGTGCAGTGGTGCAATCTCAGCTCACTGCAACCTCCACCTCCTGGGTTCAGGAGGTTCTCCTGCCTCAGCCTCCCGAATAGCTGGGATTATAAGCACACACCACCACACCTGGCTAATCTTTTTTTTTTCGTATTTTTAGTAGAGACAGGGTTTCACCATGTTGGCCAGGCTGGTCTTGAACTCCTGAACTCAAGTGCTCTGCCTGTGTCAGCCTCCCAATGTACTGGGATTACAGGCGTGAGCCATAGTTCCCAGCCTTTTTTTCTGTTGCTAAATGTTTGTCATAAATTTTTTGTGAGCTGCATTTTCATTGAGAGTAGGATTCCTGAGGAGCATTTGTGAGGATGTTCTTGATTGAGTGCTTCTTCCATTAACTTAAGTGGAAAGAGAGTAGGGCTCCAGCAGGACCAGTTGGAGAGTTTGATATGTGTCTCTGTGGTTAGGGGAACACAGTGGTGTTTAGTGGAAGTAATTGGCTCATATATGCATAAGAAAAGATATGGTAAGGTCCTTTGGTAGTGTTTCTTAGAAGGCTATTGCCCTCTTTCTGTGTGCAAAGCAAATTCTGGTTCAACTGGGAAGTGTAGGTTCTCAGGGTTGTCAGTGCCTCTGCTTACTTTGTTGTAGGTGCAGCAAACTTCCCTTGTGCTTGTTTTTAGTCTTGCTAAATGACTGTGCAGTCCACTGGAATCTGTGCTCATGAGGTCTGTGTGCATTGAGATGCTATATGTACGTGGGACAGTAGGAAGGGTGGATGAGGGCATAGCACATGTCTCCTCTGCTCACTCGCATGCTCCTTGGTCCCACTTAATGGAAGAAACAGCATTTCCAACTCTGGGGATTGCCAGTGCTGAGATAGAACTTTCTGGCTCCCATGGCTGCCATGTTTTAGAGGAAATAAATCAGGTTTGGGTACATACTCACAATCTTTTTTTTTTTCCATGTGTCTTTTACAGATTTTCATTATAGACTTGACTAGAAGTTATAAAGTAGAGCATCCTCTTGGTTTCTTGGAACAGCAGTGAAATTTCTGGCATAAATATGGTGTAGAAAACCCAAGATCTGAGCTCAGACACTGCTCGTATATTGTGTGGTTTCGGGCAAATCATGTCACTCTGAGGCTCAGTTTTCTTCCCGTTAGTATAGAAATTAAATGGTATTTACTCACAGGGCAATTATGAGGATTCTGACAAGGTGAATGAACCTGGCACAGAGGAAACATGATGATTGTTAAAACCCTGGAGAAGCCTGCATGACACACTCCTGCCATCTGCTCCTTTTTCTTGCTGGGGTTTTTCCCTCTCCTTCCCTGCCTGTCCTCCCCAGTGGGCCTTGTGGGCCTGCTACTTAGTAGTCCCTCAGGGCCCCATCCTCTACAGGTATCATCTGCTCAGAAGGCTGGAGGTGAGTGTGTGTGTTCTTGACAGAGCAGGCGCAAAACACTTCATCTACAATTAAAAAAAAACTTTAGATCAGAGAAATGTTGGTTGACGTTACTGGGTGAGCTGAAGACCCACTCCCAAGCCCATGTCCCCTTTGGCTCTGCCATTGCTGCCACCTCTAGGTACCAGGGGACCTGCTTCTGCTTTATCTCTGCACCAGCTTGTTTCATATCTCGTGCAAGTCATATGACCCCTTTGAACTTCAATTTCCATATGTGTAAAATGTGAATAAATAGTACTTATTCTATCATTTGGAATTTGGAAGCTACAATATACTGTATCAACATAAAACATTATGATTACTATTATCGAACACTGTATGACTGTAGTGTTTCATTTTTTTCAAAATGACACCTCCTTCATCCTTTTAAAAATAGATTAGAGAAAATAAATCCAAGGGATTGAATTTCTAATTGTGAAATTTCTAGTGCTTCAGCACGAGGATAATCTAGCTACTTGAGAGTGGGGAGAACTTCTTGATTTCCTAAAAGGGTATAATTTAGACAGTTGAGTATTTTGCTTATGTCTCAGGCTGTCTCTGAATCACACTCCTGGAGGCTCACTTCAGGCCTGTGGGCGGCTTAGAAATTTGTTTTAGAAATAAGGTTTATGTGTCGATTGCACTTCCTCTGTGGCTCTCGCATTGTCTATTTCTGACAATATTTGCATGAAACCAGATATTTGATTTTGAGAACATCTGTTCTCACAATTCATTTCCCACCTGAATCAACGCTCTTCCGCCTGGGCTGAAAGAGCTGCTTCACTCAGCAGTATTGGTGCTGCAGGGCAGAGAGAGGGGAGTGGCATGGTAGGACAAGAGGCTTTGTGAATACAAACAATTTTGCTGGGGCATCGAGCCTTAGAGGAAGGCTGACAAGTGTGGAAGCCTTGGGAAATAAGTGTTGTTTGGCCAAAACTTTAAAATAGGCTCTTAGTCTTTTGAATATCCGGACTTAAGATGATTTAGCTGTTTTGATTAAAAATCTTTCTGAAATGTGGCATTCTTCCTGGCTCCCTAAATTAGAGTGTATGGAATTTATTGAGTGCCTTTTGTATGCCAGGCTTTGTTTTTCTTTTCTGCCTTCTGAAAAGGAAGCTTGGGAACAGAGAGGCTGATACCTAAACTTGAACACTTGTACTGCATTATGCTGTTTGTGATGCTTTTGGAGTATGTCAAGGGCAAATAGCTTTATCCTAATACTAAACGTCCTATCCCAAAGTCCGTAGCTACAGGGAGCTGGCTATGGAGGAGTGGCTGAAAAAGAGGCACTGCGGCATTCGCTGGGCCATACACAGGCTGGGGCACTCCTCACAGGGCTCCATAGCCTGGACAGAAGTCCTCACAGCAATAGGAAATCACTCAAGGGTTTTAAGCAGCAGTGTGACATGATCAGATATACATTTTGAAGGATCACTCAGACTGCAGGTAAAGAAGGTGTAGGGGGGATACAGAGGTGGCTACTGCTGCTCTGACCTAGCCAGGGGGATGTGAGAATCTCCTTGTGACCTTGTGTCTGCCCTGTCCGGCTTTCATGATTATTGTCTGCCCTTTTGCTCCTGGTGGCTGACTATGTGTGTGCCTGTCCAGGCCCTGCTGAGACCTTTCAGTCAGATACTGGTCTTCTACTTTTCAAACTCCCTTTTACCTTTATGAGGCACTTTCCCATCTTGCTTTGAGTCAGGGTCAGTAGTTGACATTCCCATATTCCCAGTGGATTACTGTTTCCTCGAGGGGATGAGGGCAGTCTGACTCATCTTTGTCTTTCCCATAGAAGTCAGCTCAAGTATGTGGCAGTATTAATTAGATTGTGAATGGTTCTACAGATGTTGAGTGGCATTTTAAAACACAGGAGTCAATGGGTAAATTTGGGGTGTATAATTAGTTCGTTTTCACTGCTATAAAGAACTACCTGAGATTGAGTAATTTATAAAGAAAAGAGGTTTAATTGAGTCACAGTTCCACATGGCTGGAGAGGCCTCAAAAACTTGCAATCATGGAGGAGGGTAAAAGGGAAACAAGGCACAGCTTACATGTTGGCGGGACTGAGAGAGTGAGGGGGAACTGCCAAACACTTTTAAACCATCAGATGTTGCGAGAACTCACTATCATGAGAACAGCATGGAGGAAATTGTCCCCATGATCCAATCACCACCCATCAATTCCCTCCCTTGACATGTGGGGATTACAATTCAAGATAAGGTTTGAGTGGGGACACAGAGCCAAACCATATCAGGGTGAAATGAATAAATGCATGAATATATGATAAAAGAATGGGTAAATTTAGTGAGAATTTTTTTTGTAAATTAGTTATTAATAAGATATCATAAGCCAGATAGAATTGTGTGTAAATTTAGGGTAAATTGCCTTGATGTAACTTCCTTATACTCCAGCATGTTGGATTGGTAATACCATTTTGTGGCTGCCTAGAAGTCTTGGTTTACCTCCTGCCTTTTAGCTATGTTCTTGGTTAATGAAACTGTTAGATAACTGACTGCTTCTATTTTGGGGGTAGACTGGTGAGATATTGAAGGATACCTGTTAGTAAGTTACTGCTAGGACTGTTCTTATATGCAGAATTAAAGCAGCCATCTGCATGACATAACATGAGGGAACTCTACCTTCTCTGCAAAACAAGGCCTCCACCTTTTTACTACTGCATTCTTTAGGGAGGTCTCTGATTTTAAAGGCATGGCATAATTTTTTCCTGGAAGAAGTCACACTGCACCTCAAATGTGTTTCCCACCGAGGTACACATGACTGATGGAAAATTATGTCTTGACAGAATTGAAGGCCCACTGGAGGGGGGAGTATTGGGGGACCCAGTCCCCAATATTTCAACATAGGTTCTATATTCCCTAAGTGTCAGCTGTTCTGAGAAATAAAGAGAAAGAGTACAAAGAGAGGAATTTTACAGTTGGGCCTCTGGGGGTGACATCACATATTGGTAGGACCATGATGCCCCTGAGCTGCAAAACCAGCAAGTTTTTATTAGAGATTTTAAAAGGGGAGCAGGTGTACGAACAGGGAGTAAGTCACAAAGACCACATGCTTCAAAGGGCAATAAAGAACACAAGGCGAAGGCAAAATTAGAATTACTGATGAGGGTCTTTGTCCCGCTGTGCACATATTATCTTGATAAACATCTTAATAGGAAACAGGGTTCAAGAGCAGAGAACCAGTCTGACCAAAATTTACCAGGCTGGAATTTCCCAATCCTAGTAAGCCTGAGGGTACTACAGGAGACCAGGGCATACTTCAGTCCTTATCTCAACTGCTTAAGAGAGACACCTCCAGAGTGGCCGTTTATAGACCTCCCCCTAGGAATGCATTCCTTCCCCAGGGTATTCCTTGCTGGGAAAAGAATTCAGCGATATCTCTCTTACTTGCACGTTCATTTATAGACTTTCTGCAAGAAGAAAAATATGGCTGTATTCTGCCCAACCCCACAGGCAGTCAGACCTTATGATTATCTGCCCTTGTTCCCCGAAAATCAGTTATTCTGTTCTTTTTCAAGGTGCATTAATTTAATATTCTTCAAACACACATGTTTTACAATCAATTTGTACAATAATGGTCCTGAGGTGACATACATTTTCAGTTTACGAAGACAGTGGGATTAAGAGATTAAAGACAGGCATAAGAAATTATAAGAGTATTATTAGGAAAATGATAAATGTCCATGAAATCCTTACAATTTATGTTCAGAGATTGCAGTAAAGACAGGAGTAAGAAATTATAAAAGTATTAATTTTGGAAACTGATAAATGTCCATGAAATCTTCACAATTTATGTTCTGCTGCTGCGGTTCCAGCCAGTCCCTCTGTTCAGGGTCCCTACAACAGGGGAACATACAGAGAAGAAGGAGATTAGGGAGTGTGGAGGATGACTCCTCAAATGGATCATCCTGCACGACTTCCCAATTTGAGTAGTTTCAGTTAGGACTGTCTAGGTCAGGGGTCAGGAAATATTTTCTGTAAAGGGCAAAGTAGTGAATATTTTTAGGCTGTGTTAACCATGTGGTCTCTATCACAACTACTCAACACTGCCCTTGTCATGTGAAAGAAGCCATGGACAATACATAAATGAATGTAGATAGCTGTGTTCCAAAACAGATTTAGTTATTAATACAAAAGCAGGCTATGGGATGGATTTGGCCTGATAGCAGTAGTTTGTTCACCCTGGTCTAAGTTCTTCATTTAAAAAAAAAATAAGAAACAAACCTCATCTCTCACAGATTAACCCCCAAAAGTGTTATTTATGGCTGTACTAAATGTCTACTTTAGGTCAAAAGAATGACTCTTCTCTCGTGGCCGCTCCGGGTCTCAGGCTGACAAGGGCTCATGTCAACAGTGCTTCCATAATCACCTTGCAGAGAGAAGAGAGGTGGTTACATTGCACATTGGCTCTTAAATTCCCATTTGGAAGTGACACATGCCACTTTCATTCACTTTTCCTGGGCAACGCAAGTCACAGGGTCACATAGAATTTCAAGGAGGGTGGTGCAGGGAAGGGTAGTCTTACTGTGTGCACAGAGGAAAATCCAATATTCTAGGGTAGTTGAATTGTATTAATTACCACCACAGATGGGAACCCCCAAATTCACAGGAACACTCATATTCTCTTCTTGCTCCAACTGAGGGGGCAATTGTTTCTTCCTGTCCTTTATTCAGCATCCGTAGGTCAGCTTATCTTCCCCAGGCCTGCAAGAGTCAGCATTTCCACAACATTCCTACTGCTTTCTGAATGCTTAGATATTCAGGATAATATCTGACCCTACTCGGGTATTATCCAAGCCAGAGCTTGCCCGGCATTCTTGATTCCCAGAGCCCATTAGAATTAGAGAATAAGTTACCCCACTGTTGAATACACTAACCTTTTAAAAATCTTCACTTCCCAGTTTCTTAAATGGTGCCTCGCAACTCAAATTTCAGACTCTTAGGAAGGACTACGTAGAGGGGTTTTTTGGCTTTGGTGGCCTTTCAGTATGTCTCCAATCAAAAGTCTGAGATCGATCTATATCTGTATCTATGTATATGCATACTATATCTCTATCTATATAGCAATGTTTGGGCAATGTCTTTTATAATTAGGCACCAGACTCCCTCTCCTTGTTTGTTTTTTTACTGTGTCCAATACTTTACTGCACACTTCAGCCAAGCCATGCTCTGAAATACACAATGCCCTATATATCTTCATGTTATTGCCCCTGATGTTCCTCCTGCCTAGAAAGCCACCCTCTCCTGGTGAACTCATGCTCACCAGACCCAGCTCAGCTGTGTTAATAGTGTTTCAGATTTTGGGTGGGTGGTGATTTATTTGTGCTCATTGTATTATTAAATTAATAACACTGATAAAAGAAGGCTTTTATCAACCAATGATGGTAGCATGTTATGAATTAAGTATTATGATTAATTCTTGGAACTTGAGGTCAAATAAAAAATACATGAATAAAATCCTATAGAACAGGGATTGGCAAACTGTTGCCTGAGGGCCAAGTTACACACACACAGAGCCCGAGAGAGAGAGAAAGAGAAGAAGAAGGAATTAGGTCACATGATTATGGAGGTCCCATGATCTGCCACCTACAAACCTAGAGACCCAGGAAGGCTGCAGATACAGTTCCAGTCTGAATTCAGAGGCCTGAGAACTGGGAGAACTGTTGGTGTAAATCTTAGTCCAAAAGCAGGGTAAGACTGATATTCCAGCTCAGCAGTCATGCAGAGAGAGTGGTCTTCCTTCCTCCATCTTTTTCTTCTATTCAGGCCCTCGATGGGACTGGATGACACCTACCATGTTGTGGAGGGCAATGTGATTTACCGGGTCTACCTATATCAATGCTAATCTTGTCTAGAAACACCCTCACAGACCCACCCAAAAATAGTGTTTAAATATCTGGGCACCCTGTGATTCAGTCAAATTGACACATGAAATTAATCATCAGATACCAAAGGTAAGGTGCCTAAAGTTCACGAGGAGAAGGCAGGAGGAGAACTCCCAGGTTAAACAACAAAGGTCACTGCAGCAAGCACACAGATCCATCTCTCCCAATAACACTCCCTTTCATCTTCCCCACTCTCATCCTGTCTTACGGTGATATGTGAGGAGGGGATAGAAATTTAGTAGGATACTGAGGAAATTTAGCTGAGAGAGCGACTTTCAATGTTTTGTGACTGAAGCTTGAGAGAGCAACTTTCAATGTTTTGTGAGTGAAGTTTGAAACAGTATACCCATGGGCTCTCATAGTTAAGCCAAATATTACTTCTTAAATCATTTGCTAACTCTCTATCGTAAGTAATCCCAGAACCCCAGAATGATTGCAATCACTTGGAAAACAGGACATACATAGCAGATAACTCCAAAGTTAAAAAGATGCCAGAAGTAGGTGAGATTTTTACAATCCTCTTTCCTTTACCTGTAAATGCATTTTTACTAGTATGGGAAATTACTCTCAAATGCTGAAGCTTGAATTGAAATAAGTCCAATGATTTGCATACAACACATCAAGAGAGGAAAGGACGGGCCTTGATCTTGCCAGTTCTTGTTTTTTACAGTGATGCAATGGTCCTCCCAGAGGAGATACCCCTGACTTTGCAGCTAAACAGAATTATGCTCCTATAGCTTGATTTACTCTCTCTCACACAGAAAGCCTTCCCCTGATGGCCTCCAGAACAATAATCCACAACCTTCTAACAGAGATGACAGTGAAAGGTTTTATTAAACAAATAAAATCCTGTACCCAAGAATGAGTGTAAGGATGTGGGTTAAAGGATGAAAGAGGAGAGGTAGTGATTTAACTGCAAAGCTTGAGTTTAATATAGAGATGAGTTTTCTTCCTCCATAAGAGTATAACCCAGTGTACAGTAATCTGTCTTCATTTCCAGCACAGAACCTGCTACACATTTTTAAGTTGCCATCAGGGACAGGAACTAAAGTGGAACATGAATCAGAAACTAGAATGAATATACTCATTTGCTAAATCCCACAGCAAATCCAAATATTAACTTTCTAACTGAATTGAACAATTGTTTCAAACCAGTGAACCAGCTCAAACTGGATCTGAACCTACGTGTTTTCTAAAATTACTAAATGGAGAAAAAACTACTAAAAGGAAAAAGAGAGGAAACTGAAGAAGTCTCGGAGACATCTACCCCAAAGAAATAAAAATGTATGTTCACACAAAGACCTCCAGGCAAATGTTCACAGCAGCGTTATTCGGAATAGCCAAAAACTAGAACAAAAAAACACTCATATTCATCAATTGCTGAAGGGGTAAACAAAATGCAGTATTTTAATAAAGTGCAATATTCTTTAATAAAGGAAACAAAATGTTGATATATGCTACAACATGTATGAACTTCAAAAACATTTTGTTGAAGTCCTGTTTTGTTATCTTAAGAAATCTTTGCCTACTCCAAGGTGATCAGGACTTTCCTCCTATAATTTTTCTACAAGTTCTATACATTTTTTTCCTACTAGACCTGTTCTTGAATTAATATTTATTCATGGCATGGACAGGGAATAAGGTTAAAGGTGTTTATTTCCCATATGGATGCCTATTCACTATAAAACACCAACCTTTCTCCCATTGCACTGCAGTTATTTCTTTACTGTGAAGCAAGTGACTATGTATGTATGGTCTGTTTCTGGACAGTCTATTCTGACTCACGGATTCATTTGTCTATCTTGCACTAATAGCACATTGATATAATAGCATTTTAAGAAATCTTGTAATTAGGTAGTGTCTTTCAAATTTTTTCTTTAAAATTATTTAGCCTATTTTAGATTCTATGCATTTTTCTGTAAACTTTATAACAAGCTTGTCAGTTTTCTCAAAACCTTGAGATTTTGATTGGAATTAAATCTATAGATGTGTCTGGGAATAACTGACATTTCATTAATATTGACTGTTACAATTCATGAGAATAGTATATTTCTCTATTTGTCTTTAATTTTTCTTAGCAATGTTTTATTGTTTTCAGTGTAGAGAATTATATATGTTTCTTTAATTTATTCTGAGACATTTGACATTTTTAAATGCTACTGGAAAGGACATATTTAAAAATTTTATTTCCCCAATTTTTGTTAACATATACTAACACAGTTTATTTTTGTATAGTGACCTCAGTCTTGCAACATTGGTAATTTTCTTATTAATTCTAATGCTGTGTTTTATAGATTCATTGGAACTTTTACATACCCAATCATGTCTTTTGCACAAAGCGACATTTATACTTATTTCTTTCCATATTTTCATTCCTTTCATGACTTTTTGTTTGCTTTATTCACTAGTTAGGACTTCTAGCACAATCATAAAGGATGTAAATAGAGTAAGCCAAATCCTTATCTTGCTTCTGACATCAAGGGGAATGTTTTACATACTTAATCCTTAAATATAATGAGGTAGACTATTTAAACTTTAATTGATGTATAAACTACATCTATTTGAAGTGTACAATTCAATGAGTTTGACCATTATGTACACTGATAAAACTATCACTACAATCAAGATAATGACCATTTCTATCATCTCCAGAAGATTTGGTGGTAGGCAGAGTTCTAAGAACGATCACTAGTGGAGCTTATCTGTGTATAATCCCCTCTTTGTTGAGTATAAATGGAACCTGCAACGTTATGAAATGCTACTCCCATGACTATATGATATTATGCTGTACAACAAAAGGATGACTGTTCAGCTTGACCTGACCTAAACCACATGAGCCCTTTAAATAATAATAATAAATAAATAAAACAGCATTTTATAGGTTTGGGAGCATCAGAAGAAATCAGAGAAATTTAAAGCATCTGAAGGACACAACATACCTTTGTTGAAGATGGAGGAGACCACGTGAAAAGGAACGGCAGGTGAAGTTCCTGATGAAGCTTGGAGAGATTACTGGTTGATGGTCAGGAAGGAAACGGAAACTTTAGTTCTACAAATAAAAGTCAGTCTCAACAACTGAATGAGCTGGAAGCAGCTTCTTTCCCAGGACTTCCAGATAAAAGCCCAACTAAGCTAAAACGTTGATTTCGACCTCAAAAAAGCCTAAACAACTCAATGGGAAGTTTAACCTTTAGAACTGTGAGATACTAAAAGCCGCTGTATTTTGTGGTAATTTCTAATGTAACATAAAAAACTAATATACATTTGATACCTGGATGTGAGTGTTGCCATAACACATAAGTGAAATGTGTGAGTAACTTTGGAGTTGGGCAGATGTTGGAAGCATTTTGAGGAGCGTGACAAAAGCCTAGATCACCTTGAAAAGGCTTAGTAGCAATACAGACTTTCAGAATGTTGAGGGTGTGGAAGGAAGTAAGGAACATGCTGGAAGCTGGAGGAAGTGATATGCTACTCTACAGTGGCAGAGAGCTTAGCAATTGTCTCCAACACTTAAATAGAAAGCAAACTCACACATTATGAACTCGGATATTTAGCTGAGAAGATTTTCCAGCAAAATGTCGAAGGTGCAGCCTAGTTTCTTCTTGCTGCTTCTAATAAAATGTGAGAGGAGAGAGATAAATTATGTGAAAAACTGTTAAACAAAAAAAAACACCAAGAACCCAATAATGGGGAAATTGTTCGCACGTCCAGATGTCACAAGGGGCTGCGTTTTAGAAATAGATGCTGAAAGCATGGCATAGAAAATAGGCTGAGGACACCAACTTGTTACACCAACTTTCGCTGGAACCTCAGAAAGATCCAAGGACCAGAGTATTCAGCTGCACAAAAGCCCTTCCAGGAGATTAAGGGTGCTCCTCATGTATCTTCTAAAGCAAACAATAAGGCATCTAGGAAGCTTAAAAGCGTTGTTCCTCAAGTATGTTACGATGGGCTGGAGATAGAGAAGAGATCTTACCTGTGGATAACAGCTTTAGCCATGCCTGTGGAATTTCATCCTGCTTGTGAACCTAGAAATGTGATAAGATGTCACTCCTGGGATTGTGTTATGTTATATGGCCCAATTGACCTTAAAATAGAGAGATTATCCAAATGTCTCAGATTTAATCACATAAACCTTTACAACCAAAAAAATAAAAATAAAAAAGTTTGTTTTGGCCAGGCGCGGTGGCTCAAGCCTGTAATCCCAGCACTTTGGGAGGCCCAGGCGGGCGGATCACGAGGTCAGGAGATTGAGACCATCCTCGCTAACACGGTGAAACCCCGTCTCTACTGGAAATACAAAAAATTATCTGGGCGTGGTGGCGGGCGCCTGTAGTCTCAGCTACTCGGGAGGCTGAGGCAGGAGAATGGTGTGAATCCGGGAGGCGGAGCTTGCAGTGAGCCGAGATTGTGCCACTGCACTCCAGCCTGGGCAACAGATTGAGACTTGTCTCCAGAAAAAAAAAAAAAAATTAGTTCGTTTCTGGTTTGTGGCAGAAGAAGAGGTCAGAAGTCAAAAATATTAAATATTTGAAGCTTGAGAAGAACTTGATGTGGTTTTACTTCTTTAAAGAAATGAGGGCTGTCCTCAGGATATAAGAGTGGTTCCCACCTGACAGCAACAGTCACCAAAAAATAAGAACTTCATTTTTATAGTCACACAAAAAAACCGCACCTGGGTTCTCCCATCAACCCGGATGAGCTTGGAGGCAGGTACTTACCCTGGACCTCCAGATAAGAGCCCTGCCTGGCCGATACTTAAAATTTTGGTCTGGTGAAACCTGAAACACACAACACAGTCAAATCCATCTGAACTTCAGACCTACAGAATTGTGAGATAAAAATTTGTTGCTAATTTTGTGCTATTTATTGTATAGCAGTGGAAAATTACTCCCTTAAATGTTAGCCCTTCTAGGGGATGTATAGTGGTATTACATTGTGATTTTATATTTAACTTCTCTAATAATTAATGATGTCAGGTATCTCTTCAGAGGCTTGTTCTCTATTTGTGTATCTTACTTGGTGAAGTGTATGTTCAAATTATTTGCTGACTTTAAATACCTTGTTTTCTTATTTCATAAGAGTTCTCTTTATGTTCTGGATAGAAGTCTTCTCTCAGGCTTATGTATTGTGAATATTTTCTGCCAGTTGTGGTTGTGCCTTCTTAATGTTGTTTGTGAAGAGAAAACATTTAAAACTAATATAATTCAATTTATCAATTTTACTTTTATGGTTTATGGTTTTTGTGTCTTAGAAATATTTTCCTGTCCCTCAAGGTTGCAAATATTTTCTTGTTTCCTACTAGATACTTTATAGTTTAAGAATTTACTTTTTACTGCATATGGTGTGAGGTGAGGAGTGATATACACTTTTTCTTATATGGCTATCTAGTTGTTCTAGCACCATTTGTTATAAAAACCTTTCACCCCTGAATTTAATTACCTCAGTACTTTTGATAAAACTTAATTGCCTCAGTACTTTTTTTGACCCATAGGTTAATCAGAAGCATATTGTTTAATTTTCAACTATTTGTAGCTTTTTCTGGTATTTTCTTGTTATTAATTTCTAGTTTATTTTGTAACATGGAGAACATTAGCAAACACCCAGAACACTTTGTATAATTTAGGTATTCTGAATGAATTCTGCTTTGTTTTATGGTTCACATCATTGTCTGTTTTTGTGAATATTTCTTGTAGACTTGAGAACGATGTGTATTCTGTTTCAGCTGGTAAAGAGTTTTACAGTTGTAAATTAGTTTAGACTGGTTGGTAGCGTTGTTCATGTTTTCTATGTGTTACTGATTTTTTTTTTCTCTTCTTTGACCTATCAATTACTGAGAGAGGAGTGTTGAAGTCTCCAAGTACAATCATGGATTTGTATATTTCTCTTATTTATATCAGTTTTTGTTTCATGTGTTTTAAAGCTCTGTTATTAGGCACATACACTTTTAGAGTTGTTGTATCTTCTTGAAGAATTGGACCCTTCATTATTGTGATGTGCCCTTTATCTCTGGTAGTAATCTTTGTTGTGAATTCTGCTTTTCTCATATTAATTTGCTGCTCTGAATGCTTTCCTATTGAGGTTAGCCCAAGAACATTCCAGACATCTATGAACTTTATTTTCAAAACTAACTTCCTGTGTAAATTACTATATTTGTGTTGATATTTAAACATATCAAAACAAATTCAAAAGATTTGGGCAGAGAGGACATAGGACATACTTATGTTTAATCATTTTAGGCAAAAACATTAATCTATGATAAGCATGTAAATGAGATTAATAGACAAGCTTTTGGCACTAATACAACAAAAATCTTCTTTATTTCTTTCAGAACATAGAGAGCAGTGTGCTAACACATTTCTTGAGATATTTCATTTTGCCGGTAAATTAGTCAAGTTTCTAAATATATATATTTTCTGTTATCTGTGTTTTACTAGAATTCAGTACCCTACAAAGACCTGGTATATCACATTGGACAGCAATGAGCTACGATAAGCTCAACAATGTGGCAATTGCTCTATCCCTATAGATGACTAGTTATAAGCTTGATTTAGAAGCTAATTTGCTTGTGTCTTTTAATTCTCCTTTACTATGGGTGATGAGGATGAAGCTGGCTGAGATCAGAGCTTGGGTGAAAAAAGATGTACTCACTAATGGTTAGTGTTTTTGGCTGCAATGGATGGTCCTGCAGTCAATATCAAATTGCCTTACTACTTCCATTTTCCAAGCATCAAATCTTTAAGAGCTAGTAGTGGTTCTTAGCTGTCTTCTACTGTATCAGGCAGTGGGAGAAACTGTAAAAGGTTGGTTGAAGCACCTCTCCAGGTTCTCTCTTCTAATTATTCCCTTTCTTCAGACCCTATCTCTATTCTTAGGGATGATTCTCCTGACTACCTTAGTAAACTACCACCAATCTCAAACAATCTCTGATTTTATTGGACATTTATTATTCAGCACTCAATTAGGTATGACCTTTTGCATTCTAGTTTTGATCCCTGGCTTATTCTTCCAAATATATCAAAAACTAGTTAATTACTGAGATCAAGTCTCTGGAAGTAGACATTTCTGATGAATGAGTAAATGAACCAAAATTTGAGCTGTTGGGCTGGGGAAAATTTTTGTGCAGGTGCTGTATGTGAAAAGTTGTCTGCATATTTGGTTTACCTATTTTGGTAGTAATAAATAGAATTTATTAAATTTTTAAATTATTTACTATGCTACAAAGGCAATAATTTAATTTGAATATATTCCAGAAAAATCAGGGCATAAGGTTTTTTTGATACATTTTTCCTATATTTGTCATAGAATAAAGCATTTGTTAATGCTAATATATTTTGGTTTTCTAATTTTTACTACAGTTGATCTTTGAGTTAGGGGATATGGTCGCTGCTGATTCAATTATCATTGAACCTCCTTATTGAAGAATGACATTACCAAGATAGCACCAAGTCTCAGAATCTAAAAACTTAATACAATGATTTCTAATTCAGCTAATCATCAAATCACCTGCAGAACTTTACAAAAATTTAAATCATCATGGCCAGAGATTCTATCCAACAAGTTTTGAAGCAAACCCAGAAACTGAATTTTGAAATGTTCCCAGATCATTCTGTTGATCAGCCAAGTCTGGGAATCTCCAGCTGAAATGCCGAGGACTTAGTCCATCTGCAGGCTCATCTCATGACTACAGCCTAGCCAAGGTAAGCAGGGCAGTTGCATTTGCTGGGCACTGTGTCCCTTATGTGACGAGAAGCAGTGTGGAGATGTGGAGAAACCTACTGGAGAGGAATCATTGCTTTCTTGTTGTTTGCACAGCTAAGGATGCAGAATTTGCTTGTGTTAAAAATTTTACCTGCATGGTAGATTCTATAAGACAGCAGCACTAGGCTTCATCTCATGTTCCAAGGCTTTGCAGCTCTTGATACAAGAGTGAAAAAGAATTCCAATAAAAATTTCTAATAAAAAAGGCAACAGAGCAAAAAACATTTTAAAACAGACTTTTATGTGAGTATATAAGAAGATGAATAAAAACTCATTTGAATGTGTTATCTGGGACAGTTAAGAAAAAGAGTAAGCGTTATTATTTTTAAAAGGACATTTTCTGTGACCCTTGGCCAATTATCTCCGTTAATTCAGGCTTCCATCCTTGAAATGGTTGGTGGTCCTCATCTTCTTTAGCCCTAGACACTGGTACGTTGAAAGAGAACTAGAAGTTCTAGTTGGTTCCATTCTCATTGGATGAGCTGTGCCTGAACAATTCTTCCTGCTTTGTTTCAAGTTTCCACAATCGACTGAAGCACCCTTCTGGGCTGCAGAAGAGACATAATCTGATGTGCCAATCAGATGAAGAGTTTTAGGAGTATTGGTGTCTGACTATTATGAAACTGACAAATAATAATCATTTGAGCTGGACCCAGAGAGATAGATGGGCATTACTTTGAAGGACAGACATGCTGGGTTGTTATAAGGTATATTTTGGTAGCATTGGTTTATGCTGCAAATGGCATCATAGGGTATGTGAGTAATTTTAAACTATATTCAACAGCATTCTTCAATGAATCTTATGAAACACAAGCCCTACATGCTGCTTTCAGCTAAAATGATCATGAGGTCCCATTTCAAGGGGCTGCAAGTGCATTACCCCTAGGTAATCTCCCCCACTAACTTGTAAACACCAAGTTGTACACAGCATTCTTATTCCAGAATTTAACACAGTGCCTTAGAGAAGCAGCTCAATGAACCACTCCAGTGGTTGTCAACCAAATGCGATTGATTTTACTCCCCAAGGGACATTTGGCAATGTCTGGAGTCATTTCTGGTTGTCACATCTGGGGAGTGAGTAAATGGGAGTGTGTTACTGACATAGTAGGCAGAGGCAGGGATGTTCATACACATATTACAATGAACAGATGGCCCCTCACGACAAATAATTACCCAGAATTTCAATAGTGTTAAGGTTGAGAAGCACTGCACTAGATTAAGTATATAATCCCAATCTACTCCTTTGGATGCCCATAAATTATTAAGTTGTCTATTTCCATGGATTGTTTGTCTCCAACAATCAGAATTCACTGTGTAATTCTATCAAAAGTTGGAAATAAATGTGATGGAAAGAGAGGGTGGGCAGAGTAGGGAACTGAGAAAGAAGGTAGTGTATTTTAAAGTTGAAGTAACAGCGTTTTTCAATTATTCATGGTTTTTAATGATCTATACCTTGTTTACCTCCAATAGTATGGATAAATGAGAGTGATTCCCATGGTAAATTGAATCTAATGTTATTCATCATACAATGTGAGTTTACTGGAGATCTAGAAGAAGAAAGCTTTGTAGCTGCCAAAAATGCAGTTATTAGTTTTTAATATAATGTTTACATGATCTGAGCTTGGTGTCATAACTGGTGTCTTATCCAATCATTATTAACTGATAAGTTTTTGAATGCTTTCTAGGGGCTAGGTCCTGTGCTTAGCATTTACATGCAATACTGCCCTGAAGCCTCCTAATTATTCACTGAAAGTGTAGAGTAAACTAAGGCTCAGAGAGGTTTGGTGTTTTGCAATTATTCACAAAGTTAACCTCCACCACTTCTCAGAACGAGTGAGTAAATGGAAAGAGAGTTTAAGTCCTGACCTCCTCATTCTCCCTAAAGAATATCTTTAAAATAAAATAAGTTCTCAAGAGGAATTTTTTGAGATTTAATCACATATCATTAATTACAATTTTAAACAGAAAGTTTAAAGATGTTAAAGACCAACATTTTAAAATGTTACAGTCCAGAATAATTTTCTCTCCCTGGCCCCCTCCCCCACGATAAACTCTGATGAGCGCTTTATAGTGGAGAACATATAGGAGGTCATGAGGTCATTTCGGAACATCAAGGCCACACTTGCTCCTGGGATTTCTGGCTCTGAAACTTGTGCACCTGTTTTCTCACCTGTAAAGAGGAGTGCTTTACCATCTGCTTTGCCTCTCTCATTTAGGTTAGATGCAGATCAAATGAGATAATGTCCATAAATGTCCTTTGTAAGCTTCAGTATATTGCACATACCTGTCAGAATGGTTTATTTCCATTAAATGCCTGTGGTGCATACTCTTACAAAATGGATGTGCTGGTTTCCGTGGTGCAGCTAGGGATACATCAGGGACTGAAATCTGCCCCAACAAACGTCCATCTTGAAAAGGCCCCATGGGGACAGTAGTGCTGGAGAAACCCAGGGACAGAGTTGCTGGCCTCTAGTAGTGTCTCAGGGCCTGAACGTCCCTTTGAAAAGACCATATTATGACAGAAGCATCTGAGCACCTGGGGCAGCCCTTCAGAAATTTTGCTCTTTGAACTCTGGGCATTTTAAAGATTATTCTTTGGTAAAGTTTATCAACTCCTATGAATATGTCAGATTTCTCACTGCACTGGTTCTTTGAAGACAACATTTTTAAAACAATTAGGAGAGAAAGGAGTACCTGAGAAATCCTGACAAGCTTTGGAACTCTGCTCCCATACACTTTGTTGATTTATCAAAATGGTGAATGCCCATTACAAAAGATTCAATAATGCAGACAAGTAAAACAAACAAAAAAAGCTATAAATATCCTCAAATCCCACCACCCAGAAATTACCACTGAGCATCATTACAGACGTAGCCTTCTGATTCTATGTGGAGATAGTGGGGTGAGCAAGAGAGAAAACAAAAGAAAGAAGGGTAGGGAGATGGATGGATGGGGTCAGAAGTGAAGAGACCTCCTCTATGTGACATAGGTGGTGCTTGTTCTGGTCACAGTGGGGTCTAATCCAATATGAAGGGCCACTCATTTAAAAAAAGCAAAATCATGAATGACTGAGATATAAAATGAAGATGTGTTAAAGATTTTATTTAATTCACCCATTAATGAGAGAACTGATTTTTTTTTTTTTTTTGAGACGGAGTATAATCAGAAAATCCAAAGAACATACACATTTAAAGATCAGAAAAGTGAGAGAGAAAGAGATATGTCATTCTACTGGGAAAAATTCAATTGCATGTGTATAGTAAGAAATTATTTTGCATTGCTGTCATCTATAATGTACAGAGTTTTAAAATTTCTCAAAGGCAATGAAAGGCTAGAATCAGATAATCCTGAAGGGTATGAGCAAAACACTGCATAATTTTCCTTTGGAGACACTCAATAATATGTTTTGCTTACTCCAAATTTTCTTACACCCACATGTTCCTGCTGCAAACCCAGGACCCTCTTCTCACATCACACTGTGGTGTTCTGAGGCTTCTGTTGCTTACCCTTGCCAGAAAAAAGTTGCTGAGCGCTGCAGGTACAACCTCAAGAGTCAGAAAGGACGAAAAGATTTCTTTGTGTGATTTTTTCTTCTTTATTTTTAAAAAATCATATGATCTAAGAAGTGAAAAAATTTCCAAAATATGTCAGGGAAAGGTGGTAATTTCTACTGTACTCCCCTTTTCCTCCCATGTCTCCTGCCTCCAGGGGAAATCAGTGTGGTTTAAGATATGTCCATCTATACCTTCCACATGTTCAACAATCACATAAATATTTAAGCACATATACAGGGATTTTAGTTGTGAGAGTTTACATAAGTGGGAATTTGGGAATATACCATGTATGTCTATATCTTGCTTTTTTATTATTTAAAATAATGCACGGAGGCTATCTCAGGTGCGCAGATACTGACTGAATGTATGCAACGGTATGCCATGACATGGATACCCCTTCCCAGTCTCAGTCCTGGGGATTCATTTTCATTAAGTAAGGAGCAAATGCAAATAGTTGTGGAATAGGAGAGGAATTGTCCTTCTCGCAGTAGCCATGGTGAGAAGGGGAGAAGGAGGACAAGTTTTGCCATCTGAATTGGATTGTGGGAGTGGCACAGTTAAGCATCTTTGTCCAGGTAGAACACACACCAGGACCCTCCAATCATTATGGTGTTTCAGAATCCATCAGGCTGTGAGTAGGGAGCATTGCTCATTAGTTTTAAAGAAAACAACTCTTTCCTTGGTAATAAAAACCAAACAATTTTCAAAGAAAGTTATATATTTACTAGAGGGAAAAGGAGTTTCCCTACCTGGTCTTCCAAGGAATACTGAAAATCTACCACAGTGGTCTTAGGAGGACATCAAAGGAATGCTTGCTGCATACAGCAAATTAAACATTCATATTCTATTGAAAGCCTCCCCTGCATCATAAAAAAGTAAAAACTGGAAGTTGTTTGGGGTGTGTTGAAAATTAGTTATTAGAAAGGAACTTTCTCTTACTAATAGAAACTTACGCTATCTGGAGCCAAGAAAAAATGTTAGGTGGTAGAATGGGAAAGAAGAGGAGTATAAGAAAACCATTCCTGAAAGATAATGCTATGAAATTCGCTCCTTTTGTATTATTTTTTTCCTAAGATGAAGGCAGGCAAATGCTTAAACCATTGTGATCTTGTTAACCTGGAGGGTGCAAAACCAGAACTGCTGAGAGGGGGGAAGCAGCCAGCAAGAGGGGCCTTAAGCCAAAGGGCTCCTGAATTGCTCATTTCTACTCATCCAAGGCCTCAGAGCCCTACGTTTTAAAGAATGTGCTACTTTACACTCTCAGTGGTACATTTCTGTTCTGCTGGCCTTTTGTTTCAATCTGTCAATCAACACATGTTTTATTGATCATATACTAAGTGCCAAGAGCTACGGAGGTTACGGCTTCCAGATACAGTAAGCTCCTTAAGGGCAGAAACCATCTCATCATAGACAAATGGCATAAAAGTAGAAATAATATACAAGGCAACATAAAAGTCATTTTTAATAGTGAGCAAAGGCTTTCCACTTGAAAATTTTGCATGTTTTCAGCAAGGGGAGTTCTGAGAGGTATAGAAAAGTGTTTTGCATATAGCAGAAGCTTAATACATGTATGAGGTATAGAGGGAGACACCCTTATGAAGCCAGGCTCTTCAAAAAGGTCATGGTAAAGCAGTATGGTGTCCTGGTGCCATAGTAATAAAAATAGTAAAGACGGCAGTGGGAATTATAATAAGAGCAGCTCACAGTTATTCATCTCATCATTTCACTTAATTCTCACAAGCACCCTATGAATTAGATATTTTTATTATTCCCATTTTAGAGATGAGAAAACAGAGGCCCAGGCCATTCAGGGAGCAAGTGAGAATGTGGCAGAGTGATCAGAAAGCACATACTTTAGACCACAGAAACACACCTATAGTTGAAAAAGTTGGGTCAATTACTTCTTGCCACATGGGGGAACACATATCATGTGAAACTGCAAGGTTTCTCAGTAACAGGATGTTAGAAAGAACGTATAATAAAATTTAGGATTTGTATGGGTAATTTTGGGAGTGTCCAAGGAATTGGATATTCTCTCTGAATTCTGCAATTCTATGATAAACTATCTTAATAAATCTTATCTATAGGGAGGGTAGACTAGAGAGAGAATAAAGTTGTAACTGGCAAAGAACTAGCAGCCACTCATTTAGCCAAGGGAAAAAGTGGTATTTGTATTTTGTGTTGTGAAGTGACCCTGTCTGAGTGGATGTTTTGTGCGATTGTGACAAGCGGGAGAACAGTATGATTTTACTGTCAGCAACAACTATATGTGTACTATCATAGAGGCTCAGCTATGAGTTCCCTGACGTAAAGGCCTGCCTTTTTTCCCTTGTAACTTTTGAGTGGTTTGTGCCATTGACTTAATTGGCTCAGCCCATTGCACAAACATCTGTACAGTAGACCTGTCGTGAGGATTAGATGTCACGCAGACAAAGGACCTAGCACCTAGCATACAGGGTGTTCTCCATCACTGGGCTATTCCTGGAGGAAGACCAGAGATTGTGGGAGGACAGACAGATTTTCCATCACCCAGATGAAGGAGAGGGCATCTAGATGGAGAACAGCAGAAGCAGAGGCGGGAATATGGAGAATGTCTTATACCCAGAAATTCCCACTAACTGGCTAGATTCACATTTCAACTTTTAGAGGTCAAGAGCTATGTTTGTAAGGTCTTTTCTTAAAGGCAAAGACATCCTATGTAATTTCACAGCAAATGTTCTCTTATCTCTTTATTTTTCTTGGCACATCAAGTACAGTGTTAGCCCCTGGAGACTAATTGCTTTTCAAGAAAAGGTGTTTTTCATTTTTTTTTCTTTCCATCCTCTACATTGGCAAAATAAAGCTGAGCTCAACATCTAATCTTTTCCTTTGATATGGTTATAGACAACGTTTATATCTCAGGATTGTAGAAAGCCCTGATTTAGCAAAAATCTTTGCTGCATAATTAATTTTTTCCAGCACATCAGGTGATGGTTGAAACTCAGCTGTCATCTCAAGCAAATAATTTATTTTTATATCTGAAGATAGAAGAAGAAATAACTGTTCAATTTTTAAGTGGATTTTATACGTTTTAAGTGAGTAAATCCAATAAATAACTGTTATATGATTTGTTTGGGGCATTTTTAGTTAACAGTGAGCTCATGGTAGTAAATATTCTTCAAGTGATTCTTAGGTAGCTGGGGATGGGTCTCCTTCCATTCTTTGAAAGTGGGCACATTTCAGGAGAGTGACTGTTACTGTGTTTGGGAACACAGAACATTTTGTCATTTTGAGAGCAATTACTGTTCTTATGAATAATATCATTAAAGGAAATGATAGTGTTTAGCAACATCAGCAATATAAGAACTGCAAAAAATGCAGTATGCTCCTGGATGACAAATACTTCCCTTCCAAAGATAAGGCAAACATCTCTAAACGTGAAACTACCTAAACCCTGGAAAAGAAAACCTTAGAAAAATCTCACTGCTCCTTTAGCACTGATTTTCCACGTCCTAAAGTGACTTCTAGACCAGTCCAAACAAGTGAAAAAGGAAGTGAGGGGCGTTTCTGGAGGTTTTAGCTTCTCTTATACCTTGGAATTCAGGAATTGTTTAATATGATTTGTGCCGCTTCAGGTAAACTAATTTTGCGAAGAAACTTGCCCAAGGTCAGATTCGTTATCCATGAAACTGAGATAACAGATTTGTAATCATGTTCTTGTCATCAGGGGAATCTGAGATTTGGGATCTATTGGTCTCTAAAAAAGTTTTATTAATATTTGGTTGCAGCCAGCACTTAATCCTCAAGGATTCACACACATTTTATCCTGTATGAGCTCAGTGATTTACATTATGGCTGTGGAAATTAAAATCTAAAGAGATAACCAGATTAGCCAGGATTGACTACATAATATCTGTGTAGGATGCTGAAATTTATCCCTTCTAGCTTGCCATTTTTCTCTAGTTATATATCATGCTTGTTAATGTTTAATTATGTTATACATTTTAAGTTAGTTTTCCTATGATTTATAGTTAGAACCTAGAGACAGAATCAATCTAATGATTACTGACTTGGAACTTGATTTTCTTCGTTATGGTTTATGAAGTTTGAGCTCCTACTCCATTGGAGTCTCTGCACTAGAAAGATTTGAAGGACGGAGCACAGTGCACCATTAAGTGGGTTTACGATCAGGTAGGGATGGATGAGTACACATTAGCACCTCTATTAATTTGGTACTTTTAAATTGCAAGTGACAGAATTCTAACTCTATTACTTATTTCCATGTGTCCCTAAACTCTATAGGAGACAAAGTACAATAGGGCTTCAAGGACCACTGCAGCCCAGATCTCAAATATGCTGGTGACAGCAATGGAGGGGCCATGAGCTTTGGAGGCAGTCTTGATTCAAATGCTGGATCTGTGCTGCTGTGAGGTCAGCTTGGTGAAGAAATGTGTCCATGTTCACTTTCCTCTATAAAATGGAGGTTGTAGCTATGTCCTCATAAAGTACATATTTAATGATATAAAATTGGTTTCCTTTGTTAAGGATTTGAGGGCTGGAGGGCTGGGAAGGCCAGGGATGGCAGGCTATGCCCAATTTTCTTCACTGTGAAAACAGCACTGTTAGGAATGGAGGATACAACTCAAGGTCAACTATCACCAGACATTGTGTGGTTTTGATCCAGCTTTTCTACAGCCATGTGATTTTATTCTGATGTTGTAGGAGGAATGAATCCTTAACCTGGAGATTTCAGAAAATAGTAGGAGAGGAGGGAAAAGCCATTTTCACAGCGAATGAGGAACACTATCAGACAAAGATGGCTATGTGGAGGGAAAACATGCTGACTCCACAAGATAGCTGAAAAGCCTCAGGGCTTTGTGACAGTTTTACCCCCAGATGGGAAATTATATGACCAAAAAAGACCCTAGGAGAGGTAGAAACTAAAATACCATGGGATCTAGTGTTAAATATTGTGAAATTTGTAAAGGATTATTTTCCTGGCAAGTACTTTCAACCTTTAGGGAACAAATCTACCTAGACTTTTAAGCATAAAAATAGAACAAAATACTTCCAATTACTTTTATAAAAAATAGCATTAGCACTAACATAAGTCCAAAGAGCACATAAGAATATTGTATGTATTATAGCTATTATATTTGGGATTTGGACATCTATAATCATCAGCAAACAGAACCCAGCAGTACGTTAAAGAAAAAATCACCATGACGAGGGAGGGTTCTTTCTACAACTTCATTAATTGTTTAATCTTAGGAAATCAGTGGTTATAATTCAATTTACTAAGAGCAAAAGAAAAACACATAATACAACTTGATAAATACTGAAAAACGTTTGATAAAAATTAACATCCATTCTTGATCCAAGAACTTTCAATCAAATATCAATAAATGAATATGTTCATAGCGTTATAACATGGCTAGCCTCAAACTCAGTGTTAAAATTCCCATTAAGATAAGAAACATGAAAAGAATGTTCATTGTCATAAATACTATCTGGTGGTGTTTTTTTCTAGATGTGCCAATTCCATTAGAAAAAGAAATAAAATGAGTAGTGGAGACACCTTGATGATTTGCAGACTAAAACACTGTGAAACTGTTAAAAAGACAGTAGGATTCTCTATGTACTGAATTATAACAATGCTTCCTCCATATTGAGGAAAAATAGGATATGTATGGTCACTAGAATATTATATCCTTTCTGTAAAATCAGAGTACATAATTGTGTGTTGGGGAAAGCAAAATGCATTAAAAAAAACTCATTTTTTTTTTTAACTCATGCTTGTATTTAGCAAGGTATTAACTGTTCTACTTCTGAATTATGGGTTTACAGGACACTGTTAGTTCCTTCTCTGTGCCTTTTGAAAATTGCTTGACTCTTTTTTTTTAAACAATACACATGATGATAATACTTGTTAACTTATTTATCAAGCATGTACTTTTGGATTATGCTTCATCTCACTCAGTCTTCACATTATTTTCTATCTCTTTATCTTCCAGAAGGGAAAAGAGGCTCAAGGAAGGATAAGTAACTTGTTTAAGGTAAAAGGCATTCTGACTTTAAATTCATGTGCTCTTGACCACTCCTCTATTGCTTTTATTATTAGAAAAAGAATTGTCATTTCCAAAATACATATGTATATAGAAAGATATATACACACACATACATACAGAAATACATTCTGTTATAAATGGTATATATAAAGATATTTCATATCTATATACAGAAATATATATATATTTAAAAAGATATATAAATGTATAAGTATATATTTATGTGTATGTATACATATATATGTACTCACAAATATATATAAAAGATATAAAAAGTTGATATAATACAGTGCCTAGAAAATGGTCAATAAATTGTATTTATTCATCTTCCTAAACTCTCCATGCTTGGAATATGAGCAAAAACTATGTTTATTTAGCATTGTATCCCCTAGCAGCAAGCAGGTGTCCTTCACAGTACTAATATTAAACAAGGATCTTTTATACATGTAAATATAATAAACAATAGAAAATTGGATTACATTACATGCCCAGCAGTGAGTTCTTCCTGCGATACCCCACTGCCTACTGTCCTCTGCGATGAGCACTGACCTTTCTCTGGGCTGTGGATAGAGTCACAGCAGGGGTCAACAGGGCCATGGTGTGGATTCAGGGCCCAGCATTGGCCACTCTGCTCTATGATATGAGTAGGAGAAGCCTCTAGAGAGAGGCTGGCTTTTGGATAGAGAAGGATGTGCCTTTCCTCTTCATAGAAATCTGGCCCTTGCAATAGCCTAAAGGAAGACCTCATCCTTTCTGCTCAATGTCATTCTTCATGGATGCTCCGAGGAGGAGGCTGAGGATATAGCCAGGCCATGGAGTTGGGTGAATGCTATTTATGTGTCCCAGGTGGTACCCAGAGTCCTGAAAGCACTAGTGGAATTTTCTGGAAAATACCATAGTTCACCTTTCTTCAGTTAGAATACAGCCCCCCATGTTTTTCCTTTAGTACTGGCTCCTGAGCTCAGAGAAGATACAGAGAGGATCACACTGACGTGAGCACTGACCACAAAGGGAATGAGATACTCCAAGAAATGCCCCTTCCCTGTGGTGACAGGATGGAAACTGTCAACCTCTCTGCAGGCGCCCCTCTGGCTGGAAGGAGGCACCAGAACACACTGCCACACTGCATGCTGCATGCTGCAGTGTGTGACACGCTGCTGTTTCTTAAGAGCCTGTGTGAGAGGTCAGTGCCACCAAGTGGCTGAAAGGTGAGTGGGCAAACAGAAGGGTTCTGCAATACAGTGGCTTCCTAGTGCTTCTGCTTGCCTTCCTCCTGCCTCTGCCACCCACCCATTACCCCACGTCTCTCAGGACTCTCTGTGCTGTCCTTGGCTGACTATAGGGTACTGGATTAATGTCCTCTTTTAAGTTAGCTCTCAGGTGTCCAACTCTCCCTTTACACCTTAACCTAGACTTTGGCTTCCTTCCCTGCTCAAATTGATTCGTCCCATCGTGAGGAAGAACTCTGACTACAGACCAAAGACTCCTTCATTAGGTAGGAAAGACTGAGAATAAATCAGTGTGTTCCCTCTCTATTGGTGGATACTTTCACATTTGCTCTGAGCTCTGGCTTAACTCAAGGAACTAACTGGTAATGGAGGAAGTTCAGGCAGGCTTGTGGGAGAGATGGATGGATAGACATTTTTTATTAGCACTTTTCTAATCAGTTGAGTTAAGATAAGTGACCACAGGTACAAGAGACCACATTCTACAATATGAGGAAACACTCAATATATATGTCATATTTGTGCCCTCAAGGAAGTGGTGATTCAGTAAGGGACATAGATCATAAGCACATGGATTAAAAAATTCACACAAGTATTTAAAAACGATAGAATAGCATAAGATAGGCATAAAGTATGCAGAACCAATCAAGAAAATAAAAGATGAACTGGACATAATGGTCACTGAGTATCTGTGGTATGCCAGATACTATCAAGCACTCCGATAAATTTAATTTTATGTAATCTATCCTAAACTGTTGTATTTCATGGATCTCAAAACACCCAAACTCTTTCTTTTTTTCTTTATTTTTAAAATTTATATAAATTTAAGGAGTATAAGTGTGATTGTATTACATGGATATGTTGTGTAGTGGCGAAGTCTCAGCTTTTCATGTAACCATCACCTGAATCGAGTACTTGATTTTTAAATGGTGCTTGAGTCAACATTTTGCAATGTTGAAGGATCAACATTAAATCATTCTAATCCCCGCTACTCTCTAGAAGCCAACACTTTTCAAAGTGTGCCATGTGCAAATGGCATTTGGATAAATATACATAATAAAATTTAACAATAATGCCCTTTAAAACTAACAGCCAAATTTGTGCTAATCCCCAACAGTCTAACCTACTTAAAGTGTAGTCTGTAAATCAGCAGCATTAGCATGACCAGGTGCTTGTCAGAAATGAAGAATCTTCGGTCCCTTCTGAGGCCAGCTAAATCAGAATCTGCATTTTACAAGAATTTCAAGTGACTTCATTGCACATTAAAGTTTAGGAAACAACCAGATGGAACACAGTAATAATTCTGCCTCAGGTATCTAATTCTCTGTTTCCTGGTCTTGACTCTTGTAGCACACAGTACTAAGTGGTTAACCAGTTGTCCAAGCCATTAAGACTAAAAGGTACGAATTTGAAAGAAAAGATTCAGTGAGTAATTAGGATCAAGAGTAAAAGAAAGAGAATGAGAGTAACAGAAGAGAAAGCTATGAATACACAAGTAGGCATAAATGCACACACATATGCACACACACACCTGCATTATTAGAGTACTATAATGGAGCCCTAATTAGCATTCTGAATCAAGTACAGTGCCTTGTACATCATTATTCTAACAAATATTTATGAGCCCTTACTGATGAAATCAAAAATTTGCCTATGATTCGGCCTCTTTTTTTTTTTTTTTTTTTTTTTTGAGATGGAGTCTTACTCTGTCACCCAAACTGGAGTGCAGTGGCGGGATCTCAGCTCACTGCAACCTCTGCCTCCCGGGTTGAAACGATTCTCCTGCCTCAGCCTCCCAGGTAGCTGGGATTACAGGTGCCCACCACCACACCGGTTAATTTTTTGTGTTTTTAGAAGAGATGGAGTTTCACCGTGTTGCTCAGGCTGGTCTCAAACTCTCGAGCTCAGGTAATCCCTCAACTTTGGCCTCCCAAAGTGCTAGAATTATAGGTGTGAGCCACTGCACCTGGCCCAGCCTCATTTTTAAGGAGCTAGAGGAGTTCATCTCAAAATGAAAAGTGATGTCAAACTTAGAATTCAAATACTTCGAAACATGTTAAGTGTGTGCTACATGAATTTTCTAAGATTGGCTATTTTATTCTGAGATAACTGGCACCTTACAGCCCCACCCATGCCCACATACCCACCGCACCCCACACACAAATGAGTAATTAAAATTTTATTTTGATTGACCTGAAATGTTTTCAGTGATCTTAGAAGAAATAAGGGAGACAAATGGGGGAAGAAAAACAACAGAAAAATATTTTTTAAAATATTGTTACCAGTTTTTGCAGTTACTTGCTGGCCTAAATTTATGGATGAATGTGATAATTATATTTCCTAAATAGCTACATACTACGGACCATCTTGAGATAGTCTTCAGTATTCTGTGGCTTCCTCGTCTGAGGATCAGGAAGCCTTGAATAATCAATAGACACCAAGCATTGTGGTCCCACATGTCCTTAGAAGACTTTCAAGACCTCAGTTCTGCAACGTCTGTGTTAAAAGCTTAGAGATAGAGTGCTCCTGTACACATATGCATAGACAATTCCACACAAAGAAGTGCCTCATTTGCCATTTTAATCTCCTTGCATAGCTAGTCACCTTGTCTCTTTGAGAGTGTGCCTTGTAACTAGGAAACTAGCTGTATTTTTTATTTCAGTATTACTGAGAAAATATATCCTAGGTAAAAGCTAAATAGTCCCAAAGAAGTTTCAGGAAGGCTGCTAAATATAAAACCCGAGTTTAAAAATTGCAGGATACAAGACCAATATGTAAAAATCAATTGTATTTCTGGGATTTATTCCATTCCGTTGGTCTATGTGTCTGTTTTCATGCCAATACTAGACTTTTTTTGTTTTTAAAAATATACTATAGCTTTGTAATATAGTTTGAAATCAGGAAGCATAATGCCTCCAATTTTGTCCTTCTTTCTCAAGATTGCCTTGGCTATTAGGGGTCTTTTTTGGTTTCATGTGAATTTTATGATTTTTCTTTCTGTTTGTAATTGCCATTGGAATTTTGATTAAGATTGCATTGAATCTGTAGATCTCTCTGGGTAGTGTGGACATTTTAACAATATTCTTCCAATCATAAACAAGATAAATATTTTCATTTATTTGTGTCTTCCTCAATTTCTTTCATCAATGTCTTGTAGTTTTCAATAAACTGACCTTTCACCTACTTGATTAAATTTATTCCTAGTAATTTTTATGCTATTGAAAATATGATTGCTTTCTGATTTCTTTTTCAGATAGTTCATTGTTATTGTATAGAAATGTGCCTGTTAATTTTGTTGACTTTATATCTTGCAACTTCACTGCATTCATTTATTGGTTCTAATAGTTTTTTTTGGTGAAGTCTTTAGGATTTTCTCTATGTAAGATCATGTCATCTGCAAACAGAGACAATTTAACTTTTTCCTTTCCAATCTGGATGACTTTTTTGTCTCATTTTTCAGGCTAGGACTTCCAGTACTATTTAAGAAATGTCTCTTAAGTAGATGGTGTTTATAATTACTGAATATCCACAGGCAAGAGATAATAACTGGATATCCACATGCAAAGGAAAATAGTTGGATTCTTGTCTACACCATACACGAAAATTAACTTGAAATGGATTAAAGTCTTAAGTGTAAGATCTGAAACAGTAAAACTCCTAGAAGAAGAAAACATAGAAAATTGATCTTAGCAATGATTTTTGGGGGGATATGACACCAAAAGCAGAAATTAACAAGTGGGACCACATCAAACTGAAAACCTATGAGCAGCAAAGGAAACAATCAACAACAGGAGAAGGGAACCTACTGAATGGGAGAAACTCTGTGAATGAGATACACATGTGTAGAGGAAAACTGGGGGGACAAGAGAGAGTCCTGTGAACAAGAATATGGGACTAAGCTTGCCATCGGTCTACCAGAGGCAGGTTAGAAACAACTTACAGCTTCAGGAGAATGTAACCATTGTGACAACTCTCTCCTCAGTGCTTCAAGTGGTATAGGACGTAGTCTTGGTGTTATCTCTCTTTTAGACAGACTAGGGAAGAAAGCCTTATGGCTGTCTCTTTGGACTTTGTTTAGAGTTTGAGAATTATGGGAATTACCCAGTATGCTTTGCAACTATTGCCCAATATGTGGGAGGGTAGCTTTTCCCTTTCCTTACACTTTCTCAGGCTTCTCTATTACTTAAGGTGATTCTGGCTTCTCTTCACCAAAGATACTTTACAGGAAGTTGATTTAGGCAAATGGTGACAATTAGCTATTATTTTTTTGCCAATTCAGATTGATTGTTACTGGCTGAGGGATTAGTTTAATTAAGAAGGATTCCAGGGTCTGATGGTATTTCATAAATAACTTGTGCTTACGGCATAGGCACGAAGCATGTGTGTTAGATATTTACCATTCATAATCTAGGCTTAGAAGGTAGAAGATCCCTTGAGAGACTAGTGGGACACTGGTTTATTAGTCCTAAACCATATCACCACTAGAAGCAGCTCCACACACAGTTTTCCTTTTCCTCCCCTTGTTCAGCACCTCTACATCTGCATTTGACAATGATGTGCAAGTTTTGGCCTCAACAGTTATTTCTAATTACCTCATCAGATATGATTTTGTTTGATGCCTTCTCATTCTTATCATCTATGCAGTGGGCATCTCTAAAAAGTCAATGGTTTCCTAACAAAGAAAAGAGCAAGATTTGTTAGTCTGCCTGGCTGGCTTTCTTTTGAAATAATCAGGTTGTCTCTTCCCTAAAGAGTGACTTCCCAACTGGGAAGTCATCACCTGTCACTCGAGTCAATTATTGCAAAACACTTCATCCTGCTCGTGCTGTGAACTGTGATATAACCCAAATTCCCCTGGTATAGAGACTCTCCAAACTTTCAGTAAAATCCTTCTTTGAGATTGAAGCTATGGTCTCTAATTACCAGCTTGGGCCATTTTTGCAGGATGGTTTTACTTTGGCCTTAAGAAAAAGTGACAAGACACAAAAAGATGAGTTAAAACCCTAATAAGTTACACAAGTCAACTCTAAAATGAGCTCTGGGTTTGCTGGCCTTCAGTGAATGGTTTTGTTTAGTGGGAACTGAACTGGTTCATCCAGATAGTGCTAGGTCAGAATTATCTCACTAAGTGGTGACCTACGGCAAGTCATTAGCCTCCCTAAGCCTTTATTTTCTCAGTTGTAAATTGGAAACAATAATAACTACCTCCTTGGGTTGGTGTCAATATTCTGGGTACTCAAGATCTCCCTTGATAGTTTTCAAACTCCTAATGCAATAAGTACCCAGCAAATGCCCTTTTACCTTCTTCTTCCCTTGTGTTTGATGGAAGGTCTTATTATGTTTTAGTTTGATTTGATTTTAATCCTAAAAGTTAAATTGTTCTCAGGTATTATACTGTTGTCATGAGTTTTTCTAGGTAAAAATCAAGTGTAATAAAACTGAGAAAGTAAGGCCTTAGTGACACCAGGACCCAGAGGTCAGTTGGACAGAGAGGTGGGTGCAGTTCAGAAGCCTCCAGTTGCATGAATCTTTAAGGGATTGCCAGATTATTAGACTCAGGACCTCATTTAGGCAGCTGAAATATGAGAAGAGAAAAGGTACTTGAAAATGTTTAGAAATACGTCCTCCAAACAAGGTTGGACTCAAGCCAAATTGGGATGTAGGTGATATTGCATTCATTCATTAATCTATTCAATCATTCGTGTCCCAAATATTTACTTAGTGTTTCCTGTGTGCTAGGCACTATATCAATTCCTGTGTCAAAGAGCTCATGATAGATTGATGGAAGGGTCATTATAATACCATGTGGCATGTATCTCTGTTTAACTAAAATGGTGAAGATAAAGCTACTTTTACTAAGTATTTTAGGGCTCTAAAACCAGCCTTCTCTTATTAGTATTTGTCTCCCACCACCATCTGTTCTCTCTTTTTTTTGGATGTAAAAAAAAAAGTGCATCCTTAGAGAGAAGGCGTGTTCCAACCATGCTTTCAGGTTGGTGTTACTGAGTTCTCCCTACTAGAGTTTGAGCAAAAATGATGAGTGTAACTTCTGTGTCTTTTATTTAAAAGGAAATCCCTTGCTACCAATTTCCACTATTTATTCTCCACTGACTGGAAAGGCAATGCCAAACAACCTTGGAAAGCATGTGTTGAGGATAACAGGGACTTCCTATTTGCCTGTTCCCCTGGATGACTTTGTGGAGCAGAATGGGCCAGCTGCCCCGGCACATGAGAAAGCAATGACCTTCCAAGACTTTAAGTCACAGAATTAGGGGGAATCTCTTAAATAGCTTCTACTGTAATAGATTAATCATATTTTTTTGAGGTGATGACGTAACTTAGAAGAAGATGGACATCATTTGACTAGCAGAAACTTAGATTTTGTTAACCACATCAAATTCCTGGATATATACATGTCAAACTCTGAGTCCAAGCTCCAACTCTAGAATGATTTTATATCTAAGACTTTATGCACTCCAAAACTGAAATAACTTCTCAAGTCTCCAGGGTATAAAAGGGTCAAGGTTCAATCTTTTTCTAAGGCGTTATCTGTTTGCTAATCTAAGGTTTGTAAAAACAGTGAAGAAACAAGTCAGCATGGATTCTCTTGGAGGTGGGGTGTTAGAGACATACAATTTAAGGGTGACAACGGCAGTAACAAGAAAGCCAGTGTCTGACAATTCAAAGTCATAGTTGAGAAGATAGTGCCAGAAAAAGAGGAAGGGGGACTCTCTTCAGGGTTCATCTTGTTTATTCAACCCAGGCAACCCAGGAACCGCCACCTATAGACGTGTGCCTCATCCTAGCCCCATTCAGAAGTCTCCTTGTTTTCACTATGTCATATCCTCAGAGTCAGCCTTTCTGTGACTGTCAAGAGTCAATGGCCATTGTAATCTGTACAAATGGGAGAAGATCCTTTCCCTTTATGCACCATTCATTTATCAAATAGTTACTGAGTGTGCATTTTATGTCAGGAATATTTAGATGTCTGTTTTAAGAGGAGACATGACCAAGAAACCCTGTCCCAGAAATATAGGACTAGAATGTGCAAGAAGCACAAAACACAGGTACAAGGAAGGTAAAGAAATACAGCAGTAACCAACAGGATCTACACAGGAGTGTGGAGGCACAGCACAAGGCAGGTGTCTATTGTCAGTCAGCAGCTTGTATCTACTGTAATAAAGGCACATGATTAATTACACGTGGAGACTGTATGTATGTTCCTTCACTTGCTAATTGCAATTAGCTGCAGAAGCAATGAACATATTGCTCTCGGTGAATGTCAGGACATTTCGCTGGATTTCCCTTGGTTCTCTGTGAAGCCGCAATTAACTTCACTAATTATTCCCTTTACCACATGTGCTTCACTTAATGAAGAACCAAACTAATCAATGCTGATCTTTTAAAAAAACTTTTTCTTTCCAAAAGCCAACTTGGCTACTATCCAACAATGGCTCCTTAGACAAAATTGTGAGTGTCAAATTCATCCAAAGCTGGGAGGAGAGAGGAAGCAATTTTCAGGTTCTAGAATTTTGTTTCTTCAGGGAGGGAGAGGCTCTCTGCACTGACAATAAGCCATGTTGCACTTTGGCTGGATGTATTTTAGAAGTTAATGTAGCTGGCCAGGCAGGCATCTCTGCAGCAACCCATCCTTAGCAACTGGTAGTGGTGGGGAGTTGACACACCAGAGATCTCCAGCATGCCAAGGAGTAGGCTATGAATGCAGGCCCCCTACAAATGAACAAAAATCCTGCTTTGATGCCAGCAATACACCCAGAGTTGAGCAGAGTGCTTTCCTGTCCCTTATGATATAGATGACAGTGATTCAAATGTTTTCTTCCTTGAACTTTTATGACTTTTCTCAAGATGCCTGCGAATCTCTTCTCCTGCCCCATCTCTCTCTCTCTGTGTGTGTGTGTGTGTGTGTGTGTGTGTGTGTGTGTGTGTGTAGGGGATGGCTCAGTGTTTGGGCTCTTATGTCCACTTAACTTGCTTTTACCCTACATTAAGTTGATTCAAATGTGAAACTCAGTACCCTTTATGATTTACATACACATGTACAGGCACACATATACACTCTCACATTCCCAAAGCATTCATGAGAACCAGAATTTGGGAGCAAGATAGTAGATGGATATATTAGTTCGTTTGCACATTACTATAAAGAAATACCCGAGACTGGGTAATTTATAAGACAAGAAGTTTAATGGGCTCACAGCTCTGCAGGCTATACAGGAAGCATAGCAGCATCTGCTTCTGGGGAGGCCTCAGGAAGCTTCCAATTATGGCAGAAGGCAAAGAGGGGGCAGGCAAGTCACATAGTGAAAGCAGGAGCAAGAGAGTGAGGGGGGAGGTGCTACATACTTTTAAAGGACTAGATCTTATGAGAACTCACTATTGCGAGGATGGTACCGAGAGAGATGCTAAACCATTCATGAGGGATCCACCCCATGATCCAATCACCTCTACCAAGCCCCACCTCCAGCACTGAGGAATACATGTCAATATGAGGTTTAAGTGGTGACACACATCCAAACTATCAATGGATTCATACCACATCATCCTAAACCAGCTCAAATGGAAATGTTGGCATTGCTACCTTAAGAAATCCTTCAGACTCCTCACTCCATGGAGCTCTTTATCCCATTGAGTTTCGGCTGGGTCCACCTTGTGAGGAACAACAGATTTCCTTCTTTGTCTTCCACCAAGCAATTTAATAATTCTCCTCTGAAACCTTGGTGATTCTGCACCTCAAGTGTCCTCATCATTTCCACCCCCACACCCCCAGAAACAAGGAAGGAAGAGAGGCAAGAGAACATTCTCTTCATCAGAAATTCTTGTGCCAGTTGCTAGGCTAATACTTCTTTTCATTTAATCATTACTGCAATGTATCCTCCTATTACTTAAAATCCCTGGAGCCCCAGAGAGTCTTCCAATACACCACCACCTCTGTTGAGTGTTGGGATAGGCTTGTGAGCCAGGCTAGGTAGCCACATTTTACAGATAAGGAAACTGAGCATGCAGGTGATGAATACCCAAATGTGTATAGCTTATGTTTGGTAAAGTGTTCTTTCTCCCTTGTCTTGCTATCAGATGGCTGTTTCTTGGAGGTGTTGGAGAGATCGGAAAGTATTGACTCATCTAACTGGCCCCTTCTCTCCCTTGTTATCCATCTTGCCTTGAAGCAATGCTCTAAAATATGATTTATGAAGCAGAATGTGAGAGAAGCCAACTCATTGGGTTATTTGCAATGCTTCTCAATCTCGACCCTATGGAAATTTTGTTGCCAGATAATGCTTTGTTATAGAGGAAGGAGGGTGTCCTATGTGCCATGTAGGATGTTTAGCAACATCCCTGGCCCCTACCCACTAGATGCTAGTAGAACCCCTGCTCCCAACCCCATCGTTGTGACAATCAAATATTCTTCAGATTTTGCAAATGTCCCCTTGGTTGAGAGCCACTGGATTATTGTTACATACCCATTGTGCTGACCGTTTATTATCTTTATGACTTGGACTGTGGATAGTCAGTTATGTTGAACATCTCAGAAATGAGATGCCAACCATGCCCAGCATAGAGAGAAAAAACGAAAGTTGGAGTTTTGTGTTTCCTTTTCACTGGAAAGAGGTGACGTGCTTTCACTTTGGTGGGACAAGGAAAGAGAAATATGACAACTCTTTCCCAGAGCTCATGGCATGAGCTCTTCTGATGGGTTATTGCTGCTGATAGCCCTTGTTTTTATAATGAATAGCCAAAGCAATGCCAAGCACCACCAGTTAGTCACTTGGGGGAAAGATGGGGCATTTGAATAGCATCCCACTGTGAAGTCATAAGTTGTTGAAAGAGCAAATGTAAGCTGGACAGATTTGTAAACGTGGCAGACGGTAATCCTGGTATTTCATATTAATTGTTTTTCCCAGGCAGGAGGCCTCCTGTAATTTACATTCTGGAGCAGGATGGGGGGGCTGAGTCAGACAGTTCTTACCTCCAAAGAAAACCAGTGGGGATGTGACAGCTGCCTAGCAAATGAAAGGGGAAGCAGGGTGCTTTTCTGCCTTAGAAGCTCTCATTTGTTCTAGAGCACTGGGGTGCTGTCACATGCCCTAGGGGAGGCCAGGGAGAAGAGAAGAGAGTGGATAGTTGAAGGAGGACTGAAGAATAGGTGGCAAAATACCTTCCCCTCCAACTGCTCAAGACTGACTTGCAAGCAAAGAGCAGGGAGGGCACCAGATAAGCCCTTGAGGTTTGGCTTCCCTGACCCTTCCTGTTGCTGGGACCTGGCCATACCTAGTGAGGACATAATTAGGAATTAGGGAATTCAGAAAGTTTTTTTTTTCTTTCTTAACTTTTATTTTAGGTTCAGGATACATGTGCAGGTTTGTTGTAGGGGTAAATTGCATGTCACTGGGTTTTGTTGTGCAGATGATTTTATCACCCAGGTAATGAGCATGATACTTGATAGGTAGTTTTTTGATCCTCACCCTCCTCGTACCATCCATCCTCAAGTAGGCCCTGGGGTCTATTGTACTTCTCTTGGTGTCCATGTGTACTCAATGTTCAGCTTCTACTTGTAAGTGAGAAAATGAAGCATTTGGTTTTCTGTTCTTACATTAGTTTGCTTAGGAAAATGACCTCCAGCTGCATCCATGTTGCTGCAAAGGACATGATTTCATTCTTTTTTTTAATGTCTGTGTAGTATTTCATGGTGTATATATATATCACATTTTCTTTATCCAGTTTATCACTGATGGATATCTAGGTTGATTCCATGTCTTTGCTGTTGTGAACAGTGCTGCAGTGGACATACAAGTGCCTGTGTGTCTTTTGGTAGAATGATTTATATTCCTTTGGATATATACCCAGTAACAGGATTGCTGAGTCGAGTGGTAGTTCTATTTTCAGCATTTTGAGAACTCTCCAACCTGCTTTCAACAGTAGCTGAACTAATTTACATTCCCAACAGCAGTGTATAAACATTCCCTTTTCTCTGCAACTTCACCAGCATCTGTTATATTCTGACTTTTTAATAATAGGCATTCTGACTCATGTGAGAGAAACACAATGAAAAAAGAAAACTTCAGGTCAATATCCCTGATGAACATAAACACAAAAATCCTCAAAAAAATACTAATAAATCCAGCAGCACCTCCAAAAGCTAATCCACAATAATCAAGTAGGCTTTATTCCCAGGATGCAAGGTTGGTTCAGCATATGCAGATGAGTAAATGTCATTCATCATGTAACAGAACTAAAAATAAAAACCACATGATCATCTCAATAAAGGCAGAAAAGTCCTTTGATAAAATTCAACATCCCTTCATGTTAAAAACCCTCAACAAACTAAGCATGAAAGGAACAGACCTAGAAATCATAAGAGCCATTGATGAGGAACCCACAATCAACATCAAAGTGAATGGGCAAAAGCTGGAACCATTCCCCCTGAGAACCAGAACAAGACAAGGATGCCCACTCTCCCCACTCCTGTTTGACATAGTACTAAAAGTCCTAGCCAGAGCAATCAGGCAAGAGAAAGAAATAAAAGGGATCCAGATAGAAAAAGAGGAAGTCAAACCCATCTGTCTTTGTAGATGATATGTCTCTATGCCTAGAAAATCCCATAGTCTCTGCCCAAAGACTCCTAGAACTGGTAAACAACTTCAGGAAAGTTTCAGAATGCAAAATAAATGTAAAAAAAATCAGTAGCATTTCTATACATAAAAAAATTCCCAAACTGAGAGCCAAATTAAGAATGCAATCCCATTCGCAATAGCCACACAAAGAATAAAATATCTAGAAATAAAGCTAAGTAGGGGTGGGGAGAGGTAAAAGGTCTTTACAGTGAGAATTACAAAACGCTTCTCAAAGAAATCGGAGAGGACACAAGCAAATGGAAAAATGGGGTTTTTATACAGAACAGGGAAACTCTTGATCCGTAAAGAGTGTGATTTTTACCCTTGCTTACCTGGTACATCTAAGGGATAGTTGTGAAGAGAAAGCAGGAAAAGATTGGTTGTCTCCAAAGTTATAGGTTCCTTTGTTTCAGTCTTTCTGGGTGCATTTTGTCCAGAAGCTATTCTTCCTTTCTCTAAACCACAGGGATGAGATAATCCACTCCTGCCCTTAGTGGGGCTCTGTCACTGGGTTACCTTTAAACTTGAGCAGAGGGGGACATGGTCAGAGGAGGCCCTGGTAGTCAGTCATAGAAGGTAGGGAAAGAAGTTTATGTGTGGACAGGATTGGGCCAAGGAGCCATCAGCATCAGCAGGACCCTTGGAGAAGCTGTGGCATTGACAAGGCAGGGTTAGTTCATTAGGCAGTTTTGTGTCAGCTTGGCAAAAGCTAGAGCTATTTTCAGAAATCTCATCACTGTAGGGTTCTGGGTCAGAGTGGAACCAAAGATGGAACCAAAGAGGACTTTGTGTGGATTTAGAAGATGGCAGTGAAACTGCCATTCCTCATGGAAAGTGGTCATGGCCATCTGTAGTGACAGAGGGACCCTGGTGCTCATGGGTCCTGGCTTGGCTGTGCTGTCTTTCTCCCTGCTTGGCTCATCTTGCTGATGGCCAGCCCCTCTCATTGATAGTGCTCCAGGCCCGCGACCAGCCACTTGGTGTTGGCCCACAAAGGCAGCAGCTCCACAGACTTTTCTATGAGCTTCTCCTTTGAGGCCTTTGAGGCAGGCATGCTTGGCCTCTTGAACTCCTCTGTCAGCTCCAACTTGTTCACTTGCATGAGGTAGACTAGGCAGGCTGGTTAGTAGCCATCTCTTTGATTCTCTGAGTTCACTTTCCCAGCTCCTGTCGTAGCTGCATAAGGCCTAATTCTGTTAAAAAGACCTTTTCTTTTTGTACTATGCAGAGTATTTTGTTTTCCCACTTGAGCCAGACTGGCCCAGTGGAGACGGCTCCTCAGGAGTTTGGTTCCCTGTTTGTTAGAATCAAGTCTCATCTGGTGCAAGGAGAATAGGCTGCCTTAAAAGTGGATATTGAGCAGCCCAGAAAAGAGTTCTGAGGAATGAATGATCCCAGCTTTCACTCACTCACTCATTCATTCACTCTTCAATTAATAGGAATTAATTCAATTAATAGGCTGTGCCAGGGAATGTACTAGAAATACAAGTAATTGGTGACTAAAATAGACATGGCTATCTGCTTCAGAGAATTTAGAGCTTTTAAAGCAGAGGACAGGAAATTAATAAGTAATAAACATGATTATAAATTATTTTTGCTTATCACATGGCACTTATCACTATCAATAAGGTAATAGAGAATAGCGTGGGTGAGGATGAGACTCCTTTAAATTGGGGTGCTTTCGAAGGTCCCTCTGAGGAGCTGATGTTTAAGGGAATGCTTGAAGGGTGAGATGAATTCAGCCGCAGGAAGTACTGATTCCAGGCTGAGGAAACAGCGTGTGAGAAGGCCCTGAGGTAGGGCAGATATATCACAGCACACAGATGGAGAGCAGCAGGGAATTTTCTTGTGCAATGGTGACAAGCTCTTTCACTGGAAAAATATCAGCTTCCAGCCAAAATAGAGTAGGACCCAAGAACCCCAGAACTCCTGAAGCCAATTGGTATAGGACCACATGAAAGCAGAAAACAGACATAGAAGTCAGAGGGGACAATACTCGGGAAGACAGGGTCAGGATTGTGTATAGGACCAGAGCTGTTGCTGGTGCGTATACTGCTATTGTGCAAAGCAAAATAGGTGCCCTTTCCTCTGAGCAGTCAGAGCCTGGAGCCAACATGATTGGCTTACAGGTGAAGCCTGGGCTGAATTTCAGCTCCTACAGAAGCACAGTCCAGCCTGCATTTTCATATGCAGTGCCTGGATCAGGATTAGGAGATTATGTTAGGCATTAAGCTGCCTGAGGCCAGAAGAGTTTCTGAATCTCTTGCTAAAGAGGCATTTGGTGAGTGAATATACTGCATCCAGTTATGTGAAGAGCAGCTAGCTGTTGGTGTACCTAGGCTAACTGTTAAGTCAATTGGCACTTCTGATCTGTTATTGTTCATCTTCACTTCTTTGGTTATTTTAAAGGCTTTTTGGTTGCTATTAACCAGGTGTACAAAAACAAGATAATCTTCCTGGTCATCACCTCAGGATCTTGGTGCCAGGCCTCAAGGGGCACAGAGGTTACACAGCTGGGGCTGTCTCAGGTTTGAGTGAAGCTGTCAGTTTTCTGTAGTGGGGAAGAGAGGGAAAGGGGAAGGACTCACATTTATTGAACTCTCACTGCATGTCAGGTTGTGCTGGATACTTGACCTACATTTGTCATTTAACTCACATAACCATCCATGAGACAGGTGCTTGCTATTCTACATAGCCTATTCTACATAACCTCATTGCTATTCCACATAACCCTATTCTACATAGGAAGACTCTGAAGGTCAGATAAATTAAGTAACCTACCCACAATCTCCAACAGTAAGTGCTAGAATGGGGTGTGGTCCCAGGTCTGTTCCATCAGGAGCCTGTGTGAGGAAAGTAAAAGCAGATGCCATTGGAGCTGCTGTCACCGATGCAGTCTGGAAATAGACTCAGATGGTGGCAAGCCTTGGGCATTGGCTAGATTCCTTTTGCCGCCTGTGCCAATGAGGTACCTGTCTTTATTTCTCTGCGATGAGTAATCCTGCACTGGAAATTGAGAGGAATTTTCTGCTGCAAGTAGCCTTCATTTGTTCTCCCGTTGGTAGATCAATCTAACCATTCATCGTCAGGGGTCTCTGATGTGCTCTGAGGACGTGGTTGCCTGTTGGGGAACTGAGCCATGTAGGAATCCTAGTGTCACCTTGGGAACAATTCCTGGAGCTTCTCAATATAACATTTCCAGTTGACATTGAACCTGGGCTTTGTATACCTGGCCTGAGACTAAATTCAGCTTCTTAGCTTTCCTGAGGAGGAGAAAAGGGAGGCGTATCTCTGAGCAGAAAATTCATCTTTGAGCAGAAAAGGCCCAGCCCTGCTGGATCCTCACCCTCTAGATTATTAAGAGGAGAAGAGACACCTGTCTGCAGTACACACATACAGAACCCTCCAAGACAGAGGGCCCCTCCCTGAGCAGGCCCAGAGCTGGCATTCTGACTTTATGTTGGTTTTGATTGCTGTATCCAGTCTGTGACAAAGAGTCTCTAGGGCAAGAATCTGAAAGTAGGGTTTCCTTGGTTCCAGCAAACAAACTCAAGTCTGAGAAGTAAAATGTCAGTGTGTGTGTGTGTGTGTGTGTGTGTGTGTGTGTGTGTGTGTGTGTGTGTGTGTGTGAGACAGTGGTGCATCCATGAAGGAGAGAACCATCCATATTTGATTTAAAAGAAGTCTGTCATTGGTACAAATCAAACACCCATAGGTTTCTTGTCTTTCATAATAATCCCTACCAGAGATCAGAAGCTTTAAAAGGCTGGCCAAGTGGTGAAGAGCCCATGCTGTGTTTCTCATGGCTACATATAGATGAAGCTGGGGATTCTCTTTTATTCTTCCTTTCCTAAGGCTTTGAAACAACATCTACCTGTTGAGTGCCAACTCCTCAGAGAGATCTTAAGCCGGAAGCAAGTATTCAGGCATGAGGAGAGCCCCATTTGGCCAGTCACTTGAAATGATAAGCTATGTGACCCAGGGAGAGTGTTGAGTCAGGTTACTGCCTTTTGGTGAATTGGAAACATGGCAGCAGAGAAGGAGTGATTAACACAAGTTATGGCAGGTTGACAGGTACAGAGAAAGAGTCTGACTTGGGAGAAAAAAACTGAAAAGTTGATTTTATCTTAGTTGTAATTGCTTATGGACATGGCAAAGCTTTTGCCTGGCACCTAATCAGTGTTAGCAACCTTCTGCCTTCCTCCAAATTCTTCATCAGTTGATGCTACTGACTCACAGAAACCTCTCCTTGCTACTTAAAATACCGTAGTTCCCCTACCTGTTTCCTTTCTTAACTCCTTGCTCCATTCCCTCCAAAGAGTATTGGTCACAGTGATAGAATCCAACTCAAACTAAACTGCTCAGTGAAGGGAACCTGAATCATGTAATTAGGAAATTCAGAGATGATTGCATTTAGAATTTAAGATAGCTCCATATCTATATCCCATCAGCTCAGCAATCCTAGTGGAGTCCTCTTTCTCAATATTAAAGCACCCATACCTGATTCCCTTGGCTCTGAACAGACTGGCTTAGGTGATGTACATGCCTGGAGCCAGAAACAATCACTGTGGCCCCAAGAAGCTATTGATAAAAAGAGGCAAACTCTGTAAAATATTTGAAGAGATTTATTCTGAGCAAATGTGAGTGACCATGGCCTGTGACACAGCCCTCAGGAGGTCCTGAGAACATGTGCCCAAGGTGGTCGGGGTACAGCTTCGTTTTATATATTTCAGGGAGGCATGAGACATCAATCAAATACGTTTAAGAAATACATTGGTTTGGTTCAGAAAGGTAGGACAACTCATAGCGGGGGCTTCCGGGCTATAAGGAAATTTAAACATTTTCTGGTTGACAGTTGGTTGAATTTATCTGAAGACCTGGGATAAAGAGAAAGGAAATGTTCAGGTTGATGAAGGATTGTGGTGACCAAGTTTTATTGTGCAGGATAAGCTCTCAGATAGCAGACTTCAGAGAGAGCAGGTTGTAAAATGTTTCTTATCAGACATAAAAGGGTGCCTGGGTCTTAGCTGATTATTTCCTGCATCTGGAAAAGAAGGAAGGAAAAAAAAGGGGGAAAGGAGGATTCTCTGTAGAATGTGGATTTTTCCTGCAAGGGATGCCTTTGTATTGTCATTTCAAGATGTGACAGAGAAATATGCTTTAGGGTAAAATAATTTTATTTACTTTCTTGTTATCCCAGAGTCAGATTGGAAAGTAAGTCATTATATACAGGGTTAAATAAAAACCATCTGATGAGAATTTGTGGTTTGTAGGGCATGACTCCTTAGACCCCTTAGATAGGAATTTGGACAAGATTTAAAAAATCAGATCTTAGTCCTCAAAGCTAAACTCTTTTTGATCAAGCATGGGCTTTCTGCCTCCTCCTAGAATCTGAGAATAAAAGCCTCCCCAAATGATAGGGACTGAGAATGGGAGAGGAATGAAATTATCAGAAGGAAAAATTGATTTCAGGCAAAGGAAAACAGTAAGTGTTTACTACTATATATATATATTTTACAATTTATCTTATATTTAAATAAAAAACAGACAAAAATGTCTATGACCTCCAACAAGTCTGTGAGTTTCATGGAGGTCCAGAGTTTGTCCATTTTGTTCACCAATAGACTGCTAGTGTCTGTCATGGTGTGTGACACATGGTAAATATTTAATAAACATCAGCTAGATATGTGGATGCATGAATGCACGCATGCTTGGGAACTTGGCATCCCTTGTCTTGTCTTAGAAGAGCACAATGATGAGCCTTGTACAAAGAGGAGAAAGAGAAGGGTCAACCAAGTTTGTCACTTCTTTAAAGATTCTTTTGTAATTTTGAATTTTTGTTGGATTTTCTTGGCTTGTATCCTTATAAGTTTAGAAGACTGGAATGTTCTTAAAGAGGCTCTTCAATACAAGACTCTAGCTGAAAAACAGGAGATACCTGCCTACCTTTATTTTCATCTCTGCACATCTCTGAGTAAGAAGGTTACCAGGGCTTCTTAAACGTGTACTTCCCCTGCTCTCTCACGCCTTGGTAACTGTCACTAGGGATTCCGTCCTTTCCAGCACAAAGGCCTGTAGAGAGGGGTGCGATTAACAAAAATACCCCCTGCTGGCCCAGAAGGAAGCCCATAGGATCTTTTCTGATCATGTAGGGGAGAGATGAGGTATAACAAAGTAATGAACCTGAGATATTCCAGACTCTTCCATGCTCTCAGACACATGGTCTCTGAGCTGCACTTCTCAGTTTTTGAGAAGCTAAATGGCAATCAGAGTGTGCTCCACACTCCAGAAGTGGCTTCCTTGGGAATGCAAGTAAACTCATCTCCTCTTTCTGACTCTTCCTCTAAAAAATCTCTGCTCAGTCTGAAACCTCAATTAAGATGATTTACTGGATACTTTCTTGACTGCAGTGGGCATATACATACCAAAGATCTTTCCACCTGGGTGACGTTTTCCCACTGAGCCTCTCCACATGTAGAACAGAAGGTTCTGATTTAGGGGTTACTTCCCAGAAACTCCACATCCTCTCTCATAACACTCTTCTGTGTCTGCCAATCCTCATGGTCCTCAAGATATTCTTGAGGTCCTGCCTCAATCTTTCTTGCTCTGTTGACCTCATGTCCTCCTTTCCCATTGGAAATGGAGACGCAAGCGGACTGTAATGCTTCATTAGCTGGTACTCAGATATTTATTCCCCCCCCCCGCCATGGTGGAGTCTCACTCTGTTGCCCAGGCTGGAGTGCAGTGGCACAATCTCAGCTCACTGCAACCTCTGCCTCCCAGGATCAAGCAATTCTCCTGCCTCAGCCCCCTGAGTAGCTGGGATTACAGGCGTGAGCCACCACGCTCAGCTTTTTTTTTTTTTTTTTTTTTTTTTTTTGTATTTTTAGTAGAGACGGGATTTCACCATGTTGGCCAGGCTAGTCTCAAGCTCCTGGCTTTGTGATCTGCCCACCTCAGTCACCCAGAGTGCTGGAATTACAGGTGTGAGCCACCGCGCCCAGCCTGGTACTGAGATTTTAAAACCTTCCCTTTCCTCTAGATCTTTAGGTTAAATAAGTCTGATTCTGGAAACTATTTCACAGAAGAACTACAGTTTTTAACAGAGTAGTAAGGGAAGCCTTCATGAGCAAGTCACGTTTGTACCAAGTTTCAAAGATGGTATATTAGGCAGAGTCTCTGTAGGAAATGGTTGACTAACTCAAATGAGTGTTTGAACGGAGTTTAATGAAAAGATGGTTCCCCCAAAATAAGAATACCTAGGAAGGAAGTGTAGGAAGCATGGTGAAGCCCTCAAAAACTATAGCCACCAAGGCTTGAAGGAATATTATAGCCATTGGAGAGGGTTTGCTTGGCATGAACTGTGCCTTGAATGGAGCATCACAGCCACTGCAAAATTGAGGCTGGAAGAGAGGGAGTTGAGGGAGGAAATGCCCCAACCTTCTTTCTTCCTTATGCCTAATTCTTGTCAATGCTTCACGTTGGTTGAACTCAACCAGAAATCAGAAGGCAGAGGAGCTTGATGATGCTGTCCACAGAGGTCAGCTTCTTGAGACTGAGCAGTGGAAGGTGATATGGAGGGACAAAGAACAGAGAATATCTAGCACAGAATATGAACAAGCTAGCTCTATCCAAGCAGGGAGAACAATAAGTTCAATTGTTCTGAGATCTGAGTGTGCCCGCAGTGCTTGAGTAGCTGCAAGGAGGCGGATGTGCCTGGAGCAGAGTGAATGGAGGAGGAATTGTTTTTGAAGATTCAGAAGATATTCCCGGCTTTGACAGTGCCTTCAGTGAAAACTATTATGCAGCATGATGAATCTAGCCATTGCTACCTGAAATGTTATAATTAATAGAGATTTTGACTTACTGACAATTTTATTACATCATCCTTCATTTTCAAATTGCCAACTGCTGCATGTGAGTATGGCAGGGTGAGAGGGCTGGGAGGCTCATAGCTCCAGCTAGGATCACCTCCCTCTGCTCAGCTCCAATTGATCAGGGGCAGAGGATCAAGGAGTGAGAAGTGGGTCATACCAAGGTACTATATAGCTGTTTCCAAACAAGTGAGCTAAGACCCCCCCGACCCCCATGGAACAGAATGGGAGGAAAATTATGTGGAGAGGCAGTGCTTGGTACCTAAACTTTATATTTCTTTTGGTTTTTAATAGCTTTGTGTTTCTGATAACTCTTGCTTGTTAGTTTCTGGTCAAAGCATTCTAGGAGCAATGATTTCCCTGGCATTTCTCTTGATTCTGTCCTCGTATTCCAACAAGGTATTTCTTCTCTTCCCAGGAAACACACAGAAACTTGGCACAATTCTGTATCAGTGGATATTTAAACCTTTTGTTGTTTTGTGCACACAAATGTCTTCTGCGTGTGTGTGTGTGTTTCCTGCCTCCTCATAGACAGTAAGCTGCTCAAGAAAGAGGCAATGCTTGCTACAGACTAGAATCTACCCACTGTTTTCGGTTCTAGTTCTAGAAACCATTGGCTACTTAACAGAAAGCAACATGTTTTAGATGCATTTTTTAGGAAGTCAGTGTCAGTAGGCTGAACATGGAGTTATTGGGAAGTAATTTGTGATAGAGGTTTGGATTAAGCTTCACTGTGAGGATAAATAAAATTTTGATAGATGAAGGGGAGGAAAGGGGGTGTTTTTAGCCAGTGAGATAAAATAGATTGAGCAATGGCTTGCAATTGGGAAGAATTGTGATTTATTGGAAGAAAGTGTATGGCTGGAGTACAGGTCATGTTCTAATGAGAAGCAGGAGGTAAGACTGGAGAGAAGAGTTAAATATTTTCTACTTCCTCTTTTTAATAAGTGAAGGACATCAGGTCAGGAATGGGGTTAAGGCTTGACTAGAACTAAATTAGAGGTGATTCATTATGGTAGTATATAGCAAGAGGGAAACCCAAGTTGGTGTTATTAGAAAAGTAGAGAGCCAAAGAGGTGATCAGGACAAAGTATGCAATCAAATGAGCTTCTATAATGTGGGCTCCATCCACAGGACATCACAAAGAGGCCTCTGATCTTAGGGGGAAGGAAGAAATCTGGTTCTGAGGCAAAGAAGGAGAGGGACAAGATTAAAAAATGGATAAAGTGGGGAGATGGAGGATAAGATTGGGGGATCCACTTGAAAGGCAAACAGAAGGCAGAGTCAGAGGACATCTCTGAGGCTATGATTTCAGTCTTGGACTTTCTTTTATGGAGGACCTATTGATGCAAGATTTTTTTGGTGCCTGCACCAGCTGGAGGCCTCCATGGCTGGCTATGCCCCTGCCCAGGGCCTTACTCGGCTCTGGGCTTGCCACGGGAGGTATGCTGTCTACTCGGCCCGGTGGGCTGCACTTGGCTTGCCCTCTAGCCTGGATCCCATGCTGGCTACAGGATCCACTTTCAGCCTGCAACTGGGCCAGGCATGCTGCAACCTTCTTTTGCTTTGGGCACTGGACATCTGAATGAGGGGAATGCAGTGGTGCCTGAAAAACTTGGAGCCCCAAAGGGTGTATTATTACCTGCAGCTCAGTGGACAGGGGTGTATTAATAGCTCTTTAAGTCCCATTGCCCCACTCTTGCCCATGGCTCCTGGGCTCGCTTAGCCCCACCACTTCTTCCCATCACGTGGGGCAGCTACCTGGCACTGGTGAAAGATGGAAAGCTTCAGTGTTACAGCCTTTTCCATACCCACGTTGGGCGAGTCTCAAGTTCTTGTCCTGCATCCAAGAGGAACAAGGTTACACTGACAACCAGAGGGTGAGCAGGGTGCAGAGTTTTATTGAGCGATGGAATAGTTTTCAGCAGAGAGGGGACCCGAAGAGGGTAGCCCCCTACCTGAGGTTGGGTAGCTCTTTCAAGTGTGGCTGAGTCCAGGACTTCTATGGGCTCAGGATTGGGGAGAGTGTGCTGATTGGTTTGTGAGTATGCAAAAAAGGCCAAAAAAAAGGCACCACTCAATGATGGGCGCAATAGTGTAAAAAAACATTTAGAGAAGGGTAGGTATATGTAAAATAGGTGAAGGATGGGGATCAATCAGAGGAAAGCATACCAAACAGGAAGAGAAGTTCTCAATCTGGTTCATGGATTTATTAAAGATTTGTAGCTTGGTTTTCAGGCTTTAACCTGTCTTTGGTTTGAAGGTTTCACCAGGGACCTGCCCCGTGTCTGCCTCCTCACACTATCACTATGACTTTGCCCATGGGTAGTAAACAGGTAGCTGTTGAAGGTTCCTGGGCTTGGCTTACCCTGAATGCCAGGCTGAGATGTTTGATTATAAAACTCTTCTCCATTGAGTCATTTAGAAGCTCCAGAATCCTTGTCAAGACAGAATTTCAGGCAACCATTGCTAGTTCAACTGATCTGACACATAATCCATGTGCCTAGGCTCTGTGTTGACCACTATAAAGGACACAAAAATGGATGACTCATCTCTCATCTTTTAGAATTTTAATGCATTTTCTCATTCTTAGCTCACATCCATTCTGTGGTTTAGGGACTTTGCAGAACCGACTGCTTAATTCCCTTCAGATGTGTTAAGTCCTATGACTTGGGTATGTGCGTTTGGAAAGGTGTCCTTGTTTATTTCCTGTTTTTATATGAGCATCCACCTTTCTGTGGTTGAAAGAGGAAAGGTGTAGATGTGGATCCTGGCTTTGTCTCTTCTATTTCATATCCTTTGGCTAGTTACTTTAATCTCATTGCAACCTTTTGAAAGAGACATTATGATTACATTGAACAGAGTTGGAAAAGGGGAGGTTGAGAGTTAACATAATCAAATGTGCCTGACATGAGGCCCAAAACATTGGTGCTCACTGTGTTAAGAGAAAAGAAGGTGGGAAGGAGACTAATTGGAGTTGACATGGTGCTTGCATATAGGCAAAAATGAAACAAACAAAAAGTCAAACCAAGCTCTATCAATCTAAACCAAATTAAACCAAACCCAAACAAACAATAACAAAAACCCTTGCAGCCGAGTCACTTTGCAGCTATCCATTATCCAATGAGACTAAACGGGACTTTTCCTGCTATTATCCTCCTCTGCTCCCGTCACTGAATAGAAGACCTTCTGTTCTAGGTAGCTGATCATTAATCAGTATGCAGCTTCTTCCCTTCAATTCTCTGTCTCCCAATTATCCAAAGAAATAATTTGGCCGAGTGATGAAGGCCTGCATGTTTGCTAACAAAGGGATGCTTCTGCTTCTGTGGGATAGAAATGAGAATTCTGTGAAATAGGATGTAAGCAGTCACTGTGGCAATTTGTGACCTGAAGCCCCTATGATTCTCAGTGAGTCTCTGGTGCTTAATTATGCCAAGGGTTTCTAGAATCAGCCTCTAGCAGTTTCCTCTGAAAACACCATCAACTACTCTATGGAATCTAAGTAGATGGATCAGGGTAATAACAATTCAAAGAGCTGATTGGAGCCTAGGATAATGAGCCAAAACTGGAGTCAGGACTCAAGGCTCAGTTTAAGTCCCATGGGCCACATAGATTACATTTCCATTAGCACCATGGAGTATTTGTTGTGTGGAGAAAGAGCAACCACCTTCATCTCAGAAAATGTACCTGGTATGGTTTGGCTGTGTCCCCACCCAAATCTTACTTTGAATTGTAATAATTCCCATGTGTCAAGGGTGGGCCAGATGAAGATAATTGAATCATGGGGGTGGTTTCCCCCATACTGTTCTCATGGTAGTGAATAAGTCTCACAAGATCTGATGCTTTTATGAATGGGAGTTCCCCTGAACAAGCTCTCTTTTTCTGCCACCATGTAAGACATGCCTTTGCTTCTCCTTTGCCTTCCACCGTGACCGTGAGGCCTCCCCAGCCATGTGGCACTATGAGTCCATTAAACATATTTTCTTTACAAAGTATCCAGTTTCTGGTATGTCTTTATTAGCAGCATGAGAATGGACTAATACAGCACTCCAGAGCAGTGTTTCAACCTCTACAAAGAGGGTCTGGGCTTTTCGAAGACAGTTCCTTGGAAGGAGAAAACAGGCCCTTCCTAACTGGCCTAAAAAATTTGTTGGGTGAGCGGAACAACTGAGTCAACTCTGAATAGTCCATTTGTAGCTCTGCTTTCTGTGGTACTGAGGAATGTCTTCTTGTGTATTCATGAAATTCATGATAAAGATAGCAATTACTGCTAGCCTTTATTGAACCTGTTGCAAAGTGTGTGGCATGTGGAAAGAACTTCACATACAATATTTCATAAATCCTTAAAAAAGCTCTATGAAACATGTAAAATTTTTATCCATATGTCACAGGTATTTGGAACTTGCAGCACCTGAACCAAGGCTCATGTAGGATAACTTGCTCAGGGCCTTATAGCTGGAAAGGTGTAGAGGTAGGAATCAAACCCAGGTTGTTTAACCCAAGTCTGTGTTCTTAACTATGAAGTCAAATTCCTTCATTTTAGACAAAGGGGAATTAATCTGTCCACTGACTATGTAAAGCCATGGGGGAGGGCAGTGGAACTGGGCCCTGACATGACTTACACCCTTGCTGTTTCTACTGGTAATTGACAGAAAACATTTCAATCCACCACGAAGACTTGGTGGGATAGGTCCTGAGGCTTCAAAATGTGTTTTTGTGTCTCACTGCTCTGTGGCATGACTTTGTGTCATTTGGGGATAGGGGAAAACTATTATTTGTTTTGATGCCCAGTGCAACTTTCTGTTTTACAACCACAATCAGTCAGAAGTGGAAAGATATGAGAAACTCATTTCCTGTAGTTGAGGAAACAGTGGCACATGCCTTGGCTAATGCCATACAGCTAAATATGGGCAGAGCCAGCTGGTCTGTTTAGAGCATTCCAGTACTCTTTTTAGGATGTCTGATACCCTCTGCTCCTCTGAAGTGAAATGGTCACTCATAATATTATTTACTTTACTGTGGCAGCCTTGGAAAATAAATAATTTGGAGTTTAGGAGAACCAGAGGGGTATAGGGAAGGCATGTGGTTAGTGAAGGGAAATGGAATGAGATGTTAGTTCATTTCTTCATTCATTCTTTCTTTCATTTATTCACCTAACAAATACCAATTGGATATACTGATTATAGAACCTTTTCTAGTGCTACTTGTGCCACTTATGTTGAGCTTCTATTTTCTCATCTGATAAATAAGGATGTTAAAATACATCTAATAATTATAAATATGGAAAACTTGATCTCACTAGTAATCATAGTAATGCAATTATACATACTATGAGTCACCATTTTTGTTTTTACTTTTTAAAACAACAAACATTATAAAATAATGCCTAATGCTAATGAGGATATGATGAAAATGCAGTTTCAAATAGATATTTTAGAAAGGAGTGTAGTGGGTTAGTAAGAGCCATAAAAAGATCTATGCTCCTTGACCCAGGGATTCCATTTCTGGGAATCAATTCTAAGTATATTTTAAGAAAGAATCTATGTACACAAAGATGTCTAATGATAGTTTTATTATTAGCAAAACATGCAAACAATCTAACTGCTAAATCCAATGGACAACAGTAAATAAATTCTAGTGGATATGCCCAGTGAAATGTTATGCTGCCAAAAGAGAAAATAACTATCATGAAGTTTCTATAGTAATAAGAAAAATGGTTGATACAATGTTGATCATAAATAGAAAATCATTATTATAGAGATGAGGAGAGAGCCTCATAGGAGAAAAGAATCAAATGCTCAAAAGGTGGTGATAGGGTAGATTAATGGGTTGTTTTATATTTCCTTTTTCTGAAGTTTCTAAAATATGTTTATGTTACTGTTTTCCAGAGCCAGGCCATGATGTCAGACCTGATTTGAATTCCAACATCAAACGCTTACAAGCAGTGTGATTGTCGAGTTTTCTTCTCTGTAAAAGGGGATTAATAAATGAATACGCTTCATAAGGTTGATGTGTGGATTAGAGAAAATAATGGATGTGGAGTGGTTCCTACAGTGTCTGATTGGTTGAAATTTGTTAATGAATAGCAATTATTACCATTTTTATGAGGATTTTGAATGTATTGCTGAACATTAATGACAAAAATCTCAATAATATCTACGGGTCTTTCTTGTTCTAAGTTTTAATATTTCTTTAAAAATTTTTTATTATACTTTAAGTTCTAGGGTACATGTACCCAATGTGGAGGTTTATTACATAGGTATACACGTGTCATGTTGGTTTGCTGCACCCATCAACTTGTCATTTACATTAGATATTTCTCCTAATGCTATTCCTCCCCCAGCCCCCCAGCCCCCAACAGGCCCCGGTGTGTGATGTTCCCTTCCCTGTGTCCAAGTGTTCTCATTGTTCAATACCCACCTATGTGTGAGAACATGCAGTGTATGGTTTCTGTCCTTGGGATAGTTTGCTGAGAATGATAGTTTCCATCTTCATCCGTGTCCCTGAAAGGACATGAATTCATCCTTTTTATGGCTGCACAATATTCCATGGTGTATATGTGCCACATTTTCTTAATCTAGTCTATCACTGATGGACATTTGGGTTGGTTCCAAGTCTTTGCTATTGTGAATAGTGCCACAATAAACACACGTGTGCATGTGTCTTTACAGTAGCCTGATTTATAATCCTTTGGGTATATACCCAGTAATGGGATGGCTGGGTCAAATGGTATTTCTAGTTCTAGATCCTTGAGGAATTGCCACACTGTCTTCCACAACAGTTGAACTAATTTACACTCCCACCAACAGTATAAAAGCGTTCCTGTTTCTCCACATCCTCTGAAGCATCTGTTGTTTCCTGACTTTTTAATGATTGCCATTCTAACTGGTGTGAGATGGTATCTCATTGTGGTTTTGATTTGCATTTCTCTGATGACCAGTGATGATGAGCATTTTTTCATGTGTCTGTTGGCTGCATAAATGTCTTCTTTTGAGAAATATCTGTTCATATCCTTTGCCCACTTGTTGATGGGGTTGTTTTGTTCTTGTAAGTTTGTTTAAGTTCTTTGTAGGTTCTGGATATTAGCCCTTTGTCAGATGGATAGATTGCAAAAATGTTCTCCCATTCTGTGTAGGTTGCCTGTTTATTCTGATGGTAGTTTCTTTTGCCATGAAGAAGCTCTTCAGTTTAATTAGATCCCATTTGTCTATTTTGGCTTTTGTTTCCATTGCTTTTGGTGTTTTAGTCATGAAGTCCTTACCCATGCCTATGTCCTGAATGATATGGCCAGGGCAATCAGGCAAGGGAAAGAAATAAAGGGTATTCAATTAGGAAAAGAGGAAGTCAAATTTTCCCTGTTTGCAGATGACATGATTGTATATTTAGAAAACCCCATCGTCTCAGCCCAAAATCTCCTTAAGCTGATAAGCAACTGCAGCAAAGTCTCAGGATACAAAATCAGTGTGCAAAAATCACAAGAATTCCTATACACCAATAACAGACAAACAGAGTCAAATCATGAGTGAACTCCCATTCACAATTGCTACAAAGAGAATAAAATGCCGAGGAATCCAACTTACAAGGGATATGAAGGACCTCTTCAAGGAGAACTACAAACCACTGCTCAATGAAATAAAAGAGGACACAAACAAATGGAAGAACATTCCATGCTCATGTGTAGGAAGAATCAATATCATGAAAATGACCATACTGTCCAAGGTAATTTATAGATTCAGTGCTATCCCGATCAAGCTACCAATGACTTTCTTCACAGAATTGGAAAAAACTACTTTAAAGTTCATATGGAATCAAAAAGAGCCTGCATTGCCAAGACAATCCTAAGCCAGAAGAACAAAGCTGGAGGCATCATGCTTCCTGACTTCAAACTATACTACAAGGCTACAGTAACCAAAACAGCACGGTACTGGTACCAAAACAGGGAGATAGACGAATGGAACAGAACAGAGTCCTCAGAAATAACACCACACATCTACAACCATCTGATCTTTGACAAACCTGACAAAAACAAGAAATGGGGAAAGGATTCCCTATTTAATAAATGGTGCTGGGAAAACTGGCTAGCCATATGTAGAAAGCTGAAACTGGATCCCTTCCTTACACCTTATAGAAAAATTAATTCAAGATTGATTAAAGACTTAAATGTTAGACCTAAAACCATAAAAATCCTAGAAGAAAGCCTAGGCAATAATATTTCTTATTTTAAACATGGCGTTTAAGTAAGTTTTTTGTGACAGAGATGTATTCATACATTAATGTGAGGCCAAAATGTTGTGCCAAGATGATAGAGTTTTGAAAATAAATTTTCCTTAGGGAATAAAATGAGATTATTTCTGTCTATTTAAAATCTGAACTGGTTCCTTCTTAGGGATGTGAGGCAACATGTAGTTTTATATTTAGGAGATTTGGGAAGGTGTTAGGTTAGAAACTAGTCACTTCCCTCATTTTTTCTTCTAATAGCTGCCCTTGGTTCTACATAAAAATAAAAAGATGGATCATTATTTATGCACTTACGAGTAATAGAAGAATCTTTGTGATGCTATATGTTTAGAACAGTCCCACATCTTGCTTTTCCCAAAGTTTTTGATGTGGGGGGAATTTGATTATTTTCTTGGTACAAGAAGACTTATAATATTCTTATGTATGTCTAGAAGCTGATGTATAAAGGCTTTCTGGGAGTGAAATGGTTCTTTCGGAATGACTTTTGGATAGTATATGTGTAAGTGAATCAGATGGGTATTGATTAAATGTCTTCCCAACACAAAACAAATTGACTGGATGTATGAAGGGTTTCGCCAACCCCCAGTGTTTGATATTCCCCAACAACATTTGGCTGCTGATTTCCAGCTAAGAGTTGAAAGGTGGAAATCTTGCTTGGAAATGTATTAGTGGAGCAAGGAGCAAGGAGCAAGGCAGAAAGGCAAGGAGTAATCTCTGAGGCAAGAAACTTTTGAATCTTTTCATCATATCCGTGTAGCTATTATTCAGTAAAAGAAAACAAAAAAGAGAACTTGGAAAAAGTTCTGAATTATATGTGCTAATTTCTCTCCATTCTGGTGAGATAGCATGAGAACCTTGTGTCTTGATTAGATTTGATTATGGAAAGTCTGGAGAGAGGCCAAGAGAAGTGGTTCCCCAAGGTGATGGCGGAGATGAATAGGCAGGCCACCTTAATATTGGTCTTGGATTTGGCAGGCCACCTTAAGATTGATAACACTTGATTCAAGAATGAGTATATATAAGAGTCTTTGAAGCTTGGGTAACACTTTAAAACATGTTGCAGGTGTGAGACTCAACATCACCTGTCTGGGTAAATATTCATTATCACCTTCAAACTGTATCAGTATCCAGACACATTGTTGAAGCCTGTCTTAGCCAGCAGCACTCAGCTTGGTAACAGAAGTCTAAGAAACTTCAGAAGTAATACATGAATTTTCTGCTCTAACATGTTTTTGCTTGACCAAATAATACTATTTATGCTTGCTGCTGGTGGGAATTAGAGGATTGGTGACATAAGCATGTAAGATAGGGTTTTTTTCTTGTTTTGTCCTGTGTTTTGTTTCTAATCCTGGACAGAGACCATGTCAAAGTCCTCTGGAGATAAAACCCCATCTCTTCCACTGTCCCTGGCAAAGAATTATCAGTCTGCTCCTCAGGATTTATGCCACTCAGCAGCATTTGGAGAACATGGCAATGTTAGTCCTAATGGACTCCTCTTAAAACATTTTGGGTTAGGTGCCTCTGGTATTGAGTTTATTATGAGGTTCTTGATTCCTGGTTTCAATACTGGACCAAACACTCTAGGCATCTATTATTTGGAAGAATATAAACATTTTGTTATGATGAATTGCCAGCTGAGGAATTGACAACACCCTTTTCAATCCGTTGTGAACATATTCACTGGTTGATCCAATATGAGCATGATTGGAAACTAGATGGCTTTTCTTTGAAGGTCTCCAACTGGGAAAACTATCTTTTTATTGAATTGGTCCACAGATCTCTGATGACATAGAAAAACATGCACTGCCTCAGTTGGGATTAGAGGATCTGAGCAGTGGCTGGCCACTCCAATCACCATGCCGTGCTGCCTTCTCCCCAGCCCCATCTCACCAGATCATATGGTCACAGCAGAAGGTGAACAAATTTGCTGGAACCGAGGGGAGCACAGTACACATAGGAAACTCTTCTCTCGCTCCAACGATACAACTTTCCCAGGCCAGGCTGTTGCCTTTTTGATTGTCTATCTTGGCAGAGCCTATGCTATTCTCTGATGAGGGACACAAGAGCTGCAAGAAGCGCAAGAAAACTTCTTCTTATCTCCATTATTCTTTTTTAGGGAGATTATGTGCCCACAATAGAATGGAGCTGAGTTCTGCTGCAGGAAGTAGATTGCGCTAAGGATTTGCAGCTAGATCTAAAGGTAGGAGATGAGCGATTGTTGCCCAGGGAACCAACTTGCAAAAGGAAGATTCCCTTAGCATTTCTTCCTCTTGTCTTCATTTTAATGATGAAGGAGCTGGCCAGGGAAAGCTGATTTAGAGCCGCCTTCTCTGTATATATTACAGGGCATGGTTGGGTGGTTGCAGAATGAGGATATTGTAGTGATCCTATTTACCAAACCTTTATATTCAATCTTCTGTTTTATCGTCCCCTCTCCCCACTGATCTATTTTCCAGTGTGTAAACTGAATAGCACACAATGCAAAAGGAGAGAGTGACATGAGAGGTACAAGCTCTCATGTGACACATAAATAACTGATCAGAAGTGACATTTTAAGAACAGCATAATCCTTTGTAAACATGGTTTCAAAGGTCAAAGCTAAAACACCTTGTATACTGGCCATGTTATTTTGGGCCTTTATATCTCATTGAACATGATTTACATGCAGTCTTCCCCAAATATTCGAAGACTGGAATGTCTGATTTTATCAGACTCATAAATAAAATACAATGTGGTGTCTATGATGCTGTGGGACCAGAGAGGGCTGGCTGAGAGTCCTGATTTCACCAGTTACCAGCTGTGTGATCTAGGGTGAGTGATGTCACTCTGCTCTCTGCAAAATGAAAGGAATCCTCATAACAACTCACAGAGTGGACACCACTGATAAGTAAGATAGGGTGGGCAACCACTTAGTTCTGTGCTTAGCTGAGTCAATGTCAATTTATGTTAAATGAGTAATTAGCAAATACTTACTGTATCCAAGACGTGTGTCACGCACAAAACTCTCTGGGATATCAAAGTCTGTCTTAAAAATATTTAAGGTTTTTGTTGCCACTGTTGACCTGAGCTGTTTCTGAGTGAAAGAAACCAGACAAAAGCCTTTTAATATTTATAACAAATTCAAGCTAATTTTGTGGACAAAGTTCTTTGTGAGCAATTTCTCCAACATCTGTGAATGTTTTTAGTTCATTGAATATTCCATGGATGCCCTTCCATATGACTAATTTTGGTGTCAGAATTTCTGTTTATTGCTGGTGGGGTGAAGCTCCACACTCAACTCCCATCCAAAGATGCCTCCATCTCTCTCTTCTCTTTGTGCCTCCTGTTTGCTTCTTAGTGATGCTTGCGTTAATGCATTTTTTTTTTCAAAATTGAACTCGTAATAGATGATGGAGTGAGAGATGGGTCACATAACAAAATTAGGCTCATTTTTGGTGCGTTCAAGTGCTAGCCTCTGACCCGAATGGTAAATTACAAAAAATGAACAGGATACCCTGAAGAGTTGATGGATTTCCTTCCTCAAATTGCTAAACAGTGGATGGAGTAAGGGTGATTTTCCTAGTGTTAAAACTATTCCCTGGGGGTAATTTTGGGCACCTTGGGAAGATGCATTAACTACTTTTGGTCACCAGAGAGCCATTGCTAAGTAGACCATAAAGAGGCACACTAGTAAGAATAATTAGCAGATATCTTTGTGGGATGAAGACCTGGGTAGTTTTATTGGAAGAAATGTTCTGACTATAGTTTATAAGGCTCTTGAACATGAACCTTTCCAAAAGTAAAGCTTGTAGGTAAGAAATGCCTTGGTATTTGTGCTGATCTTTAAATGCCTCTAATAGAAAATTAGGCTTTATGAATTTCAAAGATGTTTTGTGAACATCAACACGTTGGTTGTTCACAACAACATGGCCAAGTTGGGCTTGGTGGGGAGCTTAGGGTGTTGCTTTATTAGCAGAAGACTTTATGTAAAGAATGGTGAATTTAGAATCAAGGAAACCTGAGCACTGACTGGACTTGGCTACTTCCTATTCCTGTGGCTTTAAGCAATTTATTTTCCCTCTTTGGGTCTCAGTTCTATTGCTTGTGAAACAGTGGGAGTGGATTAGATCAGGGATGGCACAGTCTTGGCAAGTGTACTACCTCCTTCTCAACTTGCATCCTTAATGGACATTGTTAATTGGTCAGGGCATATTTTCACACTGAGCACCAGAGGCTTTAGAACAACTTCACTTCTGTCCACAGGTTACCCACAGTGTTGACCTACGAGTGTAAGGCATGTGTAATGGGATCAAGGAAGGTACAGTGAGATGCTGAAATGAGATACAGAATACAATGATCATATTCAGGTAATTTATGGTTTGAACTTTTCTGTGTTTATGACTGAATTCTAACATGTATTATGTCACCAGGGGCAAAACGAAGTAGTGGTAAAGAGGTTGGATTCTGTGTTCACATCCCAACTTCATATCATATTAGTTGGGTCATTTAACTTCTCCATTCCTCTGTTTCTACCTCATAGAATGGTTGTGAAGTTTAGCTAAGGTAGGGTATCTAAAACATTTAACACAGTGACTGAGATATCTCAAAGATCTTAGTAAATGCTAGCTATGTATATTCAACTCTTGTTTTCTGGTGAGCCAATTAAGAGTTAATGAAGAAAACATTAGCTCAGATAATTGCAACCCCTTCCAAAGTGCTCCAGCATTGCTAATAACCTTGCATGCCAGAAATTCCGTTTTAAGAGTAGCTCTTACAACACTCTGAGATTTTATTAGTGGCTATTAATTGACAAAATCCTAAGAAATGCTTTTTGTTTTATTTTTGGAAGGCAAACTTTTGGTGTAGCTTGTGGTAATTTGTAAAACTCCCTCCTCCACATTCTGTATCTTATTTACATTCTAGGGTAGCATCTGCAAATTTTCACCCTGAATCATGAAACAGTCAAAATTTAAAAATAGGAAAAGAATGCCTTGCACTTTAGGAGCCTGGGTGGCCTTCTGCCTGTAGAATCCTTCATTGTGCTGACATAGTTTTTCTAGCCCTTCTCTCAGTTTGACATGGGCACCAAGATGGTGAGACAAAAAGCAGAATCTCTCCTACTGGTGGCTCTAAAAGTTCTTCCCCTAATTTCTTGCCTGGTAAAAAGAATGTGTATAAATACACAAATTACTGATCAAAAGCTATTTGTGAGCTGTTTTCATGGACCTCATTGAGGGGACATTCTGAGAACACTTCTCACTGAGTTTGAGCATTTCCATCCCATAGGGCAGACTTCATTGAAGAAAAACAAAGACCCAGACACAAAGCCAGTTGATGAGACTTGGACTTCCTCCCTTCTGCTCCCCGCTGCCAACGCTGCTCACAGCCAGCCAGACCCCAGCGGCTCTGGACACTCTTCAATGCTCAGCACCTGCCGATCAGGCATCATTTGAAATAACAGAGATGCCCTCTATTATATAGGAAAAGTTGACATCTTTCAGGGCACAGGGTTTACATTGGAGGCTCCCTTCATAGGTGAAGAAATGCAAAGGAACTTAGGGAAAGCTGTGTTGCTGAGTTCTGGAGCCCATGAGGGAAGAGTCTTCTACAGTAAAGCTTTGAGTCTAGGCTGCTGGTGCTGCCGTGGGGGAGCCGGGAGGAGCTCACAGTTTTGACAGATTTATTCCCAAAGATGTGCTTGCCCACTGACCGAGCCTTGGTTGTCTTAATCCTGCTCAATCTCCTTTCCCTTGAGTTCCAGCCTCCCTTTATGAAGCAATACTAAGGTTACCCCGAATGAGAATGGCCACAGAGCAGCAGGGATTTGGGCTTTTTTTTTTTTTTTTTTTTTTTTTTCCCCAAGCAAGAGCCATAGTGCACTTGCTGGAGGGTAGAATAGTTCCCCAAAGACGTGTTTCCCTGCTGTTCACATAATGAAAAGTGAAGTTCTTGATGTCTTTTCCCCAGAACTTGTATAATTTTTATTTATGCATCATATAGTTTCTTTATTTATAGCTCTAAGTAGATTTATTTAGAGCTCGGATATAGCTCATTATAGTCAACACCTCTTATGGCACATGCTTGATTTGGGGGTCTGATATGGTTTGGATCTGTCTCCCCACCCAAATCTCATGTTCAGTTGTAATCCCCAGTGTCAGAGGGGGGACCTGGTGGGAGGTGATTGGATCACGGGGATAGATCCTTCATGAATGGTTTAGCACCATTCCTTTGGTGGTGGTCTCATGATAGATTTCTCAAGAGATCAGGTCATTTAAAAGTGTGTAGCACCACCCTCCACCGACTCCCGTTCCTCTTGCTCTGGGCCATGTGAAGTGCTGCTCCCCCTTTGCCTTCAGCCATGACTGTAAGTCTCCTGAGGCCTCCCCAGAAACTGAGCAGATACCAACATCATGCTTCCTGTACAGCCTGTGGAATCGTGAACTGATTAAACCTCTTTTCTTTATAAATTAGCCATTCTTGGGTGTTTCTTTATAGCAATGTGAGAGTGGACTAACACAGAGTCTTTTTTGGTTTGGTTTGGTTTAAAGATGCACATTGAGATTTCCACCTACATCCTCCCATCTATCTTTCTGCCAATCCAAATTCTTTATTTTCTGACCCTGCATCTGTTCAATACATATTTATTGAGTACCTACTATGTCCTAGGCACCACTTAAGTGCCCAGTATCCAGCAGAAAACAAAATAGAGAAATCAAAGGCAAAAGCCTTTCCCTCTATTGTGGCCATTTGCAGTCGGCGGATGGACTCCCAGTCAAATTTTGATGCGGAGATAGAGACTAATGATAACATACATGCAGCAGAAAGGTATGAAAATTTTGTTATTCACATAAAGAGACTTTCTGGGAACAGTGGGGAGGCACCCAAGCAGGTCCAAAAATGACGTGAAAAAAACAAGAATGGGGACTGGCTCAGGTTTCTTCTGGTGGAGAGTGTGTGGAGCTGGGATACTGATCCCCATGCTTGTGCAGGGGCTTGTGTGATTTGAAGCTCCCATCAGCACCACAGGAGGGAGCACCCAGGCTTTCTTATCAGCTTGCCTACACATGGAGCAGAAGACGAGAGAGGGTCAGCAATAAAATGTCAAAAATGGCTTACATTCTTTAAACATTTTTATTAGTTGTAGTATAACACATGCACGGTTAAGTAACAAATCTTAAGCATACAGCTTATGAGTTTTTAGACCCATGTAAACATAATCCGGAAAAGATATAGAATGATTCCAGCAGGCATATCATTCCCTTGTGTCCTCCCATCCAGTCAATTCTTGAAATAAGCACTATTCTGATTTCTATCATTAAATATTAATTTTTCCTGTTCTTGCGATTTTTTTTTATATTTTACTATTTATTTTCCCCATTTTCTGTTCTCTTTTTTCAACTACATAGGTTATAATTAGTTTCTTTTTTTTAAAATTTATTTATTATTATTATACTTTAAGTTGTAGGGTACATGTGCATAACGTGCAGGTTTGTTACATATGTATACTTGTGCCATGTTGGTGTGCTGCACCCATCAACTCATCATTTACATCAGGTATAACTCCCAATGCAATCCCTCCCCCCTCCCCCCTCCCCATGATAGGCCCCTGTGTGTGATGTTCCCCTTCCTGAGTCCAAGTGATCTTATTGTTCAGTTCCCACCTATGAGTGAGAACATGCGGTGTTTGGTTTTCTGTTCTTGTGATAGTTTGCTAAGAATGATGGTTTCCAGTTGCATCCATGTCCCTACAAAGGACGCAAACTCATCCTTTTTGATGGCTGCATAGTATTCCATGGTGTATATGTGCCACATTTTCTTAATCCAATCTGTCACTGATGGACATTTAGGTTGATTCCAAGTCTTTGCTATTGTGAATAGTGCTGCAATAAACATACGTGTGCATGTGTCTTTATAGCAGCATAATTTACAATCCTTTGGGTATATACCCAGTAATGGGATGGCTGGGTCATATGGTACATCTAGTTCTAGATCCTTGAGGAATCGCCATACTGTTTTCCATAATGGTTGAACTAGTTTACAATCCCACCAACAGTGTAAAAGTGTTCCTATTTCTCCACGTCCTCTCCAGCACCTGTTGTTTCCTGACTTTTTAATGATCGCCATTCTAACTGGTGTGAGATGGTATCTCATTGTGGTTTTGATTTGCATTTCTCTGATGGCCAGTGATGATGAGCATTTTTTCATGTGTCTGTTGGCTGTATGAATGTCTTCTTTTGAGAAATGTCTGTTCATATCCTTTGCCCACTTTTTGATGGGGTTGTTTGTTTTTTTCTTGTAAATTTGTTTGAGTTCTTTGTAGGTTCTGGATATTAGCCCTTTGTCAGATGAGTAGATTGCAAAAATTTTCTCCCATTCTGTAGGTTGCCTGTTCACTCTGATGGTAGTTTCTTTTGCTGTGCAGAAGCTCTTTAATTTAATGAGATCCCATTTGTCAATTTTGGCTTTTGCTGCCGTTGCTTTTGGTGTTTTAGACATGAAGTCTTTGCCCATGCCTATGTCCTGAATTGTACTACCTAGGTTTTCCTCTAGGATTTTTATGGTATTAGGTCTAACATTTAAGTCTCTAATCCATCTTGAATTAATTTTCGTATAAGGAGTAAGGAAAGGATCCAGTTTCAGCTTTCTACTTATGGCTAGCCAGTTTTCCCAGCACCATTTATTAAATAGGGAATCCTTTCCCCATTTCTTGTTTCTCTCAGGTTTGTCAAAGATCAGATGGCTGTAGATGTGTGGTATTATTTCTGAGGACTCTGTTCTGTTCCATTGGTCTATATCTCTGTTTTGGTACCAGTACCATGCTGTTTTGGTTACTGTAGCCTTGTAGTATAGTTTGAAGTCAGGTAGCATGATGCCTCCAGCTTTGTTCTTTTGACTTAGGATTGTCTTGGAGATGCGGGCTCTTTTTTGGTTCCATATGAACTTTAAAGTAGTTTTTTCCAATTCTGTGAAGAAACTCATTGGTAGCTTGATGGGGATGGCATTGAATCTATAAATTACCTTGGGCAGTATGGCCATTTTCACGATATTGATTCTTCCTATCCATGAGCATGGTATGTTCTTCCATTTGTTTGTGTCCTCTTTTATTTCACTGAGCAGTGGTTTGTAGTTCTCCTTGAAGAGGTCCTTTACATCCCTTGTAAGTTGGATTCCTAGGTATTTTATTCTCTTTGAAGCAATTGTGAATGGAAGTTCATTCCTGATTTGGCTCTCTGTTTGTCTGTTACTGGTGTATAAGAATGCTTGTGATTTTTGCACATTAATTTTGTATCCTGAGACTTTGCTGAAGTTGCTTATCAGCTTAAGGAGATTTTGGGCTGAGACAATGGGGTTTTCTAAATATACAATCATGTCATCTGCAAACAGGGACAGTTTGACTTCTTCTTTTCCTAACTGAATACCCTTGATTTCTTTCTCTTGCCTAATTGCCCTAGCCAGAACTTCCAACACTATGTTGAATAGGAGTGGTGAGAGAGGGCATCCCTGTCTTGTGCCAGTTTTCAAAGGGAATTTTTCCAGTTTTTGCCCATTCAGTATGATATTGGCTGTGGGTTTGTCATAAATAGCTGTTATTATTTTGAGGTACGTTCCATCAATACCGAATTTATTGAGCGTTTTTAGCATGAAGGGCTGTTGAATTTTGTCAAAAGCCTTTTCTGCATCTATTGAGATAATCATGTGGTTCTTGTCTTTGGTTCTGTTTATATGCTGGATTATGTTTATTGATTTGCGAATGTTGAACCAGCCTTGCATCCCAGGGATGAAGCCCACTTGATCATGGTGGATAAGCTTTTTGATGTGTTGCTGAATCCGGTTTGCCAGTATTTTATTGAGGATTTTTGCATCGATGTTCATCAGGGATATTGGTCTAAAATTCTCTTTTTTTGTTGTGTCTCTGCCAGGCTTTGGTATCAGGATGATGTTGGCCTCATAAAATGAGTTAGGGAGGATTCCCTCTTTTTCTATTGATTGGAATAGTTTCAGAAGGAATGGTACCAACTCCTCCTTGTACCTCTGGTAGAATTCAGCTGTGAATCCATCTGGTCCTGGACTTTTTTTGGTTGGTAGGCTATTAATTATTGCCTCAATTTCAGAGCCTGCTATTGGTCTATTCAGGGATTCAACTTCTTCCTGGTTTAGTCTTAGAAGAGTGTAAGTGTCCAGGAAATTATCCATTTCTTCTAGATTTTCCAGTTTATTTGCGTAGAGGTGTTTATAGTATTCTCTGATGGTAGTTTGTATTTCTGTGGGGTCGGTGGTGATATCCCCTTTATCATTTTTAATTGCATCGATTTGATTCTTCTCTCTTTTCTTCTTTATTAGTCTTGCTAGTGGTCTGTCAATTTTGTTGATCTTTTCAAAAAACCAACTCCTGGATTCATTGATTTTTTGGAGAGTTTTTTGTGTCTCTATCTCCTTCAGTTCTGCTCTGATCTTAGTTATTTCTAGCCTTCTGCTAGCTTTCGAATGTGTTTGCTCTTGCTTCTCTAGTTCTTTTAATTGTGATGTTAGAGTGTCAATTTTAGATCTTTCCTGCTTTCTCTTGTGGGCATTTAGTGCTATAAATTTCCCTCTACACACTGCTTTAAATGTGTCCCAGAGATTCTGGTATGTTGTATCTTTGTTCTCATCGGTTTCAAAGAACATCTTTATTTCTGCCTTCATTTCGTTATGTACCCAGTAGTCATTCAGGAGCAGGTTGTTCAGTTTCCATGTAGTTGAGCGGTTTTGATTGAGTTTCTTAGTCCTGAGTTCTAGTTTGATTGCACTGTGGTCTGAGAGACAGTTTGTTATAATTTCTGTTCTTGTACATTTGCTGAGGAGTGCTTTACTTCCAATTACGTGGTCAATTTTGGAGTAAGTACGATGTGGTGCTGAGAAGAATGTATATTCTGTTGATTTGGGGTGGAGAGTTCTATTGATGTCTATTAGGTCTGCTTGCTGCAGAGATGAGTTCAATTCCTGGATATCCTTGTTAACTTTCTGTCTCGTTGATCTGTCTAATGTTGACAGTGGAGTGTTGAAGTCTCCCATTATTATTGTATGGGAGTCTAAGTCTCTTTGTAAGTCTCTAAGGACTTGCTTTATGAATCTGGGTGCTCCTGTATTGGGTGCATATATATTTAGGATAGTTAGCTCTTCCTGTTGAATTGATCCCTTTACCATTATGTAATGGCCTTCTTTGTCTCTTTTGATCTTTGATGGTTTAAAGTCTGTTTTATCAGAGACTAGTATTGCAACCCCCGCTTTTTTTTGTTCTCCATTTGCTTGGTAAATCTTCCTCCATCCCTTTATTTTGAGCCTATGTATGTCTCTGCGTGTGAGATGGGTCTCCTGAATACAGCAGACTGATGGGTCTTGACTCTTTATCCAGTTTGCCAGTCTGTGTCTTTTAATTGGAGCATTTAGTCCATTTACATTTAAGGTTAAGATTGTTATGTGTGAACTTGATCCTGCCATTATGATATTAACTGGTTATTTTGCTCATTAGTTGATGCAGTTTCTTCCTAGCCTCGATGGTCTTTACATTTTGGCATGTTTTTGCAATGGCTGGTACCGGTTGTTCCTTTCCATGTTTAGTGCTTCCTTCAGGGTCTCTTGTAAGGCAGGCCTAGTGGTGACAAAATCTCTAAGCATTTGCTTATCTGTAAAGGATTGTATTTCTCCTTCACTTATGAAACTTAGTTTGGCTGGATATGAAATTCTGGGTTGAAAATTCTTTTCTTTAAGAATGTTGAATATTGGCCCCCACTCTCTTCTGGCTTGGAGAGTTTCTGCCGAGAGATCTGCTGTTAGTCTGATGGGCTTCTCTTTGTGGGTAACCCGACCTTTCTCTCTGGCTGCCCTTAAGATTTTTTCCTTCATTTCAACTTTGGTGAATCTGGCAATTATGTGTCTTGGAGTTGCTCTTCTCGAGGAGTATCTTTGTGGCGTTCTCTGTATTTCCTGGATTTGAATGTTGGCCTGCCCTACTAGGTTGGGGAAGTTCTCCTGGATGATATCCTGAAGAGTGTTTTCCAACTTGGTTCCATTTTCCCCCTCACTTTCAGGCACCCCAATCAGACGTAGATTTGGTCTTTTTACATAATCCCATACTTCTTGCAGGCTTTGTTCATTTCTTTTTCTTCTTTTTTCTTTTGGTTTCTCTTCTCGCTTCATTTCATTCATTTGATCCTCAATCGCAGATACTCTTTCTTCCAGTTGATCGAGTCGGTTACTGAAGCTTGTGCATTTGTCACGTATTTCTCATGTCATGGTTTTTATCTCTTTCATTTCGTTTATGACCTTCTCTGCATTAATTACTCTAGCCATCAATTCTTCCACTTTTTTTTCAAGATTTTTAGTTTCTTTGCGCTGGGTACGTAATTCCTCCTTTAGCTCTGAGAAATTTGATGGACTGAAGCCTTCTTCTCTCATCTCGTCAAAGTCATTCTCCGTCCAGCTTTGATCCATTGCTGGCAATGAGCTGCGCTCCTTTGCCGGGGGAGATGCGCTCTTATTTTTTGAATTTCCAGCTTTTCTGCCCTGCTTTTTCCCCATCTTTGTGGTTTTATCTGCCTCTGGTCTTTGATGATGGTGATGTACTGATGGGGTTTTGGTGTAGGTGTCCTTCCTGTTTGATAGTTTTCCTTCTAACAGTCAGGACCCTCAGCTATAGGTCTGTTGGAGATTGCTTGAGGTCCACTCCAGACCCTGTTTGCCTGGGTATCAGCAGCAGAGGCTGCAGAAGATAGAATATTTCTGAACAGCGAGTGTACCTGTCTGATTCTTGCTTTGGAAGCTTCCTTTCAGGGGTGTACTCCACCCTGTGAGGTGTGGGGTGTCAGACTGCCCCTAGTGGGGGATGTCTCCCAGTTAGGCTACTCAGGGGTCAGGGACCCACTTGAGCAGGGAGTCTGTCCCTTCTCAGATCTCAACCTCCGTGTTGGGAGATCCACTGCTCTCTTCAAAGCTGTCAGACAGAGTCGTTTGCGTCTGCAGAGGTTTCGGCTGTGTTTGTTATTGCCCTGTCCCCAGAGGTGGAGTCTACAGAGACAGGCAGGTTTCCTTGAGCTGCTGTGAGCTCCACCCAGTTCGAGCTTCCCAGCAGCTTTGTTTACCTACTTAAGCCTCAGCAATGGCGGGCGCCCCTCCCCCAGCCTCGCTGCTGCCTTGCCGGTAGATCACAGACTGCTGTGCTAGCAATGAGGGAGGCTCCGTGGGTGTGGGACCCTCCCGGCCAGGTGTGGGATATGATCTCCTGGTGTGCCTGTTTGCTTAAAGCGCAGTATTGGGGTGGGAGTTACCTGATTTTCCAGGTGTTGTGTGTCTCAGTTCCCCTGGCTAGGAAAAGGGATTCCCTTCCCCCTTGCTCTTCCCAGGTGAGGCAATGCCTCGCCCTGCTTCAGCTCTCGCTGGTCGGGCTGCAGCAGCTGACCAGCACCGATCGTCCGGCACTCCCCAGTGAGATGAACCCAGTACCTCAGTTGAAAATGCAGAAATCACCGGTCTTCTGTGTCGCTCGCGCTGGGAGTTGGAGACTGGAGCTGTTCCTATTCGGCCATCTTGCTCCGCCCCCCTCTTGCGATTTTTATAAATGGAATCATAGCATGTATGTCTGCAGTGGTGCCTTTGTATTAAGTCAAGTGAACACATGTATTTATATAGATCTGGGACTGGACTTTCTATTCTGTTCTATCCTGGCACCAATCTGACACTGTCTTAATCACTAAAGCTTTTTAGGAATTTCCATATTTGATAATGAAAGTCCTCCAACTCTCCAACTTTGTTCTCCTTCAACACTGATTTTCCATATCCTTTGCATTTCAACACAGACGTTTTAGAATCAGCTCCTCAGTTACACACACTCACAAACACACCCTCTCTGATGGGCCTTTTGTTGGAATTGCATTAAATCTAAAGACCCATATAGACAGAATTGGCACCATCAAATTCATATTGAGAATTTAAATCAATGTGAAATATTTTCTCATTTATGTCTTTTAAAATTTCTAACAACACTGTTTTTCAGTTTTCACTCTAGAGACCTTTCACCTCTATAATTGGATTTATTCCTACCTATTTGATGTTTCTAAATACGATTGTAAATGCTACTTCAAAATTTTATTTTCCAATTATTTGAAGCCAATATATAGACACAGTTGATTTTTGCTACTGACCTTGACTCTCGCAGCCTTGATAAATCTGTTTAACAATAATAGCTTGTATAACTTTTGGAATTTTTGATGTGCACAGTCATGTCATACATGAATGTAGCAATATGTCTTCTAACTCTTTAATCTTTATACTTCTATTTTTTTGTTTTATAATGTTGCTAGAAGCCTGTACAACGTCAAAAGATGTGGTCATGTGCATACCCTTTTCTTTGTTTCTAATTTCAGGGGGAGATTCTTTTATAATCTACCAATAAGTATGTTACTGGCTACGGATTTTTTGTAGCTGTTCTTTAATAGATTAAATACTTTTCTTCCTATTCTTATTTGCTGAAAGCTTTTTTCCTTAATCAGGAACAGGTGGTGAATTTTATCAAAGGCTTTTTCTGCCTCTGTTAAGACCATACCATTGGTCTCCTTTATTCGGTTAAGGTGGTGATTTATGTTGATTCATTTTCAAATACTAATGTAACCTTACATGTGTGTGATGAACTCACTATATCATGATGTATTATACTTTTAAATATTGCTGGATTCAGTTTGCTTATATTTTGTTTAGAATGTTTATGCCTGTGTTTATGAGAGATAATTTCCTATAATTTTCCTTGCTTGTAACGTCTTTGTCAGATTCTGTTATGAGGGTTTCTGTGGCCACAAAAAACAAGTTGGAAAGAATTTATTTTTTTAGAGGTTGTATTCAATTCTTATTATTTCTTTCTTAAATATTTTGATTCATGTTCTTTATTACCAGAAAACTCTTGTGCATTTCCATGTTGTAAGAGATACCTCTGTTTATCCTGTCTCCAACTCTTCACTCAGAAATTGCTTTATCATTGCTGATGAAATGCTTCAATATAGCTGCTTTAAAATATGTGTGACATCTTTGAGTTTGGAACTGATAATTAGTTGTTGATGATAATCATCGTTCACATTTATTTAAAGCCTGTTCCTAGGGGTTTTCTGACTTCTTTTCCTTCTACAAATACAAGAGCAGATTTGAGGCAACTGATAACTCAATTTTACTTTCTTGAAATTTAAATGTTGAGAAAGTGTTATTTAATTCAGGCTTGGAAGTTGCAAACCCCACTCACAATGGTCTAGATCCATCCCAATTAACGAATTCATAAATTAATGGAAGGAAGAAAGAAATGAAGGGAAGGTGAGAGGAAGAAGGGAAGAGGAAAGGAAAGTGAGAGGGAGGCAGGAGGGGTGGAAAGAAAAAGAGAAAAGTGAGTGAGAGGGAAGAAAAGGAAGCGTGTAGGGGTGAGGGAGGGTGGGAAGAAGGAAATAATGTGGGCTTAGTATGGCAGTACCTTCTTCGGGCATTACAAGAAAATTAAGCTAGATATTGTTTCTAAGGAATCTTTAGTTGAGAAGAGACAAATGATGAGAACATAAAACCCTGCATATTTTCAGAGCTAGCAGGGAGTTAAGAGCCTCCTGGTCTACCACTCATTTGCAGTTGAGGAGACAGAGGTTCAGATACGAGAATGCACCTGCCTCAGGTCATGCTCTTGGTCACTGGCAGAGCAGGGTCTAATATTACTAGTTTCTAATTCTTGTCAGGAAATAGGAGGACATTTCAAGAGCAAACCAGCCAATGTGAGGAATTCAGAGAAACCCCTCCAAAGGTCAGACCCTCTTACCCTTTGGATTGTCCTTCTCTTTGTAGAGTGAAACAGGAAATCAGATGGTTTGGGGAAGGGAAGGGCTGGCCTCTCTCAGTGGGACATAGGCAAGACTAGCCCCTTGTGACTGGATCTGACCCTCTGTGTTGACATGTGTATGATCTGCCTTCTGTGGCATCTGCTATGAGACAGGCTGGAATATTTGTATGTCCATTCTATCTTGGGGCATGTAGGAGGCAGGAGGCCTGGTTACCAGACCAGATGACAGGAAGCAGATTCCTAAGACCAAAGGGAAATGTGAGCCCAATCCTTCAGGCTGGTCACCCACACTGATTGACAAGTCCTGCTTCTGACCCTAAAATGGGAAATAGCTCATGCCCCTGCAAAGGTTACATATTGGTAGGCATCATCATGAATGCTGAAAAGATAATCAGCAAGCACTTTATTTTGTTTTTACTATACACTAATAATGATGGTGTGAAATCAAAATCCAGGAGACTCAGAGACATTTATAAGTCTACATTGCAGGAAAATGTCAGTGTTATGAGCATTGAAAAAAGACCTGTATGCCAATATATTAGGATTAAGTTCTAGAGGGAAGTAGAATTGAAATATGAGTTTAAGAAGATAAAACAATAACATTTCTATTTTTAAAAAAAGATATTGCTCATTCATTTTTAAAATAGTTGGTGATAGAGCCTGAATTACTATGGTATTAAATCATCAAATTGATTTTTTAAAGGGATCTAGTGGTTTTACTAGAAAATTTCAATATTTGCAACATGCTGGAAAATGCATTGTTACTATTTAAACACATAATGACAAATTTTAGAGGTCAAGTTAAATTGATGAAAGTTTTTGCTTACAGGTCCTCTAGCAGAATTTTGAAAGAGTTTTGAACACTACCCTAGACAAAATTGGGACTCTGATGGGAATAAGTGAGGAAACGATGCTGGTGTTCCCCCAGTGTTCACCACATCTCTCTAAGAGGCTCATGATCCATTACCGCAGAAGATCTCTTATTGCTTGATCTGTGTCCAACCAAATCTCATGTCGAATTATAATCCCTAATGTTGGTGTGGGGCCTGGTGGGAAGTGATTGGATCATGGGGGTGAATTTCTTATGAATGGTTTAGCACCATTCCCTTGGTACTGTGATTCCCTTGTGATTGCGAGTGAGTTCTCCTGAGATCTGGTCCTTTAAAAGTGTGTGCCACTTCCCCATTCTCTCTCTCTTTTGGTCCTGCTCCTGCCATGTAAGATGCCTGGTTTCCCATTTGCCTTCCCCCATGATTGGAAACTTCCTGAGGCCTCCCCAGAAGCAGATGCTTCCATGCTTCCTGTACAGCCTGCAGAACTGTGAGCCAATTAAACCATTTTTTCTTTATAAATTAGCCAGTCTCAGATATTTCTTTACAGCAATGCAAGAATGGACTAATGCTCTGCACTGCTCCTGCCCAGTGGAGTTTTTGGTTCTGTGTCTGGATTCAATGTATTCACCTAACTCAAGTCAAATATAGTGTGTGTTCCAAAAAAGATCTTTAAAGATTTTCTGGTCCAATGTATGTAGGAACTTCCCAGTTCTGAGAGAAGAGAATGCTTATGTAAAAACGTTAAGATGTAATATTTTTGTTCAGTTAAAACGTACAAGAGAGAAAGAAAATCTTGTATGCATTTGAGGTTGTGAGTGTGCATAAAAATATCTGAAAATCCACCATATCACCTCTAGTTTTCTCTGATTTTTGTTTACTTTTTCTTACTAAATTTTTCTTATTAACCTACTGTAAAGTTAACTTGATTAATGTTAACCCATGTGTAGGTGGATCTAATTACCACCACAGTCAAGATACAGAACAATTCTATCACCCCCGCAATTCCCTCTTGCTGCCCATTTGTGGACATTCCCCTCCTCCAACCCTGACCCCTTGCAATCACTTTCTGTTCTCTGTCTTTATAGTTTTGCTTTCTCCAAAATATCGTATAAGTAGAATTGTAAAGCATGTCGCCTTTTGTGATTGGCTTTGTTCACTCAGCAGAGTGTCTTGAATATTCATCCTTATTGTATTTATATTGTTTGTTTTCATTGCTGCATAATATTAATTGTATGGATGTACCAGAGTTTGTTTATCTATTCACCCACTGAAGGACATTTTGGTTCTTTCCAGGTTTGGGCATTTGTGAATATCACTACTGTAAACATTCATGCACAGGTTTTTATGTGAACATAAGTTTTCATTTCTCTGTGGAAGACAAGTAGGAACAGGATTCCTAGTTCATATGGTAAGTGTATGCTTTGCTTTATAAGCCACTGCCAAATGGAATTTAAGAGTGCCTGTGCGATTTTTGGTAGAGCAATGCATGAGAGTTCCAGTTGTTCAATATCCTCTTTTTGCTTTGTTTTTAGTTTAAAAAAATTTAACCTCTTCAAAGGTGATTTTAATGAGGCTTTAATTTGCATTTTCCTAATGGGTAATGATGTTGAACATCTCTTCATTGATTATTTACCATCAGTATATCTCCTTCGGTGAAGTGTCTAGTCAAATCCTGTACTCCTTTTAAAATCTAGGTTGTATGTTTTCTTATCACTGAGTTATAAGAGTTCTTTAGGGGAGGGATAGCATTAGGATATATACCTAATGTAAATGACGAGTTAATGGGTGCAGCACACCAACATGGCACATGTATACATATGTAACAAACCTGCACGGTGTGCACATGGACCCTAGAACTTAAAGTATAATAATAATTTTAAAAAAGAGTTCTTTATACATTGTGCATGTAAATCTTTTTGCTTAAGATGTGATTTGAAAACATTTTCTTACTGTATATGGCTTGTCTCTTTATATTCCTAGCAGTGTCTTTCAAAGAGCAGAAATTTTCAATTCTGATGAAGTCTGACATCAATTTTATCTTTTATAGATTGTGTTTTTGGTGCTATATGTAACAAACTTTTTTATTTGTCAATGTGCCCAGAGGTGTATTAAATTTACTGATTTTTTTAAAAAGCAGCTTTTGATTTTATTTTACTTTTCTGTTTTCTAGTTCATTATTTCTACTTTTACCCGTATTATTTTTCCTTCTATTTGTTTTCCTATTTTATTCTTCTTTCTTAAGTTAGAAGCTTACAGTAATTTAAGATCTTTCTTCTTTTCCAATATGAACATTTAATACTGTAGACTATTTTACAAACACTGTTTTACTTACTACAAATTCTGATATACTGTGTTTTTATTTTCATTCAGTTTAGACTATGTTAAATTTCACTTGATATTTTCTCTTTGAACAATAGATGTTAAGTAGTGTGCTGTTTAATTTGGATATTTTGGATTTTCCATATACTTTTTTGTTACTTATTTTTAATTTAATTCCATTATGATCAGAAAATGTACTTTGTATGATTTTAATTGTTTTAGGTTTGTCAGGTTTGTTTTACGACCCAGTATATGATCTATCTTGGTGAACATTTGGTGTGCACTTGAAAAGAATATGCAGTCTGCTGTTGGTGAACATATTATAGAATAAATATCAATTATGTCCAGTTGATTGGTAGTGTTAATTTTTCTGTGTTCTTGCTGATTTTCTTTCTTTCTTTCTTTCTTTCTTTCTTTCTTTCTTTCTTTCTTTCTTTCTTTCTTTCTTTCTTTCTTTCTTTCTTTCTTTCTTTCTTTCTTTCTTTCTTTCTTCTCTTTCCTTCCCTCCCTCCCTCCCTCCTTCCTTCCTTCCTTCCTTCCTTCCTTCCTTCCTTCCTTCCTTCCTTCCTTCCTTCTTTCTTTTTGAGATGGAATCTCACTTTGTCACCAGTCTCTTGGAGTGTACGGTGGCGCGATCTCTGCTCATTGCAATCTCCGCCTCCAGGTTCAAGCAGTTCTCCTGCCTCAGCCCCCGAGTAACTGGGACTACAGGTGCGCACCACCACACCTGGCTAATTTTTTTAAATTTATTTTTTATTTTTTTAAGTAGAGACAGGTTTCACCATGTTGGCCAGGATGGTCTTGATCTCCTGACCTCTTGATCCACCCACCTCAGCCTCCCAAAGTGCTGGGATTACAGGCGTGAGCCAAAGGGCCCGGCCACTGATTTTCTTTCTACTTGTTCTAATGTTTAGGTGAGAGGAATGTTGAAATCTCCAACTATATTTGTGGGTTTGTCCATTTTTCCTTTCAGTTTGTCAGTTTTTGGTTTACGTATTTTGAAGTTTTGTTTTTAGGTGCATGCACATTTAAGATTGTTATGTCTTCTTGACGTAACATAACTTGATTAATTGACTCATTTATCCTTTTGTAATTACTCTCCCTACCTCCAGTAATCATTTCCTGTTTTGAAGTCTGCTTTGTCAGGTACTAATACAACTACATCAGCTCGTGCTTACTTACTGCTTGCTTTTACTATATTTTTACATGTAACATACTTCTTCATATTAAAAGTAGGTTTATGGAGACAGCATAGAATTAGAGCTAGAGTTCAACAGTTTGTCATTTCCATTGGAGACTCGGAAGGGAGAGGGTGAGAGAGGGGTGAAGAATGAGAAATTACTTACAGGTACAGTGTAAACTATTTAGATGATGGCTGCACTAGTGGCCTGGCCTTCAGCACTAGGCAATATACCCATGCCACAAAACTGCATGTGTACCCCCTAAAATCTAATTTTAAAAATAAGAGATTAAAAAGACGGTTTTTTAATTTGTGTGTTTAGGTCATTTCATTTAATAACCATTATGCTTACATTTAGGTCTACCATTTAAAGTTTGTTTTCTGTTTATCCTTTGTTATTTGTTCCTCTGTTTCCCCTTTTGGCCTTCTTTTTTGGATTATTTAAGTACTTTATTCCATTTTTCACGTATCTATTGGGGTTTTGACTATGTTGTTTGTATAGTTTTATGTTTTCCTTTGTATATTTTTACTTATTTGTATTTTTTTTTCCAATGAATATGCATTATTTGGACAATGAAGAAAGGCAAACTGTAAAAGACAAAAAGAAAAAGAAGGACCTCCAGAGTGGCAGAATAACTCCTCGCCTGTCAGGTAAGCTACACTCACTGTGTGCATTCCTGATATAAAATGGTGAAGCGTTTGCATAACCCATCCTCCATGTACTTTACATCATCTCTAGATTTACTTATAATAGCTAACATAATGTAAACGCTATGTAAAATAGTTGTTACACTGTATTGTTTAGAAAATAATGACCAGGAAAAAAGTCTGTACATGATCAATATAGAAGCAACTATTCTTTATTTTTTTTTTCAAATATTTCTGATCTGTGGTTGTTTGAATGCACAAATTGTGTGTAACCCACTCCCATGGAGCGCTGACTGTACTTGCTTTCCCAGACTCCTTTGCATGGAGGGCACGGACACATGACCTAGATAATGATGGCCTCAATGTTGAATTGGGGGCTAGTGATGTGATGTAGCTGGTACTGCCCAGAATCCAATTTGTTGACAGGTAGTGGCAGTGGCAGCCACTGCTCCTGGTTTCTAGATGCCGGATGGGTTCCAGTTCTGGGATCAACATCCACCATCCTATCAGTGCTGTTGGTTGTACAAGCTTTGGTGACAGCCTGGCTGTGGTGATGGCTGCCATCACAAAAGTCATTCTGATGTGTGATTTGGGGCATTGTTAATATATGCCCGATTCATTATCACTTCTTCCGGAGATTCTGTGAGGTACTCATGTTCTTTCCTTCTTTCCTTTTTACTCTTTAATGATACCTTTTAATGATGAAATAAAAGCTTACCCTCCTCACAATGATGAATAGGAGGAAGTTTCCGATACAAATTCACTTGCCTTGTGGTTTTTAAATTTTTAAGTGGCAAATTAAAATTGTATACATTTATGTTGTACAGCATGATGCTATGATATGTGTGTACATTGTGAAATGGTGAATTCAACCTAACTAATGTATCAGTTACCTCCCATACTTTTTTTTGTGGTGAGAAAGCTTAAATCTCCTCTCTTAGCAATTCTTAAATATATAGTACATTGTTATTATTAGTAATTATAGTCACCATATTGTACAATAGATCTCTGTAGCTTATTCCTCCAAACCAAAATTTTGTGTTCTTTGACCAACATCTTCCAAGTCTCACCTCTCTCCTCAGCCCCCAGCTAGCATTTTACTCTCTGCCCCTATGAGTTCAACTTTTTTAGATTCCACATTTAAGTGAGATAATAAGGTATTTATTTTTCTGCACCTGGCTCATTTAATTTATCCCATAGTTTTTCAAGGGATTTATTTCTACTTAAATCATCCAAACTCAGTTTCTGATTCTTGCAAATAAGGAAGCTGACTAATACAAAATAGATCCAATTTGTAAGGGAAATTAACTGGGTAATTGTGCATTTACTATGCACCTAATAGTGTGCTAAGCATCTTACTTGCATTATCTTGTTGAATCTTCCCACTCATACTATGAGGTAGATACAACCATATTTATTTTACAAACAAGATAGCCAAAGGGCAAAGAAATTAATTATTGTGCCCAAGGTCATGACTTCATTGGGACCTGGACCAGACCTGATAAATATTGCTTTAATATTTGATAGTTGAATAGAATGGGCCTCTAGAACTATTTCCCAAAGCCTGTCTTTGGGTATAGTGTGAATAGAGGTTGATTTGCCTGATCCTTAGCATGCTTGGGGATCAGTCTTTGCCACCTCTAAAATCCGCATTGAGTTGAGGGCATGAGAGACAGAAGGCTATGGGTAACCTTAAGTCACTGCAATGGCTGAAGGTGGCTCTGCACTCAGAAGTCAACTAGAGCACTAGAAGCCAACTGTAACAACCTGGAAAGAGAAAACATGAAAATGCAGCAAAGATACCCCTCTCAAAATAAAACAAATACAACTGTTTTCTTCTTAAACATCAAAGCCCCTTATCAAAGAGGAAGTTCACACCTTCTCATGAGATTAGGACACTTGTGATGGCATAAAATAAACCATATTTATAAATGCTATGGGCCAGGCACAGTGGTTCATGCCTATAATCCCAGAACTTTGGGAGGCTGAGGCAGGCAGACCACTTGAGGTCAGGAGTTCGAGACCAGCCTGGCCAACATGGTGAAACTCTGCTGCTACTAAAAATACAAAATTAGCTGGTTGTGGTGGTTCATGCATATAGTCCCAGCTACTCAGGAAGCTGAGGCAGGAGAATCACTTGAACCCAGGAGGTGGAGGCTACAGTGAGCTGAGATCACGCCACTGCACTCCAGCCTGGGTGACAGAGCGAGACTCCTTCTCCATAAATGAATGGATGAATGAATGAATGAAGTGAATACTAAGGCAGAGATTGCTTTGTGTCTACCACAGGCTATTCTGTTCCTTCTGTGTACACCACTAGACTTCAGTTCCTCCATCTCAGGTAAGAGGCACCATGAAATTGAGTGTTGATCAACTCAGACTTCTAAGTCTGACTCTTAAAGTCCATCTGATGCCATTCCACACTCTCTTTCCTCTGAAAAGAGAAACTCCAAAGATCAGAGGAGGCGGAGCCACAGTTAGAGGGCGTCCGAGTCCCCAATGTGTCACTCAAAAGAAAGTTACTCAGGAGAACTCCCTAACAAGGAGTATTCATGGTGGACTACTGTATAAATGAGAAATAAAGTGTTATTGTGTTAAGTCACTGGAATTAAGTAGTTGCTTATTACAGTGGTTAGCTTGCCTTACCTGATACAAATACCTGGTGTCCAAAGGGTCACTTTATGGGGGTAGCTCCCTTTTCTTAACTCTAAAGATGCCTTATGCTGAAAAGCAAAGTTTAAAACAAATTTAAATACCAAAGGAACTCTTGTTTTTGGAAGGCTTACTCCATAAAATATAAAAAATATTAAAATATGCCATCATCCTATATTAAATATAATTTTTATACAGTAAAATTTACAGTAGTCCCTTCCATCTGAGGTTTCACTTTTCATGGTTTTAGCTCTCCACAGTCAACTGCAGTCCAAATATATTAAATGTAAACTCCAGAAATGAACAACTCACAAGTTTTAAATTACATGCTGTTCTGAGTAGCGTGATGAAATCTCATGCCTGAGCCATGTCATCTCCCCTTGTCCAACATATCTGTGCTGCATACACTACCCATGTATGGGGCAGCCATAGCCAACTGTTTTAGTCCATTTTCTGTTGCTATAACAGAAGACCATAGCCTAGGTAGTTTATAAATAATAGAGATGTATTTAGGTCATAGTTCTGGAGTCTGGGAAGTCCAAGAGCATGGCACTGACCTTCTTGCTGCATCACAACATGGTGGAGGGCATCACATAGAGTAAGAGTGTGGTAGCTCAGATTTGTCTTCCTTTTCTGATAAAGCCACTAATTCTGTCATGGAGACTCCACCTTGATCACCTTATCCAATCCCAATTACCTCCCCAAAAGCCCTACATCCAAATTCCATCAACATATAAATTTGGGGATTTATTTTCCAATGCATAAAAATTGTGGGACACCTGCTCATATCTTGGACAACCACCTGTTGATGGCATCAACAGTCACTATTGATAGTGGGCAACTAACAAGGCATTACAAAAATCCTCTGGGGTGAGAAGATGAAGGAAATTTGTGAGCTGTTTTACCTTAGGCAGTCTCTCCTTTATTTCCTCCTCCCCGTGGCACCCTGGGCAAGGGTGTTAAAGTTGAAGAAGATACATACTGCTTGTCTCTGAGTTGAAAAATGAATCTATGGTCAGAGGAATTGATTGATATAGAGGCAGCAAACGGAAAGGGCCCACATGAGTCTCCAGTGGTTGAGGCTCTCTTTATCTTCTCTTTCCTTTACTTGTAGACTAGGTTTGAATTTCAGCCCTTCTCTTCTACACATTATTGGAAAGACTAGTTGTTACTGAGGGGACATGAGCTCTCAAGCTGAAAAACTGATATCTATGAAGCATAGTCACTATTTAAAAAAATAGAAAATGGAATGGCATATATCAGCCAAAGCGAATCGTTAGAATTGATGAGGCTCCACAGCCTGTCTCTGGGGCAAGTGCTCTTAACAGCTGTATGTACTGCCTGGAGTCTGTCTACTGTACCCTGCAGACACCAACTTTGTGCCTGGATGCCTGGGTGCAGCTGAACCTAGATATCCCACCTCTGCACCCTACTTCCTAACTGATACCCCAAAATTTTGTCTTAGATTCACTACCTTTTGTTTCGTTTTGAGACAGAGTCTCACTCTTGCCAGGCTGGAGTGCAGTGGCGTGAACTTGGCTCACTGCAACCTCCACCTCCCTGGTTCAAGCGATTCTCCTGCCTCAGCCTCCCGAGTAACTGGGACTACAGGTGCGTGCCACCACACCTACTTAATTTTTGTATTTTTAGTAGAGACAGGGTTTCACCATGTTGGCCGGGATGGTCTCCACCTCTTGATCTCGTGATCTGCTGCCTCGGCCTCCCAAAGTGCTGAGATTACAGGCGTGAGCCACTGCACCCGGCTGATTCACTGTCTTTTATGGTGACTCTGCCCAGACTGATATATTTTAATAAAATGTTTCTTGTCCCTTGCAGAGATGTGATGTCACTGTCAGCTGACATCCATCCAGGGAGCAAGAAACATTTTATATAAGCCTGAGCAAATAAATTTTATAACAGCCTGAGCAGGTTCTCTTCACCTGCCCTGCCTTGAGGAGGAGTCTTGCCACTGGAGGGCAAAGCTGCTCTCCTCCTACTTCCTCCTATGCTATGGCTGGCCTTGTTACCCCTCCTTGCCCTCCAGTCAATCCCCTAGTCTTGAGAGACAACAATCTTGTCTGCCAAGGACATGAGCTTCTTTTAAATAGGGTCAATGCCAGCTGAGATAAAGGCTGTTTTATGCTAAATAAATCTGAAGCCACACAGTGTCATGGTAAATAAAGAGAATTTCTCTTGCCTACCACGAAAACATCCTCCACAGACACCAAGACCGAGCATCATCCTATATATACTTCTGATAACAGAAGATCAGCGAACCCAAGCTGAGGATGGATTTCCCCTTTACTTTTCTTCTCTGTTTTATGTGGTAGCTCTTGATTCAGAGGCTAGTTTGATGGTTAAGCATAGAATATGGGGATACCTGTTCAGCCTGGGCCAAGTGTCACTAAAAGACTGGTGAATGTGTGACAAAGTGTTGCGGGCTGCTGTCAATGGGCAAGTGGATGACAGAAGAGGGTTAAGTCGGGAGAGCCACACTCAACTGTCTGGGCAGGCAGGAGCGTGGGTGCGGGGGTGGGGAGTGGTAGGGCAGCTGCACTTGCTCTGAGGGCTTTTTAAAAATCTTGCCCTGCTGAGAAACTTAGTTCCTGATTCCTCCTCAGCTGTAGGCTCTCAAAATGGGAATTCACTCTCTGAGGGCCTCATTGCTGTCTGCAGAACTTAAGCGGAGTTCATCTCATCAAATAATGTTTCCTGAATCACTGAGATCTTTCACATGGAGAGTGGGTCACTGTGATGAAAAAAGATGTTTAAAGGAGTCGTGGAGGAAATCAGTTGGTGTGTACAGTGAAGAATGACAAGGGTGAGTGCTGGGAACTCTGTAAGGCTTGTCACAAATTAATCCTTGGAGCTGGTACAGGATTAATGACATTTCCAGAGAGCATAATTTGAAGTTGATTTGGCATCTCACATCCTTTGAAAGTACGCTCTTCTCTTAAAACATTAAAAAATAAAATAGAGAGGATCTTACCAAGTGAGAGCTGCAGAAATGGTCTGGCTGCTGACACACCCATCTAGCATCACTCAGGATGACCAATATATATGTTCGAAGTGTTTTTGAGACACAGACAGTGAGATGACCAAACTGTTAGCTGACAAACTGGATAAGCATGTGATTCTCCCTCTTGAGAGAGATGACATACATTTGACTATGTCTAAGACTTGTTTATTAAAATACTGAGCTTGCAGGGCTGCTAAGATTACTTAGAGAAGATTCACTAAGCTATGGGGTAGCCAGCTCACCTCCCAACCCACTACTCCTTAGGGTACCAGAAACCTGTGCTGTGGGCCACCAGGCAGGCCAGGCTCTGGAGCTGCCCAGTTGTCATGAGAAATCCTGACACATGCAGCCTGTGGCTATTTCCGACCATGGTCTTCTTTCTTTGCGAAAGAGTGATAAAAGAGGTAGCCAGGATCATTTCAAGGGCAGATGCAGATTTTGTTGCTCCTGGGGCTAGGTAAAGGAGAACAACAGTATCACCACTTACTACTCAGAATAATACTCCCAACGCCATGAGCCAGAATCAAATGTCAGTATTCACTTGCCCAGTTGAGAATTTTCATGATGACAACATTTATCATTCTTGTGAAGATTTTAATGCAGCCAATTTTGAGAGGCTGTTTTTTTAAAAATAAATTTTCACTTTGAAATAATGTTAAGTTTACCAAAAAAAGTTGAAAGAGAACACAGAGAGTTCCTGTGTACCCATCACCCAGATTTTCCTAATGTAAACTTTCATATGATTGTAGTTCGCTTGTCAAAACTAAGAGATAAATATTGTTACATTACTATTAAGCAAGCTCCAGACTATTTAGATTTCAGTTTTTCCACCATTTTTTGTTTCAGGATCCCATCCAGTATACCACACTGCCTTTACGTTGTATATCTTCATAATCTCTGGACTGTATCAGGTTCCCAGTCTCCCCTTGTTATTTTATGACTTTGTCGTTTTTAAAGAGTAATGGTCAGGTATTTTATGGGATGCCCCTCAATTTGGGTTTCTAGGATGTTTTCCTTATATATAAACTGGGATTATGAATTTGGAGAAGAATACCACAGAGATGAAGTGCCTTCTTGTCACAACATATCAGGGGATACATGCTAACAACACGACTTACCAGTGAGGGTAGTAAATATGCTTACTTAGTTAAGTTGGTGTCTGCCAGGACTCTCCATTGTGAAGTTACTATTTTTCTATTTCCATATCGAAGTGTCACTAAGTCCAGTCCATATTCAAGATTGGAAGGGAATTAAGCTTGATTTTCTGAATAGGGGAATATCTACATATATTATTGTCAATTCTGTAAAGAAGACATGTTTCCCTCCATTACAAAAATATGTAATATACATACATGTATTAGTAAGTGTATTTATCTTATACTTTGAGCTATGATGCAATGCTATGCTATTTATTTTGTTGCTCAAATTGTTCTAGCGTTAGCCATTGGAATATCTTTCAGGTTGATGCCTGTGTCCTTTTGACAACACCCCATCCTTTTTTGGGGATACTTCCTTGTCTTCTGGTATTATACAATATTCCAAGATCATACTGTATTTTATCTTCCCTAGTTGTAGAATCAGCCTCTTCTCCAAGGAACCCTGGTTCCTTGGAATTGGAGAATGATATTAGATACCAAGACCTGGGCACAAGTATGCTTATGGCTATTGGGATGCCATTTCTTCTAGGCCTTCACAAGAACAGAGCTAAGAAGACTCATGCATGTATTCTAATGTGTGTATACACACATATCTATACTTGTTTCTGTATCTATCTGTATCTCTATGTCTGTATCTACCAAGCTACATGTGAGTTCATACTGATGTCTAATTAAGTAAGGTTCATTCTCACCTTTCCCCCTTACTGATTTGTAACATCTCTCTCTGACAGAAACCTGGTCTGGAAGATGAAAGATTCTGATACTCTCATATTTTTGTTTGTGTATGGAAGAATTTGATCCTTTTCCATCTGTCTGAGCACTCAGGCTTATCCAAGATAAAGCTGTCAATGGTTTATCCAAAAGTGCTAACCCTATGAGAAAAGGATAATCTGTAAACATGTTGATGACTAGAGATACTAATGGAGTCCAATGTGCCCTCTGAAACATCATAGGACATTTTATATTCTGTTCAATGTTATCTGCAGCATTATTTTCTTGTTTCCAAATTCCCTGAAAATGAGTAAACTCTCAAAGGACTGTGAAAATCTCAGTCCAGCATGGTAGGAAGCACGTATTAATATTGACTGGGCCTCTAAATTTTTAAAAAGTTATATGGATATCCAGTAAACCATGCATATTTAAAGTGTAGAACTGAATAAAGGTTTACGTACATATACCTCTGTGAAATTATAACCACAATCAACATTTTAGTTGAGTTCACACATTAATTAAACAAAGATAAGCTCTTCTTTTCTATAAAAGGGGCCCCACTGGGTAATGTGCCTATCTCCCTCTTTGAAAGACATGAGCCACTGGTATCTGTCACCTCTGTCCATACACAGCTGTTTTTTGGCTGCTCATGGGAACTTCCTGGTATTCTCTAGAGGAAATATGTTTCATATCACAGTCATATTGAAGCTTCAGAATAGGGAAGAAAATTGACTTTTAGGTGAGGAAGCACTAAAACAGAAAAATAAATTTAAGAATTGGAGCTTCTGGGAGGAGGAGGACACAACAGGCAGTATGGATTCCATTCTTTAGTTTTTTAAGTGAATTCATATCTAGCCTAATGTCTGTACTCAAGAACTTATAATTTTAAAAGTAGATAAAAAGTATATTTCATTAACTCAGTCCTGAATATTTGGGATTTATGAAACAGATGTGGAGTTTTAAAGCCATGTCTCCTTAGCTAAGATGCTACATAAGCCATTTTCTTCTTTATTAGCTTATCAACCTATCAAGGTCAAAAATGGTAACAGTGTTTCATTCTCTAATATGTCAAAATAATGGATTGATCTTGGGAAATTATATAATTCTTCTAAGCTTTGATTCCTTCATTCTTAAAATGAGGACATTAATACCTGGCTAACATGGACTTTGTGGGCAGTGAATTACAAGTGTAAGATTCAGCACTATGTAAACATGAAGTGGTATAGTATCAGTTGAAGGTAGACTATGATTAAAGAAACATAAAATCAACCTAAAACAACCACTAAAATGACAACAAGAAGTTACAGCTGATAAGTCAATAAAGGAATTTAAAAGGAACCATAAAAATATTTAATTAATTAAAAAGGAGGCAGCAAAAGAGAAAAGAGGAAACAAAGAACAACTGGGCAAATACAGGAAACAAAACAGCAACATGATAGATTTAAACCTAACCACAGCAATAATCACTTAAATGTAAATACTCAAAATGCCATGCTTAAAAGGTAGAATGTCAGACTGGATTTTTAAAATATCAAGGCTCACCTATAATCTGCCTATATGAAACACATTTCAAATATAAATACAAAACTAGCTTATATGGCACAGTAAAAAGATGAGAGATAATATATACCATGCAAACACTAATCAAAAGAAAGCTGGCTTATCAGTATTAATATCAGACAAAGTAGATTTTACAGCACATATTATCAGGAATAAAGTCATTTCATAATGATAAAGAGATTGGTTCATCAGGAGTACATAATCATTATAAATATTAATGCAACTGTCAAAACACATAAAAATTGATAGAACTGTAAGATAAAGTAGACAAATTTACAGTTTTAGTTGGCATAATTCAATATAAGAATGTGGGGTTTAATATGCCTTTTTCATAATGAGTAGAATAAGTAGGCAAAATCAGGAAAGATGTAAAATATTTGAAAAACACTATCAATTTCATTGATGTTTATAGAACTTTCTAACCAACAGCAGAAGAGCAAAATACACGTTCTTCTTAAGTAAACATATAATATTTATCAAGATCAATCACATTCTGGATTACAAAAAAAAGTCTAAACAAATGTAAAGTATTTATTGAAGTCACCCAAAACATCTTCTGAACACAGTGGAATTAGAGATCAATAACAGAAAGATCTCTTGGAAAAAAATATTCAAATAGGCAGAAATAAAAATGTATACTTTGAAAAACACATAGGCCAAAAAAGAAAGCAAAAGGGAAGTTAAAACTGTTTTGCACTGAAGGAAAATAAAATATAACATATAAAAATTCGTGGAATACTGCTAAGACAGTCCTTATGGGGAAGTTTATAGCATTAAATGACTATATTAGAAAAGAAGAAAGTTCTTCAATTAATGGCTTCAGATTTCCCCTTTAAAAATTATTTAAAAGGACTGTAAAGTATGAAGAAAAAAGAAAATATTAATGATTGGACCAGAAAACAATTAAAATGAATGCCAAAAAAAAAAAATTGACAAAATGATTTACAGGTTCAAGGTCATCCTAATCATAATTCCAACAGATTTTTTTTGTAAACATTGATGAGCTGATTCTAAAACTCATATGTAAATTCAAAGTCCTTAAAATAGCAAAAAACTCAGAAAAGAACAAAGTAGAGAACTAACATTAACCTAATTTCAAGATTTAATATAAAGATATAGTAATCAAGACAGTATGGTATTGGCATAAAAATAGACAAATATATTGATCTCATTTTTCACAGATTCTGTTTTTACAAATTTGCCTACTTGCTAAAATTTACAAGGGACCATGAGGACATTTTTGAGATAAAAGGTATTTTTATTATGTTGATTGTAGTTACAGTTTCACGGAGGTATATGTATGTCAAAACTTCATTCAGTAAGAGTGGTTTCTATGTGAAGAGACATCCAGGACCACTGCCTTTATAAAAGAGTTTAACCATTCAACAATGGGAGGAAGTCTAACCAGTTGTTATTATTAACTTGGGGTTCTTAGAGCCCCTAGAGGTCCATGAATGTGCTACAGGAGATTTGCAGGGAGACAAATAAGCAGTGCATGGGCATACATACATTTTTTAGGGATGAAAGTCTATGATTTTCATCACATTCTTAAGGGGGGACTGTAGGTCAAGAGAGCTTAATAACTTTTACATAAATATGCAATCTCTCTAATTATATAGAGAAAATATTCAAAATTTCTCAAACTAATAAGATTTAGTCATTTAGTATAATTCAGGCACTATTTCTAACATAGCCATTTGGGACACTAAAATGGTTGAATATGAACTTGGACTTGACTGATACGGGTTTTTATACTAACCAGATTTATATAAGCCAGTGAAATAGAAAAAATTGGTTAATTAGAATATTTAAATAGCCAAACTGTTTCCTGGCACTCAGTTTTCCATGTGTAAGATATAAGTGATAAGAAAGAAAAGTATTATTCATTAGACAAAACAACTCCTTGGGAATATGATGAGGTCATGAGACTTCTATGTCTTTGGTTCCTCTTGCGCAGAGTTACAGGTGGTCAGAAAGATGACTCTGAGGCATAATGTGGTCAAAGTCTTCAAAGATTAAACTTTCTAAGGCAGCACATTGGGCTGATGCATGTTAGAAAGATTGCAACAAGGATGGAAGTAAAAAAGAGGTTTCCACTTAACTCTCAAAAAGTGAGAAGGTTTAGTCTTTCACTTCCTAGCAACATTAGCCGGTCAACGTTTTACAATAAGAGGGTCTATTTCCATAGTGTTGAGTAACTCACAGGATTCTTCACTGGTTTTTCCAGATCTCATGTTGTCCCTTTGTGGATAGATGGCATTCAGATGAGGAGGGGATGCTCATTTAAGGATCCAAGGCTAAAGATTCATGGTGGTCTCAATGCCAAGAGAGGGAGAAATGGTTCCTAAAAACAGCAGCGGCAGTAACACAGTAATGATTATTTCAACACAACCACCGTTTCTGAGGCACTTACTCGGTGCTGGATACCATGCTCTGCCCTTCTCCATTATTCTCCATAGGTAGCTAGGATGTCATCTCCTTTTGATAGGGGAACAGGGATTATCATCCCACACTTTTTAAAAATGGGGAACACAGGATGTGTGCTGAGCAATTGGGAGTCTCATATTTAATTACCAATGTCCCCCTCAGACGCACATGTGTAGCACAGAGTTTGCTGTATTTTTTCTTCTGAGCATTTCAAAGTATGTTAGGCGAGCAGAATCATAGCACCACTGTGAGATCATTTTGTCCCTGAAATTCTCCCTCGTCAACCAGATCAGGCCTGCTTACTCTTGCCTGCTGTCTGGACATGGAGTTCTCAAAATAATAATGTAATAGCTAACATTTATTGAGCACTTACTGTAAGCGTGACTAGTAAGGTGGGCTATTTGAAAGTGCAACAGTGAATGCACTCTCATTATGTATATATTTATTCTAGGAAGTAGGTTCTTTTACTAGCTCTTTTTTTTTTTTTTTTTTTTAAGATGAGAAAAGCCAAGACTTGGAAGGGTTCTTTGCCTTGCCCAATTTAGTGGAGCCAAGATTTCTGATTCCAGGAACTTCGCTTTTTCTTTCTTTTCTTTTCTTTCTTTCTTTCATATCTTCTTTTCCTCCCTTCTTCCGTCTTTCCCCTTTTTTTTCTTCTCTTTCTTTTTAACTTTCTGTTATAATAAATGTTAAACATTTAGAAAAGTAGACAGAGTTGTATAACAAACCCCTATGTACCCTTTACCCAGTTTAAGCAAGTATGAATTCTTGGCCATGCTTGTTTCGTCTATACCCTCATGCGTCCCCCTCCACATTACCAATCTCAGGCATAGAGTGTTTTGTCTGTAATTATTGCAACATGAACCTGTAGTAGAAGTTCCTGTGTCACATCTGCTGGTTCATCTCCGATTTCAGCTGCAGCTGTGGCAAAAGTTTCTGTAGAGGTCAGACTCTCTCTGAGAGTGACAAAGTCACTCCTAAAATGTGTGCTGTGAGCATTTTCACTTTCTGGCTCGAGGCATTTTCTGAAATGTGGAGAGTTATCAACTCATCCAGTGGGAGATGGGAGACAATCCCAGATTCTCATCCTCAGATGGACAATTCTGGGAGCATTCTGTGTCCTTCTCAGAAGTCTGCAGGGAATCAGACCCCCGATGGTCACTGCTTTGACCTTGATGAGGCACCCTTTGATTGGCTTTTGTTCCTTCTCTTACTCTCCCTGATACTTGACTCATGCTTCCTGGGATCACCTCTCAAATAAACTACCTAAACCCAACTCCTTGTCTCAGGCTCTGCTTTTAGAAACATCCAAGCTAAATCAGTATCTATAAAAAAACAAGAGTTTAACCTCCAACCCCACCCCAATATCATCATCATGGCAAAAAAAATAATTTCTTAATATCAAATATCAGGTCACTGTTGTATTATTAATATCATAAACTAAATTGGGGGTGTTCTTTTCTCATTCTTTCCTTTTTAAGGACAGGGTCTCCCTCTGTTGCTCAGGCTGGAGTACAGTGCAGCCTTGAACTCCTGGGTTCAAGTGATCAGCCCACCTCAGTCCTGTGAGTAGCTGGGACTACAGACATGTGCTACCACATTCATTTAATTAACACTTTTTTTTGTAAAGATGGTGTCTCACTATATTGTCCAGGCTGGTCTTGAACACCTGGCCTCAAGTGATCCTCCTGCCTCAGCCTCCCAAAGAGCTGGGAATAGGGGCATGAACCACTGTACCTGGCCGCTAGTGAGTTTTGATAGTAAAAAATCTATCTGGGTTGACAAGATGTTTCAGGTTCATCTTGTATATTTCATTCCCTTGATCTTGAATTAGCTCCTAGGACCCTTCATTTCCTTTGTGGGGAAAGAATATTTTAATACTAAAATATAGGCACTGGAGATGCTCAATATTTCTAGACTTTTCTATGTCTTTTAATTGCATACAATTAGGAAATTTGTTCTGTTTCTTTTATTTGTTTTAAAATAAAATACATAATGAATTCATAGTGAGACTTCTTTAAATCCAGCACTGAATGTCTTTCTGTCTCACAACTTTATTTCCTTTTTCCCACACAGAGGATCCCAGTTTTCAAGGACACCTGGGATGAGAGAATTTGAAAATCACATAATTGCTTATTTGCTTTATCCCACAATACAAATACTAATCTTAAATATCAACATCATCACTAACACTATGATAACTGTAAACAGTTTCAGATGTGAATTTTCATTTTTTGCCTTTCTTTTTGTCCTTAGGTTTTATCCCACCCAGGATGTACCTCATAAAAGGCACCTGGGTTTTTTCTGGATATGGGAACCTGTGGTAGAAGGGAGCCACCCGTCTCACCAGAAAACAGGTCTGTCACACACTGCCCTGTCCGTTTGGAATTTAGGGCCTTCTAGTCCCAGCAGCAACAATCCAGAGAATCTTATTTTGATCTTGATCCAAGTTTAGGTTCCAAACTTCAAATCTGGCTGTCTCACAATGGGCCTAAGGAATTCCCTTCAGTGTTGTGGACTTTCTGTCCCTCTCTTGAATTGACAACAGATGCCTAACTAAAAGAATTAACAAATTCCTTGTATCAGAAGGTGAGAGGACGTCTCTCTTCATCTATTAGTGCAGAGGATATTGAATCTGCCCTTGGAAAGAAAGAATCCTTGGTCTGAAAACAAAGTCCATGCTTCACACCATTATGCCCACTGTCCAGGCCCAACTTCTGGAATCAGGGAGTCTAGAAAAAGCTTCATCCATCAAGTGGCCAGACAGCTCCTGGCTGAGGTCTATGCCACCAGCATCTCTCGTCTTCCTGTCTTGCTTAAGGCCTCCAGGAACCAATCAGCTCTGCTGAAGTGGGTGAGATCCCAGATTCAAAGAAGTGGGCACAACGATTGGTCATCTGAACCTCTAAGGAAGAAGGAAGTGTGAATCACATGTGATTAGAAATAGCTCAAGCATCTGACAAAGAACTGTGTGCGCCTGGGTGACTCGAAATGGCAGGGGGCATGTGCCTAAATATCTCAACAGTATTCTTATCCCTGAATCCCCCAGTGTTCTGTTCTGTTCTCCTGATAATGGTGTCACTCTGAGGGTTTCTGGAAAGTCCTGTGGAGGTTTATGCCCATGACTCAGGCATCCAACAAAGATACAGTGCTAAGAAAAAACACTGAGCTCAATTTGAGACATGACATTAGCTAGAGCACATAATGGAAAGCAGGGCAAGGGAGGAAATATGTGTGAATTTAGGCATAAAAAGAAAGAACACAGGATTGGGATTTGACTTATCCTTCCCTTGTGGCTGGGCCAAGGGAGGGCCCTGAGTGCATGCGAGTGCCTGCAAATGCTCAGCTGTGGGCACAACTTCTCACATTCTGTGACATCCTCTGTTTCCTGGCCTGTTCCCATGGGACTCTTCTGTCCTGACCTTTCATCATGGATGGTCTCTGGGTGGCTATTGAAGTGATTAAACTACTTCCTTAACTCTGATATAGATAGAGGCAAAGGACAGACTTGGATTTGCTGTCTTTCTCCTCCTCCCCGGCTTGTGCCTTTATCTTGTCCTGTATTAGTTCAAGAATCCATATGAGTCCCCAACTGACAGAAATAGAAGTCCAGGCTCCGCAGCCAGGCACCCAAGACTGTCCCATCCTGAATGCCTTTGAGGGCCCTGTATGATCCTCCCAGGCCAGCCAAATGGTGGGTCTGCCACCCTAAGATTTCCTGCTCACATTTTCTTCTGCCACCACACCATGACCTTGGCAGTGCTCCTTCAGAGCCTAGTTCCATACTTACCTTTTCTCAATCTACAGGGACTTATTTTCCTTCTCAGCCACAATAGCAACAGTCTACTCCATGCTCCTAGGACTCCCTAAGAACTTGTAGCCTATTGACATGTCTTGCTAACATTTCATGCATACCTGTGTACATGTGTGTATGCAAGTGTATATCTTGACTCCCAACTGACTTACAAGCTCTCAAAGGTCAAAAGCCATTATTATCCTCCTTTGGAAAATCTCTGAAGTCACTAACACTATGTTTGTTATATAACAGAATGTTAAGGAACTTTTCCTGTTACTTGAGTATTGACAATTAGGATCTACAAATGAGGACAAAGTTCTGTACCCCAAATTTTGTGACGAGCCAAAAATATTTGGAAGGCAAGTGCCTGTTTGGGTTTTTAATAGCTCTGCTACCATATCTACCACCTTATCATCTCCCTCTGTTGCTTATTTATTTATGTAGATCTGACAATTGGGTGTGGGCTGAGGAGAGTGGAATGAGGAGAAGGATTGCTGGAAAATTATTTGAGTGGTGAGTTGTCAGCCTTTCTCATCTCAGTGGGGATGGAGAGGTCTGTGTTCCACAGGAAACATTCCTTAGATGAGGGTGGCTCCTATAAGAAAAGGGAGATAGACATTACATTTCCTGGCTGGAGGTCTTAATTAGCACAGTTGATTAGCTTAATTAGCACAATTGATGATCTACCACTTGTACCTATTTGAGTAGTGAAGAAGAAAGGTGAGTAGAGATGCAAGTGTGGAGATTGGCCTCAGCAGCAGAACATGGCCAAGTATGTATGAGTTTCATGTAAGTTAAGTAGACATGGAAGGTTCCTGGGATTGAGCTATCTTGCTGGTACCTCCTGCTGGCTGATGGATGTGATAACACTTGGCATAAGAGACTGGATATGAAACCATTAAGAGGTTTAGGAAGATGTCAAGCTGGGGTGGATTTCCCCTGTGCAGAGTGGAGGCCCCCTTCAAAGATCCAGTAAACTTACCCATAAGCCCCACTGGAGAGCCTGCACCGGGGTGCCTTTCTAACTGAGGGCAGTGACAGTCTAGGCAGGCAACAACCATGCCAATTAAGTCAAAACTCTACTACTTTCTCCTTATTAGTACCTCCTGTTTGAGCACACCAGAGGAGAAAATGTCCTAAAAATAGGAGGAATGAAAAGGTGGAACATGCTCCCTCCCTTTTCTGGCCTGGCTAGGTCTGAATCTGGGGAAGAGCAGGAAGTGAAATGGACATTCATTTGGAAATGAGACTGAGGATTTAAATTGAGATTAGGAAGTTATAGAGCATATCCAACAAATAAATAGGGGACAAGAGAAAGATCTGAGAGAACATCATTTAATACATCAGTGGAAGAAAAATTGTTTGGTATGTGAACTCTACTGAGTGCAAATAATTTAATAAACATGTTCTATTGACTACATGACACTGATAAAATTAATTATAATCTACTGATCTTCTCTCCCGACCACCTCCCCCCACCACTTATTTCCTCATGGAATGCAAAACTAGGGTAGTACTAGATTCTATTATATCATAAGGGTTGTGATCACAGTGGGCTGAGCATCACCTGATGAGCTCATCAATAGACAGGACATTGAATGAAAATATGTCTTCAGGGTCATGACCTTTACAAATTCTGTTCCATGATGTTCAGGATGCGTCTTGGAGCATCTTAAAGGGCTGTAGCAGTAGGTTAGAAAGGACACTTGATACATTTGGCTCTGGGCCCCCAGGCCTGGCTTAATCAGAGATTTCAAATATTTATTTATGTTTTTTGTATTTTTTGGAAAAAAATACTTCTATGGTTAAAAATAATTAAAATTCATTGGCCTAACATCTCCTAACCTAATGTGCACATCTACATCCCCATGGAGCTGTCATCATTCAAAAGACCTTCAGTGAAAAAAACAGTCAACCCCTGTCTGCCAGACTCTATGCTAGATTCTGGATACAAAGAAGAACACATAATTAGCAGGTTGATTTTTGGAGATTTTTCTCTTCTCCCTGCTTATTACCTGAAGTTACACAGGAAGTTCAGAGAAAGAAGATTATAAAAATGTTTGGTGCAGATTAATGATTCCATCTTCTACCCTTGATCTGCAACATGCATGCAACTAGGAGGCAGGTGGAAGGAAAGCAGGTATATTTCAAATTATCCAGATGCTCCTGGATTCCTATCTTAGCTGTGCACTGATAAATAGTTTCATAGATAAATTGACATCTCAACACATTGTGTAATACCTAGAGGGAGCAAATAATCAATATTTGCCATATTTGATACCAAATATGAGTTCTCAGAGGCTTTGGGGTTGCCTCAGTGCTGCGCCAGTGCTGCCCCAACTTTTTGTGTTCTCTCCAAACACTAAAAGTGCCTACAGTAAAGCTGCTCTGCTTCATAATGACAGAATTTCTTTTTGCTGCTTGAAATTTATAGCAGGTGAGATTGCAGGACATGGAAGACTTTGTCAATTTAATTTCCATGCAACAGTAGCCTTGCATGGGTGAGCAATAACCAGTCTTGAAAAGGATGAGCTTCAGATCATCATAGGAAAAGTAAAACCCCCCCAGACATACATCTTCAGCTGTAAAACAAATGGGCTGGAAAGGAAATAGCCTCTACTGGGAACAAGAAATACTGATTCATTAGTGTGATTTTAAAAAAAGAAAGAAAGAAAGAAAAAAACGAAGAATCCAGTTTTCCCCTTTGGCACATGGTGGTTACTTTGCCAAGGAGTAGACAATAGGGAATTCAGGATTTGGGAAAATGCACAGTGAACTTGCCAACATCATCTTGAATTTTTTCCTGTCTCCCCTTTCATTGCTTCATTTACAGAAATTCAGAAAATGTCCCACATCTATTTTGCTGTGCTTTTCTTCCACTCTTCCTTGCACTGAGGCCTACATTTTGGTCACATTAACTCCTTGAAGTGTCCCTCAAACAGTGCTGCTGTCTTGCTTGTCTCTGGGTCTTTATTCCTGCTTTTCCCTCCTCCTGGAGCACCTGTCCTTACTTCTTACCTGGCTAATTCCCCCTCATCCTTTAGGTTTTTGCTCAGACATGATCCCCTCTGGGAAGATTTTCTCACTAGGCTCGATTGGCTGTCCTTCTTGACTCCCATCACAATGTTCCAACACAGTTAGATAAAGATTGGTTTAGGAGTCCGTCCACCTCCTTCTCAAGACCACAAGCTCCTTGAGCACAGTCAGAGCCAAGTTTGATGCTCTATGTGTCTGGTCAAATTCTGCACCTGGAGCAGGAGGTGTTCAGTTCACAGTATTTGAAGGAAAGATGAATGATGAGATGAATGAGTGCATTTTAGTTTCAAAAAAGGCTTCCCTGGAAGCAAACTTTGATGACTGTGATTTAGCCATCTTCCTTGAACATCTGCCTATTGTCTTTTATACAGTTCATCAGATAATTCAGTCAACTAAGTGTCTGCCAGACAGCGGGTGTTCAATGTTATCTGGCAAAGAGATGACCTGGTCAGACCTCACTTTTCTTCCCTGGATTTGTTGGACAACCAGTCTCCCTGTCTTCAGCTGTCACCCATAGTGATCTTTCCAATACAATCATCTGGTCATGTCATGCACTAGCCTGGCATCCACCCATGACCCCTCACTTCCAGCTGATTCATGTCTCAATACCTTAGCAAGATATACAAGTCTTTTTGTGGTTGGAAACCAAATGGTCTTCCAAACACCATTTTGTGCCATAGCCTTTCTGTATTAATCAGTGTTCTTCAGAGAAACAGAATCAGAGATTTATTATGAGGAATTTGTTCACGGGATTGTGGAGGTTGAGAAGTCTCATGATCTGCCATCTGCAAGCTGGAGAACCAGGCAAGCCAGTGCTATAATTCAGTCCAAGTCTGAAGGCCTGACAGGCAAGAAGCCCAGGATGTAATCTCAGTCCAAAGACCAGAGAAGATGAGATGGGATGTTCCAGCTCAACAAGGAAGGCAGGGAGCGAAAAGAAAAAATTGCTCCTTCCTCCAGCTTTTGTACTAATCAGGCCTCCAGAAGGAATTAAGATGGAAAGCAAGAGAAGAAGGGAGAGTAGAAAAAAATAGATATTTAAAACAAATTTGGCTCATTTTTATTATCTTAGACTTGGAATTGCAAGGTGGTCATATTATCAAGAAAACATGTGTTAGCTTAGTGAGATGGAGACACAGATACTGTTCTTAACTAGGTACTAAGGCCAAGCTCAAATGTCACCTCCTCCATGGCCATGTCTGATCATTCCAGCCTTTGTTTTGCTTTTTCTAGTCTGAATAAAATTGGCATCTCTAGCTTGAGCCCTTAATTGATGACTATCTTAATTAGTGCCTTTTTTCATGTCTCTGCAGTGGGCTCTTTGCCCACTCTGGACAGATGTCCTGCCTTATGATAAATATAGTCTCACAGCAGATAGCACCAGGCTGGGCACCTCATGTGATGATCAACTGATACCAAAGCATGTAGACACCCCGGCCACAGTATTATATATGTGGTCTCATTTGATTCTTTCAACAACCTTCTAAATGTAGATACTGTTTTTCAGTTGAGAAAATTGAGAGGTTAAATCACCTGCCCAAGGGCCGCATAGTTCATTACAGATAAAACTGGAAGCCTACCAGGATTTAGCCTGTGCTATTTCTCCTTTACCTCTGACTTGAAGACTGTGTTCCTGGCAGAGGAATACTCAGAGCCAGGCTCAGTGGCCATTGATGGTGGACATGGAATCCTGCCTCTGAAACGATTTCCATTCTCAGGCTCATACATATGATACTGCTTCAAACTGACTTCTAAGTATGAGCAGCAGGTGCTTTTTCACCTCAGAGGCCATTAGGAGGTCATGATGGGGAACTCTGGATCCCATAATTGCACCAAAGTTTACTGGATGGGAACAGGACAGGGCTTTTTGCTCTTCTGTGCTGTCTTTTAGGACACAGAACGGCTGGGGGAAAAACAAAGAAACAAGGCAGGCAAGGAGTGTGATGTTCTCACCAGTGGTAGACCTGATGTCCCTTCCCTCGAGCTCATCGTGTGTGGCAGATTAGCATTCTAGAGCAAAAAATCGTATGTCCTCCTTGTTTAAGGAAAAACTCTTTATTTCCAGACATTTACATTTTATTTATTTATTTATTTATTTAAGAGAGTCTCGCTCTGTCACCCAGGCTGGAGTGCAATAATGTGATCTCAGCTCACTGCAACCTCTGTCTCCCAGGTTCAAGTGATTCTCCCACTTCAGCCTCCCGAGTAGCTGGGAATACAGGAGCCCGCCATCATGCCTGGCTAATTTTCATATTTCTGTAGAAACGGAGTTTCACCATGTTGATCAGGCTGGTCTTGAACTCCTGACCTCAGATGATCCACTGGCCTGGGACTCCCAAAGTGCTAGGATTACAGGCATGAGCCACCGTACCCAGCCCAGATATTTACATTTAAAAGTTCTTTCTTGATAAGAAAGAACATCATGGTTTTTGAGATGCTTAATATTATGCGTTAACTTGACTGAGGTAAGAGATGCCCAGATGGGTGGTGAAACGTTATTTCTGGCTATGTCTGTAAGGGTGTTTCTGGAAGAGGTGGTCATTTGAATTGGTGGACTGAATAAAGAAGACCCACCCTCACCAATGTGGGCAGGCATATTCCAATTCATTGAGGGCCCAGATAGAACAAAAAGAAAGGGAAAATTCTCTCTCTCTTGTTGAGCTGGAATATCCATCAGCTCCTGCCCTTAGACATCATTGCCCCTTGTTCTTGGTCCTTTATTTATTTTTGTTGTTGTTTTCTTCTAAGTTCTTATTTTGAAGTAAGTCTAGACTTACATATGTGCAAAAATGGTACAGAGAATTCCCTCAGCCTTTTCACCTAGCATCCTCTAATGATAATCTTATGTAATCATAGCTTAATTATAGAAACCAGGAATTTAACTGTGATTCGATAGTATTAACTAATTACCATTTAACCCTTGGCAGTCTTCAACTAATATATTTTTCTTTTTATTCCAAGTTTTATTTTAGGTTCAGGGGTAAAAGTGCAGGTTTGTTACATAGGTAAACTTGTGTCATGGGGGTTGTTTATACAGATTATCTCATCACCCAAGTATTAATCCTAGTACCTATTGGTGATTTATCCTGATCCTCTCCCTCTTCCCACCTGCCACCTTCCAAAAGGCCCCAGTGTGTGTTGTTCCCCTCTATGTGAGTCTTTAGATTTAGGCTGGCGGTTATATCATCAGTTCTCCTGGTTCTCAGGCCTTCAGACTCCCTGGAGAACATTGACTAATATTTATTTTTACATTATTTATTTTTTCAACAAAGAATTGTAAAGAAGATAAAAGCTGCTTATATAGAAAGAGACTAGAGGAAACAAATGTTACTATGTAACTAGTGGTTATCTCTGTTAGAGAGGCTTTTAGTTTTTAAACATACTTGGGATCATGGTTTATTTGTATACAATTTTGAAACTTGTTTTATTCATTTAATACTTCATATACTTACTTATGTCCTTAAATATTCTTTGTGAGCGTAATTTTTAATGACAGCATCATAATTACTTTATGGACATGCCATAATTTGCTATCATTTCTTTTACATTGGACACTTAAATTGCTTACAGTAGTGTTTCACTGAGTGTCTAGTAGCTGTATTGATGGTTTTGCTCTCTTAGTGGCTACTGGGAGGTTACCCAGTGTCAGTCACCTAAGGCCATCTTGAATAGTCATTGCCAGTGGCATTCTGAGTTTCTATGTATTTGTCACCCAGTGATACCCCAGAGCTCTTGCAAATCTCCCCTGGGAGGTCATTATAGCTGAACAAGAGTCCATGAGGATTTCAAACATAGTCTTCAGCACATTTACGCTTTCAAGGAATCAATTGTCCTTCTCCAACTAAGTTTTCTGAATTAATGCAGTTCTCCAGGCCTATGGGGAAATGAGATCTCTTATTTAATGATGTGCCATCCTCATGTACTGCTGCTTTCCACTTCACCCAACAGAGGTTTAATAATAATATTCTCTTTTGTTTGTTTTCTTGTGGATTGTTCTCGTGGAATAATGATGTTCGCACCTCCAGGACAGTTAATATCCAAGCCTGAAATGGAGGCTGCATTGTTGAAAACATTGTGATTATGTAAATTGAATCAAACTTTCCTCTCTGGCAAAGTTTGTTGCCATCCTTTTGAATTCATTCAGTGCTTTATTCTTACCACTATCTCAGTAGAGTAGGCTGGTAAAGTTACTGCTGTATTATTATGAAATGAAATTGAGGCCAGGTGCGGTGGCTTACGCCTGTAATCTCAGCACTTTGGGAGATTGAAGCAGGCGGATCACTTGAGGTCAGCATTTTGAGACCAGCCTGGCCAAAATGACGAATCCTCGTCTGTACTAAAAATACAAAAATTATCTGGGCATGGTGGCAGGCGCCTGTAATCCCAGCTACTTGGGAGACCGAGGCAGGAGAATCTCTTGAACTTGGGAGGCAGAGGTTGCAGTGAGCCGAGATCATTCCATTGCACTCCTGCCTGGGCTATCGAGTGAGGCTGCGTCTCAAAAAAAAAAAAAAAAAAGGAAATTGAGACATGGCACAGAAGTGAGAAAGATTTTCAAGTAAATAGCTGTGAAATCATTCCGATTCAGTTGAGGGGCCCATCCACTTGGCTCTTTGGCCTTGAGAGCAGCATATGCCGCTATCTTTCATGTGCTCCTCTGGTTTCCTGGGCTTGCCTTCCTTGGAGAAGTACATTCTCTGGGTCTTCTCCGGGTCTCATAATCTGAAATGGAGATTATGAAACATTTAGAGACCTTGGAGCCAAAGATGGGCCTCAGTACTAGTAATACTATTGATGAGAAAATAACATCAATGATGTGGATGCATTGCATTTTCTTAGTCTGGTGGACAGCATCTTTGGAAAACTTTGCTATTCATATTGATCTGGATCATATGGTGTAAAACAAATGAATGTTGTTGCTGTGCAACCACAGCTTCAAGACAGTTGTTTGTCATCAGTATGCTGCCACTAAGCCCCTTTGGTGTGCAAATTCTGAATCTGCTTGAAGCAATGGCTTTTAATCGATTTTTGGATTATGGATCTCTTTGGGACTCAATGGATCCTCTGAAAGAAGAAGCTACATACGCCCACATTTCTTTACACAATTTCATGGAGTTTACATAGTCCCTGAAGCCAAGTTAAAGCAAAGCAAAACAAAACAGTAAAAACCCTTCTGAACAGGTCCAAGTACTGTCTAGAAAAGGACACCAAGGACCAGGAAAATAAGTGGTTCATTTAAGTCTGTTTAGCAAGGTACCAACAGAGTTGAGACTAGAATTCAAGCTACTAAACATTGCTTTTTCCCAATTTTAATGACTTGGTTTTTAAGTGACATATAACCAGGGATTATATTCAAAATATTGATCAGTCAGTATAGCTCAGGAACATAGCAGATCTGATGAATCCACTGATTATCTCTATCACTGGGGGTCCTTGCTTGAAGGCACATGTTCCCTGAGATAGGAAAAGCCCTGGGAAATAGCCAAGACCTTAACTTCAAGGGGCAGATTTCTAAGCACAACAGCAGCAGCTGATGTGGCAGGCAGGGCCGTGATCTGCCCAGGTCAGCAGTTTGCTTCTCTATCAACAGGATTAGGCATCCAAGCCTGAATCTGAAACGGGGCCCACTTGATGCTGACAGCCTGACCATCAGCTACCCTGAGCTCAGAGATGATTCTTTGAATAATGTGCAGTTTAAGGTTTGCTGGGAGACAGAGCAATTGATTCGGCTTTCCTAGGCAAAGACTTCAAATTAGGCAATTGAGTTTTGGATGTGGTTTAAACCACAGTCTCCAGAGAGTCATATGCAGCAACATCAGCCTTAAGAATCCTGCATGTAGACAATGCTGGCAGGGTCTGTTGTGTGGTTTGCAGAATCTCTTTCTCTGTGAGATGCTTCCCGCAAAGCAAGAATTCCCATCCTCTTAGAGTTAGCAAACATTAACTCTGTGATCAGATCCAGAACTCATCTAATACAAATCCAGTCCCATCTGCCCTGCTCATCTGCCCCCTTTCCCTCCATTTTATAGTTATGGAAACAGAATCTCAAGGAAGAAAAGTCATGAACTCAAGGTGTTGCAGATTTTGTGTTGAAACTCAGTTCTACGGCTTCAAGCCCAGTGTTATTCACATTGCTTGATTAGTGGGTGTGATGGTTAATATTGTCAACTTGATTGGATTGAAGGATGCAAAGTATTGTTCCGGGGTATGTCTGTGAGGGTGTTGCTAGATGAGATTAACATTTGGGTCAGTGGACTGGGAGGGGCAGAACCACCCTCATCTGGCAAGGCACCATCCAATCGAATATCAGCGCAGCTAGAGAAAGCAAGCAGAAGGTGGAATGAGCTGACTTGCTGAGACTTCTGGCCTTCATCTTTCTCCCATGCTGGATGCTTCTTTCCCTTCCTCCTACCCTTGAACATCAGACTTCAGGCTTTTGGGCTCTTGGACTTATACCAGTGGTTTGCCAGGGGCTCTTGGGCCTCTGAACACAGACTGAAGGCTGCACGATGTCGGCTTCCCTACTTTTAAGATTTTGGGACTCAGACTGAGCCACTACTGGTGGCTCCTCATCTTGCACAGGGCCTATCCTGGGACTTCACTTTGTGATCCTGTGAATCAATTCTCCTTAATAAACTCCCTTTCATTCACAGATATATACGCACATATATATACACATATATATGTATGTACACACACACACACATATATACATATATCTCCTATTAGTTCTGTCTCTCTAGAGAACCCTGACTAATAGAGTGGGTCTTTTTAAAAATACCATCTTTAAAAAGGTATTTTTGTAGCAACTTTTAAAAATACATTCTCTTCTATTCCTTTATGTATTTTATGGCAAAACATATTAAAAGTCTTGAGTCAGAGCAGATTCAGTGGGATCGTACCCTTGCAGGGAAGTCAACACTGCCTCCTTGAAAATATACCCTTTAAAGTGAATTTACCTGATTTTGCAGTGGACAAAATTGTTTGGGGTTGCATGTAAGCAAAGGTCCTGTGCCCTGTGGTCTTACCTCACCAATGATGCAGAGGATCATTCTGAGGCCAGGCCATAATTTGTCCAGTGATGCATGCAACTCTGAGGAATTCCAAAGCATTTTATTGTAGCGTTTTATTGCCCTAACCTTTTCAAGATGATGAAGGAGCTATTTCCTGCACCCTAGTGTTTCTCAACACAAATATTAGCTTGGAGTGCTTCATTCTATTTCACCCTCCAAAGGAATCTGTTATTGAAATTTTGGAAATAGAGATGAACAAACCCATCTCCCAATCCATTTACTGCAATTCCTAATTACTCCATTCTGTTTGTCTTTCTAGGACATTTTTGTGTTTCAAGTTGATGTATGGAGTAGGTAAAGTTCTCTGGGTTATGTCAACAGGATTATCACAAATCCTCTCTCTAATAGTCCTGCAGGGATTGGCATTTATCAAAGTACTGGTTTCAGCTGCCACATTCTCCATATTCATGATATCTGCATATGAAAACTACAGTTCCATTTGCATAGGGATTAAAACATGATATGAGTTTTCCTATAGCTTATGTTCCCCAGTGTAGAGGCAAAAATGGGCTACCTTTTCTATGTGCTGTCAGTTTTATTTATGGCTTAAAATATAGCAATTTTCATTTATATTTTTATGATTATAAAAGTGGTATATACTCATTGTAAAATTTGGAAAATGGAAAATAAGAACAATCTCTCCACAATCTTACCACCATTTCCATTTTGCTGTGCTTACATTCCTTCTGTTTCCCCCAGAAATTATCTGCATACAGCATATAAATTTTATCCTTTTATTTAACATGACAATATATGCCTTTTACAATGTTTTAAATATATTTATATACCATTTTTAAGGGCTGCATCATATTCCGTAATGTGAGTACACCATAGTTAATCAGGAGCTACAGTGTTTCTTTTTATTGTTTTTGCTACTGTAGACATTACTGAAGACTTTGTGTAGACTAAATTGTGGGTAATAGCCCTCAAATGCCTCCTCAGAAGTGGCAAAACTAGTCCAAAAGGTTCTTTTTTGAGGTTCTTGATGTGAACGACTGGTTTACTCTCTAAGATAGTTGAATCAGTTGATATAGTCACTAGCATATTATGAGAATGTTTATTACATGCCAGTTTCACCAGACCTGAGATACAGATACATACATATACCCATTCACACGCACACATATATGTATACATTATATGTATTTCTTTTCAAATTTTACAGACAAGAGTCATCTCTCATTGTTATATAAATGTAAACATATTTGATTACAAATGGGGTCAAACTTTTTCCATATAATTTTTTTTTTTTTTTGAGACGGAGTCTTGCTCTGTTGCCCAGGCTGGAGTGCAGTGGCCTGATCTTGGCTCACTGCAAGCTCCGCCTCCCGGGTTCATGCCTCAGCTTCGAGTAGCTGGGACTACAGGCGCCCGCCACCACGCCCAGCTAATTTTTTTGTATTTTGTTTAGTAGAGACGGGGTTTCACCGTGTTGGCCAGGATGGTCTCAATCTCCTGACCTCGTGACCCACCCGCCTCGGCCTCCCACAGTGCTGGGATTACAGGCGTTAATTTTTAACTAACTATATTTCTTTTTCTGTGAACTATCTCTTCCAGTCATTTCATGGGTTGTATTTTAAGATTGAAGCTAAGCACTGTTTGGGTGAGGGAGAAGGGACAAGATGGAGGAAGGTGAACAAGAAGGCATAATCCATGTTGCTTCCGGGTTCTTCCTCACCCGGGAAAATGCAGCCCGCCCCTGGGAGATGCAGATCAACCGAGCATGCGCCAGGTGATGTCAATCCGAAGAGATCGAACTTACCTGGCCACGCCTACGGAGACGCCCCTATCACGCCCTTATCCTGCCCACTGCCCTCCCCCTTCCAGTACCAATGCATAAAAGTCTGCCACTGGCAGGACCCAGCGTGACTTCTTCGGCCTCCGCATTTGTGGACCGGAGAACATCACCCGAGAGCGCCGGTGCGACTTCCCTGGCCCCCCACACCTGAGGACCAGAGAACTTCGCCCGAGAGTGTGTGCATATTTGCAATAAAAGACTGCCACTTTCTTATGTACTTTGGCCTCATGTTTAATTATTTAGCTCTCCTAAATTAAATTAAATGAAACAAAACAAGCACCATGAGAATGCCATTGTACCAGCTTGTTTGTCTGTAAGACAACAGAACTTCAAAGCTACGAGGTGCCTGCCTTTCTTCCAATCAAGTAGACTCTACTAGTCATCCGTAGAGATGCATGAGCTTGGAGCATTTCCTTGTATTTAAGCTGAGGTAAGTTTTCCCATGTATGACTGCAGAAAACGTGGCTTAAATGAACCCCTACAGAAATGCCAAATGTCCTACTAGCCATGGGGTCTCGTTTGGAACAACTGAAAGAACGCTCTGTCATTAGCCTGGAGGTCATTCTAAGAGGTGGGCAATCACAAGAGCTCACTAGCACAGTGGAGGGGTTCTGCAAAGATCTTGCACCACAGATGCCTGTAATGAGAGGACTGTGCCTGAGGCCTTGGTTTAATTGGCATCTTCCTGCTCCTTCTCTGCTCCCATGGAAAAGCAAATCAACTTGGAACATTTAAATGGAGCTTTCTCTGAAGTCTCCTGCCCAGTGTTCTCTCTGAGAAATAAAAGATCCATCTTGGGGGCTTAAATAACTGGAAATATTTGACACTTGGCATTTCCAGCTTCATGGAAAGGAATCAAAGAGAAAGGAGGGTGGGAACGGCTGCTTTTTGCATAGCCGTCGTCCCCTCAGTGGATCAGTACCCTTCCCAATTGTGCTTGCGTGCCTGTATGTGTATTGTGTGTGTTGCTTGTGTTCTTGGTTGACAGAGTTCAACTGCTTTGTAGAGCATCAAAGAGTGAAATTAGTCAATATTAAATTTTAGAAAGTTAATGTGATCGTTTCATTAATTCCTTGCATTTAATTTAAAAAACAAAAGTGCCCTCCTGTACTTATATGCTGCCAAGACTTGAAACAGACATTTACTGTCTTAAGAAAACTGAGGTCTGGGAGAAGTCGTTTATCAAGCTCTGAAGGTAAGTTGAACTATTGGTCTCTAAATTTCTTTGCAAATCATATTTTGGATACTTTTAGACTTTATGACCCACCCTCAGAAGGAGACAGCCTTTGACATGTTTTTCCATATTAGGATCTCATCTGCTTATAATTTGTTGTCTAGTCTCCTTGTGACCAGGGATATTGCATATTTGAGATGGATGGCTGGGTTAGGGGTACAATCTGTGACTTGGTAGCAGTTTTTTCTCTTTATGAGCCCAGAGTTAAGGTTTTCTTTATTAGTTCTACATGGAAACTGTCCCAGATATAGTCACCATCTCTTTTTGACCCCAACCCAGGGTGGTATATTTTAGGGCTCTGTAGAGCTTCCCATCTGATTTTAGTTTAAATTGACACCCCACATAAAAATAAGTTGAGATGTCTATTTACCAGCACGAAGTTCTGGGAATTAGAGTCCCATAAAGAGCTTAGATCACATGGCCAGGTCAAAACAAGAAATGAATCTGTGTGTACTTACAGCTGGAGGCCACCAAAATTATGTGTGTGGGTGGTTTCTTATGGGATAGAGGGAAGATAACTCAAAAACAAAATATAAAAACAATAAATCCCAGCATTTCCTTTTGAGCATGGAATAAATTTGGAAAAATTCATTCAGTCATTCATTCAGCAGGTGTTTATTGAGTGCCCTGATATGCCCGCCTGCAATTGTGCCTGGCACTAACAACAGTGAGATAAGATGACGTGTGTTTTGTCAGGGTTCAAGGTTCACTGCCGGCGCCACAGGTTAAAGTAGGTGCTAAAAGAAAAAACAGTAAGCAGGCAAAGGGATACCTGGAGAGCTTGACTCTTGGAGAGAGTGCAGATTCTCACGCTGCAGCGATGTATATTAGTTTCCCATTTGGTATCACAAATTGTGTTACACAATATCACAAACTTAATAACTCCAAACAAGACAGATTTATTCTCTTACAGTTCCCGAGGTCAGAAGTCCTAAAATGGGTGAGCAGGGTGACATTTCTTTCAGTTGTTCTTGGGTAGAATCACTTCCTTGCCTTTCCTAGCTTCTAGAGGCCGCCTGCATTCCTTGGCTCAAGTCCACTCTCAACACTGCAAAGCCAGCAGCACAGTATCTTCTCATCTCTCTTTGTCCCTGTGCTTCCCCTGTCACACTGACTTTTGTATAAGGACCCTCATGATTATATTGTGTCCATCTGGCTAGATTATCCCATCTTGAGATAAAATGGGATAATCTCCTATCTCAAGATCCTTAATTACATCTGCAAAGTCTCTTTTATTATATAAGGAGCATATTCACAGGTTCTGGAGGAGGACTATCATATAGGCCATAGTATAACAGCAAGGAAATTGGATATTTTCGATAGCAATATAGATTATCCTTTATGGTTATTTGTCTTTGGGATAAGGACAAAGGGAGAAGAGGATAGTGATTCCTCTCAAGCTCCATCTTGGTGCTCCTTCCCCTCCAAGATCAGAATACACGTGGATGGTTATGTCCAATACAATTGCAGATAGGGGAATTACAAATAAAGGGATGAAAGGCTGGGGGACCCCTGCTTTAGGGGAACTCTCATGGGAAATATCTAGTCAATGAAAGTGCAGTCTCAGGCAGGCCCACATTAATAAGCCCCTAATTAGTGTGCTTATGGAGGAAGGCGCCATGTTGACTGAGGCAAGATGGGCATTTCTTCCAAAGGATTGCTTTTGGGCTTTCTCTGTTGGGTCTGAGGTTCAGGGGCAGCACAGTGAGCCAGTTAGCTCTCCTGTCACCAGGCCGATGAAGAAGTCTCTCCTATCACCCTATACCCACCCGACACACATATGCACCAACACAAACACAGGCATACTCACTAGCATACCTATGCAGACACAGACACACACTTTCACATTTATGTACATATACATGGTGATCTTTCCCCTACAGATATTTTTAATTGATATAATATAGTTAATGTTTTTGAGCAGTTTTAGACTTATAGAAAAGTTTAGCAGCAAGTATAAAGAGTTCCAATATTCTCCCTCATCCCCCACAATTTCCCTTCTTTTCAACCTCTTGCGTTTGTTAAAACTGATGAGCCAATATTCATATATTATTACTAAGTAAAGTCTATAGTTTACATTAACGTTCACTCTTTGTGTGATACATTCTGCAGATTTTTGACAAATGTATAATGACGTGTAGCCACCATTACTGTACCACACATGATACTTTTACCAGCCTAAAAATTCCCTGTGTTCTACCCCCATCATTTAAAATATTTCTCTTCTGGGAAGTTCAGTAAAGTTTTGAACCCCTGTTCACTAATTAATATGTAGCTTCTCCCAGACTCTATAGTCTAGTGTTCTTGAGTGTGGTGTGCCTTATCACGCTATATGAGAATAGTTCAAGCTTGTAGCAGAAGCTTTTACTTCTTTTAGCAGAATTAGCAAAAGCTTTTACTTGTAAGGGATTTCTTTTCTGTCCTGAGGTCAGTGGTATACTGAGCCTGCTCATACTTGGCCTGTGAGACCTCACTGTATGCATTTCTTTCCAACTCTGAGTTCAGAGAGGCCCAGCTGATAGTCTGAAATCAGTCATGGTAGAAGTATTTAGACCATGGACATCAGCAAATGCTACAAATCAGGGTTTGTTTTTTCCCTCTCGGAGAGCCAGCTATTAAACATTGACCAGACACTTTCTGGAGTTCTCCCTTTGTCTGCCTCTTCGTGGCTGGGAAATAGCAAAACTTAAAGCATTTGTCTGGGATTCAGAGATGGAAGCCATAGACTGGGTCAACTCAGTGGTCTGTGTCCTTGATGAGTTTGTAGAGAAGCACCATCTCGCAAACCCTGGACTATTCATCTATGGACTTATCAACAGGAAGATAAACTATATTGTTCAAGCTGTTGTATTGTGAGACCTTTTTGTTGTAGCAGCTTATCCTGTACCCATGAATTAGAGTCAGCTAATTCTTGCCTGTGTACTTTTGCTCAACAATCATTCATCTGCCCCCCTCCCAGATTTAGAATGATAATGTACATGTAAGATGCATCTATTGTTAGTCTTTACAATCCATTTTCTAAAAGAAGCTAGAATGACCTTTTAAAATATTAATCAGAGCACTGATTAAAACCTTAAAATGTTCCAATGGCTTCTTATTGACCAAGCCCCTCTTTGCCCTTCCTGCCTCCTCTTATGTCTTTCTCCCTCTCACTTACCAGGTTCTGGTGATGCTGGTCTTCCTTCTGTTTCTGGTACCACTGAGCCTGCCTGCCTGTGGCACCTTGCACTTGACATTTCCTCTGCTAGGAGTTAGGCTGATTCTCTATTGTCTAGGTACCACCTCTTCCCTGAGCCACCAACCTCAAGGGGCCTTTCTCACTGCTTTTTATTTTCTAATTTTTATAGTATAAGATAGCATTTGTCATCACCTGAAAGGATTTTGTTATTGGTTGGATTCCTTATTTATAACCTGTCCCTCCTCAGCCAGATCATAAGATCAGTGAAGGGACATCTATCGTATCTACTTTTAAGCACCATGTGTATACTGGTGGACGACCAGCGTAGACACTCAATAAATATTTGCCAAGTGAATACCTGATTATCCAAAAGAACAGTATCAGCCTTGACTCTGTCCTCGAAGAGCTTCGAATCCATCTGCTGGTGACTTTGAAGCCAGGCTGTCAGTAAGATTAGGGCAGTTTCTCATGGCACATTCTGTGACACAGTCTGCAGGGACAAACTTCACTTTACAAAGCAAGAATTAATTACAATACCAAAGTAACCCTATTTATTTATGTAAATTAATTGAATTTAACTTAATTTCCAACTAGACTGGTCCACTCACTAACCGCCCCCCCCCAATTTAAGGAATTTTCCACTTCATGAGAAGGTGAACAGAAAAAAATTGTTATTCATATTTTCATCAAGTTTATTAGAAACCAGGGATGATTCTGCAGCTATTGATGTCACAGTGGGGAGAGAGAGAGGAGGGCAGTGGCTTTTCTGAGCTGATCTCTAGCCTGACTCAGTTGACTTTTACTAAGTATCTTTCTTGGTGAAGCTGAAGAAGTTGTCTTGCTTTCATCAGCCTGAAAGGGAAGCTCATCAGCTGGAAGGTGGAACTTCTGGCAGCTGCTTTCCAAAAATCCCCTCTTCCCTCCCTTGACTTGCACTGAAACATTCAAGCCCAGGTTTTGAAAAGATTGAAATGTCTTTAGAAATCTTTGCACTGTCTTTATTCCAGGGCTACTGCCAGTCTCTGGCACTCCAGGCTCAGACTGGCACAGAAACCTCCTACTCTGAATCATTGGTGCCTTTTCCATTAGCCTGCAGGTACCCACAAAATATGCAGAGAAGATGTGTCTTGCTGTGTTGATTTCCCTCATTCTCTCTACTCAGGAAAGGGAGAATATCCCCAGCCCCATTTCAAGCTGTCATCATGAACAGTAGTGGAGGAGTGGATTTGCCTAACAGCTGTCAGAGCTAACACCGGGCAGTGTCAGCAGCAGAGCTGGAGCTACCTTTGGTGGAGCGACTTTCCTCTTGCTCAACTCCTGGGTTCCCTCCTACTGGTCTGAACCAGTGACGCAGATGGCAAGCGAAACAGGTGAGTTACTCATCAGCTGCTGCTTCCTTCAGCAAATGGTGAGAATGAGCAAGAGCTGTCTTTTGTAAGGCTTGCCTGAACCCATGGAAATAGGGGGGTAGGTGTATAGGGTTTGTTTCAAGGTGACGGTATCCAGGGAGGAGTCTTCTGTGAGCGACACAGGGAATTTGGTTTCTCTCCTTCATTACCATAGAACAGCTCCTCCGTATTGACGGTCTCCCTCACTGATAAACCATCAATAGGATCTCATGATAGAGGTTTTCCAATGATATAAAACACAAAATGTGAGAGTCCACTGAATAAAAACTTTTAAATAAGTGCTCTAACTTTGGACATTCCTATTTATGATTTATATTACTGTTTACCATGGAAAACAGTATGTGAAAAAACACAACAGAGCTTTATAGATTTTTCAACATTTTGGACAGAAATCCACTCTGTCTCCATTATTCCACTCCATTATTGCAGTCAAAGACTGCAAACACTTGGCATATGGGTTCACTTCCTATGCCTTTGCCACATCAGACATTGCTGAATGATCACAGCATTCTTTCTTGTTGAGCTGAGATACAGTGGGAGAATCCCTCTGAACACAGTGTTCTCCACTGTAATTGATCAGAAATGTCATATGAAATGAAACCCATTTGCCATCCCTGTTCTAAGTTAATGAGGCCTTACTGTATGTGTGTCAGCCCAGGTGTCACCTGGAATGGCCTCAGCTGACATGCTCTATATGTTCTCATTTTATAAATTTCAATTCCAGACTCACCTTTGTGGGGACACAGACTCCTGCCCAAAGTGAATCAAGTATCCTGTTTTTCTCTCTCACCAGTGTTTCTCTCTGGGGTCACTAAAGTGTGGACCAAAGGGGCAGCTGCAAAACCTTGCTGGGAGCAACTCTTTCTGTGGCCTTTAAAAGTCAAGTCCTAATAGGAAACCAGTGCTCCCAAAGACAAGCGCATTGGAAGCTAAATCTAGCTCCGGCATCCTTAATGAATCTGTGGTGCACAGATCTGGCCTTGAGCCATTTTCTGTAACATTCTCGCTGATCTTATTTCAGGGAATTGTACCAGTTTTGCAGCAAATTACAAAGAAGGCTGGTTTCTGAAATTAGCCAAAGGCCAATTAAGGTTTCTTGGGGTTCTTTCCGACTGCAGCATCATCATAAATGACTCTGTGGTGTAGTGGAGGACTGGCACTTTCTAAGCTGGTATCACATTTTGGGCATGATTAAAATCTTCATCTCAGTCACCTGCCTGACCAACCATCAGTAGCCATGAAACAAAAGGATTACAGTCAATTTACATCCATTAACAAAATGACTCGAAACCCTATCGGTTTAGCCTCAGTGGGGCTTAATCTGATTTTCAGAAGGGAAGAAGAGATGCACAATTAAAGGAAAGAGGAAAGGCAGAAAAGAAATTCAAATGAGAATTTTCTTTGAAGCCCAGGGCTTTTTTGGTTTGTTCATTTTCATAAGGATTTATTAAGTGCCTGTCGGGCTCTTATCACTACAGTAGACCCTGAAAGGGTACAGAGGAAGGAGAAAACGCTAACAATGCCTGTCCTTGAAATTTGCAGGACAGTATGGGAGAAATACCATATACTGAGGAAGCAGGCAGAGAATTAGCAAATTTGTGCTAGCAGGAATTTCTTCAACATCCTTTAGTGCCTGGCACTGCTAAGAAAGAAAATAAGAAAAATGAAAAATCATAGTCGATATTTAAATGACTCTTACCATGTGCTTTGCATTAAGACTTTTGTACGTGGTGACTCAGTCTTCATAACAACTCTGTGCTGTGCATTCCATGGTTATCCCCATTTTTCAGATCAGCAAAGAAGCCCAAAGAAGCAAAGAAGCTTGCCCAGGATCACACAAATCAGCAACAGGAGCTGGGATTTGCACACAGCAAGTCCGGCCATAGAACCTGAGATCATAGTCATTATTCTCTCAAGGCCATGGGGTAGTTGAGGATTTGCATTCTCCCTGGGGAGGTAGAAGAGCTAGAGGTAGAGGATGAAAAAATGAAGGCAAGATGATAGTGTCAGGAAGAGGGAGGGACCTGGGCTAAACTTTGGGCATGGATGTGTACAGGGTGGGGAGAAGCTCTGCACTGGTGGGAAGAAAAGGTTCCAGACCAAGAGAAGAGCAGGAGCAGAGGTAACTGAGAGCATGACTGCAGGTAGAGACTAAGGGGTTTGTAGCTGTTCAAGGAAGAGGACTCATTAAATCAAAGGCTGTATTCATGCAAGGTCAGGGAATATAGCACTGGGGACAGAACAAGGACGTGGAATCTAACAGACCTAGGTTTAAAGTTTGACTTTACCACATGTTCCCTGAGTGATCTTGAGCAAGTTACCTAAGTTTTATTGACCAATTTCCCCAAAAGGAAAATAAGAAGAATGGCTATGGAAGAATAGGGAGAATATTGCATCTTGTAAGGAATTCACCTATTTACTTATTCAAAAATGTTCATTGAGTGCCAATTGTGTGCCATGTGCTGCCGTATATGTTGAAACAATGAACAAGAGTCACATGGTCACTACCTTCCTAGAGTTTGCATTGCAGCTGGTGAGGCAAACTAACAAATAAGCAGAAAAAATTTCAGATTATGAGAGGAGTTTTGAAGAAAAACTCAGAAGGCACCTGGAATCAATGTCTTTTATAGTGTCTAGGACAATGTTTGGCATGTAGGATGCAAACATTTTACATGACACCAAGTAGCGCCATCTTGGAATTCAGCATATGAGAGGAAACCATGGTGTCAGATCCCTTCACTATCCACTCAGAAGGCATTTCTCCTTTCTCCCTTCCTCCTTGCTTAAAAATATTTAGTCAAGATTCATCTTCCAGCATAGGAAAATATCCCCACATCTTTCAAAGCACATGGCAGCTAATCATGGTAATCCCATTTGCCTTGCCAGGCACTGGTTTAGGGGAAGTCATATGACTCAGGTCTGACAGAGAAGATGTGAGGGGAATTCCACAGAGGGGTCTTCTGGATAAGAGTTTCTCACTCCAAAAACAATCAACCAAACAAAAGGCACTTAGAGAAAATGGGCTCTTCTCTCTCCAGCTGATACTTGCATATGACCGTCAAAAATGTTGTATGTAGTTTTCTTAGGGCCATGAAAGAGCCAACCTAGAGATCAAGCTAGCATGCTGAGTGTGACAGCAAACAAGGGTGGAAAGAATGTGACTTGGTGATGCTGGTTTGAACACCGAATTAGTCCCCTTGGGAACACTCCATCATACATCCCATGTCAGATAAGATACAGAACATGGTGGTACTTACTGTTGAGGCCATTGGGATTAGATTTTCTGTTATTGACAGCCAAGAAATCCTGACAAATAGAAGCATAATTTGGGAACATTGAGAGATCATAGGACCAGGGTTTGGTTCTTCCTAAGGGTTGTTGATAATTGAAGAGGAAGACAGTAAGACTCTTACTGATGTGCAGCTTTGGAAGATCGTACCCATATTTGACAGAAAATTCCTTAAAAGAGCAAAGTCTTTCTTATTTCCATGGGTTGGATGAGTGTCTTCTGAGGACTCCACTCCTTAAATGTGGGCAGGCATTGTGCTGTGGGAAGCCCCAAATGGATGCCATATATTTCCAAGAGATCATTTTCTACTGAAATGTAGAAAAAAACTCAGAAATGCAACTTCATGAGTTGACTGTATGGATTTTCACTGCTTTTTTTCTCAGTGCCCAGAACAGTAACTAACCCAGAGCAGGGGCTCAAATATCTGCAGAATTTATAAATAAGTGGATTGAAATAAACATGAATATGTTCTAGAATTACATAAGCAGAGCATGAATTTTAAAAATCCAAACAGGTGAGCAAAATAGGGTGTGTCTTTATATTTTCTATCACAAATAGCACTTGGTAAAATGTTTAAGGTGCTGTCTCTTAGGAATAGTCAAGCCGACTTTAATTTGAACTTCACCATATATTGCTAGAACCATTTTCTAGTGCTGTTTCCTGGATCACGTTCCCATGCAGATAGTCCCCAGATCTCCAGGCCAGTCACAGCTCTGAATGTGAGGAAATACCTGAGCAATTTCTTCTCATGTCCTTTTCCATAATGCAAGCCTGCATCTTTAGTCAAGGATAACTAGAAGGAAATAGGATCTTGAAGGGCATGGTTGGGTGGCCTTTGATAGTGCTATTTTTCTCATCTGATCAGGTCTCCCCTTGCTTACAGGATCCCTCCCTATCTTCCAAAGCCTGGCCGGAAGCCCTTTCAAGTTTTCCTCACTTCCCAGGCCAGAGTGAGCTAACTCTTATATCTCATAATCTGCATAATATGTTATCTATCATTGGGCATTAAACTATCAAACAGTAGTACAGGACAAAGCCAGATGGAGCCCACATTCTTTTTCCCCAACAGGATATTCACTCTTAGAGGCAGGAGCTAGGTCCTTTGTTTTTTCGTATTTCCTATTGTACTTATAATATCTCTGGGTTGAGTCCTGGTTGTGTCACTTGCCAGCATATTCATAGAGTTTTCTGAGCGTCATTATAAAATATCTACTGTTCTAGTAGATGTATAAGGTTATTGTAAATATTAAAGAGATAAAAAGTGTGAAGAGGCTTTTATAATATCCAGTTTGCATTCAAAGATTACTCGACTGTTATTAGCATGTGGCAGGTGCCTAATTCTTGTTTGAGGATTTATCAAATGATGCATTGTCTGATTGCTGAGGTAGACTCAACTCTCTTGCCTTATCGAGATAGCAGTGCTCTACTGCATTTCAAACATGGAGTTTTAAAACCCTGCTCCGAAATTGTTAAGAGAAACCAGTGGTTTTAGGGAGATGGAAACCCAGAGTGAAGCTGGGCCAGCCTCTGCTCTCTCTGGTCACCAGCTCTTGGCTTGACAGAAGGCCCAGGACAAGAAGGAAATTAAGTACAGAGATGAAGTACAGAGTTGGCAGAGGCTGTTGGGGACAGCAAGGCCTGTACCATGAGCAGTGTCCTCTGGAAGGTAAGATAGTTAGAATCTGGGCACCCAAGGACCTCACAGAGGGTCATGCAATGAAGAAGCCTGAGAACCATCAGCTCTCCAGAGGGAAGTGACTGACACACAATAGCTAATTCCTTTACTCAGTCTTTGATATTGATCCTGTCTCACCATGAGAGTGCAACTGGAAGAATGGGGCAGGAGACCCACACTTGTTATCACTCTGCTGGCCCCATGAGCATTAACAAAACTACTGAGATGCCAACAACCAAAGAAGTCATTGACTCTTTGCTCGCTTCTCCAGCCTGAGTCCTGGGGCATTGGGGGTGACCCCCAACTTGTGCACTTCTGAAGTTCAGTCACGACACAAAGCCTACCTAGAACATGCAGGTGGTGATGGACTGGCAGAGGCTGGGTGATTCTTCAAAGGCCACTGACAACACCCTCCTCATTACAGAGATGGGGAAACTGAGGCCCACAGCAGAGAAGGGACTTGTAAAAATCCCATGGCCCACTGATGTTAAATTCAGACCTGATTCTTCCTCTTACATTCTTTCCAATCCTGAATGTAGTTAGAAGCACACTTTCACTTTGGAAGACAGAAAATGGTCTCTGATCACAAAAGTGGATTCTATATAACCAACCCAAGAAAAATAGAACATTTTAGTATGTATTTGGCCTGAATTCTAAAAGATCTTAGACCATGGAGGAACAGATGGGTTAACTCTTATTGTCCTCCTGTCCTAAGCCCTTGGCAGCTTTTTTGTAACCCATCACGTTTGTTAATCTACACATTTAATGCTCTTTTGTATAACGCGGTTTTCACAAGAATGTGGGCCAGAAAGAGGTTCACATGGAGGGTTTCATCAGTGCTATGAAAAATGATAATAATATGGTTGACACTCTCCAGTGCATCACAGGCTGCTCTAGGTCCACACATTAGTTCATTCAATACTCACAACCATTTTGGCAATTCAGCTTGTAAATAAGGAAATTGAAGCATAGGGAGGGTAAGTAATGAGTTCAGGATCACCTGGCTTATAAGCGGGAGTGTTGGGATGTAGGTTTAGCAAGTCTGACTCCAGTGCCCAGGCTTTCAAGCTGGTTGCAGCAAGTGATGCTTTAGAACAGCCGGCACTGTTATTTATTTAATCAATCAGTCATTGATTACAAACTCTGTCTCCCTCTCCCCAGGGGCTAGAGGTGGAAAAGGGTCAGAAAGGCAGTGACTCTGCCAGGCAGGAAATAGGCTCACAGGGTCCCTCCCTCCCATCAAGCTGTGGTCATTAAAACCCCATCTCTCCTCCAGAAGGTAATTGTCTGCTCCTTCACTGCACTCTCAAAGGCTTACCTCCACATGCTGAGGTCAATACTGGATTGAGTTTTCATATTCCCTTGGGGTAAAACTTGCAGACTCTCAGTTGTGCAATGAGAAATAGTCATTTGATCTTTCTCAACTCTATGTGAATCTTATGAACTGGTCTGCAGAAACCACTCACATCACAAGAATAAAAAAAGAAGGATCCCACTCCTCTGCCTCCTCCACAGAGGGAGGGTTAGAAGGCTGGAATAATTCAAGATCCCCCCGACCCCTTCCCTCCCACCCAACCACCCCCACACACATACCAGCACTTCACTCTGCCAGAGAAACATTTGTGTTGCTTCTGTGTGCCTTTGATTAATTTCGAAAGAAAGGATCAGCTTTGCTAGAGACTATGTTGTGTTTTCTCTAAATCAGGGCAAATAACATTACTTCTCCAAATGTTGCTATTAGAGTAAGATTTATATTTACCTAGAGAGGCTTCTCCTGAGAGAGATGCAATGAGAAGTTTATGCTACAGACAGAATAATCTGCCATGCTGAAATGTGATTTGCTGCAGAAGGCTGTTTGGGGTTTGGATAAATGAGAAAGATAAATATGATGACTCCTGGTGGTTTTCAGTAACGTGATTATCACTGGGGAACAGATTCTTTCTCTCTCTCTCTCTCTCTGGCCAAAGCCAAAATATTCCAAAATAGAGGATTGGCTTGGTAAGGGTATGGCATATGCCAGTGACTGCACCTTCATCTTTGTACATGTCCATGGTCACACATGCACTTTCCTGCACATGGGTACATAGGGCATATACAGGCACATGTACACAGTGGCATTTGGACCTCAACTTGAGCAGCCTGGTGGGCAGAGGAACAAGACATTCCCTGCCACAGTCATCTCTTCTCTACCACCAGGTAGAGTACATGAGGGCAGAGGAACTACCAACATACTGTCAGGAAAAAAATTTTCTCACAAGATAAAACTGCGAAACTCAGAAAAAGTAAAAGTAAATTTGGCTACAAACACCCTAGGTGCTCAGAGTTTTGCTATCATGGTTTCAGGCTATGGAAGAGAAGTATTTGGTGAATGTTGTAGGCTTTACATTACTCCTGTGTTTTGTAGTTCAGAGTTAGAACTGGAAAGAGGACCCAGGAGTTCTTGATTTAGGCTTGGCCTTTCATTTATTTAACATTTATGAAGCTCTCACTTGTGTGCAAGGTTTTTCTGGGCCTCTGAAGAGGAATTAGACATAGTTCTGGCACAAGAAGTGTTTGTAGCATGACTCCAACATGACCAAACGTAAGCTTGGAGAGTGAGACATCAAATGAGAAGCACATGGGGAAGTTGCTGGAAGGGAAGTGCCATCTCTGACTGGGGAATGAAGGATGGCTACTGTGGATGTAGTCTTTGAGTTGGATCTAGTACCATGGAGGAGATGCAAGATTTGAACAGAAAGTGATGGAGGAAGAATACTTCAGGCAGAGAGAACAGTATAATTAAAGGTAGGGGGAGAGAAAACTAAAGGATATGTTTAGGCAATAATGAATAGGCTATTCTAGCACATGTGTAGATGTAGAAGAAGAGAAGGCAGGTAGAAAATAAGACATTTCCTTTTTAATTTTTTTTTTGTTTCAGTCATTTTTGGGGTACAAGTGGTTTTCGGTTACATGGGTCAGTTCTTTCATGGTGATTTCTGAGATTTTAGTGCTCCTGTCAACCAAGCAATGTACACTGTACACAATATGTTGTCTTTTTTTCCCTCTCCCCTGTATCAGTCCATTTTCATACTGCTATAAAGATACTACCTGAGACTGGGTAATTTATAAACAAAAGAGCTTGAATTGACTCAGTTCTATATGGCTGGGGAGGCCTTAGGACACTTATAATCATGGCGGAAGGTGAAGGGGAAGAAGGCACCTTCTTCACAAGGCAGCAGGAGAGAGAGAGGCAGAGAGAGAGAAAGAGAAAGAATGCAGGGGAGACTGCCACTTTTAATCCATCAGATCTCATGATAACTCCTGCACTATCACAAGAACAACCTGGGGGAAATTGCCTCCATGATCCAATCACCTCCCACCAGATCCCTCCCTCTGCATGTGGGGATTACAATTCAATATGAGATTTTGGTGGGGACACAAAGCCCAACCATATCACCCCCTTCCCAACCTTCCGCCTCGAGTCCCCAAAGTCCATTATATTATTCTCATGTATTTGCATCCTCACAGCTTCTCTCCCACTTATAAGTGAGAATGTACACTATTTGGTTTTCCATTCCTGAGTTATTTCACTTAGAATAATGGCCTCTACCTCCTCCAAGTTGCTGCAAAAGACCTTATTTTGTTCCTTTTTATGGCTCAGTAGTATTCCATGGTGTATATATACCACATTTTTTTTTCAGCCTTTTTGCACTGGTTTTTCCACATCTTCGTGGGTTTATCTACCTTTGGTCTTTGCTATTGGTGTCCTTTGGATGGGGTTTCTGTGTGGATGTCCTTTCTGTTGATTTTGATGCTATTCCTTTCTGTTTGTTAGTTTTCCTTCTAACAGTCAGGCCCCTCTGTTGCAGGTCTGCTGGAGTTTGCTGGAGGTTCACTCCAGACCCTGTTTGCCTGGATATCACCAGCGGAGTCTGCAGAACAGCCAAGGTTGCTGCCTGTTCCTTCTTCTGGAAGCTTCATCCCAAAGTGGCACCAGATACCAGGCAGAGCTGTCCTGTATGAGGTAGCTGTTGACCCCTGCTGTGAGGTGTCTCCTAGTCAGGAGCTACAGGGGTCAGGGACCCACTTGAGGAGGCAGTCTGTCCCTTAGCAGAGCTCAAGAGCTCTGCTGGGAGATCCGCTGCTCTCTTCAGAGCTGGCAAGTAGGAAGGTTTAAGTCTGCTGACACTGTACCCACAGCTGCCCCTTCCCCCAGGTGCTCTGTCCCAGGGAGATGGGAGTTTTATCTATAACCCTTGACCGGGGCTGCTGACTTTCTTTCAGAGATGCCCTGCCCAGAGAGGAGGAATCTAGAGAGGCAGTCTGGCTACAGCGACTTTGCCGAGCTGTGGTGAGTTCCACCCAGTTCGAACTTCCCAGTGACTTTGTTTACACTGTAAGGGGAAAACCACCTACTCAAGCCTCAGTAATGGTGGACACCTCTCCCCGCACCAAGCTCGAGTGTCCCAGGTTTACTTCAGACTGCTGTGCTGGCAGTGAGAATTTCAAGTGGATCTTAGCTTGCTGGACTCCATGGGGGTGGGATCCCTTGAGCTAAACCACTTGGCTCACTGGCTTCAGCTCTCTTTCCATAGGAGTGAACAGTTCTGTCTCACTGGTGTTCCCAGCCCCACTGGGGTATGAAAAAGAAAAGAAAAAAACAAAAAACAAAAAACAAAAAACTCCTGCAGCTAGTTTGGTGTCTGCCCAAATAGCCGCCCAGTTTTGTGCTTGAAACCTAGGGCCCTGATGGTATAGACACCTGAGGGAATCTCCTGGTCTGTGGGTTGTGAAGAGTGTGGGAAAAGCATAGTATCTGGGTGGGAATGCACCATCCCTCATGACATGGTCCCTCAGGGCTTCCCTTGCCTAGGGGAGGGAGCTCCCCAAACCCCTGCCCTTCCCAGGTGAAGCTATGCCCCACCCTGCTTCAGCTCACCCTCTGTGGGCTGCACCCACTATCTAACCAGTCCCAATGAGAAGAGCCGGGTACCTCACTTGGAAATGCAGAAATCACCCACCTTCTGTGCTGATTTCACTGGGAGCTGTAGACTGGAGTTGTTCCTATTCAGCCATCTTGCCAGCCACCTAATTAATATAATTTCAACGTCACTTTCCATCCCCATGTCAGTGGGTGTTGAGGACCTCTAACAATACTTCGGTGCATAGTGAGAGCTCACCAATAATGATACCAAAAACAAAAAGGTTACTGAGAGCAAGAAATGATGCCCATAGAAGTAAGAAGCAAGAAGAGTGGCATTTAATATACCAAAATCCTGGACATTTGGTTTTTGCTATTTATTCTCAAGGTTCACTCCCACTACTTATCGTAATAGTGGCCCAACTTTATTTTAGTTTGTTTTGTTCCCAGTCTCATCTAATTGCTTCATCCTAAAGTTTCAGAGAGCAATAGGTGCCATGCACTAACTCGGGTGGTCAGGACATTGGAGTTTCTCTGCTAAAATATCAGGTTCAGGATAGGCATATGCTCCAACTCTGGACAATCAGGAACAAAAATATTCCATCTCATGATGCTTGTTTTAACATCTGGTGAAATAAATTCTCTCTTCCTCTTGACTAGATTTATTATTATTATTATTATTATTATTATACTTTAAGTTCTAGGGTACATGTGCACAACGTGCAGGTTTGTTACTATATACCACATTTTCTTTGTCTGCTTGTTGGTTGATGGGCACTTAGGTTGGTTCCATGTCTTTGTAATTGTGAATTGTGCTGCTGTAAACGTGTGTGCATGTGTCTTTTTCACACAATGACTTCTTTTCCTTTGGATAAATACCCATTAGAGGGATTGCTGGATAAAGTGCTCTACTTTGAGTTATTTAAATAATCTCCATACTGTTTCCTATAATAATTGTTAAATCATATTTTCCAAGTTCTGTTTTCTCCTGGTCTTCAACCCTTTGCATGTTAGTCCAGTGTGGTCATGCTTCAGCTGCTGAGCTGAAACTTTTTGCAGGTGGCAATCACTCTCACTAAGTAAGGATAGATAAGGGCTCTGTACTCAGGACAAGGTAATAAGTAGAGGCTTCTGGAAGGTGCCTGGGGAGGAGATATGTCATCTATCTTCCTGCTTACTGCCTTGGTCCTTGCCTTTTCCTCAGCCTGAATTCTTTTACTTTTTCTTTTTCCCATCACAATTGTCTAAACCATACTCATACTCAAAGAGACAACTTAAATGCAAGTTTTACAGGAAGTTTTTGCTTAATGTCCTCAGCTAGAAACAACCACTCCTTTTTCTGGAAACTTGAAATCTTATGTTCCTGTGGGATGTTGATGGGATTCTCCTATAAACAGTGGAAAACCCCAAATGATTAGCTGTTCCCCCGCTCCCAATTCCGTTTGGTCTCTGTGTGTCTATTCCTGTAAAAAGCTCTTACTATGGCTCTTAAGTCAACTGCCAAACTTGGGCTTAATAAGCATAAAATGTATTTTCAAAGAGAAGATTACAGGGTCAAACACTGTAGCTCTGAACCGTGAATCCGCTCTGTTGCAAATGTGGCCAACAGGGTGAGAGCGTGACTGTGTTATTCCAGCTCCTCTAATTAGGGATTTGGGAAGGAATCAGTTGTTCCTGAAACTCTGAGTCCTTTAGGGAGGCTTTGAGAACAGGACACACCACCTGGAATACAGGAAGTCCTCAAGTCCCCTTATAAATGGAGCAGAAAGCAGAGAAGCAAGAGCCCAGTCTGGGCTCTTTCAACTTGTTCAAAGCAAACTCACTGCCTTCCTTTTCCCCAAACCAGGCTGCTTCTCTTGTGTCAGCCATTTCAGTCAACATTTACTGTACTAGACAGCTGTGCAACTCAAAAAATCTAGACAGCATCTTTGGCCTCTTCTCTGTCTCGCTATGTCTAATCTATTGTCAACTCTTGTGATTTTATGCACATCATTCAAATCCCTCCCCTCCTTTCCACCTTTTCCTCCACAACCCTAACCAAGCAATTATCATCTACTACCTGGATAATTGCAGCAGCCTCCTAACTGTTTATCCCCTATACTGTCTTGCCTTCCTCATGTCTGCTCCTTCCATTTCAGTTAGATTGATATTAGATCTACAACTCAGTCTTTAAGTCACTGCCTAAAGCTATCCGGGACTTCCTGCTGTACTCAGTCAGGGTCCAATCACACAGGCATGGTAGGTCATGGCAAGGAACTGGAAACTATTTGACTTCTTCAGCTTCATCTTTCTTGACTCTCTCCTTGTCTCTCTGAACTCCAAGTGTTATAGCATTTTTGGTCCAGGGTTTAAATATGGCATAGTCTTTCCTCTGGACATTTACCGATTGTACAGATTGCCTTTCCCTCTGCCTAGAAAGTGCATCCTCCTTTCTTCACCTACTAAGTCATCCTTTAGTTTTCAGCTTAATTGTCACTTTTTTAGAGAAGTCTTCCTTTATCCCACAAACTAGATCAGGTCCTTCTCTTATAGGCTATTATATTTGTCTTGTTTCCTTTAGCAGATATAACTGCCCTTAAAACAGAGGCCTTTCCAATATTAATAGATAACTTCCCCAAGCAGCAAAGATAGAGGAAAAAACTCTGGATATTGGTGGAGCTTTGTCTCTGGAAAGTCACATGCTTTTAGGCAAATTTTTTAACCTCTGGTGATAGGATAAACGTGAACTTCCGAACAAGGGCACAAGACTTCTTTAAATACCAGCCTAGTTACCTACTGTATGTGCAACTTTGGGAAACTAAATATTATCTCTTCTCTCAGTGAGATATCTGCACAATGAAGGTAATACTGTCTCTACTTGGAATGGCTGTTGTGAAAGTAAATAATGTGTGCAAACTTCTTTGCACAGTGCTTTGCATAGGTTGAACACTCAATACATGTTTCTTAGCTGCTGGTGATTGTTCTTTGAACCCTGATTTCCTCAAGTGGGAAAAAGGCATAATAAATGATAAATCCTGCCACACCTATCCCTTGGTGTCATTTGAGACTAAATCAAAACAAGCAGAAGGTAAAAGCACATTGTAAACTATAAAAGGCCACATAATATTAGGTGTTTTTATTATTATTAGACAATACAAATACAAAAGGAGCAAACATCTAATGCAAGCTTAGGCACTGATTAGATGATTACTGGATATGTGTTGAAGAGTTAAATATAATTGTTAAAACAAGAGGCTTTTCTAAGTACTTGGCACAAGATATATGTCCCCACCCTGACCCCTATGAATGTTCTCATTTGCATTTCACATGGCAAGTGCTCCACACACTTCCTGGCCCACCCAGGGATGTCTCTCCTAGTGGGATGGAGTTCTCTCCATGGCCTGGGAAGCTATGAAGCTCCCTCTCTCTTGTCCCCATTCATCTCTTCTTGCCTCCCTGTCCAGGTGGTAGTTGAACCACTAGCCCTGCTGTTAGCTTGGTTGCATTAGTATCACTAGAGACAAACTGTGAAAGGGGAAATATTCTGTTATTGCTCTGGTCCAACTCATTTTTCACTTGAACACAGGGCAGAGTGAAGCACATTGCTCTTTGATGTCTTTATTTTCCTGTCAATAAGAATCTTGTTAGCCACCTGGCTGAGCAGGGTTTAACACTGGCTTGCTCATTTGGTCAATCCTGTCTCTCTTCCTTTATTAACCCTGGTTGGGTGTGAAGACTTGAAGTGCTGAATCCTTCAAGATTAGAGTTCTTGGATGCAGTGAACAATCCAGGGCCAGTAATTCAGCTTGGAATTATGTCCTTTAACTCATTGGACAAGCATTCACCATTTATCTTACAAGGAACTCTGCAGAACATAGAGAAGCACTGGAGGTGGCTGTACATGATGAAATGGGAGGGGTGTGGGCAAGAGTGTGTTCTCTGGAGTCAGATTGCCCAGATGTGACACCTGACTATGTCAACTTACGGCATTCTGTACCTATTGATGCTGCAGTTTCCCAGTTTCCTCAGATTGTTAAAATAATGACTATAAAGTCCTTGGCATAGTGCTTGCAAAGAAGTAAGCATGCAGTTTTAGCATAGCATTGATAATGATTATTGAAGGTTCACTGAAGATTATAAAGCACATACTGTGTGTCAGGAACTGTTTTCGAAGGATTGAAATGCATCAGGGAACAAAATAAAAATTCCTGTTCTCAGGGAGCATACACAATGAGAATGAGGATGAGGATGATGATGATGATGACATTGAAGATGGTCTCTGCCACCTGGGAGTTTAATGTCTATCAGGGGAGATGAAGAAATTCCTCATGCTGCCGTGGCCTTACCTTGTAATGGTTGTGGCCCAATAAACTTCTCCTACTGTACTGTGAGATCCTGGAAAGTATAAAGAATGCTCTGTTCATCTCTGAGTCTCTACTGCCTGGTTTTTGAGGTGTATAAATGGGTGTTTTATTGGGACTTTTCAACCTTATGATAGGGAACTGCCTATCATGGGTGAGGAAGATGGCTCATGAAGACCCCATTAAACTAGAGAAAATATGCTAGGGGTAGGGTAAGGCAGACCTCATTCATTTATTCACCCATTCATTCAGACATATTTCTTGAGCACCCAGGAGGGGGCAGGAACTATGTAAAGCACTGTGAGGAACACTGATATCCATGTGGTTCTCCTGGTCACACTTTAGCAGAGCCAGGGAAACACATCAGTGGCTATTTCCCTAAGGTTATTATGCAGCACCCATGCCTCCATTTCTAGTCTTCATCCCCTTTTACTGCAATGGATACCCTCCCTTAGGAAGAAAGGGAGGAGCTGCTACTGAGAGAAGTGTGTTTTGACAGAGAACCACCTGCTGGAACACAGATAAAGGAAAACTGAGGGAAACTGTTCTGTCCTCCTACATCTGACTGAGAATACTGATAATGACAGTATTAGCAGCATCAATATTTCTAGAGATGAAACTCAATTACATGAACAATTGACCTATAATTCAGTGAGAAATGTTCCATCCCTGCATCAATATCTTCTACAGTAGATGCTTTGAGAGTTTATTATGAATGACAAATGAGTGTTGAGGTTGCAGTGATTCACGGACTACCTGGTCTACCCTTGGATGCTGTATTTGTATCACCACCAACTTCTGGTGTCATCTTGTCAGAGTCTTGCTGTTAAAGGTAGCATGAGGTCTCTGGGATGGAGATGACCTCAGGAGTGATGAGTATGTGGGGAAACGGAGGAGGAGGGTGACACTGTGACTTTTATAGTGCTGTCTATTCTGTAAACAGTTTTTATTTGTGGTTCCCCAAACAACCCAGTAATGTAGCAGTCACTTCAATTTTCTCATCTGTAAAAATGGGGCAAGAGACTTGCCCAAGGTCTCAAAACTGGCAAGTGTCAGAGAGGAACCAAAAACCCAAGTTTTGTGTGTTTTCCACAATGCCAGCCAGGTTACTGATTGTGACATAGACTTGAGTTGAGAAACTTCTGGATGAGTAGATGGTTTCTCTAGAACACTAGTTTCTCAGAATGTCAAAGGTATTACAAACACATACAAAGTTGTTTCTGTCAAATGAATCAGAGCACCGCTGGAATGAGGAAGTTAAAAGACTTCCCTACTGCAAGACTTCTCTGTGCCTTTCACAGGCTCACCTAAGTCACTCTTTGTGACTGTTCAAGACAGGGAGAGAGTATACAATGACTTCTTGAGAATGCAGGCATTCTTTTTTTGCATGGATCACTGATATGGTTTGGCTCTGTGTCCCCACCCAAATCTTACCTTGAATTGTAATAAACCCCATGTGTCATGGGAGGACCCCAGTGAGAGGTAATTGAATCATGGAGGTCTGTTTTTCCTGTGAAAACCTGTGGATGTTCTCATGATAGTGAATAAGTCTCAAGAAATCTGACAGTTTTGTAAAGGGGAATTCCCCTGCACATGCTCTCTTGCCTGCTGCCACGTAAGACATGACTTTGCTCTTCCTCCACCTTCCACCACAATTGTGAGGCCTCTCCAGCCACATGGAACTGTGAGTCCATTAACCTTCTTTCCTTTATAAATTACCCAATCTCAGGTATGTCTTTATTAGCAGCATGAGAATGGACTAATATGGACTACCTTGTAAGAACTTGCTTTCTTAGAAATACACTTTGGGAAACCTTGCTTTAATCTCTAGTTTTCTTTTTTAGTTCCCTCTAATAACCTCAGGAAGATGCCTCTCTAATCCAAAGACTTAGGGAGGATGGCAACCCAGTGATTGGCAGCAAGTTTGTTTTCAGCCACAGCCATGGTCACACCTAGCTCTCAGTTCTTGCACAGGTCTGTCCATCTAAGGCCTAACATCCTAGTAGAGAGGGAATGACCTGCAGATAAGGAGGTTCTGCCACCACCCATCAGTGTGATCTTAGGCAAGTCACGTTCCTTTCTGGGGCTCAGATTCCTCTCCTGTAAAGAGAAGGATTTGGATAAGAATAATTCCCAAGACCCATTCTATTAACAGTCCCATAACATACAATTCCAGTTTCTAGGTCAGTTGGTCCTCACATCAGTAGTTCTCACACAGATGCATAAAATCTGCCAGGCACCTTGTTAAGATGCATAGTCCTGTGTCCTATCCACAGAGATTACAATGTAGATTTGGAGTGAGGACTGGGGATCTGTATTTGGAACCATCAGGCCAGGAGCTTTTGTTGAGAAAGTCTGTTTACACCAATACCTGGACAGATTTATTGAGACACAGTGAGGACTACAAGGAGCTCCCTGGATATATGACAGAGTGGGGCAGTCAGCCTTACACACCAGCTGATTGCAGGTGTACACATCTAGCCTATGGTCTGCCTCCTTGGGAAGATGGCCATTCTCTAACCCAAAGCTGCCTCTTAAGTGGGCTTTGTTCTATTTTGATTCACCTGTAGTTGTTAATTATTCACTAACAGCCCTGTTGAGGGTTAGGGGAAGAATTGCTTTGTTTATTTAACAATCCATCACTTATTACAAAGCATTAAGAAAACCCCATAGACTGTATCACACATTCAAGTGTGGACTCTGGAAATACCACCACAGCAGTGAAATCCATTTACAATCTGTTTACATGCTGTTTTGGAATGTTGGGTTTTAGAAAAGAAATTGGCCTTTTTAGAAAATTTTTTTGCTAAACTGAGAGTTACATAATTCTAAGCTCTGTTTGGAAGCAAGCTGCCAAAAGTTTTGGTGGCTGAAAGAACAATTGTTTTCCAGTTTCACTTCAAACCAGAGATGGCTAAGGAACTTAAAAATTAAGGAAGATTTTTAAGTGAACATAAATTACTTTGGTAATCAAACGTAAGTTTTGTTTTGTTTTGCTTTAAAGTTTAGGGAGATTGGGTAGGACTGAGAATATGAGAATGAATCCTTTTCCCACAGGGCAAACTGGCAAAGGAAGCTTTGACTATGAAAAGCTCTCGGTGGAGGTTCCCACTCCTGACACCAAGATGGTTCTCCTAAGCCAGTTTTCACAGCTTCCAGAGGGAGAAGCAATACAAACAAGCAAAGGGTGGACAGGTCTATGCTTCTTAGTGTCTCGTGCTTATTTTCTAGATACTTGTGCTTCTGTTGTGCCTATATTTTTTACCTTTTCTTTCATTTAACATTATTACACAAGTGCTTACCCAAGTGCTACAGGTCCTTGTAACAGAACAAATATATAAGGCCTTCATTGTTTCCCATCACACAAATACAAAATGTTCTTTAACCACTGTTGTACATTTTGATTGTTTTCAGTTATTTTTTTCTTTTATGAAAAAAACATATTGTGATGAATTCTCAGCGCATGAAGATTTTTCTGTATTTAGAATCCTGGGAGAATTCTAATGTAGATTGAGTTCTGGCACCTCAACTGTGTAAATTGCCCTCAATTTTTCTTCACTTTCTCAAAATGTGAGGAACAGATTTTGAAGCCAAGCTAGTCTGAAGTCACATCCTGGGAGGGGTCTGACTTCAAAGTAAAGATCTATGAAAAGGAAAACATTCTAAGCAAGTCAAGACAATATCATAATGCTATTTTGATAATATAAATATCAAATATTAAATTGATAATGTGTGGTTTAATAATAAAACTGTAAATCGTGTTCTGTATTCTTAATTCCTTAAGTCTTCTGTGCATTATCTTTCCATTCATTTATTACAAAGTATGTTAGATGAGTTACCTAAATGTTTGCTAGAAAATCTAATTCATGGTGATAACAATGATATGTTTCATTATAGTTAATTTATACATTAGATTTGAAAGTACTTTGAAACAAGTAATTTTCTATGTTTTCATTACTATCCATTAGGAGAGTATTTAGTTATTCTGATCATTGTTCAGGCAAAAGAACCAATCTGGTAGTTCTTTTCTGGTAGAGGGACTACACAGGGCTAAGTAGAGGCAGCACTGATACCTGGGGCCATGTTTTCCTGATATGCAGACCTGTGGTGAATGGGAATATTTTACCACAACAAAGTAAACTAGTCTTTATTCTTTAGTTTATCTCTGTGTGGAATAAACAACACAGTGATAGTACCTAGGAGGTCAATATCTACCTGCTGAAAGTAAAGAGATGAAAACATTTCTCTGTTCTCAAGAACCTGCCATTGTAATGGGAGAAATATAAGTGCAAATGGATTACCTTCAATCCAATTATTCATAACTCTATTATAGCAGTTAATATTGAGGGCACCAGGGGGGATGTCAGGGAAGGCTTCACCAAGGCAGACAAATTTGAGTTATCCTTGAAGGAAAAATACAGGTTTATAAGCCAGAAAATAGGGTGTGTTCTGGGGAAAGACATTCAAAGTGGAGGGCCCAGGGGCATAAACTGAGAAACATAAGAGGGCATGGGCTTCTCTGGGATGGTGATGTAAATTCAGTGCCACTGGGTCCTAAGGCTTGGAGGGTGGGTCAGTGGAAGACAAGGCAAAAAAAGGTGGGACACTCGAGGGCTTGTGGGAAATTGTAAGAAGTTTGGACTCCCAAGTGGTTGGTGAAGAGAGTCAAGACAAGTTTGCAAGTTACATGGAGTGTGTGTGTGTGTCTGTGTGTGTGTATGAGAGAGAGAGAGAGAGAATTGGAGAGAGAAAGAAAAGGAGAGCTACAGATTGAACATCTGCGTCACCCTAAAATTCATATGTTGAAATCCTAATCTCCAGTGTGATGGTATTTGGAGGTGGGGGTATGGGAAGTGATTAGGTCTTAAAGGTGGAGTCTTCTGGGTTTAGTGTCCCTATAGAAGAGACCCCATAGAGATGCCTTGTCCTTTTCCCACCATGTGAAGATACAGAAAAAATGAACCAGGAAGCAGGTTCTTAGCAGACACCAAATCTGCCAGCTCCTTATTCTCAGACTTGCCAGGCTTCAGAACTGTGAGGAATAACCTGCTGTCGTTTATAAGCCGGTCTCTGATATTCTATTATAGACACCCAGTTGGACTAAAACAGATAGAAACAGAGATACACAGAGGGAGGGGAATAGGTTTTGGCAAACAACCTTCACTGTGGATTAGTGTGAACAATGTCCTGGAGAAGGTTGATCTTTGTAGCTGGGAAATTACTCGTGAGGCCATTGCAAGGAATGAGGTGGAAGCTAGGGATTTAGTGTAAGGTAGGGAAAGCGGGGATAAAGAGAAAAAGCCCAATGTAAGAGACACATGATAGAATTGAGCATCTATTAAATGCAGGGAGTAAGAAAGATGCCACAACTAAGGATATCTTCAAGATTTTTAGTTGGGGAAAGAGAGTGAAAAAAGTCTGGAAAAGACAGGAAACAGAAGCAGTTGTAGAGAAGGAGGATAAGAAAATGAGTTCTGTCTAGGACACATTATGTTTGCAGTGTTTGTAGGGAACCCAGACAGAGGTGTGGCAGCTGGAGATGTGAGCTGAGATATCAGGGAAGTAGAGGGGTGTTTGGCAGTTGTCTCAAATGTAGCTTGTGTAGTTGACAAGGTGGAATGGGCGGGGTCCTCCAGAGAGAACAGACAGAAGGAAATAAGAGAAAGAAGTCCCACCTGGGAAATGCTGACCTTTATTTAAAAGGACCTAGCAAAGGAGGCTGAGAAGGGATGGGAGAAGAGGCAAGAAATGGCAGTGATTTGGAAAGAAAAGGAGGAGAATTTGTTGTTTGGTTAAAGATTTTCGCTAAGGAGAGTGTGGCTGGATAAGTTATCAGTCAACTGGGACTCCTTTGTCCAGGCAAATGCCGCTCTGGACAGAACACAGGGGACTGTGGCAGTAACCTCAGTCTGTCTCCAACAAACAAGGATATGTGGCCATCTACTTGCCATAACATCAGACTGAGGTAGACAGTGTTGTCCTGGGACAGGCAGCTCAGGAGGGCTGCCAGGGGATGTGGCCTTCTTCATTTTCTGAAGCAAGTTAAGAGAGAAGAAAGAAAGAAAGAAAATCAGTGCAAATGTTCACTGGCTTGGAGCTCCATTTTCTTGAAATAATTTTATTTTTTCACCAACTCTACAAGGGGGTGGTATCTGGGGAACACTTTCCTTTGTTCTCTTGTTTCTGGGAGGGGCTTCTGTTATGGACCCTTGCAGCCCCTCTTCCCACAGGAGGAGATGCTGAAGATGAACAGTTTTTCCAATTGGTGGGGTGTGAACGGTCTGCATATCTGTCGGCTCACTGTTCTTTTCCCAGGTAGTTTAAGGCAAGAGAGCTCCTGTTTCCTTTTGCTTACCTCTTCTGATTTTGGAAGTGGTCTGATCCACGTTGTCTTCTTTGTTGCCAAGAGTGACCTTTAGAGGAAGGTAGGTGGCTACAATTGACTGGCTATTTTGCCTGAATTTGAGGTAGTCATTGGAAAAGTAATATATTAGGGATTACATTTGGCTGCAGGTCCAGGCTGCATTCCCATATCCAGATGTAACAGGAATTAAACTAATGTTGACAATACCCTCCCTCAATTTGACTCATGTCTAGTTCTCATTTGATTCAAATATTTGTTGGGAGGGGGATAAAAGCATGATGTATTGCTGTGTTCAAATCCCAACATATGCCCATTTTATGTGTAAAGACATCTGTGAACTCCATTCATAAATTACAGAGTAGGGATTAAGCCAGAATACAAACCCAAAGACCAAATCCAGACTCCTTGTCCTCTTTTTACTCCACCATGCTGCCTCTTCAGGCTGAAATTATACTGACAAAAAAAGTAAATTCACATGGTCCAAGTGTGTGATTCCAGTTATAATGGGGTATGAGTTCACTTAAGCTACTTTGATGTCCTGCTTGCTCCCAGGCTATCCTAACAGGAAACACTCTCTGTTCTATTCCCACGAGGTGGATTCTAAGATCTAAGAGTGTCCTCTCATTCCTCCTGCTGGGATAGAACTGAAGATTAATACAGCAAATACACTTTCTTTTCCCAAAGAGTTCACTTTTTTGCATGACATCAGCTTTCTTAATGGGGAACAGGAAAAGGGTCTAATTTCTCTGTGGGACTGTTCAAGTCCTTTCCCAGGACAGGGTGATCCTTGGGAAAGTCATGAGAATTTTCCTTCAGGTTCCACCATGCTCTAGGATATAGGAAGTTTTTGACTTTTCTTTCCTTGGTCTTACTCATCTTAACAATCACCCAGCAACCACTCCCTGACTCTACCCCAGCAAGGTCATGCATGTGAGAATGCCTTGCAGTTGTGGAGAGTCTGTCCCCAAAGCATGACTGTATTACTTCATTTACTCCTCACTATGCTCTGCTGGTTTATTTTCCCAAATGGGGAAACTGAGGTGAGATGTGTTCAAGGCTAACCAGGCATAGATAGCAAGTAAGCTACTATTAAACATGAGTTTGGTTTTCCTGACTTCTGTTGTTCTTTACGCCATAACAGTGGATGTATTTGTAAGACTGAACTCCAATTTCTAAAACAGCAAAAAAAAAAAGTAGAGGTGACTTGGAAAGCATGGGAACTGAGAGATTCTCCTATTCAGCTTCCCCTTTACTTCCTGTGTGATATGGTTTGGCTGTGTCCCCACCCAAATCTCATCTTGAATTGTAACTCCCACAATTCCCATATGTTATGGGAGGAAGTGGTGGGAGGTGATTGAATTATGGGGGTGGGTCTTCCCTGCATTGCTGACATGATAGTGAATGAATCTCACAAGATCTGATGGTTTTAGAAATGGGAGATTCCCTGCATAAGCTCTCTCTTTGCCTGCCACCATCCATGTAAGATGTGACTTGTTCCTCCTTGCCTTTCACTTTCTGCCATGATTATGAGACCTCCCTAGCCACGTGAAACCGTAAGTCCAATAAACCTTTTTCTTTTGTAAATTGCCCAGTCTTGGGTATGGCTTAATCAGTAACATGAAAATGGACTAATTCAGTAAAAATTGGTACCAGTAGAATGGGGCATTGCTGAAAATGTATCTGGAAATGTGAAAGCAACTTTGGAACTGGGTAACAGGCAGAGGTTGGAACAGTTTGAAGGGCTCAGAAGAAGACAGGAAAATGTGGGAAAGTTTGGAACTTCCTAGAGACTTGTTGAATGGCTTTGACAAACATGCTGATAGTGATATGAACAATAAGGTCCAGGCCGAAGTGGTCTCAGATGGAGATGAGGAAGTTGTTGGGAACTGGAGCAAAGGTGACTCTTGTTATGTTTTCGCAAAGAGACTGGTGGCATTTTGCCCCTGTGCCCTAGAGATTTGTGGAAATTTGAACTTGAGAGAGAACTTTAGGGTATCTGGTGGAAGAAATTTCTAAGCAAGAAAGCATTCAAGAGGTGACTTAGGTGCTGTTAAAGGCATTCAGTTTTATAAGGGAAGCAGAGCATAAACATTGGGAAAATTTGCAGCCTGGCAATGTGATAGAAAAGAAAATCCAATTTTCTGAGGAGAAATTCAAGCTGGCTGCAAAAATTTGCATAAGTAATGAGCTGAATGTTAATGAGCAAAACAATGGGGAAAATGTCTCCAGGGCATGTCAGAGGTCTTCAAGGCAGCCCCTCCCATCACAGGCCCAGAAGCATAGGAGAAAAAAATGGTTTCATGGGTCAGGCCCAGGGTCTCCATGCTTGTGGTCCCCATACTTGGTGCCCTCTGTCCTAGCTATTCCAGCCATGATTAAAAGGGGCCAAGGTACAGCTCAGACCATGGTTTCAGAGGTTGCAAGCCCCAAGTCTTGGCATATTCCATGTAGTGTTGAGCCTGCAGGTGCACAGAAATAAAAAACTGAGGTTTGCGAACCTCTGCCTAGATTTCAGAGGATGTATGAAAACACCTGGATGTCCTGGCAGAAGTTGGCTGCAGGGGCAGGGCCCTAATGGAGAACCTCTTCTAGGGCAGTGTAGAAGGGAAATGTGGGGAGGAGCCCCCACACAGAGTCCCTACTGGAGTACTGCCTAGCGCAGCTGTGAGAAAAGGGCCACCATCTTCCAGGCCCCAGAATGGGAGATCCACTCACAGCTTCCACTATGTACCTGGAAAAGCCTCAGACACTCAACAGCAGCCCATGACAGCATTCAAGAGGGAGGCTGTACTCTGCAAAGCCACAGGGGCAGAGCTGCCCAACAGCATAGGAATCCAGCTCTTGCATTAGCTTGACCTGGATATGAGACATGGAGTCAAATGAGATCATTTTAGAGCTTTAAGATTTGACTGCCCTGCTGGATTTCAGACTTGTTTGGGGCCAGTTGCCCTTTTGTTTTGGCTAATTTCTTCCATTTGGAATGGCTATATTTACCCAATACCTCTACCTCTATTGTATCTAGGAAGTAACTAACTTGCTTTTGATTTTAAAGACTCAAAGGTGGAAGGGACTTGTATTGTCTCAGATGAGATGTTGGAATATGGACTTTCAAGTTAATTCTGAAATAAGACCTTGGGGGACTGTTGGGAAGGCATGATTAGTTTTGAAATGTGAGGACATGAGATTTAGGAGGGACCAGGGGTGGAATGATATGGTTTGGCTGTGTCCCCACCTAAATCTCATCTTGAAAAATCTCATCTTGAATTTTAATTCCTACAACTCCCACATATTGTAGGAGGAACTTGGTGAGAGGTGATTAAATTATGGAGGTGGGTCTTTCCTGCGCTGTTGTCATGATAGTGAGTGAGTCTCACAAGATCTGATGGTTTTAAAAATGAGAGTTTCCCTGCACAAGCTCTCTCTTTGCCTGCTGCCATCCATGTAAGATGTGACTTGCTGCTTCTTGCCTTTCACCTTCTGCCATGATTGTGAGGCCTTCCCAGCCATGTGGAACTGTAAGTCCAACAACCTCTTTCTTTTGTAAATTGCCCAGTCTTGGGTATGTCTTTATCAGCAGCATGAAAATGGACTAATACATTGTGATATCCCCAGAAAACTCTCACTGTGGGAGAGTTTTTGTCCCCCTAGATTAGATTTTGATTTTATATTTTCTAGTTTTAAAGTTGGGATGTTTGAGCTAAGAAAAAGTCTTAAGACTCAGCATTGTGGAATACTGGAAATGTATTCAGATCTGTCCCATCAATTCTAGGATCAAAAGTCTGTCTCCTAGGCTTACTTGAGGAAAAATCATACAGTGTGAAAGGTATGACTTTTGGAGTTAAAAGACCCAAGTGCAAACCATGGCTGTCCCATTCATTTACTGGCTATGAAACCTTGACCAACCATTTAATCTCTGAGTCTCAGCATCCCCATCAGTGAAAAGTGCTTGTTCCCTCACACCCACAGAGCTATAGTGAAGACTGTTTGAGCTGATATACGCAAAATCTTTGTGAAATGGTAACTAGTCACATGTATATGCTACTTGTTATTGTTATGGCCACGTCTCTCCTTTGAAGTGGCTGGGTTGAATATCTTTACTGGAGTCATCCTTCATTCATTTATCTATTTAATCCATGTATTAAGTACTTTCTGTGTGCTAGGCATTAATTTGGTTGGAATTCTAGTTTACATTATCCAACGAAAATTTTAAAAATTTGTTAAAAGCAACCAAAAGCAGGTGTAGGAGGAGAATGAGTATATAGGCTCTGTCACTGACCAAACAAAGGAATTAGTTGGGTTTCCATTGTTATGCCTCTTCAGATATTTAGAAGTCAGGATGTTTGGTGTATCAATAAGACCCGCAACTGAATTGAGGTGGTAAATCTGTGATTACTCCAAGCCCACCAAATATAGACATTTCAAAAATATCCAAATTCACTGTGTGAGTTATTTTCTGTGAAAGATAGGTGCTTTGAGAGCTGTCAAGTTAGGGGCTGAAATGACTCACAGCCTGCAGCTTGTTGGCTGATGGAAGAATACCATGCTGGGTTCTGCTGCTACAGAGACCCAGGAAATGGGTCTCAAAGACCTTTTGGGCACCAGTGCAGCCTTCCCAGTTAGATCTCGGTGAGGATTCTGAGAGTAGAGCTGGAGTCTGAGGTTGGGGTAGAGGGTGGGGCATGAGGGTGAACTGGTTTTGATGTAACAAGCTAGATGTAACAAGCTGCTTTAGATGTAATAAGCTGATTAATTCTGATAGATTGTTGTACTTTGCTAGTTTTTTGAAATAATGAAAGCCAACAACCTCGTCAATATGATTCTATATTTGCCTATCTCAATAAGACAAGTTGCATATACAAAAGCCAGACAGTGAATAACCCTGCAGAGTCTGTGCCCTCCTTTAAGAAATAGGTCAATGTAACATTAAAGAAAATTTAATAAAATAAATCACAAGTGAAATTCTTCTGCTCTTCCTATGTAACTGGAGTGCAGGAGGAAGGTGCCCACTTGGAATTTTATACAGGATGATTAATATAACTTTTAAATTTTAGTTTTAATGACTATTTTTTTTTGCTCACTTTCAATTTGGAAATGCTTGAAACACAGCACATTGGATGTGGAGGTAAGATTTAATAAGTTTGGAATCTACATTGTAGATTTCTTAGCAACTGCACTTGTTCAAATAAAAATGTATGGTGGAACATGCTGATTTTCAAATCTGAAATCTACATTGTCTTGTGGAAGAATAAATGGTTTAATAACTTTTCAGATTAATAGAATAAATTTGTTTCTTGATTATTATAGGTTTCTTCATTAGGCTGATTAAATAAAAAGAAGAAAGAAATTGCAAATCACCTATAAATGTAAGCAGGCAGATTTTGGACTCTCTGAATGCTATTTGAATACCTTCCTACTCAATATGTAATATGAGGACCAGCTCTCACAAATCTCCCAGGAATTTGTTAGAAATGCTGACTGTTAGGCCCCACCCTAGATTCTGAACCAAAATTTGCATTGAAGGAATACCCAGGTGATTGGTATGCATATTACAGTTTCCATGGCTTTGGTACTTTAAGTACTCAGGGTGAATTTTGGGAGCAATACTGTATTAAATGCTCCACTAGACTTCTGGAGTCACAAGGAGAGAGATAGCTGATGCTTTGACTGATGAGTTAATTCCCAAACACATGGGAGACATATTTCTGTGTGATCAACTGTCCTTTTGTGTAAATTGTTGCCTCTGGCCTAGGGCTGTGGGTGAGTCACAGCATTGGATTTATTGTGCAAGGGACATATATTAAAAGCAAATAATCAGCTCCTCCCAAAACAGAATATGAAGAAATAATATCATTCATATCTGTTTTTCATTATCAAAATAATATTGCTGTTTTCATGCTTTTTAGGCTCCTCAGGGTATTCTGCTGCGACTCTGAGTTTTTGTTTTTTCTTTTTACATATTTAGAAACAATTTAATAGAAACGTTGCTGCATGGGAACAAAAATATTTTTCTCACAAAACATTTTCATTCAATAAGTTGCCACATATTTTTGTTCCATTTGGTACTTCATAAACAGTATCTATAGGCAATGCCATTGACAGGGCAGAAGAGTAGATTTATGTGTTTAAAGTGGCTATATAAATCTATATCTACAGTTTTTGCTTTAAACAAAGCATAACTAATACTTAATTTAACAAATTGTTAAATAGTAGTTTGTTCTAAGTTCCTTAAAAAGACTGCAGAGAAGGTAAATTAATTATTTCATTCACTCATCTAAAATTACTGACCTTTTACTGAGGATACAAAGATGAATCAAACATTGTCCATGACACTGAAGAACTCACTCTCTAATGTTGAAGGAAGAAAGATGATGTGGCAGTGTGATGACAGCTTTCAGAGAGTAAGTGTAGATGCTCTGGGAGAGCATAGTAGGGGTTCTTAGTGAGATTGATGGGTAGGGCAGGAGCTGAGGGATGATTTCCCACAAAAGCTAACCCCTAGGTAGAGTCCTTTAAAAGGCAAGCCTTGAAGCTACTCCCTCACTTTCTTCAGGCCTCTGTTTTGTGCCTGAGTGAAGTCTTCTGTGACCTTCTGTGTCAAGAGCAATAGTCACCCCAAACCTCTGCCCTCCCTATCTCTTCACCCTGTTTTGTTTCCTTCATAGCACTTATTACCATATAGGGCAGCTGAGACAGCCTGAGTGATCCCCAAACCCTGGTATTCAGGCTGCTTTGTTGTCCCCTTTCACATTTGATCCATTATGACCAACAGAATATGACAGAAGCAATGGTATGTCACTTCCAAGCTTAGGTTAGAAATAATAACTGTGGCTTTCATCTTGATCAGTTTCTCTTGGATCACTCACTCTAGCAGAACCCAGCTGCCAAGTCATGAGGAGCTCTCTGGAGAGGTCCACATGATTTAGAAACAAAACGTTGTGACAACACCACGTGAGTTAACTTGGGAGCAGATCCTCCAGCCCCAGATGAGCCTTCAGATGAGACTGTTATCCTAGTTAACAGCTTGACAACTTCATGAGAACTTGTAAGCTTGAACTACCCAACTACATCTGGTATATTATAGGTTTGCTTATTTATTATTGTCTCTTTCCTTAGGTAGAATATGACCTCCATGAGAGCAATTACTTTGCTTTGTGCATTGCTATTCCTCTGGTGCCTACGACATTGCCCAGATCCTAGTAGGAGCTCAATATATATTTGTTAAATGAACACTGGAGCCTACTGATATCCATTGAAATGATCTGAATGAGGATTTAGAGTGTCTCATTATATGTGGGAGATCTTCAAGAGAAAATGGATTAGCTTTGTTTCTCTTCTGATCTAACTGGTTGGGTATTTTAAGTGATGAAGTCTACAGCTGAGAAAATAACCCAATCAGTCTCTCCAAAGAACAAAAACAAAGCGGCATGAAAGCCAATGTTTTCATTTTGGCCACACCTCACAGGGGTAATAGATTTTTTCTGTTTGGGTTCTCAGCAAACCAAGGGAAGCAGACAACTATTGGGGCTGGTCATCAGCACAGATCCATCAGTGACCACCAGAGTTGGCCGGTCCAAGGGAAATATGGTCCTTGGAATTATGAGCCAAAACAAACTCCATGGACATCAAAGTCCAACCCCTCTACTCTAATTGCCTAGGCTTGGGTCCTGTAGGGCCAATGAGAGTAAATTCTTTAAAGCTGAGGAGCCCATGGGCTAGATGTAAGTCATAACTGTGGGAATCCAAAAGTCAAGAGACCAAAAGCAGACACAGAGCCTGAAAGAGCAGGCCGATAATGGGACAACTGAACCAAGTCTGGGGGACTTGGACAAAGCAAAAACACCCAGTAATACCTGAGAAGAGTTCTGAATTGTAGCTTTCCATAGGCAGTGGTTCTCAACTCTGCCTGCACAACATAATCACCTGGGGAGCCAATGCTCATTATTAAATGCTTGTTTCTTACTTCAGACCTACCTCCTATGTTCTGCTCTGTAATGCCCGGGCTGGGATTCTGCCAACAGCATTTCTCCTTTACCAGCTCTGCCAATAGCAGGTGCTAGAAGAGACTGGAAGGATGAAATAGGGAGAAGGAATTTTTCTCATTCTGTTTGCTTTCTTTGTTATTACTGTCACCTTAGCAGTGGTTCTTCAATCTTTGGTCCCGGTAGCAGCAGTTGATTTTAATTTGCAGGTCTGCCAAAATCCCAGAAGCAGTTGTTTCTGAGAAATAAGCACTAGCCAGCCAGTGTCTTCTCAGAAGTCAGGTCCCATCCAGCTCTGGGGGGTTCCTCCCCTGAGCTCAGACACCAGCAACAGTTGGCAGCACACCCCAGAGGCTGTGGTCTCAGCTCTGCAGGGCTCTTCCTTCTAGCTGCTAAGTTTCAATAGCCCTAACCTCTTCCTTTGTTTCTCTCAGCATTAGAGGTAGTAGCTGCTTTCTGCTTTCCTCAATTACTGGTCAAGACTAATTAAATTCTCTATTTCTGGTTTCTATATCCCAACAGGACCCTGACTGCAGGTACTTAAGAGATATATAGATATCTGTGTTCTCCCATAACCCAATGTTGATTTAATTGGTCTGCTATAATCAGAGAGGACATTTTTAAAGTCCATAGATAATTTTAATATACAGTGGTAAACAACATTACCACTATGCTGTATTGTTCTGTTTACCTGTATGGAAAGGTCCAACTTTAAAGATAGAGGGTGAGATGTGCCCCAAGCAGGAGCATGAACTGTTGCTATTTTTACTAATTCTTTCAGTTGCCTATACTAGGATCTAGCAGAAACCCATTTTTAATTTGACCAGGTCCACGCATCCTTTAAAGAGTAAGGGTTCTTTTGGCCACTCACATGTCTGACTCCTTAGCAGATGGCAGTAGCCATTTGAGCTGGTTTCATCTTTCTGCTCCCATATTTTGAATGCTTCTGGACTTCTACAATACCTCTGGATATCTCATTATGGGTGGAATCACTGGAGGTAGGAGATTACTAAATGGATGTTTCCCTGTGACTAAAAGCAGACAGCTCTTGTGTACTTGCAAAGGTCTTTAGAAAATAAAATTTGCATTTGCATTCAGAGAAAATCCATCTTACATAGGTTGTTTGTGTGCAAATTCAACACCCTAGCTCTAGATTTTCATTAAATATTTCATGTGTGTGTGTAATATTGTCAACATTACTAATGGGGTTTCTGTTTAATTTCTTGATATAATTTGTCATCAAATAATCTCCCAGAAAGGAGTTCTGGCCATGTAATGGGACCTCACAGAGAAGGATGGTTTGTTTTTGCAAAGGGAATGATTTCAATTTCAAGCAAGCAGGAGATTGGGAATATATGGGCCTGGTGACTCGGCAGGAGCATTATGGATTGCAATTAAATTAATGTTCCCAGCACAAAGACTCACTGCTTTGGGTTTCTGCATAATGTGTCCCCTTGAATCAGACAGGGAAAGGTACTTCATGAAAATTACCACCTTCACTCTCAATGGACTTTACTTGACCATCTTGCACGAGACTATGGAATTATGGTGACCTCAAATGGCATACCTCTTAACAGATATGGTGTGTAGATCCCTATTCTCCCCACCACTAAATAAACCACATAACAGCTCAAAATAAAAACTGGTGAAAGGAAATAAGCAGACAAACAGGAAATTGGTAAGATGACAAAAGATGTGTGCACACAAACACAGTCTAATTCGTGCCATTCGACAGTGATTTGCTCTGCTTCTGCTCCCGTCTCTTAGAGGGAAGTCTAGAACCAGCACCTCTTCTATGTGTTATTTCCTGAAGGAAATGAGATTTGAGGCATGATAGACTGTAAAAGAAGTATGCTTAAGCAAAGCTGTTTATAACCTTTCAAGTATTTCCAGTTTCTGCTATAGAGAGAAACATAGGAAAAGTACTAACATGAATAGGGAAAAAATCCTGAAATGGATTGGGAATAGGAGAACATTTCTTTGATCTTCAAAATGCTTTCTGTAGTTTGCTAATGGTTTGGGAGAGTAACCTCTAGGGGGTGAGGTTGTAGACTTCTAGAGACAGGAAGAATGATTGGATAAAACTTTGATTAGTGCTAACCGCATTGATGCCATCAATCCTAAATTAGGAAAGCTTCTACATTGTCCTTCTATTCAGAAATCTTCAATAACTCCCAAATGTTCACAGGAGAAATCCTTGAATTTTTATTGCACTATGATTCTGTACCAACTTTCTTAAAAAAAAAAAATCTTGCTAACTGGGACTGTGCCTTGCAGACACTAGAATCAGGATTCATCTCTGATACTAGTAGGTAAGAGCTCTTTCACTCTCAGCTCCCATGTGTTAGCAACCATGCAATCTTGGATAAGTTCCTTGCTGCTCTGACCTTTCATCCCCTCTTCTGTAAAATAAGGGTGATAGTATTACAGAATAGATCTCATAAGGTCATTTTGCAAGGAGTACATGTGAGGTGACCAACCATCCCCCGTTCATCCAGGACTGAGAGGCATCCTGAGCTACTAAAACAGCTTTCAGTGGTAAAACAGAAAAGCCCCAGGCAAACTGGGATGAGGTGGCCACCCTACAAGACATATTTGCAAGTAAAACATTTAGCATTGTGCTTGGCATATAATATTATGATAATGATCATTATTATGTTATGTATGTCTTCCTTTTTCCTAAACATGCTTTGCATTTCCTCCCCCAAGCCTATGTCCTGCCCCCATCTCTGCCCCTGCCACCCTATTGCCCATCGCTGGAATTCCCCTGCCCTCTCTCCTTTGCTTATCAGAATCCTTACTCTCTTATTTCTCTGACCAGACTGAACACTCATGAGAATGGGTCTGATCTCATTCAGATTGGCATTTTCTGCAGCTCTTGACAGAGCACCTGTCACATGGTCAGGAGGTGCCCCCTGCATGTATGATGGCTAATTAGCTACTGTTCATCTTTTACTTTACTAAACCTGCTACATCTATAACTATATCAAATGTGCAGAAAGCACTCATGTCCTGCAGGTATTTCCTGCCTAAGAAGAAAATGCATGTCGTAGTGTCAAGATCTAATGCCAAATATCAAGTAACAAACTTGTAATACTGTATATTGATTTTCACAATTGCTATTGAGTTGCTTAATATTGCCTCAACTGTCACATCTAAAAGGTACAGATCATTCAGAGGAATCAGACTTTCTTTTCAGTTCCTTGGAAAATAGCTCAGGAAGTTTTTGTGGTGTCACTAGAAGAAACTCTGACACTGCAGGGTCATGTGTTTGCACTCAGTGGAATGTTTTAGAATGTTCTTTTTGGATGAGATTGTATTTCATTATTTCCTTTCTGTAAACATAACACTTAATTACTAACTCTAAGAAACCATTCTCTTGTAACTAAATTGCTTTTTAACAAAAGATTCGAAATGGATTTGAGTTTCAAAAGGGAACAGAAGAAATTGAAGACATGTATCTTTAAACCGTAATTACACAGTTGAAAATCATACACTGAACATGATTTTGCAGATTCAATTTACTTGTTATTGGAGGAAAGACAGGAGATTAATCCTACAAATTTAAAAGTGTCCGGATTTTGTTTAATTTGACTTAAAATTTGAAACTTCACATTTATGAGTTGTGTTCCTTATTTCACAGTTCAATTAGCAATTGTTTGGAGAGATAAGCTCACTCTTAGGGTGACAGTCTCAGAAAAGTTTAAGAGCAAATATTCCTTTTATTTTATTTATGTCTTTCCATCCATTACAGTTGGAACCATGTGTAAAGCTGATTATTCAATTTTCAGAGTCATATTTATAATATTTTCCATCTCATTCCAGAGTTCATTGAATCTGAGACACAACTCCTACATGCAGATGAAATTATTATTGTTTTCTCCTGTTAATGCAAGCTTATGTTATTTTCCTCTTTTCCAATTCTTAAAATAAAATTTACATTAATAAGGGGTTTAAATCAGAATTCCAATGATTGACAGGATCTGAATGCAACTTAGATGATACAATTCACTTGTAGTAGGCCTAAGGGAAGTCAAGTTTAAGATCAAGGTGGTCTCTGACCCAGTAGGGCAAGATAACTGGATCAAACAGGCTTAGAGGATTCTTTAATACCAAACCCTTCCTCTCAGGAGATACATAGCCACAACCCCCTCTCATCCTTGCCCCTGATTTGTAAATTTTTTTGTACAGATGGGGTCTCACTATATTGGACAGGCTGGTCTTGAACTCCTATCCTCAAACTATCCTCCTGCCTTGGCCTTGCAAAGAGCTGGGATTACAGGTGTGAGCCACTGCATCCAGCCTGAAATCTTGATTCAAGAGTCTACATCAATCATTAGTCATAAAAAGTCTAAACAACTGGGCCTTCTGTGATCTGGAATATACCTTCCACATTATTCCACCTCTGCCCAGCCACAGCCACATGCACTCATGCTCTATTAAAGAGGAAAGCAGTCAATCAGAAGCAAATACAAATATGACAAAACAAAAAGCAAATCCTTGGACATTAAAAAAATTGTGTTATATATCCTGAATTCAATAGACATTTAGTATAGTTGATATTGACATGTTCTTTTATGTAATGTATGGTTGAATTGATTTTTTTGACTGATAGCAAAAAGCACTTACAAAATAGTGGTTAAGAATATAAGTTTTAGAGTTGAGCAAACCTAGTTTTAAAACAGGTTCTGCCACTAATTAGCCTGGTGGTCCCGGGTAAGTAACAAACACATTGTACAGTAACCTTCATCTTCATGTCTCTGAGGTGGAAATGCAGTATGGCCAGCAGGACTGGAGTGAGAACTCCCTGAAAGCAAAGCATGGCAGACCCGAGAGAAGTCCCTGTCTGTCCTGCCAGTGGCCCACGTGAGGACAGCGCTTTGTTAAAGCAAAAGAAGGAAAGCTTTCTAGGAACAGAGCAGTGTGTGCCGACTCCAAGGATTCAGCTGTGGGTCAAGGACCAGTAGAGTCTTAGGCAGGGAAAAGAAAGGACCACTTGCAAACATAGGAAGGGCAACAGAACATTGTCCAGCCCTATTCTTCCAAAGCTGGACCGCTGAGCCCAGCTGTGCACTTTGTGTCTTCTGCTGACTGAGCGCTGAGCAGGGCTGAGCTCTGGCCCTTGCTGGGCTTTTCAGTGGGCTGTAGAAACCCAGGGAGAGAGCCATCCACCCTCCCAGTCACCCTCGGTGACTTACGCACTAGGTCTGTCCCCGTTCTAGTCCTAGCCCCTGACCAAGTCTCCAGTCCTGCTGAGCCTCCATCAGTAAGACCAGGAGCTTACCACCGATACGTTTGAGACCTTCTCATCCTAAAATTAAATGACTTTGTGTTTTCTTTTTGGAAGCATCTTCCTAGATAGTTTGAATTTCATCCTTCTAAGTAAGTATTTGGAGAATTTAAACACTTCTATAAGTAGAATATTACCTTATTAACAAGCTCCAGGATGAACTGAGGACACAGTCTCTAGATTCAAACATTTAAACTGCATGTTAAATGTTTAAATGCACATTTCTGCTATTTGTTTTCAAGCCATTATTTAAAAAATGTTTTTGCCTTTTCAAAAACAATTTTTAAAAATAGTGATTACATTTAATTCAACCAATTCTATATAACTATTATGTATTATCATTTTTTATTTTCCTCTTCCAGCCTATACCCATCTACATAGTAATACTGATATAGTTGCAATCACAAAGCACATATAATTTGGTCATTTTTCTCTCACTTGGCACTTTAGCTTAAAGATTTTCTATGTATCTACAAAATCTTTCTAATTATCATTTCATTGAATACATTATCTTCATCATCGTCCATGCACCATAATTTACTTAATTTCCAGAATTTTGCACATAGAGCTTGCTTGTAATTTCTTCTTGCTAGTATTGATAATGTTGTTAATTAACATTTTTGTGCATATAGCTTTTTTTTCTTGATGAGTTATTGATTTGTAAAGGGAAAAAAGCCCTCATGCATTTTGAAACTGACTGCTAGAGTGTGTGAAGCAATATTCACATCCTCAACATATGGTTGCGTGTAAGCCACAGAATTCCCTCCTGTTTCCAGCGAGAGGAGGCTTGGGACACAGTTCGCATCAGCTGTCCTTTTTGAAGAGACTTGCAAAAATCATCCATCTGCACTTGGGGAAGCCCATTTGTTTTATTTTCCCTCTTTTTCCTTCGCTTCCTCGTAAAAATTATAGGAGCAAAGTAGCTAACTTTTACATGGACAATTAAGTCCTTGTAACAACAAATCTAGGAGGTAAGACAGCGCGTTCTCCTCTCACCCCCCTCAGCAGTCCCAAAGCAGGTGTTTTCATGTAACAGTGCTCTTCAGTAACCACCCATTCAATTTAAAACTCAATTCCAAAGCAAAGAGCTATTTCTTTTTAAATGTAGTACATCAGACAAAGCAAATATGGAGACTCCAAATCAGAAAGGACTGTGAACAATTTCAGCCACACCTGGAAACATGGTTTTTAAAACTGGCAAATGTTGCCAATTTCAGGCACAGGATAGGCATTCTGGTTCATAGGCCCCTAAAGTCTACCTTGTTTTAAACTAAAAATCACAAAGAATCAAGAGATCTTCATTTTATGGGAAACTGGAGCTGTTCCAAATGTAAAAAGTCAAATTAAATTGAATGAAAGCCATACCTGTACTAATGCCTTAAAAGGGAAGACTTGAAGCCTGATGCCTTTTACCAAAGGCTTGGGCAGCTGAGCAAGTGCAGCCCGAAAGTGTCTCATAAAGTAAAATTTAGGTCATTTTTATTCATTCTGTTATGCAGAGTCACAGACCTCAGAAAAACACACTAATAAAACATCACACTCGGCTTAATGGTCTCTCCTCATTCGACTCCATAATGATAAATGAAATGCCATTAGCATAAGGCAAGTCCATTTCTTGTGGTCTGTGGAGGAGCCCAGGATTGTGACAGAATTGGAATGCAGAGAATTGATTGTTCACAGTTCAAAGGGAAAACTATGGCGCATTTCGTAACCCCATGCCAAGGTCGCCACTCTGGGAATGAAGGCCAAGCTCTGAGAAGGTTTGGGGTCCCCCAGACTGCAAACAGGAAATATCTCAGACCTGAGTATCTGGACTAGAATGATACCTGAAAATAGCATTTGAGAGAGACCAGAAGAGCAGGAAGTTGGAGAAGGCAGCCGAGGGCCCATCTCTTGCTCTGCTTCAGTCAACTTCTGCAGTCATTATGAAAACAACTTTATGTTGAGCTCCTGTCATGGGCCAGGTAGTCTGCTGGGCTCTGGGAAAATAGCTAGAGATAATATAGACAAGATTCCTGCTCTCATGGTGCTTACATTCTAATGAGGAGGACTTTCTGATAAATTTTAAATGGCAGTTTTGCCAGGTACAGTAACTCACACCTGTAATCCTAGCACTTTTGTTCCCAGACCAAATGGAGGGTTGAGCTGCTTATTCTCACGGCCCAATAACAAGATGCAGATGAACTGGGAAAGGAAGGAGTTTTTATTTCTGAAACTGGTTATAGGGAAAAGGCTTGGAAAATATCACCCAACCAACTCAAAATTACAAAGTTTTCCAGAGCTTATATACCTTCTAAGCTATATGTCTACGTGTAAGTGGGCATTCATCTAAAGGCACAAGTGATTAACTTCTTTTAATCTATAAGATCTGAGTCCTGATGACCTTCCTCTGGAGCCTCAGTAAGTTTACTTAATCTAAGTGGTGGGTCCCGGGGCTAGGGTGATTACCCTTATCTTTTGTCCCTGCTAAATCATGGAGTTTTGGGGAGTTCCTTCAGATCCCCACTAAACTTGTTTGTGGAGACCTGGTGAGTTTCTTCAGACCCCCAGTAAAACCTGTTTAATCCTAAGCAAGTCCGATTAAGAATTCCTTCATTATCTTGTCATGCTTCAATGCCCAAGAAAGGCCTAGGCAAAACTTTTGGCAGTCTTTTGTTACATTTCAGCCTTTGTATGAGGGCACTGGTTCTATCAGCTTTTAATATTTATCTTAACCAGTCAGTCAGTGCTGAAACAGTTGTTATGGAGGCCTGCGTTAGTAAGACCTGGAGGCCGAGGTGGGTGGATCACTTGAGTTTAGAAGTTTGAGACCAGTCTGGACAACGTGGCATAACCCTGTCTCTACAAATAAATAAATAAATAAATATAAAGTAAAATGGTAGTTTTATAGCACTTTTTGTGGCCTGAAATTATTGACAGGATAATAGGGTGGTAGAGTTGCCCGATTTAGCAAATAAAAATCCCAGACACCCAGTTAAGTTTGAATTTCAAATAAGGAATTATTTCCTGTTTAGTGTATGTCTCAAATACTGCATGAGATATACTCGTACTGAAAAGTAATTCCTTGTTTACCTGAAATTCAAATTTAACTGAGCATTCCATATTTTACCTGATAACCCAAGTAGTGGGTAATGGGTAAGGGCTACATAAACTACGGTGGTCAGGGAAGGCTTCTGTTCTAAGACCCTTTCAGGTGGGGAACAATGTGCTTTTTGAAAGTCTATGTGATAAAAAGAGATACTAAGCATTTGCATAGTGTTTGCTTGGGTCAGGCGCTGTTCTAGGTACTTACATATTAATGTATTTAATCTTCGCAGTAGTCCTGTGAGATAGATTCTGCTATTCTCCCCATTTGGCAGATAGAAAAACTGAGGCATAGACAGGGTAAGTAACTTACCCAAGGTCACCCAGTAAGTGGTGAAGTAGCCAGTCAGTCTGGCTCCAAAGTTGGTGCTCTAACCACCATTGCCTGTCACGTAAGTCTACCATTGGAAGTATTCTATTTTACCGAAATCAAGGAAGTATCTTGAGATGTACTGTTATTTCAGCCAGCTGAGGAAGACACTGTACTCTCCCCTCTCTCTATAAACTTCCTGTCCTCCCTGATGATAGCTGTAGGGTTATTTAACATTTGAGTGGCACTTTTTACTTACAATCACTTTTATATGCATTTTTATTGGAACACTAAGTTTCATGAATCAGGTGTAAGTAGACAAACAGGGTCTCAAAGGATTATAGGAATTTCATCAACTTCAACAATCAGCCTGTTTTACAGCCTCCTGCCCTTCAGCCTGTTTTTCCCCAAACTCCATATGGAGTGCAGTCATCTTGTGAGTTGGAACCAGCTCCTGACAGACCCTGGCAATTTATAGATGAGCCCAAGTGAACATTCCTCACGACCATGCTGAAGTTTCCACTCCAGGAGGAGCCACAGCTTCACCACCATAACATACAACCTATCTGCTGGCAGAATAACTCACTGCCTCTGCATCACTAGGACCCTTTCTCTACATGCAATGATGTGCCCTCTCTCCTATCCATCACTCCATTAAACCCTCCTGTCATTTTCCCTCAGGGAAACGCTGCTTTGGAGAATACTCCCAGGGTTCTCCTCACTTGCACCAAGGAATAAAACTCTCATTGATGACTGATGAAAACCTGTGTTCTCGTGGAGAGTCTTCTGTTACTTGCCAGGTGAATGAACTCCAGTTTTTTGGTTTTTTGTTTTTCTTTTTTCTGGGTATCACAGGCTTTGCTATTATCCTCATTTACAGATGAAGAAACTCAGACTTGGAGAGAGTAAGTCATATGTAATCCCATGGCAATAAGCAACAGGACTATGACTTGGCCTTAGATCTGTAAGAGCATACTCTTGGCATATAGCCCACATCTAGCAGGGGCTCAAAAAAGGCATGTTGAACTGGATACAATGTGCTTCACCAGCTCTCAGCTGGGTGACCCCTTTGCAGAGAGGCTGAATATCTTCCCTGAATATGGTATGTCCCTTGAGGACACCAATTCTTCAAATGGCTTGACAAACTCACGTGGGTGTGCCAGAAGGCTAGATGCTCAGACCTCCCTATGGAGGTGTAAATATCTTAGTCAGTGGCAGGAATAGTACTATGAATAGTCTTATACCCATGAATAATGCAATCCCCTTCCTTTTCTCAACCAAATCACTTTAGGACATATGGGGCCAAGAACATGATGCAGATGTGAGGCTGGATTATGTACATCATTAGCCCACCTCCTCTGGTGATGGAATTTGTCACCCCCACAAGCCCTTTTCCATTTGACTTCAGAGGCTCATCTTGGTCTTATATGATGGATTTGCTTTTCAGTTATGGAGGACAGTGCCCTGGACTGGGCATACTTCTCAGGGTAAACCTTGTTTCTTAATGTGACTTCTTTTAATGTTTTTACACTGGAAGGGGGCCAGGGCTGGATGTTTTTTCTTTCAGGGACCACTGGCTCTGACTTCAGGAGCCCAAGGAGAGCTCCTCCTGCCAGCAACAGTATTGTTCTTGGCCAAATTTGGGTCTAGTGAAGAGTTTGAGAGAAGTTTGCAGAACAGATGGAGCAGAACATGGGGGCCCAAGGCCCTTAGTACAGAGTGTTGGGGCTGGTAGCTGAGTCATGAAAAGGCATAGGTGGTGAGATGGGGAGAAAACTCTTTATTTTTATAATTTTAATATTAATATTTTAATATTATAAAAATAATGTCCTTATTTTTACCTATCTTGCCCCTCCCTGACCCATCTTTATACTGTGGATTTAATTGCAAAATGTGGCATCTATTAATGTAAGAACCACGATAATATCTTGCACAGATTCCATTCCCATCGATCATCTGGAGTGGTCTCCATGGAAGCCCTGAGGTAAGCAGGGCTGGGGTGCTGACCTTGATCCACAGCAGCTGAGGATTCTGAGAAGGAAGTTAGGGGGCTTGCCCAAGGCTCTGCAGGAAGCGAATGATAGACAAGTGTTCAAAGGGAAGTGCTCTGACTCCTAGTTCAATATTGCCCATTTTTTCTTTAAAAAGGTTTAAAATGGTGAGTACAGGTGTGGATGTCCCCCTCCCCCTGCCCCCCGCCTCCTGCTTTATGAGCTCTCTGCAACTGGCACCAGGTACCCACCCTAACTCACCTCACCCTCTTTCTTGTTCTGCCCCCAAGTCTCAGTCTGGGATTTTGAAGCTGTTGTGTTGCCTCCATTCCAGAAAGCTTGGCCAACCAGCCCCAAGGTAGCAATTTTGGTTGAGTCTTCCTCCAGGAGAGACACTTCCCCCCATGTTCTGATCGGCAGAGTTGTGGATGCTTCTTTTCTGCAGGCACGATGGACAGAAATGTAGGATACTTGATGAGCACCCCTTGATAAAAGGTAAAATATGTTGACTGGGTCTACTTTGAATAAGTGTTTCCTAGTGATTCAGAAAAGCAGTGGAGGCTGGAATGCAAACATTTAAAGTGTGAGCCATAAGTCAGTTCCGATAGAAGAGACAGAGACTTGAGGTCATGCACCGGCATTCAATGTAAAGATGAAATGTTCAGACAACATTGCATTAGCTGCTGGGAACAAAGGAAGGGAAAGAGACAAAACAGAAGACAGTGAGGGTGGAAAAAGGATCTACTTTAAAGTAGTAAAGACAGGTTTGAATTGAGGTTCTGCTGCATACCAGATATGCTACACAACTCACCTTACCCTGCTCAGGCAGGTTCATCCTTATTTTATAAATAATTGTTATGAAGATTGATTCATTCACCCCACCAATATATTTTCTATTATGTGCTAGCTCTGCTTCAGGAAGTGGGCGACAAAGACAAAGAATCCCTTTTAAGGAGCTTGCATTCTCAGCAGAAAGTAGAAAGACTAAAGAATTAAACAAGAAACTATCAGACATTGATGGGATAGAACATTTGAAGACTGATGTGATAAGGAATGCCTGGGAAGAGGCTGGGTATGTTAGGTCAGGAAAGGCTTCTCTGAAGAGTCAACAATCGAGAAGCTTCCACCCATGCCAAGATCTATAGAGGAAGTTTTTTGGCAGAGTCAACAGCGAATTCAAAGTCCCCGGGGCTCCACAGTGAGAGGGTGGATTTGCAGGAGCAGGGCACTGGGGCAATGAGGCCAAAGCAAAGGGCTCGGACTTGATTCTAAGTGGAGTGAGGGCTAGTGGAGGGCTTTGACCAGGACTGTAGCCTGATCTGATTTGCATTTTTAAAAAGATGTGCATGGGGAACAGATCAGAAGGGGCTGAAGCCAGATGCCAGACTGGAAGGCAATGCTGCGACCAAGCCACTTGAGATTTCAGTACCCCAGAATTTTTAGCGATTGAAATAATAAAAATATAGCCTCAAAGCTTATGTTTAATCATGAAGCCACATTATTCCCTTTGAAATATAGATTGAAGAAGCTGTCTTTACCCTAAGCTTCTCTGTGTGGTGATGAGACAAAATCAACTCCTTGGAAGTCTGTTACGCCAAATATCAAGTCGCAGCCCAAGGTGAGGTTTGAGGGGAGTGGGTGGGCAAGTGGTGGGTAGCTGGAAAAACACTTGAGGAATTATAGGCAGTTTTGACCTGACTTTATTCTCTCTCTGGGCACAAGCTGTATGTACAGCATCAGTAGGGTAGTTATGCCTTTTACAGACAATAGTGGCTCTGAGCCAAGCACGAGCTTATGTGAGTGGTTAATGTACCTCATGTGGCGTGGTTACATCATGTGTGGGGTTGTGGGCCTGTGCTCCAAACCCGCTGAGTCATACTGCTCTCGGAAGGCCACCTGGGCCTCCTCCTGACAAAAGTGAAGCCATTTTCCTTACAAAGTCCAACTCCCACAGCTTAGAAATGATTGGAAACACAGGCTGCCTTGGGGCTTACTCCCATGGATCAGGTCAGAACCAGAAGCGACCTCACTAGGTGAGTCACCCAGGGACAACAGGTTCATACGAAGAAGGCAGGCAGGGCTCACTAGCTCCCAGAGCTCATCAGGGGATTGGCACCTGCAGCCTGGGTGTTTATATTTGAATTACGTTTGATAGCATGTTGAATTGGTGACTAATTGCAGCATTCCCAAACAAGGTACTTTAATTACAGCTTCTTTAATTCCAGTGAGAGCTCCACTTGGAAAACAGAGTGATGAGGAGGATTCAGATCTGCTCACTCTGATCCGTAAGTGTGAGTTGAAAAATGAATGACCGGGAAAGTCTGTGGCTTACTCAGTGAGCTCCAGAAAAGACACTGCTTTGTAACTCTGCTAGAGATGCCTCCCAAGGGAAGGGGCCAGTTGACAATCGTTGCAGCCTCATTCTTGAAAGTTGGTGACCAGTGCACATGTGGGTGTGCTGGAAGGTCAATGCTGGCTTGGTCTCAGCCTCCCCTCCTTCTAGCTGGGAACAGTTGTCCAGATGTCACGTGTATCTCTGGAGGGACTTGCTCAGTTAGCTTCAAAAAACTGACTCACTAATTGTGCTGTCCTCTGTTGTAAATCATGGACTGATCTCCTTCACCTCTTAAGCTGCAAAATTCAATTCAGAGCTTTGAATAGGCTTCTGATAGAGTCTTCCTAGTTTTAACAGATCCTTTGACAGGTTTTCTGTATTTATTTAACGGGACTCTTGTCCCCTTGCTGCTAGGCTACACATGTGGCCCAGAAAACTGGGTCAGTTTCACAGGTAAAGTTTAAACATTGCCAAATAGCTTATTTAAATCACTTTTAAGTCTTTTTATTAGATAAATGTGGGCAGGCCATAAATTTTAGCCACATTATTATTTTCCATAGTGGCCTTAAGACTGGGAATCTGTTGCTTTTATATTTCCATAGAAGACAATCAGTCTTTCCATAGCCCTGGGTCTTGTCTTCTGTCTCTTTAAATGCAATATTTTCTCCAAAGCAGAATGGCTTTGGAGTTCTCTTGGGACTTTTCTACCTGTCATTCTGATTATAATAACAATGATAAGAAAGCCTTACCTGCAGTGTCTGACACTTTCATGTAAGTGATCTCACTTGATCCTTACAGCCAGCTCTGAAAGGAAGACAAGGTAGCTATTGTTACTCCTATATCCTCTCTGAGCCCAGAGGAATGATATCACGGCCACGTTTTCCAGTAGAGACAAGGTCTGCATTATCTGATGCCATCCCCTGCTGCTTTTCTGTGATGCCTGTCAACAAGCCTTGGTTTGCCAATATTACATGGTTTCTTAGTAGCCCTCAGTGTGTGTCTCATGTCAATGTCCAGAGCAGCCCTCCAGGTGATTCTCGGTGTGTATATTGGGTTAGCACCTAGACCAAGTCAAACAGGCAAACGTCCATGAAGTGCCAATGTGTACATAAGCTCTATGAGGCATTTATGGCACAGATAAGTGCTGAGAGAGTGAAGCCGAGTCGAAAGTAAACTACCTATGGTTTTAGATTCCAGACAGACCTAATTCAAATCACACTCTTCCTGGGTCTTTGAATAAGTTACATGCACATTCAGAACCTCATGATTAAATGTGATAATATAAAATGACCAGCACTTTGAAAGAGTTACATTAATAGTGGTAGTGTTTTGTCACATCATCTCTATAATCTTTACAACACTCCTTATGAGGTAGGTACTATACTTACCCTGATTTTATAGACTGATAAACTGAGGCACATATAGATTGGTAAGCTTAGGTTATTGGCCAACAGTTACTGCTGCATTTTGCACTCAGGTCTTTCTGGTTCCAAACACAGCTATTGTTCTTAAAATGAGATGACCCCAAGGAAGGCCCTGATGCCCCTTATCTGCTTTCTGTGTACCTGCCCAGTGCCTGCATAGCTAGAGACAGAGAAACAACTAAGTAAACAAAAGGGCCACTACCAACGGGCAGAGATAGCCCATCCCCAAATGAGCTACCAAGCCCTGGGTTAATGTTATTTAACTGCACATTTTACATGCTTTTTTATTAGCCTTAATAACCACCACTTTGTTGTGCCCTTGAGTACCCAGAAGGACTATTGCAGTGACTGGAAAACACTAAAAGCTCCTCTTACCAGCTTCCCTCTGGCGGATTACTGATGGGGATTGTGAACCTGCTTGTTCCTCTCTGTGCTGAAGCTGCTGTGCTAGACTGAAAAGTCCTACTTGTTCCTGCTCATTTCCCACCATGGCAGGGAGGCTGCCCCTGCTGCTGTGCAGGCTGCACCTTGATTCGGAGCTGAGGAGGGCACTATGCGTGGGAAGGGGTGGAAAAGATCACCCCACGGGCTCTGAAGCAATCCTTTAATGCCTTGCTATTCAAACTGTAGTCTGTGGACCAGCAGCATAGACCATGGAGGCTTACTAAAAATGCAGGATCTCAGGCCCCTCTAGAACTACTGACTTAGATGCTGCCTTTTAACAAGATTCCTTCCTGGTATGATTCCTGTATCCATGAAAGCTTGGGAAGCATTGAGGAACATTGCTCTAACACTGGAGATACCCCATACACTTGCATGGGAGCTTTGGAGAACTTCAAACGCCACATGGGGAAAATTTGACTCTAAAAATAATGAAGTAGGAATAGTGAATATCAACAAGTATTCCCTCCTTAATGCTTCGTAATCTACAAAGTGCTTTGGTGGATGTAGGGCTGGTTCTCTAAGTGCAGCTCCAATCTATCCCACCTCTATTTGTCTGGATAACTCCTTTTTTAGAGGGGAAGTTGGGGGGAAAAGGTCTGGCTTTGTCTCCCAGGCTAGAGTGCAGTGGCACAATCATAGTTCAGTACAGACTAGAACTGGGCTCGAGTGATCCTCCTACCTCGGGCTCCTGAGTAACAGGGATGCACCACTATGCCTGGATATTCTTATTTTTATTTTTGTAGATACAAGGTCTTGCTATGTTGCCCAGGCTGGTCTTGACTCCTAGCTTCAAGCAGTCTTCCCACCTTGGTCTCCCAATGTGCTGGGATTATAAGTGTGAGCCAGCATGCCTGGCCTAATGATCTCTGTTTTAAAAAGAAAACAGATGCGTTTGAGTCCTGTCTCTGCCATTCAGCATAAAGAATAACTTTATGTAAGTTCTTTATCCCTCTAAGTCTCAGGATTCTCATCTGTAAAATGGGGGTAGTGACACATATGTAATTTTCTTTGCAGAGCTATTGTTAGGATGAAATGGGCTTATACATATAGGACACTTGGCCTCTGGCAAATCCTCAATAAATGGCAGTTGCATGGTTTTCTTTCTCTTGCTGTTCTTAGTGAAATTTCCTACTTGACTGAGCTTCACAGGGCAAAAGCTGAGGTTGTCCTTTGACTGTCTCGTACTTGGTAGGTTTATAAATCTGTGGAATGAATGCTTGATCTTCCCAACTGCTAGCAAGATAAGTCAGGTAATATTTTCCCCATGATATGATTTAATAATTACAAGAACCCTGGGAGGTAAACTGTATTTTCCCAAGTTAGTTTATAGATGGTGGTAGAGGCTCTGAGTTGGTAGGAAATTTGCCCGGGTCGCACAGTTTGTTACTGACCCGATGCAGGCCCACTTCTCCCCATGCTAATTGAATGCCCTCTTTGTTTCACCTGACCACTTTCTCTCGGGCTCATTTCATCTTAAATGTGTATCTTCTCAGGGTTTAGGGTTTAACAGGTGCCATTGGTAGAAAAGAGGAGATTCTTATTGTTTTCTTTGTTAAGATTTGTAACAAAGACTAGTCAGACTAGCAGCTGACTAGAGGAAAGAAATTTCTTAGCATCTACCCTAAGTCCAGCCTACTGCCCTGGAAACTCATCCCTCCAGAATAGTGTTTCCCACATTCCAGTCTTTGACCAACCGCTTGTACTCTTCTGGGCCTCTCTGCACACTAGCCACACTATTTCTTTTCTATTTTATCACATCAGCTCATTTTTATTAAACAAATATGCTTTAAAGTGAAACTATATTATTGCCATAAATGGAAATCTTGAATCACTTTCCAATAGAAAAGAATAACAATAAACAAGTACAATGGAATGAAATCATTCTTTTTCTATGTAGGTGGATATGGTTGCCTTCAGCAGGCTATGTGCTGGGGGCCTTTCTCTTCTTCCAAAGTGAGATTAACAATAATGGTTAGTGCTAGCATGTCTCTGACATTTTTTTTTATGTCATCAGAAGGATTTGGAAACAAAGGGAGAAAAGCAATGAAAAGAAAATGCATTTGCCATCATATGAGGCGATGCTATTTAATGTTCTTTGGGTGTGAAGAAAATTATTTCATAAGACCCCAGGGGGTCCATTTCCTGAGAAACCATATTGTAGTGTGTACTATGCCATCATATGCTATTGGATAAGATGGGCATGTCTTTATTCCCCAGTTTGTCTAGCGTAGAAGTAATGGAACTTCGATGCTGGAGCAAACTGCATGGGTTTGAATCCCAGCTCTGATAATTACTAAGGATTGACCTGGGAAAAGTTACTTTACCATTTTTGCCTCCATTTTCTCATCTGTAAAGAGAGTGTACTAATAGTAACTATCTAATTGTTGTCAGAATTAAATACATGGCAAGACTCTTAGAATAGTGAAACTCAGCAAGTGCTTGGCACACCGCTTGTGCTATATAAATGCTGGATGTTTAGCTGCTGCTGCTGCTTCTGTTTTAAAATGCTGAGGCCAGAATACAACAAGTCCTTGTCTATGATTCAGGTATTAACTCTTTGCCTGTTTGAGGAGTATCGGACTCTACCCTTTCTGAGTCTACAGACTAAGCAATCCTTGGTGCTGGAGTCTCATCTGAAAGGAAGAACAGGGGAGCTGGAAGAGAAAGGCTCCAAAGAATCAGGGCATCTCTCAGCAGGGAGCTGGCATGTGTTTCTCTCCTGTTGTATACCAGGCACTTTGACATGCCATTTCTCTATTTTTTTCCCATTAAATAGTGGTTGGTGCTATTTTCTAAATATTTCCTCTTCTTTTGCCTTCCATGATAATGGTATGACTTCCCTTCCCATAACAAATTAGGCATATTGCCCATGTGATTTTCTGTGGGCAATGAAATGTGAGTCAAAATAACATGTGTCATAGCCAGCAGAAACTTTCAGAGCTAGTGGGTGATTCACGCTTTTCTCTTTGTACTGATTCAATAATCAAGGAAATATGGCGTTCCTGAGCAAGTCTGACATGGATGAGAGCTCCCAGTTAATACATGATGGAAAGTGTAGCTGAGAAGAAAGCAAAACTATGTTTGTTTGTTTGTTTTGTTTTTTGAGATGGAGTTTCACTCTTGTCACCCAGGCTGGAGTGCAATGGTACGATTTTGGCTCACTGCAACCTCCTCCTCCTGGGTTTAAGCAATTTTCCTGCCTCAACCTCCCGAGTAGCTGGGATTACAGGTGTCTGCCACCACGCCCGGCTAGTTTTTACATTTTTAGTAGAGACAGGATTTCACTATGTTGGCCAGGCTGGTCTTGAACTCCTGACTTCCCAAAGTGCTGGGATTACAGGCATGAGCCACTGCTCCTGGCAAAACTATGTTGTTTTAAGCCACTGAAATTTTGTTTACTACTACATCAAAACCTACCCTATTCTGTCTGATACAAAACCCTAGGTGCAGATATACACCAAAATTCTTTTTTAATTACTTTTTCCAAAATTTTTAATTTTTGTGGGCGCATTGTAGGTGTATATACTTTTGGGGTACATGAGATGTTTTGATACAGGCATGCAATGTGAAATGAGCCTATCAGGAAGAATGGGGTATCCATCCCCCGCAAGCATTGATCCTTAGAGTTACAAACAATTCAATTATACTCTTTAAGTTATTTTAAAATGGACAATCAAGTTATTATTGACTATAGTCACCCTGTTGTGCTATCAAATAGTGGGTCTTATTCATTCTTTCTATTTTTTGTACCCATTAACCATCCCCATCTTCCTTGCAAACCCCCACTACACTTCCCAGCCTCTGTTACAATCTTTCTACTCTCTATGCCCATGAGTTCAATTGCTTTGGTTTTTAGATTCCACAATTAAGTGAGAACATGTGATATTTGTCTTTCTGTACCTGGCTTATTTTACTTAGTGATATGATTTACCTGTGTCCCCACCCAAATTTCATCTCAAATTGTAAGCCAAACTGTAATCTCCATGTGTCAAGGAGGGGACCTGGTGGGAGGTGACTGGATCATGGTGGTGGTTTTCCCCAAGGTGTTTTCATGACAGTGAGTGAGTTCTCATGAGATCTGGTTGTTTAATAAGTGTCTGGCCCATCCTCCTCCCCCCTCTCTCTCTCCTGCTGCCATGTAAAATGTGCTTGCTTCCCCTTTACCTTCTGCTATGATTGTAAGTTTCCTGAGGCCTCCTAAGTCATGTGGATCTGTGAGTCCATTAAACCTCTTTTGTTTATGAATAACCTTGTCTCAGATAGTGTCATTATAGCAGTGTGAAAATGGACTAATACAGGAAATTGGCACCAGCAGTGGGGCACTGCTATAAAGATACTTGAAAATGTGGAAGCAACTTTGGAACTGGGTAAGGGCCAGAGTTTGGAACAGTTTGGAGGGCTCAGAAGAAGACAGGAAGATGTAGGAGGCTTTGGAACTTCCTAGAGGCTTTTTGAATAGTTTTGACCAAAATGCTCACAGTGATACTACAGACAATGAAATCCAGGCTGAGGTGGTCTCATGTGGAGATGAAAAACTTATTGGGAACTGGAGCAAAGGTCACTCTTGCTCTGCTTTAGCAAAGAGACTGACGGCACTTTGCCTCTGCTCTAAAGATCTGTGGAACTTTAAATTTGAGATAGATGATTTAGGGTTTCTGGCAGAAGAAATTTCTAAGGAACAAAGCATTCAAGACGTGACCTGGTTTTTCCTGAAAGCATACAGTTATATGCACTTACAAAGAGACATTTGAAATCGGAACTTATGTTTAAAGGGGAAGCAGAGCATAAAATTCTGGGAAAATTGCAGCCTGTATATGCGGTAGAAAAGAAAAACCCATTATCTGGGGAGAAATTCAAGCTAGCTGCAGAAATTCACATAAGTAATGAGGAACTGAATGTTAATTGCCAAGACAATGGAGAAAATGTCTCCAGGGTATGTCAGAGATCTTCAAGGTAGCCCCTCCCATCACAGGCCCAGAGGTTGAGGAGGAAAAAGTGGACCAGGCCCAGGGCCCTTCTCCTCTGTGCAGCCTTGGAACTTGGTGTCCTCTGTCTCAGCTGCTCCAGCTCTAGTCAGGGCAAAAAGGAGTCATGGTAAAGCTCAGGCTGTAGCTTCAGAGGATGTAAGCCCCAAGCCTTGGTGGCTTCCATGTGGTGTTGGGCCTGTGGATACGCAGAAGACAAGAGCTGACCTTTGGGAACCTCTGCCTAGATTTCAGAAGATGTGTGGAAATGCCTGGATGTTTAGGCAGAAGTCTGCTGCAGGGGTGGAGCCCTCATACAGAACCTCTACTAAAACAGTATGGAGGGAAATGTGGGGTTGGAGTCCCCACTGGGGCACTGCCTAGTGGAGCTTTGAGAAGAGGGCCAACATCCTTCAGACCCCAGAATGGTAGATCCACTGACAGCTTGCACCCAGAAAAGCCACAGGCACTCAACACTAGCCTGTGAAAGCAGCCACAGGGGCTATACCCTGTAGAGCCATAGGGGCAGAGCTGCCCAAAGCCTTGGGAGTATCCTCTTCTATCAGCATTCCCTGGATGTAAGATGTGAAGTCAAAGGAGACCATTTCAAAGCTTTAAGATTTAATGACTGCCCTACCAGGTTTTGGACTTGCATGGGGCCTGTGGCCTCTTTGTTTTTGCCAATTTCTCCCATTTTGAATAGGAACATTTACCCAATGCCTGTACCCCCATTGTATCTTGGAAGTAACTAACTTGCTTTTGATATTTTAAGGGGGAAGGCACTTGCCTTGTCTCAGACGAGACTTTGGATTTAGACTTTTGCGTTAATGCTGGAATGAGTTAAGATTTTGGGGTACTGTTGAGAAGACATAATTGCATTTTGAAATGTGAGAAGGACATGAGATTTGAGAGGGACCAGGGGCAGAATAATATGGTTTGGCTGTGTCCCCACCTAAATCTCATCTTGAATCGTAGGGCAAATTTTAATCCCCATGTGTTAAGGAAGGGACCTTGTGCGAGGTGATTGGATCATGGAAGTGGTTTCCCCCATGCTGTTCTCATGAGAGTGAGTGAGTTCTCACTCACAGATAGAAATGCTACTGATTTTTGTATGTTGCAACTTTACTAAGTTTGTTGAGCAGTTCTAATCGTTTTCCTGTGTAGTCTTTAGATTTTCTAAATATAAGATCATATCATCTATAAAAAAATAATTTGACTTATTTTCCCATTTGGATGCCTTTGGTATCTTTCTCTTGTCTGATTGCAATGGCTAGGGCTTCCAGTACTATGTTAAATAACAGTGGTGACAATGGGCAGTGTTGTCATGTTCCAGATCTTAGAGGGAAGACTTTCGGTTTTTTCCCATTCAGTATGACACTAGCTGTGGGTCTGTCATATATGGCTTTTATTATGTTGTGGTATATTCTGTCTATTCCCAGGTTTTTTAGGGGTTTTGTCATAAAGAAATGTTGAAATTTATCAAATGCTTTTTTAGCATCAATGGAAATGATCATATGGTTTTTATCCTTCATTCTGTTGATAGGATGTATCATATTGATTGATTTGTGTATGTTGAACCATCCTTGCATCCCAAGGAAAAATCCCACTTGGTTATGATAACCTAAAGTCATTAGGTTATTTACCTGAATTTTTTCCTCTTCTTTGAGGTAGGTACTTATAGTTATAAATTTCCCTCTTAGTATTGCTTTTGCTGTATCCCATAGGTTTTGGTATGTTGTGTTTTCATTATCATTTAAAGAAAGTTTTCAATTTCCTTCTTAACTCCTTCATTAACCCACTGGTCATCCAAGAGCATATTATTTAATTTTCATGTCTTTGTATAGTTTCAAAAACTCCTCTTATTATTAATTTCTAGTTTTATTCCATTGTGGTCAGAGGAGATGCTTGATATTATTTGCATGATTTTGAATGTTTTAAGACTTGCCTTGTGATCTTACATATGTCTGTTCTTGAGAAAGAGCCATGTCCTGAGGAGAAGAATGTGTATTCTGCAGTCATCAGATGAAATGTTCTGTAAATAGCTATTAGATTCATTTGGTTTATAGTGCAGATTAAGTCTGTTGTTTCTTTGCTGATTTTCTTTCTGGGAAATCTGTCCAATGCTGAAAGAAGGGTGTTGAAGTCTCCAGCTATTATTGTATTGGGGCCTATCTCTCTCTTTAGCTCCAATAATATTTGCTTTATATATCTAGATGCTCCAGTTTTGGGTGCATAGATATTTAAAATTATATCTTCTTGCCACATTGACCCCTTTATCATTATATAGTGACCTTCTTTGTCTCTTCTTACAGTTTTTGTTTTGAAATCTATTTGTTTAATATTGTTATAGTGACTCCTGCTATTTTTTGGTTTCCATTGGCATGGAATATTTTTTCTGTTCCTTTATCTTTAGTCTATGTGTGACTTTAGGGTAAAATTTGTTTATTGTAGGCAAAAGATTAATGGGTCTTATTTTTTCATCCATTCAGCCACTCTATGTGTTTTGATTGGAGAGATTAGTCCAGTTACATTTATTGTTATTATTGATAAGGAAGGGCTTACTCCTACTATTTGGTTATTTGTTTTATGGTTGTTTTTTGTTTTGTGGTCTCCTCTTTCTTCTTTCTTTCCTTCCTGCCTTCCTTTAGTGAAGGTGATGTTCACTGATATGATTTAGCTTCTTGCTTTTTAATTTTGTATATTCATTGTATGTTTTTGTTTGAGTTTACCATGGACTTGCAAATACTATCTTATAACCCATGATTTTAACCTGACAATAATGTAACACTTTGTATAAACATTGAAATGAATAAAAAATTCCATGCCCTAACTTTATCCCCCAACTTTTAAACTTTTTGTTGTTTCTATTTATATCTTATCGTACTGGCTATGTCTTGCAAAGTTATTTTTGATTGGTTCATTGTTTAGTCTTTTTACTTGGGTTAAGAGTACTTTACACACCACAGTTAAAGTGTTATAATACTGTGTTTTTCTGTGTACTTACTATTACCAGTGAGTTTTGTTCCTTCTGGTGAGTACTTATTGCTCATTAATGTCCTTTTCTTTCTGATTGAAATACTCTCTTTAGCATTTCTTGTAGGACAGGTTGGTGTTGATGAAATCCCTCAGCCTTTGTTTGGGAAAGTCTTTATTTCTCCTTCATGTTCGAAGGATATTTTAACTAGATATACTATTATAAAGTTTTTTTTTTCCTTTAGCACTTTAAATATGTCATTACACTCTCTCCTGGCTTGTAAGGTTTCCACTGAAAGTCTGTTTCCGGATGTATTGAAGCTCCAGTGCATGTTATTTGTTTTTCTTTCCTCTTGATACTTTTAGGATCAGTTCTTTACCCTTGACCTTTGGGAGTTTTATTATTAAATGCCTTAAAATAGTCTTCTTTGGGCTAACTTTGCTTGGTGTTCTATAACCTTCTTGTACTTGGATATTGATATCTTTCTATAGATTTGGGAAGTTCTCCGTTATTAACCCTTTGAATAAACTTTCAATAACTTTAAGGCCAATAACTCTTAGATTTGGCCTTTGAGGCTATTTTCCAGATCCTGTAGGCATACTTCATTGTTTTTTATTATTTTTTTCTTTTGTCTCCTCTGTGTATTTTCAAATAGCCTGTCTTCAAGCTCATAATTACATCTTCTGCTTGATCAATTCTGCTGTTAAAGGACTCTGGCATATTTTTCAGTGTGCCAAATGTATTTTTCAGCTCCAGAATTTCTGCTTGATTCTTGTTAATAATTTCAATCCCTTTGTTAAATTTATTTGATAGAATTCTGAATTTTTTATCTGTGTTATCTTGATTTTCTTTGAGTCTTCTCAAAACAGCTATTTTGAATTCTATATCTAAAAGGTCTCATATCTTTGTTTCTCCAAGATTGGTCCCTTGTGATCTACTTAGTTCATTTGGTGAGGTAATGTTTTCCTGGATGATATTGATGCTGGCAAATGTTCTTCAGTTTCTGGGCATTGAAGAGCTGGGTATTTATTGCAGTCTTCAGTGTCTGGGCTTATTTTTACCCATCCTTCTTGAGCAACACATTTTAGATATTTAAAAGGACTTGGGTGTTGTGATCTAAGATGTATGTGCTTTAGGGGGCACCCCAAGGCCAGTAACATGTTTCTTGCAGACTCATTAGTGGTACCACACTGATAATCTTGGACAAGACCCAAGATAATTCTCTTGATTACCAGGCAGAGACTCTTATTTTCTTCCTTTACTTTCTCCCAAACAAACAGAGTCTCTCTCTTTCCCTATGTTCTGAGCCACCTAAAGCTGGAGATTAAGTGACACAAGCACCCCTACACTGGATCAGACCTGAAGCCAGCACAGCAGTGAGTCTCGGCTAATGCTTACTGTAACCACTTCCTGACTACTGCCTATGTTTGCTCAAGCCCTGGGGCTCTACAATCAGCTGGTGGCAAAGTCAGCTGGGTGTAGGTCCTTCCCTCCAGGGTGGCAAGGTCCCCCAGGCCCCATATGGGTCCAGGGATGCCATCTGGGAGTCAAAAATCTTAGAAGTCCACCTGGTGTTCTATTGTACTGCAGCTGAGCTGGCACTCAAACCACAATATGTAGTCCTTCCTACTCTTCCCTTCCCTTTCTAAAGCCAGAAGAACCTCAACCGACAGCCACCATGACCCCAGGCCACAAGGAGTACTGCCAGACTATTGCTGATGTTCCCTTAAGGCCTAAGGGCTCTAAAGTCAGCTTGTGGTGAATGTTGTATGGCCTGAGACTCACCCTTCAGAGCAGTGGGATCACCTCTAGTCCAGGGCAGGTCCAGAAATGCTGTTCAAGAATCAAGTCTTGGAATTAGGGACCCCATGACCCCACTTGATGCTTTAACTCCTGTGGCTGTGCTGGTACCTAAGGCTCAAGACAAAGTCCCCTTTACTTTCTCCTCTGCATTTCTCAAGCAGAAGGAGTTTTGTCCCATAGCCACTACAGCTGGGAATGTGCTGAGTCTCACCTGTAGCTAGCAAGTCTCAGAGGCTCACTCAAGGCCTTTGACACAGTACCTGGGTATCGCTGCTGCTTATTCAGGGCCCAAGGGCTCTTCAGTTAGCAGGTGATGAATACTGCCAGGACTGGGTCCTTTCCTCAAGGCAGTGGATTCCCTTTTGGCCCAGGGTATGTTTAGAGATGTTGTCCAGGAGCTAGGGCCTTGAATGGGTCCTCACAACTCTGACCAGTGCCATATCCTGCTACGGCAAGATGCAAGACAAAGTCCTCCACCGCCTTCCTTTTCCTCTCCTCAAGCAAAAGGAAGTGGTTTCTTTTGGAGTCATGAGCTGTGCAGCCTGGGGGTAGGGGAGGTGTGTTGCCAACACTCCTTTGGCTGCCCCAGCTGATATCTCAGTATGTGTATGCTCCACCACCCAGGTAGTCTCTGGGCCTAGTTGAGCACTAGAACTCACCTAATAATTGTAGTCCTTATGGCCTAGACTGCCTTTCAAGTTTTTAGAGACACAGAGTACTTTGTCTCTATTTAGAGAGACAGAGTACTTTGTCCCTCAGTGGTAAGGTTTGTGGGAAGTCAAATTCTGACCACTGCGATTGGTGATTACCCTCTGGGTAGGGCTGGTTTAAATGCTCCTGCTATGGGCTGACATCAACTGAGTTTGGTCTGGTGTTTCTTTCTGCTGTAGCAGGACAGTGCTGAGTTTATTGCTTTACAATTGCTGTGTTCACCCTCCTCCAGCGCCCAGGGACACTCTACACCACATTGCTGCGACCAGAGGTTGGGGAGGGGTGGCATCAGCAATTCAAGACTGTTGTTTTCTATGTCTTCAGTGTCTTTTCAGTGACACAATGTTAAAACCAGATACTATGAGGACTTGCCTGATTTCTGGTTCTTATGATGGTGTTTGTTCTGTGTAGATAAGTTGTTAAATTGGTGTCCTTGCAGGGGGCATGATTGATGGAGACTTCTATCCCCCCAACTTTCCCTGCCTTCTTACCACCTGAATTCTTGCATCTAACAAAAACTCTACTGCCCTTAAAGAGTTCAAACTGGAGTGGGTATACAGGTTTCAGCTGAGTTAGTTAGACATGCAGTACCTAGAACCACTCTAAATTTTTCCCTGTCTGGCTTATTTTCTCCTAATCATAATCAGTCTCTAGTAAAGAAAGTGAGAAAACTTGGGCTCAGCCTCTTCATCATCTACCATCTTCTTGTACAAACTTGAGAAACTATTTCCCCTATGAGTTTTTTTCTCAGATTTGCTGAACCTCTCAGACTTGCTGTAAGAAGGAATCTTACAAAACCATTGACATAGGCCCTTGCTTTGTGTCCAAATTTCCTTGACATCATCTCCTTTTCTAGTCTTTACTTGAAGAGTTCCAGAGAGAGGAAACTTACTAATCTCATTAATGGATGTAGATCTAGGCTATGAGTTGTGAGGCCTACTGGACTGTGAGATAACAGTCTGAGTTTCTGACTTATTTGAAAAGTGAATAATTTTGGAGATCCTTACTTTGTAGGGGGGTCCTAAAATTTATCTTCCTAACCAGGACACTCTTAAGAACAAAAAGAGGTGCTAATAACATAATACTGGAGCAGTAGGAATAAAACGGGACTATCCTGAGCAAACCAAGACATAATGATTACTTGACTGCCATGATTTTATGGCCACCAACAACTGGTAAAAATTCCACGGGCAGGGCTGGGCCCCATCTTTAGTAAGAAACCCTGAATTTTGGTCTTGCTGCCCTCCTTACTTTCCACCCAAACTGTTAACAGTGATTGTTTTTTGAACCATCTCCTGTTTTTTAACCAATTCTTTTGTGAGAATTTCAGCCCTAAAGCCATTTCAGAAAGCAAGCATGTACATATACTTATAATTTCAAGCAAATTTCCCCCACAGGCACTTCATAACCCTGACTACTATCTTGATCAGATGCATATTTAATGCCTTTTGACAGAGACACAGATGCAAACTGTTCAACCCTTTCTGAGGTGTTAGAATGCTGCCAGGTCCCAGTACAGCTTCTGTGAGAGCTACTGGAATGCCTGGAGCTACCCTCTCTCAGTGTCCCCACAAGACCCAAATCTCAGGAAACTTACCGCAAGGTAATAGAAGGAGAGGCAGGGCTTATTAAGTTTCCTTCTGCAGGCCATTTGATTGCATTTGTGCCCTGAGCACAGGCTTATTTGCATACTTGATTTATGGCTTTAATTCAAATATTACTGTTGTTTCACATAAACCACTACCCTGATTTCTCTTTAAATTTTTCTTTTAACAATTCACTCAATACCACATGGAACCTAGTGAAACCAGGGGCCTTTAATATGAGGCCTCCATTTCCATTTCCACTGGGACAGAGGAGTATGGAAGATGGAGAATGGAAAATGAACTAACTGTTAAGTTTCAGAAATGTTTACTCCCACTGCAGGGCAGTCTGGCTCACACAACTGAAGCACATTCAGCTTCAAGAATCTTTGATAAGAATCTTTGTTTTTATGTTACTGATTCTGTAAGAGGAAATTTCTTTTAAAGTTGCCTCTTCTCTTCTTTTCTTTATTTGCTCTTTCCAAAAGACAGTCAAAATTTATGGAGCCAAGCACTGAGCTAATGTCTCAGATGATGGTAGAGCTAAAGATAAGTTTGTCCTGGCCCTCAGGGAGATTGTATTCTTGCCAGACAATACAGACATCAGGAAAGAATTACACATTCTTTTAATTAATTATGTATTCTAAACAACTGCTTTGCTGAATAGACATTTTAAATGTAGTCTATCTAAAAGCACTGGAGAGATTCTGAGGTTACCAGAACTGAGGGGCCAGGATTACAGAGATAAGGGATATGCAGGACACTGAGCCTGTGACAGTTATTCCCTTAAGGCATTTGCCTTTTCTTAAACTGGAGTTATAGAACAAGAGGTAGAGAATGTGAGAGCAAGAGAGAATGTGATAAGTTTCAGGAAGGAGCACAGTGTGACTAAAAAGCTATGCGGCACTTTCATCAGTCTAACACTACAGGGGAGCGAAAACATTGAAGTCTGAGACTCTAAGAATGAAGCATCTTGGAAAACACACAAGATTTTCAGGTTGAATCCTTCAAGGGCTACATTATGGAATGGGGTTGGATCAGAGGTCGACCAAACCTCACGAAGTCTGAGAATAAGCCTCAAAGAAGTGAGTCCCCTAATTGGTTTAAGGCATTATGGCCCTGTTCTAACCACCTGCCAAGAGGATCAATGATTGGCTGATAACACCAAATAATGCCAGTGAGGATGTGGAGCAAACAGGAATTCTCATTCATTGCTCATATTCAAAAATGATACAATGATTTTGGAAGATAGTTTGCCATTTCCTTAAAAAATGAAATATAGTCTTACTATATAATGCAATAATTGTGCTACTGGGTATTTACCCAAAAGAGTTGAAAATTATGTCTACGCAAAAACCTGAATGTGAATAGTAGCTTTATTTATAATGGCCCAAAACTGGAAGCAAGCAAGATGTCCTTTAGTAGGTAAATAGATCAACAACATGTGGTTCATCCATACAATATTATATTATTTGGTAGTAAAAAGAAATGAGCTATTAAGTCACAAAAAATAAGTGGAAGAACCTTAAATGCATATTTCTAGGCAAATGAAGCCCGTTTGAAAGGAATACACACTATATGATTCTAACTGTATGACATTCTGGAAAAAGCAAAAGTATAGAGACAGTTAAACAATCAGCGACTGCCAGGGTTTAGAAGGACGAGAGGGAAGGATAGATGGAGCGTAGGGAATTTTTATGGTATTATTGTGTAATAATGGTGTATTCATGACATCGTGCATTTAGGGGAACATAGAGAACTATATGACACAAAGAGTGCATCTTAATATAAACTTTCAACTTTAGTTAATAATAACAAATTGATATTGTTTCATTAACTGTAACAAATGTATTATACTAAAGCAAGATATTAAAAACAGAGGAAACTTTGTATGTGTGTGACAGGGAGGGCTTATATGGGAATTCTGTACTACCTGTCAATTTTCTGCAAACCTAAAAAGTAAATTTTAAAATAGAACAAAAATTAATTGATAAGCAATTTACAAGTAAGAAACTAAGAGAAGGAATAGACAAATGTTCAATCACAGTAAGACACATTAACATACCTTGGTAACTGATAGAACAAGCAAAGCAAAATGCTCAGTGAGGACATAGAAAATCAGTAAAAACACAATTCAAGAAAACCTGATCTAATGGACATATGTACAACATAGTGCCCAACAGTGGCAGAATACACATTCTATTAAGTGCATTAGAACAAAATCGATTACAAGCAGAAACATAAATATCAATATAGATATTTTTTGAGAGTCTAATCTCCTCTAATTACTCAGATACTCTTATTTTTGACTGGACTCAGACTTAGGGTAGAAGCTTGCAGAGAGGACAGTCTGCATCCCTTGGCAATCTGTTCCTGGCATTTTTCTTTGGCTTCCTTCATTGTCTTGGCCAAAAGTTTAGCCTATTTTGCAGCCTCTTTTTTATTTTTCTTAGTACTTTTTTTCTTCAGAGCAATACACTGGTGTTTGTGTTGCAGGACATATGGAGTAACAAGATGCTGAATCTTGGGTGCTTTGGTCCTCGGTTTCTTACCTTATTTGTCTAAGGGGTTTCTTACAACATATTGGAGGATGTCATCTTGTTTAGGCAGATTAAAAAGATTGTGGATTCTGCTAGCTCCTTTGGGCCCCAGGCAATGAGGCACCATAATATCACTCAGTGCAGGAACATTATTCTCTCCTTTTTTAATTTTACAATAACGAAGTTGAGAACATTCAGATTGACATCCACCACGCAACCTCGAACAGATTTGTGCTTTTTTTATCCGGTTCACCTTGGTCTATAACAGGAATGCCCCTTTCTCAGTAGCAGGCAGACACAGCCATGGGTCAAGACACACTACTTCATGGGGAAACCTTGTTTGTCATTCCAACCACTGACTCAGACCACATAACCATCCTATTCTTCACCAAGAGTGTTAGCGGCAACTTCTGTTCACCACACACTTCTCATAAAAAGTATGAAATCTGCATTCAACATCAACTTCAATGAGTTTCTGGCAGCCAGTGGCTGGGAAGAACATATTCAGCTTCATCTTGAAGCAGCTGATCACCTCTGAGGTGCCACGAAAAGGTGCTCAATATATTTTAAATGAACAATTTCATTCAGGCTGTGCTGGAATCAAGCCGGATATCAATAACAAAAGAATGCTAAAACATCCCCAATTACTTGGAAATTAAGCAATATAGTTTGAAACAATCCAGGGATTGAAGGTAGAATCACAAGTAATATTGTAAAATATTTCAAACTAAATGAAAATGAAAATATGACATAAAATTTTGGAGGATGCTAATAAAACTGTGGTTAAGGGGAAATGTTTAGGTCTAAATGCATATATTAATAAAAAATGGAAGGCTGAAAAATCTCAGTATCACTCTCAGAAATTATAGCCAATAGATCCCAAACGAAACTGAAGGAAAAAAATAATAACAAAATCAATGAAACAGAAAATATAAACACAAAAGATTCAAAGAGCCAAAAGTTGAATGTTTGAAAAGGTGAATAACGTTGTTAAATCTCTAGCAAGTCTAGGCAAGAAGAAAAGAGGAGAAATTAAAAAAAAAAAAATCAATAGCAGAAACAAAAAGTGAGATTGCTATAGATCATACAGAGATTTGGAAAGATAAGAGAATATACTGAAGAATTATATTCCTGAAAATTTGGAAATGTAGGTATAGGGGACAAATTTCTTAAGAGCACATTTTTAAAAACCTGGTACTAAGAAATAGAGAATCGGAATGGTCTTATATCATTTAAAGGAATTGAATGTGCAATTTCACAAAGAAATACCTAGGCCCAGGTATCATCTTCTCCAGTAAGTTCTTTTAAATCTTGAAGGAATAAATAATAACTTTATGCAAATGCTTGCAGAAAGTTATAAAGAAGGGGAAACATTTCCAAATTTGTTTTATGAGGACAGCATAAACTTAATACCAAAACCTAACACATATAGTACCAGAAAAGAAAGTTATAGGAAAATCTCAGGAGCATAAACGAAAAGTCTAAACTAAAAATTAGTAAATAACTCTAGTGATGTATATGTGTGTGGGGGGGAGTGGGGTAGGTAGATAGGTGACTGGTTTTATTTTAGGAATAAGGTTTGCAAAGAGAATTTGTGAAGTTTGTTTATATTTAATAACCAATCAATGTTATTTACCACATTAATAGAATAGGGAAGAAAAATAATATAATCTTAACAAAGACATTTATAATCAATCCCCATTTATAATAAAAATTCTTAGCAAGTCAAGAATGTAAAGGCCATCCCATATCTGATTACACTATTTATAAAAACCCTATAATGAGCATAGTACTTAATGATAAAATATCAAAATTTTGCCTCTATGATCAGAAATGAGACAAATATGTTTATTGTTAACTCTCTTATGTCCAACATTGTACTGAAGATCAGTTAGAAAATCCAAAGTAATTTACACTAAAATAAGTTTGGCAAATTAAGTAGGAAGGTATGAGGTTAACATTTAAAAAAAATCAGTATTTTTACATACTAATAAATCAAAGATTTTAAAATAAATCTTATTTTAAAATAAGATTTAAAATAACAGTACTATTAAAAGAATCAAATATTTAGGAATAGAACTTTCTTAAGAGAAATTAAAGAATACATAAATAAATGGTATATGTTCATATGTGAAAGATTCAATAATGTAAAAATGTTGATTGTCAACCATTAATAGATATATTAAATGCAATCCAAATTAGAATTTTGGAAAATTTTTGTTTTTTGTGGATATTGACAAAGTAATTCTAAAATTTGTATAGAAATACAAAAAGTCTAAAAATATCTGAGGTGATCTTGAAAAAGAACAAAAATTATGGAGAATTTACACCATAAGATATCAAGACATTAGGCTACAGTAATTTAGACAGTATGTTATTGGCATATGGAAACAAAGCCATCTAGTTGCAATAGAATAGAAAATTGAGAAAGCAGAATCATATCTGTATGGTTAATTTATTATGGAAGAAACAGTAGTAAGTGTACATTCCAACTAACAGTGCTGGGCTAAATATGCACATGGAAAAAAATTAATCTTAAGCCTTACTTCATACCAAATGTAAAAATTATTTCCAAATGGGTTGTAGATATAAATGTTAAATATTTTAAAAAGTGCTTCTGTAAGATAAGATCTTCAAGATCTTGTGGGTAGGCAAAGATTTCTCAAGCAGAACACAAAAGGTACTAAGAGTAAAGATTGATACATTGAACTACATGGCAATAAAGAACTTATTTTCATGATTAAGAAAGAAAAATACAATAAAGAGAGTAGAAGACATTTGTTAAGAAGTAAAGAGCTGCTGTAAATCAATATGGAAAAAAAAAGACATGAAAAGGCACTTTGCAAAATAATGATTATAATATCATTATTAATCAGGAGAATTAAAGTCATGATGAAATACCACAACAGAACAACAAGACTGATACAGTGAAAAATATAGATAATGCTAACTCTTGTAAAGGATATGGATTAGCTGAAACCATGGTAAACTGCTGGTTTGAAACATTTCAGAAACTTGTTTAATAATATATACTATCACTTAAAATAGACTGTATTAGTCAACTCTTATTAGCGACCATAGTAAGATACCACAGAATGGGTGGCTTCAACAACAGAAATATACCTTCTCGCTGCTCTGGAGGTTAGAAGTCTGAGATTAGGTGCTAGAATGTTCATGCTCTGGTGAGGGCTCTCTTCTTGGCTTGTGCACAGCTGCCTTCTTGCTGCGTCCTCAAAGGGCAGACAGAGAAAGAGAGAGATCCAGTGTCTTTGCCTCATCTTATAAGGGCACCAGTTCTATTGGAAGGCTTCCCTCTTATGACCTCATTTAACCTTAATCTCCATAAAGGCCCTATGTCCTGTAGAGACACATGGGAGTTTGTGACTTCAACACATGAATTTGCAGGGAGGGGACTCAATGTAGTCTATAGCACTTGCATTGTTCATGATCTAGCAATTCCACTGCTAGACTACAACCAACAGAAATGTGATACCAAAAGACATGCTTAAGTATGTTTATAGCAGTATTTTTTATATTTGCTGTAAACTAGAAATAACCAAACAGTGCATAAATGGTAAAGTAGCTAAATTATTTGTGGTCCTTTGTTACATGGATCTTTGCTCTATATGATGAGAATAAGTGAACTACTGTTACATGCAATAACATAGATGGATGTCAAAAACATAATATTCAACAAAGGGAGCCAGACACAAAAGAGTACAATTCCATTTATACAGTGCTCATAAACAGCAACACTTAATCAACGGCAGGAGAAATCAGAGTAATTATTTTCTTCAGTTCAGAACTTAAAAGATCATCTCAGCTGGATGCCATGGCTCACACCTATAATCCCAGCACTTTGGGAGGCTGAGGCAGGCAGATCACGAGGTCAGGAGATCGAGACCATCCTGGCTAACACAGTGAAACCCTGTCTCTACTAAAAATACAAAAAACCAAATTAGCTGGGCGTGATGGTGGGTGCCTGTAGTCCCACCTACTCGGGAGGCTGAGGCGGGAGAATGGCATGAACCTGGGAGGTGGAGCTTACAGTGAGCCAAGATCACGCCACTGCACTCCAGCCTGGGCAACAGAGCCAGATTCTGTCTTAAAGAAAAAAAAAAAAGATAATCTCATTTATGCTTTCTGTTATACAGTCAGCTTTCAACTTTATTAATACTCCTTTGGACGTAATATGCATTTTTAGCTCTTTCTACTTTTAAGGGCTTCTCTGTCTTTCGTTTTTAGCAATTTGATTTTGGTGTCCTTCACATGTATACTGTGCTCTGTCTTATTATTTATTAAATTAGTTCACCTGCCTCCATTTCTCAGTATATTCAGTTTTTCCTTCCTTTTAGTTAAATAATCCCATCTTCTCTATGGTCAATATTGTGTTAAATCTATCCATTATGTTTTTAATTTGATGTTTATTTGATTCATTTTTTATAGCTTCCAGTTCTCTGATGAAAATCTTTAATTTTTTTGTTTTTTCTTTATACTTTTAAACGTATGAATTGTAGTTATTTTGAAGTCTTTGTTAACATGAATACAGTAGATCCTTATTATTTGTGGGTTCCATATTTGTGAATCTGCTTACTTGCTAAAATTTATTTGTAAACCCCCCAAATCAATACTACGGCACTTTCACAGTCATTTATGGAAATGTGTGGAGTGGTGAAAAATTTTTTTTTTCTTAATGCACATGTTCCCGGCTGATATTGAACAAGGTGACACTCTGCAGCATTGTTTCAGTTGTCTTATTGTGGTCTATTTTTGTGTTTTTGTGCTTTGTCAATTTTGTTGTTTCAAATGGCTCCCAAGCATAGTGCTAAAGTGCCGTCTGGTGTTTTAATGTGCAAGATGGCTGTGATGTACCGTACAGAGAAAATATGTATACTAGACAAGCTTTGTTCAGGCATGAGCTATAGTACTCTTCATTATGAGTCCAATGTTAATGAATCAATAATGTGATACATGCAGAAAAAGAAAGAGAAAATTTGCCAGTCTATAAGTAAGGCCACTCTGGAAAGTGCTAAAGTAACATGTATAGTGCATAATGAAACCATGGAAAAAATTATAAAGTGTCTAAAATTGTGAATTCTTAAGATGATGATTGATTTTTCAAAAGCATAATGTACAGCACTACCATGATGGTGAATGTCAAACTTACTGTTACATCACTCAGGGTCAGGAAAATGTTACACACTTCCCAGTTAATGATGGTGGCTCACACATTTGAAAAGGTGATATAACATGAGAAATATTAAATGTAGGCAAAGGAGGCTCTGAAGATCATGAGGCTGTGGAAGAATTTTTAAAATACCTGCTAAGTAGTATTATACAGGAAGAATTATGTGGAAGAGCAGGTCATCAAAGCTGGTAACACTGGCTCATCTTACAAGATGTTGTCAAACTTATATAATGCCAATAGAATCTTGGCTGATAGAACTGTTGTGACCAGAGGTTTTCAGAACCACATCCTATATTTCCCTGGGTAGCGATAGTTCACTATTCATTACTTCAGCATTCTTAGCAATTTATAGAGCGTAACTACCACAAATAACAAGACTTGACTGTTTTGAATCATCTGCGGATCTGTTACTATCATTTGTCTCTCTCCTTGGTTATTGATCATATGGTCCTGTTTCTACATCCCTAGTAAATCATTACTATTTAAATATGTTTAAAACACTGCAGAGTTTCAGCTGATCTTATCTTTCACAGGGTAGATTTGCCCTTTCCTCTGATGGGAAAATGGATGTCAGGAGGCTGGGATGGGGTGGCTAATGGGTAAGCCTGGGCTGCACTTTTCATAATTACCAGTCTCAATCTAATTTCCTCCTATTGTTAGGTTGTGGCCATCAGGAAACTTAATTGAGAATCCAACTTTCTTCTTTTTTAGTACTGAGTAACTGCAGAATTTTTTGCTCTACTTTAAGGAGATTTTTGGCTTAGCATGTTTATAACTTCAGAATTTGGCAAAGGTATTGAAGAGGATACTAGTTATATGTTTGAGGCTCCTCAAATCTTCAATTTTGTCACTTCAGCCCAATTTGACTGCCAAAATCCAATTCTGCTAGTGTCTCTCTCCCATAGCGGTGGCCCTTTGCCAAGGCCAAACCTGGATTTGCAGATTTTAGATGTGCTCAGATTAGCAAGTGCTCAGGGGGAAAACAGCTGCAGATAGTAAATGTTGCTGCATGACTCCCTTGAGGGCTATATTCATTTGCTGGGGTTGCCATAACAAAGTGCCACAGACTGGGTAGTTTAAACAACAGAAATTTATTTTCTTTCAATTCTGGTGGCTAGAAGTCTGAGATTAAGGTATCAGCAAGGTTGGTATCTTTTAAGGTCTCTCTCCTTAGCTTGTAGATGGCTGTCTTCTCCCTTTGTCTTCATGTGGTCTTCCATTTGTACATGTGTCTGCACCCCAATTTTTTCTTTTTCTTCTTTTTTTTCCCCCAGAAATGAGTCTCTCTCTCCTATGTTACGTGGGGCTGATTTGGAACCCCTGGCCTCAAGAAATCCTTCCATCTCAGTCTCCTGAGTAGTAGAGATTACAGGCATGAGCCACCATTCTGGGTTCCTAATTTCCTCTTCTTAGGAGGAAACTAGTCATTTGGATTAGGGGCCATTCTGATGATCTTATTTTAATTTAATTTTCTTTTTAAAGATATTGTCTCCAAATACAGTCACATTCTGAAATACTGGAGGTTAGGGTTTCAACATATGAATTCAGAGGAGTCACAATTCAGTTTGTGACAGGTATCCCAGTTACCGGTGGCAAATTCCAAATGGATCTGTGGCAACCTCAATTACCTCCTCAGAAAAAAGAATTCAACTGAGGGGCTTAAGGCAGAGAAAGAGACCCAGGCAAGTTTCAGAGCAGAAGTGGAAGTTTATTTAAAAAGACTTTAGACCAGGAAAGAAAGGCAAGTGTGTCTGGAAGAGTCCCAACTAGAGATGTGAATGAAGGTCAAGTGTGGTGTTTAGGGGCTGGCTCCTTTCCCATGATTCTTCCCTTAGGGTGGGCTGCCCGTATGTGCAGTGCTCTCCTTACCCTGGGAGGTGAGCACCTGCAGTGTGTTTAGGAAGTTGTACGCATGATGTTTTTATCATTTGTCTTTCCCCTTGGTTATTGATCACATGGTCCTGTGATCAACAGAAAGCCTCCCCACCTGAGGGTTTCTTCCCTTTTCTGGTGGGGTGTCCTGGAAGGTCATACCCTGCCATTTTGTCTCTTAGTGCACAGGCCTGGGCAGTTGCTTCTCCCTGGCATCTGTATTCAGTGAACACTTTAGTGCAACAGATATGGACCATCAAGAAATGGCCTCTCCCTGGTGGTAGCTGCCAATTTATCACTTCTAGAGATGCAATGTGATGACTGCTGAACCATCATCTGACATTCCTACGGGTGGGGCAGAGCCCCAATCAAAGCCTAACTACCTGTAACAAGTCTATAATACTCCTTGTCTATAGTTTCTCAGAGCCCACTCTCATAGTTGTTCCTTGTCTTCTAGGCACTGCAAGGCTGTGGGAAATTCTGTTCTTTTCAGAGTTTGGGTTGTTAACCAAAAAGAATTTGACAGGTCTCAATCAGTTTAGAGGTTTATTTTGCCAAGGTTGAGGAACATGTCCTGTGACACAACCTCAGGAGGTCCTGAGAACATGTGTCCAAGGTGGTTGGGTTACAGGTTGGTTTTATACATTTTAGAGAAATGGAAGTTATAGGTGTCATGCGTGTCTGTGTGAAGAGACCACCAAACAGGCTTTGTGTGAGCAATAAAGTTTCTTAATCACCTGGGTGCAGGCGTGCTGAGTCCAAAAAGAGAGTCAGGGAAGGGAGATAAGGGTGGGGCTGTTTTATAGGATTTGGGTAGGTAAAGGAAAATTACAGTCAAAGGGGGGTTGTTCTCTGGCGGGCAGGAGTGGGGGTTACAAGATACTCAGTGGGGGAGGTTTTTGAGCCAGGATGAGTCAGGAAAAGGAACTTCACAAGATGATAATATCGCTTAAGGCAAGGACCGGCCATTTTCACTTCTTTTGTGGTGGAATGTCATCAGTTAAGGCGGGGCAGGGCATTTGCACTTCTTTTGTGATTCTTCAGTTATTTTAGGCCATCTGGGCGTATACGTGCAAATCATAGGGGGATGCGATGGCTTGGCTTGGGCTCGGGCTCAGAGGCCTGACAATAGATAAAGACAGAAATCAACACATGAAAAGTATACATTGGTTTGGCGCAGAAAAATCGGACATCTCTGAGCTGGGCCTCCCAGGTCATAGGTGGATTCAAAGATTTCCTGATTGGCAGCTGGTTGAAAGAGTTAAGCTCTGCCTGAAGAGTTGAAATCAGCATAAAGAAATGTTTTAGTTAAGGTAAGGTGGGGGCAGGGATGGGGGAAGCCAAGTTTCTTATCATGTAAATAAAGCCTTCAGGTAGCAAGCTTTTGAGAACGATTATCTCTTTTCAAGCCTTAAAAGATGTCAGACTCTTCAGAAAAGACCTAATAATGAGAGGAGATTCTCTACAGAATGCAAATTTCTCCCACCAGAGATGCTTTGCAGGACCATTCAAAATATGTCAAGGAACAACATTTTGGGGTAAAATACTTTGATTTCCTTCTGTGCTTGATCTCTGTCATGTGATGCTATACCAGAATAAGGTTGGAATTTGGTATCTTATTGCTACATAGAGTCTATTTTGCCAGGCTTAAGAGCTCTGTTTTAAGGTTAATGCTTGTCAGTTACCTCTTAAATCCAAAGGGAGGAGGGTATAATGAGGCATGTCTGACCCCCTTTCCCATCATGGCCTGAATTAGTTTTTCCAGTTTCTTTGAGATCCTCTTGGCCAAGAGGGGGCCCATTCAGTCCGTTTGGGGGCTTAGAGTTTTATTTTTAGTATATAGGGCATAGCGCTTTCTCCTTCTGCTTCAAGCAGCTTCAACATTTAGCAAATGTCCTAAGAGAAAATGCCATCAGTGTGAAGCCATTCCATTTCCCATTTAAGTCACTGCATCCCTGTGCATCTGCTACAAGCCTTATTGTATCACTTTCTTAGCACTTGCCCTAGCATCATTGCTCTGCCTGGGCCAAGCCCAAATTTTTAGCCTCTGGCTCAAGCCCAGAATTGGCAAAAGGCAGCTAAATCCGAGCTCACTTCTGCAATGCTTTCCCCCATAGAATTTCACTGCTGCTAGTCTTCATTGTTTCTGCAGCACTCTAATGCCTTTACATGTACACCTTTTGAAACCTATCAAGTTTTTCTTGTTCTTCAGGCAACATGGCTTGCATGAACTTCTCTATCTTATCAGGAAACCAGGTCAGTGGCTGAGTTTAAGGAGGGATGAGTAGTAACTTACAGGTGTTATGAAGAGAGTCTCTGACTTAATCTGGGAGTTGGAGTTGCAGAGGTGTGTTCATATGAAGAAATCCATTGAGTTGTCCACTTAGATATACATGTGCTGGAATGTGTGTTATGTTTCTAATAAAATACATACTTTCCAAAAAGGAAAAGACAACATAGAAAAGAAAAATATAAAGCTATTGCTAAATACAGCTTTCCCAAAACTCAGTAAGAAAAGAGGCTCTCATTCTTCTCCCAGTTTCTCTGGGAGAAGAAATTTACACAGGAAATTAAATTTACACAGGAAAAGATAAGGAAGAGTGTGAAGTGCCACCCCTCTTGATGTGAGGTGATCAACAACCCAGTTCTCACTCTCTTATCCTGCCATTGTACAATTTCCCAAATCTGGGTCCTTGCATCAGGACTGGTTTCCTAGAAATTTGGCAGTATAAGTGGAGATACCTATTGGTATTCCAGCGTGGAAAGGGAATTTGGGGCTCCAAATCTCACAGGCTTAGGTGGGGGTGAAAGGACACAAAGATAGATGTGTACCCGCCCCCCACCCGCTACACCCTTGTTCTGCTCTCTAATCTTTGCACATACCAGAGATTTCGTAAGTTCTGTGAGTACCTGGTTTTCTGCACGTACCAGAGATTTTGTTTTGCACATACCAGAGATTTTGTAAGTTCTGAGGCAAGGTCACAAGACGTGTTTAAGTAAGATAAACTCTTGCTGCCATAAACCTGCTCTCCCGCCTCAAAGTTTGAACCAAAATATCAGAAATGGCAGGAACCAATCATAGTTAGCCAAATCGCCTTGTTCAAACACTAGCCAATCATATATCTGATTTGTATAATAACTCTATGCCCACTTTTCTTAGACTATATAACATTGTTCGGAGCTGAGTGGAGGAGCTCTCCTGCCCGTCTCGTTTCACGAGCGAGGGAGAGTTCCAGGTTCGAACCTGTAATAAAGATCCTTGCTGCTTAGCTTTGACTCTGGACTCTGGTGGTCTTCTTCGGGGAATAAACGGTCTGGGCATAACAGGGGCAGGTTTATCTTCCTGCTTGGTTTTTCTGACAGAATGATTTACAGGTACATCTGTTTAATTAACATAGTACCTGTTGGTCTGTGCCCATACTCACATCTCTGAAGACATTATTAGTTCTCAGAGACAGCACATTCTTAAGCCATAAGAGAAAAAAAGTAGCTACTCCAGTGCCTGTGAGCTGCAGAGCCCTTCCTTTTCCACAAAGTTAGTAAGTCCAATTATTATTCCTTCCTCCTTCCAGATTGAGACCTAGGGGGCCTGCTGGAATAAGAAAGAGACCATATGCCCCTTCATCAACGCTCCCTCAATTATGCAAAGAGAAACTGCAAAATGTCTACTCTAGAAAGAGTTCTTTCCCATCAGTCTCCATCTGGGGGAAGGGATAAGGCTTAATTATAATTATGGTAAGGGCAGTACAGGAGAGATATAAAGTGTCAAAAGAGTGAATTGTGGGATGTGTTAGTGTGAGACCATCATGTTGGGCCCATTTGTGACCTGTCTCTGCTGCCAGGGTCACTCTGTTTACGTGCTGATCAGATGATGTCTGGAGTGGCTGAAGACAAAGGCTGTCTAACATCAACGTCCCAGTCATTTTGTTTCCTTGGTATTTCACTGCATCTTCCATGGTGGATGCTTTCTGGTGGGATTTACCATAAGATACAGATTTCTTTGTGCCCACACATGTATATTTATCCATATGTCTTCATTATCTCTAGTCTTTCAAACTTTTTCCTCCATGCTTCAAGAAACCAGTCAGAAATATATTCTCACCTTCAGCCACTGAAATGGGAGTGTATCCAAGTTGGTGGATAAGGACTGGGTCGACTGTGATGAAAGGAAGTAGTATGAAGTTTTCGGCTTATACCTCCTATCCTAAAACAAAAACACACACACACACAACCACACATACACATTTTTCTATAAGCATCTCCTCCCACTCTTCTACCCACTGAAGTTAGGCTGTGGCAGCATCCTACAGGAGTAGGATGGAAGTGACACATTCAAAATCACAAAATTGGTAGAGATATGAAAATTGAGTAGCATCCACGTTAAGAAACTTGCCAAAGTCACTAAGCTATTAAATGGCGGTCCTAAAACCTAGGATGAATGGAATAACCATCAATAAAGTGAGATTCAGGTCTCTAGTGCCCTAAGTCTACCTCTACCCTCACATCCACTACATGCTTTGTGGAAGGTGTTCTCGTAGAGAAGAAAGATCACAGCTTTGAAGTTTGGCAGATTTGAGTTCTAACTGACTCTACCAATTTCCAAACATTTGTCTTTGAGCAAACTCTCAGGCCTCATTTTTCTCCTCTGTAAAATAGAATTAATTCTATCTGATTTATAAGATTGATAAGATATTTAAATTTGCATAGACAACAGCAGCTAGTACACTTTGAGCACGTTGTAGAAACGTAACAAATATTCATTTCCATCTTAGGAAGATACGATTATGATGGACAGAGCTACTTTTTGAGTCTCCCAAGTCAGTGAGCAGCCTATCAAACAGGGCCCTTACCTAATCCCATGGCTAAACTAAGGCTTTATTGTACATCAGCCTCAAGGTTGCCATTTGGGAAGGCAATTATATTGATAGCAATTAATTTCCTCAGTCCTGGCTTTCCTGTTAATTATTCTGAAAACATACCCACAGTCTGTCAATAAGCCTGCTTTCAAAATTAAAATTGTAGCAATTTTTCATCCTTAATAAAGACTCCTTCCTCTTTCCTCCCTTCTGTTTCACAATTGAAAACATCTTAATTCTTGAGAATTTAAAAAATGTGGGAAAACAGGCTGTATAGTCTTCCTTTATAACAACATAAATTTCTCTCCCTAATAATTGCTCCCTAAAGAAGAAAATGACCTCTCCTTTATCCATTTGGTGCAGACCTTTTACATTCTCTATCTTGCTCCATGTGCACACCAAAGTTCCATGTAAGTGATTGATAACTTGTTATCCTCACAATAGACATGAAGAAAGCGAGGCTGAGAGAGGTTGCCTCCCTTGATCAAGATCACATGGTAAATGTGAGAGTGAATATTTGAGCCGTAGTTTGTCTGATATCAAAATCCATGCTTTTTCTCCATGCATGTGTTGCTTATGTGCCATTTCTACCTAAAATCACACACACACAAACACACCCCACTCATGTTTATGCATGCATACAGACTTTACTGCCTCCTATTTCTGGTCTATTGTTAACAGAAGGAAGTAACTCTCTTCTCCATCAGCTTCTATCCTCCATGTCTAAAGTCATTGTCTCCCATTAACCTCACTGAATACCCAGGAAACGGTAGTTGTGAATGAAGCTTACTTATTTTCTTCATGGTATTGAAGAAAGTTATTTGCAGATTAGACATCTTAGGGACTTATCTCAGCACTGTCACTGATTTGCTTTGTGACTTGGGAAAGTTACTTTTCTCACTGACCCTTGGTTTTCTCACCTCTAGAACAAGAAGTTGTACAGGACAATCCTCCAGGTCTCTTCATCTCTTTGTCTATGACATTTTGCCTTTGTGATTATGATGTGTGCCAGCCACATCTCCATACTTTGGGACACGCCATCACAGATCAGTGGCATGCATCTTTCTCACCCCTCATTCCTGCTGGAGGGCAAAACAACATTTCTTTTTCCCCTTTCCTGATAGTGCAGGAAGGTTAAAGGTTGGAGGAGCTTCTTTTCTCACCGACTCTATTTTCAAAGAAAGAAAGAGTTTCTTCTATGTAAAGAAAGTGAAGTCCATTTATTTAAAAATACCTTCCCCAAATATATTATGTATCATATCATGTATCACATACATATTTTTTCTAAATATGTAGAATCCCATTTCTACTGACAAGTCATCTTTCCTTCAAAGATTTCTGACGGGCAAGGCTGAGTCAACACAATTTCAATGAGAGCAAAGTCTAGCTTTTTCCGGTTCCACTGTAGAGGAAAGAGGTGTTGACAGGCAGCTCTTGGTTTCCATTGTGGTTTTAGTTCTGAAGGTGAAGGAAGGAATTGCTGGGATCTTGAGGTCATTTTTGTCTCAGCTGAGAACCATCTCCCTGACCAGCCAAATGAATTTTCATTACTAGAAAAGTATGCAAATGTCTTTTAGACACATCTAATACTTTAAAGTGCCTTTGGATCATATTTGGAGCCAAATTCTGAAAAATAATGCAGTATATCAAAATACTTTCTGTTTCCAAAGGGGAGAATAAATGATGATTCCCAATATTCATGTTGAAAGTTGTTCTCTAAATGGTAATGAGGCATCACTAGGTAGACGTTTGCTAGAAATTTGGGAAACAAAATACTTCTGTGCCGTGCAACCTAAGAGCACAATGACTGCGAGGAAGAGAGGCTAATCTGAAAGCAGAGGTACCCAGCACACCCCGTAAAAGTAAAGCGTGGAGGAAATGATCAAGACTTGGCCATATCTGGTGAGCCTCAGACTGGGCAGAGTCTGAGACATCACTGTATTCCTAAACAAGGAAACTAGAATAAAAATGCTCCCGTTTAAGTTTCTGTATTACTGTCCTTGTCCCAGTCTTTTGCCAATGTACCAGGAAGAAAAATAACAGTGGAAGAAACGGGCACAACATTCCTCTCAATATAGGAGACTCACCGTATGATAGGAAGGTCCATGCCACAGTGAGGCTCTAGACCCGTGTTCATTGACCCAGGGCCCTGGAGCAGGATGCAACCTACACAGCTGTGTGCAGCAGCCCTGGACTCTCAGAGGTGCCATGTTTTCTCTTGAATTGGGACCTTTTTCCAGCCTAGAGTCCTCTCTACCCCTTCTCTAGCCTTTTACTGGTGTGCTGCACACTCTTCTCTTAGGTGTCTGCTTAACCATTACTTCTTGGGACCGCAGCCTGCATTAGATGCCTGCTTTAGGTTTCTCCACCTCACCACTCATAACTGAGCCACAGTTGCCTATTCTTTGATCCTCCCCATGATCTAGGGAACTCCTAGAGGCCACTGTTTTTCTCATTTTTTTTTTCTTTTCTGCTATCCATGGTGCTGAGCACAGAGCGGGCACCTGGTAAATCTGTGTAGCAGGAATGAGGGAAAAGGTGAGCAGAGCAGGGAAAGAGAAAAAGGAAGAAAAGGGGAGAGAGAGAGAAAAAGAATGTTGGAGAGGAAGAAAGAGACAAGGAGAGAGAAATAAAAAGAGAGAGTGAAGGAAAGGAGAGAGAAGAGAGAGAGAGAGATGAGAACAGATCTGCTGCCCAGGAGGTGGAGCTGGGCTTCCCTGCATCTTCACATGCCTCCTGGCCTCCTCTCCTCTCTCCACCTCCTGGGCAGCAGATCTATTTCTCATCTCATGGTCACACCTCATCTAGTCCTAGTCTGTGGATCCAACAGAACAAAACCTTTTCATCTGTGAGAAACACACAAATCAGAATCTCCCTTTTCTCTTCTCCTAGAACTATATTCTAGGATTTCCATCAACAAAGTCAAAACCCAAATCTGAGGAGTAAGCTCAAACCAGCAAGACCCCTTGCCTTGGAGGTCTCCTCATTTAAGTTTACTAAGCTCCTCCCAGCACACAGAGAGCCAGGAGGATGCTGTAGGCAATGTGGGCTGCAGAATGAATTGTTTCCCAGAGCTTATTAAAAGTGTGTCCTTGGGGAAATGCCCTCTTTCTGCTGTAGTAGGGGCTCACGGTCTTGCTTTAGGGCCTCTTGTTTATGGCATGTTCTGGAAAATGGTTCTTGGTCTGGAATTTCCTACTAGGCCAATTCACTTGGTTGAGAGAGAAATTCACTTGGTTGCTAGAGGGCTGAGAATTGAATTTAAGTTTTTACTTTAACTTGTGAGTTTTAATTTATAGCAACATTACCTTGGGGAGCTTGCTTAAAATGAGCAATCCTAGGTTCCAGCCCCATAGACTCTTACTCAGTGGGTTGGAGAGGGGTCTGGAATTCTGCCTCCTGCTTACTTCTGATACAGGGTCTCAGGACCCTTTGGGAGAAGCCTGACAGAGGAGGGAGGCTTGGTCAGCAGCTCTCAGTGCAGTGAAAACCCTTTGCTTGCTGACCTTGGTTCCACCATGAGCAGGAAAGAGGATGGTGAAACTTCCAGCCACATAGTTTCTGGAGAGGGGGCACTGACCATATTTTACTTGGTGGCTAGCCCTTGGTGGGTTTGGAGTATCCAATTTAGGTCTTAATTTTGTTTCTTCTAGAATTTTTCCTTCTTGCTAGGGGCTCCATTTCTGGAAATTGGGTCACATTACATTCTTATTACCTTCTAAGGTGGCTCCACAAGGTGATAGACACCACTCCCTCCAGTGAGGACACAAATGGTATTTTGTGAAATAACAACTCTGAACAGGGCTGGCTTCTTCCTGGGAAGCTACAACCTAGGCAGTAAATTAGAAACTTTGTCAGAGAAGGTGGGTAGGAGGACAAGATGCTGAAGATTCCTCTGGTGGTCCATAAATGTGCATTGACAAGGGCAGACTGCAGAATGTCAGCTGAGCCGGGAGAGGCGGGTGGCAGGGTGGGAAGGAGGGAAGGTGAGTAAAGACAGCAGGAGCTGGATACTCTGCTTCCTTTCCCCTTTCAGCTACTGAGTGGCTGGGGGAATGTGGTGTCAGCCTTCTGGCTCTCAGGGATTCTGTTTGCTTTTACAGAAATGGAGAACGTACTGCTGGCACCCTTGACCCCCACCCCATAGCTGCAATGTGAAGGGTAAATGCCATGACACATACGGTAGCACCTTTAGAAACCCAAGCAAAAGTCTCCCAGCAACTGATTTCATACAGCAACTTGAAGGGTGCAGAATCGGCCACCCCAAAATACGCTACTTTGGCACACAGATTATTTTGGGATGAAGGCCCTTTTAAAAAGCCAGCAGGTGCAAGAAGGGTGCTCTAACCCTCCCTGTTATCTTCCTGAAAGCAGGAGAATAACCCCCATATGGAAGATGGCCTCCCTGTACCAGAAGAGAAAGAACATTCTTATCATCAAGGACAGGAAGTTGAGACCAAGAGAATTCTGTACAAACAGACCTTGTTAAAATCATTCTTATCTTCCTTTAGCCTCCCCAAACAGTTTACTTTTACACAATTTGCCACTTCTTTGAGTCTTCATTTCCTTATGAGGACTTATAAAAAACTTCAATTAAATACATTTGCATGCTCTCCCCCTGTTAATCTGTCATCAGTCAAATTCACAGGCCCAGCTGAAAAACTCTAAGTGTGAAGAGAGAAGATTTTGCCTTCCCTACACATAATAAGCAGCACAATCGCCATGGAAGATTATGTCCTGTGACATTTCTAATGCTTGCATTTCCAGCTGCTACCTGTCCTTCCTTCCTATACATTTCCAGGTGCTGTGTCCCTGCCTGGAAGGTCAGCTCACAGCTTCCATTGTCTCTCAGCCTAGAGTTCTGTTTTTCTACATTTGGCTTCTCAGAAGCAATCCATTTTTTGTTGTTATTTTCTCATATTCCATACTCTTCTCCTCTCCTGCTTTGTTTCCCATATTCTAGAGATGGCTGCTCAATTGGTGAGTTCTTCAATAAATACCTTCTAAAAAATCATATGCCCTTCCACAGTCTATTATTTAGTCCGTTCTTTATTGCTTCATTTCTCTACAAAAACCAAGTGAGGCGACTTGTCAAAGTGCAAGGTCTTGACTCCTGGGAAACCAGACAGAACATTCCTCCAAAGCACTGCAACCTCCAGTCTAGAATGGTCTAGACCATTCTCTCAACGCATCTGCCATACCACATCTGCTCCTGCCACCCAGACCCTTCTGCCTATCCCAGGCCCAGAGTATTCCACTTGCTCTTCCCTCCCTTCTCCAAGTAGCACCAAGGCTCCCTGCCCCCTTCATCCATGTGGATCTCAGCTCAAATGTTTCCTCTTTAGAGAGTCTCCCCTTGATTTCTACATCTTACACAGCTCTCTCATTATTTGACATCCCTCTACCCTGCTTCATTTCTCCTTCAGAGCACTTTAACTGGTGATTCTCAAACCTAGCTGCAATTTAGAATCACTTGGAGAGCTGAGTAACTGCCTAGGTTCCCAAGCTCTAATCCCTGATTTGATTTAATTGCTTGTGATAGAGGAGCATGGCATTTTTTTAAAAAAGCTCTCCAGGTAATTCTTACATGGAATCAGGGTTGAGAAATTCTAGCTAACCATTGTTATGTATTTACTATTTGACTCAACTATTAGAATAACCATAGACTGCAAATAAATAAAGGCCACAAATTCCTTCCAAAACTGTATACCTGCCATTTACAATGTATCTTTGATGCATCTCCCATCAAGAGATGAAGTACCTTTTACATCTGCACTGGCCTTGTGAATTGATTTGACCAGTAGAATGCTGAAACACAACACTGTAGAACGTCTGAGGGAGCCTACTGGAAGGAGAAGGGCTATGCGGAGCAGAGATAAGCTGTCTCCCCTGAGGCCCTTCGACCAACCAGCTGATAGCTAGCACCAGCTAGGAGTCAGGCCTTCTTAGACCACACAGTCCCAGATAAGGTGCCACATAACTGCAGGTGCATGAATGGACCCAGGTGAAACCAACAGAAGACCAGCTCAGCTGAGCCCAGGCCCAATTGCTGACCCACAGAATTGGAAGTAAATGGTTATTGCTTTAAGCCATTAGGTTTTGGTGCCACTTGTTATGCAGCAATAAACTGACATAGAATGTAGGTCTCATGAGGACAGAGACTCTGTGGGGTTTTGGGGTTGTTTGTTTGTTTTTGCTATTCTGTCCCCATTCTCTAGGTCAGTGCCTACCAGAGCACGTGGTAGGTTCTCAACTGCTATTTTCTAAATAATTCAATTAAATATCTGATAAGCCTTTACAAATAGCTGTTTTGCACTTGCTAAGAGTCTGGTTGGCATCATGGGAGACTTCTCTAAGTACTTAGAGTCAGGTAATGAGAAAGAATATGACTCCTTTTCTCTTCCCCAAGAAATCTCTTAAACTGCTGCAGTGAAGCTTTCCTTTCTCAGTGGGTCATTTCATAAAAGGGTTGTTTAGCATAAATCTTTGCTGATTCAGGAAATCTTTTTTTTTTTTTTTCTCCTAACTCTTCAGTTTAAACACTCCTTAGTTCAGAGATACTTTAGAAATTCACTGCTTCCTTCAGTTCTCCCTTGAGAGGAGCATCAAGGTAGCCTGGGATGAGAGGACACCATTCTGAGCAGGTGGGTGGGATGGGAGTGGAGCTGAGGGCAGTGGAGTAAAAGGCATTTGCAAAACAACAACAACAAAAACTGGCAAACTGGTGACAGTGGTTTTATTCCAGTTTCTGTTATAAGTAGACTGGGTATTTTGGTAATAAGCTCTATTCAGAAGCAAAAGGACTGTCATTGTAAGTCCCAGTGCAAAGAGAAACTAAGAGAGGGCTAATGGGGTGTAATGGGGTGGCCTAACCAAGAATTGTCTGCTGAGCTGGAGAGCTTTTTGAGTCCAGCTGTCTACAGCTGGGTTCTCCCTTAAGCAGACTCTGAAACTAAGATTTGGGTGATCCCAGGAAACACAAGTCGGGAAGTGTGGAGGTGACATAGGAAAGGGAAGGAGACCAACAAAAGATGTGTTGATGAGTAGGTTACTGTGTGGGCAACTGGAGCTCAGTCCTGTCGGGGACTCTGGCAGACGGTAGAGAACACACTTATGAGTTGTCCTGCTCCAGGAAGCAAGGAGGCTGACGTAGACATCCACCTATTTTGGGCCTGCTCTAAGTAGAAGTCTTGCCTACTCCTGCAGTCAGAGCAAGCACTCAGAACAGGATGGAACAACAGTGAGTACACAAACCATGAGGGAAGAAGTGACAGTGTCTGCTATAATGACCCATAGTCTCCAAAAGAGCCCATCCCAAGCAATGCAGCTCCTGAAGGGAACTGGGTAGCTGGCGGTTGGGATCTGCCAGGCCCTGGAAGCCTGTGTCTAGGCATTTGCCCCAGACTTCCCCACAATGGCCACTCTTCTCAAGATACGTCTTCTTCCTAAGGGTACTTGTCTCTAGATCTTAGAGCTTTCTTAGGGTGGCTTCCTCTGAGTGGACGGTAGAAGGAAGTAATGGCAATGTCATATTTGATACAACAGACAATGCTTATTGAATGCCACTGATGTGCTAGACAAAGATTATACCATTTCATTCTCAAGAATGCTATGAGAGACATTGTCATGAAACATCTTTTGTATCTGATAGAACAGGCACAGGGGGGTGAAATAATTTTCCCAAATCACACAGTTAGATGTAAGAGTTGAAATCTTAGCTCTGTCCTTTGATACCTCCGCACCCTTGACCACTACCCTTGACCACTACTCCCTATAATAGGGAAAATTATAAAGAGTTTTTGGGCAGATACAAATGGTATTCTGGGATGGTCTCTGAGTAGCTAGATGACTTTGGATAAGTCATTCAACTTTTTTTTTTTTTTTTTGAGACAGGATTTGCAGAGCTGGTAGATAAATAATCTTAGGACATCTTTCAAGATTTCAGCTCAGAACCACTGAGTCAGCCATTAACTGACATTATGGCAAATAGTTACTCATTTATTTGCTCATTATCTTTCTCTCTCTACTGGAATGTAAGCTCCAAAAAATGTATTTTGTTCCCTGCTATATCTATCTGTATATCACAGTGCCTGCCATGTAGTAGGTGCTCAATAAATACTTGTTAAATGAATGAATACATTATACGCTAATTTCATAGTTTCATTATCAGAGCAGCCATCTCATTTCTAAGCTATTTGGAGGCACTTCACTCCCTTCTGCCCCCTCTCCACAAACACACACCACCACTACATTTTATCCTCATGAGACTTATACTTAACTTGTCAGAGGGCACATATGAAACCATTAAGCACTTTAGGTAACCCACATAAAAGCAGGGTCCTTATATGTTGTGGACTCTATGGAGTTACGATCTGAGAACCCAGTCTAACACATAGATATTACAAAAGGAAGCTCAATTTTTACGTATGTATCTTAAAGAACATAAAAGTTGATAGAATTCATAACCTATAAGCCATGTTTCTGATAAGCACCTTTCCTCTCCTTCTTTTCCACCTGCGATTACTCTGTTATTGCTAAAAGTCTTTCTTGATGTCCAACCTATTTGACATTTCTGTCTTCCTCTTTCATAACCCCCAGGCCTACGTTAGGTGGACTGCCTGAGCCTAGTTGCCTAAGTCTTCTGATCTTCCCTTCAGTTTCTCTAGTATGCTATCACTTGCTAGCTGTGTAGCCTTGAGTGTGTTACACAGATGTTGCCTTACCTTTCTTGTATATAAGGAGGGCATTTACTCCTATAGGGAAGGGACTATGAAGATTAATGAGCTCATACTTATAAGATGCTTCCAACAGTGCCTGGTACACAGGAAGTGCTTAATAATCTTAACTGCTAGTAGTAGTAGTAGTAGTAGTAGTAGTAGTATTCACAGTAATATTATCACCTGATTGTACACCACTAAGTACTAGAGAATCAACCAACTAAAATGGGAAGTCTAGAGACAGCAAAGAGAAGGGATGAATCTTCTCGCTCTTTTTTGTTGTGTATGTGTATGGGAGAGTTGGGTAGAGGGAAAGGTGGAAGCCTCATTACAAAATCCTGCACACATAGACACCAGGTGCTACAAGGATTTAGGTACTAGGAGATTTCTCTTCTCTCTTTACTGTAGCTCATGGTGTCTATTTTCAGTTCTGTCTATTCTTTCAAAAGAGGCTTTTTGGACCACCTACCTTCAAATATTTTAAATCTTCATTGAATTCTGTCCTGAGACTCTGCTTACATGCCCTGACCTTGTTTTTTGATTTTCTTCCTCTGTTTTTATAGCTTTTTTGCTGATCACAGGGTTGAGTCTCTTAGACATTCTGAAGGTCTCTTCTTGGCAATATTCTCTCCATGTGACACCCAAAACATCATTGTAAGCTCTACATGGCATTGGGGAAAGGTAGGATGAGGCCTAATCCAGGCTGTTTAATTTTCACTCATGGCCCACATTCTACCAGTGACAGGCCACAGGGCAAACCTCACAGAAGTAATCACTTCTATAGGGCCAGCTGCCTGTGTCTACTGTCCTCCACCCTCACTGATGACGCCCACCAGACACTGGTGTGAATTCTGTGTGCACAGGGAGATGGGCCAAGAGAGCCAATTTCATTTGAACCCAGGGTAGAGATCAGGTGAATCTCAATTTTGAAAGAAATTTAAGTGAGTTTGTTTGGGCTCTGATTCTAATTTGCTACTTGGAAGCAATTCAATAGGATGTAGCATTTCGGGTTTAAAAGATATACTCAGAAGAGGGGCTAGGATTTTTGTGTTTTGCGCCTTGAATATCTGTTTTCTCTGTTTATAGGATTTCTTTTTCCAATCACATTCTTCTCATAACGCAAATACAGTCTGATTTAGAAAGGAAGGGTCCTTATTTAAAAAACCCAAACTCACAAAAGAAATTGTGAAGTGTTGATTTGCTTCTATATTTTATTCTCAATTTTAAAAAGGAACTGCTAAAGCTGCAAATTCTCTTTCTAAGCACCTTACTCCTTGTTGAAGTCTTACAGGAGTTACGGTTGTGTGGAGCAAAGAGGAAGAGAGAAACTGAAATCTAAGGCTGTGGCTTGGAACCACAGCCAACAGAAGCTCAAAATGAAGTTAAGGTGGAAGTGTGTTTGAATTTTAACTTAATGCAAAGGGAAAACGCAGTGAATTCACAGGGAGAATTTAATACACATTCTTGTTAATCTTTCAAAGAGAGGCTGAAATTCATTCACTGACTCAAAAATAGGTATTGAATGTCAACTAGCTGTAATGCCCCCTTGAAGGTATTAATGACCTGGCGATACATAAAACAGGCAAAACTCTCCCCCCATAAAGTTGACATTCTAGGGTATGTAGACACACACATATGAAAGGATCTACAAAAAACATCTATACACTTTAAAGAAGCAGCACAAGAAAGACTACCTGGTTCCCACTTTCCAAATGAGGACATAGAACGTTTAACTGAAAAGGATCTCCTGATCCCTTTTCAGTCAAACCCTTCCGCATGTCCCCAGGCCCAAAGATCATCCTGGTGAGTAGAGGAATCATGCCCTTGCTTTGCATTACAGTTTCACAACCTACACACTGAACATGTGATGTTATTTTATTTAGTTTTTCATTTTTCAGTGTCATATAAATGGACATATGACTTACATTCTGTTGTGACTTCTGTGGCTCTATATTATGTTTTGGGGTTGATCTTCAGAGATGCCTGGACTTGGAGTTCACACATTGTCCTTACTGGGTAGGATTACATGTATGACTATCCCACACTTTATGTGTCTATTCTATTATTGATATATTTGGGTTGTTCCATGTAAAATATATATCATGATCAAGCTTTGTTGATCATTCTTAAAACTGTCTCTAGGTTCCCATATGTAAGAGTCCCTGCAGGAAAAGAATTTCTGGGTCCTTTTCTATCTACTTTCTAGAGGACAGAACCTCTTCTCTCAGATGCCTGTTGTTGCCTTTTACAGAGTGGGTGGTCAAAGTTGGTTTAAGGAGCAAACTAAAAGGAACCTGGTTAATGATGAATTTCATGAGTTTCTGATTCAATTTTGCTTTGGCAAGAAAAAATAAAATGCAAATGTAGTCATTCATGGCTTTCAATTTCTAAATAAGAGGAAAGCTTTCTGAAGAAGAGAATATGAAAGGAACAGTTCTTCAAAATGGGTAGAATAAACCTAAGTCACTGTGGTATCAAGAAAGAACATCAGACTGCAAACTTCATGAAGGCTGGGACTAGGTGTTCTCACAGGTGGCAGCAATAATGAGAACAATGTCCATATAATGGGTTAGCATTTAATTATGGGTTAGCAATTAATTAAAGGGGATGTGTAAGAGGCTTAGTCCTATGCCCACCATGCAGTAAGAGACGTGTCCAGTCTTATTTCCTCCTCTGCATTTCAGCTCTTCGACTGACAAGCTCTGTTACCTTTAATGGCTTGCTTGGTCTCCCTGTAACTCAGTTTCTTCATCTGTGAAATCCCATCCATGAAAGCAATCCAAAGAGCCAGGTGTCACAGTTTAAAGAGGAAATGAAGTTCCCAGCTATTTCAGAGTGATTGTCAGTGATGGGAAGCTGGGAGAATCAGCAAACCAGCAGAAGGAAAATGTATCTCTTGCTGGTATGTCAGCACAGGCTGTAAGGACAGACAAGGGGCAGATCAACATACAGCATCAACCATCTTATCCCTTATAGGCTACTTTAAAAAGACCTTCACATTTCTTTGAGTCAAGAACAGCCAGACCAAGTGGTCCTTTCCATCCTGGCACCTGGATGGAGGGCTCCAGAGTCCCTTAGGCCTTGGGTACTGGGCTGAGATTTCTGGCAACAGCAGTGGTAACAGACTGCAGGTTTCAGGCAGCTCAGAGGCAACCTATGCTAAAACCATCCGTGTAGCCAGATAATAAGGAAGGGATTACATGGATTGATGAGGCCAAAGGAAGGATTCTGGCAGAACAAAGTGGGATCTAGAGGCCTTTCTAGGTCATGCAGAGCATTTCAAATTCACGATCCAGGTCAAATGCGGCTGCCAAGGTTTTCTGTTGGTATGGCTCCTGCCAGTAAAGAGGAATAACCCTGGCTTACTTGCTGCCTATGCCCAGTAGAGTAATCCATTCTGAGATGCAGCATCGATGAACTCCAAAGCCCCCATTGTCCTTGCAGAGAGAGGCCAGCAAATCCTTTCTTTTCAGGGGAATTGTGTCCCTGGCATCTCATGGTAAGTGCCATTCACTGACCAGTCTATCAGGAGGGCTGCGTGTTGGCTCAGAGGATTCCTGCCCACTGGAAGCTCAGAGGATGGGTCAGAAAAGCACTCTTAGTCTCAGAATATCTTGGGAGCTTCACAGATGGGACATCTTGGCCTTACAGTTGCTCTTTAGACATTGGCTGCATTTGGAATAAGCAACAGAAAAGCTTGGCTTTCAAAGGGCAGCCAAGACATGGCAGAGAGGCTCTCCAGATGGTGGCAGAACAACCAGCAGCAATCCCAGCATGGGCTCTGGTGGCTCAATTCACTTAGATATACCAGATCACAAGGAACTAAGAACACCAATCTTCTGTTGCCCAAAATCTCTGGAAAGTTTGGATAGGTTCTTTCCTTAGGATAGAGAAGGAAGCTGTTTCTTTAGAGCTTTCTGAGGCTGCTATGGAGAGAATGGGGCAATGCTTCTTCAGATTGTTCAATGAAGTTTACGGCTATTTACAGGAAAAAGCATCTAAAAAGGTGAGAGGAAGCACTCTTGCTCTGCATCAAAGTCTCTTTGGTCTTCAGGCCTGCTCTGGTATTTAGCTCTCTCACCCCCAGGCCTCTACAGGACTTGATGGTCCCAGTCCAGAATTGTTTTCCCCTAACCTCTCCTATGCTGTGAGTCATTCTTGTGGACCTCAATACCCAAACTCCCTAACCTTCTTCCTCCAGGAAATGGTCCTCCAGCACTGCCCTGAAGCCTGCCTATAGGAGTAGGTAATATACACTTGGCATCTTTAGCTATGTGTGCCTGACCTAGGAAGTGAGACAACAGCAGGGAAAAAGTGGGCCATGATCTTGAGGATTAGAGAGTGGTGAGAATTCTTGTTCTGCCACTTACTAACCGTGCATTTTGGGCATGTCACTGAAGGATAAAGAAGAAAAAGACTCAAGTGCTTCATTGATTATCGTGAGGATTTAAATATATTTTTTTGAGAGAAAATGGAAGGGAAGAGATGGGGAGAGAGAACAAGCTAAGCACAGTGCCTAAGTACCTACTGAGTAGTAAGTGCTTGATAAGAAGGAGCTCTTATTATTATGATAGGAAAATGCTCATGTGCACAGTTTTTTAAATAAAATTTTAAATGATTTCAATAGAACTCTAGGTTAAAAGATCTGATCACAGATCATCAGATCCAATCACTTTATGTTTTAAATTAGGAAAGTGGAACTAAGTCCCAGGAGAAGTGACCTCCCTGTGGTCACCTAGTTACCTAGGGGCAGAGCCACTGCTGAGAACTAGGGCTCCTGACCCCAACGCCCTCTCTCCCTGGCTGTTTGCCTTAGAAGGAGTCACACAGACCTCACGGTATCACCTACCATCTGGTAAATGAGAGTGGTTGGCAAGAGATCTCCTTACATTGCAGGGAATAGAAAATTGCTCAATTCATTTCCTTGTAGACAGTAGTGAAAATCTCATTCAGGAGAAAAATGGGAGTATGTGGATGATCAATCGATGTCATCACAATGTACCTAACAACCCTCAACAGACAGCCTTGGGGTAATGAGCTGTCAGGTCTGTTGGGCTCTGGTTGTGCCGGACATCTTCTGTTCTCAACCTTCTCCACCCTGCTCCCTGTCCTTGAAGGCTGACCAATGTGGATCATGCCAACAGGCTTCCTGGCCCCTGGGGTCTGGTTTGGTTCAACCAATCAGGAGCCCTGGCAGGACATCAAAGAGAGGAAGGGAAATGAAGATGGAGAATTACATTCCTTTTCCCTCCCTGCGAGGTTACCTATGGCTGGCCATGTCCCTCAACACAAGGTCATTGCCCCTCACTTGATCATCTGGGTGTTCTAGATGACTCTCTTCTTCAGGATTCCCACAACTCTTCCTCCCCTTGTCCTTTTGGGCTTAGGGGTGATGATGTCTCTGTTCTTATTAACCCTGGGATATTATCATCCCCTGTGGCTTCCCTATATGCTATCCACACCTTGTAAATAAACTATCCTTGAATTATCCTGAGTATACTATCTGCTTACTTTCAGAATTCTAATTTATATACCAGTAATCAACTTACCTTAAACCAAGATCCAGCTATAGGCCCCCAGGAGATGTCCTGTGTTGGCTAGGGAAAGAATTCCATATCAAATAATCCTGTCTTTCTGAATATGCTCCCTTTCTTGATATCTCCCTTATTTAGCCCTTCTTAAGGGTTTTGCTGATGGTGGCAATGGAGTCTGACTCTTCCATGTTGTGAGAGAAATTCATGTCTTACAAATGGCAGGTAAAGGTGAAAAGAGGGGGGCCTACCTCAGTCTCTATTTATCTTGTGAACTTTATGGGGCCTCTTTTGGTTTTCTGACCTAAGCTGAGCTTCAGAAAAGCAACCTGAAAAGCCATTAATTGTAGTAGTTTTATAACTAATTCTAACCCTAAATCCATTTTCAATAGTTAGGAAAACTGACTTCTTGAGATACAGAGATAGGATCAGTTGAAATATAAACCCTTATTAGAGTTTATGGTAAATCTAGGAGCCAATCTCATGTTTACAGTCCTTGCAATTTTCTTACTCTATATTTTCCTGTTTCATCTTACAATAAACATTAGATAGTAAGCTCTCTGGGGACAGAAAAGATACTTTTGTAAAATTAATTTTTTTAAATTTACAGTCACTAAAGTCAGGCACTAAACTGGACATGGAAGATGCAATGCTTACTAAGAAAGATGTGATCACTCTAATCAAAGAACATATGGTGTAGCCCTGGGTAAATTATGGCTGCAAGCCAACTGCCTGTTTTGTCAATAAAGTTTAATTGGAACACAGACGTGACCATTTGTTTATACAATTTGCTTTCTGGCTGCAAGGCCAAGTTGAGTAGTTGCAACAGAGATTAACTATCTGTAGAGCCTGTAATATTTACTACCTAACCCTTTACAGCAAGTTTGCTGACTCCTGGTCTAGGCATATGCCTTCCCATTACCTGGCACGCACTAGGTACAAGTTTTTTTTTGTACAAACAGATTATATTTTCTACAGTTTTACAGTTAGATCAACAGATTATTTGCAGCTGAAAAGTATCACCACTTTCCTGTTAATAGGAGATAATCCTTAGTGGATTATTTTTAATCTTTGCCTCTTAAATAATTTGCTGAAATTTCTGGATGCTGTTGACATAAAACAATTTTTTTCTTTTTTTTGGTGGATCAGTGTGAATTCAATACACCTGTGCCACTGTGCAGAAGTTTCAAAGGGGGAAATATTCTGAGGCAGAGGGTAGAAGGAAAGGATTGAATAGAACCTTGATTGCTCCCATTCCAGGATGTGTCATCTGGTTTTCTGCTGCTCTTAGCCTTCTCTAAATGCACTTCTGCTGTGAATTTCTTTCTAACATTTTGCTCATAAATGTGTGAAGAAAATCAATAGGCTTAGAAATCTCTTTTAACCATTTCCCTCTTGGTATTTAACTGCAAGTGAGTAGGGCAACATTGTAAATATTCTGGGGAAGAGAAAAAGGGTTGACAGTTGCTACTTTGGTTTACTCAGTGCCTAAAGCTGGCTTATATGTACTCTTTTGGGCCACAAATGCAAAATATTGTGAATAAAAATTACTCCAATCAAGGGTAGCCTTATAACCTTTGGTTATCTCAGTTTATTTGCATGATCCATTCAATGTGGAAGAAATTCACAAAGGCCCTGCTATGTTCTAGGCACTGTGATCATCCTAAGAAAATATAGCAATGATGTAGCCTACAATATCTTATTCAGAGGATTTACAATCTAGTAGAGAAGGGTAAAAAAATGGCTACACACACACACACACACACACACACACACACACACATATATATATATATATATAAATAAAACAGCAGTGTGATTTAATTGCCACACATAGTTTAAGAGGACTGGAAAATCCAGAGGAAGACAGAATTAATGAGAGATGGAAATAATGCAGGAAATTTTTTGGTATTGGACTAAGGCCTTGGAAGAAGAAGAAGAGAGGAGGATATTCCAGGAGATGTAACAGTATAAGCAAAGGTAAGGACTTAGGTTGCGCAGTTATATGTGGTTGGATTATAGAAAACCCACTGCTTGGTAAAGAGGTAGGAAAAGTCATCCAGGATCTTAAACATTAGTGTAAAAAGTCTGGACTTAAGTTTGTAGGCAATAGGGAACCATTACGTTTCTGAGGATAGGATTGGCATGCTTGAAGCTTCTCTGTAAGACTGCGATGGTAGCTATCACAGTGATATAACTGATTGGGGGATGAGACATTGGAGGTGTGGAGGCCACGTAGATGGGGATACTCCAGGTGGGGATAAATACTTACAGTCCTCCAGGTGGAGGTAAATATGGTTATAGGAGTGGACTTCCTGTGGAGATACATGAGGCAGGCTTGGCACTTGTCAGAATATGAGGGAAAAGGAGATGATGGTGACTTAGTGTCTAGAAGCAAGGGCTTCAATATAGAGAGAAATTCAATAATATGTACCCCAATTCTGATTGCAGCCAAGATGGACCTACTAATCATGATGTATCAGTCCAAAACAAAACCTATTTCTAGACCTTCTATACTGATCTGTCAGGCCCCAATTTAAGAATGCCCCTCCCCCAAGAATAATTTTTCATAGATAGAAACAGGTCTTGTTTATATTTGTGAATCAATTACAATGTGAGTAATTGTAGAAAAATTGTAGGAAAAAGCCAGTATCTTTTATGCTTTTGTTATTCACTAAATATTCTAGTACAGCACTAGGCATACAGTAAATGATACGATATGAGTGCAGAATAATTCATCCTGATAGACAATCTCTGAAACATTAGGTCATGCACACATCGAAGCTACCTGCCTGGAATGATGAGCTCTGGACAGAAGAGGTCCTAACCAGATATCCATTAGGTCCATCTGGATGTATGTCAGGAGAGTTATTTTAAAAGGCCCCAAATGAAGAGTCTTTACAATAGTAAAGAGTGATTTTCAGGGGACTAGGAATGGGGCTGCCTAGATGGGCTGTTGCGGTGATGACTTTCAAGCACTTTGGGCAGGAGTGAATATGTTGGGCAGAGTTGCATGGTGACAGAATTGACACATATAAGACCAATTCTGGTTGATTTAAATCAAAGGTGAGGAATTTTTATTTGTCCTTGGGTTAATGGGAAAACAATGTGGAACATTAAAGAGTAATAGAAAATGTTGACTAGGGCTCTCTTCACAAGATGCTCTTGGGGCCTCCTTAAAAGACTGTGACTGAAGATCAGGAAACCTTCCAAAATTAAGTCTTTTCCAATACTGTCGGTGAGACTGAAGCTGCTTCACACACATACAAAAGTTTGCGTTTATTTGTGAGATACAAACTATATAAACTTACGTCCCTTCGGCACACATATCACTTAATGTTAAAACATTAGAAGCATTCCTATTAAAATCTAGAGCAAGAGAAGTATGGCTGTTATGATCACTACTATTCAACCTTACAATGGAGCTCCTAGATAATGCACTACAATATGGAAAATAAGTAATGACCACTAACAATAAAGAGATACTGTCAGTATCATTTGGATTTATATAAAAACTAAGTAGTTTGTTAGGCAGTCTTCCTTGAATTTTCTATTTGAACTCTTAAGAAAATTCAGCAACATGGTAGATTCTATCTTCCTATCTATCATCTGTCTATACACCAGTGATAGTTATAAAATAAAATTTTCTAATACGAATATAAAAGAAAACCATAACATTTACTGAGGGGTGTAAAAGAAGATTTGATAAAATAAGTATGGTGTATTTATGGTTGAGAAGACTCAATAAATTCTTCATAACTAATCTAAGTTCAGTGCAATCCTAATGAAATTTCTATGGAACCTATCAAATTGATTCCCAAATTATTACAGAATAGAAAATAGATAAGAATAAATCAATTGTTAGAAAAAATGATGGGGACATGTCTTATTAGACATCAAAATATACTAGAAAGCTATAGTGATGAATAGGACAAGAATAGGAAATAAAATAGATTAAAAAAATCAGTAGAAGTCAAAAGAATCTGAAGATAAACCAGAGATAAATGCATATTAGAAATAACATTTTCTATAATTGAAGAAAGAGCTGGAGGCAACTGGGTAGCCAACTGAGAAAAAAACAAGTTTGATCAATATTTAAAACAGTCTACAAAATAAATTCCAGAGAAAGCAAAGATAAAAACATTTATTTTTAAAGGTGAAAAGCATTATTATAAAATAAGAAAATATAGAAAATAATTAGAAATAAATATTGGAGCAGAGAATATTTTAAGTTAGATAAAGAAGTTCATTAATTTGACTCTATATATTATCTGACAAAAGATATCAAGTTTAAAGGCAATAACCTATGTTGCAACTATTTTCTTCCAATCTAGCAGATTGAAATGTTTAAAGTTTCCATTATCAATAAGGAAAAACGATAAAAAGAGAAAGGAATATGAGCAGGCTATTTACAGAATAAGAAATGCAAATGGCCAATAATATAAAAAAGATGCAAAACTTCACTAATAATCAGAGAAATATAAAATAAACAATAGTGAAATATCAGTTTCCCCCCCCATAAATATGGAAGGTGAGGAGGAAGAAGAAGGAAAACGAAAGATGATGATGATGAAAGGTTCTACTTACTGTTGGTGCTGATATTGATACAGGCTCTTCTGGCAAAAAATTTCAATGTTTACCAAAATTTGGTATGCATAGCCTCTTATTTAGCAATTCTTAATATAAGCATTTTTCCTAAAAAGTCTTTCCATGTGTACAGAAAGAATAATCATTGCAATGTTGCATGTTATAGTGACAAATTGAACACAACAAAATGTCCGTTAGTAAAGTACAGTTAAATGAAGTACACCACATCCACACTATGAAATATTATGCAGTAATGAAAAAGAATGAGATAATCTGTATTCATTAAAATAGAAAGATCTCTAAGACATATTTCATTTGTTAAAAAAAGCAATTTGCAAAACAATATTTGATATAATCCCAATTGTGTAAAACAAGCAAACAAAAATATATAATTCTAAATTTAAACACATATATATGTAAATGTATAGAACAAGATCCAGACATATGTACAGTAAACTGAATAGAGTTCTTATATCTAGAGAAGACTGTGAAATTTGTGTGGCAAAAGGGATCTTTCTTGTAGGATTATTTGTTTGAATTTGTATAAGAATGTACAAATTAGTTGTATCCTTAAAAATAATAAATATATTTGGGAGGCCGAGACGGGTGGATCACGAGGTCAGGAGATCGAGACCATCCTGGCTAACACGATGAAACCCCGTCTCTACTAAAAAAATACAAAAAACTAGAAAGGCGTGGTGGCGGGCGCCTGTAGTCCCAGCTACTCGGGAGGCTGAGGCAGGAGAATGGCGTAAACCCGGGAGGCGGAGCTTGCAGTGAGCTGAGATCCGGCCACTGCACTCCAGCCTGGGCGACAGAGCGAGACTCTGTCTCAAAAAAAAAAAATAATAATAATAAATATAACTAAAAAAAGGAAACAAACCAAAATTCAAGCACATAGGATTATGGCTCATGCTTAAAGGAGTCTGATCTAAGTATTTTTTCTTTTTTTTTTACATTATGTAATTGTACGTTCCTCCTTTCCAACGGACTTCTTATTTCCCTTTTAGGATTTATCCTTGGAAATGTCAATGCCAGAGACCCATCCGTTAGCTAATTAGGCACATTTCTGAGTATACAATTCTTTTAGGCATAGCAGATGTTACATCTCATGTCCAAACTTTGGCTAATGTGTCGATCATTAACTCAGGTCTGACTCACATTAAATTTTTTGAAGATATGAGGGCCCTTCTTTTATTTGTTTAATAAAGGCTAAAATTTTCAGTTCCTTAGTGATGTAAATTCATTAGCTTGCATTAGCTTTTCTCTAGATTTTTACATTATCCTGAGTTCTCTACATAATGTTGATCATATCACTGACTACAATCCAGGCTTTAGCCATAAATGGATAAGAATTGGACTTTCAATCATATAATCAAGCAAAAAAAGCTAGAATGGATATACAAATAAAACAATTTTTGCTTAGCATTACATTTTTCTCTGCAAAACAGGAAAGTTGCGAAACATCAATCATGGCACAGTTTTGCTGAAGGGAATGTTATTTTTATAATGATGTCTAATTTTAAACATCTTGTTGGGTCACCTTCCAATTTCCATTTCTATGGACTTCATCAGAACTAGTAAACAGGGCACCAACTATGTCGAGGACTTTGCTTTAGACAAATCTGGGTTTTGACTTTTAAAACAAAGGAAAAGGTCAAGCCAACTTCTTGAATGTGCCATGTTCCTGTGCCTGGCACCGGCTTCCACCAGTTGTCTTGTTCAGCAAATATCGGTGAGCACCTACTAGATCCCAGGCAGAATACCAGGACCTGGGATTTGGAAATCAGTCCAGCAAAGTCTTCCCCTTGTGCTGCTCACAGCCTTGTAATCACAAAGATCAATTAGAGAGAGGATGACTGGGCTGCCTGGACCACTCTACTCACTCAAACCTTATGTGTCTTAAGGCCTTTGGTGTGGGGCAATGTGCTACCCTGGTGACACAGCAGCATCCTACAAGACTCTCTTGCCCCTGTGGACTTACAGTCTGTAGGGGATGAAAGACGTGATGATGGCAATGGAAGTACGGCAACCTAGGAGGGAACTACTAGGCTTAGCAAATCAGTCCCTGAGGTGTCAGAAAAGGCTTCTTTGAGGAAGAGTTTTAAGCTATGTGATGCTTGAAGGATGAGTAAAAGTTTGTAACTAAGGGATGAGGAGTAGAAGAATTATAAATGGGATAAGCCTGTGCAAGATATGGTGATGGGTACCTGGGTCCCAGCCTACAAAGGGCTTACGTTCCTGTCTCTATCTCTTCCTCATCCTGCTTAGAATCCTACTGTATCTCCTCTCCCTTCACCTCAGGCCATGCTCCCTCACCCTCTAGTACAGCAACAGCCCCTGGATGCTCTTCTTGGTCTCCCCATTTCTACTTTGAGTGACTCCATCCTCCTCCCTCACCCTATCACCATCCAAATGACAGCAAAGTAACTGACATCACTGCATTTGGGCAGTTCCTCTTTTTCGGCTGTCCTTTTATGTGTACGAAACCATGGCCTTGTAAAAGTACGGGGTACTTATATTCTTGAGGTTGCCCTGGGATGCTAAATCATCCTAATATCCCCGCTTGCTGTCCCTGTTTTCAGTAATAACGACAGTCAGGAAAACACACCCGCAGTGTACTTTTTTCTTCTGTGGTCTAATAGACAGTTTCCAATTTGCAATTGAATTTGGTATAATCTGCACTTCTTAAGGGCTACACATCACTGGGGAAAGCTTCTGAGTTTATTGTAATAAACTCTCACAGTGAATAGCATTTATTATAAGTTTCCCAGAATCTCTAAATGATGAGCAGACCTCCCAGCTACCTCTGCCACCCTTACTCCCTCCCCTAATTAAGCATATAGATGTGTGTATAGATGCTAGGATTTGGCACCTGCTTTATAATTATTCAGGAACATGACTCAGCTATTTTGGAATCCCATGGGGGACAGATTGGAGGGTATGGAGAGTAGAAAATTTGCCCTTGTGAGAGAGAAGAGGGGATGGGAATCTCTGATCTCTCCTTCCTCTGAATACTAGGAACTCACTAGGTAATTGTTTTGTTATTTTTTTTTTCTTTTTTGTCTAGTAAACATTAAGCTCTTATAGGCTGGTGGTAGCACTGTGTACTCCCAAGTTGTTCCCAAATCGTATCAAGCATAAAGCCTTGCAAATAGTGTACTAGTGAACAATTGTTGTCCATGATGTTAGGTAAAGAGAAAATTCTTAAGTAAAAGAGATAGAAGAGTATGTGGAAGGGAAAGTCAAGGACTGGCACTGACAACTTAGATCTTCCAAACTGTATCTGGATATTTTTGTTTAAAATAAATAGGCCGGGCACAGTGGCTCACACCTGTAATCCCAGCACTTTGGGAGGCCGAGGCAGGCAGATCACAAGGTCAAGAGGTACAGACCATCCTGGCCAACATGGTGAAACCCCATCTCTACTAAAAATGCAAAAATTAGGTGGGCGTGGTGGTGCATGCCTGTAGTCCCAGCTACTCGGGAGGCTAAGGCAAGAGAATCCTTGAACCCAGGAAGTGGAGGTTGCAGTGAGGAGAGATCGTGCCACTGCACTCCAGCCTGGCGACAGAGTGAGACTCTGTCTCAAAAAAAATAAAAAATAAAAAAATAGTTAATAGTTTTCACCTGTAATTTAACAAAGGGAAAAGGTAAGGAGACATTAAGCTAAATGTTGATGTGGACAAAAGCACTATGGGATAGGCACTCTGACTCCGAGCTGGGACACAAATGGATACTATTTAACTTTACTTTAGGTTCAGTGGGTACATATACAGATTTGTTATATGGGTAAATTGTGTGTCCCTGAGGTTTGGTGTACACATGATCCTGTAGTGAGCATAATACCCAATGGGTCGATTTTCAACCCCCGCCTCCCTCCCTCTAGAAGTCCCCAGTATCTATTGTTCCTATATTTATGACTGTGTGTACTCAACGTTTAGCTCCCACTTGTAAGTGAGAACATGCAGTTTTTGCTGTTATGTTCCTGTGTTAGTTTGCTTAGGATAATGGCCTCCAGCTGCATCCATGTGGGTGCAAAGGAAATAATTTTGTTCTCTTTTATGGCTGCATAGTATTCCATACTGTATATGTATCACATTTCCTTTATCCAGTCCACGGCTGATGGGCACCTACCTAGGTTGATTCCATGTCTTGCTGTTATAACACTGCTTTATGGGAGGGGGAAGTAGAGAATGCCAATTAAATCATATTAAATTGTTTATGTTCTTAGACCTAGGAATTCCATTTCTAAGATTTATGCTCAGGAAATATTTAATGTTAGTAGTGAGAAAGTATGAGCGGTCATAAAATATTATTCTCAGTATTATTTGTAACAGACAATATTAGAAACAACCTAAATGTCCAATTGTGTGGGGATGTTTGAATAAACCAGGAAATATCCACTTGATTATAAATTGTGTAGGAGAGAGGGATTAACAGTGCCCTCGGGGGAGGGATTCCACAACCGCCCATTCTAGATTAGATGGCCTGAGCAGAGTTGCTTTCCTGCTTATGTTTATCTGTAAAACAGGTATAAAAACTGTTGCCCAATAAGGTCCTCATGGTATCTACTGAAGGCTAGCACTGTGGCTGAAATATGGTGGACATTTCATAAATCAGAGCTACTAATATAGAGCTACTAAACATTCATGAAATCTGTGTAAAAACAAGGAGAAAGTCTTACGCTATCTTAAAGTTAAAACAACATAGCATTCCACATTAAAAAATAACAATTTTAAGTAGAAAAAAAGACTTAAGGATATACAGAAAAATTGTTGAGTGAAAACATTATTAATAGAACTAGAGTAATTTGAGTTTGTGTTCTGCATTTTTTCTGACTTTTTTCATAAGTATACGTAATTTTTAAAATATGGTAAAACTTCTTAATTTATGGACAATAATCCATTTCTACATTTTCTTACCCTTATAACCAGTGATATTTCTAGGCATCTATTAAATTAGCACTACTAGTAGAAAGAAAACACATACAGTGGGGATCTAATATGGGTGGTGGGTATCAATATAAAGGAGGAAGCTGAGGCAAAATTAGTATTGAAAGTTTGTTTGGGTCAAGATTGAAGGTAGCTGTCTAGGACACACTTCCAAGTTGCCAAACGAGAGATTCAAGTTTTTAAAGAAGTGACAAATCAGGAAAGGGTTAATTACAAAATCCATAAAAGTTGTCCACAAGGTATTATCATTGGTTTACAGAAATAACATTGATTAGCAATGAACTATACGTTGTTGAACTATAGGGTAAGAGTTATGGGATTCAGTGCATGGCATTTTATGGCTATTTGGCATCAGCTAGTCTAGATCCCGCATAGCAAGTGGCTTCAAGAGGTAACGGTTTTTCACAAGCCAGGAGTGATGTGACTATTATTTTTCATTCCAATGCCTCTCTGGACCTGGTAATTTAAAGAGGCTTATGTTCCTTATATAAAAAGTGTTTTTTCTTTCTCATAGACAAGCACAGAACTGAGAGTTGAGAGACTTGGTACTTTTTCTGCTTTATGACCTTGGGAAAGTGACCTTGTGAAGGTTACTGGCTTTCTCTGACCTCTCTTTCTTTCTAGAAATGAGAATAACAATACTTGAGTGACTGTCTCACAACTATGAGAATATTATGTAAGACTGAAAAAAGACTTTAAAAAAATGGGAAATGCATTACAAATGTTCATTACCTTTCTATTACAGGCTTTATCTCTTCAAAGATTGAATTCTGCCCCTTTTATCACTTGTTCTGTGAAAAAGCCTACTGGGTTGGAAACCAACATTCACTCTTATCCGTATTTCATTTCTTGTCTCTATGCCTTATAAAGAAAATCAATACATGGATCTTACATGGCATTTGTTTTCTTTTTTTCTTCTTTCTCAATGAATTTCAACGAAAAACATCTGCTGTCAGATTAGGAGTGACTAAGCTTGATGTGACTTTCTCAGTTTAGATATTTAGGATCATCAGCTCTTGCTTTTATCACCTTGCTGTCAGTTGGTCTTACAAACCAAAACAAAGGGGCAGAAAGAGGGAAGAATGTCAAATACCCCAACAGCCAAAGGAAGATAGTACTCATGAGCTCAGACCTGCTCAGTCAAGAAACTGCATTGATGATATGGGTAAAGTGGTAAATAGCACATTTAATGATTGTATGGTTATTTTCAGTTGTTAGCCAATCCTTCCATGCTGAAACCTAACAAATAAGAAGTCGAAGTATTGGTCATCTCTGGTACCCAGACATATAGCTTTACCCATAATAAAACATTTATTTTTATTTTTTAAAAGGCTTCTTACTGCCACCTCAATATACCACACTTTTGAAGACCCTGAGTATCACATTTTCATTTTCTTTGCTTGGCATACCTTTCCCCCTTCCTACATCTGCTTACATAAATTCTCACTCTTTATCCAGGTGAATCCATTGATGTTGGTTTCTCCTGAAGTCATATCTGAGTTCTTTATGTCTTTGAGTCCTCAAATGATACACAAAGTCTAATCTTTTCTAAATTGTATGCAGTGAGCAAGTCTAACTTTTAAAACAGAAAAATTCATTATATTAAAAATAATTGCATATATACATAAATTTAATACTCATATATGAATTATCCCTATGTACTTATGTACATGACATTTTCTCTAAATTATTTAAATTTCTCTAAATTATTACTTAGAAAAGAGGCAGTTATTTCATATTTGAGTCCTTATGAAGTCTCTCATGTTAAGACACCTGTCCTTCTCCCAGTCATTTTATTTTGAATAATAAAGGATTGCTTGGGGGAAGATAGTGGCTTTCAACCTTGGTTGCACAATGGGATCACCCAGAGAACTTAAAAATATTCCAGTGCCTGGACTGTATCCCAGATCATTAAATCAGAATCTCTGGGAGTGTATCCAGGCATCAGTGTTTCTTAAATACACTCTAGGTGATTCCAATATACACCTAGACCTGAGAATCACTGTGTTAACCTGAAACAACCTTAATCAATGCTAGATAATTTCATCTGACAGAAGCAGGAATTAAGTACAGCTTTAGTGAGTATTTCTAGGTGGAAAGACTTCACCACTGCAATGATGAATATTACTGTTAAAAAAATTAAAAGTCATTTTTAAAAGGATACATAGTCACTATAAGCTGCAAGAGTCTCAAATATATATCTACAGGATAAATGAGAAACATATTCTTCTATTATGCTAGTGAGTTCTAGTGGCATGGGATAAAATTTCCAGTGACAGAACTGTGCCTGAAATCAAAAAGTGTTATAGTTCAAACAATTTAGTCAGCCGTGAGTATGGCGTATAAGAAAACTTTGTCAGATGATTCAAAAAGGGAGCCTAGTGATGATTAAGACACGTCAAAGTCCCATATAAAAGGTCTGAATTAAAATTGTTCTGTAAAATTTGAGTGTAGGAAAAGTAGTATTTCCAGATCAATATATTAGAGAACATTTAATTTAAATATATGTTACAGTTAAATTCAGAAATAAGATATTGATCATTTAAACCACATCTCTAAAGCATTTATAGATCAAAATTGAACACAAACATTAAAGTCAGTGGGAAAATACCTTGTATTTGGGGGCCCCCTTGTTACATTTATGTTATTTTTCTTCTTTCACTTGCTAAAATTAAGCTCTTTAACGACAGAGGCTATCTCTTATTGACTTGTTTTTAAAACATAACTCAAATGTAGATTCAGGTTTTGTGGGATCAGAAGCATGTACAATTTGGGAAGTCCATTTTATACAGAAGAATATAGAATGACCATAGGACATTATTAGGGCCCTTCCCAATGCCATGAAGTGCAGGACTCTGAGGCTTAAGCCTTGCGACTTTCATGGGAAATTCACTTCCACACACACTCTAGTGCCTAGCACCGGTGGCTGGATAAGACGCTGATATATCTTAAGTTGCACTGCTTTCCTTAAATAGCCTGAAAAATCCTAAAATGATTTGGAGCATCCTTGATTGATCTCAGCTTTCTAAGAAAGCAGGGACAATTTCCTGTTTTGGAATAGAATGGTCAGCTGGCACAACGCAGGTAGAGCATAAGAAGGCAAAGATGTGTTCAGTGTAATTACTGAAAATTGAGCTAGGGCAAATGAAAACCCCACATCTGAGAGACAGATGTGGCTAATCACGTTTGGGCCATGGAGCTCCTGAAATGGAGGTGGGGAGGTATGAAGCATCTGGTGGTATACAAATAGTGTGGTCTAGCAGAGATTTTTCCTGTTCAGAGATTCCTATTTCCTGTAGAGTGAAAAGGACCTATTTAAAAACAGTTTCAGACTCTTACTGTTTGGACCACTGACTTCCACGTGGGCTCTTAGCAGGCAGGGGCATCTGCTCATTCAGCTTGGCATCCCCAGCACATGTCTCTCACTGCCTAGCTGGCATCAAAATGCTTACTGAATTTGTCTAGAAACTTTAATGTAGTCAGTGATGATAGCATCAGTATGGATGATCAGCTTCTGCATTTCAACAGAAATGCAGAAATTAATTTCAATGAAATTAATAGTTTGGTATTCATTTTCTTATTCTCTCTTCAGCCCAGAATTCCACTGAGGAAGCTGTTGTGGCAGGGAGATAGCCTGCAACTCAGGTGCCCAGGTAAGATTCTAGCCAGATTCTAAACTCAGAAATATTCAGTCCTCCTACATTTTGGGGGAAGAATTGGCTGAAACTTCAAGAAAATTCTTTAATTTGACGATTTGACACTTGGAGTCTCTTGGTTTGGGGTACAGCTTGAAATATCTGACTCAATGAACTGGAAGCCTAATAAAAGGAAAATGTACCATTCTTCTATACATATTAGAAGTTCACCCAAAGTTAGTACCTGAAGCCACTTAAAGGTGACTAAGGATTCACTTTGAAGATGAAAGCGACTGAAATGATGAGCTGGTGCGGACCCATGCGATCCTGGAAAAAGGAAATGGGGCAGCTGAGAAGCAGCAGCCCTGGAAGAAAGAAAGATCAAAACACACTTCATGGAGAGCAGCAGGAAACACTGATAACATCAGATCATAGGAGACCTCCTGACATTTCCCAGCGGCCCTAAAGCCAATACATAGCATCCTCTTGGAAGCGAGCCTTTTGAGAACATCAGAATGAAAAGAACACAAGAACATGAGTGTTCTCTATGCTGAGGACACAGAAAGGTTTTAGGGAGAGCCAGGATATAGCATTTAAACTAAGATGGCCATTCTGGTGTATATACAGAGAGCAATGGCAGCTTAGGTTGGGGGTAGCAGGTGGGGCATGGGATGAGATTTGGGTTCTACTTCAGTTCTGGGTGCTATGAAGTCTTAGAATGATTTCTTTTTAAATAACTCTCTAGCAAGGACTGTTTTGTGGGGAACTTCCATGGTCTCCTCCTTGGAGGTGAAGTAAAAAAGAAAAAGTCAAGTCCTAGAGAATTCACATATATCTAACTCATCTGATCCACTGGGGAACCCTTGATCAATTCTGTAATCTTGCTGCCATAGAACTTCAATGACAGTGTCAGCTGCTTCAAAACCCTTAGTGACATTTCCTGGAACACAGATTTCATTCTGTGTTCAGCTTTCACTTGACACATTTCAGGCCTGATGATTTTAAATGAGGGAGAAAAAAAAGAACATGTTGTTAAATATTACTGCAAAATTTTACCTTGCTTAATGGCCAATAAAATAATACAGTGTGTTCAGGTGGCTCAGCCTTCCGGTTTGACCATCTGGCCTGATGAATATGCCCAATTTCTCTTATCTTTTGCTGGCTTTCCCTCCATTGCCTACCGAGGAGTACTTGCTTCTCAGCATAATTGGCTCCTGCCTGAGCCCTTCTTAAAGGGCATGCATGTCCTGACATAGATCTAACAATACTTTAATAAAGTTTAAATAGATAGAGTTTAATAGAGTTTAATAAAGAAAACCCACAATAGAAGAAATTCCAGTCAGTCAAGAGTGTCAGCCTTCCTTGCATGGCTTAAAAATACACCTCAAGAACATTGGTATTTCTTATTCAAACGAAATGCTCAAAGGGAATAGCCACTCATTCCTTCTCCTATAACGTTCTGGATTTAGCATTTAGGAAGGAGCATGGACCTTTCAAAAAAGAGAGGCCTGAGCTATTAAAAAGGAAAAATACGATTAAAAATCGAGAAAAAGTTGCAGAAATGGTAAGTCTGGCCTGCTTAGACTGATGGAATCTTAGAATTTCCACAGAAGGCTGACAACTGAAAAGACAATGAGTCACACTATCTAGAACATTTCTAGACCATCTTGCCCCACAGGACGAGGCAAACAAATATAGAAACATAGTCACCTTGTGAGTTCAAGCCAAAAATACTCCCCAATTTTCCTTTTCTTTCTCATGATAAAAACACTTCCCCATTTAATTTTATGACGTTTTAGAGTTTATACAAAAACAATCTGAAGTAGATAGCATATGCATAACAATTTTTTATCTTCACTTGGCTATGGTACAGTAGTTGTTACAAAACTGTTTTCTGGCATTGAATAACAGGCGGGGAAGACCACAATAGCTAAGATCAGGGAAACTCACAAGGAGAGTACCAAGATTTTCTGCCTGGGTACAAGTTTTTGACGTCAACCTAGTGAGCTGGGGTCCAGGCAGAGTGCAGGTGTCCCACTGAGCAAAAAAGGCAGAGGTCAGAATTCAGGGCAGTTAAAAGAGCTGGATTCTCTATGGTAAGGCATCAGAGGCAGAAAGCCGAACATGGGCTGTATGAGAGTTCGTTGGTGTTATTGGTTGAGGGTTAGGCTTTGCAGATTACATGGAAAAGCTTATGAGAAAGTGGCCATTAATAGTATTGAGAATGCAAAAGAGTTTCTAGATACAAATCAGTGCTGAGGGGCACTGGTGGTCCAGTCCAGCTAAAGTGGAGAGAGCTCATTAACACTGCAGCATCTAGTTAAGAAATCAGAAAGTACTTACTTTAAAAGAAAGCACCACACTTTTAGAGAACGGCCTGTTCTAGACCCGCCCAGAGTCAAAAACAAAAAGACTGAAGCAAAATTAACAGAGCATCAGGAACTTCTGAGATAATATGGGGAACCCTATCAAACATGTAATTAGAGGCTCAGAAAGAGAAAAGAGCAAGAAAGCAGCAGAAAAAATATTTGGAAATTAATGGTCAAATATTTCCTATATTTGATAATAAACACTGACTTACAGATGCAAGAGCTCTGTGAATCCACAACAGGATAAATACAAAGAAAACCACACCTAGGCAAATCAGACTCAAACAGCTGAAATTCAAAATTAAACAAAATATCTTGAAGGTGGACAAAGCACAGTACATACAGGGAAACTAAGGATGATAGTTTCCATTGGAACTAAGGAGAAATATGAGAAAGTATCCTTTATAAATGTAAAATGAAAGCTGAAAAATTCATTACCATAAGACCTGAATTATAACAAAGGCTAAATGTTACTCTTCAGGCTGAAAGGATCTGATACCAGATGGAAACTTGGCTATGTGGGAAGGAAAAAAGAACACTGGAAGTGGCAAATAATTAGATAAATACATGACAGTTTTTTCCTCATATTGTTCTGAAAAGACATCTGACTTTTTTAAGGAAAAATTATAACGCTGTAATGTGATGCTCACAACATATTTATAAATAAAATAAATATATAACAAAAATAGTACAAATGATGTGGGGTTGGGTAAGTATAATTACATTACTTTGCAGTGTGAAATGGGAATTGAGAAGAAGAAAATGAAAACCATCAAGGTTCAAAGTCTGAAGAGGTACAATATCTATTTCTAAATAACATTGGTGTATCAAGTTTGTATATTTTTAACCCAAAAGTATTCAATAAAGATAATATAACTAACAATAAGGGCTATTAAATGGTTCCTTAAAATATTTGATTAAGAAAAAAGGGCAGAAGAGAGCTAAAACATTGGACAATTACAAAATAAATAGCAAAGTAGTAAACTTCAATAGAACCATATCAATGTAATGTTAATGTACTAACCAAAGATTCTAGTTAAAATGCAAAGATTGGTAGGCTAAGTTGAAAAGCAGGTTTCAACTATATGCTATACATTAGGAACATATTTTAAATATAAATAAACAAAAAAATGTTGAAATATGAAGAACAAAAAAAGCCATACCTGGCCAAAAGCAAACATAAGGAAGTAAGTATGGCGATATTACAATCTAAATATATAACCATAAAGACACTAAGTATTGCAATAAAATGGATAAAGATGGACATTTCATAACAATAAAAGGTACAATTCACGAGGAAGACATAATTTTTAAATATATATACAACTAATAAAAAAGCAGCAAAATTCACAAAGTTGGAAATCAATAGAAATATAAACCAATGCAACATTATAGTTGGAGATTTTAACATTACTTCTCTTAGGAGTGTAGGTATGCTTGATATAACTAGTAGGGTAAAAAATGTTGATAAAGGTATAAAAATAAATTTGAATAATACTGTAAACCAGCTTGACCCCCTTGAGAGATTTACAGAACACGATACTCAACAACTGTAGAAAATGCATTATTTACAAATGCACATGCAATGTTCACAATTTTATTTGACAAAACAATAAGCCTCAGTGATTTTTAAAAGATAGAAATCTTATAAAATATGTTCTCTGATCACACAAGAATTAAATTAGTAATTTATAACAATACAATATCTAGAAAAATCCTTAAATATTTGTAAATTAAACAACCCACTTCAAAATGACCCTGGTGAAGCAGTTGCAAGAGAAAGCAGAAAATAACTATAGTCAGCTGGGCGCAGTGGCTCATGCCTGTAATCCCAGCACTTTGCGAGGCCGAGGCAGGCAGATCATTTGAGGTCAGGGATTCAAGAACAGCTTGGCCAACATGGTTAAACCCTGTCTCTACTGAAAAAAAGGAAAAAAAAAAAAAACAACTACAAAAATTAGCCGGGTGTGGTGGGTGGTGGCAGGCGCCTATAACCCCAGCTACTCAGGAGGCTGAGGCAGGATAATTGCTTGAATCCGAGAGGTGGAGGCTGCAGTGAGCCAAGATCACACCACTGCACTCCAGTCTGGGCAACACAGCAAGACTCCGTCTCAAAAAACAAACAAACAAACAAAAACTATAGTCAATAATAACTTAACTGTGTATTTTAAAATAGCTTAGAGTGTAATTGGATTATTTGTAAGTCAAATGATAAGTGCTTCAGGGGATGGATTTAGAAAAGGAAAGAAAACATTTTAAATTGAATAATAATGAAAATATATCCAAAGGTCAAAATCAACTTGATTTAGGTCATCTGTGAAAAATTTACAGCTAACACCTACAAAAATGGTAAAATATTGAATGTCTTCTCTTTAAGTTTAGAAATAAGGCAAGGATGTTCACTTCTATCCAACATTGTACTAGAGATCTTAGCCAGTTGAATAGTCAAGGAAAAAAATGCAAAAGAGTAGAAAGAAAGAAAATTGCCTTTTTGGCATACAATATAAATGTCTATTTAGAAAATCCTACAGAATCTTACAAAATAGTATGTGAATGAATGAGTGAATGTAGTAAAATCACAGGATTCAAGGTCAAAATACAAAAATCAACTTCATTTCTACATATATTGATAATAAATACTTAGAAAATAAATTTTAAAAATTATATTTACAATGCCATAAAATCCAATTATGTACAAAAACTCCACATTCAAAAACTGCAAAACACTGTAGAGAGAAATTAAAGAAGATTTAAATAATGAAGAATTATATCATATTCATGCATTGGATGTTACAATACTGTTTGTTAAGTGTCAGTTCTTCACAAATTGATGTATAGATTCAACAAAATCACATTCATAATTCTATAGTCTCTTTAAAAAAGTCAACAAGCTGATTCTAAAAATTATTTGGCAACATACAACAGATCTAGAGTAGCCAAAATGATTTTGAGAAAAAAAAAGAGTTGGAGTTCGTACATTTCCTGATGTTAAGACTGTGTACTGTAGATACACATCTACAGAAATCAAGGCAGTGTGATTCTGGTAAATATACACATTTAGATGAATGGAACATAATGGAGATTCCAGAAATATACCACACATATGGTCAATTGATTTTCAACAAAGGCACTAACATAATTCTATATAGAAATAAAAATGTTTTATTCCTATCGGGGGAAAAATAAATTTTAACCACTCCCTCACACTTTATAAAGAAAAGATAATTCAAAATAGAACATGAATGCAAATATAAAAAAACTAAACAAAATAGATGAAGTTAAAAAAATCATGATGAATCAAGAAAGATACAGGAGAGTACATATATTACTTTATATAAAGTGAATGAAAGGCAAAATAATGGGCAAAACAGTGGTGATGTAACTCAGAACAGGAGTTTCCTATGGGAGTGGACATGGCTGGAGAGGAACCCCAAGGAACTTTCTGAAATAATGGTAATGTTTTATATCCTAATTGTGATGGTAGTTGCATAGATTTACATATTGGTCAAAGCTCACTGAATTGCATATTTCAAATGTGGGCTTTTTAGTGTTTGTAAATTATACCTCAATAAAGTTGATTTTTAAAAAGCTGATTTAGAAAGTTCCCTGTTAGGCTGGGTGTGGTGGCTCACGCTTGTGATCCCAGCAGTTTGGGAGGCCAAGGCGGGCAGATCACCTGAGGTCAGGAGTTCGAGACCAGCCTGGCCAATACGGAGAACCCTGTCTCTAAAAATACAAAAGTAGACAGGTGTGGTGGAGCATGCCTGTAATCCCAGCTACTTTGGAGGCTGAGGCAGGAGAATCGCTTGAACCTGGGAGGCGGAGGTTGCAGTGAGCCAAGATCATAGCATTGCGAAACTCTGTCTCAAAAAAGGAAAGACAGTTCCCTGTTGAAGAAAGTATATCTTCCTTCCACAGATTTTTTTCCTTTTTTTTTTTTTTTTTTTTTTGAGGCTTCTAAGTCCATCCTGCATTGACACCAGAATTTATAAGAGCAATGAGCTTAATTCTGTATTTGGTATAGTTTCCTGACACACTGTCAATGACTATTTAACAAGACAGCTAGAGAGATATTTTGTTTTATAATGGCTTCTTTTAGTATTATTTTCTTTTATAATGTTAGAAAAACAGAACATGATAAAGAAACCAGTGGCATTGAGTTTATTTGCTATAAATTATTGATAAGCATTTACATTGTTAAGCTGTGAAATGGAGTTCAATGTTTTTTATTAGATGTTTTCCATAGCTCCATTTTGGTGAAAATATAAAGGAGAGAGAAATATGGTTTAGAAAGCCCAATAAAAATGTAATCACGTGTATAGTTGCCCCTATAACAGCTGGCCATCCTAAGCTGGGTTGAGATCCCAAGAAGCTGTGGAAGCAAAATGCATTCCAATTGGTGAAGTGATGTATAACAGTGAGAAGATAGGTTGGGGGCTGCTTGAGGGAATTATTGAATCCTGATAATGCCAATATCACCCCCTTTCTTCGCTGACTTTAACTTTACCACTTACATATGGTTTACAAATGATTAAAATTAAGCTGGATATGGGATCATGGTGGCTGGAATTGTACTGTGTTCAGTCGCTGGCTGTTTGCACCTGAATGTCAATTCAATTCCCTCTAAGGCTTAGGGAGAAGTGGATTTAGTCACAAACTCATCATCTTGGATGCAGACAATGGCAAATGACAGTAACAAATAACCAATAAAAGTTCAGTTCAAAAGGTTTCCATTAGCAGAAGAATTGGGAGGAAAAGCATGGGTTGTTTTTCGTTTATTTGAACTGTGCCCAGGTCTCTAAGTACAAGGTAACACAGAGTTCCATCATTGTAAATGACTGATGGTGGCTGAATCTTCAAAAACCACATATTCAGGTTGGCTTCAGTAAGGGGGAAGGTCAGGTGATTATCTTGGAAATTATTTGGCTCATCTCAAACTCTGAAGCCTGAAAAGCAGGCCTGGATTGCTTTAGGAGAGTGGCTTGCAGCTAAGATTTTTCTGGCAAGCAGAAATGTAGTTTTGACTAAACTGTTCAGATGAAGGAAGATGGAAGCTTTCAGAGTTTGTAATGAATAATTCTTCAAAGGCACATGCTTGCCCCTCAGTGGGGCAGGAACAGTTTCATAGCTGTTTCTTGGTTCATTCTGAGTGGGATCAGGGTTGGATGTGTGGGCATGGGAAATGGGGTGGGGATGTGACCTGGGCTTTGTCTTGGAGCTCATTTCTCTGCAGTAATGTGTTTTGGATTAGATTCCTAGGAATATATTATGATTCTCAGAATACATGTGTTCTGAAAGAAAGGACGGTGAATAAATATGAGAAATGTAACATATGCTTCTTCCTTTTGGCATCTCATAAAATAAATTGGCACCACAACACTCTTTCAGAAATCCTGCTGTAAAGAAATCTGTTCCCTTACCTCTTGCCACTATCCTTGAAGCCCTTGATATCTGCAATGATCTTTCATTTAACTCCCGGACTTCTTATTTACTTGACCTCCTCATAGCTAGTGATCTTTCTCTACCCCACCTCCTTTTTCCCATGTTTGAACTTTTGATCTCTCGATGTCAAGCATGTCACTATCTGACCACCACCTGTGACTTTTCCAGCTCGTCTACCTCATAATATGAGCTCCAAAAATTACAAATGAGGCTGTGTCTTTAGGGGATAAATGCGGGCTTTGGCCCTGGACTACCAGGCTTCAAATCCCAGCATTAAACAGCTATGGGACTGTGCACAAGTTCCTTAACTTCTGTGCTTTCAGTTCATTTCCCTTTAAGAGGCAAATAATAACAATAATGAGAACTATCTCTTAGGGTTGCTATAACAATTTGATAATATATATAAAATGTTCCAAACAGTGCTAAGCACATGGCATTTGCTCAGTGAATGTGGAGGCCTCATCGAGCTCTCCAACCCCTTTAGTTAACTTCTCACTCTCCATTACCTCCCTCCTTCATGTCCTTACTTTCCTCCTTGACTGGCGTAAATTCCATCATATGTTCCTTCCAGGCATCTTAGCTCCCGCATTCTATTCCATATCTATATATATATACACACACACACACATATACACACATACATATATACATACATACGTGTGTGTGTGTGTGTGTGTAGCAAAGCACCCAACTAATTAGAGACAATTACTGATTTCTTTATGCCTTCACCTGAGCAAATGGATGCTGCTGGGGAGAACCACCAAGAGTCCTGACTTCTCAATTGCAATTCCTCACCCAGCATCTCTAATGGAGCCTTAATACCACTTGGAAATCCAACAACACTTTCCCACTTTTCAACAAATGATCTACTTTACACATCATTCTTCCTCTTCCCATTTTCCATGCCACTGTGGACTATTCTTCAGCTAAGGATCTTTTCTCATGGGTCATTGAGAAAGCATAATTGACCTGAAGGAACTGCATGATTTTATCCACTACCAAATCCACCTCTGTGGGTTTGGATTACCTGCCTCTGTGCTCATCTCTCTTTACTGTTCCCAAAGATCACAGGCCAGCATGTGCACTTGGGCTTCATCAGGTCCCCTCTGGGTCCCCTAGGAACCTGGAGACATACCTATTTTCCATCTTTCCTGTATCATCAATTTCTTCCTCTCTCAGATCATTGTCATCATGGAAATGATCTAGTGTTTCTTCTTTAACAACAATTTAAAAGCTTTCTTTGACCTGCATTCCCCTCTAGCTGCTGTCCTATTTCTCTGCTCCCCTTCACTGTACGCCTGTTTTGTAACGTCTATAATGAAAAAATTTCAAACACACGCAAACATAGAATTGTATAATGATCCCCCATATACTCATCATATGGACCATGTTAACTTTAGGTCGTATTTTCTTCATTACTTTTTCAGTTTTTGCTGTAGCATTTTAAACTAAATATCAGATCTAATGACATTTTACTCCTATTTCAGTTTCTTTCTTAAAAATAAGTGCATTTTCTTGCATAATCATAACATTATCACATCTAATACAATTAACAAACATTCCTTAATATCCTCTAATATCCAACTTAGCTTCACATTTCCTCAATTATCCTCAAAATGTCTTCTTATTTTGGTAGTTGAACAACAAGCCAAATAAGGTTCATACGTTGCATTTCATCATCTCTTAAATCTCTTTTAATCTAGAACATACTTTTTTCTATGCCATGGACTTGTTAAAGATATACTTAAGTTGTTTGCTTGTAAAATGCCCCACACAGTGTAATTCCTAGCAGAGCTCCACTCCCTCATCTGTTCTTCTCCCTTGGCTGGGTTTCCTGCTCCAACACCCCATAAGGAAAACTCTGCCATTTCTGCATTAACACAGCCAGCAGGCATGTCTATTTTCTTGCTTGACTTCATCTCTCAGCCATCATTTGACAAGTCATGACTCTGCTTCTTGAAACCCTCTCTTCTCTTGATTTCTGAGATCTATGCTCTCCTACATTTCCTCCCACCTCAAAGGTAGCTCCTTTGTAGTCCTTTTCTGCCCTTTCTTACCATGACTCACCCCTACATAGTGGCCTGCCTGAGGGCTTCATCCTAGGCCTTCCCTTTTCTCTCTGGCCTCTCTGCTGAGTGCATCTCATCCAGGCCCATTACTTTAAATACCACCTATCCATAGTTAACTCACAAATGCAGGTCTCTAGCCCAGATTTCTTCCAAAATTCACAAGTAAAATTTCCAATATCTTACCTGAATTTCTGTTTAAATATAGAATGGGCATATCAATTTTAACTTACCAAAAGTAAACACAGGCCGGGCACGGTGGCTCATGCCTATAAGCCCAACACTTTGGGAGGCCGAGGCAGGCAGATCACTTGAGCTCACAAGTTGGAGACCAGTCTGGACAACAAGGTGAAAACCCGTCTCTACAAAAATATAAAACTTAACTGGGTGTGATGGTGCAAGCCTGTAGTCCCAGCTACTCAGGAAGCTGGGGTGGGAGAATTGCTTAAACCCAGGGGGGCAGAGGTGGCAGCGAGCCAAGATTGTGCCACTGCACTCTGGCCTGGGCAACAGAGCAAGACTCTGTCTCAAGAAAAAACAAAACAAAACCAAACACAACACGTTCCAATGTCCTCTCCTCATACATTCTCCCTTTACCCAAATCTTTTAAATTTTATAAATGGTACCACAAAACACCTAGTTTCTTAAGCCAAAAATGTAGAAATAATTTTTGTTTCCTCTTTTCTCCAACTTTTAATTTTTTAGCAAAATGTATTGACTCTGTCTCCAAGACATACCCCAACCCTATACCCTATCTTTCATATCTCCACAGGTACCACCCGAGCCCAAGGCACCATCATCCATCTCTAGATTCTGCACCCCAACTGGTCTTCCTGGTTCTACATTCGCCCCTATTCATTTTCCCCACAGCAGCCAGGGTGATCATTTTGAGAATGTAAATGAGAACATGTTACTTCCCTGCTTAAAACACCCCATGACTCCTCCACCAAACCCATCATAAATCCATATTTCTTCCTCTGACCACCTCTGTGTCCTGATGTCCTATCCTTCTCCTTGCATTTCTCCCTAGTCACAGTGAGCAGGAACCAGAATGTTGCTGATGAAGAACATTAGCCTCGCTGGCAAGGCTGATGAGAACCTTATAAGCCCATTACAACACCTCAGCCAAGTCATTTCTGACAACGCTCCTTAAACTGACAGACATGCCTATCCAGGCAAAGGCGCAGATGGTGACCTTCAGGCCTTCCCAGTAGCATGTTTTTTCCTGCATTGCTATCCTCTCTTAAAAATGTTACCTTGGCCGGGCGAGGAGCTCATGCCTGTAATCCCAGCACTTTGGGAGGCTGAGGTGGGCAGATCACAAGGTCAGGAAATCGAGACCATCCTGGCTAACATGGTGAAACCCCATCTCTACTAAAAATACAAAAAAATTAGCCTGGTGTGGTGGCAGGTGCCTGTAGTCCCAGCTACTTGGGAGACTGAGGCAGGAGAATGGCATGAACCCGGGAGGCAGAGCTTGCAGTGAACCAAGATTTCACCACTGCACCCCGAGCCTGGCCAACAGAGCGAAACTCCTCCTCAAAAAAAAAAAAAAAAAAAAAGTTACCTTACACATTAACAAAAAACAATGTTCTCATTGTTCTCTCTTGGCACCCAGTTCTGTTCTTCTTTACCGAACTTTCCAGAGTTTATAATTACGTAGTCAATGCATGTGTTTCTGTGTGCATATGTGCATTGCCTGTCTTTTCCATTAGTCTGTAAGCTCTAGGAGGAAAGGCTTCACGTTACTTTTGAAGGCCTCTGTATATGTAGTATGTAGCACAGTACCTGATAAATAAATATTTGCTGAATGAATAAATGCATAAATGTAGTCCTGGGTGACTCAATTAGTATCTTCGCTCTCACTGGGAATCTTGCTTGCACTTGTGCATTCAGTAGAAGGAGATGAAGACAAAGGGATGCTATGTGTGAGTGACATAGGAGGGTCAGTGAAGATCATTCTGGAGGAGAATTTGAGAAAACCCCTGCTCCTCTGCTTTCCCTAAGAACAAAATAAGATGTTCCACAAGACACTAGGATGGTCTCTAATTCCTAACGGTCATAAATGGCTAATTGCCAAGAGTTTGTTTTTTCTGTTGTTTAAACAGACCTCAGGTGCACACAATTAAATTAATTAGAATCTGTGACTCATGACACACTTTCATCATTGGCTAATGTCTGGCCTACTTTTTATTATTTAGTTGATTTAAAAAATTTTAATAAGCATGCACAAATCTACCACCAAAAACAAAAGCTAGAATCTTTCAATAACCTACATCTAACCATATGATATTTCCCAGCAGCACATCTCCTGCTTTCTTCAATCCAAATTTTGTATACATCATTCTTTTCCCTTCCTTTTTATATTGTTCTATTAAATATTCATGCATGCCTAAACACATATCTTTTATTTAGAATGTTTTTAAGTTTAAATAATGTCATGCTGTATGTAATCCTTTGAGAGTTATTTTTTGTTATTATATTCCTATGATTCATTCAGACCACTGCATGCAACTGTAACTCAATTATTTTCACTTCTGTATTATACATTTCATTGTGTGACTCTAGGCCACTTATTCAGGCACTCTCCCATGGATGAGCATTTGGGCCAATATCACCCTCACACAGCTACCATTCTGAGGTTGTCCTTTACCTCTGGAATTCAGCTAAACCAATGTCTTGTGTGTGTTCATGTAGTGAGAAATGTACTAGGAATATGGGAGATGTCAAGATGAGTCAGATATGTGTCTGTCCTTGGCAGGTTCACTGTCTGGAGACGGTGACACAGATGGAACCATACCCACAGAGGGCAGAATTTGCTAAATGCTGCAAATGTGCCATGTAGTGGGGTAGAACAGGGGAGGATAGGAGAGACTCCACATGCATTTCTAAGAGGTGTGAATGTTATGATGTGGGCATGCCACTTTGATAACCTTTGAGTATTCAAACATTGGAGGAGCATTGAAGACAGAAAATATTTTGAGTGGGGAGAATATGAGAAGTTCAAGGGTAGGAGAAGATACAGAGAATATGGAAGATAGCGATACCTTGAAGTAGATGAAGCCTGAGTTACCTGACAGAGAAGGGGCACATTTTTTGAAAAGTTCAAAAAGGAGGAAGGGAGGTAGAACCCTGGCTCTGGAAGCTTTGAAGGCTGGGAGGAGAGATGAAGCGTTTATTCCATCTGCACTCGAAAGTCACTGGAGAAGACAGTGTCAACAATTTTGGTGGCTCTGAGGGTGAGCAGGTGGGTTCTGATGGGCTTGGGTCCTCTTTTGGACCTTTTGCAGGCACACTGAGAAGGGTGTATCTGCTAGTCTGGAAGATCCTACAGACACCCTTTTGCCTTCAGTTTATTCACCCAACATCTTCCTTGATATTCTCTACAGAACTTGCGGGCCTGTCTCTTACAGTTAAGAGGTCAGAGACACTGTCTCTGAAGACAATCTTTGAAGATGGAGACACTGATTTTTGAATGTTCTATGTTGGGTCTAACACAAAGTCTTTGCTCTAAAAATATTGCCTGTCTTAGCACTTTTCTTATGATTTTTTTCTTTCTAAAAAGAAGTGCTAAGGCGGAAGGAGAATTTTTTGGTTATTTTAAAGATTTCTCTTCAGGAAGAAGATGACTTCCGCATGTATGTCACATTTTGATGAACAGAAAAATAACTAAGAGGACATAATAATAAATAAATAATAAAAATAATAAGAGGTTTAACCTCTTGTCACTTGCTTGACAAACAAATACATGCACATTCACATTGAACTACCCATTGGGGTCAGAAGAGGAGATGCTGCCAAATTGTTTTATTTCAGAGACATTTGTTTATCATGAGAGGAGAAAGATGTAATCCCTTTTCTCTAAGTGGCTCTTTACATAAATCACTTGGAATCATTTTGAAACAAACTATACCATGTTTGTTCTATTATGGGGTTAGATGCTCTTCACTTTCAGAAGAAATCCCTTCTTGGTTTTTAACTGCAAAATTCCTCAGATTAAACCTCTATTAACAACTGGGAAGCCAACTCCCATGACTAAGCCTGTGTAGTAGAAACTCTTTGCCCTAATTACATAGATTTGAACTCTAATGTGTTTGCTTCTGCTTTGGGATATGAGCAAGTGTCTTTCCGAAGAAGTGGAATAGGAGGGGAAGAAATACTCAAAGACTCAAATAAGTGACTGAACCAGAAAAACTGTATGGAAATTAGGTCATTAAGTCACAGTGACACCGCAGTGGCCCAGAAGCAGCAAATTAATACTTAGAGGTGAGCTGGGCTAAAAGCTATAGTGTGAGTTGTTCTGAAGAAGAGAAATCGAGTAGTGTTCAGGGCTCCAGAAAGAGGCAGACTCCACAGAGCTCCAAACCCTCCTGTGGGCAGGTGCAGGGCCTGCCACATTTCTCAAAGGCCTTTGCTGGATATTGACTGGTTCCTTTGGCTTAAATCAGGGGAGCATTTCAAGGTAAAAGGCTATGCAATGTCCAAAAGAATGAAAAGAACGGAAGAACTTACCAGTTAAAAGCACAGGATTCGAAGACACTTATATCTGGGTTTGCTGTTGACTGTGGATGACCCTGGGCATTTTGTATAAGCTCTCCATACCCCAGTCTTTTCTTCTCCAAGAAAGGGATAAGCAGTCTACCTCATATTTCTTAATGCTTATCAAGTGACAGTTTATTTATTATTATTCTCTCTCCTGTAAATATAAGTTCTGCAAAGATGGGGACCTGGGGGTATTTTATGCACCGCTGCATTGCCAGAGCCCAGGACAGCTGAATTCTGAACACAGTTATTTAGAATGAATAACTGAATGTATCAATAGATTTGCTCTGTGAATTCAATGAGCCCTGTTTTGATACAGTGTCTAGTAAATTGTCTGGCACATACTAATTTGTGTGATAAGTGGTGGCCTAACCTTTTCCCTCTACTTATCTCTCTCCATTTCTAGAAAGAGGCACAGATCCCTGGTTAAATACTAGAGAAGAAGATCTCTGTTTGCACTGTTTAATGATGACTGTGATTTCTCTGATGAAAAGTAAGGGCAGGGACCCAGCATTTTCTGGCACCATCTAGGAAGATGTATTATCCCATTTATCTTGAATCTCATTCACTCCCAGCCTGGAAATCTTTTTCTTAGCCACACACTCTGCTCAGTCCTGCCTCTCACTTTAGTGGTTACTCTGGGCTCTGCCAACAGTGGCTTGTCTTCTCTCTCCCCTTCTGAGTCCTAACCTTTGGCAGGGTCCATCTCAAGCACCTGCTCCTCTGTGGGGTCCTCCCTTCCCCCTCCTCCCTCAGTCAGCTTCTCCTGAGTATTAGTTCTTTTGGACACAAGTTCACATAGAATATGCCCTATATGGGCCTTTCAGAGCAGAGTGACACAGGCCATGAGTACGAGGCTTGATCTACTTCAAATAGAGACTCCTCCATTGGCCAACACTTGTTGAATTCCTACCTAACACTCAGTTCAGTGTGAGGTGCTGGAATGGAGATTAACAAGGTGTTAGGGGCAACTTTAAGAAAACCAAGATCAGGTGGAGATCTGCTGCTCTGGGATTTGGCCTAAAAGAAGAGAGGAACTCCAAATACTAGAGGCATACCCCTGAATTACCTGAATCTGTGTGCATCTTTCTTTCTCTGTAGTGATAGCTTGAGTGATGCACTAGTCCAGATAGGCTGTCAAATTTATTCCCATACATGTCAAGGAGCTTCTGCCACTTGGTGTGCTGAGAGGGCTTTGCAGGGTGACAGGAAATCAGAGTTCTTATTTACCTTGAGGACTCCGTGGATTTTCTAATGTAGTCGTAGTGTCCATTTTTCTTTTCAAAGCAGTATATTTTTAAATGGGAAATACTACATAAAACCCCAATATATAGACAAAAAAAGTGAGCTGTTCTAGATAGTGTATGCTGCAGGAGAGGCCAGAGGTCTCAGACTCCTACCTCTTAGCCTTCCTTTTTACTACAGAATTTTGCCTTTTCATGGAACTCAGAGGTCATGATTTATAGTGTAGAATCCAAAGCAAAGAAAAACAAAACAAAAAGCTGCAAGAGCCAGGCGAGATCATTTCTAAGTGACCTCAGGTTGGCTGAACTGTTTTATGCCCAGCCCTGTATACACCTTATTTTATCCAGTCTTCCCACTCACCCTTTGAGGTAGGCTTTGACAGTCCCATTTCACAGATAAAGGAACTGAACAAAAGGGAGACTCAGGATTGTATTCATTACTACCCTGCCTTTAATGCTAAGATTCAAACCCAGATCTTATTCAAACCCAAATAAGTTTGGATCCCCACCTTACTTCCAACTCCCGAACTCTATTCCTCCTGGAATGGGCAGTGGTAAAACTACTCTCAAGAGCATAGAGGCAGAGGATGTTTTTAAGATCACAATTTTTCATCTTGGTCTTTTTTGTCCCCCAGTAGGCCTTATCCACACCAACTCTGAAGGCCAATGTCTTTGGTAAAGAGCAAGTCTGAGTCACACATACACAGTATAAGTAAGACATGGGAGAACAAAATAGAGTAAGACAAAGGCTCTAGGACTTGGCCAAGTTTACAAAATCAGCACCAAATGACACTAGTCTTCCAACCCCAAAACTTTATTCCTAAGTCCTACGTCTCCAGAACAAAACCAGAGCCTGGTGGCTTATACATGCCCCAGAGATGGAGCCCGAGAGAAGCCCTGGAAAACAGCCTCCCATTAGAGATGGTCATCCGCAGACAATGCAGGAGGGGACGCAGAGCCCAACTCTGTACTGTTTCTTCTCTCCAGACGTCCAGGTCTGCCAAGTGTGGAAGCCGCTCTCTAATGGGAGCCCTCAGAAATGGCACAAATTGAGGCCTCCAGTAATGCAATCACTTCTAATCAGTGTTTAATGAGGATACAAGCAGCCTCAGCTTACCCCTGTTTCAAAGAGGCAACTACACATAAACCTCAATTACTCAGACATTTAAAAATCAATTTCAAATAAAATGTCCAGGTGATGGAACTAAAGGGATTAGAAAGATCTGGATGTGTGCACAGGCCTGGCATGCCTTGTCAATGCAATTGAGGTAGGCAGCTCCTGTAATGTAATAAAGCTGGCCAGCTTTGTGCCCCCAGGGGTAGAAGGGGAACAGGTCTAATTTTCCATTTCCCCACAGAAACAGAGGAAGATTCCAATGACAGAAGGAAGAAGACATCTCTGTACTTCTGCCCATTCAAGCTGTGTTCGGAATGTTGTCTTCATCTCATTTCATAGTTGTAAAGAGGAAAAGTAGCCTCAGGCTATACAACTCAAGGTCTCTGCTCCAACCTGGCCTCCACCTGTACTACCAAATCGATACATTACTATTTTTATAGGTGATCATGACTTTTTGGCCAGTCATATTTACTTATCATTCCCATCAACATGCTGGTAATTTAGGTCAATAAACTTTTATTGACTATGTACCATGTGTCAGGTGCTTTTCTGGGCAAGCAGGGGCACAAAGGTGAGGAAGTTATAGTCTCTACCTCAATTTACACAGTAGAGGAAGGATGAGGCCAACTCCCCACCTCATCTGGATGTATGGTCCTGCAAAACCAAGTTACTTGTCTCTTTAGTCAAGTGCAACGTGCAGCCAGAGAAACACTAATACGTAGGGTAATACCGTCAGTAATAATCATCATAGCTAGCATTTAACGGACAAGGGGCTAAATACTTTACTGGCATTTTTTTTGTTTGACCACCAAAACCACCCTATGAGTTGGGTATTGCTATTATCTTCATTTCCCCATGTTGTAGGTTAACGAACCTTACAGGGTTGTTGTGTTAATTAAGGAGGTCCATACTGTAGTGGGCACCAGTGGGGTTGGCTACCCGTGCCACTCTCCCTAAACCGAGAGTTGCTGCCCTCTCCATTCATATTGCATTCAGTGGTATGCCCTGGAGTTGTGAAAGCATAGCTTTCAAAAATTTAAAACCATGACTCATACAAAATAGAATGAATACAAATTAAAAAAATCTATTCAACTTATTAATTAATGAAGGAAGCAGTAGGATGGTAAAGCTGCTTCCAGGAAAAATTAAGAGGAAAAAAACGTATGTAGTTGGTCAGTCAAAGAGATATTAAAATAAATTTGCTAATTAAAAAAAAAGGCAGAGGATTAACGTCTTACAGGGCAGTCAAGCTCTAGCTTTCTGGTTATCTTTTATCCCTTATGGAAACTGACCAGAAGATCTATAACTCAGAACATCTGGGGTTTAATCAGATAGGAAATAGCCAATTCAAACACAAGCACATTCTCCTAGGTCAGGGGTCAGCAAACTCTTTATAGAGCCAGGTAGAAATACTTTTGGTTTTGCAGGTCACAGGATCTCTGCTAAACTACTCAATTCTAGCATTGTAACATGAAAATAACCTTAGATAATACATAAACAAATGGCTATGGCTGTGTTCAAATAAAACTTTACTTACAAAACATATGGCTGCCAGTCATAGTTTGTCGACTCCTGTCCTAGATAATTAAATATGAATTTGGGCGAGCCAGTTAATGCCCAAGGGTGATATTGAAGGGACATGCAGTTATCCTCTTGTTTTATCTCTATTTTTAAATTTATTTTTCTTAAGAGCACTAAAGTGGGAATGGAGCCTCCTGGATTTGCTGATACAGTGTCTTGCCTGCCTCTCATCTACATAGATACAGTGGAGCCTTCATGTTTATTCAGATGGACCACTTCCTCTCCCTGCCTAATCTTATTAGAATTGATAGGAACACAGCTGGCAACGGACTCAGTCTCCAGATTTACAATGGTGCTGATTCCTGCCTCAAGCTGGTTGCTATCTTGAGTGGAAGAGGTATAACCTCTAGGGCTGAGTTTCTTCTGCGTCACTTGGAACCAAGGCCTTTGAGGTCAGAAGGAACTCTAGTTCACCACTCACTGTGTCTCTGCACCTCTATTTCATTATCTATACCGCGAAGATAATAATGTACCTACTTCATGGGGCTGTTATGTAGTTTAAATGTAGTAGTGCACTGTGTGCAAAGCACCTGACTTGGAGCAAGGTATGTGCACTGCAAATATCACTTCTCTTGTCTTTAGGATTCCTCCCTTGTTCTCATCTCCGGTGACTTCAATGCTAAGTGGCTTTAGTACTGACACGGGAATTATGCTGATACCACAGCTCTGCCTTCCCTTTGCTTGAGTTCAATGCCATTTCTCCTCCATGATGCTGTTTTATTTCATTGTTGATGCCTAACCTTTGACTTTCATTCACATTACTTCTAATAACTTTGTGCTTTATGGGGGAGTAAGTGTGCTATCTGCTCTATTTGCTTTTGTGAGCAAGAAAGAGTAGGTGAGTTTTAAGTACAAACACTGAGCAGTCTTGTGGCTGGGGGCTTTACATAGGCCATCTTTAATCCAAACAACCATTCATTTTTAGGGACATCATTCTCTCTGTTTTATAGATGAGGAAACTGAGGCTCAGGGAGGCTTTAGTCGCTGGCCAAAGATTGTCCTCCTAGAAAGTGTTTGAGGGCTGGGATTCCAACCCAAGCCTGACCAACTCTAAAGATAATGAATTATTTCGTCCATTATGAAGGAACAATTCAAAGTGCTCTTCATTTGGCTGAAATTTTGCATCTTACTTGCTTCTCTTTCTTTGGCAAAACTGATCCTCTGTGGCCCAAATGAAGAAAAAAAACAACCATTTTCCAGTGCCTAAAATTAAACGAGAAGCTTTTAGGATGATGTGCTCAAACACTTCAGCAGCTTATATCCCATTTTCCATTCTTGAGCAAGTCAGTAGGCAATGTCTCCACTGTGGATTTCTCACTTCTCTGGAAGTGCTTTTCTATATTCTTACCAGGCTCCACTCTGACCATGACAAGAATTCAGAAGCCAGAGTCACATAAAAGCACGATGCATAGCCAGATCATTCCAGAAGGTTTATGTCCATGTCCATCAAAATGTGGCTTTACTCCTTGAACAGAATATGCCTGCATGTCTGCTCACAAGAAAAGCATATCCTATGGCAGCTGGGACCAGCCACTACAGTAACTTGGAGAAACAACAGGATAGGGAAAAGATGAGATGAACTTTCTATAGACACTTATTTTTAGCTGCTGGGCATTGTAACATCCTACCTATTTTTAAGAAACATGATAGGTTGAAGTCACTGCTCCTCTTCCCTCTCCCTATTACAGATCTTGCTCCACATCCCAGTTCCTTGGCAGGTATGTCATGTGACATACCCATACACATGTGACATAAACTGGCCAATCAGATTCTCCCATCAAGGATTTCAAATTTCAAGAATGTGATACATCTGTACAGGAGCAGTTAGAGATTAATCCTGATAGCTTTGCGGGAGTTTAAAGTCTATCAGCAGAGAGGCAAGTGTCCAGGAGTATCAAGGCTGGTGGAAGCAGTTCAAAAAGACGATTCCTGTCACAGGATCTTGATGGTGCCCAACCTCCTTTGGTTTCCGCCCATTTTCTGAGCTTGGTTCTCCAGGATCTTATCACTATTCTGAGTTTTCCAATAGTTTTCTAGGAAATTATTGTTCTACTTAAGCTAGCCTGATTTGGTTCCCACAGTTAGCAAGGAGTACCCTGAATGATGTGCTTCTCAATATCCACCTGCAAGACCTGGGCCCCTGGGCATATTACCATTCTCATTCAAAGGACATTCCCTCAAAAGAGGCTGTCAGCATTTCCATTAAGTTGGAAGAAAAAGACAAAAAGTCTCAGAACTTTATATATATATTTAGAACCTGAGCACCAAGCAGTTATTTTGGTCATCACTTTAATTTTGCTAATCTACTAATCCAAGGGAGGTGTATATACAGGAGCCCAGACAAGGACTTTTCCTCCTGCCTGTCATCAAAAGATAAGTTTCAATAATCTCATATCAATGCCTAGCTTATTTCTTTCATAGGAATAGAAGATTTGAGAAATGCATTGGGTCAAGGTTCTGCTGTCATATTCATTGAATAAATAAGCTGAAACCCAGGTTCTTAGTGCTTGCTTTTGTTCCAGCCTGTCCTAGATGTCTTAGTTTCATCCTAGTCACAAACTAATAAAGGAAACGGACATTTATTGGACATTTGTACCATTGAATTCATTCCTTAAATCTGCATGGTGAGGTAGGCACTATTATACCCATTTCTTAGTGGAAGAAAGAGGCTCGTACAGACGAAAGAACTTGTTCAACCATGGTGCTGGTAACTGTGCAGTCAGGATTAAAAGTAACTTCAAAATCCATGAACTGTCCACTCTCCCAGTTTTGGGAAAACTGAAGCCATTGTTGCTGATAAATTCAACTACAGATGAGACTATCCTGGCCAAAAGAAAGAATCTACTTTTGCCAAATAATGCATGGAGTTATTTTAATTGAACTACCTTTCATTTTGAAAGAATCATTTTAATGGATATACAGAGTGCCTAACACATAGTAGGTAGTAAAAAAAATATTGAAATAAATGATTTCTGACTTGTTAAGAGAGAAAATAGTAACAGATACAGAAAGAAATAACCCAGGCTTGTGTGTGGTGTTTTCCACATTTTTCAGTTTGTTTTGCTGCTTGGCAAACATAAAAGTCAAAATTCTTTATGGGATGTTTCATAACTGATAGATGAACTTGGCCTAATTGTTGATCCATAGAGAGTGATTCGAAATGCCAATAGCCTCAGGGTTAAATTTCCCAACATTTGTTGTGGAAATATTTAGTCAGCTAATAATCTCTCTCCTGCTGACGACTTTGGCAGGAAGTGTACCCCTTGTTTTTAAAGAAACCAAAAACAATCCTCAAGGAGGATTCATAGCTGCCTGAAACTCTGGAAGAGCTAGAATGACGATGATGTGGAATAACATGCAGGACGGAACTTAAATTCCTTGCTAAATATAATTAAAGCAAAAAAAGTTTTAAAAAGAACCTGTAAATACAAGAATGTGCATCCATGATATGAATAAATTAAGCAGAAAAAAATTCATGTACAAAGGACTGGTTAAATTTTTTTTTTAAATTGTTTTCTGGAGTCTTGCTATGTTGCCCAAGCTGGCTTCAAATTCCCAGGCTCATGCAATCTTTCCATCTCCATCTCCCAATTAGCTGGGACTATAGGTATGCAGTGCCATAGCCAGCCTGGAAATTTTAAAAACATGATCTCTGCCAGGTAGTGTCAGAATGGCCTAAAGAAATTTCTATTTGAGCATCTATCCCTCCATCCCTCCATCCATCCCTCCATCCATCCCTCCATCCCTCCCTCCGTCCCTCCCTCCGTCCCTCCCTCCATCCCTCCGTCCGTCCGTCCGTCCGTCCGTCCGTCCAGCCATCCATCCATCCTGAATACATATTGAACTTCCACTGAGGAGAACAGGAAGATGTGAAGACTGGCTGTTCCCCTTGAGGAGCTCAATGGAAGTAAAACATTTTATTCTTTGTATTTCTTTAGCTAATGTTCATTTAGCATTTGCTATGCAACATGCACTATGCTTAAACAGCAGGAAAAAATCCCATTCAACTTTCACAACTACTCCATGAAAATATTGTTATCCCCATTTTCCTTCCAAGAAACTAAGGTGTAGAAAAGTTACATAATGTATACATATACAATGAGCTAATGAGTCCAAGTCCATCTGATTCCAAAATTAAGGGCATCCTTTTAAGTACTTTGCTATAATGTCAGTTTATAGAGGCACAAAATCAGAACATGAACTAACTTCTATATCTGGCAAATAGTGATAGTTATATTTTTTGAATGTGAAAATTACAATCCTCATAAGATGTGTATGTGTGTGTATTTCCTGAAGGATTAGTATAAACTCTTGGAGAGAGGATTAAGGAGGAAAAAATATGGATCAAGAAATGCTTTATGAATTCTTGGCAGTAAGTTTGATCCTTTAAAAAATGGATAGAAGGAGAGTATCTGGTAAAAGAGAACAGTATGAGCAAAAGTGTGGAGAGAAAAATGTGTTCTAAGAGCTTATGAAGAAGAGGGCCATCCAGACAGTATTACTGAAGAACCTGTCTTGCACCCAGATAGATCGCCTTTGGTTGCTAAAAGTCTAAACTTCCACCATTTGAGAAATATTCCTTTTTGGCATTAGCGTTTTCAGCCCTTATTCTGTCAAAAACACTGTCCTATTCAACACCAGAACTCCTGGGAGGGGTAATTAACTAAGCAATTTGTTCTCAACTATGAAATTAGAATCCTGGCAGGAAAAAGATGGCATGTTGACTTCTTATTCGGGGACTATTTCAAAGATATGGACAACGTTAAAGGGGACCAACAAGGGCTGGTTAAGAATTCCAGGGAATGGCAACAGGAAGGCTTCCATCCCTCATCCCTCCTCCCTCTTCCCCTGGTGGGGCAGGAGCCATTCCTGGATCCCCAAGAGAGCTGTAGATGCAACTCAGCCATTCCTGGATCCCCAAGAGAGCTGTGGATGCCCATCAGGAGTTGAGTGGACTTTGAAAGAGGAGCCCAGGCCAGCAGAGAAAGAGATGAAAACAAATACATCAACCTATCTTTCCTCCTGCCTTCCCATATGCTGATGGTATCTCCCACTGGTCAGACCCAACAGGAAGCCAGAGGGCAAAGGCATGCAGCTGAAGTACTGACAAAATGGGGCCCTCCCAGGGCAAAAGCAGGCTGGGGAAGGGTGGAGAGAAGATCTGGAAAGGCAAATGGAGAATGGCCCGCCTAAGGGCTTACAGTGGTCAGGTGGGACATAGGTCATCTGTCACTAATTGCATTTAAAGTAATGACCTTGCAAATTGATTTTAATTTTGTAAATTAAGGCAGTATTCAACATCATCCCTTGCAATAGCTTTCTCTAACTCACCTAAATTTAGATTGTCTTTTAAGTTGGTGACAGAAAAGGGGGTATACCCGGTGGGCTGGGCATTATCCATGACCCTTCATGCACTCAGCAGTGTGTCTGACATGAGTGGCATCCATCATGTGTGTTGTGTGGAGAGAAGTGGAGGATCATTGCTTTGAGTCAACCAACCAGCCTACGGTAGGAATTGATAGTTGATCAGACCTCTTTCCCACTAGTGATGGAGGAAGGAATGGAGAGTGATGAAGCAGGAAGAAGTGTGTGTGATCAGAACATTGGGAAAGGGAGTGGGGGCAGAAAGAAGGGGCAAAATTAAAAACACAACAGTGATAAAATTTTGCCTAGAGCAGGTCCTGTTAGGGTAAGAAGCCTCATTCCTCTCTGATCAAAGCACATGAAGCCAGTTGTAATCAGATGTAAAGAGTATCATCTAGCATCACACTCACACTCACACACACACACACCCCCCTCAGAGTCAATTTTTAAAGCAGTACAGTAATGAATCCAAGCTGGTGTTGTAAATGGAAGGTAGAGAGAGGGTTGTTTGGGAAACATTGATCTCCCTTATCTCAGAGTGATACAGAGAACGTGCAGGAGTGGTGTGTGTGCGTGTGTATCTGTGTGCCAGATAATTTGGGACACGGAAGCTCAAAAGTGCTGTTTTTATGCTCATAATTATCTCTTTCCCCATTAAAAAGTTGTCTCTTATATGTCATTACTGGCTGGATATTAAGTGTCTTCTTGAGGTGATTTTGAGACTGTTTTTCTTTTTCTGCGTGCACATGCATGCATGCACACACGCATGCACACACAGTTAGATGCATGGTTGTATGCATAATAAAACTTGAAAACTTAACCGCAGCACACTGCATAAATTAAATAAGGCAAACATATCCTTGGCAAGACTTGAAGTAAATGCTAGAGTTTTCCCAGAAATAAACAGTTCCATAATAACGGAAGTGAAAAGAAAATAAACTAAAACTTCTAAGTCCATCTTAGGTACATGGAAAGTCCACTAAAGTTTTCTTAAGAAGCTGATACTAAAACCCTAAAAATCCACTCTGGATTCCAAGGGTCGACTTTCCATCCCAAGTCATTACTTACTGGTGCAGCATTTCCATTATCCATGTTGAGCCATGGCTTATAGATAAATAAGGAATTTAGAATACAGCATTTGAATTCATTAAGCTGCTTCCAGTAAGTAATTTGAAACTCTGAGAAATGCCAAAAACATAATTACTAATCCAAATAGCCCTTTTTATCTGAATAAGTAAAAATGGAGATCAGTATCTGGTTAATGGAGATCATTTCCTATTATATTTTTAATGTTGTGATATGGACTTTAACAGTTGCTTTATATTGTTACATTGTCACTGTCATTGGAAACATCCTGTAAAGAAGGGCAGATGATTTACTTGAAATGTACTAGCAAGAGAGATATCATCTTCTTCTGCAAATACTGGGCTTGGGTAACTCACTGGAGACTGCTGAGTCTCTCCCTGGATTTTCCTGAGGTTTCATTCAAATGCAAGTGATTCCTGGAGGCTCTCTTCATAGGAAGGAGGCCTGGAGAAGCCCTCAGGACTTCAAGATAAGATAAACAAGTACATAAAAATTCTTACTATATCTCTTACTTAAACTTATACTGTGATCACAACCAATTTTGGTTCATACATTCTCCAATTTCTCCAGATTAGGAATAATTTTGTCCCCTCCAGACAACTTGTAGAGTTCTTACAAGACCCAGAAAGACCCAAAGGGCACTTCAAAATCTCAGGAACCACTGGAAGGGCAGTGGGTCAAAGGACTCAGGGTCTGCAAACACTGTGAATCAAACTTGGCTCCACACCTTCCCCATCAAGGTCATCTGTCCCCAGTAACCCAAGCTCAAAACTTGAGGCTATCTTGATTTCTGCTCAACCTCCTTCAAAGGAACTTAGTTCTCAAGTCCTTATCACTGCATGCCGTAGCTTGCAGTTGATCTCAACAGAGAACCATGGCGTGCCAGGGAAGCACTGGTTGAGTGTCCAGCACTGGTAGGTTGTCCAGCTAACTCTTATTCCATTTCCCTTCTCTGCTAGTAGAAGCCATCTCCCACTCTAGAGACTGAACATGCCAGGCCTGGCTTTCTCAGTTTCCCTTGCAGCTACGGCATGGCAATGAGACCCAGCTCTAGCCAATGGACCAAGTCTCTTAGGATAACTCTGGTAAAGGTTTTCTCCTCCCAATATGAAGAGACACACTATGTACACTTAAGAATGGTTAAAATTAAAAGGACTGGCAATACCAAGCATTGGAGAGGATGGGGAGGAACTGGATGTTTTCCACATTGCTGATCACAGTGTAAAAAGATCCAAACACTTTGGAGAACAGTTTGCTAGTTTTATACAAAGTTGAATACATACTATTTGATCCAGCAGCTTCACTCCTAGGTATTTAGTCAGGAGAATTAAAACACATGACTATGAAATGTTGCACATGAGTATGCAAAGCAGAGCATATTCATAATAGCCCCAAACTGGAAACCCAAATGCACACCAACAGTGAATGGATAAACAAATTGCAGTTTTCTCATAAAATAGAATACTAAGCATGAATAAAGAAGAATGAAAGACTGATACATGCAATACCATAGATGAATCTCATAAACTTGCTGAATGAAAGAAGGTAGACACAAAAGAATAGTAAATAGTCACATTTCCATAAAATTATACAAAAGGCAAATCTAATCTACAGTGACAGAAAGTCAATCGGCGGTTGCCTACAGCTGGAGGTAGGAGAGAGTACTGGCAGTAAGAGTGGGTACAGGGAACTTTTGGGGGTGATAGCAATGTTTTATATCTTGATTATCGTATTACATGGATGCACATATTATTGAACTATACACTTATTATAGGTACATTTATTGTCTATAAATTTTATCTTAATAACATTGATTTTTTTAAAAGAGAGAGATAAATAAACAAATAAAAAGACCACCAAAGCCTCAGAACTGTGAAACTGGGTTTCAGAGGCGGTTTGAAATATTGTTGAATTTTGCATTGAAGTATATTTAATGGTTCAATTTCAGAATAACATATTATCAATAAGACTCAATATTTCTGAGATTTCTTTTAATTTTTTTATATTTGAGCTCTTATTACATGCTGAGCTCTCTCTCTCTCCTTTAATCCTTACTGTCTGAGGTAAGGATTATTTCAATGATGATTATATCAACTAAAAAACAGGAACTGCTTTAGAACTTTTAAACATGAAGAATTTGATTCAGGAAATTGGTTACAGCAGAATGAGGGAGCTGAGAAGGCAAAAAGGGTCAGCGAGACAACCCCCAGATTAGCAGTAGCAGGAAGCTGCTACTCCCTCTGGAGCTGGAGGCAGAATGGGGGGAGGTGGAGTTGTCAAGTTCAGAAGCAAGACACGCTGAGAGAGGGGCCACTCTGCATAAGTTGGAGCTCTGGAAGAGATACTGCTATTGTCAGAGGCACAACAGGAAGTGGAGAGAGTGGGAGAAATACCTTGACATGTCTCTGACTCCCGCCCTTCCACCTTTCACCAGTGTGTCCCATGGGTTAGACCAGCCCAGGAGCCAGACAGCAGGGGAACCTGGAAAATGTGGTTCTCTTCAACACAGAACAAAGCAGGAGGACAGAGAATGAATCAATTGAGGGCAAATAGATATTGACAAACACAGTGTCTTTGTTTTATCAACTTCCTTGACTTCCTCTGTGACTGCCACCTCGACAGTTCCCTCCAAAATCGAGGTAAACTGGCAAATAGACCCTGTAAGAGGAGCAACAGCTCAAGTTGCTGTTTTTAGATTCCCTTCCCTTAATCCTAAAGAGAAGAAGAGATTCGAACCAAGGCAATACAAACAGGCTGGCACTTATCTCTCAATGGCTTCACTGGGGTGGAATATACCAGCCAATTCACCCAGGAATCCACCAGATGACACATTACAAAGTATGACATGCAGTGGGCATCAGGTTTAGGTATTTTCACAAAGGCAACGTTCAGGCATGATGAGAGTGATGAGGGCAGAAATAGAGGCATGTTACAGACTGAGTTGCGTCCTCCCTCAAATTCATGTGTTAAAGTCAAGAGAGGCACTTTAAGGAGATAATTAAGGTTAAATGAGGCCAAGGGTGGGGCCCTAATGCAACAGGACAGATGTCATAAGAAGAGGAAGAGACATGACATGAGGGAATGCATGTGCACAGAGAAAAGGCCATGTGAAAACACAGGGAGAAGGAGGCCATCTTCAAGCCAAGGAGAGAGGCCTCAGGAGAAACCAAATCTGCCAACACCTTGGGCTTGCACTAAAGTCCCCAGACTTTAAATTTCTTCTGTTTAAGCCACCTGATATGTGGCATGTTGTTATGGCAGACCTAGCAGATAAATACAAGGTACTGAGCACAATACATCCAACAAGAGTCAATGCTTATTGGTGTTTTCAAAGATGATTCCAGGGGTTCACCCGCAGTGAATTACCTATGCCTTGAAATTATTTACCAGGCAACCAGTTTGTTTCCATAGTCAGGGATAAGGCTTAAAGACATACCCATGGGAGAAAATCATAGCAATGATCCAAATTTGTACATAGATATAAATGATCTTCTTGAGGGTGAGTTGTAAGCTGTGGGGAAGACAGAATGAAGCAACTGGGTATTCAAAACAGAAGTGGTTTCAAAGAGGTGTGTGGTGGGGGGAGGAATTGAGGAGTCTGAAAATAAAATTTTCCAAGTTTAGAAATTTACCATGTTGGCCTGGCTGAAGTCATGGTTAAGAATTTTTTTTTTCCTCTTTATAGTTGTGATTTTTGTCCAATACCATATATGGCAGCAGATCAGCAAGTTATTTTTTGACATGTTTCTTTCTCCAGACCATTTTACATGGAAAGTTACTAAAATAGTCTAATTTGGATGTTTTTTCTTAATCTTACAATTCTTGATCAAACAGGACACAATAGTTCTGTGTCAGTATAATTATGAGAATATTATTTTAATGAAGAAGCTTAAAATGATGTCCAAATAGACCAACGATGCTCAGATAGGCCATGATAGTTTGGGGATTTTAAGAGCTTCTATGTGATTGCTTTTGAGGAAAGCAGTTTTAAGAAGTAAATTAATATTCTGCAATCGGCATTGCTCTCAGGTCCCCCCAGGGTCTGAGCAGCAATTCAGGACCTGCTTCGGATGAACAGTTTCACATTTTTCCCTTGGGACCAGCCCAAGTCCTGTAAGTCACCAGTGAATGCCATAAACACACTTTTCCCTGTAGAATCAAAGAGGCAGTGTGTTGGGATCTGGGGAAGAGAAGCAGGGTTTTCTGGTGAAGGTTGCCTTAGGAGGAAGCAAAGGAGAAAACTGTAGCAAGGCTTGAAGCCCTATTGAAGAGAAATCTATGTGCAAAAGCACTAGGTTACTTCCACCTCCAGAAACCAAACTCAGGAGAGTTTCTGATGCAATTGTCAGTAGCTTTTGGAACCTTGCTACTCAATGTGTAGTTCCAGATCAGCAGTATCAGCAAACCTGGGAGCTCATTAGAAATACAGACCCCCAGACCTATCAAACCAGAATCTGCATTTCAACAAGATCCTCAGATGACTTCTATGCCCATGGAATTTTGAGATGCAATTCTCTAAAGTATTGTTCAGCCAGATGGATGTGAAAGGCATTGAATCATTCTGCCAGGGCTTGATTGTACATGCAAGGCTTTCATTCCCATCATGAAGAATAAAGCTGAGGGGAAAAGACATAGAGAACAGAAACAGGATTGAGGTTGTCTCACACCCAACAACTCTCACCCTTCACCTGTGCCAGGCCATCTTTCAGAAGCAGCAGTGAACAGAACCTACTAAAGTTGCAATGGCATGCCTAGACTATGGGGCAAGGGCTGCCACTGAAGCTGTTGTCAGAAAATGTACCACTCTCGGAAACTGGTGCATGGTTCACAGAGTTCTTTCTTCTCCCTTTCCAATCCTGTTTCTCTGGTCTCCCCTGTGCCTGTAAGAGGTGAGTACCCATTAGTTGCTATTGCCACCCTGTATTTAAAACCCAACACCAAACAGGTTGCCACTGCTGTTGGGGAGGTCACTCTCAGTGCTAGGAAACTTGAAGTCATGAGCTAAAACTGTCAAGTAAATTAATAGATTCCAGACTTGATGTGATCACCACTTGGAAATCTGGTAGCATTTTGCTATAGTTTAAATGAGTCTTTCCAAAATTCGTATGTTGAAACCTCAATGTGATTGTATTTAGAGATAGGGCATTTAAGAGGTAAAGATAAGTAAGACAATAAGGGTTGAGTCATGATCTTATAGGATCGATGACCTTATAAGAAGAGGAATAGACAGAAATCTCTATCTCCATGTGCACTTTGTGAGGAAAGACCACATGAACACACAGTGAGAAGAAGGCTGTCTGCAAGCCAGGAAGGGAGTCCTCACCAGAAACTCATTGTGTGGCACCCTAGTTTCAAACTTCCAGCCCCCAGAATTGTGAGGCAATAAATTGTTGTCATTTAAGTGGCCTGAGAAAACAAAGACATATTTCCCCAAGAAAAAGGACTGTTGGAGCCTAGATTCCTGATAAGAAAAGAAATGGTTCTGAATTTAAAGTTTATCTGCTGATTTTGGGATTGTTAACTTTTTGCTAATGACCTGTTGCTATGTATGACTTCTGAAGAAATGTCTATTATGTTCAATAGGAGTATATACTACTCATTCTTTTCATTACTTGCCAAAACTCACACACTAGGGGGAGGAAGGTTGTATTGACATTTGCATTGCAGAGGAAGTAACAACACACACACTAGTCCATTTAGGGTCTAAAGTCTGATTCGTCCAGGACTGAGAGGCCTTCTAGGACACAGAACTTTCAGTGCTAAAACCAGAAAAGTCCTGGGCAAACCAGGACAAGTTGATTATCCTAAATGGGCTAAGTTTCACCTGCTGGAAGACTAATGGTGACATGTAGTGAGAAAATGGAGCATTTGTTAAAAGTGAGTAAGAACCCTGAACTAGAGCCCTGGTTAATTTTAAGATTGTGTAGCCTTGGGTAAGTTACTTCGCATCTCTAGATCTAACTCTCCTTCCTCAGAAATGAGGGACTAGATTATTCCTAAGGGATGTCCCAGTTTCAATATGCTACAGTGTTTGAGTTCCAGGTTATTCTGTCAGTTGAGAGTTGGGGAGATCAATTGTATTAATCCACAAAATAATCTAAGAAGAAGTTTCTGAGCTAGGTGCAAGGATATAACTGTGCCTAAGTTACTGCCTTTATGGAACTTGCTGTCTACTGAGAGCAAGAGATGATAAAGAAGAATTGATGTGACAAGTGCTGAGAAAGAAATAAGAAAGTGTTGTGATAGATAGTGATTGGACATCTTCTCAGAACAAGGAATGTTGTTTTAGCTGACATTGGCAAACCTGGGAGCTCATTAGAAATACAGACCCCCAGACCTATCAAATCAGAATCTGCATTTCAACAAGATCCTCAGATGACTTCCATATCCATGAAATTTTGAGATGGAATCCTCCAAAGAGCCAAACATGAAAAATTGGGAAAGGATAGTGTATTAGTCTGTTCTCACACTGCTATAAAGACATACCTGAGACTGGGCGATTTATAAAGGAAAGAGATTTAATTGACTCGCAGTTCTGCATGGCTGGGGAGGCCTCAGGAAACTTACAATCATGGCAGAAGGTGAGAGAGAAGCAAAGACATGTCATACATGGTGGTAAGCCAGAGAGAACAAATGAGCGAAGCGGGAAGAGCCCCTTATAAAACCATCGGATCTCATAAGAACTCACTCACTATCACAACAGCAAGGGTAAAACCGCCCCCATGATCCAATCACCTCCCACCAGGTCCCACCCTTGACACATGGGGATTATGGGAATTACAATTTGAGATGGTATTTTGGTGAGAACACAGAGCTAAACCATATGAGATAGGGAAGAGCAAGCACATAAGAGGCTGCAGTGGGAGAGATTATAAAATTAAAGAAACCAAAAGGGCTGCAGATGAGTGGAGCAGAGTGAGGCAGAAGATAGTGGAAAGAAATGAAGCTTTAGAACTAGGCAGGAGCTAAATCACATTAGGCTTATAGGTCACAGTAGGAAGTTCAGGTTTTATCCTATGTGCCAAGAGAGGATGATATCAAAGGGTCTGAAATCATCAGAGTTATAAAAAACTGGTTAACCTCACTCACTAAATTACTAGTGTATAATTGTGGATTACACAAATAATTATAGGTATAATAATGTAATACGACAGTCATGACAGGAATGTTCCTGTTCCATAAGTTTGGTTTTAATTAACCAAGAAGTGGCGTCAAAGGTTTGATGCAAGTTCACAATAACTTGCATCAGTAATTTTACCTCATCACTTTAAAGTTTAGCATCCATTTCAGCAAGACTTTCAGGGTAAATGACAAAATAAATCTGTGGCTCAAATTACCCCAACCTACCCCTTTGGGAGCAGAATGTTACTTGGAACATATTCTTATAATTAAGATCTAATTGTTATTGATGTTCAGACAAATGTTCTTGCTGGCTTCATCGCTAAGAAAGTTAAAAAAAAAAAACAAACAGATTTTTCCCCTTTGCTTACTGACAAATAGCACTTGAATAAGTGCTCAAGGAGATATTACCCCTGATTTTAGATCCTGACAGGAGTTTAAATTAAAGCAGAAAGGACCACAAATTCGATCTGCGTGGGTGGACGGTTTATCCCCTACCCATTACAAGAACATTTGAGATAGTTTCAAAAATTAAACACTGCAAAAAGCAATGCAATAAAGAGAATAAAAAAGAGAGTACAAATCTCTTCCTCTTTCAAAAGGGAATGACTTTACAATAGATGAACTTGATAACTGAATTTTGCCATGAATTTTCTGGAAACCAAGGCAAGAGAATGGTGGTTTGCATAATGTTTATTATCTTATTTAAAAGAAAAACATCAGAATCACTCTGCAGAAAAGAATTTTTTTCTTTGAACTCCAAAGAAAGAGGAATTTATCCTGTACATGTTTATAAAAAGGACATTGGGTATCTAGTGGACAATACCTTCAAGTAAAATTTTGCAAGAAAGAAGACAGAAATGCAGTTAAAAATAAATGTTTCTTGGGCCAGTGTCTGTAAAAGTTAACAGTGGTATAAATCCACAAAGGAATTTTTGTAGGAAGCCAAGGTATTATGGTCTAGATACTTTGCTTTATGACAGGGACTGTGTTTAGAGAACCTGGAAGAAAGAAGACATTTCCTAACATGTCCATTAGATACTTTTTCCCAAATTACAGCTGTTTTAAGCAAGTTTTTGATCAGTACAGAGTTGCAGTCAATTTGGAAAAGTACAAATCTCAGGGAAGGCAGACATTCAGAACTATCAGTCCAAGTGTGCTCTAAATGGCCAGTGATGAGGGAGGCTGAGCTGTCCTGCTGGGCTGGGAGGTTAAGATGTAGATTTGTCTAGAGCATGTACCACTTCATCACAAGTTTGCTGGAGAAAGATGCCTTTTTCCTTGGAAAAGAGCTTTGAATATTCTTGAGAAGTTGTACAAGTCCTTTGTTATAAACCCAGATTTCCATCCCCGAAGTCATGAAGAAAGGAAGAATGTGGGCAGGTGTAAAAGGGAGCATCTGACTGGGGAATATCATTTTGTAGGGATTTTTGTTTGCTGATTTTATGGCTTCTCCCACAGTTATTTAAGTCAAACCTATATAATACATCAATAGTTTTGCATTTTTATACTTTCTTATTATGTTCTAATTTGGCTTTGTGTCTTTGCTAAATTAAAAGGCTGGGTTATATCTATTTCTTCTTTTCATTAAAATTATTTCCTTTTGTTTTTTTTTTTTTTTTGAGATGGAGTCTCACTCTGTCACCCAGGCTGGCATGCAGTGGCGCAATCTCCGCTCACTGCAACCTCTGTCTCCTGAGCTCAAGCGATTCTCCTGCCTCAGCCTCCTGAGTAACTGGGATTGCAGGCATGCCCCACCACACCTGGCTCATTTTTGTACTTTTAGTAGAGATGGGGTTTCACCATGTTGGCCAGGCTGATCTCGAGCTCCTGACCTCAAGTGATCTGTCTGCCTTGGCCTACCAAAGTACTGGGATTACAGGTATGAGGCACCATGCCTGGCCAGAATTATTTACTATTAAAAATTAAGGCTAAATATTAATTTCTCCAGTTTACAACTTGATTGTGTGTGTGTATAAAGTTTTATTCAGCTATGTAATGTATACATCTAGTCCTTCTAGCTGGATCATTCTTAAGGTAAATAAACATAACAGCAATGCACGTACACAGGGCATTTATTATAATGTTGACTAGGAAGTCAGCTACGCCAAGCCACATGGCTCTCACAAGAGGACTTATTCCCGGCTAAACTCAATCTGCTTGGGTGTAGGTGTTTTCCATGTGGAGTCCACTGGGCCCATTACTGGTCTCTACAAGTTCTTCAAGGCCATAGTCCCTGCCCTCTGGGAACCCAGAGAAGGAGAGGCTTAGCACAATTCCTGTACAAAGTAGGTAATGGATGCATGTTTCCTGAATAAATAAGCAAACAAGTGATGAGAAAGCTTCACATATAGCCATAACATAGGGCTGAACATGAAAGCCAGAAGATAAATACCAAGAGCCACTGGGTTTAAGGGGGGAAAAAGGAAAACCACATCTAGCTGGATAAATCAGCAAAGGCCCCAGAGAAAGGGTGATATTTAGATGAGAACTGAAGAAGGAAAAGAATTTTAGACTATGAAGATGGAAAAGGAAAATAAATGTAGTGATTATTGTTTTTACCTGGACAGCACCAATCCCAGGGCAACTTTAGTAGCAGACTCTGCCATACTAGCCAATGTGTGGCAGATGAGCCAGGTTAAGCCAATCATCATCCCACTTGAATTGAATTTGATTTACTTTATTGTATTGTTTTCTGAGACGGGGTCTCTCTCTGTTGCCCAGACTGGACTGTAGTGATGCAGTAATGGTTCATTGCAGCCTAGACCTCCTGGGCTCCATCGATCCTCCCACCTCATCCTCCCAAGTAGCTAGGACTACAGGTGCGTGCCATCATGCCTGGCTAGTTTTTTTTTTTTTTTTTTTTTGGCAGAGTTGGGGTTTCACCATGTTGCTTAGGCTGGTCTTAAACTTTGGGGCTTAAGCAATCTTCCTGCCCTAGTCTCCCAAGTGCTAGGATTAGAAGAGTGAGCCACTGTGCCAGTCCACTTTACTTTAGTCTCTGCAATAGAACACCTTGAGGCTAAGAGACACTTTGCTCAAGCCAGGCCATTCAATCACATGGTCTCTCCTAAGGATTTGTACCTTGAACATACAAGATGGAGAAGCTAAGAGGGGGTTGACTGGGATAAAGACACCTTGAAGACAGCCTTTGGAATAAGGTTCCCAGGCTCCTTTTGCTTAGATCTCTGAACTACCTTGGGATGTAGACTTCACGACAATTAATTGTCCTGCTCTCCCTTTGAGTCTGTGAGCCACCCTTCCAGTTAGTGCTCTCCAACTCCTTTATTTTTCTTAAATCAGTCCAAGGCAGTTTACTGCTTACAAAGAATTCTTAACTATACAATTAACAGAGAGAGGCATGGAAGCAAGGAAATAGGAATTCAGAAAGACTGAGTATTTTAGCAGGAAGTAAAGTATAGGAAAATAATGTACTGTAATATTGGAGAAAGAGAAAATGACCTTACTGTTGCGGGATTTAAAATCTAGGATGAGGTTCAGTTGAACTCATTATTCACAGATCTTGCATTCCCAAATTTACTCACTAAAAGTTGTTTCTCATCCCCAAATCATTACTCACGGTGCTTTCACAGTTATTCTCAGACACACACAGAATGGCAAAAAATTTGATGCACACATTCCCAGCTGAGGTTAAAGGTCAAACAAGTTGAGGCTTTGTCTTTTCAAAAAAAATTAACTTTTTTTTTTTTTTTTTTTTTTTGAGATGGAGTCTCGCTCTGTTGCCCAGGCTGGAGTGCAGTGGTGCGATCTTGGCTCACTACAAGCTCCGCCTCCTGGGTTCAAGCAACTCTCCTGCCTCAGCCTCCCGAGTAGCTGGGACTACAGTGGCGCACCACCACACCCAGCTAAATTTTTTTGTATTTTTAGTAGAGACAGGGTTTCATCATGATGGTCTCGATTTCTTGACCTCATGATCTGCCTGCCTCGGCCTCCCAAAGTGCTAGGATTACAGGCGTGAGCCACCACTCACGGCCAAAAATTAACTTAAATATCACAATATTTAAATGACAGAGGTTGTATATATTCAAGGTATATAATGTGATGATTTGTGTAATGATTATCATAATCAGATTAACACGTTTTAGCTCTCATAACTACAAACAAGTGTCCATTTTGTGGTATATTTAGTGACATGTATTTCACCTTTTTGTGCTTTTTGTTGATGATTTCACGATTTAAAATGCCCCCAAAGTATAGTGCTAAAGTGCTGTCTAGAGTTCCTAAGTGCAAGCAAGCTGTGATGTGCCTTAAAGGCAAAATACATGTTTTAGATAAGCTTCAAAAGGCAGGAGTTGTATGTTGCTGGCCGTGTGTTCAATGTTAATCAACAATATGTATTAAATGAAGTGTCTTTAGGCATAGACACATACAACAGGTTATATATTGATTGGTTTACAAAAATTTTATGAGCAGGGGCTTTCTGGAAACTAACCCTATTGTCCCTAGAAGCAGTGGTTCAGTATTCACTAATTCAGTATTTACAGTGACATTATAGAACATAAGTACTGTAACTAATGAAAATCAACTATACTTAGATTTTACTTTATAATCAAAGGGGAGTTATTGAAGGTTTTGAACACAGAACTGATGTGTTCAAAACTGTGCAATGGGAGAATTATTTGTGTGGCAAATGTGCAGAGTCCATTTAAGCTGGGGGAGGCTAGAATCAAGAAGACCAATGGAGGCTGTCTGGGAAGTTACCTTCAAGCAGGAAGGAAGGTAAGAACTTTCTCAAGGACTGTGGTACCAGAAAAGAAGACATGCAAGTGAGATATTGTGAAGGCAGAAAATATAGGAAGTTTGTGGCTGTGGGACCGAGTTGAGGAACAAATCAAAAGGGACACTACAATTTCGAGTCTGGGTGAGTGGGAGAAAGACTGATAAGGCAAAAAGGTATGTCAGGCAAGAAGTTGGTCAGGGGAGGAAGATGATGGTCAGTCTTAGATGTGTTGAGTTGGGAGACCTGTTGGTATGTCAATGAATAGTTAATACCCAACAAGCAATAGTTATATTGTTGATAATAATTGTGAGGAGGAGGAAAGTGGTGGCAGAGGAAGAAGAGAGGGAGGAGAAAAATATTGCAGACACTTGCCAGGAAAACTGGCACTCAGCTGCCCCTTTTAAGGCCAATATCCAAAATGGCTGAGCTCTAGATAGCCCCAAATGCCAGTCACTGCATCCCTTAGTGTGCAAATTGAAGGTGTGACACAGCAAAACTGCTGGAGTTTTTAGCTCTCAGCAATCAACTCTTGCAATGCAAGCATAATATGGAGTGATGTTTCTTGAGCCCACCCATCTACCATGGTGCTGACCCAGGAGAGATTCCAACATCAGCAACAGGCTGTGTCTAGAAGCAGCTCTTGTCAGGAGCCCCCAAAAAGAAATTCTCTACTTCATCTAGAGGCGCAGACCTTGTTTTGGGGGCCTGGAGCTTATGTACAAAGCTGAACCTGGAGAGCAGAGGGCCTGCTGCAGCACTGTTGCTCCCTTAAAGAAGAGCTTGGACGGTGCCTTCTGCTCTGAGGCTGTGTCTTTGTGGTCAAGTTTTCTTCTATCTCAGAAGCCTGGTGTGAACAAGAAGAAAGTCCCTCCTCCTTCTTGTCCCATGGATTGCCCTAATTCCCTAGTCCCAAATTTCTTTCTTCCCAGTAAGATTGATCTCTATTTCCTTCAAGGGAAAATTCTATCCCCACCTATTTGGACAGTCTTACCTCATGGGCCCCTCAACTGGACAATCACAGACCAGCCTAGGATTTCTGAAGGTCGAGATAATTTGGTATAATTCAGTCACCTGATTAAAGTTCTACAGATCTCTGCTGTGTGCTGTCTGCCAATGGTCTGTAGGTTGGTTTGGATGCTGTGGTTAGTATCTACCGCATACTTTCATTCCCTGGAAGCCCTGGAAAGCAAGATACCACCTTCATTCTTTCCAACTTCGCCAGTGGCCATTGATCCTGCAGCTCTGTCCTGTGGCCCTAGAGGTGAGCTTGCACAAGGAGAAATGCCAGCATCAGCTGGCAGTGTGGAGAATCAATGTCAGTGTCTCTGAAGCATCCCCTCACTCACCTGGCCGAGGTGATGGGGGCAGCACCTCAGAGGGGGTAAGCAGTGGATGAAGAATCCAAGCTAGGTATATTAGTTCATTCTCATGCTGCTGTGAAGACCCATGACTGGCTAATTTATAAAGGAAAGAGGTTTAATTGACTCACAGTTTTGCATTGGTGGGGAGGCCTCATGAAACTTACAATCATAGCAGCAGGCAAAGAAGCAGCAGGCACCTTCTTCACAGGGCATCAGGACAGAATGAGTGCAATGCCAGATGCTTACAAAACCATCAGATCTTGTGAGAACTCACTCACTACAATGAGAACAGCATGTGGGGGGAAACCACCCCCATGATCCAAATACCTCCACCTGGTCCCGCCCTTGACATGTAGGGATTATGGGAATTACAATTTGAGGTGAGATTTGGGTGGGGACACAGAGCCAAACCATATCTCTAAGTCCCCAAGGTCACATTTAAACTTCTTCACATCACAGTATTGAGGAAAAAAAAAAAAGGCAGCTGCAGAAGGGTCTCTCAAAATGACTATTTTCCTTTCATTATTTGCTTTCCTTCTTCTGAAATGCCTCTGTGACTTTCCAAAATAAAATAAAGTTAGGAGGGAAAAATCATTCCCTCTCCCCTTCTGATACATTGCAGCTGATGTTAGGGTTCTCCTAATACTCACTGAGGTGAATTTCACTAGGTAACATAAAAAGAGCCTTTCAGAAAAGGCACTAACAGATGTTACAATGAAAGCAGACACCTTTGCAACTGATTTATCAAAACCCTTGAAGAACCATTTCAAGGCAGGTGGCAAAGGCAATAACGTTGAACAAAGGGAGTACATCCAGAGGCAGAACTGTATTGCACGTTCTAAAAAGAGAAAGAGAAATAGGAAGTCCATGAGGAACCATTTTCCCCATTTTGTGCATGTCTCTTTACCAGTTTCTGAGCATGAACCAATATATTTTTTCTAGAGCCCATTCAAAGCCAGAGGGGGATAAATAAAGGCACTTTTCTCAGCTTCTCATAAAAATACGGTAGAATTCTCTTCTGAATTTGAAGGTAATTATAGAAAGTTGCTTTTCTGTTCCTTTAAGGAGGAGCAGTCAAAAATAACCTCCTGTAAAGTCATGGTCTTTGACGGTCAACCAAAGGGAGCGTCATCTTTGAATAAATACACGCATCAATGGAGGCATAAACCACACACATTATACTTTATATTAAAACCTCTGCTGGGTAAAAAGAAAGGGGGACTTGCAACCCAAGAGAACAAAGGCGCCTGGATAGCTTCCAGTAAGACATCCCGTCCTAGGGAAGGACTGAGCTGCAGCAGTCTGTTCAATCAATGCAGTGAGTCAGCACTGTGGAAAGAGAATCAAGTGAGAGCAGTGAGCCTTGAAAGGCAGCCTGCCTGGGAGCTGGAGAGGTTCCTGGAGGGGCAGGGCCACGTGACAACTGAAGCCCACACTCCTTCCTCCCACCACCCATCCCCATGGGAGAGATCTCAAGGGAATAATGGAGGCTTTGAATGCTAGAACATTCCAGCTGGGTGGGACACCCAGGGCTCATCTAGTCCAACCAACCAGTTACATGGTCCAGAAATTGAGGCTCTGAGATAGCACTAATAAAAGCTAACATGATGAGCTTTTTATGTTCCAGATACTGTTCTCACCACTCTATCTATAATAATGTGTAATTTAGTAAAACAACAACTCTTATCTTTGCAACAGACCTGAGCGTTGGTGCTGTAATCTTATGGTCCTCATTTTACAGATGAGAAATTTGAGACAAAAGGAAGTTAAGTAACTGAACTAAGGACCTATAAGCAGAAAGTGATGAACCTCCTTAGTGATGACCTTGAGGATCCTCACCTCAGTCCTCTGAGCTTTTGTATTTTTATCTTCCAATGCCTTCCTTAATGGGTAGTTGTAAAATTTAAAATGCACCTCTAGTAGCTCTGGGTACATGTTAGACACATAGTTGTTAAGTGGAGTTGAAGATGTTCATGAAGCATGAAAGGGAAGGAGGACAATGCACGATGCTGTACTTCTCTAGCTAGTTAAGTTTGCTTTAACCCCGAAAGGCTCTTTTTATGCTACCTTTGCTTAACCTCAGCCAAAAATTCACAGGGTGAACGTGGGGGAGTGAGAGAAGAGCAAAGAAGTTGAAGAAAGCCAAATCTATAGGACAGTGAAAGAGAGACTGTATTTGACAGAATTCTCTAGAGAAGCAGAACCAATAGGATGTATGTATCATCTCTATCTCTATCTGTCTGTCTATCTACGTACCTACCTACCTACCTCTCTCTACACCTGTATTATAGCTAACAATATCTTGATATATTAATATCTATCAAATAAAAAATTGGCTCATGCAATTATGAAGGATGGCAGATTCTAAAAGCAAGCTGGAGATGCGGGAAAGCAGACGATATAGTTCTAAGTCCACAGTTACCAGCCTTGAGACCAGGAAGAGCTGATGATTCAGTTTGAGTCTGAAGGCAGGAACAAACCAATATCCCAGCTTGAAGACAGGCAGGTAGGAGGAATTCTCTCTTACTCCAGGGAGGGTCAGCATTTTTTGTCTATTCAGATCTTCAACCTGATGGAGCCCACACACACTAGGAAGAGTAACTGTTCTCTCAGCTAACTGACTGAAACGTTAATCTCATCCAGAAATATTCTCACAGGCATACTGAGAATAATATTTAACCAAATAACTGGATGATTCATGGCCCGGTAAAGTTGACACATACAATTAGCCATCACTAGTTCATCTCTTGTCAACTTGGCACCCATATGCATCTGCTTACTTAATCTTAGGTACTTAGTCTCCAAAGAAAGGTAATAACAAGGTTATAATTCTGCCTAACATGATGTAACTATTCTGCTCACAACTAAAACCAAATTAACTTCTTTCCCAGAAGAGAAAGTAAAATCCTTGAATGATGTTTACTTTTCTCCTTTATATTCTGTAACTTCAGTACTATGGTATAAAATCAACAATGATTAAATGCTATAAAATAAAGTCAATCAATAAAGTAATGTACATCTCATGTTACACGATAAGGGGATGAGAGGAAAGAAAACAAAGATATTTGCTTAATACACACACTAACGGGATGAGAGGAAAGAAAACAAAGCTATTTGCTTAATACACACATGTATTCATAACAAAATAAGGAGCAAATAATCATGACAATTACAGTCCTTGTTTCTGTAACTGGTCATGTGGTCATAGCTGGTACTTATAAACTATAAATTACCTTCTTCCACTACCCATTCCATATTCCCTTTACCTTAGGCAAATGCCTCAGCTGGTCATTGTTTTTTACCTGGTAGGCTGACCCAAACCTTTATTCCTGAAGGGTCTGAGCTATTAGGAGTCCTGTCTCAATTCAGTTGTTGTAGTTTTCCACTGTTCTTAATCACAACGAAATGGTAATATTAAGAGATGCCCCAAGAGATCTCCTGTATTCTAGATATACTCTTCTCTACTTCCATTATGGACTAGTAATCCAATTTCCCCTCGTTTTTCAGGATCAATCATCTCAGCCAACACAGTAACTCATTTCTTTGCCTGCTGATTCAAAGGCCTGATGAGGAACCCAAAGTGGCCAGGTGGCAGTTTGAACATCCTGTTCAATAGAATTATGGTTGTGTCTCCTGGAGGAAGCATTTCTCCCTTTGGAACTAAGATCTCTTTGCCAGAAGAATATAAGGATGCAGGAACAGGAAGCAAGTATTTGCTAGTGGGTCACCAAGTCATAGTGAATGGTACCACTCTCATTTCTACCCCTTGACTACTGGACCCATAATTTCTGGCTATGGGAAAAATAGCACCATACATTGGAGGCTTATATAGAGCATACACAGTGTTCTGGAGAAACTTGCCCAGAACTGCAAGGAATTGCCACTAGTCAGTGCTATAACTGAATCATCAAAAGGCCATGCCACTGTTCTACCAAACAGCTGCTTCAGGATGGTGGGGAACATGGTTAGACCAATGAAGTCTGTGACCTGGGCCCATTACTGTATTTCATTTGCTGTGGAGCAAGTTCCTTGTTCAGAAGCAGTACTATATAGAATACCATGGTAGTAGATAAGACATTCTGTAAGTCCTCAGATAATAGTTGTGGCAGAAGTGTTACATGCCAGGAAAGTAAATCTATTAAATATCCAGTATCCATGTCTATTTGAGTAAGAACAAAATGCTGCCCCTTCCGTAATTGAAGAAGTCCAATATAATAGACTTGCCACCAGATAGCTAGCTGAGCACCCTAAGGAATAGTGCTGTATCAGTAACTTGGCGTGGGGCTCTGCTGCAGGACAACTTAGCATTGGCTGCAGTCAGGTTGACCCTGATGAGTTGAAGTCATCAAGGGTTAAACCCACGTATAACCTCTATCTATGCTACCATGCCAACTTTATCCATGAACCCACTGGGTGATGGCAGGGGTGGCTGGGGAAGAGGCTGACTGGTATCCAAAGAATGGGTCATTCTATCCAATTGATTATTAAAATCTTCCTCAGCGAGGTCATTCTTTGGTTAGCATACACATGAAACAGAAATATCTTCACATTATTTTCCCATTCATAGAAGTCTCTCCACATACCTCTTCCCCAAACTGCCTTGTCACCACCTTTTCAATCACATTCCTTTCATGTCCCTGACCATTCAGGCAAATCATTGGCCACAGCAATGAATCAGTATATAATCACACATCTGGTCATTTTTCCTTCCAAGCAAAGTAAACAACCGGATACACTGCTCAAAGTATGCCCAATGGAAGAATTTCCCTTCACTACTATCCTCAGGAATGTCCCAGAAAGGGGTTGTGGTGCTATAGCTGTTCACTTTTGGATGGTACCTGCATATTGAGCAGAACCATCTGTAAACCAGTCCTGAGTCTTCTCTTCCTCCACCAAGTGATCCTAGGAAACTTCGCATGAGGACAGAGGTGCAGGCTCAGAAATAGAAGGCAGTGTAGCAGAAGTGGGGAATCATGCATTTGGGCCACCTCTTCATGTAATTTATTTGTGCTTTCAGGGCTCGCTCAAGCCCAGTCATGTATATACCTTTTCCATCTGATAATGGAGTGCTGCTATACACATCAAACTTTGTAACTTGCTGGGTCAGATATCTTTCAGTTAATGATGGGCAGTTCAGGTTGTATGGTAACTTACTGGTCTGTGGCTAAGTGTTTAGTCTCTAGTAAGGCTCAGGAGCAGGCCAAGAGTCATCTATAGAGAATGGCAGGGCTTTGCTCCAAAATCCTAGGGGCCTATGCTGCAATTTCCCTATCGGAGCCTGCCAAGGTCGCCAAGCCACGTCACTATCTGCCATGGACATTTTACAAGCACCATTGGATCTGATGGGTCATATGGCCATGTGGCAGAGCAGCTTGCATGGCAGGCTGGACCCACTGCAGAGCCTTCTCTTGTTCTGGAACTCCCTCTCCACTGCCCCCAATCTCTGCTGCAAAACTAATAGCTTTCCAGATCATTTAGTAAATAGACTGGAATAGCGTATTCAAATGAGGATTATATTGTTTCAAAATTCACAGGACCACTAGGCATTGTGCCTCTTTCTTGGTTGTAGGAGGGGCCGGATGGAACAACTTAGGTTTCACTTTAGAAGGAGTATCTCTACATGCTCTACCTCACTGGACTGCTAGCAGTTTCACTGAGGTAGAAGCCCCAAATTTTTTGTCAGAATTATGTTCTACTCTCTGGTGTGCAAATGTCTTATCAATAAGTCCAGAGTGGTTGCTAATTTTTACTTATTAGGTCCAGTCAGCATAATGTCATCAATGTAGTGGACCTGTGTAATAGCCTATGGAAGGAAAAAGTGATCAAGAGTCCTGTGAACTAAATTATAATGTAGAGCTGGAGACTTGATATATGCCTTAGGAAGGAGAGTGTATTAGTTCATTCTCACACTGCTATGAAGAAATATTCGAGACTGGGTATTATAAAGGAAAGAGGTTTAATTGACTCATATTTCCACATGGCTGTGGAGGCCTCAGGAAACTTACAATCATGGTGGAAGGCACCTCTTCACAGGGTGGCAGAAGAGTGAATGAGTGTAAGTAGGGAAATGTCAGATACTTATAAAACCATTATATCTCATGAGACCCACGAATTATCATGAGAACAGCATGGAAGCAACTGCCCCCATAATTCAGTTACCTCCACCTGGTCCCACCCTTGACACGTGGGGATTATGGGAATTACAATTTAAGGTGAGATTTGGGTGGGGACACACATATCAGACAGTGAAGGTGTATATTATTGGCCTTGTTAGCTGAAGGAAACTGCTTCTGGTGGTCCTTATTGACAGATAGGGAGAAAAAACATTTGCCAGATCAATAGCTGCAAACCAGGTATCAGAAAACATGTTAATTTGTTCAAGCAATGAAATGACATCTGGCACAACAGCTGCAATAGGAGTTACTGCCTGGTTAAGCTTGTGATAATTCACTGTCATTCTCCAAGATCCATCTGTCTTCTGCACAGGCCAAATAGGGGAATTAATGGGGATGTAGTGGGAATTACTACCCTTCCATCCTTCAAGTTCTTGATGGTGGCATAATGTATGCAATCCCTCCAGGAATGCAGTATTGATTTTGGTTTACTATTGCCTAGGTAGGGGCAATTCTAACAGCTCACACTTGGCCTTTCTTATCATAATGGCCTTCATTTCACAGGTCAAGGAACAAATGTGGGGGTTCTGCCAGGTGCTATTACCTGGTTATATTCTGCCAGGTCTATTATAATTATGCATCTAGAACTGGGAAAATAATCACAGGATGTATTTGGGGGCTCACTGGGTCCACTGTGAGACTGATCACCTGATCTCCATAAACCCGTATTCTGACTGGTGGACCACAGTGACATTTTGGGTCTCTGGGAATTATATGAGTTCCAAGACAGTGTCCATTAGTCTCTGATGAATAATTAGTCTGATTATTTCCTTTTCCCAGTGCACACCACGATAAAAAGCCATAGGTCCCTTTAGAGAAGGCTGGAAGAAAGATTAACTATAAATTTTTGGCAGTAACCTGGGGTCCTTCTGCAAGGGGCTCTGAGTCTGCAAACTCACTGAAATCTAAGAATTCATTGAGGGGCTGAACTCTCTGTTTTTATTATTCAGGTTAAACTTTTGTTTACTTCATCTAGAAAAAATGTCTGCTTATATAAATCAAGTGAGAATTTAGGAGGTTTCCTATTTATTTTACTTCTGGGAGCACCATGACCAACTAGATAACACCCTAGGTCTGTGCAGGTCAAATTATGTTGATTGTTCTTTTGACTCTGCAGTCTATTCTGGCAACTTTATCCACCTTGTCTTTGGTGGTTGAGTGCTGCCACTTGGCCTCTAATACTCTGGGATCCAGTTACTTCCACTGCAGTTAGGCTCCCAATTCAGTGGCTGCTATAGGTTTGACTTGTAGAGAAAAGCAATCACAGAGCAGGACTCCCTCCACAAATACATTTCTCACAGTATTGGTGAAATATGTTTTCTGGACCCTTCCAGGGTGGGTGATTAGGTCTTAAATGAGAAATCTATGCTAACATTCCAATCTCTCTAAGCCTTTGAATCTCTTCTCCTACATTAAACCAAGGCAGGTTGAGCATTTCTAACTCACTAACTGTAGACCACCTATTGGTGTATGTTTCAACCAACCAATCAAACAAACTGTTTTAACAATCTCCCTTTCTAACTCCCTGAACTGCAACATTAAACATTAGAATCTCTGCTTAGTAAGTCCATATAAATAAATTTGGCCTGGTCTCACTTTATGTTCCTTCCATCACTATCCAACACCCTTAATGCCCATTTTCATACAAGTCCCCTGGATTGCTGCCTGTATAAATTAGAAAACTCAGACAGCTATTTTGAAGTATAGAATACCTCTTCCTGGTTCACACCTTGTACCTCACCTTTAGGGACCTGGTGTGACTTGAGTCAGTTATAGATCTACAGCAAAGATAAGTGGTGGAGTGTGTTCCAAGGGGACTCAACATTGTCTTGTGTGGCAGCTGCCTGAGTAGGGCCATTACAGTAATGCATCACATTACTGCATCCCTCAGGCAATGTATTATTCTGCTCAAACAGGAGTGGGGGGGCTACTTCCAATGGAGGTGGGGAAGCTGCTTTCACTGTAAGTGGAGAGACCTCTTCCACTGACAAAAACATTCATCAGAATTTAGGGGCTCAATATTGTCAGCTGTAGCAGGGGATTCACACACATCCCTATCCAACTTTTAGAATCCCATTTCTTCCCAATCAATGCCCTAATTTTAAAAGCAGACACCTTATGAGGCTGGGACTTAACCTGCATTGTAATTCAGCCAGTTGCAGGTTGAGATTCTGGGTCTGATTTTCAGTAGCCAACCCTGTGGCTGAGGCAGATAAGTTTATTTCAGGGTACACATAGAAGCCTTCAGGTAATTTATGTAATGCTTAAGCTGGGAATTCAAATCCCTGAGCCTATCATTTTTTTTTTTTTTTTTTTGAGACAAAGTTTCACTCTGTTGCCCGGGCTGGAGTGCAGTGGCGTGATCTCGGCTCACTGCAACCTCCGCCTCCCAGGTTCAAGTGATTCTCCTGCCTCAACCTCCTGAGTATCTGAGACTATAGGTGTGTGCTATCACATATGGCTAATTTTTGTATTTTTAGTTCAGGCGGGGTTTCACCATGTTGGCCAGCTGGTCTCAAACTCCTGACCTCAAGTGATATGCCCACAATGATGTCCCAAAGTGCTAGGACTACAGGCATGCGCCAACATAGCTGGCTAATTTTTGTACTTTTAGTAGAGACGGGGTTTTGCCATGTTAGCCAGACTGGTCTCAAACTCCAGATCTCAAGTGATCTGTCCACCATAGCCTCCCAAAGTGCTGGGATTACAGGCGTGAGCTGCTGCACCTGGCTGAGCTTATTTTCTTTCTCCACTTTGTCCAGTGACATTAGGAGCAACCACCCAATTTCATTATATTCATTAGTTTAAGAAATATGTTTGAAAGTATCATACACAGTGTCACCCAGATCCCTGTGTCATCTAAGTGGTTGATTAGGAGTATTAAATGGTGATATTTTGCATATCTTCATTGCTAGATCACATCATTAGCTATCAGTCCTCTCTTTACTACTAAAAATAGAATTGTTAGCATCTTTAATCCTGTTAGAGGGTCAATTTTAGAAACCTTAGAACCAATTCAAAAAACTCTTTCTCAAAATCCAGTTCCTCAAAAACTGCTCCTACTAACAAAATCTGTGGTAGTCAGGGTTCTCCAGAGAAACAGATACAATTGTGTGTGTGTGTGTGTGTGTGTGTGTGTGTGTGTGTGTGTGTGTGTGTGTGTGTGCAGGTACGTAGGAAGAGAGAGAGGCAGAGATTTATTATAAATACTTGGCTCATGTCATTATGTGGGCTGGGAAGCCCCAAGATCTGGCACCATCACACAGGGGAACCCAGAAAATCAATGGTGTAGTTCCTTTCCACAGCTGGTAGGCTTGAGATCCAGGAAAAGCTAATGTTCCTGTTGGAATCCAAAGGCAGGAAAACACTGATGGCCCAGCTTGAAGGCAGTCAGGCAGGAGGAATTTTCTCTTATTCCAGGGAGGGTCAGCCTTTCCTTCTATTTAGGCTTTCAATTGATTGTGTCAGGCCCACCAATTAGGGAAGGTAGTTTGCTTTACTCAGTCTACACATTTGAATGTTAATCTCAGTCAGAAACATTCTCACAGGTATACCCAGAATAAAGTTTGGTGAAATGTCTAGGTACCCTGTGACCCAGTCAAACTGACACATAAAATTAAACATCACTGAGCCCTCATTCAAATATTTCTTCATTAAAAAAATTTTTCTAAAGACCTATTATGTTCCAGGCACTGGTTTAATCATGGGAGACATGTCAGTGAACAGAGAGTTAAAAATGCGTAGGTCGTTGAGTCATTAATACATTCTAGGAGGGAAGAAAGAAAACAAATACATCAAATACACAAATTATATAATATGTTAGAGGACTATAGGTACAACAGGAAGAAAAAGGAGCAGGATACGAGACTGGAAATGTTGGTGAGGGCAGCAAAAAGTTTGTCATTTTAAATAGACTCAAGTCTGATGCCACAGTTGGTGCCCCTAATCACTGAGTTCAACTGCTGCTCTGGTAGAACAATATTTCTATAAATTCCAAATGTGTCAGATCTCTCTGAGCCCTGGTAAAACACAAATAAAAGATTTTTTGAAAAATTAAACTCATTAGAAATTTCTTATCTTGAGCTTTATGTTTTCAGATCAATTATAATAAAGCATGGGGATTTTTGTGTCTTAAGCCTTGGCTCAAATATGACATAAGAAACTAGAATGAAGGGTGATATAGGTAGTATAAATAATGAGGTTGTGCTATGAACCTAATTGTGTTTCCCCAAAATGTATATGTTGAAGCCTAACTCCCAAGGTGACTCTATTTGGAGACAGGGCCTTTAGCAGGTGACTAAAATTCAATGAAGTTATAAGGATGAGGCCCCAATCCAATAGGGCTGTTGCTCTTATAAGAAAAGGATGAGGCACTAGAGCTCTCTCTCTCTCTCTCTCTCTCTCTCTCTCTCTCTCTCTCTCTCTCTCTCTCTCTCTCTCTCTCCTCTGTCTCTGCCATATGAGGACACAGTGAGAAGGTGGCTGCCTCTAAGCCAGGAAGAGAGCCCATGCCAGAACCTAACCATGCTGGCACCTGATCTCAGACTTCCAGCCTTCAGAACTGTGAGAAATAACTTTCTGTTGTTTAAGTGACACAGTCTATGGTGTTTTTCTTTATGGCAGCCTGAGCTGACTAATACAGGAGATAAGCATGGGAAATGAGGAGTCTGTGGCACTCAGATCCTCCTTATAGGCACATACACTTTCATATAGTTGGAAAGAGCATAGAATTATTCAGTGAAGAACTTGAGTTGTCAAGACTGTATATATAATTTGTGTACAACTGTGATTCATCATAAGTGGAGTTTCTGGCTAAACAGAATTCCTAAGCATTTGGGAGAATGAAGAAGCTGAGTGCAGCTGCCTCATTCCTTCTGCCTAGGTTTGCTGACTGCTCAAGGCCTGCCGGGACTGGGGCTAAGGACTAAGCCCAACTCTGGCTACAAAGCCTCCTGTTAGGGTGGGCTGGGAAGACTAATTGGTTTGGGAGACAGGGTTCCAATGACAAAGCCTGCCAGGCTGGGCATTTCTGAGTAATCTGTAGACAATAGGAAGTCTGAGGAAATTTGGACTGGATAGAAAATGATTAAGTATATGCTGAATAGTCTAGTACATTCTGGAAACATAGAGGTCAGAGGTGGAAGACAGATTGGAGGAAATCTCAAAAGCTGGGCTTAGTAGGTGCGTTCTACATTAAGACAAGGATGATTTTGAGAAGGGTGAACCTTCATCACTAACTGCATCCAGAGGGTGAATAAGACCAACAATGCACAGATGTGTAGCTACGACTGTCAAGATTTGAGAAAGACCAATGCATTTATAACCTATACAAAAATATGTGTCTTTCTGTGATTTACAATTTGCAAACAGCAGAATTCCAACTCACAACTTGCCTGACTGTGGTCAGCTTGGCATGGAATAAGCAAATGTTTGGGATACACTTTAAGGATAGCAAATTCATTTTGACTCACTCATTCATTAATTCATTAAAAACAAATCAATAATTGTTGAGTATCTACTCTGGGCTAGGAACTGTATTAGGTGCTACAGATACAACGATATGCAAGATAGACATGATTCCTGCCGGAGCTTATGGTATAGTGATCATGTTTTAACTTTTTCAACTAACTCATTCTGTAATTTTCTTCATGGCCACAGCCAAACAAATGTCCTCACAAGCTAGGCATAGGCACCTTGATAACCAAAGAACACAGAAATTTATTCTTTTTATCTACCCTATAAAATGCAAACTCTATGGGCACCAGCCTAGCAATTTCACCTATGGTTACAGAATCCCAATTACTTAGTGTCTCTGCAATCATTCTCTCTGGGTTTCCGGAGAAGGGAAAGTAAATGGTAGACTTTCAATCCAGTTTTAGGTCTCGAGTTTTCCAAAATCTGTTCTCCAGACTGTTTTGTTTTTAATTAAAATTTACATAGAATTGAATGAGTTAACTTTCGGAAATCCACTAAAGAGTGCCTACTATGCAGTAGGTAGTAATGCCAGTTAGTGTCATTTTACTGAAAATAGAGCTACTTGTGTTTTGTTTGTGTTAGCACTCCCACCTCTTTGCTGATCCAAAGACAACCTCTCAGAGTTACACAGCAAAAAAGAATTATAGACACCATTTAAATGTGAACTTTTGCCCACAGTTTTGCTTGGAAGTGAGCAGGTCAATTTCTTATACCCTCATTAAAGCATTTCATATTCTCATATGTGAGGAAGGATAACCTGCTGCAAAGAGAAGAGCTGAGAAGAGGTAGAAACGTGCTTGCAGATGATCAACGTGCCTGGGATTTGCCTGTGGCTTAGTAAAGGCCAGAAGCCAGGGCTTGGTCTAACTTTTAGCCAGTGAACAAACCTTTTACTAATGCCTGATCATTCATCTACTCAGCAATTGGAAACCACCTCCCTCCAGGAGCCTACTGACAAACCACAGCCCTCTTTTCCAGTTCTAGGGAAATGGGCAAAATTTAAGGAACAAAATGCTGTCTGTTTTCTTCCAATGCTAGAGCCACCTCGTGAGCCAAAGAGTCAAAGAGGGTGGTTTGTGAATGCATTCTAGAAAAGCAAAGTGAGAGCTGTTATGGAAAGAGTGCTAGACTTAGAATTAGAGTTCTAGTCATAGCTCTGTTTCTTATTAGTTATATGACCTCACACCAATCACGTGCTTCAGGTGTAAGACTTCTAATCATGGGTGTTTGCAGAATACTCTGCCTTACCTACCTCACAAAGCCACAGTCATGGTTTTTTATTAATAATTTCAAACATGTATAGTACAGAGAACACCTATATACTACACCCAGATTCAACAGTTTCCTAGATATTGCCACACCAGCATCAGACATTATGCCTTCTTTTCTTGGCTAAGTGTTTTTAAGTAAATCTCAGAACTCATGCCATTTAACCACTCTATACTTCAGTATGCATTTCTATAAAATATAGACATTTTCATATATAACCACAATGCCATCAACTCTAGTCAAATTAACAATAATTCTGTGATTTGTCTAATTATCCATTATATCACATTTCCTGACTGTAACGAAAATTTCATTTTATAGTGAGCTTGTTCAAAGCAGTATCCAAATAGGATTACACATTGCATTTGGTGATGTCTCCTAGAATCTTTTAATACAGAGCAGTGCCTTCCTCGTCATTTTATTGATTCTATTGCATTTTAATTTTTTTCTGTAAACTTCGTATTTCTTACAAACAACACTTTTGCTCTGAGGGTTCAATTATAGTCATGTTTGACCTCTCTTCCCAAAATTATATCATAGGGGGTGCTATGTATTTTATCTTGCTTCAAGTGGTAAATATTTCTGGTTTATTCACTAGAATAAGTATTACTCAAATTAATCAGTGGGTTCAGATGGTAAAAGCCTGATCTTTTCATTGAAAAATCCTCCATTCATTTTAAAAAATGTTTTCATTCATTGAAAATCTTTGCCTAAATTATTGATTCTTATTATAAGTTGCAAAATGATAATGTTCTAATTCTGTCACTTCTTCAACCCTTTACATTTATTAGGTGGAATTCCTCTATGAAGAAGTAATTTTCTTCTTCAACTAGGGCTACGTGGTCACCTTGAAATAGTGCTTACCCAAGAAAGAAAAAATAAATGTTTAATTATTTCCCTTTAATTTTCAGAGTGAGGTTACTTCCAATGTGACCAATGAGTCTTTTTTAATTTGGGGCTATCTTTTTTTTAAAAAAACTATTATTATAAACATGTATATTTTTATACATTCACAGAGGTGTTCCTCAGTTAATTTGTTTTGATGTTCAAATTGTCCCATCTTTGGTCAATGAGTGACCCTTCAAGCTGGTTTCAATGTCTTTTTGATGTAATTACATTAATCTTTGACTACATCTTTGCTATCTGCGTAAAAAGATGGTCAAGGCTCATCTTATGCATTTCCTGTCTCAGATATGGAATCAGCCATTCCTCCATGGACTCCTATTTCCTTTTAGGGGGACATAGTCAGTTTTTGAAAACTGGGATCATGAACATGGAAGTGTAAACACTAATGTGCCTGGATCCTGATTACTATTAGCTTCCACTGTGCCACACTCTCAGTGTCTGCCAGAGCAGATCTTTCAGTTGACTGTGATTTTTCTCTTTCATCTCCTACATGCTATACCTCCTGCCATGATTTTCAATGCACACAATAAATATTCCTTGTGATGAGGACTAGGTATAATTCACCATTGAATCTCCAAGGTCTAGAACAGATCCTGAGATAAAACTTTTTGTTGCATGAATACATTTTTCATTCTAAGAAAACTTTCCTGCCTCCCATCTTTCTGAATCAATTACTTTTTAAAGTTTTAAATTACAATTTATATCTCTATTAAAAAGTTTCTAGCACCTGATACACTGGCACAGAGTAGGCATGCAATAAATATTATTAGATAAACAAATGAACATATGATGTCATGACACCAATCTTTTTCAAATCTATCAGGGCTTCCTTATTGCTCTTGCACACATTTTCAATTCCTCAACGTGGTATACAAGGCTGTACATCATCTGGCCCTGCCTATCAATCCTTTTAGCCCCATCTTCTACAACTTTTCTTATTGCTCACCCAGCTCTAGCCTCACAGAGGCTTTTTTAGTTCTTTGAAAGTACCTCATTCCACCCTGCCTCTGGGTTATCACATGCTCTTCCCTCTACCTGACATGATTCTCTTTCTTCTCCTCCCCCTTCTCCATTCTGCCCACTTAATTCCAGTTCCTCTTTGGATATCCCCTTACAATCATCTCTTCTAGAAGGTCTTGTATGACTCACATGCCCCCAGACCTCCTTGCTATATGTCCTCATAGCAAGGAGGTCTTGTTACTTTAATATCATGGTATTTATTATACTAGTACTGTGTTATTACTTGCTTAATGTCTGTATTCTCCACTAGGCTGTAAGCTCTATCCAGGCAGTGTGATCTAACCCTCTATTCCCCATTTCTCAGTAGGTGCCCAATCAGTACTGGCTGAATCAATGGATATTAGATTCATTATTAGTAGATGGTAAGCTCCTGGAATACAGGAACTATGCTTTTTCCACCTTCGTATCCTTTTTAGCTTCCAGAATGATTTGGATTACTAGAAGAGGTTTAGGAAATGTTGATTGTGGCTAGACAATCAAGGCATTTAGTTGCCCTAAGTGTGCAGAGAAAATCATTTCCTGGCACAGCCTACCACTCCAATCCAGATTCTGAGTATGAAGTACTTTTCCTCCTAATGCTTTGCAATGTGCCTGTATGTTCACTTCCCCCACCATCAGCTCCAGACAAATCACAATGCCAAAAAGCCAGCAGCTGGAAGGGTGGCCTAAGGAGATTGCCACACTTGGACTGATTGTACTTTTCTCTGTGCACATAAGAACTGGCATTTAATCCATATGACCCTGCTCTATGCCTAGGACGAGGCTGAGTGCAAGTTGGGGGAAGAACCTTGCTCTATCCAGAATGATTTCACTGATAGGAAGCCATGCAACTACATTCCATGAGTCCCTTTCAGCCGCCTCTTAGTAACATAACAACTACATAACCAATTATACCTATAGCCAGGAGGGGAAAGTCTAGTGCCACCTACTGGTTACAAGTCAGACTGCCTTGCTTATATAACCTCTAAGAAGGGCAGGCATTTTGAATATCTTGTCAACTTTAGTGTGACCTTTTATTATAGAAAGAACCACTCCATTTCATTTGGGACAGGGTGTTCCTTAGTGGATCAGCATACTTGGAATCAGTCAATTGCAAAGTCAGGAATAAAGGTCCTTTAAAAACTGGCACGGTAGATTTAAGCTAATGATCTAGAAAATTTCATATTGAGAAAGCAGAACTTATTTCCGGTGGTGATAGGATAGGGTGGGGAAGAGTAGAGAAGTGGCCTTTCTTCAGTGCATCCATTGGTATCTGAATAACTACCCATCTGCAAACACAGTTACTGGCTAAGAGACGGTTTGCACAATGGTTAATACCTCAGACTTTGGAATCAAGCAAATCTGGATTAAAATTTCAGCTTGGGCACTTATTAGCTGCGTAACCATAGGCAAGTTGCATAACTTCTTTGAGCCTTGATTTTTCTCATCTGTAGAACAGAAGGACAGTACATAGTACCTACCTTATAGGATTTTGTAAGACATAAGTGCAGTAATATATGTAAAGCACTTAGCCCACGTACTCCAATTGTGCTTATTAAGGTGATTTTAAAAATAGTTACTTCCATAAGAAAACCTCTTAGAGAATTGTTTTGATATGATTTTTCCAATTATTTACATAAAGACACAGCTCAGACTCTCAAAGAGCTTGCAGACTAGCTGGGAAAACTAATACATGAACACCTAACTGGAGCACAACTGGACACTATTGTAGTTGAGCCATGGGAAACAGAGGAGGGAGCAATGAAGTCTGTTTAGGCTGGGAGAAGAGACACAATAATGGAATGGGACCTTGAAAGATGAAGAGAACCACAACTAAGATGGACAAGTGAAGGGAAGAGCAAGAGTAAGAGCTTAGAGGCATGAAAGTGAAGGGCATATTAGGAAATATGCAGTTGCCTGATGCAATGAAAGAGAACTTTAGGTGAGATGAAGCTCAGTGTATTCAAGTCCCCAGAAGAAGGCATAGTGGATCGAGTTGTCAAGAGTAAGAATGGGGACAGATGCTCTGCAAGGAAGAGTCCTTGGAAGTTCTGTGATATTAGTAATGGACATTGACCGTTTTTGTCTGTCCAATGCCCATTTTTCTATCTGGCAACCTGGTTTTCCTTTGGGGCTAATCCATTCTGAATTTTCTGTCCATGTGGTTTGGGTTGCGCTGATAAGCTAACTTCATACCCATTTCATTTTAAGGGGTAGTCATATGATCTATACTTGGAGAATGAGTATGTTCCATCTGCTTCATCACAGTGGCTGCTTCAAAGATTGATGATGTTACCTGGGTTAATCGAATCCGAGTGAACTCTAGGGCAATTGGGAAAGCTTACAGCATTTGATTACTGTAGGGTGAGTGTAATGAACCCAACTGTAATGAACCAAAGGTGACTCAGGGCGACTTACAGCATTTGTTTACCATAAGGATGTGCAAGCCTGGGCTGCTGGGGTCATCACACGTCCACCAATGAGACAACAGAGAACAAAGAAAAAGTGGAGATATAGGAGGAGATGGACTAACCCCTGACTATGTAATTTGGACTCCTGGATCCAGCATTCCTGATGAACTTTTCAATTCCTGAACTTTTCAGTAAATGTATCTTTTGCTTTAGGCCTCATTAAATGGCTTGCTATCACTTTCAACCAACAGATTCCTGACCAATAAAATATCACTGGCTTCATATTTTTAAAACTTTTTGCATTTTATATCTCATGGTACTACCTCATTGTTATAACTCATACATAACTAGTAGAAATTATTAATACATTTCCCAGCAAAATCAGGGATTCCTCTAACTCCCCAAGCCACGTCTTTCAGATATAAACTCTGTAAATTCCTGAAGAGCGAGGAAACAATAGACTCGGAAGATAGGTAAGAAAGTTATTACAACTAGTTTGCTGCCCAAGCTAGTATTTCAGTCAATAATGCATGCCATTTTTAGACAATTAAGGTTTGAAAACCATCTGCATGAGTTGTAAAGACTGTTACAGGCCCTCTGCCTATTGTTGGTCATGTTTTCACTGCTGAATTCCCCCTGAATATATAAGAAGACTAAAAAGAAAGCTCTTTACTATTGACAGCTTTGATTCCAGCCCCAGCAAAGCATTATACTTGGAAATCAGCATGCGCTCTTGTTGGGCCTGGCAGCCAGCCAGCTGACAAGAAAGAGCCACTGCTCTGGGACAAGGCCACAAACACAGGTGCCAGCATGCCCTCTCTCAGCTGCCCCTGCTGGAACTGCAGTGCTCAGCAAGGGATGTATCTGTATGGGATACACAGAGGCTTCAGCAGAGTAAAAATGTTCATAAAAGGAGGTATTTGGTATGATAGATTGCATTTTTCCTCTCATTATATAATTTCAAAGGTTCAAACAGTACTAAGTTAGCCCACCCAAACAAAAATCCTTCCCCCTACACCCAGGAAAGAGGGGTCAATTTGAGGAGACCCCATCATGAATCATGAAAGCCTAAAAATTGTGCCATCCAGAAGGAATAAAAGCAACACATCCATCCACAGTGCCCCCTGAAGGTATAATACAATACACACATTCCGTCTGCCTTTCTGAATCATTATTCTGACAATAGAGTATAAAGAGGTAGATTCCATAGCAGGTAACAAATGCCCTCTTCTAGGCTGAGAAAATAGCACATATGCTGCTAGTATAGGTATAAACTTTCCTCAAAGATAGTTTGTCTTCCAGAATCTTATTAAAACCGAAAAGTGGTATTATCAGCTTCCCTCCCTCCCTCCCTTCTCCTTTCCTTCTCTCCTTCTCTCCTTCTCTCTTTCTCTTTCTCTCTTTCTTTCTTTCTTTCTTTCTTTCTTTCTTTCTTTCTTTCTTTCTTTCTTTCTCCAAGACTGAGTCTTGCTGTGTCACCCAGGCTAGAATGCAGTGGCGTGATCTTGGCTCAATGCAACCTCCATCTCCCTGGTTCAAGTAATTCTCCTGCCTCAGCCTCCCAAGTAGCTGGGATTACAGGTATGTGCTGCCACACCCGGCTAATTTTTATATTTTTAATAGAGACAGGGTTTCACCATATTAGCCCGGCTTGTCTCGAATTCCTGACCTCATGATCCGCCTGCCTCAGCCTCCCAAAGTGCTGGGATTACAGGCATAAGCCACCACATTTGGCCTACTATTTGTTTTAAATCAAATGCGGGGAAAAAAAAAAAATCACCATTTAAAATTCCTCCGTAAACATCAAAGGGTATTTCAGGACTCAGGACAACCCCACACAGTTAACAATATTCTTGATCAACTGCCAAATCTAACATCATCCAGTGTCTAGGTCAAAGAGATTCCCTTTTCCCTACAAGACTGCAGACACTGAATAATAAGGAAAACCTAAGTATGTGGGTGTGTTTGTATGTGCATAACCCCCATGGCATTGCTGTTATTGCACACTATTTTTTTTCCTAGCACTTCCACAACTGTAATTAAAGAATGTGTTGTGCAATGCCCTTATTTCCTCGTTGCCTGTCAGTGGACTGAAAACTGTGGGAACTGGGACTAATTGTGACTTATTATTAAATCCACCTGAGCCCATCACAGACTTGAGAGAATAGAAAGCACTTGTTAACAACTTGTTAAATGAGTGGAGTGAGAGTGAAAAAGAGGGGAAGTCCACTTCAAATGATGTTGAGCATAAGACTAAAAAATAAAATACATTACACTATATATGTATATTTGCATATATACATATACATACATACACGTATATATAATATTAATATATATCTGTATATCTCATACATTGATATGGTTTGGCTGTGTCCCCACCCAAATCTCATCTTGAATTCCCACATGTTGTGGGAGGGACCCAGTGGGAGGTAACTGAATCATGGGGGCAAGTCTTTCCCTTGCTGTTCTCATGATAGTGAATAAGTCTCATGAGATCTAACGGTTCTATAAGAAGGAGTTTCCCTGCACAAGCTTTTTTTATTCCTACTGCCATCCACGTAAGATGTGATTTGCTCTCCTTTGCCTTCCACCATGATTGTGAGGCCTCCCCAGCCACGTGAAACTGCAAGTTCATTAAACCCTTTTTCCTGTTTAATAAATTACCCAGCCTCAGGTATGTTTTCTTTAGTGTTTTTTCATCAGTGAAAATGGACACACACAGAGTAAATTAGTACTAGTAGAGTTGGGGCGCTGCTGAAAAGACACCTGAAAATGTGGAAGCACCTATGGACTTGGGTAACAGGCAGAGACTGGAACAGTTTGGAGGGTTCAAAAGAAGACAGAAAAATGTGGGGCAGTTTGGAACTCCCTAGAAACTTGTTGAATGGCTTTGATCAAAATGCTGATAATGACATGGACAATGAAATCCAGGCTGAGATGGTCTCAGATGGAGATGAGGAACTTGTTGGGAACTGGAGCAAAGGTGACTCTTGTTATGTTTTAGCAAAGAGACTGGATGCATTTTTCCCCTGCCCTAGAGATTTGTGGAACTTTGAACTTGAAAGATATGATTTAGGGTAGCTGGCTGAAGAAATTTCTAAGCAGGAGGCGACTTGGGTGCTGTTCAAGGGATTCACTTCTATAAAGGAGGCAGAACATAAAAGTTCAGAAAATTTACAGCCTGACAATGCAATAGAAAAGAAAATCCGATTTTCTGAGGAGAAATCCAAGCCAGCTGCAGAAATTTGCATATGTAACAAGGAGCCAAATGTTAATACTCAAGACTCTGGGGGACTGTCAGGAAGGCATGATTGGTTTTGAAATGGGACATGAGATTTTGGAGAGGCCAGGGGCAGAATGATATGGTTTGGCTGTGTGCCCACAAAATCTCATCTTGAATTCTCGTGTTGAGGGAGGGACCTGGTAGGAAGTAATTGAATCATGGGGCAGGTGTTTCCCATGCTGTTCTCATGATAGTGAATAAGTCTCATGAGATCTGATGGTTCTATAAGGGGGAGTTTCCCTGCACAAGCCTTTTTTTTTTTTTTTTTTGCTTGCTGCCATCCATGTAAGATGTGACTGGCTCTTCCTTGCCTTCTGCCACGATTGTAAGACCTCCCCAGCTACGTGGAACTGTAAGTCCATTACACCCTTTTTCCTATGTACATTACCCAGTCTCGGGTATGTCTTCATCAGCAGTGTGAAAACAGACTAATACCTACCTATTCCATAAACCACCCTCATTCTGGGGAAATATATTAATAGCAAATGAAAACTGATCCCAAAGTGGAGAAGTCATGCTTGCAGATGCAGCAAACATTGACTAAACGTGACGCTGTGACAAGAATAGAGCTGGGCTTGTAAGGAATCCAGTCCTTATCCAGGAAAAGTAGTTAACACACACATGAAAGATGAAAGCATTGGATAAAAAGAAGCTTAAGGCATGTATTCTTTTCAGTGACCCCACCCCCTGCCCCCTGCCCAGCTTTCAGGAGTGTGCACCCACCTAGATACAGCCAAACAATACTGGTCCTCTTGAAACTGTCTCAAGCTATGACCTTGGGACCTTTTGCATTAGAGTCACATTGGGGACTTATTAAAATGCAGAACACTGGGCCTCACCTAAAATCTATTGAATAAGCATCTCTAGGGCTGGATACTGAAAGTTGTTTTTTTTTTTTTTTTGAAATTCCTGGTTGATTTTTTCACATCCTAAATTTTTGCCAAATCATTGCCAAATCAATAAGAGTAACCTGCCGTAATTTCATGACCTGAGGAAAATAGCCCTGAAAATGCTATATTTTAATAAAAATTGATTAAAATGTGATTTTAAAACGTGACATTAGTGCTGGTCAAAAATGCAAAAGATTTTGTCAGCTCCTTTGATGTGTTTAAATTGGGCACTAGTTTGTTTGGACACTTTTTTTTTTTTTAATCAAATGGTTTGCATATCTGGGATGACTGGAGCTGGGAGTGAAAGAAGGAAAGTGCTGTGAGAGACACAAGAGAGGTAGATGAGAATGAGCCAGAAATGACTATTTTGAGAATGTTGTTTTGTATACTAATAACAATGGACACTCACTGACAAATAGAGTGTTTAAGCAGGGGCAAAAAATGTTCACTTGGCTTCCAGCATACCTGAAAGCACTTTCTGAGAGCAGGAAAATAGTTGAGAAAACAGGGGGTGGGGAAGTGTGATAACAAGGAGACCAGGTGGTTCCTGCAGAGCTACAGATGAGAGGAGATGGTGGCTTTGGAGTAGTGTATTGGTAGTCAGAAGGCAGACCTGCATGACTTTAAGAGAGACATAAGAAGCAGAATTCACAAAACCTGGTTATCGATGGGATGTAGTAGAGGGAGAAGCAATAAGAATAATTCCAGGTTTTTGGGCAACTGGAGGGTGGTGACCTTGGCTTAGACAGAAAAGCTTGAATGAAGACAACCAGATGGGGAGGTTAAAACAAGATGGGGATAATTCATCAATTTTGGATATCTGGAGTTTAATAAAGTGGTGACATCAAAGTAGAAAAATCTAGTAAATAAATACATCTAGAATTCAGGAAAGAGATTTGACCAGGATCAGAAACATAGCTGTAGGAGTCCCTAGAAAAAGAAGAAGAATTGAAAGCATAGGAGTAGGTATAATTATATAAAGACAGTATGAAATTGGGATGAGAAGTGGGTCTAGGCTAGCACATTTAAAGGATAAGCAAACAAAGTGGAGTATATACAAGGGATGGAAGGAAACATCTAAACAGGTAGAGGACAAGAAGGAGTAGGCAGTTAAGGGAAGATAATATTTCTAAAAGGAAGAAATAACTTACAGTGGTGCTGATGCTGTGAGTTCTCAAGTTATACACATATGTATACAAAACATACCTAAGCAAAGGAGAAGAGAAAAGAGAAAGACTTCATGTTGGAAAGAACTAAATGGCATAGTAGGGCCAGAGCTAATAGTGACCAAACGCAAAATGCAATGCAGTTAAAAGTTGCGAAGTATATTATTTTCCAGAAGGAATGGGGTCTGAGTTAATTCTTGGTGAATGATGGATGTCCAGATAACTGAAGGAAGCCTTATGTTGAATACTAAGTCTCATAATTTTGGATACCCAATTCCTGTATGACAGTGACATAGTTCAATATAGTATCAATTTTAATCATAGTCACCAGTGCGCATTAACTTCCAAATTTTTTTTAGTGATTTTTTAAAAATTTCAGGTTGACCAGGATTCATTCATTAAACTTTGTTTTAACAGCCTCTAATTTCACTTGGCCAGATAGCTCTCCCTAATTTTAATTCCATTTGGGTATGATCAGTCTGTCTCCTCCCCTTTCATTCCTCCTTTGAGTTTCATGGTTCCATTGGTGACATGAAACTTCTATTCAAAACTATTCTTAGATGATTTTGTAGGTGATACAGTTGGAGCTCCTCAACTCTCAAATGTTGGAACATTTCACAAACAAAAAATTGTCACATTGGAACTGTAAGATCCCTTAGATGTAATCTAGTTTTCCATTTCACAGGGAGCAACATGTGAACCTAAGAGCTAAATTAACTTACCCAAGGCCATACAATGGTAAAACTATATCAGGTAACTCCAGTCATGGGTTCTAATTGCCTTTCAACAAGCACTCTATTTCCTCACTCCATGTTGCCATTGATCTTCCAGAAGATGAAATTTGGTCATAGCCATTGGTTCAGATTATGGTCACATGGAACAATTAGACTCAATTCCAGGATTTTTTTTTTTTTTTGAGCTATTAGGGAAGCACACGCTTCTTCCATTGTTTTTGAACTTGAACAGCTACCAAAATTTTACCCTTAGAAGGGAAGAATCTTTCTGAGAATGGAGCTAAGACAGCAGAAGGCAGAAAGAAATCAGATCTCAGTGCCATGGTATCAGCCACTTGTCAAGCCATGCCTCATGAGCCCTAACCACGGAGGTGCCACCTAAATGAGCCCTCATCTTTCCCTTTTTGCATAAAGCAGTTTAGATTGTGTTTTCTGTCACTTACAATTAAGAGGGTCCTGATTAATACATCATTAATTCTTCCACTGTCCCTTAACTGAAAGCAAGATGTCCCTAATGAAGGTGAAATGCACTGGTTGTAAGAACTCTGAAGATTTTAGAAGAATCCCAAGCAATCTTTTATTTTAAAACATGTGCCGCGTGCTCACATCACTCCCTGAGAAATTTCTAGCTTGAATAATGTTACTCAACCTTGGCTCTTGTTGCTTCATTATGAAATCTAGGTGAAGAGGCTGCAGTCATTCTGATTCTTGAAGAAAGTAATCACATCAGAACCTTGGGCTCCGGGCTGGGAGTCAGCTGGCTCAACTTTCCCTAGGACAATACCAAGGAGCCCTCAAAAGCAATTTTCCATGTTCCCATTGATTAAACCCAAAAAAACTTTTTTAGAAATAAGAATTGATTGTTCAACAAGAAAAAGCTTGCAAAGTTTCAGCATAGTTTTCTCCATACTAATTGTCGGTTTAAAATGAGAGATGCCATATTAAGTATTTCTATGTAAAAAATAAAGATAAAGAAGTATTTTGAAGATTGGAAGGGCATAGGTCTCAAGGGTCAAAAACCTGGATCCAGTCTGAATTTTGCCACTCATAGCTGTGTATCCTTGCCATCTCTGGACTACAATTTTTATTTATTTATTTATTTATTTTTATTTATTTATTTATTTATTTATTTATATTTTTTTGAGACAAAGTCTTACTCTGTAGCCTAGGCTGGAATGCAGTGGCATGATCTCAGCTCACTGCAACCTCTGCCTCCTGGGCTCAAGCGATTCTCCTACCTCAGCCTCCCTAGTATCTGGGATTACAGGCACCCCCCACCACACTCAGCTAATTTTTGTATTTTTGGTAGAGACGGTTTCATCATGTTGACCGGGTAGGTCTCAAACTCCCGACCTCAGGTGATTTGCCTGCTTCAGCCTCCCAAAGTGTTGGGATTACAGGCATGAGCCACTACTCCCAGCCAGGACTATAGTTTTTGATAAAGTAGAGGAGCTGGATTGTTTGTTTCTTTAGTGGCTACTTGTTTACTAATAGTAGGTCAGAATCATTGAGAAATGCATTTTGGGGTTCAGGATTCTCACAATGTAATCCACTGGCTGAATTACCTCCTTCAAGGACCTTGACCTCTCTGAGCATCTGTTTCATGATCCAGAAATTGTGGTAAATAAATGTATTTACATTTTAGGGATTTTTAAGGAATAAGATTATACACATAGAGTTTAATTTATATGAGTTAAATAAATTGCAGTAATAATTATTAGCAACTTAAAATTTTATAAAATTTTCCAGAGATGTAATGAAAGATAAACTCTTTCAAGACTAGGAGCCCCGTTGTTTGATATGTTTCAGGCATTGCTTAGAAGTATAGAGCTTAGGATGAGTGTACACAGGATATCGGGGGAGGGGATGGTCATCTTCATGATCTTTTCTTTTACCTGCTTAAACAACTTATTTTGTACAGAAATGTGTATGTATGTATATTTTTACATAGGTAAACATAGATGTATGTATATATACACACATACATATGTATACATGCACAAAAATGCATGTATATTGCTGGCCTCTATATAATGAGAGGGTTATATATATGAGATGTAACCCTCTCATGAGAACAATGAGAGAGTTAGGTGTGCTGACTCCCCTCAAAATCAACTACTAATAGTCTATTCTTAACACAAATAGTTGATTACATAAACAGTGGATTAACATATTATTTTGTATGTCATATGTATTATATACTGTATGCTTATAATAAATTAAGCTAGAGGGAAAAACTGTTCTTAAGATGATCATAAGGAAGGGAAAATATATTTACTATTCATTAAATGGAAGTGGATCATCATAAAGGCCAGAGTAAGATGAGGAGGAGGAGGAAGAGGAGGAGAAGGAGGAGGAAGAGGAGGAGGAGGAAGAGGAGGAGAAGATTGGTCTTGTTGTTTCGGGAGTGTTAGAAGTAAAAGAAAATTTATGTATAAGTAAACCCACATAGTACAAACCTATGTTGTTCAAGGGTCAACTGTGTGTGTATGTATATATGTGTGTGTATATGTGTGTGTGTGTGTGTGTGTGTGTGTGTGTGTGTGTAAAATCACATGGGAATAAAAGAAGAGCTTTTTCCTGAGTAGGCCCTTTCCCCAAGGGATATGTTAGTAGAAAAAGGGTGAATGTGTTCTGGTTTCCTCTACACCACCCAGAATCTGACACTATGTCCCATGAGATTGGCCCTGCATGGACCCCTTGAAATAGCCTAGTGAAAAGCCCATGGGGAGATGGGGAGGCCAGCCTGTTTTCGTATGCTAGGCTTCAAAATCTCCCTGCTGACTTGGCAGCATGAGAACAGTAAGTATAAATTCCTCTTACCCTTGTAGGACCTTGTTCATAGCATCACAGAATTTAAACGTCTAAGATTTTTTTAAAAGTTTAGTTTTGGCAAAATATTGTCTGAAAATGCAGAGATTTCTGCCTGTGTTAGATGACTTAATGATTTTGGATGGCAATAACATATCTCCTTTAAAAAACGTTTCCTTTAAAATGTATTTTTTAGAAGACAGATACAAGAGAGTCAAACTTAAATGTCTGAAAAGGCTTCCATCTTTTTTATAACATCATTTTTCAACATATTTCTTGAAGAAATATGACAGAAACAATTGCTTTAGAGAACAGTGAAATTATACTTAATATGGCAATGAGAGTAAATCTCTCCTCTGCAGCATTTCACTTCTAATCAGTCTTAAGTAATAGTGAAGAGACGTTCATTGGGAGCATAATTTACTCTTTATACAAAAGAGAAAAATTATAGAATAATTTACTACATTTACATCTCCAACCCAAACATAAAACAGGAGGGAAACCAATTTTCTTATCATATGACATGATGATTTATAGGAGAAAAGAGAATTAATTTATCTTCTGGTAGGACATGAAAATATCCAAGAACAAACCATTGTGATTTTTTTTTAAGCATAGGAAGAGAAACAAGTACAATGCAAATACCTTTGATCTCAAAACCTTCCCCCTTTCTGTGTCTTAAAAAAAGACTTGTGTCTTGTCTCTCAGTCAAGTATAATAAACACAGATTCCTGAAACAGTTGTAGGCTCAATTTGAGCTATAATGTTCCCTCCTCCTGTAAATGTTCTCTATCAGACACTCTTTCCAATGCACGCTTTTAAAATTTAATTAGTTCCCTTACACAGAGAAATAATGTTTCCAAAGGACAGTTCAAAAAATGTTAAACTTATGTGAAATCTTAGCATGGGGCAAACATTTTGCCCAAAGTTTCCCCAGTTCATCTTTAAAGTTTATTTCTCCGAAAAAGATGTTAGCTTTTTCTCTCCAAGGCCTATATGAAATGAATAATTCTTGTCCTAAAATTCGTGAGTTCTAGAATATTCTAATTTAATTTAAGCCATGAGTGCTTTCCTCAGATGCTTTTTTTTAGACAAGTGCATCACCCTCACCCATACCCAGGGAGTCTCCAGTTAGACGATGATATTCTAGAAGTCCATGTATCAACTTTTTGGCTTTCAGTTTATCTTTCCTATAGGCACTGTGATGGTTAATGTTGAGTGTCAACTTGATTGTACAATATTTAAGTACTGATTGACTCTAATGTTTAGAGTATATTTTAGTTACATTATAGTTTATATGTTTTGGTAGGTCTTGGGGGAAAAATCTTTTCTGAGATCTTTTTAAGAGTGAATCTCCTGGGAATGTAAAATATTGCAGCTGCTTTGGAAAATGGTCTGATAGTTTCTCAAATAATTAAACAGGGAGTTACCATATGACCCAGCAATTCTACTCTAGATACACAGGAGAAATAAAAATACATGTCCACATGAAAACTTGTATACAGACATTCATAGCAGCATTATTTATGATAACCTAAGTGGAAGTAACCCAAATATCTATCCAGGGACAAATGGATAAACAAAATGTGGTATATCTGTATTATTTGACAATAAAAGGAATGAAGAACTGACATATGCTATAACTTGGATGAACATTGAAGACATTATCCTAAGTGGATGAAGCCAGTCACAAAAGTCCACATATAAGATTCCATTTATATGAAAGTCCAGAATGGAGAAATCTATAGAGACAGGAAGATTCGTGGTCATTTGGAGCTGGGGAGAGGGTTGGGAGTGGCGAGCAATAGCTAAAGTTTACAGGCTGTAAGATGTAAGATGATGAGAATGTTCTAAACTTGTAATAGTTGCATATATCTGCGAATATATACTAAACAAATTAGTTTCTACATTTTAAATAGGTGAATTGTATGATATGTGAATTTTATCTCAATAAAGCTTTTTTAAAGAGTATATCTAATTATTATCTCAACCTCAGCATAAGCTAGTTATTAGCAGGGTAACTTATAACCCCTTGACTAGGTTTCTAAAACAAAATATTGCTTATTCTGCATTAATCCTGTATTGTAATCTAAAGCTCTTGATAGTTGGTCAAGTTCATTCACACTCAGTCGAAAATGAGTTAAGGTTGTCACAGGCCTTGTGTTTTCTGTATACAAAGGAAGTATTCTCCTACAGGAAATTTAGCTTGGGTTATCACTTTTCACTACAGGCATTTTTTACATAGTCTATAAAATTCCTTCTTATATCGTTACAGAATACAAAGCATCAATATTGGGAGAAATCTATGAAACTTAAAAAACTGGCAAGGAGTAATGGTGGTGGAGATTTGTTTATTTTTTCTATGTCTTCACACATCCAACAAATTCTCAGAAAATACCAGGTAACCAGATCCCTTCTGAGTGTAGTTGAGCAGAAAAAGAGTGATGACAAGACAATATTACAGTTCATTTTCAAATTAATAGAGGTCAATGTATCAGTAAGGATATATATACACACATATTCATGCATGCCTACTATATACATAGCACTCCCTACCTCACACCCATTTTAGGTCTGAACTTCACTTGGAACTGGTAACAGAAGCAATTTAACTCTGATATGCTAAACTCTGATCTGCTTTACTCATTAATCTTATGCGTTTACACTGTCCAGTTGAGTAAGACTGAAGGATGAAGGCTCTTGATGCTAAGAATAGTTAGATAATTACAGAGGTGAGCCCTAGGGCACCCTCAGTCTCCTCTCTTGATGGGAATTATTAAATCATAAAAAGCCAAGACGTCTTAGTCCCATACTTAAGGAAATAGGACAAAGGTGAGTCAAGGACACATTGATCCCTAAGAAGATAGGAGAGGTCAAATGAAAAACATCTTGCTTTCTCCTCCACTGATTCAAAGGGCAAGAAGCAAAGAGAAGATGGTTATAGGGCTAGTAGTAGTCTTTTTTCCCCATACACAACTAATCTCATCATAGAATGGGTGTGTGCAAAATTTTCATGACCTTAGAGCATTTTATTTCCTGTCTGATTCTATAACATCAGAAAAGTTTTAGGAAAAGCAATGTGGCTAACAGGAGGAAAAATTGTTAGATGTCAAATGATACTTAATGTTTATATCTAACAGCTTACATCAATTGAGGCAAAAGTCCAACCTGCCAGGTCCTGTGCTAAACACTTAACATCAATTATTTTACTGTATGCCAGTAGCAACTTATGAGCTAGAAACCCTTGTTATCTCTGTGTTATACATAAGAAAATTAACTGACTTGTCCAGTTCATACATGGCAGAAGCCAGAACATAAAACCCAGCTCTATCTGCCTTTAAAGGACATGCTCTTAAAATATCACCACTTTATACTGCTTCTTTAAAATCCCTGAGTAACATGAATTGCCCCTGTTTAACTGTCAATTTAATCTACATTAAATGTTAGAATTAATAAGTACATTTAGCAAAATCCTGGGTACAAAATAATTTTAGTTTCTAAATGCTAGCAACAAACAATAAAATATTATTTATATATAGTATCAGCAAAATAAATAGGAATATTTTTAATGAAATATGTAAAAGGTTCCTATATTGAAACCTTTTTAAAAAATATTGAGTTATAGAAGACCTAACTAAATGGAAAGACTATACCATGTTCATGGATTAGATCTACCATTTAAATATGTTTCCTTCAAACTTATTTATATATTCAATGCAATCCCAACCAAACACCAGGTTGTTGTTATAGTTTATTTTCATAAAAACTGACAAATTGATTCTAGAATTTATGGAGAGATGATAGGGTCAAGCAAATCATAAGGAACAATAAAGTTGGCTGGGTATATGGCTCATGCCTGTAATCTCTGCACTTTGGGAGGCTAAGGTAGGAGGATCACTGGAGCCCAGGAATTTGAGACTAGCCCGGGCAACAAAGACAGACCCTGTCTATATTTAAAATAAACACTTTTTAAAAAGAACGGTATGACTATAAGGCTTATGTTACCAGAAATCAAGTTAATTATAAAGTTACAGTAATTAGTACAGTTTAGTGTTTCAAAGACAGACAAACAGACCAATAGACCAGGATAAGAATCTAGGAACAGACCTATACATATGCAATCACTCAATTTGTGACAGAAGTGAAACTTTAAGGTAAGGGGATAAGAATAGTCTTCAATTAATGGATCAATGTGATATATATTCATAAAAAAATAAATCTTACCCTTATTATACATTATACATAAAAATTATCCCCAGATAAATTGAAAATCTAAACAAAAATGGCTTAAAATACCATGAAAGAATATCATCATAATTTTGGGCAAGGCAAATAAGTTTTAAACTGGATATAAACAGCACTAACCATAAAGAAAAAAAATAATAATTAATTACATTAAAATTAAGAATTTCTGTTCATTAAAAGGAGCCATTAAAAGTGTAAAAAGGTAAGTGCCAGAAAAAGGGAATATATTTGCAATACATTTTTTTCAACAACACAGAATACATGAAGAATCTTCACAAATCAATAAAGAAAATATAACTAACACAATGGGGTTAGATGGGAAAAGATACATATAGAAAATTCAGAAAAGATGTTTAAAAAGCAATAAAAATATGAAACAGTGCTCAACTTGTGGTCAGAGAAATGAAAATCAACATCACAAAGCAATACTATTACACACCTACTTGAATGGAAAAAATGAAAAAGACAAGCGTTGGTACATATATGGAGCAACTAGCTGACTTTCCATCATCAGTGTGTGAAATTTCTAAGTCACTCATATATGTGCTAATACTTGTCTTTGGAAAACTGTTTGGTGGACAGTAGCTACTAATGCTGAACCACTTCAAGGTAGATACCTAACAGAAACATGTAAATATATCCTCAGAAAATTATTGGTATGTGGAACAACATGAATTTCACAAACATAATGACAGACAGATGTCAGATACAGAGAGGAACTACTATATGATTCTGTTTACATAAACTTTCCAAACACAAAACTAATCTCTGATGTTAGAAGTCAGTATAGTTGGTGGAGGTTAGTATTGGCTGGGGCCTAAGAGGA